>NC_044576.1:18092148-19540273 GCF_901933205.1 Camarhynchus parvulus | reverse complement strand
CAAGTAGTTTAAGTGACTCTATATCTTAATTTAATACTTTTGTTTAATTTTTGATCTTTATAATTTTTAGGTATTTAAAAAATACCTCAACTTTATATCTTTGATGATGAGAAATAATCATACGTCGTATCTCTACAATATCGAATCACGAAAAAGCCAGGTATAGAAGCATTTTTTAATAAAAATAGTTCATTTTTTCTCTGAAACAATTATCATTCCCACTATTTTATAAACTTGCAATCTTATTGAACTAAGGATACAATCTATTTATTCTTTTTAAAATTTATTAACAGTGATGCACTTTATAATTTCATTCTGGAATGCCTAGGATTCATATGTTTATGTTTTCTTACTGTTCTGAACATTATCCTCCTTCTCTTTTGTTGTAAATAGATGCTTTTGTGGTCTGCCAACAAAGTATTTGAAGAGCTAACAGATATAGAACGACAGTTTCATAAAGCACTGTATACTATTCGAATGTATTTGAATTGTGAAAGATACTCTGTTGGTCTGCTGGACATGACTAAAGAGAAGGTAAAAACTATTTTTCCTACTTGCTAGAAACTCCCAACGTGAAGTCTCCAAGACACAAAGTTCCCATGCTTTCTAACTCTTGGGGATAATTTATTTAAAACCTAACAATGTTACAAAGATTACATGCAAAATATAAATATGGCAAAGGATACAACCAAAATAAACATAAAGACCAATTCTGAAATAATTTTTCATATTCATAATTCCATGCAAGAAAGGGTGGAAGTGCAGGTCTGATTATTGCTTTAGAAACATCTACCTGCTAGAAGAACAATTAAGCTTATTTAGGGATAAGATTAGCCTGCAATTTGCTGGCAAACATTTCTTGTCTGGAATATAGTTACCAATGTTTTCTTAATGCTATCTGAAATATGACCATTTTAAACTAAGTAGAAATAAAAATCAAACTGTAATACACAGATGTGATGTTATCTATGAACCCAGAACTGATTTGTTTTTTCCTTTTTTCCCTGTGTATCATTTTCTCAGGAGTTCTATGACGAGTGGCCAATCCGGCTGGGGGAGGCAGAGCCTTACAAAGGCCCCAAGACACCTGATGGACGAGTGAGGATATTAATTTTTCTTTTTATGAATCTTAAGTTTGATACTGAAGTTCTACAAGTCACCTAGATGTTTTTATATTTTTATTTAGGAAGTCAACTTTTATAAGATTATTGACTATCTGTTACATGGACAAGAAGAAATCAAAGTCATTCCGTGAGTATTCACTGGCAGATGATGAATGTGTAGTAATTAGACATTGCTGGGACAGAATAAAATGTCTACATTGTAGAAATAAATTAATTTCATTGTCTCTCAAAAGGTCACCTCCAGCAGATCACTGGTGTCTTGTCAGTGGATTGCCAACGTATGTGGCTGAAAATGGTCTTGTAAGTTCATGGCAAAACTAAAAACTAGCATTTTAAATATCATGCAGTTGTTCTGACTGAACAAAAACCCCCCCAAACCTCCCCATGACCAAAATCCTCTACAAAAATACCATGATGCTTCCAGTGAAATAATCTGAATCAGTATTTGTATGGAGGCAAAGCATCAACCCAAATGGTGAAAACAGCAGGATAATTTCCCTCAGATTGTGATGATATCAGAGGAATAATATGTGTGTCTGATGTCACTTTCCTGGTGTGCCAAATGTCACAAAAAATGTCAAAGCAAGAAAATCATCACATGCAAGGTTTTAAATTTTTCCTAATTTCCTATATCTTCTTGCATAGACATACGTAATTCAAAGTCAGGATGTATGACAGCTATGGATAACCCTGTAGCATTTTTAATAGAGCCCAATTAGTACTCAATTTTTTATTTCTAGAAACCTCCATGCCATTTAAAACTGGAAGTGATTTTCTTAAGCATTATGCTTTTGCACTGTGAGACACTGAGGGACTTTGCTACAAACGTTCCAAAATTACGTCTGTTAGAATAACTACATCTAATTTAAGAGGAACAGTTTCAGTTTCTGTAGCTAGCTAGGAGGCTCACCACTATTGTTAGCTTAGAAAAGAAATATTCCTTTAAAAAATATTAGACTAAGTTTTGATGCACATTATATTCCATCTCAGCAATATGTCATTTTTTTTTATGCTGTAGATTTGTAACATGATGAATGCACCAGCAGATGAATACTTCACATTTCAGGTAAATTCAGTAATGTTAATAATTATAAATTTTGTAGAAAAACATTCTAGTGCTTGCCATTAATTGGTTATACAGTTAGTTGTATAAATAATTTCTCATTTTATTGTGATGCACAAAAAAAAATATTTTTGTTACATTGCTTACGTCCATAGCTGCATTATTACTTTCAAAGAAATACACATTTCCTGGTTTTTGGTTTTCCTACAGAAAGGACCAGTGGATGAATCAGGATGGGTTGTCAAAAACGTCTTGTCTTTGCCTATTGTCAACAAAAAAGAAGAAATTGTGGGAGTTGCAACGTTTTACAACAGGAAAGATGGAAAACCTTTTGACGAGTATGATGAACAGATCACTGAGGTAAGCTTAATAGGATTAAAGGGTTTGAGGAGCTATGTGATGTTAAAAAAATATTGCAGTAAAAAGTCATTTTTATATGTAAAAAAAAATTCAAATAGGCCACATTAACATCTAGCCAATAGTCTATCTTCTTCACACTGCAGTTTCTTAAGAATCTGAGATTTTATCTCGCTTTATAAAACTGAAAATTTTTAAGTGATCATTTACATTCCAGCAATAAACAAAAGTTGCTTATAATTTTACTTTTAATCCTTTGACTTTTTAATGACGTTCAGCATGTCCTAAGTAGCAGTGGGTAAGCAGGTATGGTGTGCTGCTTGCCAGTGGATGCCAAGCCTGTGACCACAGGAGTTCACAGAGCGTTCATAATCGCATGCACTCAGGCAAGGTAAGATGCTACACAGTGTACCCAAGTCCACCCACTTGACTTTAGCTTCGTAAGCCTCAAAGTCAGGTACATAAAATGGGAATATTAATTACTTAATGAGTCAAATGTCATTAGAAGCTGTGAGTGCTAACAGAACTGGCTGAAGGAAGTTAAAGGCCTCTAACAAGTAGAGTGGCACCTTGCTTTTCAAAGGGCACTAACAGAAACGGGACTTTAAGAAAGCTAAGTTCAAATTTTCAGGTTCATTCTGTTGTCATGGCATCATCTCTGCTTTACTTGACTTTGTTGCAGACTCTCACACAGTTCCTGGGGTGGTCTGTTTTAAATACTGACACTTATGACAAAATGAACAAACTTGAAAACAGGAAAGACATTGCTCAGGAAATGCTTATGTACCAGACAAAGGCCACCCCTGCTGAAGTTGAATCTATCCTGGTAAGTTTCTGTCCACAGCCACAAAATTAAAACAGCAAACTTACTACACAAAACCTGAATTTTCTTACTCTTTTTCATTTTTAGAAATACAAGGAGAAATTGAATGCAAAAAGTTTAGATGAATGCGATCAAAAGGATCTCATCAGGATTTTGGTAAGTCATTAAACTGAAAATTCAGGGGGTGTATTTATATCACAGAGTAATGTGTCCTCATCATAGAAAAGATTGGGTATGGTGAAATCCTGATGAATACAATCAATGTTAGCTATCAGGCTAAATGGAGTTGATTTAGCAACACATCTTCACCCTCTTCTCTCCTTCTTTGTGCAGACCCCACTGGTACCCACAGGAAGGGAAGCATTCTGTTACAAATGTACATTAAGACACTTGGACAGTCACAGTTACATAGACATTTTTATATTAATTAACATTTAAATTGTTACATTTATTAAAATGCTCATAGGGAAAATGCTATATCTATAACTGAACTTAATTTATTTAATTCTGAAAATAAAAGAAAGTGATGTTGTGGTGAGGCCACTTGCATTGTAGGTAAGAGAATGTAGGTAGCAGTATCTAGTGGAACAAACTTACTTTCAGATTATTTTTTCCTACATTTCTTTAGGCAGAGAAGTCTAAAGACAGTGACCTGTGACTCCACAGAGAGAAAACATATTTGACCTAAAGAGTTCTCTGCTCTACTACTCTGCTACTACTAAAACAAAAATGAGTTTGTAGTGCAGTCCTCTGGCTGCCTTAGTATTTCAATCTAGAAAGGCCTTGTCTTTGGAAGAAAACTCCTAATTTTGCCCATTTAGTGCACTTCAACAGTCCTAGAGCACATGAATTGGCCTTTATCTGGCCTTTATCTGAAGAAAAACTCAAATAAAGAGCAAATATGTGCTCTGAATGAAAACACTGAATGAACTTCCACTGTTAATGGATCATAACAGAGCTAGTTTGAAGAAAAAAGGTCAAAATACACCCAAATCTGTTGACTTCCAGTACCAACCACTTCACGTTTCCTCCTATTATACCACATTTGCTAATGTACACATAGCCATAGGGAAAAGATCTCATGAAACTCTTTTTAGTTATGTATACATGCATGCTGGAATGCACTGGTGTTAATGTTTTACTGGCTTCCACACAACAGATGCCCACACAGCTTGCAAGTAGTGAAAAAAAAACATCAACAGATCGTGTGTATCTTCACATGCCTTTTAAAGAAATTTAATTTAGCAGTATGAAAATCTTCAAAAAATAATGGACATTTAAAAATTTTTCCATGGGGAGAGCAAAATCTGATTATTCTGATACAGGCTTTAAATTTAAAAACATAATACTGGTATGAATTTTTAAATCTATAAAAACCAAGTTGTTCTTTCAACATTGTGGAGTCACAAATTCAAAGGTCTAAGATCTTCTGCACTACCAAGGCTACATGCAAGTGCTTTATCCTATTAGAAGACCTGGAATCCCAGATAACTAATAGGATAAAGCAGGTGTTTCTAGATCTGATGATTCACCAAGTAATGGGTCTTAAAACAACACTGATCTAGGTTTCTTTGTCCTTGATCTCAGATCTGTGTAGATATAAAGGAAAAACCCAGGGAGAAGGAAAGGGATGATCAGCCTTATTTGTTGAAATATATGCATACATTCAGTTGTATTTTTTCTTTATAAAGTGAAGATCCTTTATAGACTACTGAGGAGGGAGTAATTGTGATAACATAAGCTATTTTTGTGTTGCATCAGACTTCCTTGAAGAATTTTGCTTGGATTGGAACACACTCTTTAAAATAAGATGCTGCTCTCTCTAGGCTTTGAGAGAGATGAAGAGTGTTAGACAACAGTTCACTAATAGCACTATTACCAGTTAGGCTATTCAGTGCGAATCTGTATCATATATACAAAAGAGGCAATATAATTTGGCTGATAAAAACATGAATGCAGCCTTGAGATCAGGCTGAAAGTGGGAGAATCATGGGATTTTATACCAGGGAAGAGAATTTCCTAGGACCAAGATTTCTAAACTAAGGAAATGTTGAGAAGGTGGCAACACATTTTGTTGGAATTCAGAGTAGGAATTGCCCAAGGTTTTTATCTACTAATTTTGAGAAGAAAGCCAGCAGTATCATGATTATATTTCATAATTTAATACACATTAGTTCATACTGACACCTGACACCTTTGAAGACATAATAAGCATACTGTCCTTGAACAGTATTTCTACTGAAGAAAATTAAAAAAGCTTTTCCATCTTTGTTCTTGACAGAAAACCCCTTGTTTTTGATATTTCCTAACAGAAAGAAGAATTACCTGATCCAAAAGATTTAGAACTGTATGAATTCCGCTTCAGTGACTTCCCTGTTACAGAGCATGGCCTGATAACTTGTGGAATACGACTGTTCTTTGAGATAAATGTTGTTGAAAAATTCAAAGTCCCAGCTGAGGTCTGGTTTATTTTTCTTCATTATGTTTATTCTTAAATAGAAGAAAAATATCTGGTTTTACATGCTTTAATCTAGAAGTAGGCAATACTAAAATATTAATGGTATGTTTAACAATAGTCCGTTCTCAATGAAATGTTTACATATTTGTCAGAAAAATATCAAATTAATCCTGAATTGTGTAAGATAGGCAAGGAATTAAATCCACATGCATTTATGTAAGAAAAATTTGCTGTTTCTATGTTTAATTCAATGAGAATCATTTGTTTTCAAAGAACTTGCAAAATTAAAAAATTCATAGTATATTCTAGAATTTCATAGTATATTCTAGTTATTTAATGGGAGCTCCTTTGTTCTGTTTCAATTAATAGCTGTCTGCTCCCTTTTGTTCCCAACAGGTCCTTACAAGATGGATGTACACAGTCAGGAAAGGTTATCGGGATATCACTTACCATAACTGGAGACATGGATTCAATGTGGGACAAACAATGTTTACTCTGCTGATGGTAATGTTGCTAATATTAACCCCAAATTCATTAACTAGTAGTATTCTTTCAACTCCAGATGGAAAATTCAGGAAGACACATGCTCAGAGTTATCTGTTTTCTTTTACAGACAGGAAAAATAAAGAAATACTATACTGATTTAGAAGCCTTTGCCATGGTTGCTGCTGCTTTCTGCCACGACATTGATCACAGAGGGACCAATAACCTGTATCAAATGAAGTAAGTACAAGTGATCAAATATACGGAAATGTACTCCCTTTAGTGGAAAACAAATTTTAAAACATCAAAACTTGCAAAAATATTAGGTATCTATTCCATATTCATCTGGCATGAATAAATAATTATGCTACAGAAGATTTCTGCCCCAGAGCACTTCAGGCAGTTGAAACACAAAGACAAAATGCAAAGGCAGAATCTTAGAAGGATCTCCTGAAGCTGCAATCCATTTTTAAGACTCTAACTTTTTAAAACTCTAGCAATGCTTGGATTGTAGTAGACAAAGCCTCATGTGCATGAGGACACAAAGAAATTAGTAAAGTAAATTAAAATCCGTAATTGGATTACTTTTTCTATACAGGGCACAAGCACTTTTCTGGAAAGTGATTCGAGATGTGATATAGACAAGGGCCAGTCTAGAGTGAGACAGAATTTTTTGCTCTGTTTTCCACTGTCTAATTTGACTAGTTCAGTTGCTCTTCCCCACATTCAGTTTCCTGATATAGGCCCTTTCCTGAGGTGTAATCTCCTATGTTATACAAAAGTCTGACTCAACAAGCTTGAGTTCTACTGCTGGGTCCACAGGCCCAGAAGTTAACACATCATGAGGTTCAAGCTTTGCAATTCATGCTGTAATATGTCCTGAGAAAATAGTCCAAAGGATTTCTTTGTGATTTTTACCTTGTTTGTTATGAAAAAAACTCCATTAATTCATTTAAATTTTCCCTTGTATTAAAACATTATGTATCATGGTGACACCTACTCTTCTCCTGAGGAGTGAACACCCTACCATTAAGTATTTTATGTGATCTGTGTGGGCTTGTTTCCATGTGCTGGCCAGAGAACACATTTCTTAGAATGTCTTGTGTATCAGAAGATTACCATTTTCTGGCTAGTTTCCACCAGCTGTATCTCCAGAGTGATTGATCCTACCCCTCTGACCCTGAATCCACTGCTCACATTTCAGCCTTTTCAGCCTGTGTGCTAGAGCAGTGACGCAAAGGGATTTTCTGATTATTCCCAGGGATTCTCCAGGTGACGTAGGAAAGAGAATGACAGATGCTGATTCTTATTCAATGGACTGCCTCTCATCCAAACAAGTTTAAGGGGGATTGTAGTGGGTTGGGTTTAAATCTTTCCACTGTGGTCTTCCCTAGACGAAAGCCCTCTACATGAGGTCATATGCAGTAAAGCTATTTATAGAACTCATCAGGCTTTACCACGACAGTCCTAATCACATCAGAAAATAGGGGTGCCATTGCAATCCACCTTGGGTTATGTGGGAAACAGAGCTATAAACCAAGGGAAAAAGGAGGAAAATACACTTTCAAACATGTAGAACTACCTGGAGCCCATGTAAGTAGGATGCTTCTCCCTTCATCTCACAGCCATAATCTGATGCAGAATTTTCTCTTCTTGAAGCTTAGTCCAACATCAGGGGAATGCTTTAAGACCTGTGGTAAAATGGAACAAACCTGGGCTATCAGGACTTTTGCTGTCCATAAAAAGGCAATTTTGGGGGAGTAAAGTAGCCCAAGAGCATTAGAGGAATTAAACTCCATTATATTCTGTGGTGCAAAACCAGCATATTCTGTTACTTCAGATTTCAGTTATGGCCAACTAGAATCCCAGGGCATATGGCCCAGTCATTACAGATGTACAAGAGCCATGCAGCAGAATAAACACTAAAAGATGGATAAAGGCTACTTTTAAGGTACCTAAAAGGAGCATAGATTGAACAAACAGCAAAACTGAACATGCAGGACAAAATGAAGCCATATTTTAAATACCAAAGTTTTTGAGTTTTGAGGCATCTAACAATGACTTTGACTTCAGTGGGCACTGACACCCAGTGCTATCCAAGTTCCATCATTACTCAGTTACAAAAAGGAAGGGAAGCAAATTGGGTTTTTTCTCTGCATCATGCCAATAGCTAATTTATACAGATTACACTATCATACCAATGATATGAAACCTGAATAAAAACTATTGCCTTCAAATTCTATTTTTATATATTGTACTCTAAATAACTGCTTATTTTTCCACAGGTCAGCTGCTCCCCTGGCAAAACTTCATGGCTCTTCCATTTTGGAAAGGCATCACCTAGAGTACAGTAAAACCCTGCTGCAAGATGAGGTACGTCATGGACCTTCTGCTCACACCAATCAACACTGAAGATCCAATTAAACTACAATGCTCCAAATTTCACTGGGTCTCATGCATTTCTCTAGGTCCACATAAGAAATGCTAAAATTCACAAGTTTAAGAAAAATTCTTATGCATTTTCCACTGTTAGAGAAACATCAGTGATTCTGTCCTGGAACAGAAAAGATTCTCCTCTGGGCCTCGCTCACACTCTTCAGATATTTTCTGTTTGCACAAAACAGCTGATATTGAAACCAAAGCAGAAAATGTAATATATATATATATGTAATCTTGTCATTAAGCAGCTATACCTGGTTTATGAGGTCTGAATTCAGCTGCAGGCTCTGGCAGCTGAGGAACAAGAGATGTCCATGGAGAGGCCCCTTGCCCTCAGGCCAAGACCCGCCCCACAGCCTGCGTGGTTAACAGGGCCGGGAACGGCAGGCTCTGCCGCAGTTCCATTCCCGATGTTCCTGCATGGGAAGCGTCCCCAGCGTCCCATCCAGGCTCAGCTGCCCCTCAGGGTTAACAGGGCCGGGAGTGACAGGCTCTGCCACAGCTCCATTCCCGATGTTCCTGCATGGGCAGCCGTCCCCAGCTGCCCTCCCCAGCAGCGGGGGGATGCTCCCGCCGCACCCCCAGGCCCAGCTGCCCCTCAGGGCCCGGCTCCTCCACTGGGCACCGGCCACCCTGCCCTCAGCGGTGTCAGGCTCTGCCCGGCTGCTGCAAAACACACTATTTACACTCTGCCATGTATTTTGGAGGGTGGTTTAGCAGCAGTGCATGCACATATGCACCCCTTCCATGCCTTGTTTGCTGCAGAAGGGCAGGCGCCCACTACACCCTCATTTTCCACTTCTAATCCCTGTGGTGATGCTGTTGCCTGACCTCATGAGGCCACAGAATAAATCCTTATGCTAAGCAGTAGCACTATGTTAATAAAAAACCTAGAAGGTTTACGATATGAAAACTAACAAACCTTTCCCTTTATTGATGGCGACGTACTTTGTCAAATGTGAGATGCCAGGGAGTGAGTGACTCCTGCTCTCAGGCAGAGCAGTTGGCAGGACCTCTGGAGGCTCTCACCAGCATCGCTGTGCCCTGGGTCATGCAGGTCTTGTATCTCTGTTAAAGAAGGAAATAAAACCAAGACACCTAGAAAAATGCTGTATGATGGTCTCATTCCCTTTGCCTGAGGAAAAGGACATTGCACATGCACTGCTGCAGGCAACTGTGCAAACCCAGTTTAACAGGAAAAAAAGAGGGAATTGGGAAGTTTTAAAAAGTCAGGAAAATTAGGTTAATGGAATCTGAATTTTTAAGTTTTATCATTACTTTAATTTAAGGACTATAGCTGGCCAATTTTGTTACCCTATTCTGTGAGACAATCTGTATAGTACAAACCAAAGACAGTGTTATAAAAGGAATTGAAATCCTAAACTTTCCACCTTGCAGAGTTTAAACATCTTCCAGAACCTAAATAAGCGCCAGTATGAAACCGTTCTGCACTTATTTGAAGTTGCAATAATAGCAACTGACTTGGCTTTGTATTTCAAGTAAGTACTAAATTCTGTATAACTTCTTACTGAAAAAAATCAGTCCTACTGAATGTATAACTGTAGTTTTTTAGTTGTTTATATACAGCATACAAAGATGTTTATATGCAGAGAACAGAGCTCTATTTAACATTGTCATTGAGTCTAACTCTTGCAAAAACCAAGGCATTCTTAGTTTGATTATAAGCTTTCAAATTAGAGAATGCATGAATGTATATAATACTTAGTAGGTAATACATTTAGTAGGTCATTCCAATATACATTTAGTTACAGCAATCACTGTATTCCAGAAGTGTAGATGCAATAACCTAATCGTAAGGTTGTGTGCATGTGTGACATTTAACATACCATACAACAGATACTCAGAGTAAGCAGGAGCATGCTTAAAATTAAAAAAACCTGTCAGATGTCCACTGTTCCCAGTGCTAAATATGCCAAAGACTCCAAATTTCAAATTATCAATTCTGTTCTTAAGTTAGTGAATTAGTGTGCTTTAATAATGGGTATCTTAAAGATATGGGGAGACTTTTGTTTTATGACTGGGACAATTTAAAGTCACAAGACAGGTAAAAATTCAGGAAATTGTTTAATAGCAGTTATTAAAATTTAGAGAGGAGTAATTCCATTATTCCATTCATTCAAAGCACAAACTAGAAGATTTGTGAGGCAGTAGCAAGACAGGCTTATGTTTTTGATAGTTCTTTTCAGTCAGGTCTTAGTAACTCTTAGGATTTTTGGTGGGAGGGAGTGGCAGAGCATCTGTTAGTATTTGCTTCACTTTTCCCAATTCTGTATGTTACAGAAAGTAACGAACATGTAATGCTAAAAAAATGAGAATGTCACCCCAAAGGGTTTAATCTGAAGAGGTAGGAAATTGGTTGTTTCTTTGTCAGGAACTCTGACATATTATTTCACATGCCAGGGGTATGTAACAAAATCAAAGTTTCTAGGTTACCTAAAAAGTTTCCATTCAACAGCAGGGAAATATTACTTTGATACTACTATGACTAGGATGGTACTTGGGAAAAGCACAAATAACGTAAATATGATTATATATTTTATTTTTAATGCAAGAACTCACATTCAGTAACATATGCTTTATTGGTTTAACAGGAAAAGAACTATGTTTCAAAAGATTGTGGATGCAATTGAAAAAATGGAAACAGAAGAGCAGGCAATTAAGTATATATCTATTGACCCAACGAAAAAAGAAGTCATCATGTAGGTGGTTAATATTTTACTCCTTATTCAATCAATTATCTAGGACTAGATTTTAAAAGAATTTGGGCCCCTAAACATGCATATTTAGACTTAGTTATTGTCCAATGATAAGCACAACCATGATTTTAATTTAGAAACTGATGCCTATAATCTTCTTAAAATGTGCAAAGTATCAATTCATTTGGCATCTTAAATTCCTCAACACCGAGACCTTTTTTTTTTAATAATCATTCTAGCACACTGGATAGTTAGGTTTGGTAGGGAGCCCTGGAGATCATTCTGTCCAACCCCTCTCCCAAGGCAGGGTGACTTAGAGCAGATTACACAGGAACTGGTCCAGGCAGGTTTTGAATGTCTCCAGACAGACTCCACAACATCCCTGGCTAGCCTATTCCAGTGCTCTTCTACCCTTAATGGATATTTGTTCTTACTCACGTGGAGGTGGAACTTCTTGTGGTTTAGTTTATTGCCATTGCTCCTCACCTTGTTGTTGGGCAGCACTGAAAAGAGTCTAGTACCATCTTCCTGACACCCAACCCTATAATCTTCTTTTGATTTTTGTTTTCAAAGGGCTATGATGATGACTGGATGTGACCTGTCTGCAATAACCAAGCCCTGGGAAGTGCAGAGTAAGGTAGGTACTTTTGAAGTAGACAATACTGCATTTACTCTTTGTTTTATTGCCCATTTGGTGCATGATCAATTAAAAAAATAACTTATTATTACTTGATGCATATTTAAGTACCTGTTGCTTCCAGAAAAGAAGCAACTACCTTTCTGTCACTGTGAGTGTAGGTGGTCAATCATTCTGCAGTTGTCAGCCCTTCTCTACTTGTCCTTCCACTAAAATCGGCACCGCTGATTCTGGCAGCTGTTCTAGCTACCCTTAAAATATCACCTAATTATTTCTTTGCTAGACAACTTTTGCTACTTTCCAGCTATTTTTAAGGCACAGATTTAACAACAGTATGGTTTGAATTGTGTCTATTCTATAGATCTTGGTGCCATTGCAAAGCAGCTTAAACACACTAAAATTCTCTAATACAGAGTGGTACCTAAGTACTTCAAGTACTCCACTATTTATTGACCATCCTGCTGAAGCTCATCACTTAGCCTCACATGAATATGTTTTAACAAAGCATAATCAAAATACAACTGCAAATACTTATTCTTTTAAGTTATACACATTACAGGTATTACAAGACTCATGTTGTTAATATTGTCTTGTTTCTGTTGGCAATAATCTGTTATTTACTCAGCATACATCAAAATACTGCTAGTGATAATTTTCTGGGAAAAGCCTTAAGTACACCAGACAGTGTATGTAGGTCTTTTCACATTTTCTGGAAAGCCTTGTTTTATTTATTTCAATTTTCTATTTTCTGCTCACAATTTCATTGAATTGTACTTCTTCAGGTTGCCCTCATGGTCGCAAATGAATTCTGGGAGCAAGGCGACCTGGAACGAACTGTGCTACAGCAACAGCCTATTGTAAGTGCTAAATAATTTCACTGTGTTAAGCAATATTAACTGTTATTAAAACATTGAATAAATAATGAACCATGATGCTTATGAGATCACTATACCAAAAAGCATGATATCTACATATTCTAAGTTACTGCTCTTTTGTTCTAGCCTATGATGGACAGAAACAAAGGAGATGAACTACCTAAGCTCCAAGTTGGTTTCATAGACTTTGTGTGTACATTCGTGTACAAGGTAAGAATAACTGGTTTTGTTTCCCTGTTCCAGCAGTTCTCATGGCACAATTAGTGATAAGACGTTGCAGTAAAAAATTCTAAACAGCAGCAGTACTCTTGGTCACAGTGTGAACTACTACCACAACCACCATAATTTTTCTGTATTTTGTTACATCAAAGAATTGTTCCCATAGAATAAATTCAAGACATGTGAAGCAAATTCATAAAAGAGGAAGACCCCAGTGAAACTTCAGGGTGCTGAGGATTTCTTATTGCTGGAAAGACTGAGTTACAAAGTCCAGCTTGATTCTTCCTAGTCCCATTTAATATAAGCAAGCAACGTGGATAGTTACAGAAAGCAGTTAATAACGCAGCATAGGGAATAGAAATATGCAATATTTGGGGCAGGTAGATACGCTGTTTCTTTTGTAAGGCACTGAAATGTCTACATTCTTCATCCCTGTCTAGTTTTTAATATTATCCAAAAATACCAGGCATGTGATGTGATTTTTAACATCTTCAGAAATATCCTCATCTGCTTGGAATATATTACAGGATAACAGACTTTTTAATTGTATCCTGATACTGATCATATCATGTATCACAGTTGTAAAATATAATGTATCACAGTTGTATTATTTGATAAAATATCAAATATCAATTATGATAAAATATCATGCATCACAGTGGTAGTATTTGAGTCAGGCTATCATATGTGGGATTAGGGAAGATTTTAAAATGTGCAACATATGATTACAATATTTTTCTAACAGACTATGTGCACAATAGGGCATTATTGTTCCAACAACATGCCTTGGAATTAGATGTAATAGAAAAATTAAATGTTTTCTCAACAGTATTTCCACAATTTCAGACTTAACAATTAGTCAGTGCTTACAAATTTCTAATTTACTAATTTCAATTGCTTGTACAGGAATTCTCAAGGTTTCACAAGGAAATTACACCTATGTTTGATGGTCTTCAAAACAACAGGGTTGAATGGAAAACACGAGCTGATGAATATGAAGAGAAGATGAAAGCTATTGAGGAACAAAAGAAAAAGGAAGAAGAAGCAGCTGCCCAAAAAGGTTAAGTAACTTCTTAGGTTTTCATTTACATATATTTTTATGGCAGCCAACATATTCTCTCTCTCTCTCAGATTCACACATGCAGTGCAGTTGTGCAATATTAAACTTTATGCTAATGGTATGCAAGTTCTGAATCAGCCAAATTAGGTTTATCTTTACTTGAAAGAGAAGTAACCTTTAAAGACTACGCAAATCCAGTACACTGATCTCATTTTCTGAACTTCAGAATTATATAATATGACCACCACAAAAGTGAAGGGAATGTAACATTTCTTCTATCTAAAGACTTGAAACTGAATGTAATTAAACCCTTGCATATCTTAAATACAAGATATGCATCAAAATTCTGTGTGGCATCAGCCCCAAATGTATTCAGGTGCTTTGTTTTCAGTTGAAAATGAAAAACATAAGGGAACAGAGTATGCATTTGGAACATAAAAAACCAGAGACAATCCCCACTTCTCTTCCAAGTTTAAGATAAAGCTTTTGGCTCTAGTTCCACACCACAATTTTCTTGGCTGAAATACACTCTCTTGTATAAAAAATTCAACATTAATCTTCCAAAGACAGACCAAGTCCTAAAATTGGAAGCATGGTTCTGCATAGCATAACCTAGAAGAGAACCTGATTTTACAGAAACTTGAAACCTGTCACTCAAGTGTAAGAGTGAAATGAGTCAGTTACTTTTATTCTTTGTATTGCACGTGGAGCAGCAGCTACAGCTCTGCCAATTGATTGAGATGACTGAACAGGTTCAAAGAAGAAAAAAACCCATGTGTGATTAAAACAGTGATATATGGTCAGCTAGTTTGAAGAAGAAAAGTTAGTTTACTCTGTGTTTCACACATCTTTAAAATATAAAACAGTTCTGAATAATCTAGCTGTTAATCAGTGCCTGTGGGAAATAGGTGAGTATTCTTCCCATTTCACACAAAAGAAGCTATTCAAGGCCACCCATCAAGTTACTGTCAGTGTGTGAAATAGTTATAGGCTCCTACAAAATTGGTACTAGGTTACAGTAAAAGCAAATGTAAAAAAAAAATCCAAAAGTTGTTGCAAAGTGGTTTAAGAAGTACTGTAAGTTACATGATTTAATCAAAGCAGATTTTTGAAAGTTTAATAGAATGAGTCAAATATTTTGGTCTGCTCACACTGTGATACTACTTACACACATTTTCACAGAAAATCCACCCTCCTACTTGCTCCCAAATTTATTTTCAATTACACTTTCATTTTTTTGAAATCATATAACTTTAGTTAAGATTCATTTATTGCTGAGAACTAGCTGGTTGTCAGTATGAAAAAAGTACTTTTTCCTTACACTGGAACATAACCATCTGATCTTTACAGAAATACCAGCAAAACAAAACAAAACAAAACCTGGGACCTCCTTACACAACTTCAAACCTCCCTATACATTTGCTTTCTCAGCACAGAATACTACCAAAAAATGTTACCAAAGTCAGATCCAATGCTCCTAAGTGTAAGCTTCTTAAATAGAAATTAAATCATCAATTTAGGAAGAGTCATTTATTTCTACTCTCACTTGGAAGTTAGGACCATGCTATATCATTGGTATTTGGAATCACTTAAGTGTTTTCCTAATAGGAAAATAGGAAACCTTACACAGGCAAGCATGGACAGACTTATGTGCAGAATCTAAGGATCTGGCCTTTGCATATCATAATTGGCAACACAAAACAAAAGGGAATTTTCTACATCCTTTAAAAACACACGTTGGAATGAGGCCATGGGCATTTGTGAAGAACAGATCTGACCCTGTCAAATCAAGGCCATGTAAATATATGGGTTTGTTAAGTCAGTTCATACAAACAAAGATTTGATACATGCTGAACCATGGTGGTTTCTCTAGAACACACTGACCTGGCTATTCTTAGCCATTCAGTAGACACAAAATAAACATGTTTGCTGAACCACTACAGTGGAAAGTTCAGAACTGAAGTAAAGCAAAATACAGTATTAAACTGAGAAAATCAAATACATAGTTAGTAACATAGTGTTGATTATATCCACAAATTACAGAGGGTAGGACACTGATCATGTGACATGTTTCAATGCAGGTGGAAAGGGTCGAAAATGACCTAGTAACATGGTGATCCACAGCTTTCAAATGTAAGTTTTAATTCTAATATTGGTATCTTACCTTAAGTGAATCTGGAAATGCAGTTTATTACATTGAAAGAATCTTAACTATGACCAATGAACATCTGTGGCATCATTTGAGAGAGAGTAACAGAATCAGTAGCTATAAATAAAAACATGAGAAGTCTCTCTCTTAATTAGTATTTACAAAGGGATTCATGCAGGGTTGGAAAAAGGTTTATGCAGTCAGGTCAAATTAAAGTTTTTGTATCATCTGCTTCAAAAATAGATTCACAGATTATATTGATTCAAGAGTTTCTTTCTTTGGCATGGCTTGCATACCTCAGTTTTGTATGTGTGGGACAGTCATGTATTTTAACTACTGAAACTTTCCAGTAAGAGTGGTTCAGTGTTTGTTTGTTCCGTTGAGAAATGTTGGTATCAACTCCTACACTATATACACATATGTATTTATAACGTGTCATTGTTCTTATTCCAATATCCCAGACAAGCAGTGAAATTTCAGACAGCCAAACATACATAATATGCATAAAATAAAAGCAGCACTCCATAATAAGGAATTAGAGCAGCTAAAATTAACAGAAAATACTCATTTTACTTTCCTTCCTTGTTTTTTAACAGAAAGTGCTGCTGGAGGTGGTGGAGGTGGTGGTGAAGAAGGAAAATCCAAAACCTGTGTAGTTTTGTAATTCTTTGTCTCAGACACTGTTCCTGATACAAGAAAAGACATCTAGAAAGAACTTCAATGAGTCCCAGTGGATTTCTGCTTTGCATAGAATAGTATAGATCAATCTTTTAATCCTCTTAAACACATGCCATTTGTTGGAAATAATTTTTAATGGATTTAAAAACCGGTTACAATTAAAAACTGGAAAAAATAATGGTGCAAAATGAGTTAACTGTGTGCTCTAGGTATTTTTTCATGTCACTCAATTTACATACAGTACTTTTATTAAAATATGTAACTTCTACACACTGTCCAGAAAAAATATAAATAATTTTGACAGATGTTATATGAAATTACTAAATGAAACTTAAGATGTAAAATTCAAACCAAAAATTGCAATATTTGTAACTTTGATATTTAGATTTTTATATTATGTGTATTTCCTTAATGTGTAATTCTGTCATTTTCCCTCATTCTCAGTCCTATATAAAGTCCCATTTCTTTCACTTTAGGAATGCATAACACAACTCCCTAGCTCTTATCTATAAAAAGCAGGCCCATGGTCCACTGAATTTTTTCCAAAATTACCAGTGATAAATCTGTAAATTATAGCCATTGTAGCCTTTTGATCATATGCAAATGGCTCTCCCACAGTTCTGAAACTGAGCAGCTTTTATTGTAAAAATGTAAAATAGCAGACCACAAACATCATACTTTACACACAAGTAAAAGTTTACTAAGATACACCAGCATATCTACAGCAGGATCTGCCTTCAAGGGCATTTTAAAAGCTCACATACTCCCAGTGCATCTCCTTCAAAACGCAATAAAGTATTTGAAAACCAATTAATTGGCATCAATTTAATCTTCTGAGGGAGAGCAAAGCAGAAGTAAAGCACATCAAAATTGCCATTACCTGTGTTTCTACAAGATAACAAGAAACCAAGCAGGCAGAGTGCACACAAATTAGCTCTTCATGAACACTGACCTTCCCCCCAAGCCTTTGGAACAAGTCCACTCCGTACCTTCCACTTGGGAAGTCAGCTCCTCCATGGAGGAGGGCAAATGGCCACTATGTTAGACACACACCTAAGTATTCACCGGAACCAGTTTAAAATCTGAGGAGGTGGATGTCAAATGCAACTCCTGCAATAAAGAAATTCAATATTCAGACTCAATCCTGCCACTTTTCCTGCTCCTTTGAACAAAGCAGACCCACACTTCTTCTTTCCTCTGAAGGACCCTCCGTATCCATACGGAAGGAGAATGAGCAATTTGCTCTTTATAAACCTTTCTAAGAATGCTCTGTGAACAGAGATAACTGTGTACATTTATGACTCAAAATTAAAGGAATCCACAAAAAACCTCCAAACACAACATTCTGACTTGTAAATGAACCAAGTATTTCATGCAAACAGTTATGACATAAAACTGGGTATCATGTTAGTTTCTGTATTAAATGCCGCTGCTAAAGAAAACCATTTCAAGGTTGTCTGATAATGAAATTTTGTTTAAACTGTATTAAATTATGTATTTAATATGTATAGTGTAACTTTTTATAACTGTATGTTAAAGACCCAAAGAGAAGCTAGTTATTCAGAACAGATAATTAATATACAATACTTGAAGCAACAAATATAGCAACGCAGTCGACAAAAGCCCCTTGGGGCAAGTTGCACACGTTTAAGCAGATTGCTGCAGATTGGATTTGACTCTCAGCCAAGCTTGCAAGATGACAGAGAATTAACCTTTAAATCCCCCTTCTTACCTAAAGAAGCCTTCATGCAAGGATACGTTTATTTCTTACTCAAGGACGCCCTAAATATGTCCTTGTACATCTATTATGTAAGTACAAAATGTTTAAAAATGTAATTATAGTAAGTAATACTTGTAAATAGAGTTCTCAACTTATTCATATGAGTGCATGTGAAATGTTCATAAATACACTACAACCATCTCTGCTGTTACGGTGTCCACATCAAATACTTACTAGAAATACTTTGTATACCAACAGTGAGAAGTACTTATCAAAAATGTATTTTATACAATATTAACTTCCTCAGATTAACATGAAAACTTAATTTTAAAAAGTCTGACCCTCATATCCAAAGTCATTTTCACCAGACAGAAAAAATATTGGCATAATACCTTTTCATGTGCAGTCTGGTTCTTTGGAAACATGACTGAATGAATGTTTAAAGATGCGTTGCAACTCAAAGAAGAAGATGACTCCAGTACGTTTCTCAAGCAATATACATGCTTTATTTGTATATTCAGGATTAGACGGGAAAGAAGGATTAACGTTCAGTCAATGGGAAGCAGATCAGAAGCCACAGACAACATGAAAGTCACGTACATCTCCAGAAAAAAGCCACATGTTATTTTTTACACAAAAAATTTCACCAACCAAACATATTTTTATAGGTGGCAATGTAAGACACATCACATTACAACTAAAATTTAAAAGAAAGTCACAATAAACTGAACTTTTTAAAGGAGTAGGAGAGATATTTGAAAAAATGTGATGTTCTCCAAAAGCATTTGAAAATAGTTACAGAGATTAATACCCAAATATTAAAATCTAAATAACCAATAAATTTAAGGCTATTAATTCTTGTTTAATAAATTAAATATATAAATATATTATAGTGTATGGCTTTAAACTACTCACACAATCTTACAAAATGCTCCTTTACAAAAATCTGGCAATAACTGAAGTTTGAGATCAAATAAAAGAAGTGAACTTCCTTGTTGTAATGTTAATAAACTATATTCTTGTTTGTATAAGTTTGAGTGCCATATATATTTTGCACTGAACTGAAAAATTATTTCTCTTGTTTAAGAGTATGTAGCCTACAACAAGAAACAAAGTTTTTAGATTTAAATCCTTCTACAAAGAAAACCCACCCAAATGGTCCATATGAGTGACTGTAGAAAAGGTATGCTGGCAGATAGGGGTCTCTGGAAAATTATGGCTGGATTTCCAGACTTCCATCTTGACAACTCATGAAGAAAATCAGCCAACATCAATTGCAAATTTTAGAGAAATAAATCTTGAAAATACTCATGAAACTCCTCTTCCCTGTAACAACAACAAAAATGAAATGTCAGAAAGTTCTGCTTTGGATTTGTACCTAGGAGATAATCTTTGAATAAAAAAGTTTTAGCAAACTTCTGATTAGAATTGTGGAAAGTATAGATAATTTTGACTTACTCACTACATTCCAATACCCTTCACATTTCCCTGTGTAAGCCAACCCTTAGGACCTGCCACTAAGATAATAATGCTATAGAGGGGGTAAGGCAGCAGTGCTATGAGAGTGGCTTAACAAATGTTTTCCTCAAGAGTTGTCTATGTCCCCTCTTTAAACACACATTTCTAGGTTCACTGCATGGAAAGAGATCTGACATAACCTTTATGTGTGAATACTCATTGAAACACTCAGGACAGCTGTCTTGCAGTTCTGAATGGACCTGTACACTTCAGTAGCTGCAAGCTCACTACATCAAACTAACCGTGATTTTTCATCTGCTTCTCGTAGAGGACCTTTCAAAGAGTCAGCTTCAGAAGGACCATCTTCAGCACTGCTGTCATCTGAATCTGTTAAAAAAATTAAAATGTTTACAAAATAAAATTTAAAATAATTTATATTTTTTTAAATTAGATGGTATATTGCTAGAAGCAATGTTGAATTGCAACCACGAGAATAAACATAACACTTTGCATAAAGTTAAAATGAAAATGTTTTGCAATGTTAATTAGTGTAGCATCAAAAAGATTCTTAGGTATCACAAAGCAATGTTTTGGTCAAACATAACAACAGCCATGTCAAAACAATGATCTTGACACAACAGCAACATAGCAATTTTTTTCCTAAAACTAAATAATTACAAACCCAGATACACAATATAGTTTCAATTTATGATACTAGATTAATCAATTACCTTACTTAAATGATAGTTCTTATCAATTGTGACTTATCAGTAAATGAAATTGTAAGAAAATATGGATTACTGCATAACTATTTCATATTAGCGTACAGGAATTTCATGTAAGAAACTCCACCCCCCTCACCTCTGAATCATCCAATAAGTTTCCTGACAAAACAAATACTTTGGGCATGGCCCAAATCATAAGAAAAGTGTTTCAGGTCTTCCTTTATCTAACTGGGAAAGCCTAGGGGGTGAGGACATTCTTAAAAATGTATAGCAGAGCAATCAGTGAAAACAGTCAATCACTTCTAGACAGTCTGCAACAAGGACTGGCATGACCAGGAGACGGGGCCAGTTTCACAAAAAAAGAAACTGGAGACTGGACTCACTGAGATACAAGCAGTGACTGAATGCATCCACCTGCAACAAGCAGGTCTCTGAGGTACTACAGGTGGTAGTTGGAAAAGACATTAATTAAAGCCTATGATTTATTTTAATTTTTTTTTTGAGCAGAGTATATATCAGTTTAACTCCCTGAAGGAAAATGTAGCTACTATATCAGAAAAATACTGTCTTTACACAGTACAGACTACACAACGTGAAATTATTAACAATGTACCTATTTTTGCACCCTCTGCTCCTTTTTGGAACAACATGACTTCTCATTTTTCTGGTTATTTTCATGCTGTTATCTGCCCACATTTTTATTTTTGATTAAACAATTTCCTCCTTAAAATTCCCTACACTTTTTCTCCAAGATATGTAAGTCATTCATTCAAACCTTCATATTTCTGCTTGTTTCAGACAGCATTCTTATCACATAAAATATTGAAACAGACAGCTAATAAAATCAAGATCAATGACAACTGTCTATGATATTATACAACTTATTACAAAACCATGAAGGATACTAAAATACCTTTATCAGAATTACCTGAATCGTCTGAAGAAACCTGATCTGTAAAGAAACACCAAAATAGAAAAAAACAAGTAAACTGCTTCTGATTTTATCTGTTATCTTATATTGTCTACAAAGATTTTTTTATCACAATTTATTACACTAAAGATGTGTACATGCATGCACACACCACGTTCAAAGAAAGAGAGCAAACACTGAAATAAAAGGATTTTTTTTATGAGTGCAAAGGTCATCAGTTTGAGCCTAATTATGTCAACCCAAGATCTCAGGTGTAAAAAGGTTATCTAACATTTCCAAAAGGCTTTCAACCCCAAAGCCTCATGGAATGAAATACTTCACAACCCTTTCTAGTATGCAACATCCAATGCTTGCACAAATTTCCCCTGCAGTGCATAGTTTTCAAAAGACTGTCCCTCTCTGTTAAATGTAAGAAACATATTTTTTCTGCATCTAGGAAATTTTACCTAAGAAAGTTACCTTTTTGACTACCTTTGTTGCAGTCAAGAAAGTTACATATCTGTCTAACTAGAAGTATTTATACATAATTATATGTCTCCATCTATTCATCTATTCATCTCTTGCAAAACTAAGGTTCAATTAACCTGAGTATTTTAACAACTGAAGTTTTAAAGTTTAAATTTACCTTCACGGGTCTTTTTTTTGGACTTTTTTTTTGCTGAACGAGACAATTTTCTCTTCTTATGTTTTGGCTCCTTAGAATTCTGTGCAGCTGTGCCTCTTTTCTTGCATGTTTTGACTTCTTTCCTCCTTTAAAAAAGATGAATGTACACTTCCTCTGTTATATGTACTTCTTATGCAACAGTAAATCTGAAATATTTAATTCAGTCAAACATGTGTCATTTTTTCAGACACGTATCAGTAGTTAAATAGAAAAAAGTGATTCAGTTAAAAAAAAAAGTGCTATTAGAAACAGAAGAAAAATAATCACTGGGCTGAAATTAAGCAAATGAAACTTCTGGTGGTAGGGATGGAATTCTTCCAGTCTGAGGGGTTCTGTGCTGTCATTAGCAGAGCATCTTAACCCTCAACAGCGCCAAGTCGGTGGCTTTATAATATTTAATATTATAAAAATATTCTATAAAATATTATAGAATATTTATGCTATTTCAGGATAAATGAAGATCCTAATCATCTCATTGAAGTTTTGTCCCTGTGTGCTGTTCATCATAATTGTAACTTATCAATAATTCAGTCCCCATTATTTTCAAAATATTTCATTACCGGTGATGGAAGTTTAGTTTGTGGGAACATTCTGAACATAGTCCTGAAAAAGAGAAAATGAGAACATTGCAGCCAAGAATCTGATAAACATAATTAACAAAACTACAAAAGCACTTAGAACTAGATCCTTCAATATCAGCAGCTTTTCCTTCAAAACACTAGGTACAATGTAACTGCAGTCAGGATTGAAAAAATATATGATGAAAGTCTCCAGTACAAACCCAGATTTTACTAAATGTGAAGGACAATCACAAGTTTAGCACTGGCAGCTCTTCACTAAAGAGCTATCAGTGCTTCTCACATACAGACATCCCATTTATGGATCCTTGTGCACAGATCCAACTCTTCTGCAATTATACTGAAGATGTGCAAGTCTCCTAGAGCTTTGTCAGAGACCAAGTGCTCCCACATGGAGTGTCTTGTGCACAAAAAGAACAATGCCCCACTGCTCACTCACTTTACATGAAATAACTGCATAAACTGTACTAAGTTTAATTATCTAATAAACAGATCATCATGTACACAATTCTGAATTAGAAAATCACAGTCAAGATGTAAGGATGGAAAATTGTTTAAAGATAGAACTTTTAGAAGTTCTTTTTTAGAAGAAAACTCAAATATTTAAAATAAAATCAGTAAAGTCAAAGATGTGCAAGAAGTTGTCTGGTCCAAAGCCCTAAGGACTTCCAAGCCAAGTAACTGAATGAGCAATGGTAATGTTGAAATTCTCCTTGCAATGCAGTATGGTCCATTGAACTAGAAATGCTTCTACGTGAAACAGCTTATAGCCAATTATTCAAATTTTATGACATGCTAATTATACAGAATAAAGTTCTTAATCTGTAACAACTTTGTCATATATAATGATAACAGCTGCTCTCTCTAAATCAAGAGCACCATACTACCACCTGTGATTAATTCAAGAAAATGATCTCCTATTCTGCCTTTGTCATGAACTCGTATTATTATCACTGGGTCTCACTCAATACCATTCAAAGTATGTCTTTTAAGTGTACATATCCTAGAAGGGCTGACTTACTCAATTTTACGAGTGCATTCCTCTTTTCACCATGCTCAATGTAACCAAAATTCACCTCCCAGCTCTTCAGGCCTTCATTCTCATCACAGTGTTTATTTCCACAGGAAAACTGACCTGAAAGAGTCAAAACCAGCAAACTGTGGTTCAATGATTACCATTAATAGATATGGGGTTGTTATTTCCAATTCTGCTCTGTTTTTGGTTTTCATTTTCCATTTCTTTCAAATAAAAAAACCCCACGAATCTAAAAATAACATTTAGATTAAGGAAATAATAACAGGGAACAACAAAACAATCATACTTGTCCAATATTGCCTATTTGCAAAGGAAAAAACATAACTGTGTTTTGAAATGTATGGATGAAGGTGTACATTATGAAATAACAAGCCTAATATGAACTCTGAAAAAATGAATGCCACCAGGATACATGCTATACCCCAAATGATTACTTAGCAGAGGATGATGGATCAGAAGTTGTGATTCAGACATGCATCTTGAATGACATCAAACTATTCAAAGTATCACATTTGTACAATATGAAGATGCCCACATGCTTTTTACATAACTAGTGTACCTGACATACTGGACATACAATTTGTATTCTAGGGACTATCTATAAATATCTTTCCTTTAAGAAAAGGAAATTCAACTTTGTTAGAAATGCTATGTCAGCTTTAAAAGCTTCCTTTGGTTCATTATATGAAAGCAACACTGATTTTAAAACAGATCTGCACATCATCAATTTTGTTTGCACCACTGAAGTCCATATATTGGAGTAATAAAGACACATGCATTCCCTTTGCAGAGACTGATTTGTATGCACAGCAGCAGAAAGGATGTGTATTAATAGGCTCACAAGCAGGACTGTTGGTGAACGATTAACCTCAGAAAATTCTGCTTAAGCAGCTAACTAATGGATTGGCAGTGTCCTCAGATACTTCAGTTCTGTAATGAAACACCACTTGCAATGCAAACATTTGAAGTAAAAAAACCCAAAACCCAGAACTCTCATTAAAAAAGGAAGTTTCAAATGAATACACATTAAGTATGTTTAACCCTATATAAGGTATGGCTATCATACCCTGTGTCATAGTAATCTCCAATATGATCTCATTTCAAAACTTATGGCAAAGACTGAAAGATGACAAAGAAACAATTTGGCATTTACAATTAGTAATACAAGCGTCACCTCTTCTTTCACTTATCCTAGCCCTTCTTTCTTGTAACTTATCCTAGCCCTCTTCTTTCACTCATCCTAGCCCTTCTTCCTTCTAATGCAAAGACAAGCACCAAATGCAAAGCAACCAAATGTGACTACTCCATTCCTGCATGCCCTTGTAACTACCCCCAAACCTTAGTAAAAGTGCACCCGCAGTGGTTCTCATCACCACTGACACAGCTACATCAGTACATACAATAGGTACATACAAGGCTAATGCTAATTATCAGACAGGTAGGTGTAGATGTGTTATTACATTTAATGAAGCAATTTATATGGCTGGTTTCTATTTTAAAACAGCATAAAAGACCCACGGGTTTTTTTAAATGATTGCTTGGAACCGCACTTGGAGAGCACGTCCGACACCCGCGAGCGGGTTGGTTTCTGGCGCCCCCCTGTGGTGAAAGACAGGATTTACCCACTCCTGTTCCCATTGCTCGCCTTTCATTAGGATCCCATTAAAAAGCTTGGAATATAAAATTCTGCACTTTCTCCCACATTTTAAAATATGAAGCAGCACATATTAAACGTACAAAGCTATAATTTTTTTCCCCACGAAGACAAAATTAATTTACTTCTCATTTAATCTTAATTATCTTGTTAAAGTATTCAATACAGCATGTAATTTTATCAAATGTAACTATCCATTAATATAATGTGTAGTGCTAAATGCAATATATGACTACAACTACCTTTAGAGGCTTTAATATTTACAATTTAAAAATCCTCACTATTAATGTTCATGCTTTCTATTCTGAAATACTAATTTTTTTTTAATCATAAATGCATTTCTAACTTTTTGAACTATATTACAATATAGGTGCTTACAGAATACAGCTGTTTAAAGAACTGTAACTGAGTGAAACTGATCAGCAACTCTATGCAATATTCTGGCATGTGCATCCATGACTTCTGAAACCCACATGTGTATGAGAATCCACCCAGGAACAGCAATACTTCATCCACCTCACTTCTTGCTTGCTCAGCATGTTGAAAAAGCCCAAGCACCTCTGCCATGGAACAAAGACCACTCAGCAACACACTGCTAAGACTTCTCACCTAGAATTAAGGTGCTGATTTAGAGGCAGGACTGGGAGACATGATAATCATTCCCACTGAAGCTTTCAAAGCCAGTTTAGCCTAAAACAGGTCTCACACAAGAAACTTTAATTAAAAAGTTAATATTTTGCAGAACAGCGCTGGAGAAACTGTTAATCAAGAAATTATTTCCTGAAGAAAACTACTGAGAGACTTCAAATACAGGTATCAAAGGCGAATGAGGTAGCAGAACTGCTGGAGAAAAGCAGCTAAAAAACCCACCCATGAAATTCTACATTATCAAACATGTTAAGGTGGTGCTCATTACAAAAGTGACCTTGTGAAAATAAACTATATGCTCTTTTAATTGTAATATGTGCAATCTAAACCTATGTAGCATAAAACAGGAAAGCTGGAAGACAAGTCAATTTATTGTACATTATTATCTGATAAACTTACCAGTACCATCAAATATTATCTAACAAAATTATGTCCAAAAGCAGCAAGAGGAGCATCAAGAAGAAATGTAACATAAAATGAAAGACAGCATTACCTTTTCCTGAAATTACTTCTTTCTCATGTCGCCATCTAAATCCAAACTGTTAAGATAAGAACCAAAATTGAGTTGTGAATAGTCAACATATTAAGCACTGTAAAGACTAATTTCAGTTGATTGGTGAATTTAAGTGGCTCATCCTTTTAATTCTGGTCATGAAAATTTAATTTTTTCTCTTTTAATTAAAAATATCTCTCTGCCTCTGCTCGCCAGAACAGTATTTTTTAATAAAAATACTTAAAATATTTATACTTTTATTTTTACAGGAAGTCCTCCATACTGAAAAACAATTACAAGAGCAAACATATTAACATTGCCAAGTAAAAGACAAGTTGGCCTAGAAATCTGGAAATGAAAACAAAATAATAAAATGTATTTTATTTAATGACCAGGTGTCAAACAGATTTCATTTCTTAGCAAATAGGACACACTTCCAATCTGTTAAGCTACAAAACAAAGTACAGAGACAGCAAATAAGAAATTCTCTAGGAAAATAGGACAACAAAGGGAACACTTCCAGTCCAGTGCATATCAAAGTAAAACTGAAATGCAGAGCACCCTCCTGTGCTGCACTGCAAAGCTGACAATAGAACTGAACTATCTGACAATACAGATGGTCATTTATCAGCCTCAGTGTTTGCAGACAAGATGCACTGAAGGTTCAAAGACAACCTTGACCTAGAAAATCCTTACCTAGGGAAAATGTCAGGAGGAACAGACCCTGCACAAGCAAGAGCTGTCAGAACACTCTTCCACTGTCTCTACGGAGCCTCACACCAGAGGTTCACATTGGCATTTCTGATTAAAAGCAAACACCAGAGAAGACCAAGCCAGAATGGTCATCAGCAGGTGAAGCAGCCTGGGAGCAAGAAGGGTGAGTGGGTCTCCAGCTCTGGCTGTGAGAGCACCTGTGAATCCCTAGGGATGACAGCAGGGGAGCCTAAGCCGTGTGTGTGTGTGTGTGTGTGTGTGTGCAAATGAGTACCAGCAACTGGAACAAGCCTGTGGCCTCAGGGGTTCACATGTCTTGGGGCTTATTACTGTTTTCTTCTGACCTTCTGTCTTTGAGTAGGTGGTTCTGCTTACTTTTCAGATTCTCAAAGGAGATGCTCCCATGAAACCAGTCCCAACAATTATCCAGTCCCTTGTAAAACAGTGGTTTACTTCAGAAGAAAAGCTCCTAAAGAGATCTAGAATCTCTCTGCAGAGATCTTTAGAAAAACTATCAAACTACAAGATTTTGGCCAGGAGCAGAACAATTACAGCTGTGAAAAGACAGATGAGCACATATGTGCAAGTCTCAATCTGTGCAATATATGTACTTAAAACATCACAGAAAACTGACCTCCAACTTTTGCTTTCACACCAAGTAGCACAATATAGAATCACAGAATAGCTCAGGTTGGAAAGTACCCCAACAGACCACCAGCTTCAACCTTCCACGGGGAAGGGAGCCCAGATGAGATTATCTATCACCCTGGGCAATTGCATCTGAAAAACCCCAGCAATGGGGATCCCACTGTGCCACTGGGGAGGTTGTTCCAGCAACTGAATGTTCTCACTGTAAAAGAATTTTTATATCAAGATGAAGCACCAACATGTAAGGCATCAACAACTATCATGCACAAGACCAACAACTGAGAAGCTTTTATCTACCCTGCACTTCGCATAGCACCAGCACTGCAAAGCAAAAGGCACAGGGGGCTAAAGATATCCACCTTCCAGTTTCTGGAGATGCAGAAAAAAAAATTAAGGCAGGAAAAATGTGAAAGCACAGACTGTATTCCATCGGTGCAAATGGGATGAACAGCTTATTTAAGACTTCCAAGAAAAAAGCCTGCTTTGAAATCCTTCTGTACCAAACATGGGCATGGATAAATCAGTCACTGAGAAAAATCTCATACTTTTTTCTATTTTTCTAAGAATTTCTAAGAAAGGACTTTCACATGATCAGAACTTATCTGAGAAAAGAAAGCATATATATTTTACAAATTGCCTGACACAGCACTTATGCTGATATGGCAATTCCAAAAATAGAGGTAATGACTTAGGAGCATAAATGAGAACAGAGAGTGACCTCAAAGTTAGGATAGACACACTTGAAGTATGACAGGGAAATACTGTTCACACAACACAAGAAAACACACACACAAAAAAAATCTGGGGCAGAACAGTTTCCCACAAAAGACAGCAAACATATGGAAACTTGGCACACTAGTGAGAGAAACAAAATCTGTAAGCATGCTCAAGGGAAATCAGCTGGGGGGATGGGGGATGGAACGGACATTGAGGGATAGGAAATATCTACAGGAAAATAAAATCAAATTTAGTCAAAAAAGAAGGGAAGGCATCCTCAGCATTTTAGTTTTTTGTTGATTTTAATTGAATTTTTGCATTTTACTGTCCCAATTGTCTTTATATGACCTGTCATCTTTTCATCTTAATAGAGCTAAGCCCAGTCCTTGCAAATATTTACCAGTGAATGTAATTTTCAATACTATAAAATGGTTGAAAAGAACTATATAGACTGGGTTACTGTGTGCTAGGAACACCAAGACACATCTGAGTTCAGCACCAGCCTTTGGAAAAACACAATAGAAAATTCATGTATACTCTCTGACTAAGAAGTTAGTCAGCCAAAAACTTGGAAAAAACAAAGGCTGCTCCAGTTAAGAAGAAAACCTGGTGCTGGAATTGGGCTGTTCCTCTTGAGAAATTCTATTTATTTACAAGGCACATACAAATCCTGTTTCCACAAACAGAAAAGAACAACCAACAAAAGATGCTGCTTTAGAATAGACTTTTCCAAAATTGTTTCTGCCAGCATTCAAGTACAAAACTCCTTTTAGACTTTTTTTTTGAACAGTAACATTCCATGGGGTTTTAGGCTTCATCTACTGCTCCTCTCCAAGCAAGCTCTCCAGCCTTCTTTCTTTAACCCCTTTGCATTTTCTGCCTTTCACACACAATGTACCTCTTCATAAAACATCATCTGACAGAAATGTTCCTATTCCCACAGAAGCACATTTTTGAGGCAGTGACAATACTTGGATTCAAACTGCTGCTTGTAAGTAACTTGACAAATTCTCACAGCTCCCTTTCTATGGAAGGGGTACTAACATTCTAATTTTACAACATATCCACAATCATAAGGCAATTCTTAAAAAAGGTTATACTTCAAAACCCAAGATGATTTACACTAAGGAAAGATACCTTATTCTCTTTGTATCTGCTGAGATCTGCTATACAGTATTCTTTGAACAATTTGTCATAATACTTCTTTGCAAGCCTCTTCTCCCTAAAAGAAAAAGTATTTTTTTAATTAAATATAGAAGACAACATAATTTACTTTGCATTGTAATGACTTTAGGAAGACAAAGACATGTTGTTTCATTGAAAGAACACAAGTTGTAGACCTAGAAATGCAACAGATGCATAGTCATTAAACTAAGGAGTAATTTCCATAAAACTGGAAAAATAAATATAAAATAAATCCACAGTACATACTAAACTGCATTTTTTCAAACTCTGCATTCATCAGAGTTTTTGAACAGTTATTTGTATCTCAGAGAATCACTATTATTTATTAGTTCTTTCTGTCATCAATTCATGTTGGCATTTGAGCAATATTACAACATGAAAGACCTTCTAATGGTCTTTCATTTCCAAATGCATCAAAGAGTGATCAAGTATGCACAGTAATTCTTAATTAGTAAGGGAAACCACAAATTTAATACAAGTGATCTAAAAATAACATATCCTAAAATAGTTTCAGGTACCAATTCATGTCTGCTTCATCTTCTTCATTCCACAGGAATCTATGGTTTTCTCTAATAACATCAAGATCTGTCTTGTCATTTGCTCTGTAAAAGGACACACCCGTTTTTAGTACAATGTAACGTTAAAATGAAAAGCTATCAAATAACAATTTGGTAAGCATCAATATTTTACAGTCCTAATCTCTACCTCACAGCATAAAGGAATACATTTCTATGAAATAAAACTATCAAAAATGTATTCCCTGTCATACCTGTTCCCAAATAAAAAAACTCACAGTTGAAAACTGCCACTGAAATTGTGGATGACTTGATCCTGTCTGAAAACACTTTTATAATCTTTATTGAGGACAGGGATGTTAAAAGGCAGTTATGGATAGCTCTAAAGAAGTTATTATTCTGGACAATGGATAGCAATTCTGCACATTCAGAAGTATTTCAGACTGTTATTTTGAGGATTCTGACAGATATTTCTCAATGTACCCTCCATTAATGATCACCTGTCATCCTTCCTTTTACATAACAAAACAAGAATAATTCAGCTCATGGTAAGTTCTTACCAAAAAAGATGAAAACAAAAAGAAACAAGACAGTTTTGTGTTTGGGTATTTCCAATTACTGTAGTTACCATTTGTGACCAAAATAATTAGTCATTTGACACACAGCTACATCCATCTCTGCCCCCAAAGCTATAATATATATTTAACAGCTTTACAAAGCAGGGAGCTTTGACGTCAGGAGTGGAAAGGTTGCCAGGAGTTCTCACCCAGATCTTCGGAAATCCTCTATTTTGCCGCCATAGTATAAAATGTAGTCATGCACAAACTTCTTATGTCTTTCATACTGAATAAAGCAATTAAGGATTGTTTCAGAACTTTTTTCCTTTTACCACAGTTTAAAATCAAAAAAATTCCAACCAAAATCTTTTTATATATTTAAGAGAAAGACTTTTCTCCTCACAAACAGTTCAGTAATTTCCAAAAAACAAAAAAGAATGGAGTTAATTAGGAACTTTTACTTAATAACCTCTCATAGAAGCTAGTTTCCAAATACAGGAATTCTAGGCAATTTCATCTTTAAAACCTCATTCTTCATTTATAAAACTGTCTTCCTTTATCAAAGATGCTCTGTATGCATATACACAGAAACTTGGTTCATTTTTTCAGCTGTGATTTAGACAACAGTCTCTTTGTACTGCAGTTTTAGTTTAAAACAGGTTTGTACTTTTCTATTATAAAAACAATCTGGCTACTAAAATGGAATAATTTGTTACATTTCTACCACCAACACACAAATAAAAGTTGTATGCTTTAGTTTGGAAACGAAAATCACGGAAAAATATGTAATGTTTCTTAGAACAGTTTGGCCTTGGTGTGAGGCCAAAACAGAAACATAATTTGAAACACATTTTGTACCACAATTTGAGCAAAATGTGTAATTACTTATTCAAAAAATAAATGTCTTCACAAACAAAAACTTTATCTATGGCTTCTTAAAAGACTTTCAATTCACTTTTATCTCAGCAGCAAAGAGAAGCTCCTCTGAAGAATAACTCAGTATCTGGTGCTGCACTGTCACTGATTGTGGCAACTGAGAAATCCCAGTATTTTACCATAATGGATAACCTGTGCCCCATCTTCAAACTTGAAAAATGAAACGGAAGGATACAGCATCCATAGATATCAAGTGAAATCTTCTTTTTCTTGCTTCTTCCCTGTTAAGAACAAACACGTTCCAATGAAAACTATCTTTCCATTAAGAGGAAAATGTCTCCCAAAAGCAATATATAAAAGATACCTATCACATTCTTCAGCTGCAAATTGTCTGTGAACCACACTGCCTTGTTTTGGTTTTTGGAATGGCTTTATCAGAAGGTCATCTTCCTGTATTCTAAAAGTGGGAAAAAGGAAGAAAAGTTAGTCAAGAACTTTGCATAAGCAATAAAATTTTCATGTGCTAAACCTTGCACTATCTTGAGTAACAAAAATTGTTATATTGCTATTTTCTACAAGAATAAAATGAAACTTCAGAACCAACATCAGCTTGGACTTTACCTCACTTGCAGAACAAAATCAGGAAGGCATTTGCTTCCAGCTGGCATTTAAAGGCAATTGCTTAAAACAGCAATTTGTAATACTTGTTTTTATTTTTATTATCACTATAGAACCACAATGCTAAAACCTGGAAGATGCCTCAGTTTCACTCTGACATTTAAAGTCCTTTACAAATCTCAGTAACACAGGAAAGGGGAACAGGAAGGACAGTGCATTCACTGAGAGAGAGTGACTGGCAGTAACCCTATTCCACCCTTTCATGCCAATGTCTCAACACCTCATTTAACAGCTCTGCCTCTTGTAGTGCAATCACAAGAATTACAAATTTAAAAGTCAATTGCCATGTAATGAACCATACTTGTCAGTAGGCAGCTAAAATTACTTTTAGAGTTCAACAAAGTAATAAAAAGTTAAACATTTTAGCTAGTAAAAGGTATATTTAGTTAATTTCATTCATAAACTGAGATGAAGAAAAGATTTTTTTCCATAATTATCAGTGGGTAGAAAGCATGGTAATCAGAAACCTGAAGAAAGCAAGCCAGGGAATTTGTTTCTAGCTATGGAATATAGGACTCTAGAAACTTAAGGTATCATTTACTCAAAAAGATCTGTAAGCACAAAATTCCCATAAGAAGGATCTATAAATCAGCAATTTCGAGAGAATTTAAGACTACTATTTTCTTTAAGTGAAAATAAATACAATGACAGAGCAAAAAAGGAAGCCAGTAAGAGCCCTACTGGGAATCAGCAGCTGCGTGCCAGAACAAGGATAACGATGGAATTTTTGAAAGGCTCCTGATGGTTACTTAATATTCCACCTAGAAAGTGGAATGGTAGAATGTGCAATGGCATCTAAAGAAAATGAAATCTGAACAAAACCAGTCACTATTTTAATGGAGAACAGCTATATTTATAAAATTAATTAAATGGCACAATGCATGCTATTATTCCAAAGATTAAAACATGACTTTTTTCCCCCCAGAATGCAATCAGACACTACAAAATCCATTCTTTCAATTCTCATACAAAGGAAAAATATGCAAGAGTCCTAGGAGAGTTTCCAGAAAGTCTTCTTAAATAAAGTCCAATAAAAGAGCAAGGGAGAGACAGGAAAAAGCAAGAAAAATACATGCAAAGTGTAGGCCAAATATTCAGTATGATGCAGCAAGTGTCAAGGTGTTTTGCAGTACAAAAACAAAATAAATACATAAGCAAATAAAAATCTTTACAATACAGTCAGATCAGACTACAAAATTCCAGGTCACTAACTGTACAAATCACTGGAAGTATTGGCCAAGGTCATCTCAAATAAGAGATGTGCAGGTGCATTTCAAGGATTGATCACAACACAATTTACCAATTTCCAGGTCTCTTCACAAATTAAATAATAAAGAAGTAGCATCAGTTCTTCACTTTATATCTCTATGTGTTTTATATCTACAAAGCCTGTTACCACTTGGCCTTTTTTGCCTTGCTCTCCTAGCAGTTCCATTTGTCCTGATGGATGACAGTGGTGTGAACAGTGCTGCCAAAACCCAGCAGTGGATACTAATGCTTGGAAAAACAAAACACTCTGCTCCAAGAACTGAGGGGCAAATATACACCAGATGGAGATGGCAGAACAGCTCTTAATCAGCTGCCCCTGCAGATGACAAGCTTTGGCAAGCTTGAGATGAGGAGATGTAGAAATCAAAGAGATTGATTTTTTCAAAAATCATTTCAACACCAGACCTTACATGCAATAGCATCATCTTCTATGCACACTAAGAGGCCATTTGTACAAAATGCATAATGGAAAGTGTTAAATTAATTCTGTACTACATTACCTTTTAGTCTTTTGCAGAGACTTCTCTCCACTCTCCTCATCACTAAAATCAGAATCATAGCCTCCATGGCCATGTGCCTGAAAATAATAGACCAGTCAATATATCTGCTAATGCAATATGGATATGGCATCATTACAAATCAGCACTGCCCATCATGCATAAATAAAAGAAAGACAGAGAGCAAGCAAACTAGAGCAAATTCTCACGTCTAAGCCAAACAAAATTCCACAAACAATGCAAAGTATATTCCAGATAATGCAGGGCAAAGAAAGATCACTTTGTAGAACAGATCACTTTACAGATAATTTATATGCATATGTCCTCATATTTAATCTTCACACAGATGCAGCAAACCAGAAGTATGATAAATACCTTGGGTTTTTATTTTCTAAACAACGTTCCTTATGTAAGACAAACATTAATATATTCCCCAGGAGCTAGTCTTTCAGGGGGCTGGAGGACAGCAAGTGATATGTCCACATTATGAATGAAGGAAAATGGGAATAAAAGTTGATTGGGCTGTCATGCAGCATTTTAGATCATTAGATCTTACACTGGTAGCTGTAAATCTGAAAAAAAAGACAAAACTCTGCAGGATGATTTTGATGAGGTGGCTTCTCTTGATGTAAATGCCTCACAGAAATGCCATGCTGAAGAGTCAGCTGTATCCTCTACTGACACCAACAAGTGCTTTGTATTGTGCATGGTTGTAAAACACTGTCTTCTCAAACTGACAGTGAAGGACTCCTTTTAAGATTTTTTAAAATCCTTTACTATTATTATTAATAAACAAATACTGTAGTGTTCCTCCCACTCTTCTGGATGCTTCTGAAGAACATATAACTCCCCTACACATACGTATTTCAAAAAAAGCAAATCAGAATATTTTCTGAACTATTTCCTATTTCCCATGAGACATAAAAATTGTCCATTACCAAACAAAACAGAAACAAACCAAAAAAGCAAACAACCCCCCCAAACAAAACCCCAAACCAAAAAAACAACTGCAGCAGATGTCTGCTGTAAACCATCCTTATGAACTTGCAATAAAGCAGCAACAATGTAGTCTCATAGTCAGGTGGTTCTAGCAGCCAGCCTGTCACTACTTTTGTTAATGAACCTTATATGGTTTTTAGAAAGTCAGAACACTCTATAAGTATGCAGCAAATATATTTGCTGCATACTTGATCTCTAAATTTAAAAAAAAATCATGCTAATTTGGGAATATTTTAAATGGCATTAGTAATGCTTCCCAAATGAACATTGAGAGCTTCCTTCATGCTCAGCGTCTGGGAGGTCTCAGCCAACACCACGACCATGAAAGCCCCAGACAGATGAAGTACTGAAACAGGGGAGAAAGCTCAAATGAAAGGAGATTCTCACAAAGCAGTTGCCCTTGGATGATATACCCCAGGAAAGAAACAGACATCCTCACTAATCAGCTCTCAAGTGATTCCAGGAATGATTCAAATAAAAGATGCAAGAAAAGCTACTCCAACAGAGTCACACTGTAGGGCTCAGAAGCTGATGACTGCCTTTTGTAAAGCTGACTGTGAGTATAAGGGCAGGGCTAAGGACTAGGCTGCTTTTCCAACAGGAAAGCTCTTCACAGCTTCAGACATTCCTCTGAATCACTGTAATACCTCACAGATAAATCCAGAGTGAAAAAGAACACAACCCATGACTGATGTCCTGACACTTGTGGATCACTCCTCTGTTGAGGCAACAGCAGGACAGACAGGTCCTGCATTGGTGCTGGGTTTGACAGCAGCAGCTCCAGCAGTGCTGGACAACACTCACAGAGACTGGGACTGAATGGTTTCTAACCTGACACCTCAGGATGAGTCCAAGATAACATGACTCTTGGTAGAACACGCCTACTTCATTTCATGAACTCCATCAAAGAAGCTCATCCATAAATGAACCTTGCCATTTTGGAAGGACAATGTAAACAGACACCTACAATCCCAGATAAGGAAAATATGTTTAATATTTGTAGAAATAGACGAGCAGATACCAAAGCTTTGTGCCTAACCTAGCAGATATAGACATGGACATGCATAATCATCAACAGAATTTAAAATAACTACTTTCACTATTTAGTAAACCCTCCAATATAAACTTTGCTTTGATGGAATTTGTCAGACTCAGAATGCTTCTAGTTAATAACTAATACAAACACCAAGTGTTTTCTCAAAACATGAACCTGAAAGCTGACTTAAATGGTACAGTGTATTTTGCTGTTACGCCAACTTTGAATTTTTTATTCCCAAACAATAAAACAAACTGAAACCGCAAAATTAAAACAGGCGCAAATATGCTTTGGAGCACATTTAGCCCACACTTAAGTAATCCAAACATCTTGGATTATTTAATGATGAAACAAGAGGAGACAGAACAGAGTCCACTAAACTCTCGGCTCCTAAAACCCACACAAAACACAGTAAATGCATGAACGCTGTACACAACTGATGTCAAACTGAGATACCAACTCTAGACATCAATCCAGGACACTATAAACTGCCTAGCACTGCATCTACAGCAGGTATTTGCATCCAGAGAAGGCACCTCCTTTAAACCTCTCCAATGCAGTAAACACACACTGGTGAAATGTGTCCACTCCTGACCACAACATGTGACTGAACATGAAACAACAGTCAAGAAGAAGAAAAAAGGCAAAACAATCCTATAAAATATTCCCAAGTTATGGCTCCTGACTTCAGGCCTAAACTTGCCACTGTCCTCATAAGCCCATCCTTCCCTTTATCTGCCCAGGACACAGGTCTGTGGCCGTGTCTGCTCACAGCCCAGATGTGACTCAGAACAGGCCTGAGCGCTTGTTTTAGTACAAACTATTTGGGGAGGGTATGAAGGAAGCACAGGATCTATAAGACGACTTGAGGAGCCATCCTTGATGGATAAATATAACGTGTGGAAGGTCAAAATGCTTCACTGTAACATGCTCTTCCCACCTTGATGTTCTCTATGAAGCTTTGCCACTCCACTTGGTGGAAAAAACCTGAGAATAAGCAACTAGCTTCAAACCGATTCTTCCTTGTAAAACCTATTACAAGGAGTGCCTGCGTATACTGTACAGTGAACAGCTCTAACAAAGAGAAAAAGCACTCGCAATATGTTTCCCCTTTGTTACAGCTATGAAAGAAAAAGTAGGAGTAAAAGGTAGGTAGCAGCAGACCACGACATCGAGGATTAGAGCTTTGTGGAGCTCCACGGAGAAATCGAACACCGGCCAGTCAGACACAGCTTCCGAGGCCGTTCTTTCACGCTTGCTATTCTGCAGTGGCCCAGCGCCGTCCCGGCCCGCCTGACCCTTCCCCGCCGCCGCAGTGGGGCACAAGCACGGGCCCCCGGCGGCCCTTCCTCCGCCCGCCCCGGCCCCGCCGCCATGGAGGCCGCGGCCTCCGCCGGGCCTGTCCCCACCCGCCTCTGCCGGGCCCCCTCCATCCCTCCCTCCCGGCCCCACTCACGGCCGCGGAAAGACGCAGCTGCTCGGGCTCCATGGCCGCGGCGCGGCGAGGGCCGCCTCCGCCGCCCGGCCCTGCCGCCGGCCCCGGCGCTGCTGTGCTCCCGGAAAGCACGGTAGAGGCGGAGCAGGGCCGCACCGCGGGCTCCCTTCCTCTCTCCGTCCCTCCCTCCGCCGCGGGCGGGCGGCGCGGGGCAGCGGGGCGCGGGGGAGGGCGAGCCGGCGCGGGAGGGGAGGGGAAAGCCGCACATCATGTTTAGGGGCGAGGGGAGTCTCCCTGCCCGGGAACCCGGTCAGCGGCCCCGGCTGCCGCGGTCTCCGCCTCTGGGAAGGTAGGACTGTGCCGCAGGGGCTCCGAGGGGCCTGAGTGCGCCCCTCTCCCCGGCCCGGGTCGCCCGCGCACCATCCCCGGCGCTCTCGGGCAGGGCAGTCCCTGTTGTGGGGGCACGGGCTCAGACCCCGCTGCGGGTGCCGGGGCTCGGTGGAAAGGGTGCCTCGGGAGGGATCGGGGAGGCGGGGGTCGTTGTTCGGGAGGGGACCTGTCGCGGAGAAGGGGACGCTCCGGGCGGGAGGCCCCGGGAGGCGCTCTGCGGAGGGCAGCAGCTGCCAGGCTTGCCCGGGCGCTGCGCGCTGCCCTCGGCGCGGCACGGACCGCGATCGTGACCGCGGCACGGCGATCTGTAACACTGATTGCTGCCTGTGCCAGCGGCGTCTCTTCTTTTCAGTCGCATCTCGCAGTTAGAAGAACGAAAGGCAGTATGTGACTCAGTTTCCCTGTGAGGACTGGCGGCAACTGGGCGATAAGAGTTTGGGAGCCTGTGGGTTGCATAATAAAAAGGAGCTTTATAAGCCAGAAGTATTTGCTGATAAAGTAGCTGGGAAGCACCAATCTTCGGCATTAAGTCATCAGATAGTCTCCCATCAAACACAACCTGAACTGCTGAGATCTGAAATGCTGTAGTCCATCACAAGGTACTTTCTTCTGGACTGTGTTTCCAGTTGTGTTATTGATTCCTGGATAGTTAAACCACAGACACACTTAATACAGGGAAATATTAAAAATTTAAATACTGCTGCTACCCTTGTAATATGCAAGTTGTAAAATATAAGTTGTAGGTGTTGCTTTTCTGCAATAAGACAATCATACACCATAGCTGACAGCGTATCTCCTTACCTTGGCTAGTAGATCTCTGTTTTCAGATTTTTTTTTCTCCTAACCTAGTGTTTGCATTACTTGTTATGTCATTATTGGTGTGAAGGGATGCAAAGATGATGCTAAAGTGTCCCATGGAAAGGAACTGAGTGGCACTGTGCATATTTGAGTGCATGCAGTATTCTGCTGAAGTCCTACTGAATGTGGCCCATTTCCTCTAAAGGGCAGAGACTCTGTTGCAAGAATGGAATTATCCTAATTAATAATTTAAATATATCAAAATAAATAATGTATACCCTCAAAGCTGTAATAGCAAGCATCTTTTTGTTGTTCCTGTCTTATGGAAATGACAGACTGCTTTAGTGTGAATGAATCCTGACATGATTCTGGAAACTGGGCCAACATATCATTGATTATGCACTTTGAAGAAGAGTGGGAAAGGTAGAGGAAAGATTTACAGTACTTGAATCTCTTGGCATTGTGCTGTGGCCACAAAGCCTGCATATAGAAAAAATACAGTTTCTGGGACAGGAAAATTATCTGCAGTGAGTCCATCTGTAGCAGCTGCTGTAGATGCTGGAGTTATGTTATAAACAGCTTTTCTGAGAATAGCAGCTAGATAATTTCATCTTGCTATGCTATGCTTTTCTGATTTCTAACTGTGTTGCTTCAGAACATCACCTGACTGCATTTTATATGTGGGGTACAGTAAGCTACAGCTGGGGAATGGGTTCAAATGGCCTCCTAAATAAACTGGAATTTCAAACTGAATGTGCCCTTAGCGTTGGTATATGCATTATACTTTGCTCCAGTGGGAGTATCTCCGTAGTTTAATTCTAGCAGCAGTATGTTTTGACACCAAAAAGGCACTTCTCTTATGAGTCCCACGGGATTGGAAGATACAGGAAAAAAAAAACAGACGAGATGGGCATAACTCTTTACAGGGCAGGAGGTTTTAAGTGGGATTTTGATGACTGTACAGTCAAACCTTAGGAGCATAGCTTTCCTTTACAAGTAAGTCAAGCTACCATTGAAGAGAGCATTCTTCTTGAACTGGCTCTAATGCTCATCTGACCACTCCTGCTGGACTGCAGAATTTAATTTTCTGCCACACTGGCTCCTGTGACTGTCATGATGTGGTGTCTGGATGAGTAACCCTGGTGAAGCAAAAAAATGTTAGGGATGGGACAGGAGGGAAGTGGGAAGTGAGTCGCACCTTTCTTAGATCAGGTCAGCAGTAATGTGAAACAATAGTCTTAAATTACAGTAGTCCTGAACTTTGTGGTCCACAAAGGAGAAAACATCATTGTAGCTTTAACTTTAGTTCTGCCCTAAATCTAGAATGGTCTAAATAAAGTATGAGACCTGATGTATCCAAAAAGTTTAAGTCAGACATGGTACATATATGATAGAGATGCAGAATTCAAAGTATACCTGACACATACTTATTGAGCTGTTCATAAGAGGTTCTAGTGTAGGAGATTTCGCAGCTTAATACCTTAATCTAGTAACCTCTTAGGTATAAGAGGTTTTTCCTACTATCTAAGAAAAAATCTTGTTTGTTGCTACTTTGAGTTAATTTCTTAATGCCCTGAAGACATATATCCCCACAGTTTTCCCTTTTTGCAGCCTGAGAAGGTCCTTCAACCTTCAACTTACAGGTTACATATTGGAGAACTCTTACATTTTATTGCTCTTTTTCAGACTCAGTTTTCTCTATGTATTTTTAAGAAATACAAAGTGTAGATGTTTACTCCTTAACAGTATTTAGCCAGGAAGAAACACATCAGCCTTCCTGCAGAAGATGATTGCCTCCTAAGATCATCTGGTAAGGTTGTTTCAACTCAACAGCCTCTGATCTGTTGAATCAAAATTAGTTTGGTTAGCCAATTAAAAAATTGTTCCAATTTTTAATGAAGCAAATCAGAAGGCTTTGCCAGCAGGCTCGAAGAGGCAGCTACCACTGGTATGGAGAGCAAGGGCAGGGCAGTCACTGACAACTACATCCAGTGTGAGCTGTTGCCACGGACCACGTTTGAGTTTGATTATGAGACAATAATGAGGAACCATCACGAATGCTAGTAAAACTGATATTTGTCCTGTTCAATCTTTCCTCTTTCTCCATTAAGTTAGTTCTTCTGTTGACAAATGAAGAAATTACTTTCTAATGCTATTTGATATTGGCACCTTCCTATCTCCTACATGTCTATGAAGTTGCCAAGTCATTTTTTTGGTGTCTTTTGTACGAACAGTACTTTGGCATCTGTCATGTTCCTGATTTTTATCCCCTCCTATTTGAAACCCTCTAGTAATTTGTAGAAAAGCAAGTAAAGCTAAAAATGGACATTCACATATGCCAGTAACATCACATTCAGTAACTGTAGCTCTTTTTCATTTAGCTGTACCCATGTACAATTTCAGGGATGTGCTGTGCCTCCCAACAAGTCCTGAGGAAGGTATACACTACACTCAGGCAGCTCATTCCCAAGCTTAGGACTTCCTGACAGTCAAGGAAAACCAGTGGCGCTGTACACAAGAGGCAGTGCCTCAGGCTCACCAGTTCCCATCACAGGTACTGGTAACTCCAAGCTAGTCATTAATGATATTCTGTAATCATCTAGAGGCTATGTGATGATAGCAGGCTGTGCATACCTGGTTTGTCAAATTCAATAAATGGTGTGTTCCACTTTTTTTTCTCATACACAGAATATTAAACAGGAATCTTAACTAGCCACTAGATGTCAATGTTGCTGCGCTAAAAGGCAAATGCAGTTTTATTTGTTTGGCTGATAAAGTAATTTCATCAAGAAAAGAACTTCTGGATTTAAAGATATTTCCAGTATAGGGTCAGTTACAAAAGATAATCATGGACAAGCCCATGCTATGTCCGTTATTTGAAGAGAAGCTCTGCAGTTTTATGATATTTTGAAGTTGCAATTAGCTTTTCAGTGCATAACCATTGTTAGAAAAGTGCCTTTGAAAAAATAGTTTCTGATTGACCATCAGTTTCCTTCTTTGTTCTAAAATCCCAGACCTTTGTATAAGTAGCCACAATCATTGTATTGAATTTCACTTGTTAATAAGATAAAATAGAGAGAATAGAATAGAATAGAATAGAATAGAATAGAATAGAATAGAATAGAATAGAATAGAATAGAATAGAATGTATATCTAATCCTATTATAAGAGTTATTGAATTTCCTAAATTCCAGATATCCGTGGACATTTTCCTATTAATTATTTCTGTTTAACACCATTGGATATCAATGTCAGATACATTGTATGGAGACAGAATTTCTAGAACACCAAGACTTCCAATATGATAGGCAATTTGAAATTTTGAAAATGTGTATATCTAAAGGCAGATCTGACAGATGATGGCATTTTAGAAGGATATACAAGGTAGAATTTGACCCATGGACCTTTGTTATTCCTGGCTCCTCTCCCTGTAGAGTGAACAAATCACTGCCAGTCTCCACAACTACTTACTGCCTGGTGCACTGAAGGTGCTGGTTCTATTGTCTTTCTACAGAGCATTTATTTTGAGACCAAAGTTTGGAAATTGGTTTCATAAATAGTTATGGAAAGCTGAAGAAGACAACAGTGCACATCTTGAATTCAGATTAAGCTTGTTCTGCTGTTAGGATAAAAACAAATATCAAAGGCTCTTATTAAAAATATAGTTGGAACCTCCTGTTGATCTGAAAATCTCCCAAGAAGTCAAAGATGTGGAAATTGCACCCTTATTCTCAGCTGATTAACTTGGTAAACAGAATCACTGTTTAGGCCACAATGTTAGAAAATACAGCCTAAATAACCTGATTTATTCCCTTAGCTCCATCTCTTATGGTGCATATAAGGCCTCTCAACTTCATACACAATTCACAAGATTTTTTTTATTGCTGTTGATAGAAGAGCAGCCTTAGTCTTCATTATCATGGACTGAAGTAGTTCAAGTCCTGCTCCACAGTTTATTTGATGGTAGCATTACTTCCACTCTTAACATGCCAGAGAATCACAGATATAGTATGGAGGAGCTATAACTGTTTTAATTCCTAATATCTATTTATTTTTCTTGCCTATGACTACAGAGTTATGTAAGAATCTTATAATAATAATATCTTGAAAACCAGATTGCTTCATTAATTCATTTTATTGTAGTTAAAGGAACACTCAAAGCATCAGTCTTGTTCCTAAAACTTCTGTATACTTCAAAAAAACTTCATTAAAGTTTTCTGCAAGGCCTTATTAAGATGTATAGTGTAAATAATAGCAGTATGATCATGTAAAGACTAACTTACTCAGTTATGGAAATAATAAATCAGACTTTGATAAAAAAATAATTCTTAGAATCAACTCCCCATATTATTTTTAAAGTTTGGGCTTATTTTTGCAAAATGTACAGAATTTTACTAAATAAATCTCCTAGAGATAGATTATGTAGACATCTGTCTAGTACCTTTAATCGTCACTGCTAGTTCCGCATTTGTTTTGTGGCAGGTGAGTTTTGTCTCCAGAGCTTAGTCTGGCAACTCTGCTCAGAACAAAGCTCAGTACAAAATTACACATGCATGTAGGCATGCATAAACTTGAGCAGTGACTTCAGTCTATCAGGAATTTAATTTAAAAGTAATTATCAGTATGTACAAAATACTACTTCTTCGTTTTATCAACCTGCACTTAAGTAAGTGAAGTACAGAAACTAACTCCTCTACCATGTTCCAGTTTTCATTTGAGGAGATTTTAGAAGTTCATTATGCTTAAATTCCCTGAAGTATGAACTATTTCCTAAGAGAGCAAAGAATGCCTAATCTTACTTTTATGGCTAGATCTGCTTTGGTGGAAAGTGACTGATGGCATCCAATTACATAAATACAAGAGAAAGGCAAATTTGTTTTTCCAGTTTGATATCAGAGTTATTATATAAGATGAAAAAATCATAGAAAATAATAAGCAAGAGAAGGAAAATCTAGTAATGTGGAAATAAATAAGACAACTGACAAGCAATATACTTATTTTCTTTAAATTACATTGTTTCCCACTGGATTTTTTGGAAGGGGAAAAAAAGAATACATGAGCAAAGTTACAGTCCATTGCATTTTTAAACCATAGTGGAAAAGATATGTATTCCCTCTTTTCCCAAGGTGCATTTTTGTGCATAATGTCTACCATAATATTCACTTATAAGAATTGAGGAAAGGTACAAATCATTGACAGGGAATGTTTGGAATCTGAAGTCTTCTGTATAAAAAGGTGACAGACAAGTCACTGTCATCTGAATCATGCAAGCAGTTAAGCACTGCTTGTGAACCCAGCATTCTATGTAACCTGGAAAAGAAAGGTTCTGAGTCTGAGATGTGATGTTAATAAGAGATGTACAGTCTCATTCCTGCTAACATGTTCCAAAAACACCTGGTTTTTAGAGATGTGTTTCATCTTTACTTAGAAGTTGAGCTCTTTAGAATCCAGAAGGCCAGTTGTGAAAACTGTACTGTGGAGCTGCTCAGATGAGTTCATCACAGTGTTTTCCACTAGTTGTCCTTAAGCAGCAAAAATAAATCAGAGATTATTTGCTATATACAGTGCTGCAGGCAGTTGTTTGGAATCTCACAGTCAGATTTTAAAAAAACTAAAGTATTAGAGCATAATATAATGTAATGATGACAGAATTGGCCATCACTTTATCCTACTATTTCAGTGGGATTACATAGTAAAGCAGTACAGTAGCTGCATGTAGAGGCTGCTAGTACCAGGTTGAGGTGATCAGTACCTGATCCTTCAGTGAAAACTGAAGGATACAGGGATATAAAAATGCTGCTCTGAGCACTGAAGTAGGATGAATCATTTAAAAATTCCTATTTCACAGCTTTTGATGAACGTGCTTATAGAGTACTGCTGTGAGACCTCATTTAATTAATAATACCATGAGCCATTCTGCTAGAACTGAGCTTTTATTAGTAAAAGTATACTACTAATCACCAGGATTTGGAAATAATAGGGATTATATTTCAAATTAAATACAATTTTATGTTATTTAATCACCAATATCATTAAGACATTAAGTACTGAAATACTATCAACCTTTCTATTGAAGTGTTTCCAGGACACTATTCATTTCGTGGCACCTAAGTGGAATGGGAAAGATAACAATCCTAAATGGCAACCATTAGTCTAACTTGGTTACAAATATCAAGTTATGATATTTATAGTCAGCAACACTGAGCTGTGCAATATCCACAACTCTAGAAGTAAAAATGTCAGACTCAAAAAACACAGAGGAAAGTTATCTATTTCAAGTAAAAAGAAATATTGCAGCTTGTACCCTGTGGGAGATCCTGCTACTTGCTGAAACCACATTCAATTTGCAAGTGTAAGTCAAAATGTTAACAGTTACATATCTAGATGACTGCCTTTCTTGAATGGAAACAAAACCACATGGAAGATAGGGGTCAGGATGTGAAGTGAGATCTGAGTGAAAAACAATTCCTTTAGCATTTCATAAAACATTCTGTCAAGTTTGCATTACACTGTCCTTAAATATTCCGCTCATAAAAGATTGATTCTGTTATTTAGATTTATATTAGGATCTGTTTTGTTTTTATCAATCTTGGTTTAGTAAATCCATGCCACTCTTTCCCTGTAAAACTTTTATTTGAACTCAGCCTTAACAGAGTATTTGGCAGGTTTCTGCCATAATATGAGTCTGTTAATGAAAGGAAAATACTATTCTGACTACCTCATTTATCTTAGATATGGTCATAATCCAGCCACAAATATTAAGAACTAGAAAAAGTAAGAAGACTTTTGAAGCATTTTGACATTTTCTTACTTGAAGACATCAATACCTGCAGAAAAATATGCCCATACAACAGAATACTAGATTATTCTCCCAGTTAAAAAGAAGCTAGTATATGAATATTAGCTTGATTAATATATGAAGGTACTGTTGTACTGTGATCTAACAGTACAGTATGAAAAACAAAGCCTTAAACTTATGATGACATTCATGATTTGTATTGATTTGCAGTTCATTCCAGCCTTAAAAACAACACAAATACCCCACCCTTGGAGCCTAAGAATCTTTATGAAAGGGCGTCACAGCCCTGGTCACAGATGCCCATTGCATGCATCCCCACAGATCCTCAGCAAGGAGGGATTTAGCTGCCTTTGGAACATCACCCATTCTGAATCTATAGCAACCCTTCTCTAATATGCAAAGCTATTTTTAGCATCAGGGCAGCCTTGAAAGCAGCAGGTAAAGCATGAAAAGAATGAATAAGTGGTTGTGGTGCTCGCCTGTGAATAGAAGCTATATATAGCTCCTGAGAGAGATCTTAATATATATGTATGTGTATATATATATATATATATATATATATATATATATATATATAATGTGCATATGAAGGGATATCTGCCTCCCTGAGGGGGAAGCAGGAGTGTCAGAAACATAGAGTAGGTTATGAACAAATTATTACTATTTGTGACCTGAGCTGTTATCTAAAGTCATTATTTCCAATTGTTCTGTTTAAGAAAATAAAATGTTAATGGAATTGGGTATCTTTGATCCAGTCTTTATTTGCAATGAATGTATAGCCTTCATTTCCCTGAGTGAAGAGAAAATTGAACAGCAGGAGACTATTTGCAGTTCCAAGCTCTTTTCAGCCATTACTTGCTCCAAGAAATTCTCTAGCGAATTTCTCAGGTCTCCCTTTCCATGCCTAGGAGCCAACATCTCAGTTTCTGTGATGTTAGCTGTTCTCTTGAGTTCCCAAACCTGTCTTTTTTTTTTAATCCTTGTCTTTTATATATTCATCCATTTGCTTCTAAAAAAAAATGTTGGGGAAAAAAGGCCACATGTGCCTTTGTTTAATCAGTGCTGTGTGCCATGTATTTAGCTGGGGACCTATACTGCTTCATGAAGGAGCTTATTGCTTCTTACTGGTGTGTTATATTGAGGCTGGGAATTAGGCCTTCCAGTTTTAATGACTCTTTGCCTAAATCACAAGGGCAGCAACAGTGAAACTTACTGCTGCCTACAAGTGATTGGTGTCAAAAAGAAAGCTGGCTGTATAGTATTTGGATTATTGTCTTAGAAAAGGGATAATTAGGAATCCTTTTGAATTTAAAATGTGAATGTTACCATGTTCAAGGTAGGGAAAATCCTCTAGCTTCTGAGCAGTCATAACTAAAATGTGTATTTCTCTGTTGCTATGAAAATTATATTTAAAACTACAGTCAGTTCTTAGATAAGGATGTTGTGTTGGTTTTGTTCTCCCACTGCAGAGGGAAAGAGCCAGCAGCCAAAAGAGCAAATCTTTTCTTAAAGCTGTACTAAATATGTAGCATATTGGCATATGAGCAAACAGATGAAATGAAATTTTCAGCCCTCTGAAGTCTCCTCTGCAGGGCAAATGTGGTTTGTAAGAAAAAGGGACTTTGGAGTTGAGCTTGATGCAGTACTTGATGGAGAGTCAAGTGCAGTGGCAGCATGCCTGCATAAGGTAGGGTGGCAGACTTGGTATTTACTTAAGGTAAAAAGGATTAACCCTTACTGAAAAAGTAAAGTATATTTCCAAATTCTTGAGTTGCTGAGAACAATAAAAACATCAGTAAAATACACTTGCAGAGCTATCACCAACAACCCCTTAAAATGTTTCAGTGCTGGTCCAAATCTCTGCTTTGTAAAGCATGTCAGTTAGCAATGATGAAACAATAGTATGTGTTTGATGAGTCACATCCTTCCTATTGTGCAGTTCCTTATGTCCATGGCACTCCAGCAAGGCTTCTACTTGAAGTATTTCAGTGACTTCAGTGGTACTAAGATTTCTTTAATTGTAAATTATTCAGGACATAGAAACCTGGTTTTAACAAGTAAAGACTTTCTCCTGAAAAGCCTGTTGTCTCTGCCATACAACAAATAAATTTTCTATGTACATTTAAATAAATAAGATTTGGTTACTTCTTTTCTGTCTGCAAAATGACAAAGAAAATTAAAGACAAGTTTATAAAGATTGGAATAATTCTTCAGGGAGCCAATGCTATGAAAAAGTACAGAAGGGCATATAAGATAGCACAGGTCAAGGAAAGGATTTTGTAACACGCCGTCTGTTTTTAATTAGCATCTTGGCACACTGGAAGAGCTCAGACATTTTTCCATGAAGAAATGTATTATAGACTTTTCTAGCTGCCAATTAAACGGCATTTAGCAACACTGACAGTAGTATGTTGTTTTGGGTCTGCAGAAAGCGCTTGCTCATGCTAGAAAATCTGGGACATTTTGTTTTGTGTACAGGGTTCTTACTGGACTGGCTTTTCTATCCCTTCTCTTTTGAATGTAGGCATGAAGGAAACCTTCTATGAAAAAATACCAAATTAAGAGTGCAAGGAGCTAGCAGAGTGGGGATGATTATGAAGTGTCAGTTTGTATACACCTGCTGAAAGTCTGCCCTCCAGTTAGATGACAATTTTTAAACAATGGTAGCTAAATACTGGGATGTTTTATGAGGTTCATATTTTGTCCTGTTTGGTAGAGACTGAGGTACTTGTCACCAGTCCTGTCCTATGATTCATTTAAATATGAGCATTTGTAACATGAAACTGCCCCTCAAGTGTGCAGCTCCCTATTCATTTTCTCTAACAGTGAAACCAATGCTCTCTGCCCACTCCTGTCCTCAGCTGCTTGTTCTGACTCTGGCAATTTTGGGGGGGTTGAGGGAGTGGGTTTGAAAGATTTGGGCTTGTTTAGTGTTTTATTTGTTTTCTAGTTCTTTTGCCAGCTAATTTATTTAATCCAGTTTAAATAATAGCATTAGAACAGAAACACCAGCAGTGATCTGTGGAAGAGAGAAGAATCAATAGTATTTGCAAGAGTTGGGATGATAGAAACCATCCTATTAAGGAAAGTGTTGCAGAGAAATATGTTCTTAAAATCACCATGGCAGTTCTGAAAAAGTTGGCAATTACAAATTAAGCATAGATTCTCTCACTAGTATCATGGTTTTGATGTCTGAAAGAGCTATGCAGAGGGAAAAAGGCAAGAAGTAACTTGCCTATTTGAACAAGACTTCTCCTTGCTGAGAGGTTCATATAGAGGGCACTTAATCTTACAGTAGGATATATACTAGCTGGTGTGATGTCAGTTCCAGTGAAATGAATGGGCATGCTGACTTCTCAAGTGTGTCCCCATTTCCACCATGAGAGAAGTTGATCTTCCCTGAGTAAACTACAGGAAAATTTTCATGAGAGTTGTTTTGAAAGATAGAAAAAAAATCCAGATTTCTGCAGCAGGTGGAAACCTTGTGTTCTTTTATATTGTCTCCTTTGTTACACTTCCCCCTATATTAGGTGTGGTATCTGTTCCTGCTGTGAGCCATGAAGTGGCACAGCTTCATACATCTTTGAATTGGGCTCTGGTTTGCTCTTGAGCTTGTATGTTTGCTCTTTCATTTCCCCCCTAACTTTAAATATCCATTGTTAGCATTTTCAAGGCAAAACACAGACAATAGAAGCAAAGCAAGAACTATTTGTGTAGGTCTGGAGAAAAGTGGCTGGTTATCAGGAGAGCCATTAATGTGATGCTGCTGGGTTGGGTGCTGCAAAGCACACTGGCTTATAATAGAGCTTATAGAGCAAACAAAGCATCAAGAATCATAAGGATGTTGAAAGTTCTTTGTTGCAACAAAAATAAAACCTAGTAGTAGATTCATTTTGCCTGGCTTCCCTTTGAAAGAAATATACTGTGCATCTGTTTTTCTTAAAGAAAGTATGTCATTTTCTTAAATGACATATTTTTTGTCATTGGTCAAATTCTGGTGTACCTAAACCAGCAAGCAGTTCCAGAGACACCTGTACATTGACTAGGACATGCTCAGTGGAGCAGGTGTTGTGACATCACAATGGAATTTTGGCCATGAGAGCTCACTTCAGAGGTGATCGCTTCTAAGTCCACAGTGAACTGTGAACTGGCTACTTTACATAAGGGAAAGGAGACCACCCTCCAAGTCTTTCTTTCCTCCAAAGCTGGCAGCACTTAAGCAGCCATTTCCTCAGCTTTTTGACACAGGGACTGGCCTGGTTGTTCTGCTTTTAATGAAACTGGTATAAGAAGGATACCCGTAATACGAACCTGTATAGACAGGATAGGGCAAAGTCAGCAGAACTTTCCAAATAAAAATATTTGGGCAGTCTTGTGATCATTCCCAAGCTTGTCTGTGTTATGAGCTGTTGTAAAGGCATCTCAAGTTTTATTATGCCTAACCTGCAGAAGGCCTCTTCCTGGCAATGACTCTTGGTGCCAGATCCACCAGGAAGCATAGTCTTTTCAGAACTGTTTAGAATTCACAAGACTTAGTTTCGTTTATTGAAAGTACAGCCTCATTCTCAGCTGCTTTAAATTTGCCATTTGCTGCAGAATTTCTTAAAAGGGTCAAGAGAGCCAAGAGAGCAAAAACTCGGACTCATGAGGTATTTGTAGGAGTCTTTGATCTCAAAATCCTTCTGCTCCAAACACAGTGGTAACATAGCGATGACAATGTTTTGTTCTTTAGGAGACTGGTGAATACTGGGTGTGATTCGGGCTATTGCCCATCTGTGTGGTGTAATATTGTGGGCTCAACACCAAGCACAGTAAAGTCTCATCATCACCATCAGTGGATTTTGGATAGGCTAGGTATGTGCAGGCAGCTCATTCTGAACAGAGAAAAGGCAGCACAGTTTTCTAACAGCAGGATGAAATCAAGGGTAACTTTAACAGGATATGGATCTGCAAAGAGAACTGTACTGAACATGAAACCACAGGAAGCTTATTCAAATTGTGTCATATGTTGGTAATGGAAACATTCTAGTCTAATGCAAATATGCAAATATAGGCGTTGGCATGGAGTTAATACCTTGAAAAAATCAAAATTTTTTTCAATTAATTTTTTGTTCTATGTTCTGACCATTTGTGTTTGCTGTCCTCAAATATTTTGGCAAACAGGTTTACTTGTAGAAGTATTAATTTTAACCAGATATTGGAGAATATGTGCTAAAAGTGTATGCAATAATAATAATAATAATAATAATAATAATAATGGTAATGCATATGTTTGCTCTGGAAAGGAAGCCATGGAAGTTGTGCTAAGTCTGATCAAAAAACACCAGCAGTGGTGGGTGGTGAATACCTCTAGCGGCAGCAGGCAAAAGTAGCTTTAATTTTGACTGTCATATACTTGCACCAAGATTTTTACTAGATGGTTGATTATCATCAAAAATTGTCGTCACCAGACAATGTGGATACATTGGAAGAAACAGCAATTTGTTTCTTACCACGCAGAGCCACTGCGTGGTAAACCATGGGTCCCTAAGGCGTACTTGGCTCTGGTTAACAGCGGAGAGGTGGAACATGACGGCACATTCGTGCAGGACACACTGCGGCCGCTCGCCCGCTCGGTCCCGCTCGGTCCTTCCCGTCGCCGCCGCAGCGCGGGCCGGGACCGCAGGGACCGCAGGGGCCGTGAGGGCGAGGGGCGGCCCTGGCGCTGCCTCGGGCCCGGCCTCGCCCCCGCCCGGCCAGGCCGCCCAGCACGGGCGCCGCCCGCGGCCGCCGCGTTGCCGGGATACGGGGCCGCGGCGAGGCGGTGGCGCGGGGCCCGCGTCCCTCAGCCAGTGACCCCCCGCAATGTCCTCCTGCCGTGTCCCCCTGCCCAGCCCCGAACGCGCCTGACCGCCGGCCCCCTCCGCAGCACGGCAAGGTGCGGGGTTTTCGGCTAGAACGTCAAGTGATGGGAAGCAGAGCGAGGAACGCATCCACAACTCCCTCATCCCCCCTGCTGGAGCCTTGCAGAAAAATAAATGAGTTTCGAACCCCATTGTGCCTAGTCAGTACCTGAAACAGCCGGGAAAACAAGCAGGGAGCGAGGGGCAGGCGCTGGTCCGTGGGCGCAGCAGGCCGCTGCCCGCTCCGCTGGCCCGCGCACAAACAGCCATGGCATCGGCAAAGGGTGAGCCAAGGGTCGCCGGGCTGGAGAGAAGCTGTGCCACTAAAAATCCACGAACCACTTTGGTTTTAAACTGCTACATGGCAGGAAATGAGATGCTGAGCTTGGTAGAAAAGGACCCTGGAAAATGTGATTAAGCCTCTCTTTTGATGGGACTGTTATAAATATTCATAATATTGCAATTTTGGAAAAGCGGTTGTTTTGGCATGTGGTTTGGAATAGAAAACTAACTTCCAGGCGCTTCTCTGCATGGACAAAACTGGAGTCAGGTTACTGCTCTGCTGCAGAATGTGCTTTTGTTACCGAAGAAAACACTACACTGCAAAGTTTTCAGGAGGTTCACAATGTGGTTGGAGTATTAATTAAAAAGAAATGCCTAGGTAATTGATGGTGGATTTCAGTGAATGAGCCTAAGGAAATGAAACACGGGGTTTCACCATCAATGGCAAAATATTGCCATGGCAATGGGTGGCTTTGCCAGGAATAAACAAACAAACGACAACAGGCTTCTTGCAGGAAAAAAGAGTTAGAGAATTTTCTGTTCTCACCTCACCACGTCTGTGCCATTGGACATCTTGGAGAGGAGAAGATGGTGTCTTGCCTACTTCTGCAAGTCCTACAAATCCAGCTTCCCTCTCAGTAGGTACAATTAGATCATTTCCAGAGCAAGAAGTCACCTTTATACTGGGGGATGGGAAGGCAACAACATTTGGTTAATAGTGATTTCAGTGCCTTGGCTACTATAATTACTTTCCATTTTTTTACCGGAGGTGGATGGGCTCAGAAATAACCCAGGTTTTTGCCACTCTTAGCTGGTGCTGCTTCAGGGAGGGACTGCTGGCAGGGGAGGTTTTCTTAAGAGCAAAAACATGGGCCTGCAGTTTAATTAATAAAGACCTTTACAAAAACACAATGGAGAGAGCAAGGCAGCTAAGAAAGCACGAGCTGCCCTTTCTTCCACGGGCTCAGATGCCTGGCAGGAAGGGTGCCCATGCACAGGCAGTGCTGTCCTCTCCCAGCACGGCCTTGGAAGGTGGCCATCTGCCTCTGAAAGCTTTCTGGACATTTCTGGCTGCAGCAGTCCCTCAGAGGATGCAGTCCCACCACCTGGTGTGAGCTCTGGATGTCTCCCTTCATCCCTGGGAGATGGACCTCAGTCACCACCCAGTCAAGGATTCAGCAGTGCTGGAGTCCTGCCTTGTAGCCATAGACTGAATTCCTGGCAGTTTTGCAGGCTGTTGTTCTGCCCGTAGCCTATCAAATCCCAGGTGGGCACCTGGATATGCACTAAGGCCTTGCTGGGACTGTTCCTGAGGAAGATAGACATGGCCTGATGTTGATTTTGTGGCTTTTTGTGGCTTTTTGTGGCAGGAGCAATGGACTAGAGCCAGGTGGCCATGTGAAACCAAAAGAGGGGTATCCAGGAATCAAAAGAGTTCTCCTCATCAGGAGATCAGGTGGCCCTGGTGAGGAGACAGCATCCATGTGAAGGAGCTAATAGTGAGCCTGACTGTATTAAATGTTTGTACCACTGGGTTGACCCCAGTAGTGTTTGTAAGCTGTCTAATATAAACTGTCCAATGGGGAAGTGTTAAGACCTGTTAAAGTTTGCAAAACTCCACTAATAGCAATACTATATTGAACAAAAAATCATCCTGTGTGGCTTCCCAGCTATTTGGCGTTTGTTACCTTTGTCTTACCATTCTTAATAAAGTAAAACTTAGGTGCTGCTTAAGTTTCCAATAAAATATTTAATGTATTTTACTGTAAAGTCTTCAGGCTGAGGACTGTGTCTGACAGAGCACTCATACCACACCTAGCACTCATTTGATTGCAGCCTCCAGGCAGTATTGTAAAGGTTCATTATTACCACCAAGATCTGTCCTTATCCTGTCACTCTTCAAAGAAGGTCCATTCTTAACTACAGGTTTAACAAAGCTGGTATTCAAATGACAATTTTCTTTGTTTTTTCCATCTAAAAGAATCAAACCAGTTCCAAGAAAATACATTTTTTAACTTGAACTTTAATGTTGTTCATATAGAACTGTGCTTGATCCACCTATGCCTTCATTTAACCAGCTGAGAAAACATGCAACAAATAAGAAGCACTCTTTTTCTGAGGAAAAAAAAGGAAAAAAAAAGGCAAAAAAAAAAAGCTGCATTTGGGATCTATTTTGCATGAGAAAATATTTTGTTTAGGAGTGACAGTCAAAAGCATTCTCTCATATATTGTAATATTTTCCATGTGTGGCAGCTTGTTTTTCAGTGGTACAAATATGTGCAATAAAGGCCAAGGATAAAAATGAATCTAACAGTTTTTGCAGCAAGGCTCTCGATGGTTTCATTTTATTTCATTTTCTTGTGGATACTGCCATTAGTTCTGCTGCTTGCAATATGTGAAGCATAATTCTGAAAGGTTCATGAGGTTGTAGGGATCCAGTAAGAGATGACTGATTTCTCCCCCACCCACGTATACTCCACCCCACACCCACTCACCCACCCACCAGCAAAACATAATGCTGTACTATTTTTGGAAACAGGGAAAGGGCCTCCCTGTGAAAACAGAAAGCAGTGTATTTCTCAGTTACATCACTTTGCAATCTAATGCTGTGTTGTGCTCAGTGTTTTTGTGGTGATGCAAGTCTTTTTTTTTTTTCTTTCCTTTTTTTTTTTTTTTCTCCCTTCAGCCGGTTGGATTTTCCCCATCTTACTGCACCTCGCAGGTCTCTTCTCTGAGCAGTACGTTGCCTGAGTGAGTGGAAACATACAGATCAGCTGCAGGTTTCTATCTACAAAAACAGAGTGAAAGAGAAAGAAAAGGGTTGGGAAAGCAGAGACAAATATTGACCTGGACTTAGAGAAAGACATCCAATGGCTGAATAAAGAACCCTGTTCATGTTTTGGGATATTCTTTCAACTGGCTGGAACGAGAGCGGATCAAAAGAATGGGAAATGCCAGCAGACCCTTTAGAAGAATTGCTTATTTCTTATGCCTTTTATCTGTGCTTTTGCTGACTGAAGGGAAGAAACCAGTGAAGCCAAAATGTCCTGCCTGGTGTACTTGTACCAAAGATAATGCTTTATGTGAAAATGCCAGATCTATTCCTCGCAGCGTTCCGCCTGATGTTATCTCACTGTAAGGGCTGTAAGCATTTGGTTATTTAATTTATGATTTAAAATGAACTAGGATGTGTGGTGTTCTCAGTGCATACAGAAGGATGCTTGCTGCAGGGAGTACCTCCAGCATTCAGAATCATCAGCTAAATGTGTTAAAATTGTACTGCATCCTTGAATCCTGATTTTTATATCTCTTTCATCTGTCTGTCTGTCTGTGTATGTGCACACATCTCATTTTATACCTTCTTGTATAGTACATGAAACCTGTCACATTATTGGGGGAGAAGGTAATTTTTTTTACTTATATAAATAAATTTCTCTGTAATGACCAGATCAGTATTATAACCATGGATATATGAGGCTACATTAATGTACGGTTGTTTTTTTCTTCTTTACAGATCCTTTGTGAGATCTGCTTTTACTAAAATCCCAGAAGGGAGTTTTTTGCTCACACCATCTCTGCAGCTTCTGTGAGAAATATTTATATGATACAATTTTTGTTATGAACTGTATATGTATTCATAAATATTTCAGAAAGGATCTTAGTATTAATTTTATAAGAAACAGCAGCAGAAGATTTATTAGATCATAAAATACATTACTTTTGAGCAAATTGAAAGATAGTGCATGTTTAATTTTTCTTAGTATTTTGCAAGGCTGTCTGTTGTCAGTACTACTTCGAATGCTTACATGCTGAAGCTTTTGGTAACAGAATGCATGTTATCTTAACTATACTTTAATTAACATTACAGTGAGGACTTAAGCATTGCAACAATTATTCTTGTTTATTTTCTGCATTCCTGGGGCCTGATCCCAGTGTAAAGCTGTCCATTTTTAACTCCCATCGACTGTGAGCTCAGAACCCCTCAGATCAGGCCCGTTGTTGCAGTGGGACAGGTCCTGAAGTCCTTTTCCTGTAAAATTGCCATTGACTTTGTGGAAGTTTAGTCACTTCAGTGGGAGTTTGCCTTCATAGTACCTGGATTTGACCCTGTTTGTTATTTCATGGTCTTAAAAGTAATGACAATTTTCTTCCAATTAAAGATTGAAGTAGTTATTTCAAAATCAAATACTGTGATGAGGTATAGACAGAAAGAGAATATTTTGGGATGTTTAACTATTAGCTGCATTTCAACATAGGATTTTTACAGGCTCACAGGCTTTCCTAGAAATGTGGGCATACGATTATATAATTGTGAGCTATACAGAGGTAGAGGGGGTGTAACCTGAACTGTTTATAGTGGATGTGCTGCCAGCCTGACACCCAGATTTGTCTCAGAAATCCGGCAAGGCAGACTCCCCAGTGTGATCAAAACCAAAATCGGATGTCTGTCCCAAACTCGCTTCCGCGCGCTCTGGATGTGGTCAGAGGTGTGTGCTGATGGACTGGAGCTGTCTGGCTGTTAAATTAAACTGGTGGCATACCAATAGCTGAAGCCCTGACCCTGGCTGTACTCTGCTACCTCAAGTGGAGCTGATAAGGAGTTGCAGACATACTGTACATTTTTGGATACAGGGTAAATAGGTAAATGCAGTTACTATGGAAACCTAAATGCTTTTCCATGGTGCTTTATTCCACAGAAGCTTTTTTCAGCTGGTCACAGATCACAAAAGGGACGCATTTCACATAATTGCTGCAATGGGCCTTCCAAATGAGAGGGGGGAAAAAAAGCAGCAGCACTGGTGGGGCTTGTATCTGAAGAGAGTGAGTAGGACATCATCTCTCTTGGCTACGATACACCACCTACACTTAGCAATCCCACTGCAAAGCAGGCAGATTTGGGCATGGTAGAGTAGGACAGACATAGTCATCTTATTTTGAGTTATTATAGTGCCTGGCACAGTGGGCTTGGGCAACGTCTTATGACATTTTGGTAATGATAATAATTTCTATTTCTACTGTACAATGAAATGCACATTCTGTGCTGCTGTTCCTAAATGCTGCAACAAAAACTATGACCCCAGAAAAGCAGGGTTTGTTCCACTGTGGGCTTTGATGAGTGATGTGTTTTCCAGATATATTTTTAACATGGTAGTTGAACTGCTTGCCATCCTTGGAATTTCAGGCTGCTGATCTAAGGCAAATGACTCCTTAAACACACACCATAGGAGCAGGATTGTATCTGTGGGGACAACACTCCAGTTTGTACGTGGGAAAGAAAAATTTTATATTTGGCAGAAGATAGTAAGGGAAATAAGAAGATGGAAAACTTACATTAATTACATATTTCAGGAAGTTTTAGCTTTGCATGATTATAGCTGTATTGGTAGGTTTAATTTAGCCAACAGCAAGATTTAGCAGCTTATATGTATTTCTATAATAATAGAAATACATATAGAAATAGTCTCCAGTATAACGTTTTTGAAGTCCAAATGTAATTGGATATCTCCAATACAGCAGTCACAGATGTCTAAATATGGTATAATTCTGCTGCTATTATTATTTACTACTATTTTTAATGTAGTAGCCCCAATGGTCTCTGGAAAAATCATGGTCTTGAGCTAAACACTACTCATAACTCCCAGTCCAGGAGAGCTTTTCTTCTTGCGTAGTATGGATGGAATGCTCTGTGCTCTTCGTGTGACAACAAAAACAGAGAACCTACACAGCTATGGTGAAGTGCCAGCAGGAGTGTTCCCTAAATGCAGAGAAAACCTCCCAGCTCTCATCTTCAGCACTTTTATCTCTGTGTATCAGCAACATGCTGAGGGTGCCCTTATAAACTGAAGACATGAAAACCCACAGAAAGAAGGGAGGTAATCATGGCATCAGGATTTGTACCTGCTAGCACTGTACTGTTCCTGCCAAGCGATACAGTCCCCAGCTACAGCGCCATACCTTCAGCCTCCATTCCCAGAAGCAGCAGTTATGGTGACTGGGGACAAATTGGGGGAAAAAATACTTTGTGCATCAAATACATCTGATGTAGCCATTGGGAAGAGGTATGAGTTGGAAGGCAAATGAGCTCACGAAGTGCAAGACCTATGCTGTAAGCCTGGCAATCTCTAAAATAGCAATACTATTTAAGGAGATACCACCCTGTTCTGTAAATTATTGAGTAGAGTGCAGAAAAGGAAAAATGATCCAGTAAAATCATATCAGAAAAGTAAAATTAGTTGCAAGATTTAATAAATTGGTCTTCTGGTTCAAGAATTCTATTTTAATACTTGTTTTCTCTAAAACTGAAGTATTATTTGATTTTGACAAAAAGGAAGAATTTCCTGCTTGTATGTTTTCATACATTTCATATAGGAATATACTGAATGTGGAAAAAGCACAATCTGAAACAGCCAACTGAGAAAATAAATTACCTACAATTTATTCTGAATGTAAACGTCAACATAAGAGATTAACTCATTAAGTGGATTAATTAGTACTTGGAAATCTTGCATTCCTGAATGTCTAAGGATGCCATAGTATGAATCTATTTATCCATCAGGTCAATTGATTAAAATATAGATGTGCATGTAGTATTCCGCTGGGGTAAAGTTCATCATGCTTTATGATGTCCCACCACATTAAAAGTGTAGCAGTCCAGGGCTAGATTATAATGGACAAATGCTAACATGGCTGATAAGCACAAATAAAACTGGAAAAATCAATGCTAGTCCACTTTTAATGATTACAAAATTACATAAAATTAAATGTGCTGCTGGTATTTTTACTGTTAGATGCATATGCTAAGAGTATCTCCAAGAGGTGTAGTGAGGTCTTAAAAATAATTTTGATTTGAACACTGACTGAATTTAAGAGATTTTTCTTTTTTTTTTTCCCCAGTAACTTTCAGTACCCTCGGGTTAAATACACTCGGAAGTTTAACTTAAAAGTTAAAGGATTTTCTTTCCTGCCAGTGTTGCAAATTCAACCTGATGTCAGGGTAACCAGCAATTTAAACCAAGACAATTTAAACCTCTGTAGTACTTGAAGATTTCATTGTTGTCCTAGTATATCTCCAGAGGTACTTGTACAATCACATTGTTTTACTGGCATGATAAACCCACGTTTACATCCCACAGAAGTCAAAGGAATTTTATCAGATGGCCCCAGCAGACAATTGTTGGATCCTTCCCTTTGCACCACACTGTGGTGCAATATTTCAGCCTTACAGTCCTATAGTGCTTGCACAGATAAAAACATGAAACCAGGCAGTGGAAACTGGGCCTTGCTGAACCGTTTTCTAAAGCTGCTGATAACCTAATGGTGTTTTGTTTTGCATTTCTTTCTGCAGGTTGTTTACGTCCAACACTTTTGATGTTATTAGTGATGATGCTTTCATGGGCCTTCCTCATCTAGAATATTTGTGAGTTGACAAAAGTATATTTCCTGGCATTATTGAATAGAGTGGGTGGGCTTCCAATTTCCAGGCATTGCTTGACCAGAATCACTTTATGACCCATTACAGGTTCATAGAGAACAACAACATTAAGTCAATTTCAAGAAATACTTTCAGAGGACTGAAATCTTTAATTCACCTGTAAGTAAAGTGATTGAATATATTACTTTGTATATTTAATATAGTAACTGAACCACTATATTGTTTAATTTCTCATTTTCATATATAACTGTTCATAGTTATTTAAGTGGCATTGATAGTAATTTGATTAGAATGTTAATCTTTGTGTTTCCACCAAAGACTTCCAAACTGTGGTATGTGTAGAAGGCAAAAAACACAAACAGCTTCCAAGCAGTACATGTTTGGCAGTAGCTCCCTGACTTTTCTCTGCTTGGAGCACAGGGGATTTCCAGCTGAGCATGTAGGAGCAGGGAGGAGTATGAATTGGGAATCTTGGCACTGGACGAGGTGACTCCCAGTTTGGGACTTGGAAAGGAGGAAGGTGGGAGCTGTGATTAGGAATGTGAGGGGCTGAGGAATGGACCCACACCCCTTCTCAGGTACCCCAGTCTGACATGCATCCAGGAGAATATTACAGCCATTCTTGGGACAGGCTATCACTGTCTGTGCCTGTGTTCACTTAACAGTAATAGTATACAGAAGAATTTGATCAAATCAATCTTGAAAATTCCCACCCAGAGCAACTTTGAATAGAGGACTTGCAACAAGATGTTTTTGTTATGGCACACACTGACACTGGGATGTGCTCACTGTTCCTTGTGTGCTGCTCAGCCCTTTGGCTGTCCCTGCCCTCTGACCTGCTGCAGCCCCTTGCTGCATGAGCTGGGAGGGGAAATAGCTCCAAGGCACTCTGGATGCCAGTGTGCTGTAGGAGCAACGCTCCCCATGCCCTCACCAGCAGGAGCATTTCTCACACTGTGCTCAGTAGGTGAGACACACATTGGCAACAAATACCTGCAACATTTCACTGCAAACAAGAGTAGATTCCTTGTCTCTGAGCTAGGAAGATGGTTTTTATACAGGCTTTTGTCTCTTACAGCAAGTTTATCTTGTAGCAATAATTTAATTTAATGAGGAGTAAATTTTTTAAAAACAAAGCACACACTATAAGAAAACAGAAAAAAAATACAAAAGAAGGAAAGGAAAAAAATCTGTAGTGTGCCTGGCATGGGTTTATACCCAGTTCTGAGCATTTGCATTGTGAAGCATGTAATGTGGTGTGCATCATAGGCAGGGAAGAGGATCCTGACCTTTTGGCATTAACATGATAGCCTCCAAGAGGGTTTTGAAACAGGGCCATTTAACTTTTTCTTTCATATATTTTGACAGAGGAGAGAAAGCAAACGTTCCATTTTAAACAGTTAATGCATAAATATAATAGTTGCATTGCAATTCACCACATCTTCACCATCTAGTAAATGTACCATAAAACACTTTGTGCTTTCCCTTTTGGTCAGGACATGATTCACAGCTGGCTGGAACCAAGCCTTCTGTGACTGCTCATGTAGATAAAGTTACTTATGGAATGGCTCTAGGTCTGAGGAAGAGGAACGAGAGAGGAGAGGAAGAGAGGTACATAAAAGGGCTGTGCACATCCCTTAACAATCCATGTTAGAGGTACAGGCAGAATTATACTGTTGTTAGAAAAAAAGATAGCTGGATAAGGCTGGTAACTGGGACCTCATCTTCGAAATATTTACTCACATGAATAGCTTTATATTCACAAATGGGTCCAGTACATTATTTATCATATTCATTTACTTATTTAGTAGCTGCTGCTGCCAGTGAACAATTTGCTTTTCTAAAACAGAGGAAGGCGCAGTTTCTTCTCCACAGAAAGGCTACCATCTTGTCTTGCCTGTTACATTGGTTTCTGCGGATGCTTCAGGAGTTTCACAAGAGAAAACATACACAGAAGACAGATCCACATTTGAGGAGCCACTGTCATTTGCATGCACATTTTTGGGACATAGATGTGTGCATCATGCTGCTATTGTCCATGGAGCACTATTCACAAAGACAATGAGAAATTTGTGGAAAATAACTGCAAATGCACCACTAGTTTAATCTGCTTAAAGAACCACTCCCCATCTTTTGGGGAAAATTGCATATACACATTAAGAATGATCATTTGGCACCCTGAGGCAATTTTCATTTAAGAAACAAGAGAGTACTTGTGTACATAAAATATATTAAAAGGAATCATAGTAAATGAGCATGCAGATAAGTTCTATGAAGTTAGGTAAGATGAACTTTGTCCTGTTTATTCTATTTACTTCCTTTTCACAACATAAATTTTGGAATGCAGTAAGCTATCCAAACATTTTTACTTCTATAATGCAATTAACTTCAATAATTACAGTGTGTCTTTATAGTAAAAGAGAGCCATTTAGAATTTATTATTGTGCAACAGGATTTATTTGCTGGTCAGAGTACATTTAAAACCAGAAAAAATTTTAAAAGATTGCATTTTTTTTTACTAATTTACTAATTTAATGTCAGAATCATACAGTTAGCAATGGATGGTAATTTCTATGCACAATGGGTAATTTTGATTGCATTTTTCTCAAAACCTTCACTGTTAGTTTACCTGCATGCTTGAGCCAACCTTTACTCTTATTATAATCCAAATACCCCATACAGCACCATCTAGGCAAGACAGTGTTTTGTAATATGTAAGTATGCTTTTTAACAGTGGACTATAAAATGCATAATTTTCAATCAAAAATTGGCAAATGGATAAACCTTCCTTAAATTTTTCTCTCAGTCATGTACCCGTGGCAGTGGCGAACCACTCCTACGTCCAAGTACACCTCCCTTTCAGTTTGCTGTATAATAACATATAAAAAAAATATAGGGCATTAAACTTGTCTCAGCTTGCAAGTCCACACAGTTTTCTCCATGTAGGTTATCTGACTTTTAAAGAATTGCTCTGGAGCATAAAACTGCGCATAAGTGAAGCACATGATACATTCACATACAGTGTTACAATCAGATGTACTTTGAAAGTGGTGGTCAGAATGGACTAATGGGAGCATCCCATATTTACTGTTCCTGATCAGACAAACACTTATTTTTAAATGAGGACCTAGTACATGTGGGCTTGTTCTTGTATTTAATTAGTATGTGCCTAAGTGTCTTTGCTTGGGTAGAGAAATTGTGGTTGATAAATAATATTTATGTTTACAAGTTAAAACAGAAGAGGTTCCAAGTCTTATCAACTCCAGATTCTAACTGGGATCTTAATCAAGAATGATTTCTTTCCATTTTTGTTTCTTCTCATAACTAATAAATAATTCTGTTAATTGGGAGAGGCATAGACTATACCCTACAACATTATTCTTTTTCTGTCATGCCCTCTGTGACATCTGAGACCTTTGGCAGACTCACAGAGACAGTCAGACTGAAATGTAATATACTGTTTGTTCAAAGCCTGCTCACATTTCCTTGTCACTTTTACTAGCTGGAATACTCACTGAATTTAAACAAGTTTTCCCAACATTGAAAACTGGGAATTAATAAAATTTTTTTGCTGGTGTAATAAACATTTACACAGGCACATGCCAGGAAAGCAATTCACACTTATCAACAATTTATTGCCTATTACTGCATATTTTCAAAAACTATGAGCTAAACCTAAGCCCATCAGCCTGTATTAGTAAGATTTTCCTTCCAGAAGAGGTACAAGAAAGTGGGGAAATTGCAGTGATATGAGCACCATGTATTGGGATCTCATAGGGAAAACATCAGTAGATCCAGTCTTGACTAATTATTTTAAAATGTTAAATGGTGTTGGCAAAACACCAAAGGTGATAGCACTTTTTACTCTGCTAGGTGAAGTATTGTAAATGCTGCAAGGCTACTGAAGAGTGAGAAAGCAGAAGGAGGCATGGCATTTTAGTGGAAGGAAAACTCACAAAGTAAATGAGCTATTCTTAAAAGCAATCTTTTAGAACTAAATGTTGGAGAATACCAGTGTTCTTTGCCTTAAGTAAAAACCTCACACAGTATATCACAATTTGCAAAAATGTGTAGTTTCATGAACAACTAGCACTAATACTGAAGTGTTTTCTTTTACAGGAGTCTTGCAAATAATAATCTCCAGTCACTTCCAAAAGACATATTTAAAGGCTTGGATTCTTTAACAAATGTGTAAGAAAGCAATTAATTAATATTCTAATTATAATAGAAGTATAAAGAGATTATTTTAGAGGACATTCTGAATAACCATTCAAACCACTAGCCAGTAATGGGTCTTGTAACTGGGTAGAGACTACTCAGTATGAGTAGGCTTGGTTTTTTTTGTCTGCTGTTGTTGAAAATTTGTGATGGGTTTGAATATTCCACCAGTTATGAAGATCAGTAATATTATTAGTAGTTATGTAATAAAGCTGCATGTTCATTAAGATTTCGTGAATAAGAAGGGAAGATCCTTGGGGATGCATGAGAGAGCAAGGCATGCAGGGAAGGTGGAAGATATTTAATGGAGTAACATTTTAATGTGCAAGCAGTTCTTGGGAAAGCTAACTTATCAATAAAGCATGGGTCTAAGTATCCCATACTAAATCTAATTGCAACCATATCAAAACATCAAAACATCAAAATATCATTTTTATATATGCATACATATATATAAAAATACCAGTAAAAATCCTGTTCCATCTGATCTGGGATAATAAGCTCAGAAATTCCTTTGCCTGCTCCCAGTATTAGCAGGTAGGCTGAATCCCTGGAGCAGAGCTGCAGTAGTGAGATGTGGCCATGGGCAGTGTATCTGGAGCGTTACTTGGCAAGGCGGAGCGTGGCCAGGTGGTTACACAGTCTGGTCCTGGCGCTTGCCTGTTCCTGTACATACGATCACAAATCTGACTGAAGACAGCTGTAAAGGCCTTAAACAGAATTCCTTTGCTTGTCACTCCTGAAGCCTTAAATGAGTGTACTGAAAGGAGATAGTGAATACTGATTGGCTGACCATCAGGTTACATTAATTCCTATTTTTTTATCTAGAATGCTTCTACTGAGAAAGGGTAATGCAAAGGAAACAGCAGTCATTAGTTTGGGAGGCTTTTGTGTACCTGTAACCTTGGGGAAATAGATAAACATTTCTGCCTGATCACCAAGTTAAGGTCTCCTTGATTACCTTAATATAATTAAATCTGTGCAGGTTCTGGTATGTAGATTTAACTATGGGTAAGGGTAAATTAAGCCAGGAAGGCCTCAAGTAAGAATAAGCAAGAGGGCACATATTTAACAGAAGCCTGTTTTGTTATTCTCAAGGAGAAATACATTTGCTGACTACTTCGTTTCAATTCATGATTTATTTGTTGTAGAGATCTTAGAGGCAATGCATTTAATTGTGACTGCAAACTGAAGTGGTTAGTGGAATGGCTGGGCAGCACCAATGCAACTGTTGAAGACATTTACTGTGAAAGCCCACCAGTATATAAGAAGCGCAAGATCAATAGCCTCTCTCCAAATGAGTTTGATTGCATTATTACAGGTAATGTGCCTCAAATTTTTTAATCTTGTTAAAGTCAAAGCTGTCGTTTTTCATTCTAGAGCCCATTTTTGCAGGAACGCTGCATTCTGGATGGAATTTCTACTAAAATCAGTATGAACTCTGCTGGTCTCAATCTGACACGGGAATCATTTGGGAGCAGGGTCCTATATTTCAGTATCTACTCAAACTTTAGTATGTTACATAATTATTTGGAAAACTGGGACAGAAAACTACCTCTTTTTATTGAGAAAGATTGAAAACCAAATTGCAGTGCTCCTTTATCAACAGAAAAATTCGACTAGTGATGAAATACTGTAATTTGTAATAAATTGGTATCTGATAAGCAGATGTTTTTTCAGTACAGTATGTAAAGTATCTCTGTAATTATCATCTGTTGTGTGCAATTTGCAGAATTTGAAGTTTATCAGTCCCTGCCATACCAATCTCTGTCAGTAGATACTTTCTCATATATGAATGATGAACATGTGGTTATTGCTCAGCCTTTTACTGGAAAATGCATCTTTCTTGAATGGGACCATGTGGAAGTGATGTTCAGGAATTACGACAACATTACAGGTATGAACACTGCTTGACAAATAACCTAAAAACAAATTATCCAAAAAGTGGTACTGACCCTGTCTCTTACTTTTCTTTTTATAGGTACTTCAACTGTTGTGTGTAAACCTATAGTTATTGAGAGTCAGCTGTATGTCATTGTCGCACAGCTGTTTGGAGGCTCCCACATATATAAAAGAGATATTTTTGCTAATAAGTTTATAAAAATTCAAGATATTGAAATCCTTAAAATCCGAAAACCCAATGACATTGAAACTTTCAGGATTGCTGAAGACTGGTATTTTGTTGTTGCAGACAGTTCAAAGGCTGGTTTCACCACGGTTTACAAATGGAATGGGAATGGATTTTATTCCCATCAGTCTCTGCATGCCTGGTACAGAGATACTGATGTGGAGTATCTTGAAATATCTGGCAAACCACATTTAATTCTGTCAAGTAGTTCACAAAGACCTGTAATATATCAATGGAACAAAGGAACAAATGAATTTGTTAAGCGGTTTGATATTCAAGATATGGAAGATGCATATGCAGTGAAGCATTTCAAGGTGAAAGAGGATGTATACATTTGCTTAACAAGATTTATTGGGGACTCTAAAGTAATGAAATGGGGTGGTTCAGCATTTCTGGATTTACAAAGGATGCCATCCCGAGGGTCAATGGTATTCCAACCGCTTCAGATAAATAATTATCAATATGCCATTCTTGGAAGTGATTATTCTTTCACTCAAGTCTATTATTGGGATGCAGAAAAGGCAAAATTTGTGAAGTTTCAAGAATTAAACGTGCAGGCACCAAGATCTTTCATACATGTCTCCATCGATAGACGAGATTTTCTCTTTGCATCAAGTTTTAAGGGAACTACATTGATTTATAAACATGTCATAGTTGACTTAAGCGCATGACACTCATAATTCTGAGATTACATCAGACTTCCTACCGTAAGCGGACAAAATGAACTAAATGCATGATGACTCTCTTATCTTACTTCCAAATGAATGCCTTTAAAAGTTGAGATTGCTAGAACAAAGTATTACTAGTATCTTCATCTTTAATTGTCAAGTCTAGTGGTGTTGGAAGTTGCATTTTTTTAACAAAAAGAAATTAAATTAACTGTTCTTTGCATCCACAATATGTAAATACATGTGCAACTGCATCTGTTGCTATAAAGAATATTAAGATGTACTTTTCCATTTATTTATTCACCTGTTTGAAACAACTGCCAAATAAAATGTTTACATTTTGTGTCTTTCACATTCCAAATATTATTTGCAGGTGATACTTTTTATTTGTGTATATATTATACACATATGAAATAAAGCCAAGAAGGCATATTGCCCAGTGCAGTGTTGTACTGCATAGAAGATGCATGAAAGATCAGGTGGGTTTTACTAATAACAAGAAGTTCTTGATAAAAATACTGCATTGAAACACAAGCCTATAAATTATCAGCTGGACAATCCTTGCACTTATGTAAAACTTCACTGACTTAAACAGAACTCTAACCAGAAAAAAGAATTCAGTTATCTAGATGTGCTTGTAGGATGAAGGTTTCAGTTATACACATCTAATTGTAGGATAGGCCTTTGTACTGTGTATAGCTGTTTCTAAACATCTACAAAGAGCTTGGCAGAATAAAAGACAAGGTAAAGGTCTGTGTTTCTTCACCTGATGCTGAAGAAGCACAAAACAAATCTGTTGTACAGCACTGGGGCTGTTACTGTGCTGAAAGCTAGAAGCAAAACTTATTTTTCAGCTAACATTATTTCTACAGCTGAACTGTCACACATCACGTGCATGAATTCTGTGTCCTTGTCAAGTCTTTCCACTGTAATTGCAATTATATAGTCTTCAATGACTTTATTCCTTATTCTGAATGAAGCTAGTGAATGGGAAGTAATTTTTTTCCACTACCCTGCAATGAATCTTAGTACCAGGTACTTCTGAAATTCAGGGAACTTTGAATGTGTAAAGTCAGTTTGTATAGTGTATGCAACTCCAGGGAAGTTAACTATATCTGTTAAATTGTGCCAAATCTGAATGTGGCATGAAAATCTATCACAAGCTCAAAGTTAAAATAGTCTTTTGTTTGCATTCATGTAGTGCACCACTTGAGAGAAACCTACGCTGATGCTGAAGATGATTTGGTGCAGCTCAGGAGGAAAGCTCAAGTTTATTTTAGACACCTTTGCATTCACTTAAATTACCAAGCATTATGCTTCAGTGCCATCTTTAAAATAGAGACATGAATAATACTGTGTTCATTTCTAGACATTTCTACCATTCACAGATGTTGACTGGTGAATAAAACTAATCATACTGTGCATGTCAGCTAATCACATGAGCTGATTAATGTATATTTAGGAAGCCAGTCCTAAACAGTATGCTTCTGTAATAAATAATGGAGGGGTTTTTATATTTAATGTTATTTAAAAAGAAAAATTCTCACCTGAACAATACGACTCTAATAAGTTTATTTTTCTGGTGCCTTTTTATCCATAGCTGCATATGCTCTGCTAAGCAGTTGGCTTAGTAACTACCTATTCCATAAGTATTTACAATGTGAGTAGAAAGATTTTAAACTATGTTTCACAGCTGAAACATTCCCATTTTTTTTTAAATGCATTTCCAAAAATCATCTTAATAAATACTCTCTTGTTTGGCAGTTTCCTTTATATGTCAAACCATATTTCCTTTATATAGTTTTAGCTGTTACATCAGCATGATTTCAAACCCCAGATGAACCCAAATAAAAATGTATATTATTTCTCAACATTGGCTGCATATCTCTGATTGCCAGCTCAGTTTCTTCTTCAGTGCCCTTTGCATGGGAAAGGAATGAAATACAAAGTCATGAACTCATCTCCAATCTACCAGCAAACCATTAAGTGTTTTCTATTCTTCTTGTCTTCTGTTTCAATCTTTTACTTAAGGTCCTATTAAATTATGTGCACTGGTTTTTATCTGATTTTTCCCATTATACTTGCCTACATGCACTCTCTATCAAATTATAAAGATAATGGCTATGCATCCTTCTCATTATGAACATATTATAAACATCTGGCTGAATTTAAGTGGAGTTGGAGAAACTTGCTAATCTGCTACCAACATTTATTTACAAACAGCATATTGCCTCCCAGTGTACCTTGAAAAAGTTACATTTCATGGAAATGTATTCCAGAGCCAGCCAGCTGTGCTGGCTAAGGCCTATGCTATCATAGTGCTATGATTGCTCTCCTGAGTTACCTCATTCTGAAATGATGTGACAGACTTACAGGAATTCACTGTTACTCCTGGGTTTAAAGGAGGAATTTAAATGCCTGCAAGGGTGTGAGTCGCTAGAATTTTACATTCACAATACATATAAAACTCACCATGGTGCAGTGGAGGGTGGCAAGGGATCAATCTGCTGGAGAACACAACTGCAGTATCAGTTTGGTTGTTCCTTCAGAAAATTTTTTCCTGTAGTCAAGCACTAATGATTTGGGAAGTTCTTAATGCCTATGTCATTTTTGGAATTACTATAAAATGCTGAATCTAAACCTGTTTTCTTTTGAAAATCCCTTTCTCTAGTCCATTATGTCAGATAGAGACTCACAGGGACAACAGCCAGTTTCTTATTGTGTGACTAGAGCATTTCTTTGTACACATAAGGGACTGGGGTATTTTTAGAACAGAACTCATAATCCTTAACATAGGAGAGTGTAAAGGCTTGTTAGGTGACTCCCTGTGCTGTTTCTTCCTGATTTCAGAGACTGGGCATTTTAACAGCTCATCTGAGCATAAAGTTAAGGCCTATTCCATCCTGGTTCTCTGCTCAGTATCCCTTCTGATATTAGTGGAAGAGTCAGAAAAAAAAACTAGAACAGAACCTTTTATCATATATACATTGATACTTTTTAAAAATGCTGTTTAAAAAAACCTATTTTTTTCAGCAAAGTCTATGTTACTTGTGGCTGACTGGTTGTCTTCTGTAGTTGTAATGGATTTTCTAAACTCCCTAATTGTTTTGTTTATGACTGACTGAGTATGTAAGGTACTTAATGTATTACAGAAGACAGTATTGAAGGTTATTGATGGATACTCCTGATCCTTGATGCTGCTTAGTCATGTTAATATCTAAGACAGAGAAAAGAACATTAATGGAGTAGTATTGTATTCCTACAACTACTTCATTAGATTTTTAATAGAGCACAAATATAAAAGAATATGCACCTCCCTACTTGGGAAGGGATATATAAAATACATTCAGAATACCTGATACTATACCATGTGTAACTTTTTTTGTCTATTGCAATGCCTAGAACTTGCAGGTTTTTTTGTTTCTACTTTATTTGAAAAAATATTCCAAAATGCACTTTTCCTACGAAGAAAGAAATTCAGTAAGGAAATATCTTGTTGTGTAAGGTAGCAAAACAAACAGAAATGTATATTGGTTTGTATTTCATTTTAATTATAACTTCTCCTAAATATTTTAATTTTTAAACTTTATTTGAAGGGGTTGTAACAGCCACTCAAAGTATGCTTGAGGATGGGAAACAATTATTAGCATAGCTAATGATGTGTGATATGCTTTGATATGTTCTAGTGGGAAGCACACTAACAGCTGTATTTATGCATATAAACATTAAAATATATTGTGTTAGCATTCAATGGAAAATAAAGAATATTTAAACTATAGAAGTAACAAAAAGTCCTCAGACTGACAATAGCACCAAGAGAAAGCAGAGAAGTCAGCATGCCCAAAATGTTACAACTAGGAACAGAATATAAGCCCACAGCAAGTCTCAAGAGAGTGGAAGTTTCCCCTTCCAAGGAAGTATTTTCCTTTCGATGAAACACGTAATGTATTTCCCCTCAGTGGGGAACCCTGAAAATCCAGATAATCACCCAGTTCTTGCAAAATACAGTAAGAGGCTTACAAACATAATGCACTACGTCCATGATCCTCATATGTGGATTTTTTTTCCTTTTGACACCTCTCTGCTACATCAGCCTCAGCCATGGTGGCACAAAAGGAGTGGTGAGCACTCCACAGCCCACAGAAAGGGTCAGGGCCCTGCCAGGGCCAGACAGAAGTTAAGCCAGGCTCAGCAGATGGAAAATGCAAACCCAAGCACTCAATTCACTCAGCTGTTAATGCCTCTCCCACTGCCTAGCAGGTTTTCTCTCTGATTTGTTATACATATTGCCAACAGTTCCCACTACCTTTCATCTGCCTGCAAGCCTTCCCTCTCCTTCCTGCTGATCTGGAGACCTAAGTGTGGCAGTAAAGCTGTGATTTAGACTCCTATTGATTAGAATGGCTGAATGTGTTCTTGTGGCTGGGAACTCACCGATAAATGTCGAGGTCTTGGGGAGTTCAACTCCTCCAGACCGACCTGCGGTACACTGCCTGACTTACTGCTAATGGCAACTTTTCTTCCTTACTGATGACTCTGAATTCTAATGGCTGGTGTTACAGGCATGTCTCTGTTTATAGTTCACTTAAACAAAGTGCTCAGAGGCAAACCTAACCCTATTTCTATTCAGGAATTTTCCTGAAGTGAACTGGAACTACAAAGACCTCCAGTGTGCTATACAGAAGTGGTGTTGTATTTGTGCTTTGAGACTTTGAATCGCTCCAATTAGTTATGGTAGTGTAATACTTCTGTCTTCAAATTTGTTACAGTAGAAAGCAATTTGCCCCTAAATATGCATATTTATATTCATATAATTGTTTATTTATACTCCAAATAAACGGAAATGGATGATAGCAATAATTACGTTACTGTTCCCAATCTCCCATTCATCAAATCAATTTCTGAATTCTCAAAAGTTGTTTTCAACTCAGCCTTACTTTATTCTTCCTACTGAATTATTTCAATTGAAAAAGGACTTTCTGACCCATTCTCCCTTCCTGTTCGAAGGCCTGGATAGCAACACCAGTATGTTAGCAAGTTGTCAACCTGCCCAGATGGTGAGCATCCAAAAATGCTGAAAGAGCTTCAGAATAAACAGGCTGATCTGCTAAGAATACATAGTCCTTCATTAAAAACCATTTATGTGTAAAAGAACTAGAAGTAACAAATATACCTATTTAAAAAAAAAAGTTAATGGGATAAATAACCAGTGGAATTTCAGACCAGTAAGATCCACATTTACCTGAAATTATAAATGAAAATGGAAGTGTAAAATTTCAGGAGAAATTAGGTAACTAAGCAAGTGGGACAGGATGACTAGTGAAGTTGAGGGTCCAGAAAGGCAAAATACTAAACATAGGAAAGAAATGCTCACAAAGTCTAAAATTAGCAATAAAGAAAGTCAACTTGACATTGTTGTGAACAACTCAGAAAGATACTGATCTCAGTGTACAGCAACAGGAAAGAACAAATAATGCTACCACATGTAAGGATAATAGGGAGACTACAACAGTACATGTCGTGGCAAATCACTGCTGTTGCCTTATTTGAGATGCTGGATGCAGTACTCATGTAGCCATCTCAAAAAACTCTGCAAGGTAATTAAGGACTCAGAGAGATGTGGAAAAATTTATTGAAGGTGTGGAACAAGACAGCACTTGACACTATCAAATCTCAAGCCATAAACCAAAATACTTCCCCCACAAATTAAACTGGGGCATTCACTGTCATAGGCAGTGACATAGGTGACAATAATACAGCATTCAGAAAGTCAAACATGGATAAATTACATTAAAAAATAATTCTATCACTTTAGTACTGAACAAAATTTCTCTTTATTAGGGGAGAGAAGAGTCTTTGCACTTCTGTGAGAAACATCTGGTTGTAACCACTTGGGATGAAAAGCCAAGCAGCTGGATAATGACTGTGCTCCAGTATTGCATTTCCTATTTTCAGTTCTTGAGACACAGTGCTCAGAAATTAGCTCAACTTTGTTGCTGAGGTCCACAAAACAAAATATATAAGATTTACATATGACACAGCCATCCAGAAGCATTTACAATACTGAGAATGTGAACATGGAAAAAAATCTGTAAAATACCAGCAACATAATTCCTTGAAATTATGTCAACATTTAAAAAATTTTGGCAAACAATTTGCAAGCACTTGAGAATGTAATTGCACAACTTAGGCTGACTTCAGCTATGTAAGTCATGACAGAAGTAGATTCCCATGGGAAGAACAGAACTCAGCTTTTTATAAGCTTATTATTAAGCTTTGAGTATTAGAGTTGTAGGAATATTAGTAGCAAAGTACCTTATGATTAAACAGGTAATAGTATTGTCCTGTGAAGGAGTAATTTCTAAACCACAGAAACAGATCAACAATTTTGGAAAAACAAACAAACAAACAAACAAACAAACAAACGATTCCCCTTGTCACAGTTTCCAAATAACTGTGTAATTTGAAACCCTTATCCTGCCCCCTTTTGTCCCCCATATACAATAACATAAAGATACTGCCCATTCAGGAAAAGCACTGTGCATATGTTGCTCCAAAGCGTGAAACAAAGCAAGAAAAATGATAAATCTGGAACATAAAATTTAATTGCACATGTGAATATCTAAATTTTCTGACAGACAGACTACTACTAAAAAGAGAGCATCCTTTTAATGTTTACACTTGAAGGCATTAGCTACCTGGATTATAGATTGCAATCATAAATAAAAATCCTCTGCTTCTAAATAATTCATATGCACTGACAAAAGCCCAGTCTTAAATCTTATAGTTAACTTTTTCTTAGCATTATTTAAGATAACAATGAGTCCTTAAAACTAAACTCACTTCAAGGCTGAGACCAGGAAAAAATATCTGGTACAACAGCTGCTAGAAAAGCTTTGCCTTTTTATACAGGGTTCTGGACTATATCAAACTACAACAGCACTATGATAATCATATTTTATTAGCTTGAACCGAATTGGAAATGAATGTTTGTTCCAAAATTACAACTCATTTCAGAATTTCTGTAAAATGATTTTGAGAGCAGTGATGCAATCAGAGCATCTAAGAGTAAGAAAAATGGAAGCTAATTTCTACTGTTTATCAAAAAATCTTATGGGTGTGGTTGTGACTTCATCCAAAAGTTGTATAAATGCAATTAAACGCAATTGCAAAATAATCACTTCAAGAATGATATGAACTGCAAAGTGTACCTGGCAAGACTATTACAAATAAATCATGCCATAGCAATATCACTCTATACAGCCTGAGCTCCCTTGAACCAGTAAATTGCACAGGTCCTTCCTTTTCTGAGAATACCTTATAGCCCTCCTTGCTCCTGCCCAGGCAGCAAGCAGCCCAGAAGCTGCCCTTGGAAGAAGAGAAAGAGCTCCAGTCATGCCTCAACAGAAACAATTTCCTTGAAGTACAGCCACAGACCAGAGGTGTTCCTCTCAGCAACAAGGACAACTCAGCAAGGTCTTGAGGGCAGCAGCTTGTGTGTGTCAGAACATTCCCAGTTTTGCTGGTATTTCAGAGGGAGTAATCAGCTTGTGTGTGTCATCAAACCCGAGCTCACTTAGCGTCCACTTGCTGGGAGCCAGGAACAGATTGCAGAGGTCAGCACACGCCGCAAAAGCTTGGTCAGCCCATTCCTAGGGGGCTGCCACTCTGGCACTGTTCACAGGATCTGAGCTAGCTGAGGTTACAGGGACATAAAAATAACCATTTGGAGTTAGACCTGGGCTCGTGTGCTCCAGTGTCCTGCCTGCTTGGCCAGAAGTGATGCTTATTAGAAAACCCAACAATATGGAATTACAGCACTATGATTTCCCAGTGATATATCCTCTCAGAATCCTGCAAGAAAGGAAAAGAAACCCTGCTTCTTTCCTTAAGGAGGTGATCTTGTGGACAGCAAATGCCCAGAATAGGTACATCCCTCATGCAAGGCAGCAGCAGGGTTTTTGCTCTAATGAGGAATGCTCTTCTGCATTGCAGCTCCTGGAGGTAATGAAGGAGCACTGACTCAATTAAAAAATAATGAAAAAAAAAGACCCCACTTATGTCTGTGACTCTGACAAAACAAAAGGGCTTTCAAATCTGTGTTGCAAGGTTTTCTTTCCTTAACAAAAGCTGGAGCTGCATTTCAGATCACTCCCCTTTGAACATACTGGTACAAGCAAACTGACAGGAGTGAACATTGCACCAGCTTGTTGGAATAAGGAGAGAGGTGTGCAGGCTGAATGATGTTAGTATTTAATATGTTTATCATATGTCTATATATACATACCAACATAAATATGCTTTATATAATAATGTTACAATAGAATAAATCATTCACGTATATAAAATTATATAAATGTATTACAGAGTCCCAATACACTAATACTGATCCATCACCTGTGACAAGGTTATTTACATTTTATGTAATTTTTGTTCTGAGGAAAAGTAGAAGCTAATGAAGAATAATCTCCTTCAAGTAAGGCATATAAACAATTGCTTAATAATTCATAGGAGTTGCAAGTAAGGAAGCATCCCCCTTCTTGCCCTGCAGAGCAGCCCCAGGCAGATAGCTCACAGAATAGGAAACATACTCTGTAAGCGCCAAGAAATGCAGCTGATTGAAATAATTCTCTCCCTTTCCACGAAGACAAACTATACATTCAGTCATTTCTACTGCTGTAAAAAGTCAAAGTGACAGTGACAAAATATAATTGAACATATTATCTTCTTTTCAAAGTCACAAGGGCATTATAGAACAGAACAAAAGAAGACAAGCAAAAATGGCAACTATGAGCAATTTCCACTTTCCTTCACTCCTCCTAGGGAGCTCTGACCCTCAATGGCACTCAAGCTGTACTTCTGTTTTCTGATTTTTGTACTGTACTGCCTGCCAGAAACCTCTGGAAAGTCACCATCACAAACTTTAAGGTTACATAATATTTTATATCTCCTTTGTTTATTTCTCTCCATGGTGCTTCGTGCTATGAAAAGAAAGAAATACTCCCTCTTGTCTGCTACTAATTCTCTAACTGAGGAACTTAAAAGGAGTATGTATTTAATGATTGCATCATTTCTACTCAAGCAGGTTGCAGAATGGTAACTGATAACCTTCTGCCTACTCCTATTTTTTCTATCTGTGTTTCAAAGAATATCTGCCTTTCCCTCTTTCAAGCCCTTTGGCTTTAGTAGCTGTGTGGAACCAGCTTTTATAGTAATTTCAGTTATACATAGTGGCAACTAAATAACAGGAAAAATTATTTCCAAGATTTCCAAGAACCTCTCCAAGGGAGAGGTAGAAAAGAGAAGAGTTACCAAAAAAGAGCTACCAAAATTCCCAAACATGTTTTTTTTTGAAAGATCCAGAAATTGGGATAGATTTGGGAAAGAATTTTAAATGAAAAATATGTTTGAGACTTATATTGTTGAAACACCAAATTTAGATATTTCAAAATGAAGCACTGTATTTTGGAAAGATCTAAATTTAAGAAACCACTGGGAGGAGATGCTTACCAGAAGGAGCACCTACTCAGGGCAGTGCATGCATAAATTCTAGCATGCTCATTTCTTCTTTTTCATAATCATATGCCATCAATTTTTTATTTTTTTCTGGATTCCTTTTAAAGTTTCTTGTATTTTCCTTCTTTTTTCTCACTGTATATCACTGACTGATCTTAATCTTTATGAGTAACAACTCATTCAAAGGGAACAGATCTTTACTCAGTTTTATGGCTAATCTGATAACTCATAACTAAAAATAGTACTGACACATCAGGAAGTGCAGTGAGGCAAAGGGAACATGCCAAGATTGCATTCACTGCATAAATGGCTCCAATAAACAACTGGAATTGTAAGAATTCCTATGCAACAGTGAATCCATATTCCTCTAGCATTAAAAAGAAAAAAAGCACTTTCCTGAAAGCTTTTTATGTACAGTGAGTACTCAGATACCTCCAACCCACCAAATGAGACAATATGCCTGAATAAAACCCCACCCACAATTCTTTTGCCAGAAAGGAGACTTTTCCAAATTCAGACTTTCACACTGGTTGCTTTGCCAAGTTTATATTAAAAATATAGATTCTCCTAAAGAAGTAGAAATAATAACCTTGTACATGTTTTATCAAGCACTGCCAGTTTGAAACATTAGGAATTCTGTTCATTACCTGCACTGTATCACAGCAGAAATTAAGAAGATACCTGTGTGTGTGTATGCACCTGACATGGAGGAGTTACACCTGAGAGAGAGGAACACAGGCTGTGTAAACACACATTTACTGTTAAAAACTCCTTTCACTGAGATTAGCATGATATACCTAACAATCTATAAAACTTCACTGCAGTACAACAGCAAGTGCTGCTGCTTCCTCAGAGTAGCAGGCCAAGGCCTGAATGCCACCCACCACCACTGTGCTTTACAAAACTTATTACAGTTTTGGCCTGTGGCAAATACAAATGATCCACAAAACCAGTACTGCTGTTCATTTTCTTTTCCAACAGCGAGTTACTACAGTTCACTCTATTGGTTTGCTTAGATGTTAGTTTTCTTTGGTGGAAATAAAACAGTACAGAAAGAAAAAGGAGGAATCAAACAGATTTTTCATTAGGTGAGTAAAAGAAAATATACGTTTTTGTCCAAGATGTATTGGAATAACAGCCTTTTCCATGTGCTTAAAGAGAGTAAAGAAATTACATAACTTTTAAATTTAAGGCTCACCATCTAAATTTGCATAAGCTCTCCAGACATTCATGTGAAATATAAGAATGAAAACACTATGGTCTTCAGAGTACGTAGAAAATTATTTTTAATTTATCCTTCCAGGAATACTAGCTACAGACTTGATTGCTTAGCAAGCAGCGCAGTTAAGCCATCTGAGGACAGAAGCATGACCTTTATGTGACCAAAGTCAGCTAAGCAGTATACCTTTAATACTGGATTGAAAGCACCCTAACAAGTATAGAAGCAGAATTTTAATATTGTCCTGCTTATGCATTATTTTTCAATTCTTCAGAAGTAAAGAAAATAAATTCTTCCATTCTGGAAACCCCAGAACTTTTTTTACTTACTTCTACTGAATTTACCTATCTCAGTACTTTCAGTTTCCTGAAGAGCAACTGCTAGTAGTGCAATCTGGAAAATGCAGTTAAAAAGAGCCTCAGAATATCTCCCTTATATTGACCATAATTGCAAGATTCCCTATTATTTCAATGTTCCACCCCCTCTCCTGTTTTATAATACTTTTCATTACAACCATCAACTCAGAAAGAAGAATACTGTGATACTTGGAACATACTGTGACACAAGATTAAAATGTTTGTACAACAGTTCTATATATACATGCAGAAGCAATTTGTGGTGATGGCAAAACCTGGAATCATTCACCATCCACCTTAACAGGGAAGCTGAAAAATACAGGCCTCTTCTAACACCTGAGGAGGACATGAAATCCACTAAGACAGACTGGAATTTTGATGGGGAGGCAGGAGCTCACATGGACCACATTTTCACTGTGCTAAAAGACTACAAGTGTTCATTAATTTTAAACATAACTTTTGTTTTAAAGTTTTTTTTAATGTGTTTTAACACAGGAGCATGCTGCCCAGGGAGGTGGCGCAGTCTCCATCCTTGGAGATACTCAAAATCCCAACAGAGAGAGAGTCTTGAACTCTAGCTGACCCTGCTTTGAGCAGGGGAGGGTGGAGTAGATGACCTCTCAGGGCACCAGATGTGCCCATCAGCCTCAGCTATTTGGATTCCCAAACAGCTCTGGGTTGGACAGAAGTTTGAATGAATGACCAGGACAATGAATCTCCTTAGTGCTGCAATAATCATCTGTTTTATGGCACTCAGGTGCAGAGGTAAATGGTTATTACAATGCACTTAAGAGTTGGATCTATTTCAGAAGCTGAGAAAGTAATTATCTATTTTTTTGTTAAACCTTTTCAGAAGGAAAGGAAACCATGCAAGTTTATTATTTATTTTGTAACTTCACATTAGTCTGTATTTCTTTGGATGAAATTTTGCTCGACAACTTAAACTTAAAAAAAATGGTTTTACAGAATTGGCATTTTTACAGAACAAGTGTCATTGATATGGACTACTGTTTTGATTTAAATCTACTACTTTTATAGCTTAAGCAGTACATAACAGTGCTGACACAGCTATGTTCAGATGAAGTGGGTAGATGTCACCAGGTTGTTCCACGTACCACGAATCCAGATGCCTTTCCTGCTGGAGCTCTGCAGAGCTCTTAGTGCTGCCCTTAGCAGAGGTGAGTAAGGGCCAGGTCAGCTCCAGGGCTCCCTCAGTTTATATTATTTAGTTCTCACTAAACCTCCAAGAGCAGCAGTGTTCCAAAAAGCTTATTAGAATATACCAGCGGTGGATAAAAGTTATGTGATAGTGGATAAAGCTTTATAATCTCTTAGAAAAGTCCCACGGTTCTCCACAAAACTTACTTAATTGCTTTGTCATTTGTGCTTGTTAGTGTTTCTGGAAAGCCACTCTGAGGAGTCAGAAACAGCATTTGCAGGGGGGGAGATGGAAACCAAAGGGTCCCTTACCAGGCACACAGACCAGGGACTCATTGCAGGACTTTCAGTACCTGCCAGGCCTGTACCTCAACCTGCAGTGAAGTACTGGATTGTTCCTGGCATTTATAATGACAAAACCTGTGCCTGAATTCTGGATGATAATATTTTTCCTTTGGAAAGAGCAACCTCAGAAAGCTCTGTGTGTGGAGATTGGTGACTGTGCAGGAGGTGGCTCGCTTTCTGCATTTATGGAAACCAAATAAATGCCATTTTAGCTGGTGCTGCAGTTACATTTCAATGATCAAATTGCCCACGCTTACTAAAGCCTTTTCTTATGGAGTTTGCACTCAGCAAAGACATGATAGGTGATGTGCTAGAGAAAGGAACAGCCAGTTCTGGGCACAGTATCACAGAGATGAGACTTAATCTGTAGTTGAAAAAGCTGCATTAGACATTGACCTGCACATTTATGCAGGTACTTAATTTTCCAATCTAGGGCAGCATGCCTGCAAATTACATTTGCCTGCTGCTTAGCTTGGGCAGCTGCAACTGCTCTGTTTCCTTGTTCAGGGAAGAGGGTTGTACTTTACAAGAGGAACTTGGAAGCTCTCAAGCTGAGACAAACCTGGCAGTTTGACCAGGAGCAAACAGAACACTTCATGTATCTTGGCATAAACAAACACTGCCCTCAGATGTTCCCTTTCAAAACCAGACATGGAGGTGTACGGAGGGGGTTGTTGCAGTCTCTTTGAAACTCTCTACAGCTCAGCACTTGGCACTTAAAAAAATTTATTATTATAAAATAAATATATTCTGCACATTTTAAGAAATAGCCAGAAATTGTAAGAACTCATTAAAATTTGTTCTGTATCTGTCCTGTGGACCATGTTTGGGCTCTGGTTCTGTTCACTGAAGATGAGTTAGCCAGCTGCTTCTGCTGTTACTGACTCCAAAGGCAACTCACCCAGCGACTGTGCAGCCAGCCACAAAAATTGGGGTGGGTGTGCTCTGCTGCACCCTCACTGCCCAGGGGATGTGCCAGGTGTTCCCCTGAGACACCTGTGGGATCAGCAGCCTGGGATGGCTGCTGAGAGAGAATCCCCACTGCCCTTCCACCAAAACTTGTCAGGGGAAGGACAGCTCTGACGTTGTGTTGGTGATTCATGGAACAGTGGCCTGTGCAAGCTGGCTTGGAGTGCAGAGAAGTGGAAGTTTCTTCAGAAAACAGCAGGCTGCCAGGTTTATTTGCACCTTTCTCTCTAAATTAAACCAAACTCTGGTTAACAGAGAAGTGCATTAAGAGAAAGTAACTTCTTAATTAAGAGAAATTTGGGAAATTTTGTATCTCCAGAGGAAAGATGAAAGCTTTCAGTATAGACTTGGTAGAGAGCTATGTTGATAGGAACTGTAACACAAGTTGATCATAAATACTGCAGCATATCTTTAATCATTTTCTTGGTTTATAGCAACAGAAGTTCAGATAATGTAAATATTTAGAAATAATTCTGATTTCAACACAACCTTATTAATTAATTTCTCTTATTTTAATAATTGATATAGCACATCTAATTTTTAGTTAAGAACAATTTGTGAAACAATTCTGGTCATATTAATCAACTGCTGGCTCCAAGATGATGAAATACTTACAGCCTCTGGTGGGTTAGTGTGGACTATAAAATGTGCTAAATTAGAGACACGAAAAGCTTGAAATAGCTTTTATGAGGTAGCTTGAGGGAAAACTTAAAATCGTTTGTAGGAAATAGCTTTTATCTACCATTTGGCATTCATTTTGCTAAAGCTGTAGATTACATTTCCTTTTGTTAAGAATAGAGAAATAAACAGGGATTAATTTATGCAGCTAAGAGATTAATGTGAGCATAAATCTTTCCTTTTAATAGAAATTCCTCCCATTTTAATTATTGATAACAGTTCAACTTGCTCAAAAGGGGAAAAAATAGCATTTTAAATTTATTCTGCTTCTTTTACTCTGCACTTTTTCATGGGTGAGGAAAAAGGACTATTCCTGTTTTTCTCTCTACGCTTTCCGATTCCCCTGCCCAAAGGCATCGGCAGCATTGTTTTCTTAGGGAAAACATACGAGGAGGGGGCTACATTTCTGTACCTCACTAACAATCCTGATTGAACTGCCCACCAGGTTCCCATCTCCATTTTCACCCGGAGCAGCAGCAGCTCTGGCAGGGAGCGATGCGCTGTCCCTGCTCACTGACACAGCAGCACTGACGGGGGCCCCGGGGTCACCCGGCTCTTCTACGGGACGCAGAGCGGGTCCAGCGGGAGCTCCCACCGGGACAGCCGGGCCAGGCGAGGCTGCGGCGGCTGCACTATCTCGGGGCAGTTATCTCGGGGCAGTATCTGGGTTCAGTATCTCAGGGCAGCGCCCGGGCCGATGGGCCCGGCCAGGCTGAGCTGAGAGGCGTCAGTGCCGCGGGCACACACAGCGGTGCTTTCACTTTGGGCGTGCAAATGAAGCAACAACGCCCCTAAAATAACTTCGCGTCACCTCGTCCCAGTGTTTTATCTCTTCTGCTCGCAAACAGCCGCGGCCTGCGCGGCCCCCTCCGCTCTCCGGCGGGGTCAGAGCTCCCCCTCCCGAGACACCACGGCCTCGCTGCTCCCCGGCACCGCTCCCGCTGCCCTCGCCGGGTCTCTCTCCGGGGGACGCCAGGAAGGAAGCGGCGGGGCGCTGCCTCCTATCCCGGCAGGGGCGCTCCGCCGCCGCCCGGCTCGCAGGCAGGTACCGGCCGCGGGAGGGACGGGCCGCCCGGGCGGTTCCAGGCGGGGCCTGGCAGGGGGTGGCGGAGCCGGGACCCGGTGCAGCCTCCCCCGCGGGTGCTCGGCGCTGCGGGCGGGCGGGGGAAAGGCGGCGGGCGGCGCTGGGCGGCCGCACCGCATGCGCAGGAGGGCAGGTGTCGCCGGCAGCCGAGGAGCCGCCGGGAGCATCGTGGCAGCTCCGCGTCCTCATGGTGCTGTGTCAGGGCGGAGAGGGCGACGCTGCTCCGGCAGCGGGCGGGCAGGAGCCGGAGGTGCCGCCGGGCCGGGAGGACGGGCCGGGTGCGGTGCAGCCGTGCCCGGCGCCCGGCGTCGAGGCGGCGGGTGCCGAGGAGCGCCGCGCTTGTGGCTGCTGCTCGGGCATGTCCTGGCCGTTCTGCTGCGAGGCACCTGGTGAGGAGAGAGTCGGGCAGGGGGGCAGCGTCGTCCCGGCTGGGCTGCCCGCTCTGGGGGTGACGTTGCCGGGCCGCGGGGGATGAAGAATTGGCCCGAGAGCATCGGGCTGTCCGCACGTGGCGGCGGGGCGGGGAGCGGCCTCGGGCGGCTGCAGAGGGCGCCCGGCGTCGGTGCCCGCCCCGCCGGCGGCAGGAGCCGCCTCGCCGCTTCCGAGCCGTCCCCGGCGGCGGCGGCTCGCACCTGGTGCCCGCGGGTCACCTGCGAGCGGGTTCGGCCTCGCCCTCTTCCTCGCGTCCTCTTGACCGGGCAGGCCGGCCCCGGTGAGGGAATCAGCGGGCCGGCAGCACGACCTGCTCCGTGCCCCCGTGCCCTGTGCCGGGCGCGGCTCGGGCCGAGTGCCGGTGCCCTCCGCCCCGGCAGCGGGCAGGGCGCCGGCACCGCTCACCCCCAGGGCCGGGCGGCTCTGTCGCCTTTGTGAGAACCTCGGGAGCGATTATTCCTCGGGAAAACAGTACTTCCTGTTTTTAAAGTTTAAAAGACTTGACAGATTTGGGTAAATAGAGGTGCCTTCTGCCTGTGTGAACTTCTGGCACTATAAATGCGTTTGAGAGCGCGCTTTAGTTGGTCCACTTGGGACTGTGACTTTCTGATAAAGCCACAAATTGATAAAGCTGCAAACGTGTTGGGAAATATGGAACATGTAGGTTTAAAGTAGAGTTCTCTTAAAACATAAATGCCATCTTAAAATAATTTCTGAAGTTATCTGGAGTACTTTTTTTAAAACGACTTCACTGAAAATTTGTTTGTCATTAAAATGACTGTAATTGACTTTCCAGCAGAAAATAGATTTGTTGGTGAGCTGTGGAGAGGCCAGAGTCCTTCATCAGTGAAATTCACATTAGTGTCACTTACAAAGCAAAGCTTGGGGGAAAAAAACCAGTGTTTGAAATCATGAGAAACTTCGATTAATTAACCAGACAGAGTACGTCGGTTTTGGGTTGTCTGCCTCACAAATTTGTTGACTGAATTGATGACTGAAGACTGTGAATCACTCCCTAGATCTTGTCTGCATGACCATGATTAGTTCCCATGCAGGCTGTTGTGCTCCTGGCACTTTACAGAAGTCAAAGAGAGCTCTTCTGCTTTTTATAACGTGGGGAATCTTCTGCCTTTCCTGAAGGTCTAGGACAATCATCTTCTCACTGACTGTCTTTCCCAAAGCCAGCACTCTTCTGCCTCTCCTGCTATTCTTGAGATGCTTGTATGTGAGAAGTGTGATTTTTTTCATTGCTTGCATTTTGCAAGTATAAAACTGATTGCAACAAAGTACAGCATTAAAAACTCAATTAGAATTTACAACTAAAACAGGTCGCAGTGGGAGGCTTTTACCTATGACTTGAAACAGAAGTGGAAGATTGTTTGAAAGCGTTATGTGTGGAGATGGCCAGGAAATAAAACCGGAAAACTAAATCTGTAGCCACTCAAAAAAAGAGGACTTGAGTACTGCTTGAAATCTTTTGATTTTCAGGCTGCTACATTCTTTGAAAAAAGCATGAGTCCTTGACTGTTTTGATGGTGTTAGGCTGGTATTTTGAGGCTTAATATTTTGTGGGGTGGGAATGTTACCTTAATGTAACTTCTCTCTAAAACTTACTTTGAAATAAGTACTCTTCAGAACTGCAGTTCTTGTTTTTGGTGGAAGAACTTGGATCATTTTATTTTTAAAAGGAAATAAAACACTTTCTTATTGCACTAAGTACATGCCTTGGCAATTCAAGATGTTGATGGTTTAAATTCTAGTATTACAAGGTTCCGAAGATTCTGTTTTTGATAGGCTTGGTCTATTGGGTAGCTTACAGAAATTAGTTCCTTCTGATTTTTGTTTGTTCCTTACAATCCAAAGTTTAGTTCTGGATATAAGATCCTTTCAGTGTATTTTGCTTTAATTTGATTGGTTTTCCATTTCAACGCTTCCTTTATTTAGGTTGGCTTCATTCTGTAATAATCAGAGAAGCTATCATGCCTGAGATAAAAGTTAATAGTTCTGTTTGTGCTGTGTTCATCCATAAGCCAGCCTGGGTTTGGGTTTCCCATTTCAGTTATAAGCCAGTCTGATTCCTCTTGTTTCAATATTAGAGACTGTTAATTTTGAAGTTCTGTTATGTGACTGTGTGGATTAAGGCATTACGTAGTTCATGAACATTTTTTAAACACTTTGTTTCATAGTTGGTAGGCGTCCTGGTCCAGTGTTGGTTTGTGGTAGTTTTTGTAGTCAGTTTTATGTAAGAGGCTGTTGCTAAACAGAAATATTTCAAGTAGAAGCTGTAACTCTCAGCTGCAGTGTGGCAGGATTCCTCGAGAAGCAAACCTTTTGCCTACTTCAGGCTGTTGTAAAGCCTGGGTCCCTAGGACTGTCAGCCTGCAGTCTCCCCTTCTAGGCAGTAAGTAAGATGCACTTTCTCAGCCTTGAGTGCTGATCTCAAGGAGGATCAAAATGCTTTGTGACAAGTTTTGTTAATTTAGAAAAAAAAACCTCTCAAAACCGTACTTAGTTGCTAAGCAACTTGCAGCAGTACCCAGCTGATGGTGTTTTAGAGGATCCATAAGGCTCACAGGCTGCCACACTGATGTGAGATGAGGCACCCTTTTATCAAAACACTGCCTCTGGGACATGGAGTTCTTGCTCCTATCTTTAGAGGGAGTTGCAGAAGAAAAGGTAGCTCCCAATGTTTTATGCAGGGAGAGAAAAAGAAAGAGATAGTGAGGTGACATCCCACTCAAATTTTTAGATGGGCTCTGTTTTCCTTGGTGTTCAGTGGAAGTACTGTTCCTTTTATGCAAAAAAACAATAACAAAAAAGGCTGATTTCTTTGGAGATTGCTGCCACTGCTAACTTCGACACAGTTCTCTGTCTGTCTCACAGTTCTCCCTCTCCTTGCTTGCTTTTTTTTTTTTTTTTAATAGTTCAGTGTGGAGAAAATGAGTGGAACGAGGAAGAGTGTGTGGTTGAAGAGAGCCTGAGGCAATGAGGAAACTTGAATAGAAACATTAGACTTGGGAAACTTTCAGGAAGGGGAAGTCTGATAAATAAGCATAAACTAAGGTCTTCATGGAATTATGATAGATATCAGGCCTTTGGTGTTCTAACATTAGTTACTTAAATTTATTCTGCTTAAAAATCTGTATTTGATGCCTATTTGAAGAAAATATTTGGATTCCTATAGCAAGATAAAAATGTTATTTGTGTTGGTCAAATTTAGGGTGATTTAGCTGCAAAATAAACATGAGGTATAACAAAAATGAACTTCTGTACAGAGATTTTATATTGTGTATTCGTGAGAAAGGAAATTAACTTTTGCTTAGGAACCTTAGTTAAGTAAGCAGCTGATTCCCAAGATAATAGTTTCAGAATCTGACCATGGACTGTTTTGTATTCAGTTACGTTTGTTGGTTCCTGGGCAGAATTGTGACTAGTCCCTATCGTAAATCACCCATACTAGTCTGATACCTACAAGAAGTTAAGTCTACTAACTCGTGTAGAACTGCAGTGTTTTGTATCCCAGGTGTTAGAGTTCATCTCTTACACCCTGTTTTAAGAAAAAAAGAAGACCCATGATGGTCAGTGAAAAGTATTTTCATGGTAGATTTGGTAAATACATGTAATATTTGTGTTTGTTTCTTTGGTTCCCCTGTTCTCCATCACAGAAATCACTACAGATACGTGGAGCACTGCAGTGTGCAGAGCTGTCTGATCAGAGAAATCTTCTAATAGATCCTTATTAACTGTAGTTTTATCTGTTGCAGGGGCAAAGAAGAAAGCTGCGTGCCCAGGACTTGGTCTGTTTTATACCATACTGTCTGCCTTCCTTTTCTCAGTGGCCTCTTTATTTCTTAAAAAAATAGAAGATGTACATTCAGTGGAAGTGAGTGCATTTCGATGTGTTTTCCAAATGGCATTTGTTCTTCCTGGTTTAATATACTACAAGTAAGTGTAAAAAATGTTTGAATTTCAAGTTATTTCTTAAAACTAGATCTAGAATTATCACTCAAATATGATTGCAATGCAATGATATTTTAGTTTGTACTTCAGTTGCATAACTGCATTATTTTAGATTAGTTGGTCGTTTCTTAATATGATTCAGAAAACCGAAAAACTTTGACTCCCTGAATGGTAGAGACTTCTACTAGGATTATTGTATCAAATGCTTTGATTTCCACAAAGGGGTGATCTAAAAAAACAGAAGATGATTTGTAGATATTGGATTATTTTGCAAGTGAAAAATTGATCACTAGAGGAACAGGTTCTGGACTCTGAATGTGACTGGGGGTCATGATGGAAATAAACTGGTCTGGTCTGTGATCAGACAGTTAAGAATATTTGGGTATTGAACTCCCTTGTCTAGAAAGGTGTGTACCACAGTTAAATATGTTTGGATGTTAGTAATGAAATAAGCAAGGCAGTGACATTAATGTGACATTTCTGTTTTTCAGAACAGGGTTTTTGGGACCAAAAGGTAAAAGAATTTTTCTTTTCTTCCGAGGATTCCTTGGCTCTACTGCAATGGTTCTTCTCTACTACGCTTACCAAGTCATGCCACTAGCTGATGCCACTGTTATAACTTTTACCAGTCCTGTTTTTACATCATTACTGGCATGGATCTTTCTCAAAGAGAAATACAGCCTTTGGGATGTTCTGTTCACTCTCTTTGCAGTCACTGGAGTGATTCTTATTGCCAGACCACCATTTCTGTTTGGCTCACATGTTGCAGGGATTGAAGGAAGTTACTCAGATCACCTTAAAGGGACTATAGCAGCGATTGCAAGCACGTTATCTGCAGCTTCGACTATTGTTATACTAAGGAAGGTGGGAAAGTCTGTGCATTATTTTTTGTCAATTTGGTATTATGCAGTCATTGGATTAATTGGCTGTGTTATAGCATTGTTTGTTTTGAATGAATGGCGTTTACCACATTGTGGTAGGGATAGGGTTTTTCTAATATTAATAGGCTTGTTAGGGTTGGGGGGTCAGATATTTCTCACAAAAGCATTACAGATAGAGAAAGCTGGACCTGTATCAATAATGAGAACAATGGATGTGGTGTTTGCTTTTATTTTACAAGTTCTTTTTCTCAATCATATACCAACTTGGTGGACTGTGGGTGGTGCCCTTTGTGTAGTAGCCAGTAGTTCCGGAACCGCCATTCGTAAATGGAGACACAGTGTGAAAAAAGCTAAACAGAGGGAAATCTAACAATATGGACACTAATTCACTACAGAAACAAGCAATCTTGAAAGATACATAAATACAATATTTATTTTTATTTATTTAAATATCCCATTTACCAAATTGTAGTACCAAATTGTATCCAGTAAAATAAGTTGACTTTTTTTTTAACCAAAATCGAAGATGTTTTAGCAACTGATGAGGTATATACTTTCCTTTCTTATATTTAGGCGTGCTAATATGGGCAGTAGAAAGATACTTCAAAGATGTTGCTTCCTTTCAGAAGTGTACAATATTTATTTTCCTAAAGTTCCTGACTCTCCACTTAGACTCTATTTTTCAGAGCAGTGGAAATAAGTCTCCCAGACTTAATATTCTGTGCTTGATTACCACAGGGATTGCAGTACAAAAGTTGGAAGGGAATGAAGAGTTGATAATCGTTAAACAACCAGATTTTATAGAACAGATAAAGCTTGTACTTCTATAAGCTTTCTAGTTATTATTTTGCACAAGCAGATGCCAAATGCGGATTTAATTCGGATTCTATAAAAACAAAAGCGATTTAATTTTTCCAAGTAATATCAAGAGAAAATTAACTTGAGAAAATTACCTATCAGTTTTGCTTTTTTAAAAAAAATATTTTAAGTGTTTGCACTTACTTCACAGACATAGTGAAATAACCTAATCACCTATTTTTTTTCACAAGTGATTTTCCCTGTAAACATGTCTTTAGTTGCTGCAGTCTCAGTGATGAGAGACAACAGTTAATTCTATACCGCACATAAATTAGCCCTTTCTTCTGGTAGGGACTGCTGCGCTGTAGCTGCACTTTTCTTTATTCTATGCAAAAGATTATATATTTTAGGTATTTAATGTAGGTTATATTTAATGCTGCTTATGACCCTTTTCAGATCCTTCTATACAAAAGTTCTTTATGAGACCAAGTTTGAGTCTCCTTTGCCTTCATAAACTTAGAAGGATTTACATTAAAGCTTTTGCCTGTTTCCTAAGAATGTACAAGAGTGCAATGTAATTGCAGTTTCACAGAAAATGCAGGTTGACCAAGGTCATACAGAGATTCTACAGAAGAGGTTTGAGGAAAGATTGGTGGAAGGGTGACACTATGCATACAAATCACATTCAGGCATCCACACTGCATCAGACAGTCCTAGTGGGCAACTTCAGTCCCGCTTCTCATGCTGGCCCTTTTGAGTCTGTATTTATCACTTCTCTTGCACATCTTCTCATTTTTGTAGGCTTTCTCTTGAATGCAACAAATACTAAAGAAGAATAGTTTTATTACTGATCTTGGTGTCTTTCACATTTCAGGAGGACTAAATGTTTAGTATTAGGAAGTGGAATTTTCCCAGGTTGAAACTTTTGGGTCTTGTCTCAGTAAAGTTTATAGAAAATTTTTATTGGAATCTTTATTTGGTCCTTTGTATCTTGAGGAGGTTTTCAGTTACTTAGTGTAGTGTTTTTCTAAAGAGAATGCTGTCTTCTATACATTTGATAGATTTTTTTTTTCTAAATCACTAAATGTGGTAGACTTTTTTTTGATTTATAGATGTCTGGTCACATGTCTTTGCCAGTTAGCGTTGCATCCTGTCAGGGCAGATCCAGGGACTTCAATCCCAAAGGCATGGAATGCAAATAGTACTTTAGGGTCAAAGTATCATAATATACTGAGTCAGAAAGGGCCTGTCAGAATCATTGAGTCCAACTCCTGGCCTTGCACAGGACACCCCAAGAGTCAACCACGTGCCTGAGAGCATTGTCCAAACGTTCCTTGAATCAGATACGCTTGGTGCTGTGACTGCTTTCCTGGGGACCTTGTTCCAGTCCCCAGATATACTCTAGGTGAAGAACCTCTACCTAATATCCAGCTTAAACCTCCCCTGACTCAGCTTCAGGGCCTTTACTTGAGTTCTGTCACTGACTACAGGGAAAAGACATCAGCACCTGCCCCTCCACTTCCCCTTATGAGGATGTTGAAGACCTCAGTGAGGTGTCCCCTCAGTCTCTTCTTCTCCAGGGTGAACAGACCAAGTGACCTTAGCAACTCCTCATAAGTCTTCCCCTGCAGACCCTTCACCATCTTTGTGGCCCTCCATTAAGCTCTCTAAGAGCTTAGTGTTGTTTTACTGTATGGCACCCAAAACTGCCCCCAGCACTCAGTGCAAGATGCAGTGCAGAGCAGAGTGGGACAGTCCCCTCCCTCAGCCAGCTGGCCATGCTGTGCCTGGTGCCCCCCAGGACACACTTGGTCCTCCTGGCTGCCAGGGCGCTGCTGGCTCTTACTCACCTTGCCATCCACCAGGCCCCCCAGATCCCTTTCCGTGGTGCTGCTCTCCAGCCTCTCATTCCCCAGTCTGTCTGCTGCCCCTCCCTAGGTGCAGAATCTGTCACTTGACCTTGTTAAACTTCATATGTTTGGTGGTTGCCCAGCCCTCTAATTTATTGAGGTATCTGCAGGGCCTCCCAGCATTTGGGGGAGTCAACAGCTCCTCCCAATTTAGTGTCATTGATATTCCTTGATATTCCTTGGAGTCCTGCATCCAAGTCATTAATGAAGATATTGAAGAGGACTGGGCTCTGTCTGGAGCCCATTAGAGACTGGACCCCTGATGTCACCCCATTCTCTGTAACTCTCTGTGCCTGACCCATGAGCCAGTTGCTCACCCATTGTGTAACACAGTTATCCAGCTGTGTGCTGGACATTTTGTCCAGAAGGATGCTGTGACAGTATCAAAACTCTGCTGAAGTCCAGAAAGATTATGTGTACTGGCTTTCCTAGATTGACTTGGAGGTTTGACAATCAAGACTTGCCATTCATGAAGCCATGCTGGCTGGGACCAATGATTTTGTCCTCCAGGTGTTTTTCATTACCTCACAGAAAAACCTTTTCTATGTATCTGGATATGAGGAACTGTCTTTGTCCAAGTTTCTGTAGGTAAAACCTCCGCCCTGAATCTGAATGTGTTTATGGATATGAGAAGATTCCATTTGAGTGGTAGAATTTGTTCCTGCTTACAGCTGTCTGTTCTCTACTTTTCCTGAACACTGAAGCTCAGCTACTGCTGACAAGGTCAGGAAACTGCTTTATTATCTCTTAAAAGCCTCATATAATAATAAAATTCCATTTTGGCACCCTTTTTGCTTAATACTTGAAACTGTGAACTGGGATTGTTTTTCTGTTGCTTAACCATCACTGCCATTGAGAGCAGCTTTCAGGGCAGGGAAGGAAAACAGCCTGCATTTTTTACTGCTTCACTTCATGTGTAATATGCATGTGTTTGATTTGCCACTTATAAAGGTGTGGTTCCAAAGCTATTCAGATTGGTGCAAACTTGGATTGTCAGTAGCCCTGCTCTCTCCTCTTGGCTCAATGCCTGTGTGGTTATGTAATGAGCTACTCCTGGGAGCTGATCAGTACATATCTTCTTAGTAAGGATGTTGGAGAGGGCAAAACCAGAGTAGCCTAAACTTGATGACAGTATAAAAACTTCAGGAAATAGAATTCAGTAGTAGTTTAAATTACATTATATAAATGCTGCTTTGTCAGTACAGAATAAAAATTATGTGGAAGCTTACATTAAAAAACATCTTTAGTCTGCATGATTTCAATCAATCTTGTTTACACTTAGTAGAGAAGAACAGGTTACTGAAGAAAGGATTGTTTTCTTGCCCTTAACACGTAAGTAAATGTAGAAAATATTCTACATGACCAGAAATCAACATCTAGGTATAATGGTTTGTAATTTTTGTCTCAAGTTCTAGCAAAAACTCTTTCACTATATTTCTTGTGCCAAAACCCCCAGATGATTAGTTTTTTTCTTTGTTCAAACATACAGGGTTTCCTTATGGCTTCATCTGCTTATTTCCTCTTGCTGTTCTTAAACCTTGCTAAATATTTAAGTTGTTAAGATAATAATCTAAACCACATCCTATGTTGGCAGATGTATGTTTTGGAACATTGTTTGGATTTTGATCGATCTTTTAGGGAACTGTTTAACTGGAATGAGAATGAAGGACTTGACTAGGGCTTCTCTGTCCATAAAGCATGACAAGCTAGTTTCTGTAATTGGCTTTTCTAGATGATATTGGGAATGAAAGACATTTCGGCTTTAAATTCTTCAACCACCTCAATTTTAAATTTTTTTTCCTCTCAAATGTAGGCTGAAAACCTAAATATTTGTTGCAAGCCTTAAAGATAATGAAATTACGAAAGTGTGGATATGATGAAATGCTGGGGTTTTTCAATTGAAAATATTTCTTAAAATTTCTGTTGGGATGGTAAAACTTTTCTTCAAAAATTAACAGTTTGAGAATCTGAAATGAAACTGGCTGAGCCTTGATTCTTTTAGATTTTGATCTTCTTTAGCTTTTTAATACAGCAAGTTTCTCAGGGCAGAAGTTATTTTTCTGAGCTTTGAGTCAGAAATATATTGATGTTCATTGTCTGTAGTGTCCTGCTGTGATCCTTACTTTATAAATATGCTACTCTAATGACAACTCCTTCCTATGTAATAGGATGGAATATTGTTTCATTGCAATTGCTTTGTTATAATGTTAAGTTTCTCTTGAATTTCAACATTTTCATTCAATGTTCTGATTTCAGTGGATTCTGAATAGAAGGAGTAATAATTAATTACTGGTTATTTTGCACAGAAACATAGGATAAAAAGATTTAATTGTTACTGGTGCTTCATAAGTTTGGTTTGTATGTTCTTTACTATGCAAGACACTGTAATTGCTGGTGGTGAAACTTTGTAGCCTTAATGCCTTATGTACCCAGCTCTTCTGTAGAAAGCTGATGGCTTTGTACTGTCACTGTGCAGCAGCCAATTTCTTTCAGCTTCAGTTGGTTGTTCAAAGTATGCTCTAAAAGCCCTTTAAATAAAGGCTTTTAAATAAGTCTACACCAAGAATTTGATAAGCTCATTGCAGTAGACAAGAGTGGTCTATATAATTAAAATGGATTTCTATCTAACACCAGGCATGAAATAACCTCAACTTAACAGCATTGGTGATATTACTAGTTAAATGTGTAATTTTTATTCTGAAAACAGATTCGCAATTCCAAAAAGTGGTCCAAGATGATGCTTCCCAAAATTAGTAATAACAAAATGGATCGTACTTCCCTTGATCATAATTTCAAAAATAACAACTACTCCCATGGTATTTTCTCTTCCTTGAGCTTTTGTTTTAAGAGCTATCTGATGGAGGGTTTATTTCTAGGGAGGCAGACTCTTTTGAAGTTATTTCGTTGCTAACTAGCTGTAGTTACCTAGGAAGAGTTTGTTTTTTAGTTCTCTAACCATGACTACCATGGCAGACTCATCTGTGGCATCAGCCCCACCAGGGTAATAAAAACATTGTCCGTGTCCCTGCATGGATTCAGTGTTGGCAGTGCTGATCACTGACTTCAGCAGGACATTGCAGCTACCAGCAGAATGCTTTTGGGGTCATAACTGCCTGTACATCCAAAGAAAAGTTTTGGCTTTATGTTCCTGCAGATGCAGGTGACTTTGGGGAGGAACACACATAGAGTTCTATGGCGATAACTTCTGTATATCAGGATGAGTAATTTCCTATGTTATGTGAATTACTGTTTGACAAAAAGGGGGTAAAATACCCTCAGCATTAATTAAAGGATTTTTGCTATGTTCTATATATTGTTAAATATATGTTGAATTATATGTTTTGTAGAAGTTACTGGCTTTGTTATGTAGTAGTATATTTTTATAGACAATTCTTATCTATTGAAATGTTAAGAATATTTTCATAAGAGATTTATATTCCTCATTGCTAATAAAATGATTCTGAAGAATTAATCTCTGGTTTTGCATTGATTAGTGGAATATAACTGAATGCATTAATTGTAAAACTTAATGAAAGAACTGTTAATCAAACAGTCCCCAGTAAACATGAGCATAGGCCCCAAATTCTGCTAATATTGTCATGCTGCATCACTTTTTATGCCTTGGAACAAGCTAGTGACAAAATGAAGCTTCATCAACTTCCATACATTAATTTCTTTACTAGAAACACTGTAGTATTGACAGATCTGTAAAGTTACATTTTCCTGTGTCCAACTGGCAGTCTGTTTCTGTGGATTTTTTTGTTCTGTTTTATTACTATACATCATGATTGGAATTCAACTTTTGTCCCACATGTCGCAAGGTGATACTTAATTCACCCTTATGCTTCCCATTATCTAGTGTGTTAATAATTAATTTTTCACCAAAGAGGGAAAAAAATCATATTTGCTAAGTATTACAGAAAGATTGCTAATTTTTATTGTCCTTACAGCAGTGCTGCTTCCTACAGTGTTGTCAGTTCTTGTGAGAGCAGATGATATCAGAAGTGAACTTCTCAAGCTTGCACTTAAGAGCTTTGGAAGGAGGGGTGAGATGTTTTTTTTCTGGGTGTAACTTAGAGGGGAAAATAGAGGAGGGACTGTGAGTTCCATCGTGGGGAGTTACTGGCAGCATTGGCCTGTCTATCCAGCATCCTCTTCACTTGGTATGCTCAAAAATTAACTCATGGTAGGACAACTCATCACTGTTTGTTTCACATGCTTTAAAGGAAAGAAAAAGCAAGGTACTTTCCAGAGAACTAACTCTGCCAGGCATAGGCAAGGGAAGATTATTTGTAAAAGAAACTTTGCCCCTTTCTCTTGGCAGTTCTGTGTGTTCTTTGGAACTGCTAATCTAAAAGATACTTAAGCTTCGAGGGAAGAGGGAGGGAAAAGAACTTTTTTGGTGACTATTAAAATTTTTTATTTAGAAATTATTAGTGACATAGCATAAGAGACAAAGGCTATTACTAGATGATAAAACTATTGAAACAAAATTACACAATTATGCTATTCACACGCCCAAAAAACCCCCCAAAACCAAACAAAAAACCAACAAAAAATAACAAAACAAACAAACCAAAAAAATCCCAAAAAAACCAAAAGGAAAAGAGATCAAAGGATTTCAAATTAAAAAGCATTCCCATTATTGGAAAACAAACTTCACTGAAGTTGCAAAATATTTACATGCCCTGCACTTTATTGATTTGATAAAGTGTTCTTACAGTCCTGAGCACAGGAAGTAGTGCATGAGATAAAATATGCAGATGAACTCTTCAAATACGTTTCAGTTGATTGTTCTTCAATTAGCTTTTATGGAACTGTATTTTCTGACACTACTGAATAGTTCATACATTACCCTGTTAAGGAGCAGTGAATTCAGAAAGGATGAAAAACTGATTTGTCAGCTGAGTTTACACCCTGAGCAAAGGGGAAAAGATTTGAGTTCTTACAATGCTGGAATGAAGTGTTTTTGGGGTTCCTATGAAAGAGGTGGAAAGAAAACTTGTGTTTCCTGGCCAGCAAGTTCATTTTCCCTCTGTAGTGTGGCTGTTCTGTCGGCAGGTGGAGCTGTCTTTCTTAATTTATTCCTTAGGGTGTAAGATTGAATCCTCTTAAAAATCCAAATCCACAGATCTAGACAGAATACTGCTCACCAGACCCTTGAATAATTTCTTAAACTCTTTTCTCTGATGTTTTAAACTGTATCCTGCACCTCCCCCAGAGCAAAAGATTCTAGATGGTGCTGGATGACTTTGACAAGGCTCTGTCTAAAACTCTGGGGAGCACGGAGAGAGTGTCTGCTCCCTTCCTGTGAACATCAGTGGTTGGCAGGGATCTTGTAATGAGATTGGACATCTTACCAGTAATGACGGTACTGGATATGATGCAGTCTGGATATGTAGCATATGTCCTAAACATTCTTATTAAATAAAAAACAATTAAAAGGGAGGGATAGCAAGTACATTCTTACTGCTAAATTCTTTGTGGCAGGTTGTGGTGGGCTAGGATGAATTTAGGCTACTGGTTCTAAGGTTGCACAGAAACAGCACATATGCTGTTTGAGCAGTTGACCTTGTAACTCTCTGTTTTTCTCCTGTTTGGCCAGGGAATTAAAAAAATATTTCTGTTCCTCTCTTAATTTTTATTTTGGGGCTGGGGTGAGACCCCTACATAGACCTTGAGCAGGTTCTTGGTGCAGGTGCTGAGGCAGGGAGGCCTTTTACATCATCTAGTACCTCATCCCTGGGCCCTACTGACAAATATTTCCAGTGCTGGGTTTCCCAGTAACTGTTGCTCTGGTCACCACAGCACAGGGCTATGGACAGGAGCAGGTGTGCTGGAAGAGCCTCTTCAGCAGAGCAGCTGATTAAATAAGGAAGTTGTGCAATCTTTTGAGCATGGATGCACCATACTGTGCCTGAAGCCTGGTAGAGTTGGGAAAGGTGGTACCAACCTAAATTAAGGCAGAGAAATATTAGAAAGGGAGGAGGTGACATGGCTAAGTACTACAGTGAGCTAGAAAAAATACTTGTCAACATGTTTTCCATTAGAAGGTTGGCTGGAGTATTTTTTGCTGGTGTTAACTGGCACTGTTAGGTGTTGTTCTACTTCATAGGAAGTTCTGGACAGTTTTTGGGAAGCTGAGTGCTGTTAAAGAAGAGAAAAACCTTTTTAATATTATTTGGAAAGGCTACGTGGCAAATCCATTTTATTTTATAAAAATACAGTGCACTGTGAATCAGATATTAATATTTACTTTCTTGTTTTCCCATTAGTACTTTATTACATAAAGCAAATATTCCTTTATAATACCATAAAATTGTTCAGTCACTAATAAGTTTTGATCAGGAAGTGAAGGAAAAAGCTGTTTGCTTTTGAAAAGTAAACCTGATTCTTTTTTTTTTTCACTTTGCCAGAATTATTTCATGTCAATCCATGCCTTGTAAAAGATGTGTGTTGCATTTCTTCATTAAACATCATCTTTATGTAATATGAATAAGACCCTATGTTCTGCTATTTGTAGTAATGTATGTAGGGAGTCCATATGAAAACACTTAGCTGATGTTCTTTATTCTTGCCATGTGACAAAACATTTTTTTCATTGTTAACAATGGAGAGTGATAACAAAATACTACAATCTGAAATCTTGCATGGGAGGACTGTAAGACAGCTTTTTCTTCCCCAGAAGCCTCACTTGCTTATGTGATTTATCTCCCTTTTCTGCTTTACCTGCCAGAACCATGTAGCTGTATTGCCTTTGCAGTTTGTTGCTTCTTAATTTGCACAAAAGGTGGCTAATTTGAATTTCTGATGTTACCAGCACAGTTATATGGTTTTTTAAAGGAAGGAAGGAAGGAAGGAAGGTGCAAAATACACACATACACATACATTAAGACAAGCTAGAAACTTTACAGACTAACCATATTTTTTGCGTCAACGAGACTTGTAAATTTTAATTACAATGTCTGTCATAAATCATCTTGACTCAGCTTTACAGAACAGCCTCTTGTGTCTCCTGTTCTCTTAGGAGGGGGAAGGAAGGGGGAGAAAAGGGAAAGGAAAAGTCTGGGGGAAAATCTTTGTTCTCTCACTGGCAAGTTCTCTGTAGCAAAGCTGTCCCACTGAAGCCTGACTGTGTGATTGGGTACAGATTTAAGGAAGAGAAGGAACAGTTTGTTCTCTGCTGATTATATAAGAATACCCTTGACAGCATGTTGCTTGCTTCAGATTACAGCCTGTATCCCATGATTAGCATGGAAAAAACCAGGAAAACTAGAGTGATACCCATATTTCTATTTCTTTACCATGCCTTTTTTTAATCCTGGAAACCTTGGGCTTAAGGCGATGGACACTAGTTTAGCCTGTAGCTCTCTAAATGTCAGTTTTGGTCAATAAACTTAAATACTGTTTTCCTCAAGAAAAATATATTTGCCAGTTTGATTCTACTGTTTAAAATTTTCTGGAGGATTCTGGTCTTTCCAAATTCTCTGATGCCCACAGATATTTTTGTAGCATGTTTTTCTAATTTGCCTTTTGTCTCCTTGGATATTTAGAACTTCATTTCAGGATTGAAAGCATTTTTGCAGTCTTTACAGATCTTTTTTTGTGACAAGACAGATTTCCTCTTTCATATGCAGAGTTGGAAATATATTCCAGGTAGATCATTAATGAAAAAGCATTATTCACATTTCATTTCTCCCATTTAAATGTTTTTAAAGCATTAGGAACTTCTAGACAGAAGCATGAAGTGTTACATTGCACATTTTAAAACTGCAGCCTAGATGTCTTTCTCTGGAGCTTAATGGCTATGTTTAGGCCCCCAAATTTTTATATAGATCATTACATGCTTACATACAATTTGCTGTAAAGAACAGCAGCTACTTTTTGTTATGCTCACGGTGTCATCTCTCAGAGGTGGAATCAATGGGATTATTATGGTTGTTCTCTCAGGGGACAGACATTGGGTGTGCAGTGAGGGTCAGAAAAGGGAATACAGCCCTACAGATCAGTCAGGACTACAAAACTCTAATCCTGCATATGGTGAAGATCCATGTGGTTTGAGGCCATCTTCTTCTCCCTCTCCCCTCAAATGCTGCCATGGATGGACTCTTCACTGGAAAGCCAACCACATTTACAATACACTGGCAACTGAGAAACTTGAAGCCAGCAGATATCAACACTGTACTGTCTTCAGAAATCCTAGAAATTTGTTTTGGATAAATATTTTATGAAGATGTTTCCATACCAGTCCCATTCACAATGGTTCACATGGTTCTTTAGCAGCAGTTTTGCTGTGACATTCTTCTTGGTAACTTTTCTGCAGATGATTGTAGGTCATTGGTTTAGAATCTGGTGGTGCTTTGTATAGTTTTATTATTTACTTTTTTCATTTAAGTGTCAATTTTGTTTTTATGACTTCCATGATAACTTCAGATGTACTTTTATTGGTATGTTATCACACTTTGAAGAATTTTTGACTTGGTTGTATGGGATTTTCAGTATTAAATGCCTCATAACCACATGTATTTATCTTCTTAACCTTAGCATATATATGACTCCAAGTTGTAATTAGTGACTCCATGTTAAACTGCACCAACATGTCTATAAAACACAGCATATGGATATCTTGATGAAAGGAAATTGGGAGATGCTGCTTTTATAAACCTGAAAGCTGCAGAGCAGATGTGGAAGGAATTACTGCAAAGAATCTCAACTGGCATATAAAACAGAAGCTGAAGTTTATTTTGGTTTTATTATGAAAGAAAAAACATTTTACTAAAGCTCTGTTGTATTTAGGTTACATAAAATTGTGTTGTTCAGGACTAGCTGTGAAACTATGTGCACTGATGTGACAATGGAACAAGGCAATTTTTTCTCCTTTAAATACTTAGTACTAGAACTTTACAAGTAGATTGTAAAATACGTATTTTTAGAATTTACAGTAAATTTAATAATGTTCCTTTTTGGAGGAGAAGACTGTAATAGATATTACAAAGTTAATATCCTTTTTTTAATTTCATGAGCAAAGAGCAAAATAGTAATTACCCTTTTTGCAGTCTGATTGTCTGGCTTCTTCTGTGGAAAGTCCTGGTCACAAATGCTCATTTCTGAAGAACTATTAACCACAAGCATTCTCATGCTCTCATATTTTCAACACCTAATCAGTGAGCCAGACTTTGTAGAAAACACTATATTATTGTTTACTTACCTATTACAGATTTCAGAAAAGCATTGATGTGCTTACCAGGCAAGTGTTGTAATTTCATGCAAGAAACAACACACTTCATCATTATAAATGTGTAAAGGACTTTATTGTGTATTTCAGGAACTTTAAGACTATATGAAGAAAGTAATAAAGCAGGCTTCTCAATACCTTTTCAACATGACTGTATAATTTGATGTGGAATGAAAGTGCTAGTTACTTGCCACTTTAAAATGACTAATATTTATGTCTATTATTGACTCCCAAATTCTCATAGATTAGTTAATTAAAAGCTATATATTTTCTGTCTTCTGGTTTGTTTTTTTTTTTGGGGGGGGAGAATTAGCAGAAAATTATGGTATAGTATTCAATTTTATAAAAAATTATTAACTTTATTCAATTACTGGTATTAGTACTTTGACTTCCATTGTCCCTGAAATGTAATATGAAATAAACAAGAGTTATCACTGTTTTGAGGACCTGTATTTTAATGTAGTCTCTAACTTTAAAAACCATCATAAAATAATGGCATACTAAAAACATAGTTAGGTTATACAAAGGGAATACAGTTAAGGCATAAAAGGCTTTCTTTGATCTACATCAGGAGCTACTTCATTGAAAAAAAAAAAAAGAAATTTCTCAGACTAAAACTTGTGTAGCCAAAAAATGATAATGCAGTTGTTCCATATTTACAATTAGTTATCCTTAGCAGAAATGTTCTCTCCTAGAGATATTTGAAAAAAGTGTGTGAACTTTTTTCAAGTTTACTATGAAACCTTTTGCAGCTCTTCCAAAGACTAACTGGGGGATGACTTTATTAATGATTTGAGAGTCAAACAGCAGATGTCAATTCCAAAGCTCATTGTTTCAGCTTTTTTTCTAACTGTTATTTTAAAAAATCTAGCTACATTTTTTTCCCCTAATTGAAATGTCAGAAAGTCTTTAAGCAAGTGCAGTAGACTTTCAGAATTGCCTCCATGATTGCTGATGGTTATAATAGTCGGCAAAACTGACTTCACATCACATAAAGTAACATTAAGTTTGGAATATAGTTACAAAGCTTCTGGAACATTTGTAGAATAGCAGAATTCGTAAGAAACTTTCAGTCCAGAGTTAATGATGTAAAAACAGTTTCTGAAATTCAAGTAGTTTGTATTATTTATTATGTATTTATTTATTTATTAGTTTGAATCAGTATAGAAGTCGTACTGGTTGGGATTATTTATCTAGCAATCACAAACAGTTCAAAATATGTCTCTTAGTAAAATAATTGTCTTAAGTTCAACTACCTTTCTGTAAGAACTGTTTTCATGGGACAGAGTCCCTTTATGACTGAAGCAGGGTTGTGCTTTACAGAGAGCTGAGATGCCCTGACAGAGCAGTTGCCACCCTGCCTCCGCGGGCTGCACTTCTGTAGAATGATAATTGGTTTCTTAGAAGCAAGGAATTAATTGCAGATAAAGCCTGTGAGTTTCTTCACAAGAAAACTGCCTATCCATTAGTAAATCAATGAAAATTTTGCTGTACTGAAACCAGAGTGCAGTTAAGAAAACATTCTCAGTCCTTACTTTCATGTGTTTCTAATTTTCTTTTAGAATTTCTGTTTGCATTTGTGCAAATGTGCGTGCTTTTCTTTAGTCCTAGCTGTAAGGGTGAGTTTTGGAGCAAAGCCCAAGGAAAAACCTTTTGGCTATTTTTTTTTTAATTAAAAGCATATTTTAAGTGTTTCATGTAATTTGTTAAATAAATTGCTTGAAAATATTGCTATATAATACCACGGTTAAAAACAAAATATTCCTTTATACATTATACTGCAGGGTTTAGGCAAGTGATTCATAGTTCAGACTGAGTGCAGAAAAATAGTCAGGTATTCTGGAGTAGTGATGCTACCACTGTACTTTTTTTCCTGATGGGAAAGTTGCCCAAGTAAACTCACATTGCTTTAGTTTTCCCATCTGTATAATGTGAATAATACTTACCATCTTACAGGAATGTGTGGAATGTAATATTTATGCATCACTTTGAAGGTCATCTCTAAATCAATTCTGTAATCCAAACTCCAAACTGCATGGTTGGTAGAAGACTGTGAGACACACCAATATTTTCTGGAAGTACTGCATTTTTCTCTACCTATAAATACTGTATTTGAGCCGGATGTGTTGTCTTTCTATATCATCAAGCCTGATGGAGCAGTAGGGTATAATGTGATGACTAACAGAGAGTTCTCATGAGAACAGGGTAGACACTGATGTACAGTGAGAGAGAAAACTGAAGCATTCTCAAGGCACTCTCTGCTTGGCTGAGAATGTTAAAAAGAAACCATGACCCGTGAATTAAGTCCAGCAAAAAAATACTTTCTTCATCTGTATAACACTGAGGTTGCCAGGCAGCTCAAAATTTGCTTCTACAAAGCTCAGATGTGGGATTCCCCCAGAGAAAGTGGAATTCTGGCTGCCTGCAGAGTTTGCCCACCTTGGGAACAAATTTGAAGAAAGGGAGGTGACTTTTTTTGAGAGGAGTCATTTCCATTGTGTGTACAATCAGGGAGAGACGTCCTGGCTAACAATCCTAACAGCAGCTTTCCAACTTGTCACCAAGGAAATGAGCTTCTTCCCAAGTAGGTCTGCTTGCAGCAACTTTATTACATATATCTAGACACCATTATTTTTTCTTAGTCAAATTTTTCTCAACCTGCAATGCTTGGTAGCAGGGATGCAATTTCTGAACTGGTAATTGCATAAATATATTCTAGGAAAAGAGCAGTTCTGCAGCTTTTTGATACTCATAATTACTTCTTTCCTACAGTTTCAGAGAAGTAAACGTCCTGGAGAAAATGAGCATCTAATTACTTTGTAGAGAGCACCTGTCATTTTTGTATCTGAAGTGTAGCTTTCACAGTGTTCAAAAATCTTAATGTTATTAAATAATCATCCAGTATCCTGATGAAACGAGAAGTCTTAAATTTACAAGTGAGGACCTGGATCTCAGGAATAAAATCCTTAATACAAGGAATTGCTCAAGCTTGTTATTGATCCTCAGTGTGCTAAGTTGGCCCATTATATGTGCCTGAAGACAGATGCCTTTCTGGCAGGTCAAGGATATGGTGATTTCTCCAAATTTTCCATTCAGTAAAATGCAACACTTCTTTTTCAGTATAGGATATCTTTTATTGTTGGAGTTTTGGAAGTTGGAAAAAAAGTGCAAACACATTGTAAAGGAACAGTTATATATATTTTCCCCTGGAATAATGTGATAGCAACTTTCCTACACTCTTTAAAACAAGTGGAAAAGCAGAGAGAAACTGGAAAAGCTTCTGTGGAAAGGTTGGTGTTGCCTGTGTGTTTGGAGGATAATTCATTGTCACTATTGTAGAGCTGAAAAACCATTGCATGACTTGCTATGAAGCAACTGACATAAGTTGTAGTGTACACTAGAATATAATTAATTTAATGTATTTTGAGCCAATATTCAGGCTCTAAATATATGAAAGTACTGAAAAATATACAGATCACACAAAACATGAGTTGGAAAAGATTCACTACTCAAATTTCAGTTTCTGCAAAATATTGTCTTACAGCATTTTTTGGATACTATATGCACTGAATGAAATCCAGGCCATGCTGGAGGCAAAGGCAAGGATAAGTTTTCAGCAGGACCTGGATTTTATCCAATATATATTATATTTCAGTATAGGATGATCAATATTACAAGTTAATTACTTAAATTAGTTAAGACTGACCATGTGTTATGTCTCCTAAACAATAAATTATTTAGATGGTATGCTGCTAAAAAGATCAAGGTGCTATGGTGAATGTATTTTCTTCTCCATTCTAATAAGCAGAACCTATAAGCCATGGAAAGACTCAGAATAGATAATAAATGTAAAGCCAGGAATTAATAATGAACAAATATACAACACACTATACCCGACCTGATTTGTTTTAAAAATCCAAATAACAACATAAAACCTGTTTGAAAACATGTAACCTACTAATGGGTAACTTCACTGGCTTTTTTGATGTATTTGTTGAATAGAGTATTTGCTAACAGACTTTCTCCACTGTTAGCATTACTTTACTTATTACTGTCTACAGGACATCAATACTCTTGTATTATGCTCACAAGATAATTGTTACAATGAGGTGATGTGTGTTTGCTCAGGTAACAAAGTAGAATACATAGGGATAGATCTGATTTTCAAGTGGTAGTAATCTAAACAGTATCATGTAAAATGGTACGACGAGTTCCTTGCTTTGAAAGAGAATGAAATAAACGAACTGTAAGTTTTGCAGTCCCACACTGGGACACAATCCTCGCATACCTTTGTTATGAGAATCGGTGCCCTTCACATAAAAGCGTCCTAAACAAACATGTGTTAGCTTATAGCCAACTCTCGCCAGTCTAAAAATTGAGAATGGTTCCTTTAAACTAGAACTTGACGGGACTCTTTTCCTTCTTGTACTTTCGTACAGAAAAAATCGCAGGCAGAGGTGCACGGCTGCCTTCACCAAACCGCGTTGTCCCGCAGCGGTGATGAAGCCCCGCCGCGTTCCGCTGCCCTCCGCAGGCTGCGCTGGCCGCGGAGATGCTGCGGGGCGAGGCAGCGGGCAGGCTGCGCTCTCCGAGCCGCTCCGGAGCGCGGCCGCGCTTCCCGCGCTCCCCGAGCCGCTCCGGGCGCTGCGGGCGGGGGGCGCGGGCCCACATTCCGATGCGCTGAGGCAGCCGCGGCCCGGCCCGCCCCCGCCCCGGCCCCCGCTCGCAGGGCGCGCACGGCGATGGCGCTGGACCGGCTCCAGCCGCGCGGGACGGCGCCGCTGCTCCGCGGCGCGGCGCTGGGGCGCTTGGCCGACGGCGCCCGTTCGCGGGAGGTAGGAGGAAGCTCTTCCGCGTGCGGCTCCAGCTGGCAGCTCCCAGCGGCGGGACGGGACCCGGGGCGCACTCTCTGGCTCCGGGAGTCCCCTCAGCGGGAGCCGCCCTGTCTTCAGGAGCAGCCGCGCGCACGCGGGGCCGGGGCCAGCGGTTCCCGCTGCCGCACTGGCGGGGGGCTCCACAGTGCCTGCGGGAGCGCGGAGCTGCTCCGGGCAGGACATGGAGGAGCTGCCGCATCCCATCTGCCTCGCGTGCAGGGGATGATCCTAGCGACCGTCCCGAGTGCAGCCATCCGGTGGGAGAAACCCGCTCTCCACCACCGAGGAGGGGCGGTCGCGGGGCAACCCTCCCGGGCGGCCCCGCGCCCTCTGTCCGCGGCTGACTGAGCCGGTGGCGCTACCCTGCGGCCCTCCCCCGCTCTCCCCGTCCCTCCCGGGTCCGGCGGGGCGGTGCGCGCCCGCAGCCCCCGCCCCCGGCCCGCCGGGGAAGGCGCCTCTCCCGCTCCGCCGCCCCGGGCAGCGGCGGCCGTGGAGCCGTGGCGAGGCGGGGGCGGCCCCGTCCCGCAGAGCACTCCCATCGCCGCGGCCCCGCCGCCGCTGGAGTCACCGCCGAGACGAGGAGGAGGACGAGATACCGGGGGGACGCTGAAAGGTGCGTCCCCTGCACACCCCCGCCCGCTCTCACGGGCTCTTTCCCTGACTCCCGAGCGTACTTGGCTCACCTCGGGGGCTCTCTGGGGCCCCCACGGCTCTCGTGGCCCCGGGGGGTTGCCGAGGGCTGCCCGGCCGCTGCGGCCGTGCCCGGGGGCGGGCGGGGGCTCCGCTTTCGGCCATGTTCCACAGCCCCCGCGCCCTCCCCGCCTGACCTTCGGCTTACGGCTTCTCCCCCTTCCTCTGGCAGGGTTCAAGGAAACCCCAAATGTAAATGAAAATTGGGGTGGTCTACCCTTATCCCACATGCTAGAAATTGTTCTCAATTCATCCCTCGCTTTCTCTCTTCCACTGCGATTGTACAATGAGTTGTAATTTTTACGTTAGTCTGGCAAAATTTAGTCCCCGCTTGGTGCAGCGCATCGGAGATGTGGCGTTGGAAGGAGCCTGTGGCTGTAAGGGACAAGGGTGCTGTCTCTGTGCCCCCCTCAGTGGGTCTCTGCTCTTTGGGGGTGCTGCAGGCCCTGACACCCAGGCGTGAAGGGGCAGTGCATTCCTCCCAGCTCCAGACTTCTCTTTGCCCCACTTGCTGAAGTGTTGTTGAGTTAGAAAGACTCAAAGGCTGCAAACACTTACAGAAGTAGTTTCGCTGAAGTGTTTGTAGGATCAGGACCAAAGTGTCTAGGTGTGATGCTTATCTGTTCTGCTGCACCCTCTTGGGATGCCACCAGCACAGGTGATAAAGGGAAGAGCCTATACAGGTGACCGTGAACTGGGCTTCTTCTGATAAAGGAGATGAAAGAGCTGGATTAAGAGTGGTAGAAAAATGCCTGAAGGATTTGCTGTACTTCAAGGAACAGTAAAATGTTTTGTTTCATAGTGAGGCGCTTGTGTAAGGAGCAGAATTGACCTTCTTGTTGCATTTATTATGCTAAAAGTTTGATTAAAAGTTTTCCAAGTATTTCCATCCTCTATATTTGTACAACAAAAGTTTGTAAGTATGTTCATAATTTACATTTATATATTTGAAAGAAGATCAGAGAACCTGTAAATTATGAAGCAGCCTCTTAGTAATCATTGCAGAGCAGTGACTATTATGTAGTTTAAGAAGTCATGTTTTTCCGACTACAAATAATCATCTTTGATCTGTGCTATCACATCCCTCAAAAAGTCAGTGGCAAACAACCAATGTTTGTGATCATTACAAAAGCACTGCAATAAATATGTGAGCAGTGAAACATACAAGGTGAAGCGTGAAATAGACACTGTTTTGTGTAGTGGGGAGTGCTCAAGAGAAATTCACAAGACATAATGGACATGTATGACCATCTGCACAAATTTGCAGGGGATTTCTTAAAGTCTTGCTTTATTAGTGATCTAAATAGAATTCATTCTTGCCATATTGAGGTAGTAATCTCAGATGCTGTAATGAGTTCATTTGTGTTTTCATATATGGTAAAAAGTTTGTTATTTAGACTTTGTGACTGTAGACGGGGCAGTGCAGTTCCTGTCCTCTCAGTTAACATTAATTTAATGTGATGCATTTTATGCAATAAAAGTGTGATGTTCCAACCAGGGTTCCAAGACATTAAAAAGGAAAAGAAATACCACAAGGTAAAACTTTCAGATCAAGAAATATGAAAGCCCTACTGCAGAATAACGAATTTCTCAAACTGTGTTAACTGGAGATCGTAGAGCAAGTTCATGGAGATGATAAGGTAATTTGAGATTTGGGAGGTTTGTAGTATGAGAAAAAGAAATTCTCTCTGTTTAGATTATCCAAAAGAATGTAATGAAACAATTTGAGCGCTATTTATAAGTATCCATAGAAGTATTTGTTTTATCAAAGGGCTGTTTTATTTAAGAGAAATATGGATGTTGACTAGAACCTGCATGGAAGTACAATATAGGACAAGGCACATATTGAAAAGTGGCAGCTGTGACTGTTCATGAAAGACTATAGATTTATAACCACTGGAAACATTTTGCTTAAGTTAGCAGCTCTTCCTTCTCTTTTGGAGAAAAGCAGCTATAACTTAGCAATGGTTCTTGGATTTGGAATGAGAATTAATTAAAGGAAAACTTCAGTTATTAAGGAGGCAAAAAGTAATTAATCTATTATTTCATTAGAATGCCATTATTTGCATAGGGATTTTTTTTATTAAACATTAAGGTATATTTTAGTGGTCATCTTAATTTATGTACATATTTACAAGAGCATTTCTTTAGGAGTGTTTTCTTTTAAAACACTTCAGAACATGGGTTGTGATTTTGTTTCCTGTTTCTACAGCACTTAGTACAAAACAGATTTTGGGTCATGACTGACTCTTAAATTTTATAAATGACAATGATATGTGTTATTAGCAATAATTCACATCTTTTTTTTGTTTGTTTGTTTTATATACTTCTTGAAAATACCAGTAACTGAAAGGTTGGAACAAATCATGGAGCTCCAGCATGGACAGACTTACTCTCATGCCTGTTCACAATGCAGCCATTGATGGTTTCATTGAGCAATGTCTATCATTTGATTGTGCAGACAGCAGGTTAACAGCTCTCTGTACCTTTAATATGCAGTCTGATTCATTTGTAAGTAACACTTTTCATCATGTCTCTGTTTTGGAAAGCTGTTAGCATGCTAGCATGAAATCCATGTTTGCCTAAATTTTGTCCCTTCCTGAGCTTTCTTAATCGTTTAGAAGTGTTGCTCTTGTACTTGAGGACCTACATGACTGAGTACATAGTATGTGAGAGCAGTCCAGCTTACTCTGCATACTGCTTTATTTGTCTTGGCAAACCTCTCTCTCTCTCTCTATATATATCTATATCTGCTTTTGGGTAGGGTTTTCCATAGTCATGATACTGCCAGATATTGGTCATATTTCACTCCTTGATTTTTTTGAGCAAAACATCTATCTGCTGAAACAAGACTTGTGTTTAAGAGCTGAGGATAAAGTGCTGACCGACCTTTTACGAATTTCCTATATTGGGAGGTCTCTAATATTTTTATTCTGTTTCAAGGCCCAGAATTTTGGTTTTTTCTTGAAACAAAGAAGTTAATTTGTAAGTATGTCAATGTGCGATCAAAGTCTGGTCCTCTGGTTTTTCATACCCTGTCATGCTGACATCTCTGGTCAAGACATAATTAATGTCACTGATTTTAAACTAGGCCATCCACAATACTTTCTTCTTAACTGCACAGTCATTCATAAATAATCCAACATGTTCAAGCAAGAGCTCGATGTGGCAGCACTTACTGAAACCTGGTAACAAGAGCTGAGAGGAACGAGCTCAGCTCCCCACCAGAATTATCCTTCCAGAGCCCGCTACACTGCTCCAATTTATCAAGTGTCAGTGTAATACCAGCTCTTTCAGTAAATGATTTAGAGCAGCAGGGACACAAACCTTGTGGAGTATGTGACGTGCCCCACGGAGCTGCCTCCTGCATTCTTTACATCCGAAACTCATGTGTACTTGGCTTAGCATTGGGGATAGAGACAGTGCAGGCTTGAGTCCTTTAGGAGGAGGAATCTGTGGACCAGTATAGGTACTGTGACATTTTACAGTAGTCTGAAGCTTATCATTAGGGTTTAAATAGGCCTGTCCACTGTGGGATACTTTTTATTCTACATTGCTATCAGTAATATTTAATAACTTGTTACAACATTTTCAGTGGTGTCTCCTCATTAAAAAAAAAAGAGTATACTTTTGTATTTGTCAGTTGTAACATTTCATAAGTAATTAAAAAATTAAATGATCAGGCATTTTCAGTGTTCTTTATGTTACTTATATCAATGTTTTAAATGAGACACAAAAAAGTAGAAACAATAAGAGCAAAGTTGAAGCTACCATTTGAAAATATTTTCGGGGTAATGGTTTTATTCTGTTAGTATGCACAAGTGCTGCATAACTTGCATCTAATAATAGTGTGTTTTCTTAAACAGATGACTCTCCAGTTGCGTTGACCTTGCCTTGTGTAGTAGGACCTTGCTGTCTGCTGTTTCAGACAATGCTCTGATGTGAGATCTCTCCTCCCACAGTATTTTTCTCTGTCTGTGCTACAGCATACAGCAAGAATGCTGCTGCAGTGATCTTTGGTATTTGAGGTTTTTGTTACACTGCATCTTCTTTCAAACATTTTCATAATGCATTCCTTTACTCCAAGTACAAAACTCTGTTGCTTGGATTAGGTTAATTTCTTTCTGTAGTGGTACAAATACCTTTCAGCAGTGTTTTGGGGAAAACCCACTTGGTTTCCCTTTGGAATTTACCAAGATAAAAAGGGATCATACCAGACCAGCTACTGCTCTGTGCACTACAGACAGTTCACATCCAAGAACAACCTGTAGATTTCTTCTTGAGGAACTTTCTTGATGTGAATGCCTCCTTTTTAATTCCTTTAAAGTTTTGGATTTTTAGCTATGTACCAAATTGCAAGGGAAAAAGAAAACCCAGTGTTGTAATATCCGGGCTGGTTTGTGTTTTGAAGATGGTATTCTGCTTCTGTTCTAATTCTAGGTAATTTTCATACTCTGACATTTTTTCAAAGATGTATTTTCAACCAGTTAGCTATTGTTCAACGTGGACAAGTATGTTAAAATGCATTTATATCAGATTGTTGCCCACTGGGGGGCAATTTCTAATAATTGGTTAGTATTTTTCTAACGTTTTCTAGAGTCACACTTCCGGTGACTTTCAAGTATGTCAGATGTTCTGTGAGTACATTAATTGTTTCTACTCAAAGCAGTGGGAAAATAAACTCATTGCAGGTATTTCTTGTGAAAGCTTTGAGTTTCTGATTACTCAGTGTGCACCCATTTTAGTTCAGCACACTTAGGGAAGCAGTGAACATAGAGAAGTATCTCTGCAAGGCTGGAAGCCCCTGGATTTCTGACTGCAGGAGGGGCTGGCAAACAGGCTGAGTCCCTGCTTGGGTCTGGAGTTCACATTCACTCCTGGGTGCCACAGCCCATGGTTTTGGAACATTTTCAGTGGCAGTGGTGTCAAAGAAGACCAGGCAGATAATGCTTCTTGAAGTCTTTTGTGTTATGATACTTTTGCATTTTTTAGGTGAAGAATATTTCTTAATATGGTTCCTGTAAAGCCCTTGAAGATTTTCAGTGTAGCAGGAATAATCTGTTGTTTTCATTTTTACATCCAAACAACATACAAAAATGGGAGAATCTTGCATAATTACCTTTGTTTTGTTATGATTGCACCTTTTTGTTTGTGTTTTTCTTAATAATCAATTTATGGAATAGACAACAAAAATAGAAACAATAAAATCTAACAGTTGGACATCTGCTGGAAATATTTTTGTCTTAAGAGCCACTCAGAATGTTGCTGTCATTATTTGAATATACATCTTCTCATTCTGTGTTTTTATTCAGAAAAGTAGAAGCAAGAAGTTCAACTTCAGCGGTGGTGTTCACTCAGTAGACTTAGAAATGAAATAGGGAGAAATAACAACATAAAAATAGATGGTTTCATATGTGTGTCATTTAAAAAACCTCCTTGACAATACCACTTTGAGGCATTCCTTACATCATTAGCCTGGGTAATTTAAGTATTTTAGTAAAATTATAGGGTTTTTTAATTCTGTTTTTTTTTGTTGGATGGATTTAGAAAGTAGCTATCAGTATTCCATCATCTTGACTTAGGCCAAGTTCATGTAGCATTGGGCGCTGTTGTTTTCATTGTGGTACTTGTTATGCTTTTGTCTCTCTAGTTAAAACAGATTTCAGAACTGTAGGACTGCAATACGTGGTTAAACTAAATTGCAGTATGAAACAGAGTTGTTTATTAATTCTTTAATTTGTTTTTAGATGTGTCAGGTTGAAGAAGGGTTTTTTTTTACCTAAGCCAAACTAGCCTCCCTTCTACTTAAACAGAAAACATTTGTAGATAAAAGTCTAAAGTTGACTATTTCTCATTTCCCATTCTTACCTAACTTTTCTGAAAGAAAATAAAAGACGAAAGTATATGTAGTACCCCGGTATAGAAAGGCTGTGATCATTAAAAATCTAGCTTTAGCAGCCAGTTTCACTGTGGAGAAAGAGTATAATATTAATACTGTTTGTTCTTGTTTGTGTCAAACAGATATTGTCAACTACCAATCTATTTGTGCAGATTGAATTTGTTTATATATAGTTATGGGAACATTTTGGATTTGCAATAAAGAAAGAATATTCTTGTAAAATGTTAGTTTAGGCCCATGACTAAGAAGGCATTTATGAGTCTCTTAAATTATTCAATGCCTTTTTTTTGTTCTTAGTGGTCAACTGAAATTTTTTCTTGTTCCAACAAATTCTGAGCTATGGAGAATGTTTTTTGCTGGATCCCTGTGTCACTCACTATGAACACTTTTTGGAAGAATGTTTTGCTTGCTCTGATTATGTTCGTGCTGCAAATTCTGGAACTCTGTCTTAAAACTTCTTATTTCTTTGTAGTAGGAGATATAAGGACTTCAGAGATCAGGGAAGAAAGAGTCTTGTTTAAAATTTTGTAGTTTCATTTGTATAAAGCAATATGATACCTTGAAAGTCAGTGACATTTTGGATTGTAAATGGTCGTTCTGCTTTACCAAGATAAGGAAATACTAAAATTTTAGATTAACTTTGGGGGCATTAGAAAAATAATGGTGTAGTTTATGATATTAATAAATGGATAATATCTACAGTTGAGTTGTATCTTCACTGTTTTGTCTCATCATTCTGATCCATTCTAGGGACATACCAACAAACTGATTTTATTATGAAAAATGTGTTGTCAGCACCATTTAGAGCATCAAATTCCAAAATCTCATTTTCCTTTCATGGAACCTTCCTTTTTGTCAAAGAATTATTAAACCATTATTGTTCTCATTTGCATTTTGTTTTTATAAATAAAGGTTCTCTTTTTAAGGTTCAGATTATGCATAATTCATTACTAGTACATCTAGTAATTATATAATAGTGCAACCAGGGCTTCTGGAAAAACAGTGCCTCTCTGAGTACATGACTATAAGAATTGGCAATACTGGGAATCCCCCTCAGAAATTAATTCTTTATACTTTGTGAACTGTGATTCTAGATTTGCAAGCCAGGTTCAGTAGTGGTGTGTAGAAATAAACAGTTCCCTAGACAGCACACTATAAAACAGGTCAGTGTTAAAATATGCAGTAACATCTCTCAAATGTCTGTTGAGTATTAGACTACTATGCCTGCCTGAATTCTCTTTCAGGATTCAGATCATAGCATTTGTTTGGAGTTTTGTTACCTGATAGGTGAAGGAATGTTAGAGATTCACAGGCAGTAATGGATTTTCTGGAGATCTTCAATTCTACCCTCCCAGAAGAGGCAAGTTTGTGTATTCTCCTAAAATTTGTGAATATCATTCTACTTCGCCCAAAGCTTAACTTCATGTTTGTGTCATCCCCTCGTTTTGTTACACATACTCTTTATTCCTATATGCAAGTTGATAATGAAAATGTTTATCCTTAACAGTCAGTTATCTTGTTGGCTAGGTGCAGAAAGCTGGTTTTGAGGCTAAAATTTCTGATTTTAACCTCAAAAGATACTGTACCACACTTACAACAGTACAGCACAGTGTTATCCTTTATAACAGCTTCAGTGCACCCTTGAACTTCATTTCAACTGTGGTGCTTTACAGAAAGCTGCATAGAATTGACTTAGGAGTTAGTGGGAGAGCTGTAAAAATATTTGAGGAAGGTGTGTGCACAGATTTAAAGCAAAGAAAATTGTTTGGTATGACAGCATTGGACCTCTGAGGTTGCTGTTGAGAAGAATGGAAAGCCCTGGACAAAAGGAAAAAAAACAGCCTTCAATTTCTTGTTCTTGCTTGCATTTGCATTTAGCAAAACTCTCCTGTGCATTTGAGTCAAAGAAATCAGTGGATAATTTAAAAAAAAAAGCCTTTGTGTCCTGGTTTTCCCGCCTTAGCCATTTTGCTTACAATAAAGCTCTATTCTGTGAGCAACCATATGCATCCCAATAAAGGTTTTAAAGTTTGAATTGAGACAGAGACTGTCTCAGCTTTTGGCCAGCAAATGCAAAGAAAGTTGGCCATGTTCCCTCTATTTGCCAGAAAAGCATGAAAGCTGGGGCCCCTCCTCTGTCAGAGAGACAGGGAAGCACTGATCTTTCTGCATACAGATTTTTGGAAGTATTGGTCCTTGACATATTATTGGTATGACTTGTCTGTCTCTTTCTTACTTGATGTGACCCAAAGCCCCTGAGAAAAGATCTCTTATCTACAATGAACTTGTATAGATTAACCTGGGCTTTTTCCTCTTATTACCAGTTTGCAACCTTCTAGTTGCAGTCCTAAATATCAACAATTAATTCCATGTCTGCAGAATTACAGTTTTTTTGCATGTGGTTTGTCTCTCATGCTACTAAAGCTAAAGACCTAATTGCTTACTTTTTCAATATTTGATGTACATGTGAGTGTGTAATTAAAAAAGCATAGGTATTGTACTATTTATTGCATGTTTCTGTGTAGGCATTTCTAGTATTTGGTTTTCTCTACTTTCAGGGCTTTGCATCTTTCAGTATTCAGATAATCTGACAATCCCTTGAATGATGTATGGCTATATAAAATAAGAATCTTAAGTTATGAAGGAGATTATCCATAAAATTTAGACTTATTTTTAATGTGTTCTGTTATGGTTCAAAAATTATTGTAAAATATTTGAAGTTAAAATATTAAAAGTCAGAATATGGAGTTTATAATTAGTCCATAATAATATCTCTTGCACATTTTTTTACCATAACTGTACCTAAGATTATGTAAATGTTGCTGTGCAATTTTTTCTGGTGAGTGAATAATGGAAACTAAGCAAGTACTTTGGTTTTTATGGTTATTTTAAGCAGTAATTGTGCACACCTGGATTATGTACAGCTATTATTAAGTTATATAAACAATGTACACTCAAACTGCTTGCTTTTTCTCATAGTTTTTCATAATTATGAAATTTCTGTAGTGGTTACAATTTTTGTTTTTTAGAGCAGTAACTTGTAAGATTAGAAGTGCTGAAATGCATGCATTGTAGTTTCAAAAATATGTTTAAATGTGGTAGTACTACTACCCTTATTACTTCCATAGCTGTTTCTGCTTTTATAAAAGCATTAGAACACTTAAATAAAACCAACCAGCATTAATGAACAAGTAATACACCAGAAAGCTGTACAGAATCCTTGAATACTTCAATAAGGAGTGTGCTGTCTGTTTCTAATTAAATTTGTTCTTACATTACTCTCATGAAGTGTTTGAAGTTTGTCAAATACTTTGTGAAGTCTAAGGTAGATTTTGTGTTTGAAAGTAGAGCTTGCCTTTCCTAAACTAAATTCAATTCTACTGATTTTCCTTTTTTCTTAAAGGTAGGTAAAAACGGAAAGCAGATAGTTTTGGAAATCAGTAAGAAGGTGTCTGGAATACAGTGGGTCTGAGTGGGACACAGTCCCCACTAAATTATTAGGAACAGATCTAAAAGGAGGTACTTACGAGATTGCAAGATAAGCTCGTAATAAAATAAGAGGACTACTGATATAAAATTATAGAATCAAGAAAAAAGTTGGTCTAGAACTTGAAGGAAAAGATGGAAATGAAAAAGATTTGCAGGAGCAGCTAACTGTTTTGAGGTGTGGCAGTAGCATGCCTAAGAAGACAGATGAACAATATTTAATTTGAAATCTCAAAGGACAGGTTAGTCTGCATTCATTTACGTATGCTGGTTTTATGTGCTCTTTCTTCACAGGTCATCTGCGGTTATCCATGAACTTTATTCTAGATATACAGGTACCGTATCTTTATACCTCATCTCCACATTTCTCACACAACCTTGTGAGAAATTGACTTTTGCTTGTTGGCTTTCTATTGACTAGGAAGTACCAGAGAGGAAAGCAGTACCATCCACATTAGAAACTGTTACTATTTAAACAAAGATCTCCATACAGTATGCAAGATACTGATTGAGAGAAGGGAGAAGCTACAGTCTGCCTGTTGCACCTTGTGAGTGCTGGAACAGGTGGTACCCTCACTGAGCTACCATGTGTAAACGCTTTCTGTTCATATCATCAATGAACTTGACCACTTGTGGCATGTCGCTGAGAGGCATCACCTTGCAAACTGTCTTGAAACAGATTTTTGTTTTGCACTGTTTTGAAACATTACAAGGTTTTTGTTGCAAGCAGAGCGCTGTTGCCACTATCAGCCCTTGTTTTGCTCAGCGCTGTGTAGACTGCACAGACTATTATTTTTCCTTGCTGCTTTGCCTCCCTTCAGGGATCTTTTCTCGTGCCAGTTATTACTTCATAACACACTCAGCCGCCTGCTGGGGTCAACACTGGTTTGAACGGTCTGTCCTGCAGGTGAGCCTCCTCCTGCACTGGTCTGCAGGGTTTTCCCCTCAGCAGGATGAAGTCACTGTTGTCTTCTTGCCCAAGAGAAGTCTGATTACAAGGCCTTGGACTGCTCCTTATCTTCGAGTTTGCTGCTTCAGTGCTGGCCTGATAGTGTTTGATTCAGCATTTCAGAGTAACCTCCTCATCCCTGTTCTTGGCGACATTGAAAAGTCCATATTCATACTGCTGCTCGAGTGTTACTTGATAATTAGTTTCCCTCAACTTCTTTTTATCATTTGTGGTTGGGCCTGGTCCTGGTTCTGATCTTAAAAATCTGATCAAATGGTCAGAAGCAGCAGAGAGCGGGGCCTGAGCCCAGAGATGTCAGCAACATAGCTCAGCCAGAACTGGGGCAGCCCTGAGCTGAAATGGCTCCTGAGCCTGCTGCGGGGGGCTGCAGGTGGGGCTGATGATGGCATTTAAGGACTTGGTGTTCTCAGGGCCATGACAGTGCCTCTGATAAATACCCACATTGATCCTGTCCTGGGTTAACACCATGGAATACTGTGCTGCTTGTAGCATTCATTATCGTGCCCAAGAACGGTACAGAAAACAGGCTGGTTTGATCTTAAACTGTTACAGCAGAAATAACCTTGAGCATTTCAGCATGCGTCTGCTGGCTCGTTATCTTCTACAGGCCTTTTGTGGTTGTGTTCTTTGGCTTGTTTAATTGTGGCACCAGCTGCTTCCTCTGTGGTGCTGTCCCTTCTCTGCTCAAGTTTAGAGCATTGATCAGGCATATGTGCACGCCTCCTCCCTTCCAGGACCTTTTTGACCTAAATACAAGGAGTAGAGTTGTATTGGGTTAATGTGTTAGCAGCAGGGCTGCAGAATCAAATGGATGCAAACAAATCTTTCTGCTTGACTGAGAAAGTATATATGTAACACCCATTTTTACGTAATATGTTATTACAGAGGCATAATAATATAAGAATGCATCCTAGGGTAAAAGAACCAAGATGATTTCCTAGCAACATTTTCAGATTTTAATGAAACAGTTTTGTTTGGATACTAGCAGACTCTCTGGCACGTATTGCCAGTTAAGTCAAAATAGAAAAAAGGGTGTTCTGGAGAAGGAAGTGTCATTTTCCAAATTATGACTGCAGTTTTTAGCCTAGTTTCTTATGGAAATGACTTTGTAAAGGCACACTGTGTGTCTGTACACATTTTCTTCCAACTTTTAACTTGGCCTGTAGCAACTGGGTTTATTACAAAGTGCAGGTCTTGAAAATGCTAGACTCAATAAATTTCATGCAGATGTTACTCAGATATAGAAGAGAAGTTCTGTAAATCATTTTGGCTGTGAAGAAGTTGCACATTAGTTGAGGGTCTGTAGAGGAGAAGGACCTTAGTAATACCAATACCTCAGCTCTGAGAAAAGCTTTAGTTGGAAGTGGTACCACAGTTATTTCAAATTCATTTCTTCTAGGAGTAACGAAGGTATATAATGCTTGATTATTGTGCATTCTCTTGTTTTAGATTGTACTTTTAGCTACCCTACATGAACCTTAAATATCCTTTGAGATACTTGTCCATTGATTTTACCAACAATTTCATTGGGTTAAAATTCCATCTATTCAGCTGAAAGTACAAGAACTTTTAAGAAATGTAAGAAGCTTTGAGCAGGTGGTTGTTTGTGTTAGATAATACAGAATTAGCTTTTGCCACATATTCTTAACCTAATTAACTATAGTGTGTGGACTGAAGTAGACTAAAATCTGGCAAAAAGTCCCATCTCATCAAGGGAGCAGATTTTAATGTTTAGAATTCTATATTCTTAGTATTCTTGAAGCAAGGAGCTTGACTGTACTACCCATGAGTGACCTGTTTTATGAGGACTGAACTTAAATTGAATACTTGGTGAAGGTTGTCTTTTTATCCTGAAATAATGGGTGAAGTACAAATGCCCATTTATAAGCCACAGATTGTAAGTACAAGTAGTCAGAAATATTTAATGGACTACTTTCTTAAAGTGTCTGAAAGATAACCAGGAAAAGCAAATAAATACCTCCTCAGCAAGGATGTAAGTGTTCATTACAATGATTTTAATGGTTCTCAAATGAAAGATCACCTAAATATATTACCATCATTAATGAAGATATGCTATGTTAATCTTCAGGCATGTTTCTCCTTCAAATAGGTTAAGTTGTTAAAGAAATGAACTGGAACTTAAGAAACATGGAATTTGTTGTGTATTTTCTGTGTTTGACTCCATTTATCTTGGAAGATGTGACAGTAAAAGAAACTTTGTAATTTTGATTGTGGGTATATTTCTATCCTATTTATTTGTTGAGTGAGATTGCATAAAAATAGTATTTATAATTTGAATTGCAATTAGGCCTACAGGGGTTTTAAAGTATTAAAACATTTAATTTTAAATGATCACTGAATGGGTCTTTCTCAACATAATCAATTTTATCTGAACATAAGGAACATCTTCCAACATCCTGCAAAAATAATTTGCAGTTGTGTGGTGACTTGCTGCTTGCACATTTAATTTTAGCAAGTGCCAACATCTTAGAGGTTGCTTCATGGCTTGAATTAGATGTCAGGGTGGGCTTTCTCCTAGAAAATGATGTGACTGATAAAACCATCATAGGAAAAAATTAATGTAGTCTTGATTTGCTGAGCAAATATTATTTGAGTAGTGCTCTTTTTAGTGTCACAGTGCTTAATATCTAGAAATATTAGAACAGTAATGGTAATATAGAAATAGTTTAATGTATTTTCAGGGCTGCTGAATCAATAGTCTTCTGAAAATTCTGTGTTTTTAAAGAAGATAATTAATTACAATCCAAGCAAACAGGTTGTTTGTGCTTGCCTTGTTTTGATTTTATCCTGTTTTTTACTCTTATATTCTCTCTTAGGCATAATAATATGCACAGGACATAGCAGATGTTCAAAAGAGAAAGAATAAGAGGTTAAATATTAAGATTCCTGAATGAATGGCATTAATAGATCCAGAGTGATATACAAAGAAAATCTATTTTGAGGAAGGGGAATTGTGCAGTAATTTAATAATGTCAGTTTTCAGCATTTGAAATATTTTTCTTTGCTTTTCTTTAACTAAAGTGTAAATGCATAAATTGACAAATGACTGAACTTTTGTCCTCCTACAGATTAGCATTTAATTTTTATTTGAAACATATACTGAGATTTCAAAGTCAATCTTGTAGTTATGACAGCTGAACAGTAACATTAAAGTTATTCCTCAAGTCATGTTTTAAATAGGACTACTGTGGCTTAACATACTGTGAGTAAAAGTCTTACCTGGGGTTTACAGAACACAAGCTGTAGTGATATCTGTGCCTTTAACATACCCTCAGACATTTTCGTCTCAGAAATATTTTTATTGCAGGTTTGTTCTGTTCTCACCAGTGTGGCTTGAATTACAGCTAATACAGGACAGCAAGAGAGAGGGAAATGAGAGAAGACTTGGGTGCTCACATGAGAAAAATGCTGCAAGGAAGAACAAACAAGACTAGGAAAGTGGAGTGTTCTTGTTGCTTATTGTATCGCACCTGGATTGGAGTATTTTTAAAACTTCAGTGGGGTGACAGGTTCTTATGACAAAGTGCAGTTGTTGTTTATGGAAATACGTGTCAGTGTGGCACATGAAGTCCCTTGAAGGCATGGTTTCACGTTGGGTACAAATGCTAGTGAGCTCACATGGGAAGACTACTATCAGTGGCACTTTGCTGTTAAGCGCAACTAGATAAGAAAGAGGATTGCCAGGGCTAGAGATTCCTGCTGGACATGGGGTTTTGCTTTGTGATGTGAACCTTTCTGGTATTGCCTTAGGAAAAAGGATAATGAGAGTTAATGGCGTTTGCATATTTGGTTAATGCCTCTTTACCTCAGGGCTGAACTGTCACTGTATTACCAGTGTCCAGGCAAATAATCCTGCTGCTGTACAAACTGATGTGCTGGTTTCTGTCACTGCTGAAGTGTGGATCCCTGTACAGGGGGTGAAACTTTGCTGGGAGGCATAGATGGTACTCCAGGCTGGGTGTGGAGTGTGGCTGGCATGCTGTGGTACTGTAGGGCTTGGCCAATGGCTGGCTGACCTCTGAAGGCTTGGAGCGACTGACTCAGACAAACGGTATCCTCTGGTTAAGGCAGCATGTCCAAAAGCATTTTTCACAGGTGTGGTAGGAAGACACCTGGATAAGAGCATGAAATACCCAATTCTGTCATTGGTGTGCTATTGTGAATCTGTGATTGGATGTTTTTTACAACTGAAGGCCAACATCTGTTTCCTACTTCCCTTTGCATCTAAGAACTCATCTGGCTTTTGTCTGGCTTTCTGTAATTTGTCCTGCTCATGTACTTAGTTAGTTTGTACTAATGACTTTTTGAAAAGAGAGTTTGGTAAAGACTGTGATGGTTATGGTATGCCATGTTTACTAATTACTACTACATTAGTCTGTAGTCCCAGGTCAGTGTTGACTCTTTGGGGTTATAATCAGTTCATATTTCCAAGTGGCAGATTTTGAATGTGATAACCAAATTCTCAGCACATTAGTTTTTGTCTGTAAGCCTTCCAATTTGTATTAATGTTTTAAGGCCACACAAGTGATTGATAAATAAATATATACTATAATTTCCCCTATATTTATTAAATGTATTTTGATTACAACAATTATTTTCATTAATATTTTAACAAAACCACAATTTGAAATATTTTAAAAATAATTTCAAATCAAGATGTGTTGTGCACAAAGCACTTTAAATTCTTCTTCTTTGCTTCAGTTTGATGGACTTAGAGCCTTGATCAGTAGAAAAGTCTCCTGTTATTTTTCAACATATTTAGTACTGGGTGGCCTTAATGAAGGGACTTCCTGTGCTTTATCAACTGAGGAGAAATGGCATAATTTGACTAAAGTGAAACCATGCAAATGAAGGGGTGTGTGTGGGGGTGGGGGTGTGTGTGTGTGTAGAACTCGAGAATTTTTTAAGGGTAAGATGAAGGTATGAGTGATGGCATTGAGTTCAGGGGAACCATAAAGTTTTCAAAGGTGGACCAAGCCTTGAAATAGGATGATGGATGAATTATTTTCAAGTCTGAAGCTCTTGGTGCTTCAAAGGATCTGAATGACTGATTGTTGGTACTCAAACACACCCTCGATGTGTGGGCAGGGCAGTTGGCTTAAAACTCAAACCTCATTTTTAATTGTGTTTATTTTTTGCATGGTTTGTATGATTGCTTTTTAAATTTTCAGATCTTAAATTCTGATGCGCTAGTACATTTGTTTTTTACATGCTTTTAAAAAAATAATTTCTCACTGTATTTCTTATTTTTCTTCTGTATAAGCATTATTTAGCCTTTTCTTTTGTGTAATATAGTTTATTAATTGTCAGTAATTTTCTTCTCACTTTTTATTTTGTCTAATCTTTCTGAGAGATCTGCTTACCAGTGACAGATCTACTGAATTCTGTGCCTTGAAGATTTTTGTTTTTAATTGTACTACACTTTGTTTTCCTGTGAGTGACTGAGTGCTTGAAAATCTTTTTTATGCATTTAAGACTGTTTTCACATTCCTCAAAAAATTAAGAAAAGTTATTCCAGAAGTACTGTTCAAAGATGGAGAAGAATTATTCTGCCTTTAACAGCTGGAGTTGTGCATCTCGGGTAGAAGGGCTTGTTCGTCCAAGTGTCAGTGATGGAATTACAGCTTCCAGATAAGGTCACTTAGCATGAAATTCAAGTAACCACTGAACAGAAAGTTTATTTAAACAGCTTATTGCAGGTCAGATCTAGAAAGAAATACAGAACTGATCCTGACAGTGAGATAAATGCAGTTTTGGCTTCTCTCTGTGCATCTCCTTGGCAGAAAAGGAATTCCTGTAAAGAAATGAAGAGTGGAGCTGGTATCTGGCAGAAGCTTCACATTCTCCCTGATGGAGTGATGAATGATGAGGCAATTGAGAGGCTTCACCATCTGGCAGACATTTGCATAGTTTGAGACATCTAATACACAATTATGTTTAGATAAGTTTTCTAGAAATTAGAAAAAAGGCTCTAACTTGACAGGACATATAAATACTGTAGTTCTTTGAGATTTTTTTGTTGTTGAAACACAGATGCTGGTGGTAAATCTGAAGTTCTGAATGATGCTCTTTGCCAAATCAAATGTTGTTATAACTTGCTTCCAACTGTTCAAATAGGATTTGTGCACATCTTGAGTGATTCTTAAGAGTCTAGCTATTTCCTCTTTACTTTTTGCCCATAGTCCCCTAGGGAGAAATGAGGTTTAGAAAATGGTGATGACATGTTGGTGCCCTGTTATTGTGATAGTATCTCCTGCTTGTTTCCGACATAAAACACTGTAATGAAAAACTAATAGTGTGCATGATACAGCATAAATTGAAGAGAGCTCAATAAATGTGGTTTCTTATTCTGTTTAAGGAATTGGTCGGGAACAAACTCTAGCTTATATACTAAAAAACAAAGCCCATTATTCTTTTTTAATTGTAAATGGATAGTTCTAATATACAAAACATTTTCCTCATAAATCAGTTTTCTCCTTAAGAGCTTGAACTGGGATGATAGTTGTCAAGCATAGTTGTTGGGGTGATGTGACAAAGATGATCAATAGTTTTATATCCACTTACTATGCCAAATTATTTTCTGTAATTTCCCAAGAATCTTTCAGTAACTGATTGCTTATGCCTTAGATACTATGTAAATAATAGTAATTTGAAATAATTAATAAAATAACCTGGTTGTTGGTGGGCATTTTGTATGCTGAAATGACTTTTGCTTAGGATAGATAATTACCTTGTATAGGTAGCATGTAGGATGAACATTGAAGAAATAGTTGTAAATGTCCCAGTGTGGCCAGGGTAGAGGGGAGGGTTCTCAGGGTTCTTGCACTTCCCTTTAGCTGTTTTGAATTACTGTCTGTCTCAGACCAATAGCAGTTAGTCCATGGAAACCACAGTATGTGTTTAGTAATGTCATGTATCTATTTCAGTCCCCCTTATTCTCTGCTCTCATAATCCTGGCCCTACCAGGCATTCACTGAATTTCCTGTGCAGCTCCCACAGCATCATACATACAGAATTGCATTTGGCATCACTGACAGCACACAGCTTCTCTAAACAATCCCCATCTTCACCTTGACACCCATCCCTTACTGCCCCTCATGCAGTTGTTACTTGCTCCCACAGTCCAAATAGCATCCTCAGACATTAACATTATCATATTGTCCTTTAACAGCCCAGGATTGAAGGACTTTCTAACTTAACCACATCGTGTGATGGTTCTGGTCCTTCACATGCCTTTTCTAAGACTAAATAATGCTCTAAGTTCAACATGCTGTATTTTGTTTTCACTAAAGCAGAATTCTGTCTGACTTCAGATTGAGTAATGAGTTACAGGTTAAACTGATAGTAAATTAATACAGTTTTGTAGTCTTTGATTATGTTGGATGTTTTGCCTACACTGTTGTAGACTTCAAATCCAGATATCTGGGGATTAAGAAATCATTAAATGTTGATATTAATTGTTATTAATACTAATTGGAACCAGCTTGTACTTGAAGTCTTGAAAGTTTATGCAGTCAGTGTAAATGAAAAAAAAAAGTAGACAAATTACTTTTGTATCACATGTTTTTAGACTTAATACATTCTGAGAATGCATGTGCTGAATGGTTGCCAGGTTGTTTATTTTAATTACTCATTTGTCTTTGTTGGCTGACCTCTGCATCCACAATGATTCACTAACTCTGGATCTAATTTCTTATATTTTTAACTTTCCTTTACTGATAGAAGGAGCACATTACATTTCTGACATAACTTAGGCCTTGTAAAATGAACCAGTGTCATTATTAATGGATTTCATCAGCTAATCTAGTGGCTTTAGAAAATGCCAGCATGTATTGAATACAGTGCAGGCTTTGCTGTCTATTTCATGTGCTTTTATGTTCAGATTTAACTGTAAACTAAATCAGTGTGGATGTACAATGGGAAGAGTATGCTTTTGAATGATTTTAGCCTTTTTACATGCAAGTGTATGTACATGTTTGTTTGAGGGTTTTATATGAAGATCTAGGCTTTGGCCACCCATATGCAGACAGGCAAGTAAAGGAAGCTGCAGGGAGTGATAATTCTGCAATTCTACAGTAAGATATGAAATACAGTTTTATTGGTTGAGCTTGTGAGGTTTTTACTTCTTATCGTTTATAACACTGTGTTAACACACTTCATAGCATGTGTAATGAATTCCATCAGTTTTAGGAATTTGCTGTGCACACTGAATTGAAATCTGTTGATTGCAGTGGAAAGCAGACACTGAGAAGAGTATAACTGAGGACACATGAAACCCCTGTCATCTGTTCAGCAGAGCCACAACTTCAGATATTTTTGCAGTTGTCTGTAGATCAGAGGCTCTGCCAACGTGGTATATACTTGAGATTGGCTATCTCATGAGATTTTGCATCATACACTAGACATACCAGACTTAGAGAAATTTCAGGGTGCTTTTAGACTTCCTAGCAAACATGATCTAAACTGAAGCTTCTACTGAGATGTGTGGCTCCTGCCAGGCATTCCTAATATTTTCTTTTCATGGAATATAGTGATTATGTGGCTACAGAGTGAGTCTGTTTGTTTGGATGAAATGAATAATTTTTTGACTTATCAGTCAGGTGAATCAGTTTAATTCTGAGGATTCATGATCTTCAAGTGAATGAGGTGGAGGGAGTGGGGACAAAAAGAGAGGAGTGAGGAGAGGAGTAGGTCTACCAGTTTTGGTGGCAGCTACCTGCTAGATTGACATAGCTGAAACATCAAATTATGTTTGCAAATTGCAGAAATGTGTAAACCGTATTAGGAAGCATTTTCTTCCATTCCCTATGCTGCTCATTTTCTCCCTTGAGCTATTGTAGCACATTAGTGCAACTATACTATGAATTAGATTAGGAAGATATTTTAGCTGTGTAGTAATTTGAGTAAAAAGATTCTTGAGATGGATCACATTTGCATTGCAGTCACATTGCAGTGATCACAAGAGGATGGGAACAGCTGGACATGCAGTAGGAGTTTCTTATGGGGACATTATTCTTGATGAATTGGATTTCAAACAGGCGCAGAAGAGAAAAGTGATACTGGTAGAGAGAATGGGCAAGGAGAAAATAGAGAGGTATATGGCCTCAGCAGCTCAGAAGAGAGGTGACCAGCAGAACCAGTGTTGAGGGAGATTGAGATAATTTCTAGAGAAAAGAAAGAGGTCTGAGAGAATCTGTTTGGGGAGAGTATGGAAACACTTTGGTGTAAGAGAGAGATGGGAAAATTATGTAGTAGGAAGGAGGACTGTGAAAGCTCAGTCCTAGTCTGTTGGCTTTTTGGATAGTCAGGGATATAAATGGGCTTTTTGGATAGTCAGGGATATAAATGGGCTTCTGGTTTTAGTAAATTTCTACTTACAGAAGTAAATCAGTGATGTGATTATTTTTCTTTTTTAAGGTTTCTTTATTAAAAAACAATAATTTAAAATACATGGTCAATTTCATGATCTTAAAATCATTCTGAGATGATAAAGTTGCATAATAATGTTGTCTTTTTGCACAGTAGAGTGATATTTTGTTAAAGTTTCATTTAGCAACAGATGTAATAAGAGGTATAATACTTGCAGTGACAATCCAATCCATTAATTTTTATTCTTGACTTAGGAATAATAAAGGGAGTACATTTATTTATATATCATGGTGGCAGGAAAGATAAATCAGTAGATGAAGACATTTTGATAGATTACAGAATTCCTTGAAAAATCAGTGCTGAAGACAACTACTACTAGACGTGTTTTATACCTTTTACAAATAATTATTTTACTTGATACAGCAAGAAAGAAAATAAAGAGATCAAGAAAAAAATGAGCTGTTTCTCTTTCCTAAATCTTTCTCCTTTGATCAGCATCATTGTATGTAGTTTTGGACTGAAAGGCCAGTGGTTGCCAGAAAAAATAAGATGGGCTCCATCAAGTGTGTAGTGTCAAAAAGTTATATAAGCTGTCATCTGTGTATTTAAAGAGGAAGGACAGGGAAGAGGGATAGGAAATGGTACAGTGAGAAAATTGCTGAAATGCTTTCCTTTTTTTTGTGTGCATGTTGGTGGTAGTGTGGGGTTTTTTTTGTTTTTTTTTAAAGTGAAATAGGTGAGCTTGAAGAAAGTGGATTAAAATCAATTTCAGGGTACAGTTTAAAGGTAGAGGGACTACCAGAGAATGTAGGCTTTAAAAACTGCATGAGTGTTGCCTTTTCATTGTATGTGCTCCACAGCTGAGCTGTTGCAGTAAGTCATAGGGTGCTCTGTGAGCTGTGTTGGTAACATGACTGTCTTAAGACGCAAGCTCGCCACTCCATTGAACTACTACTGTCTCCTTCTACACAACTTTTGTATGAACTGGGGCTGTTATTTTCCTTTCTGGTGCTAAATCTCTCTAGTACTCTAGTGGTGAGTTTACCACCTGGACTCTGATCTGGCTGATCTGGCATGCACGTGCGCTTAGTAATGGGTGGAGAATGTAAAACTTGTTGCTTTTTGTTCTATCTGTCACTTTCCGTTGTGACCTTCCCTGTTGTTAAACCAGGAAAATTGAAATCTTTACTGAATTATGAAATTGCATTTTTTTCCACGTACTTGTGGTAGTTATTGTATGAAGAAATAGTGCTGTTCCTGGCCTAGCAGACGTTTAAGCCACAGATTTGTAGCAAAATGTAACTTCTCTTAAATTTGTTTTTCCTTTTTTTTTTTTTGTGACCCTCTGTTCACCCTAGGAAAAATGATGCATTTAGTTACACTTAAGAATTTAATTTGGTGGGAAAATGGGATGTCAAATATCCCGTGAACTAATGATTGTGTTTACCTTTTGATTTGTGCCAGACTGCTTTTGGATGAAGGTTAGTAATCAATAAAAAATGAAAGCTGACACTCTAAAATGGATTAAAATAAAATTGTTAATCATAATTACTTGAGAAGAATATCAAAATAGATTTTACACTTCAAATTAATCATTGAGCTTTGCTGCTTTTTATGCCCCCCATAATTTCTAATTCTATCCACTATGGATGATTTAATTATTATGTGTAGCTGAAACATTGATTTCATAATTTGCCTTAGTTTTCTGCTATTTTTTAAACTTTAAAGTTTTTTCTTTCTTTTGCTTGTTCTTATTGAAATTAGACTGTTCTAGTAAATGTAGGCCTTAATATAACTGCCTACATTTTCCATAGTTTTAATAATACGTGTTATGTTTTTCAGTGGCAAATGTGATAAATTGAAGTATAATGCATTTGTTCAATTCACCATGATTTATCTAGGCATGTCACTTATAGTCTTCTGTTTCCTTTGTTGAGCTGTCTGTAATCTCATATTTTCTGATTCCAAGATTTGTTTCTACTATGCTTCTTGCAGGAAGATAGCTGAGAATTAATGACAATGTTGAAAGGCAGGTTAGCTTTTTAGCTTAAGGCATGCAAGTAAAGGAGTCAGAAGATTATTTCTGTTTCAGTTTTACTCTTCATGCTTTTTCAGTTATAAACTTGTGGTGAAAATACTATGTTTTCTTTATGATTTCATGGTAACAGCATACAGTTTAAGGAAAGCAAAAACCATGTAACACCAAAACAAATGTAGTTGTACTTCTGAACAGGAAAAGAATTAGTTTGAAAGACAGTGTAGATTTAAAATTGATTGTGTTCTTCAAAATGTTTTATTCTGACTATGAGTCAGAAAAAATAAGGAAAATACATTTTCTTTTTCCCCTTTTTATTTATGTATTCAATTTCATTGTTACAGCTTCAGAATAATTAGTTTTCTGCAGTCATGTGGCCTTCCGTAGTGAAGTGGAGAAAGCTATTTAAATATGTAAAACATGACAGTGATGTTCCAAAATTCTTCTGTGAAATTTTAAGACAGATTTAAATGTGTATTTTGGAATTCTCTAGGTTTCAGTACAGTTATCTTGTGTTTGTAGTTGTGATGGTGGATTTTGTGCCATGGATGCTGTTTAATATATTTATATATGTTTTTTCTCTACAGAAAAACAACTTTGTGGGTGCCCTGTGGGGAGATGCATCTGTGACATGGAATATGTGTTTGGTCATCTACAATCTGAGGCAACAGTGTGTGGGCTATATATGACAGAAGAATTACTTGTGGAGACAGTCCAGCTGAATGGCTACGTCATAATTAGGAACTGGTTTAAAAATGTTAATGTCTCAAGCCAGTAATCCAAGTTTGGGAAAGCCTAGCAGCCCAGCAGTAAAAACAATTAATTTTTTGTAAACGTCGGTGCAAAAAGAACAAGCAGTATATATTTTACCATGTGTTCCCTGGTTCTTTAGCTTTCATTACACTGAAATCATGGTATGAGGATTGGTGGGGAAGGTCCTCCCCCCATCCCCAGCACACATCTAGCAACTAGACACTGTGTCAAGATGACCTCTGAGGAGATGACAGCGTCTGTTTTGCTCTCTGTGGTACAGGGTAAAGTGATAGCTGCCCAGTCAGCTGGAGATGAAAATACTGAAAATGCTTTGGACACCAGTGTTCTAAGAAGACATACAGCCAGTTCAGGAAGGCAAACCACACACACTCTGTCTTACTTACATAGACTTGAAGAAGAAGGTCTTCAGGGCTCAGTGCCCAAAATATTCCCTCTGGCCAAAGAGCAGCTGGCTAACGACAAGAGTAATGAAAACTTCTGGGAGAGGAACAGCTCCATCTCTGATTCAGTGGAATTTCTTAACATTAACTGTAACATTGTACAGAAAAACTACAAGAGCAATATCTCCTGCAGCCAGTTGTATCAATCTTGTGCTCCTCTAGCAGGGGAAGAGGCATGCCTGGAAACTGGAATTCCTGTTTCTCTGGAAAGAGCCATGCTTGCTGAAATTCAGTTGAAAATGAATGGACCTTCATTAAGAAGCCAGACAGCAGTAAATAAGAATGACAGCAGTGATCCTGATAAAGTGGCCTTTTTTCACTTACATTGTGCTAGTGAAAGGAATATATCAAAGGCTTTGTGTGGTTTACACAACAGCTTCCTTTTGGATGACTGCTTGCAGCCCATGAGTGATGGTGATGGTAACACCACTGGTTCCCCAGCCTGCACTTGCAGCATAATGCAGATGACAAATAATTGTGAGAATAAAAATGGACAGCAGTTGTATGATGATGCTTTAAGGGATAAATTCTTATGTCTGGAAAGAGCACCACGAAAGGTTAAAGTGGCGTGCTCAGGTCACAACTTCTGTGGAAATAACTTTACTGGAAGAATGCCCTTAAAGCCCTTTCTGAGCCATTTTGAGGACTGCAGTGATAACTGTGAAGAAGAGCTGGAAGAGGATTTTTTTAGAAACAAAAAGGAACGTTCAACGCTATTAATAAGACGTTTCTGTAAAAATGATAAAGAGGTTAAAAAATCAGTTTATACTGGAACAAGAGCAATTTTTAGGACTTTACCATCAGGGCACATAGGAACTGTTGCTTGGAATTATGTTGAGCAAAGGAGAAACAACAGTGGCATGAAGCTTTCTAGGATTACAACAGAACAGCTAACTATAATTCAGTCCCTAATAAAATGGAAATTTAATTCCTGTCCTGAGAAGTCTTTATGGTATGAGGTAAGCTTTTCATAGTGGTTTTTTTTTGTTGTTTGTTTGTTTGTTTCCTTGTTTCTTTTGATAATGTGATAACCTTTCCATTAAAAAAGCGGCTTCAACTAGTAAATACTTAGTAACACTGGACTGGATATTTCACTTACCCACACTGAACAACCTTATGCTGAACACTGCTTTTTAGAAAAATGTATTGCCATCCTCTAAAATTCTTTTGGTTCAAAATAGACACGTGGTAAATATGTCTATAACTATTTCTGTATAAAATTTATACATATATATGTCTATACAGTATGTATCAGTATAAAAATGTGTATAGGTAAATATTTATACCTAGATTTATGTATAAATTTATATCTTGATAAATATTCTTTTCATACACACCTATATAAGGATAAAAAGATAAATGCATTTTATAGATATTTATATTTTAAACAGAAAAGGTATGTAATATACGTTTATATTTTTCCATATATATGATAGGTGTAAAATTATTTAGTATAATTCTACACATTTGAATATATATAGCATATATGTATGTATAAACATTTGATGGATATAGTAATAATATAGTTGTTCCATAAATATAATAAAAGCATTATATATGAGAGTATTAGATTACAGTGAAAAATTTGTTGCTCAGGAAAAGAAAGCATAGTATTTCCCCACGTTGAAGGTATTTCTATTTCTTTTACACCTCTTTTACAGTAATAAAACAAGTAATACTTGAATAATATACATTTATGTGCTGATACTGCCCTGGTTTGTGTTCCCTTAAGTTACGTAACACAAGGAATACTAAGTGTAGAATGAAATCATGAATGTATAAATTATTTTTATAGAAATGACATAGCACATTCTTAAAATTTTAAGCACGTTCTTAATTATTTTAAGTAGTAAAAGATTTTCTGCGCTGGTGGAAATTAAAGAGTTGTTGATGTAATCTATAAAAGATTTTGACCCCAGATTACTGAGCTTAGCAAAAAAAGGAGCTGTAGTTGTCCTCTGTTAAAATGTATGAATAAACTCGAGGAAGGGGAAAAATAATCAAGGTAAAGGAGTGTGTTGTCATATAAGCTATGCTTATAAATTGATCCTGAATAAATGGAAATCTCTTCTCGAAGAAATTTCTAGCAATTATTGCTCAGAGTCTTCAACAACTTCCAGTAGGACTGAAATGGAAGAAAACTTACATATTCATCTATCATTTACATTCATGTAAGATCACAGAATCCTACAGTAAAATTGATCAAACAAATACGAAATTTTGTCAGTGATAAGGGAAGAGAGGACTCTGATTCCATGACAGTTGTACCCTCCTGTAATATCCTCATGTCCTTCTAGAAATTAGTATTTTTCCATTTAAATAGTTAATTGAAGAGTTCTATAAACATGTGTATGTCAGGTTTTTTACCAGGTTGCAGAGCTTTGTGGTACTGTTGATTGTTGTGAAATTCACCACATTGGTCAGTGGAAGTACAAACTTGCTGGGACAGCAGATGCAGTGAAGAGGGCGTGATCATTCTCCCAGGAAGGGGTGAATATTATTCTGTGGGTTTACTTAATATGGTGTGTGCATGGTACATTTAAGTATCATTGCAAATTTTATGGGGGAGAGATGGGACAGTGTTTTGTAGCTGAGATAGCTGAAGGATGTGTTTATATTTTTTCATTGGACATTTCCAATTTGACATGAGTTCCTTAGGTTTTCTCATGCTTGCCTGTTTAACCACTTTCCACCACCACTGTATAATACAGAACACACAGCATTTTGGGGTGGGAGAGCTTTAATTTGAAGACTTTTTTTGTAGTCTGTATATATGAACTCAGAAACAAAAGTAATAAGTATTCACTGAATAATTATTTAAATAGAAGAAGTTCTGTCTCCAAGTCAGCAAAAGATAAACAGGCACTGTAAAGCACTTTGCATAACTACAATGCACAGAATGACACATGGTCAGAAAAAGCTTATAACCACATGTTTCTAAGTCTTTCTTCATCCAGATGGACACTAAAACTGTTTTTCTTATCAGCCTCTGTATATAATCTCCTTATGTTCAACATGCATTAAGTTCTCTTAGCATTGTTTTTTTGTTATTTTAGCATAGAATATTGTTTTTGTAATAATATTTGTATGTGTTTATGGCTTATATTATTAGCATTATAGATGGATTTACACAAACATAGAAATTAACTTCATGGATGTGACAAATATATGGGCCTATTGAATGTATGTTCTGGGTTAAAATAATTGAATGAATTATCGGCATTTGTAGGAATCTTTCATGCTAATAATCAAAGGAAGAAGGAAAAAGTAATAAATGAATGTGGTAATTTGTTCTTCCTTTCCCCTTATCTCACCCTTTGAGCATGCATTCTGTTTGGAACAGCTAAGTGAACAGTAGTTCTGTTCTTCAAGAGGAAAAAAAAGCTGGAGAAATTAAGTTTTCATAGCAGTACTGGTGCAACATGGAACAATAGAGACCTTTATATTTTAAAGTAGGAAAATGTGGGTCTCATTTGTGCATATCCCTTACATAAAAATTCTAGCTCTAATAAAGGAAAGGCACTGAACTGTCGTTTGGTTAAGTGATTTTTTCCTTTTTTCTTCCTCTACATAGGGAGGTGGGCCTAAGGATTTGCACTATATTGAAAATACATGATGCTACATTTTTCTTCATGTAGCATATTATTACTTTTGATATGTATTTCATATGCAGATTTAGACTCCTATGAATTTAATGTATGTTTTGTGTGAAGAGAGAAGATCTTTATCTTGAATATTTTTTCTAATTTTGCACTTAGTTTTTGTAGCTAAATTCAGTGCAGCATTTCCCCTTATGGGTGTGTGTAACGTGGCTGTTGTATCTGTTCAGGAGACATCTGCCTCTCTGTGTTGGAACAGTGCAAACCCCTCACATTAGTACATATTAAGGGAGTCACAAGTACAAAGAGTTTGCCATAAAACAGGTCCTGAGAGTGCAGGCTCTGGTGTTGGCTTTGCTTGAACAGGGATCCACTGCTTGGGTTCAGCTCAGCTGCACTGTGTTAGCCATGTGACTAATTCCCAGAGTCAGAGTTTCTGGGATCTGAGATGTAAGGTTCATAGAGCTGAAATACACTTTGTTTTTTTGCTGATATGGTGGTGGTTTTGCCATGGTGGTAAAGTAGTGTAACAAAAGTGAACCTGTCCACCATTGACTAAGATAAGAAATCTGGGCAGCTCACTAGACTTTAACAGAGTGATTCTCTCAAGCTATGTAAGTGACCTCAAGATCTGCAGATGGCAGCTGCAACAACATAGTTGCAGTGCATAATAGCTAAATTCTTTAGTTAAGCTTATTTTGTAGGCGTCAGTACTATCTCTGCTGTGTCATTACATTCCTGGTGCCAGTAGTTTGAGCTTTAAGAGGCAAGAACTCTGCTGCCTTGCTCAACTCTGCTCAGTTGCAAGTTAGCACTCTAATATACCTGACATTCTTCATAGTTGCTAAGTTACTAAAATGCCAACGACTACTTAGGCAACAATTAAAGAAAATATTAATTGCTCCGTGTCTGTTCCCATGGAGAATAGTGATTCTGTAATAGATTTACCTTGTGGGAGTTTTTCGTAATTCATGCAATGATTTGGTAGTAGTTCAGCATTGTTAGCATCAGGTTTTTGGTCTTTTCCCCTGTAGTCCATGGTGTTTTTATGACTCCTGTCTTAAATGAATGTAATGCAAAGATTTGTGGTATGCATGGCTAATGTAAGGAGTTGTGTGTTAAGATTTCTTTATTTCCATAAAGTTGAGCCATAATCAGTTGGTGGTGTCTGTTAAGAAAAAATTTCAGGGGAGAAAAAAGATTTGGAGGTAAAAAATATTTCTTTTTTGTAGACATTTTATAAAAATCTATATTTAAAAATTTTTATTAATGTGGAATCTAAAAGAGTCATCTTGGGTAATATTTTTAAAAAAACAGAGCTAGGCACAAGTTATTTTCTGTTTAATAGATAGTATTTAAATTGTTGTTTATAATTTATTTTTAATTCTTAATAGATTCTTAATTACAGTTAATTGCAATTAATTTTGCAATTAATATAAATATTGATTTTAATTTTGAGCCTGTAGAGAGATCTCAGTTCCCTCCCTCTGCTGTCCTCCTCCCTTCCAGAGCTGTATCAGCAATTCTAGACAGTGCATGCTTTTGTGGCATTTCTGAAGATACAGATAGATTGAGTATTTCACTGTCAGTCATGGAAATAATGTCTGTTTAGGCTATTTCAACAACAGTTGCATTAACCAAATGCAGGAGCTTGTTACTGCAAATGCTAACACATGAACAAAGGAAGGGTTAGTAATGCTGTATGTGTGTAAGAACATTTTTTGGTTGTTTTTCTCAGGTGTTGAGTTAATTGTAACCTTAACTTGTCAATATTTATCAGAATGAAGAGTGTAACCCTCTTTTATATCTAGTAGTATTTTGGAAGATACGCTTCCAATGTATTCAAAACATAATTTATATAATGAAGAGGCCCATATTGATTCTTAAGAAGTCAAAGAAAAACTTGAAAGCATTTGGTTACCCTCTGTACTGGTATGAATAAGCAGCATAGAGTCCCTGTTTATGTGCTGTGTTTCAGTCACATAACTGATTTGAGTTATTAGACAGAAAGCTTGTGGAGTGTCCACATGAAGTCACCCGGACACAAGGCTTATTAGTAAAGTTATTCTGCCAAACTCTGAGATTCACAACTCACAAAGTAGTCTAAAAAATTAAATTATTACTGACTTTCACTTCTGGGTTGTTTTTAATTGTTTCTATAGGAATTTCAGGTCTGGGTTTGCTGTCATATCATCTTTCTATTAGAATTATGTGCTTTCCCCACAGTTTTTTACTTCTTGCTACATATTTTAAAAGACAGAATTCTTTAAATGGACTTCTACTCTCTTCCCATGCAGTTTTCCCTGCATACCTGAAATATAGCATTTCTCTTCAGGCTAACATTTGTGTTGTACTTGTACTTGTATTTAACAAAAAAAGGCTACTTTGTGATTCTGTGGTGCGGACTACAGGCAGATTTGAGATTTTTCAGCTTTCCATTTTGAAATAAAATTTCTAGTCTAGCATGGTGAAAGGAATTTACAGGAAATAATGACATAAAGCAAATAATCTGCAAGTGGTTTTAGTGTTTCTCCACTCTAACAATAATTTTTTATCTGACTGTGCATGACTATTTCGTCTGTTAAAATACCATTGTGCTTTTTAGACATAAAGGTTTATTTACTTATGGTAAAGTGGTTGGTAGGTAAGGACAAACAGGTTTTTATTCTACCTGGACCCAGTATTTCTCATTTCTTTGTTTGAAGAAAAAAGTTAATGAGCAGAATTGACTATTTGGAAAAAAATCAGGGAAGCAGGAGAAGAGCCAAATAGGCATGAAATTATGTTTTCCCTTCAGTAAGTACTGTAAAAATAAATTGAACTTTTTAAAAATGAAGCTCTATACTTGTATTTGCTTTGGGTTGAGTTACTCCAGCTTTACAGGCTAGCTTTAAAACCAGAAAACTTACCCTCTGTCTGTAGAAGTCATTTTACTGCCATAATGTGATAGGGTTTGAGCTAAATTGCTTAATATTGTGTATTATTTTACAGTTGCCTTATACCTTTAACAACATTGGGCCAAATTATGAACAATAAGTTTTAGCTGTGACCACACTTAGGTATTTAGAGCCAATAGTGTGGGAGTCTTGGCAAGAGCATTATATTATGCTTTCAGTTTTTCCACATTTTCTGACTTTCCTTCTAGTGACTGTTCATTAACTGTAAAGAAGCATGAAGGTCTGGTTTAGAAAATCTCCCTGCAGCACATTAAAGGGTTCATTTTAGAGTGTTAGAGTTGGACACTTTTCTAAATTCTTTCTCAGTTGAAACTAAGTTATCTCCATTACCTGTGTGAACTGTTGAAAAGCTGGGTTGTTTACTCTGGTGTAAGTTTATAAAAACTGTGCCATATAAACATTACTCTCTTGGTGAGTGAATAACTAAAATCTGAATTTATGAGATTTCATATACATTTTAATTTATCTTGCTTTTCTACAATCTTTCAGAATATTTAAAAAAATTTTCTAAAATGAAATAAGCTTGGCTTGACAGTAATTGGTAGGCATATGCCTTACCAGTATGATATTTCAAGAACAACTTAGAGGAAAAATGTCTACTGGAAAATTTTACTTGCCACAATATCTAAGGCATCCTCCATGAGGTATGAGGCTATTTGGTTCTTCTATGTGTGAAATGTGATTGGATAATGTAGAGTTATTAGCCCTCTGGTCGTGAAATTTTCTTGAAAATATGGACTAGTGGCAACCTAAAAGTCAAAATAAAGATTGACAGCCATTAAGCACTGTCCAAGTATGTCCACTTGGCTGGGCTACCAAGTGCCAGGGGGCTCTGAGGGTGCTCCCACACCAGTCAGAGCTAATGCCACCAGGGCAGCAGTGGAACCAAGGTGACTCAGGGCAGTGTGACAGCATACAGCCTTCATCAGGAAAGCTGCAAGTGGGGTAGTGCTGGAAACAAACAGCCCTGGCATTTGTAGCCACTTTTTAATTTTCTTGCTTTTTTTAAATTTTTGTTGTCCTAATAATTTCATTAGACAATGATATAGTTAGACACTATTATTTACCTGTAAAACACACATATCAGACAGTGCTTCTATTGTCCTGCAAATCGTGTGAAAGTAAAAATTTGTTTAGTATTTTCAACTGTAACCAGATACATTAATTTTTGAACTGAGATTGAAGACTTGCTTTTAGTATAGAAAATACTGGAAGGTGGTGACCTACAGAGAAGATTGCTGTGATAGCACAGAAGCATACAAAAGCAGTGAAGAAGTTTATTTTTGTCTTGAAATCAGCACCTGCACTTGTTGCAGGACTCTGAATATTCTAAGGAACTCTCATGAAAGTAGGGGTTTTTTTTCTCTTAGCTTTTCCAGTAAGTGTAATGCCTGTTGAGTGTTGCTACCATTTGGACTTTGAATCCACAGTAAAATAATGCAATCTTCTTTTAAGGTGATTAAAAGTGATTGTTATGTACTGGTTATTTTCATGCTAGTCTCTCAACACTGTAAATATTGTTTTCAAGCAATCAGAATGGATACAGGCCTTCATTAGTACATAGTGGACAAAACAAAGGAGGTATTATTAGCTGCTCCAGTTTCATGTTACAGCAGTCATAGTTCTTAGAGTGTTTAGGAATTCCCTTCAAGTATTAGAGAATGGGTGAAATCCTGGTCATACTGTAATCTGTTTAAAATCTCCTATTGGGATAATGTTACTTGGAGGGAGAAAAAGAAGCATGTGCAGAATGAAGCTATTTGGTTCATGTGAACCATAGTTTTATGTCAGATGTTTTAAGAGGCAAACGTGTGCCAGAATGACAGACAAGCTTAGATTAAGCACTTTTAAAACTACAGTTTTATACTAAAAATATTCCCTATATAAATATATGTAATGCATTGTAATATAACTCAGGTGGGATCATTAACTTAATAAATAAAAGTTCCCTCAGTCCCCATCAGTTGTTTATACTGTTTTTTACTGGTCATGTTGTCACAGTGCTTGGAAGCCCTGCTTCTGGACTCAAATCTGTGTCCTAGCTGTTTTACAAACAAATGATGATCTCATCTGTTCTCTAGACTTAGAGGCAGTTAGTTGTTAGTGAGCTCACTCAGAGTTTGAAGATAAACTTCTCCCAAACACTCTCCATATGCTGTGGCTAGATTTCCTTTTATCCTTAGCAAGCTCAGTAGCTGTGTGCTGCACTGTAGTCTGCAGAAGAGAGATATCCTGTAAGTTTCCAGTGAAGGGGAGGAGGTGGAAACCCACCTTCAAATTTACCTACCAGTTATTAATATTAATATTAGGGAACTTTAGAGTTATGAGCATAAAAGCAAAAAAACCAAGTTTTTAATAAAAATGTATATAACCAATCAGCTATTAACTACTTCTAGGCTGAATAAAAATCTGAATGATAATTCTGGATGGTTTGTCTTTCAGCAAAAACATAAGAATGTATCTGAGGCCTGGAGAATTGTTCTAAATATGATTTTGTGTTGGATCAAGAACAGTATTCCAGAGAGCAAACTGTCCTCAATCTCGTGTTTTAAATTAGGAGTTTATCTTGAGTAACTTTGCAGACTGAGAGTATCCTGCAGCGTGCTTGAGGCCATTATATTTCTGACCCTTGCATATGTGAGATTTTTTTACTTTATATGAGCACATTGCTGTTGTCATGGGAGCTGTAACACTGGACTTCCTGTCTGTTGTTTGCAGTCTTGGGATTGCATTGGTGGCTTGTGTATGTCAATGTATGCATTTTCAAGGGAAAACATGTTATTTCATGAGCATTCAGAATATTTCCCTTTCAGGAAAGTAACTTGTATTCTGGGTTACCTATATGTCCTTTTGAAACTTATCTTACTGAAAATGCAGTCAAGGGGAACTACAAGAGTGCGAAACCTTTTGTATGTGACCATTTCATTGAGATGTAGTGATTTACTGTCAGCATAAAGGAATTTTTGGTCTATTCACACCAAGTCACTCAACAGGGTTGGGGCTGCAGAAAAGACAGAGGTTATCTATAAGCATGAAGTATAACATGAGCTGTATTTTACAGCAGTGTATTAATTTTCTTATTTTCTGTAAGTACAGAAATAGAGGGGTTTGTTTATTTTTTTATTGTTTTTCTTAACCAACAGATTGTGGATGGACATCTATTATAGTTTGAATGCATTTGAGCCACAAAGTTCTTTCATCTTTAGCAGGCATTTGTGAATCATTGCATACCTAATTTAGCTTGCCCAGTGATTCTTTGCAGTTGGTTTGTAAAAACTGCAAATCCAGCCTTCATAAATGATGATCACTTTTGAGTCATATTTTTTCTAGTTTTGAATAAATTTCTCATCACACTTTGGTTTTGACCAGCTGTTTCCTGTTTTTCCTCCCAGTGGTTCAGCTGCTGAGGAGATAAATGCATCAATGATTTGTTTCAGAATTAAATTACCTTTATAAAACGATGGAAGAGTACAACAAATATGTTGGGACACCATTACAAGCATGCAGTTATGCTGAAATTCAAGAGATGAAGTACTGTTTGCTGTACCTAGGTGTTTCATATACTACAGGGCTTTTGCTACACCAGGAACTCACTTGATATAGAAGAATTACCAGAATTACCATCGGAAATACCAGGATAAAGCTTTGTGTGGGGAATTTGGGTGTGCGTGATGGAATTTTTCAAGCAGTTCCAAGTTTTTGTGTTTGCATGAGGGTATTTTGATTTTGATACCAGGCCATTGCATCATATTTGTCCTGTTCTGCCATCCCCCAGGTTTTGGACTGCTTTGGAAGATAATAGGTTCACTTTTGTAATCATACACATAACTTTGGAATTTTAAAACTGAGTTTGATATATATTTTCAGAATAAAGCAGGGCTGGTGTATCAGAGAAGAGAAGACAGGGAATAGTTGGTATATTACGTGCCTATTAGAACTGGCTTGTTCAGTACACTTTGTTTCTGCTTTGTTCATGGTGAACTGACTCCATATCCACATAGAGAGCAGCTGTGTTTTGTCCTTCCTACAGACGTCTTTCTTCAGGACCTTTCAATGACTTAGTTACTAACCCAAAGGGTGTTTATATAGATAATAATGAAAATATTCCTCTCCATCTTCAGATTTGAAGTAATTTCTGTGTAGGATTGTGGAAGGGTCGCCTGTTGCCCCAGTTTTTTTTTTTTTGTTCTGGAGTGACAGACTGTTCTGTGGCATCCAGCTGCACCTGTCCTTGTGCTGTTTTAGTCCTCCCTGGAAAGCTGAGTAGTCAGATTTTATTTAGTCTGCACCCTCTGGCACTATAGAAAAGCACACAGAAACAGTTGGTAGCGTGTCTTCTCCCATGGTCAGTTCCCTGGACTGAGGGCTTTAAATATTCTTTACTGTTGGGTCACTGAGTTTCTTATCAGTGAATAGCAGAGGAGGAGCTGGGTCTGTAGTGAAGGTCCCAGCTCCAGAACCTCAGGGCATGCATTTGATCCCTTGGACAGCGTACTCAACTGTTTTATTTACCCATTAGTAGGCCTTATTCCATTCCCATTTTAAGGGCTCTGCAGTCTTCTACACATGCCAGCCTTAACAGTATTTACCTCAGGATATAGTCCAGCTCTTGCCATTTGAAAAAGTTTCACCGCTGCAGTTTGCACTGTCTTCATTTCTCTATGGCTTTTCCAGGCTCCTTCTCCCTAGGTTCCTTTTGGTGACTGACTCCAAGATCTGCTTTCTCTTTCAAGGCTTCCTGGCCTTGGAAGTCTCCATAGGAATTCTCATTAAATTCAGTGATAGGAAGGGGGAAGCATTTTCCTCTCTCCCGTGAAAATTCTAGTTATTTATAACTCCTCCTAACTAGCTTTGCTGTTTTTACAGCAAGCCTATCAAATGGTTTTCTGATCTTGTCTTCTAGTGTCATTCTTGAGCTTACATTCAACATGCTTACTATTCCCCACCCTGGTGGTCTTGATGGAGTCTCCTTTATTCTTAATTTTCTTTATAGAGGGCAAGAATTTCCCAATATATTTTTCTTTAGTTCTCTACTATTAGATAGTACCTTTTTGTAATATTCACAATCTACGTTCAGCCAAGTCCAGTACTTAAGGCTGAAATTCCTTCTTCATGAAATTGCGTGGTCTTAATGGACATTCCTACTTACAGAAGACCAGTTTTGTGGAGCTCACATTCTCATGCAGCATCTGTCCCATTTTTAGCTATTATATGTCAATTTAAAGTTTTGTTTTGTCCTCTTGTATTCCATATTATTTTTAGGGATTTTTTTTTTCATGTGAGGTTTGGTAAACAGCTTTCAGACTTTACATTGGGTGATTGATATGCAAATGGTTGTACTGTTACACTTCAAGACTCCAATTTCCTTTCCTAAAGAGCTGGTATTTTTGGCCAAATTTAAATCAAACTATGATAGAGCATAGTACGTTTGTAAGGGGTTTTTTTCTACTGTACTCATCAGGAAATAATAAGTATTTGCTAATTAATATTTATATTAAGCAATGATGACCAGATTCCCCTAATCCTTGCTGCATTTAAATTCCACCAATCTGCAAAAACCCAAGGAAAACAACAGCCAAGATTAAAGCAGATTCACAGGACATATCCATGTGGTTGTGACTCAGTGGATCTAAGAGAACAAAAACTTTAAAACCCCTTTTTTTAAAGTAAAAGACATGGAAATTGATTTAACAGTAGTGGGCGAACTTGCTAATGGGATATGAAAGGTAGTTAACTGAAAGAACTAATGAAAAGGAGCCAGTGTACTATGAAAAACTTGGAAGGAAAATAAAAGAGATAGTTGACAAAGCGTCCTTTGAGTTTTGGGACTTGAAAAATGTAGAGAGCAAAAACCGACAAAATCTTGTTTTGAAACCTAACCAGAACTAAGAAATTTGCTGGTTTTCTGTGGAACTAAGACATATGTAAACCAGTGCTAATGCTGTCATGATAGTTGTATACAGAGTTTGTACTTTCAAGTAGAAATATAAAGAAAATTAATAGAATTTGGAAAGAGATTACCAGTCATCATTTGATTTTTAAATCATTTGAATTGAAATACTTTGGCAAGGCTTGATGTAACAAGGCCAAGCATGTGTGGCAAGGCTCAGTAGTTGGGCAGTTTTACTACCTTCTTGGGTTTTTAATTAGATGATATTTTATAGGGTTTTTTTCTCAATAACATTTCTGCTATGGAAAATATTTGACAAACTGACCTGCTTGTTAAAAAATGGGTTCTTACTTTAAAAAAGGCAGATCTTCAAGAAGAGTTAGAATCTCAAGTTTGATAAAAATTGGTTTCAAATTCTTACCTGGTCAACAAATGAAATTAAATAATGAAATAGGATGACACAGTGCTTGTGCTCATACAAGAAGAGGTTTTTGGTTGCTTAGCTGACATTTGTGTGTCATTAATAGTATGTGCACCACAGCTTGGAAACCCATGACTGAGTCCATGACTTTGTTCAATCCAAATTTGAAGTTTTTGACTGAGATGACATTATTTGCTTTATGTTCTGTTGATAAATAGTCATTGGGCCCCATAAAGACAGTCTAGACCATAAGTTGTTTTTATGTTTGGAGAACAGCCTATTAGCATCCCTTATCTCTTAGGCTTGTCCCAAATCACATCATAGAGCTTCTCTTTGTGCCTGTGTCAGTTCCAGTTGATTGGGAGGGAGTCCCACAGCTGTACCAGGGACCTGGAGCAGCTGCTAGGCAAACAGGGGCTCAATAGCACAGCATGTCTGCAGGACTGTAAAACCAGTTTCAAGGTTTACAGATATTTTAATAAAAACCTTGCCATGTTGTTAGGCCAAGATGTTAAGATATTGAAGTCTTGAATACACATTAAGACTGGGGAAAAAGTTCTTGATGACTTGTCAAGATTACTGTTGTAGGATAACAAAGTGTTTGGGGCTTGTTTTTCTAGAATAGATTACTCATTATTTTCTATGGTGGAAAACCGTACTATATTTTCTTCTAGATATTTGCCTCATTGTGATTTTTTTTCATTAAGAAACATTCATAAAATTGATTAAGCATTGACAAAATGCTGACTGGAAATTTGAAACCACACTGTTTTTGAAAGACAGCAGTGTTGTTGCCTCTGAGCATTCTACAGTTTTAATTTTTGTACTTTTCTAATTTTTAAGTTCTTTATGCAAGCAAGCACGATAGGCAAGTCACTGGTACCAGTTTTTTTCTCTAGCACAGGAGAGAAGTGCTTATTAACATACTTTACCCAATTTTTTCTTCCATGTGATCAGTAGTTAGAGGATCTCCTTATTAGTATGTCCATTAGCATGTGGTCCAGCAGTTGATCCTCTACATTTATTGACATAAGATTTAGGTAAGAATGAAGGGCATAAAAGAAATTGTATTTTGTGTGTCCTGCCTGAATCAAGTTGGATCAAGGATTTGCTTGGATCAAATGGCTCTAGGACCATTAGATTTTGTATATCCCTGGTTCAAAGACTATTTGCATTTTGCTAGTTGTTGTAAGTTGCTCTTCTCCAGCCAGCTGTTGTCATGTTGTCCAACATAGTGCTTTTAAATTAGCCTAATACCATGGACAGATGCAATTGGTCTGGCTGACATCAGCCAATGAAAGCATGAAAGTCTGAACTATTTGTCAGAGTTGAGTCCTGAAAACAAGATGGAGATGATCTGAGAAAGCTTTGTTTACACAGTAATTCTCATTATACTTTTCTGAAGTTAGACTTCACACTTTGGTGCTGTTCAGAAAATATTGCAGCCAAAATCATGTGTTTAAATTAGACATAGAAATTTCCTAATTAGTCTGCTGGTAAAACTACCATGATTTTCAAGCTGCTGAATGCCCTGTGTTCCTCATAATCAGACCAGCAACAGTTAGAAGTCTTAGGGATTTGCAGGTTTGAGTTTTAGGAGTCTAGTTTGAAAATTTGGGCCTAAGTTTCACTGAAACACTCTTTGAAAGTATTGACAGGGCTGCTGCATCACTGTCATCAATGATTTCCACTTAGGCCTGGTTTGGACGTATACATACATGCACATACATATATAATCAGGAGTAAGTGTGAGAATGTGGTATGATACTCATGATGATAAAATATTTGTCTTTCTGCAATCCTTTAGACAATAAGGCTTCATTAGATAAGAATCCTTATACTATGTTTATACTGACCCAGATCTCTGCAAGCATAGTTTTACAGGTGTAACTCTCAACAGAACTATGTTAGTATCTCCTTGCTAGGATAGCAAAGGCTAAGGTTTCAAAACAGCTCAAAGATGGATTGTATGTATTTTATATGTGAGAATTATCTAATTTTTCCATACCATGGTTACAGAACACGTATTTTTATTTGTGGAAACTGTATGAATACTAAAATATAATTAAAATTTGTACATTAGGAGAAAAAGAGATAGGAAAAATCTGATCTTTGCGCCTGTCATTGAAATTGTACTATATTTGAAGTAAAATGTGAGGTATATGCCACCTGGTGGATAGAATAATTCATACAGTTTTACTGCAAATCTTGATATAGTTTCTCTGCTGCATTATCACTTTTAATTGGCATTTCTTCAGTCAGAAGGGGAAAAAAATCCTGAAAACTGAATTTGAGGCAAAATGGAATTCCAAACTTGGCGCTGGTGTTTGATTAGACAACTGGATGCTTGGAAGAAAAACTCCAAAGCCCAAATGGTAATGAAACCATTTTTCCCCACTTCAAATAATAATTATAAATGTTTAAAATTGCGTACCAACTAGTCAAAGATCATACCTGATAGACCTTTCTCCAGGCTCTGGCGTATTGCAGATTATGAGGTGTTTGCCATGATCTTTGGAGAGAGATTGGCTGTTGCTGTGTCTGCACTGACACAGCAAGTGAGGCTGGGGCAGCCTTTCTGAGCCCATACACCCATGTCCTAGAGCAGCATTCAGGCACCTTTGCCTGCAGGTCAGAATTCCATTTTTCCACCCATTTGGAGCACAGTTTCATTAAATATCATTTTCTGCAGAAAGCTGTGCTTCTAAAAATGTTGGATTGCTTGTTGGTGTGAATGCAGAGGTGACTTGACTATTTAAAAAGCCTAGATTAGGCAGATGCAGTAAAGAGCATGGCCACTCTCCAATATTTCTCTTTGCACACAATGCTAGATGAGGGCATGACTTCATGATACACATCTCAGGATGGTTTATGGAATAGACATAGTATGGGATAACAAGTGGAGCAGTTGATAGAGAATTTCTGTTATATTGATGAATAGTTTTTATTCTCTGCTCTTTTATGGACATGAAGGAATGTAACATCCTGTTATCTACTGGAAGACTGATAGTACAGGTCCCTTGTTTTTTCTTCAGATTGACTGACCAAATATCTGCAACAAAAAATATCTAAAATTAACTTTTCAAAACTTACTATTTACTTGCTTTAAACTTTAAACTTATTTACTTACTTTAAACTTACTTTTAACTTTTTCAAAACTTACTATTACCATATTAGAAAATAATGGAAGTACTTCATAATGTCTTTCATACTGTGATTTACTAAAGATTTGATCTAATAAAAGCAAATTTGTGCTCAGAGTCTGAAAAGGAACAGATTGTTCAATTACACTGTAATCAATGCATGTGTGAAATGGAATTGTCATCACCATGTTATGTCATGTTCTACTAGCTAATGAAAAGGCAAGGAAAGAGCTGAAATACAAAACAATGAAAAAACAAGTAATGCTATTGCTTCCACATGCTCCTGATTTCCCTAATTCACACTAGCTCAGGTGTCTGGAGGTTTATTAGTTCAGTCATGGTGCACAAGAGGGGGGTAGAATTGTACATGGAAGCATTCATGGTGTGTTTTATTACTGGAAGTAACTGACTACTTTAGAAATATTTTAAAAGATTCTTCTTGACAGTAAACTTGCTTCGAGTAGACTCAACAGGCTAACTATATGTGACTCCAAAGTTCATGGAGTTTTTGTGCTTCTTGTAACTGAATTATTTCTCAATATTCAAAGATAAATAACGTTTAAAAATACAGTAGAACAAGTGTTCAGCTTATTTGCAAAAATTAGAGTGGAAATGTTATTTGCACTGTGGTATTATACGGGCTTCTTTCTGAACTAAGCTGCTTTGGCACTTTTTTGTGTTGAATATTTAGTGAAGAAAGAGCATTTACAGTCTTACTCCCCTTTTAACTATTTCAGTGGTCAGGAACATACTCAGTAGAACACGGCTAAAATGTTGACGGGCTTATACTTCACATGATCTGCACTCTTGCAGAAACATATGTATGCTATATTGGGAGTAAATTCTCTGGTTCATTCTATGAGTCTTTTTGTGTCTAAAATGTTTTGTATGATTATTTACCCTCAGAAAGGCCACAGCACTTCAAACGGTTCAACAAACACTGATGTCGAAACTTGCTTTGAAAAAATCCTTTCCCATAAACTTGTAAGCATTTTCCACATGCTGCTGTTTTCTCCCCCTGAAATTCTGAATGAGTTCTATCATATTTAAAAAAAAAAAAAAGGTGTTCTTCCCATCCTGGTTAAATGATGGTCAACCAAAGGAGGAGCCCAAAAAGAGGTCATTAAAAAAAAAAAAGTGCACATATATAGGTATATTTTCCTAATGATTGTTGGGAAGAGTGTTTTTATGATATTTAAAGGGTATTCAAGGATTCCTTTAGGCAATTTGTGGTGAAGCCTTCCTCCACTCTTCCAACTGAAGAGTGCAGTTAGAGAGACTGGTCTGCTTCCATCCTGTGGGACCAAGTAGAAGGGTCAGGTCTTCTCACAGGCTTTGTGATGTCACGTAGGTCAGTTGGCCTAGATCCCATGTTTTATTTAGGACAATTAGGTCTCTGTATATATCAAACCTTAGTTTTCTGGCATCCATCACCTTACCAGTTTGAGAATCCTCAGAAAATGGTTAAGGTTTGGTTTTAGTGTTTTGCTGAATTTCTTCTACAAACCAGACAAAATAATCTTTTCCTGAGGTGAATTTGCCCATCATGGAGCCAGCCTTCCTGGCTTTTTGTGCTTATATGGCTTGAACAGAGATGATATTTTCTCTTGGATAGTCTTATGCCATGACACTTAAGTTTATATGAATATAAACAAAAAGAAGTTTTATTTTGAGCAGATTATCTTAATATAAAAGATCTATTCTGTTTGCTTTGTGTTGTTGATTAAAATGTCCTTTGTATTCATACATGTATTTAAAAACATTTAAAAATCGGTGTCTAGTAAAACGTTGCTCTTGGCAAAATGACAAAAAGAAACATTTTTTCATGTAAAAAACATTACAAACACTAAGTAGGATAGATTGTATAAAAGAACAATTTAAAATGATTTTTTTGTCAGTCTTCAATGCTATTTATTTCAAACAAGTTTAGGCTTTAAAGTTAGTTAAGCCTCAATACAGCCTGTGAATTTTAAAAAAAGTGGAATGTCACTCCGTCAACTCTTTACTAGGACCTTTTAGATTTAGATTCCTTGTTTAAAAAAACAATTGTCCCTTTTACTCTCTATTACTTGAATAACATTGTGGGCAAAGCTTTTTTCTAGTTTATGTCACTATCAAGGCTATAGAAAACAATTTTCCTACCAGTAGGTGGAATCAGATGAAAATCTTAATTATTAAACAGAGTGTAGCTGTATTTTCTGATCCAGCCAAAAAAATTATCTGAGTGGCTCCACTTTTGAAGTTCAAAAATAATAGCAGATTTCTAAAAAATATTTAGCTCATAAGAATACAAATTAGACTAATAGAAAGTTATTATTTATATTTAAGAATACTATGACTTTGCCACCGATTCCTTACATGCGCTTTTGGAGAGTACTCCTGGATAGGTTAAAAATATTGCATGAAAGAAATTTCTGTTGTTAGTTAATATCTGTGTCTGTTCAGTAGGCAGTTATTCTTCTGGGCAACCTTTTCATAATAGAATTAAAATCTTCAAAGTATAAATACAAATATAAGATACAAAAAGAATACAGTGCCAGAAACTTATGAACATCTGAGTTTTATAGATACTATTTTAGAAAAGAATTCTAATAATTTTTGTAATTTTTTTGTATTACATTTATTCTCAGACCTCTTATGAAGAAAGTTGGCTGTATAATTTCTTTTATATGTTTATTCAGAAGAAAAGAGGGAGTAAAGGTTTCCTGGTAGTGTGTATAGTTTCCTGTATAGTGTGTATAAAGTTTTGGCAGCGTTAACTCTTAGTTTTACACGTAATTAAGGTAACAGGGTCAACATATATATCTCTTCTGAAAAATCTGAGATCATGCACAAAAGAGTGACTGATTCAGTCTGAGAGTGACTGATTTATACACCAGTTTATCTTGACCCAGCTGATTGAAAGAGGTATGGAATCCTTTGGAAAGCTCGAGGAGGAGAAAAAGGTTTGTCCAACCTTGTTGTATTCGTGGCAGTTGAGGGAGAGTTGTTCAGCAGAGAGCAAGATGCTGAAGTTAGACATTACAGATTTTCCTTCTGATTCTTTCTCTGTTTTCACTTTGAAAATGCTATTTGCATACTCATTTTTTTCATGGGTTCTGTATTTGTAAATCTATGGTAGTCTTATGTACTGATTTTGGGGTATAGTTTGTTTTTCTCCTGGGTGTTTTGGAAAGTGAATGAAAATATTCACCCACCCAGTACTTGTAAAACTTTTCAATAAAACTTCAGAAATTAGGAATTATACAGCAAGGAAAATGTTAAGGTCTTTAGTGATGGACAATGCAGATTTTCCAGCTTGTCTTTGGCAGACTTTAAAAAGTGCAAGTTAGACTTCAGTCTTTTTTTTAAAAATCTGCTAAAATGGTCTCCTGCATTTTTGCATTTCGTCTTTCTTTACTGTAATTTTGTGTGCTGGAGAGTTCCCATGTATGTTCTAGGAGGAAATAATTTTTCATGGGAATGTTTTTCTCCTTTCACCGAGGACAAGCTTTCCAGGGATGGTTTGGATCAAATCATACAGAATATTTGTGATGAAAAGTATAATTTACTGGAGCTCAAAATGCAGCTCACACTTTCTCAGTGAAAGGACGGGGGTGTTTAATGTATTGCAAATGAATGTCTTGGTATGGACACAGGTTCCAAACTGTTTGAAGAACTAAAGCCCTTTGGGAGAAACCTACACAGATAAATTTATGAAAGGTATGTGGGAGAACTTGTAACACCAGAATTCTGCATCTGGGGTTTCCAGCTATGGGACAGACTTGGCAAGCAGACCAAAGGGAATATGTTGGCTGTTGTCTTCTTTTTTTTTCTTTCCTAGGGTGTATACTGTAGTAAAATTCCTTGCAGATATGCACTCTCTATAGTTCCATTCAGACAGAGAAGCAGAAAGCTAATGAGTTATGGATTTAAGAATTTGTAAGAAATACGGAGTTTGCTTCTGTTCCATAGCACAAAGTTTCTGCTCTTTGCAATGTCAAAGAAGGTCACTGTGAAATTAAAGCTATATTAGAATTGACTGCTCTTAATTAAGAGGTCAAATAATCAGTCTTTTGCAGAGATGGATTGTTCTCTTTGGAAGGAAAACAAAGTTGAGTAATAGAGCACGTTCACCTTTTCCTCAAGAAAATTCCACAGCTGGGGATAATGTCACCTTCTCTGAAAACATGTCACACCATTTATGACTTGTGCTGGCACAATAAACTCTAACTCTCATCCCTCAGGCATTTGTAGTGGTTTGTTTACCTAAAATTCCTTCACATTGTTGAGAAAACATTGCTTTTCTTCCTTGGACCTAAAGAACAACAAACCCCAAAAAGCTGTTGATGTGGCTTGGAGGGAACAATGTTGTTCATCTGTTGGATTCCACAGATGAATGGAACCTCTCGTAAATGCTATTAGGTCCATATGTTCTGAGACTGAAAAATACATGAAAAGTGTGTTTGACTGGAAAAGCATTTGGTTTTCTTGCTAAACGTGCTAAGATGAAGAGAGCAAGGATGTCTTACTGGTGCCTGACTCCTGACTGTGTTAGTCATGTCAATACCTCATGTCCTTCAGATGATACTGGAGTTCCTGGAGAGCTTAGAAACAGCTCATACTGGCAGCTTAAATGAATGTAGACTTGTGAACTGCCTCCTGTGTCTTCCTTTTTTTTTTTTTTTTTTTGTGTGTGTATGTATGTGCAGGGACACGGTTCAGAGTGCTGTCATTCTAGTTAGATTGACAAGCCTAGTTGTGTAGAAGATAATATGCTCCAGACCAAAGGGACATGATGATCTTAAATTCAACTGATAGACAACATTACCAGACTATACATGGAATTTAGATAGCATTGTGTTTTTCTACACAAACCCTAAGTCCCCAAAAGAAGGAGAGAATTTCAATGTTTATTTGCCAGAAGTGCACTTAAATTGTATTTGAATAAATCTGTTAGATTGTTGTTTTGTTGGGACTGCCAAAAACGGATTGGCTGTCTTGAAGTATTTCTTTGCATAGTGGATCATGCTGCACATTAAAGAAGCTTACAAGAAGAAAGCAGTTTCTGTACTAAATGGTATCAGGGTTCACACTTTGGGTAATGATGTGGTTGTAGGCACTTAGAATGAAGATTTTATTATGGACAGCAAAAGTTAGGAATTTTCAGTTCAAATTACATCTTTTTTTCAGGTGATTTTTTCTAAATTGTCAAAGAACATTTCTGCAGCTTTTGTGGAGTAGTAGCTATAAAAGAGTATGAACATAAGCAGCACACAGTACATATAGGTAAAGCTACAGATTCTAGAGCTGCTTAGCTAAATCCATTGTAAATTTTTTTTTTCCAGTTACCTTCTTTCAAAACCATTTTGCTAAGAAATCATTAATGTCTCCTTTAAAACATCCATATACTTGAAAATGTCAGTTCATTATGAGCTAAATGCCTATAGGTGCCTTGCAGCAAACTTCACTTTTATCTTGGAATAAATGTCCTTGTAATTAAGAAAATCAATTACAACTCTTTGTCTGAACTTTATCATATTTATTTATTATATTAAGTTTTTTTCATTCAGAACAATAATTGTTCCCCTACTTTACAGTGGAAGTAGAAGCTGACACTAAGACTGGAATGAATATAGTAAAGATGAGCATCTTTTCAGTGATAATCTCCCAGTAAAAGTAGGGCCACCTATTATACAGAAAGTGGTTTTGTTGAAATGAAGGAACAGGATTGTCATCTGAGATGGCCATTATTTAAAATATTAGCAGGTAGAACATCTGATGATATTTCTCTCTGTTTCCAGTATTACATTGGCAGGCTGCTAAAGGACCATAGCTGGGTTTTGTGACTTGTAGTTTCAAAACATGTATAATAATGGTAGGGAATTTCTTTGAGGAGCTAATCTGTGTTGCAAACCTCAGCATGGTTAGAAGTCTGTACAACATATTTTCTGTAGGAGAGGTATCTTAAAATATTTATATGATATGTCTCTATCAAAGACTCTAGATTTTGACAAATGCATTTCAACAAGGGTTAATGATGAGCAAGAAAGCAGAAGGCTGTGTGTGTACCTCCTATGTTGTCGTTCTGTGTAGAAACACTCATTATTTTGCACAAAATAGGCAAGAAGAGACTACAGCTATTCCTCTCACTCATTACCCATATGAGCTCTCCTTCCTTTGTTGTTTTACTGTTGCCCTTTTGCTCAAAAGTAATTGATCCATTTCTGACTCCAAAAGATATACTGAAATTGGTATATATGGAAGAGGTGTTTGCGCTGTTCTTTTCATGCTTGGGAATTCCAAGGGGGTGTCTTCTAGACACAAATCTGTATGGGAACAGTGAACCAAATTTTAGAAGATCGTAAAGTCATCATGCCTTGTCAATCAAAAGTATGTTTTCACTAAATATAACCACTAAAATATTTCTTCCAGCTTCTAGCACTTGAGAAAATAAACCAGAAATCGATATTACGGAGGTTGGATACTAAAGCACATGTTAAAATATCAAAGCAATACCAGAGGATCAGTTATTAGAGTTAAACAAATTATTTTTTTCTAAAGAAAAGTCCTTCACATGTAGTTGTTGCATGATATTTCATTATTTTTAGAGAAATAAAAGATTCTGTAGAAAAGTTTATTTTATGAATTCTAGGAAGTCTTATTCAACAAAAGCATGCATGTGAAATTTTTCTTGCTTCAGTTTTGAAAGAGTGAGAAAACTGCATTGTAATGCCAGAGCCTAAATACTTAAAATGGTTCTAATGTATTGATCTTTGGGGTGTTTAATGACAAGGTGTTAAGAAATTTTATAAATTTTTTTGTATAGCCTTAAGCTACTTCCTGCTATTTTTGCATTACTTGCCTAGATGATCATATATTTATAATTGATAGTCCTGATGAATACAATAATATTAAAACATTTGCTATAGGGTTTTTTTTTTCAGAAATTATTATATCTGTTTTGTTTGAACATAATGCTCTCTGCCATGTGCGTTCTTTATGTACTTATTGCTGTCTGGTAATTATTGTAAGAGAATACTGAATGAAGCTATCATGTTTTACTAATAGTTGGACATTTTACATGCTTTTTACTTTCCCACCATCCTAGCATGCAACTGTCCATATCTTTTAAGAGTTTTTCTTCTGTGTGTTACCATAACTGTAAAGAAAGGTATCTCAAAGACAATAAGTGGTGTGTCATGTTATTTAAAAAGGATTCAGAAGATATGCAACTCTCACATTTATGTCACACTTTCTGCTACTCAGTGGTTCTTCAAAACTCTTGCTAGTCAGTGGTTTTCCTACTTTTACCTTTGTCATCATTACCTTTATCACATATTTCCTTTTTTTCTCCCTTGCATTGTTATTCTCACCTATAATCTTTTTTCAATCAGTGTTTGTTCAGAGATCAAGTTACTGAAGAGCAGTATTTGAGGGATAACTAAATAGTAACAAGGCCTGCTTCTGAGATAAAGTTACCCAGGTTACCAGATATGGAATTATTCATGTTTATTTGAAGTGTGACCCACTTTAAGGACCCTTTCTGAGGAAAGCCACAAAATAGCCGGTGTGCTTTCACGTTGGCTCCATTGTGTATCTTTAATTAACAAAAACAAGGATTTGTAAAGCTGCTTATTTCAGTTCCTGCACTAGCAAAAATTCTCCTTCATCTACATTGTGTTCCTCTGGGACTCTCTTAAAGTAGAATACAGCTGTCCTTGGAATTTTTTAGGCTTGCAAAAATGACTTGTGCACCAGGCCTTTCCTTTATAAATTGTGCCCCCTTGTGAAGAAATATGGTGGGTCAGCAGGAAGGACAGCATGAGAGCAGAGCAGTGTGTGGCAGCCTCAGCCGTGTGCTTGGGAACTGGTTCTAGAGGACTGTAATTAGAAATAATCCTCTTCTGTTTATATAATTTTTCTCAAAGTTTTTTCCTATTAATCTGTACATTTTCTGCAGTAGTATAATTGTATTAGTAGCTTAGAGGTGAGAAATCTAATGTGGGAAGAATCATTTTACTTTTACTTACAGTGAGTTTACATCATGCCAATGACCTTATTTTCTGTATTTATAAATATGTTTTAGAAATTGCTTCCTGACTGGCATTTTAAATTAATTTTTTCTGTAAATTCATGCAATACCAAGCACAAGGTGGTACTTTCAGATAAATTTAGCATTGCATCATTTCATTTGCAGTAATGTAAACACAAACTCCAGTAGGCCTGCAAAATTAAACATTAAATGTATCAGATTTTATTATCTGTGTGTCTGTGATCACTTTGAAATGCTTATGGAGTTTTTACAAGGAACAAATTTCCACAGACGATTGGGAAGTAGACTTGTAGGAGCTGCAGAGGTGAGGCAGCCCCATGTGCAGTGCAGCCACGGGATTAAGATTTGGCAGCACAGTTCTTTTCTCTGCAGGCTCTCAGGCAGTCTCTGTAGACGGGAACAGGCTGTCATCGTGGGTTGCTGAAAGCCAACCTGCACTTTCTGCTTGTGTTGGCTTGTTTCAATTTCTGTAAGTTTTGTCATTTTTTCCTGCCAGATGATATGATATGGATATGGTGAAACACAAGGGAAAAGGTATGGTTCATGTAATATAAACTGTTAAAAAGTTTTTCTTGCTCCAGGGATAATAGGAAAGCTTTCCTTCGTCAGAAAGAATGTAGTGCTCGAGAAAAATATATTCTTGCTTTATTAAGCAAGATATTTCTTTCTTGAACAACTTTCTTTTCAGTCAGTACTTATCCTGTTGTTGTAAACAATTAGTAATTTTGAAAAGTCTGTATTGTTTCCTTTTTATTTTAAATAGTGATACTGAATGTGAATGTTTACTAGCTTATTGTGTTTAATTGATTGTAAAGCCACTTACAGAATTTTAGCACATAAAGTTATGAAGTCTACTTTTTTGCTTAGTATTGGGTTCTAACTCTATAAATAAGGTAAATATTAATTACAGACATTTATTTTTCTTACTTTATTGTTTTGATAAAATATTTAGATGCCATTAATGAAGTTGAGATTAAACCCCCCAATGAATTTCGGATTCTTACTGTGACTTGATGAAGAAATATTGCATGTACAGCAAGGATTTATAGAAAACACTTGATATTTTTTAGTAAAGAATATTGAAATCGTAGGCAAAGTATGTATGACTTGTTTTTTTGAATATGCAGTAAAATATAAACGGAAAGAAATTCTGTAGCTATTGCTTCACCCAGTGTAATCAATACAAAACTGTTCAGTAGAAATGCAATCAGGATGACATTTGATTATTATGTATATTTTTATAAATGCTAAAAATATGATTTTGTCTTATTTTCCCTTCATGTGCATGTGAAGCTAAAATTACACTACCCACTAGTGATGATAGAGAATTGTTTCATTTTCCTCAAACATATGCTGTACTTTTAAATAGTCTAAAAAACTTGGAAATTGTCTAATGTTTAAATGTACTGGACTAGTCTTCCAGTAAAGCAATATGTTTCAGGAATTTAAACTGAACAGTGCTTTTGACTTGACAAGCAATTTATTGTGTAGGTTGGTTGATGAAGGATCCAAGTACCTGCTTGTGAAAAATAACACAATACTGGTTTTTTTCGTACATGAGCTCTCATGATTAGTAAGAATAAGTTGTGATGGTTACACTTAATGAACACAAACTTTGTATCTCTGTGACAACTTTTCTTACTTTCACTTAAATAGTAGGAGTTTAACCTTTCTGATACCTTGTAGTTTGGTTAGCTTTATTATGTTCAAATCAAATGACCTGGGAACATTATGACAGAGCTTTGAGGTTTTTAGTAACAGGTCCAAATATTAATTTTTTTGGTGCTGCTACAAAATCATAACACAAAGGAGAACTAAAGGTTGATACATTAAAAATATGTTAAGTCATATATACTATGATAGTGTTTGGCAGCATTAGGTTGTGGCACCTACTCTCCAAGAAGCAGATAAATGCATAGGAAGATAAAAGTTCCTGTTTTAAAGTGTGTACACAGTGATAAAAAAGGTGAATTGTGGGTTATACAGATAGGACATTTTGCTAGATGACCATCTTGCTAAGTAGCATGTGAATATGGGGTTTTGCTGATCTATTAGTAAGTCCAGGGCACTAATGTCCTGTAAATGAATAAAATATAGAGTCAGCCAGTCTGAAGATTAATAAAAAGAATGACTAGACAAAATGTTGAATTACAGTCACACGTGTCAAGCACATATTGAAGGAGCAGTTAGCAAACCCATTTTTTGTTTATGGAATTGTATTTGTTGCCATCTTTATTCGTTCTTACCTCTCTGTTAATTTAGAGAGGGGACACGACTCTCAGCCAGTGCCTTTTATGTATAAGTCATTTGAATAAAACCAAACCAGCGCCCAAGCTTTATATCTTACATTTTCCTAAGTAGCTAGACCTCCATCATTGCATCAATTTGTTTTCATGTGGTCTTTACATCTTCATAAGCAGATTTCATTACAGAAGAATGCATTAGTACAGTTTGTAGAGTAACTTATGGAATATAAAGATTGAGTTTGAAAATAGGTTTTAGAAGTACAGATGGAAATTACTTTTTTGCACCATGCAGTTGCCCTTTGCAGTGCCAGTATTGCAGTAGGTTTATATATTTAATGTAGATTTGGCATTTGATGAGATTTTTGTTATAAAAAGCATATGTAAACTTTTCCCTCTATGGAATAAATTGTCCTTGATGTGGTTCTGAGAAGATAGGAGCCTGGAAATTATTTCTGCTTGTTTATTCTATTCTACAGTAAAGATCCATTAGATCTATCTAATCTTTATAAAGTACTGGTTTTCTGGGTTTTTTTGTCCCTGATGTCACCATAAGTTTTTATCGTAGCACTGTTTGAACAAGTCTTCCTGCTTATTCTCAGAATGATGATGCTGTGACAAAACTGCCCTCTAAAGATCTTAAGAATGTACTTGTCAAATTGAAAGTATTTGGGACTTGAGTAAAATGTTAAGCTACTGCTAAAGTTTCATGGAAACATACAATGCTTTCAGCGTTTTTTCGTCTTTCTATGATAATTATTTAAAACAAGAGCAAACAACCATTTTTGCTTAATAGTTAACTGAAACATCCACTACAAATTTTCTTCCCTCAAGTACGTGAATAGTTTGTTATGTACATGAAAACTTGCTGCAGTTAATTCAAAACAAATCTGTACTCAGCTCTCCCAAAGCTGTTAAAAAGCACTATTTCTCATTAAGGTGAAGCTTTTGAAGTTTAAAGAATCCTAAATTTGGCACATGTACTTACAGATAAATAAGTCAAAATGTTTTCAGAACTGGTGTGATAGTATGAAAGAGAAGCTTGTAATAGGAATCTAGGTTTTATCCTTCATTTTGTGGGGCTAAGCATACATACAGGTCACTTATACATGTAGTTCAGTGTAATATAATCGCAATTTATAAAAATGATTACACTGAGCAGAGTGGCTATGAATTTTGGTAAGGAAGCTGTTGTATATACAAAGTTTAGTTGAAGCTAATGCTAAAGCAAAATAAATCTCATGGATGACTAAACTCTAGTCCCTGGGTCTGTAACAATCCCCAGAGAATAAGGAAAGTTAGTTTAAAATATTTTTGTTCATCTGGTCTTAAGCCAGATGCCTTAAATCTGAAAATCAAGCCTCCAGTGACATTCCACTCCAATGGGAAAAGAAAGGAGAACATATACTCTGATCCTGCAGAAACTTAACTTCATCAACAATTAAAAAGTGTAATTTAAATACTGAACTACCGTGCTCTTATTACTTCTCCCTTGTTCCGTCACTCTACTTTATCACTCATACTCATTCTCTTAAAACAAGCATATTTACCTTAAAAAACGTGTTAAATGTGATGAAGGAATTAGAACTTTCGAAAATTGCAAAATTTAGATTATCTATTTTGTGATTTTCAGTCAAGTTAAACTGAACTGGAAATATAATTAATGAATCAATGCCCCATGTTTAGATCTTGGACTTGGCCTCCAAAGCTCCCTTTGGAGACAGCATCAATTTTAACTTAATAACAATGTTACCACCCTTGCATCATTTTAGCAGATTCAGATGATACTTAAAAACTCTTTCAGTGACAATTACTGCCATAGATTCAGTTTGATTCCAGTATACACTTTTCTTATTATAAGTACGGCTATTAGTGTGTATTAGGTATCTATCATCAAAGTCGTTTGATAAAATAGAAATATGATGTGAAGATTGAATGTATGGTGTTCTGCAGAACAGTTATTTAAAGGCAACAGGTGAACGCCTGCTGAGCTGGAAACAAGGAAAACAGGAAGTTATTTTTTTAGGTTGCTGCATTGTATACTAGTTGTTCACAATGTCTTCACATGTATAGCTTTTCTGCACTTACAGATGCAGCACAGTCTTCCTTGACAGCTAATGACCAGGGAAGATGAATAGTGTTGAAGGTACTGTGTTCTTGATCAAAGAAAGCAACATAAGGGAAATTGCTGCGTTGTACCGTAATGGATCATTGTGATCGCTTAGTTTTAGCTGAAATTTTTATTCTAAAAATTTACAAGATGACCCTTTTTTATTCTTATCTTTTTGCAGGATTGTTATTAAATGTTCATTGTGAACAATGATGAATGAAGACTCACTTTTTATCAGTAAATTATGATTAGACATGTAATTTCAAAGCTAAGTTTGAAGTATCAATATTCTCTTGTGACTTTGGGCAAGGAATTTTGCCTTTTCTATTTCTGGGTAATTTTTAAAAAAACCCTTAAAGTGGAAAATGCCTCTTTATAGAACAGAGTTATTTTGTTTCATGAAATCATGTTCTGTATCCTGACCTAAAAGTCTATCAAACAATTCAGTCATGAAAACTCTGAGAATTTCCTGGCCCCAATGTACTATCCAAAATAATCTTATAATTATTCATGTGACCCTATGAACCCAACAGCTGAAGTACAAGCAAACAAATAGGCATGGATTCAGTGTCTATAAAATTAGAAAATGAGAACTAGATTTCCTGTGCTAAGGAAAACTTGCTCTTTTATTAGCTGTATGCCGTGGGTAGGATGCATAAATTTCACAGCTGTAGTAATCTGCCTACCAATCTTTTACTGTAATATCAGTTAAAATTGGTTATAAATGAAAGTATTTTGGGATGCAGCAAGGTTCTATTGCACTTTACATTTATTCAGTCCTTAGGTTTTTGTCTACATATCTGAACTATAGACTGTTTCTGATAGATGGGCTGAGATCCACCTTTCAACGTAAGTCCAGAATGTAAAGTACAATAAAATCCCATTATGAACCTTTTTTGATACAAATAAAAATAGTGATTGCATAATTAGAATCAACATGTACTTTGCGTCTGAGCTTTGGCACATTTACTCTGAGCTTGAGATCTTCTTAAGCAATTCTGAGCAGTTTCTCTACTTACAGGGATGCAGCATTACACTGTGTAAAAACAGAATTAGCCAGTTCTATGACCTTTAACCCTTGCCACTGGCTATCTTATGAATTTTAATATGAGAGACATGGGAATGGAACAGACTGTGTGCTTTCTGAATCACTTATAAGTGTACATATTAACAAAGTATTTTTGAAGAACTTTTAAGGCCAGAGTTCGGTATAAGCAGCTATAGTGAACTTTGACAAATAGATGAGATTGTAGAAAGAGGATGAGAAGCCAAACTTGTAAGGGTGGTCAGATATAGTCTTCAACAGCCATAATTTTTAGGTTTTCTGTTCGATTCTAAGATGATCATGTTGACAGGAGATCTCTTAAATGTTTTTTTCTTTACTGTATGTTACTCCTAAACCTTATTGTCAGTTTATAGATCAGGACTATGCAACTAAGCTCATCTTTCAAAGTTGTTTAAATAATCAGTTCACATGAGTGGGAATGCAGCTATTTTTCAATGTGTGAGTTCTGTGGAAGCCTTTCCTCAAATGGCAAGAATACAGTTGATATTAAGGTACAAACCCATACAGATTTCTGCCTGTATCTGATGCGTGTCTGGGGGTTTTGTTTGTTTTTTAGAGAAAATCTAGACTTGCTGTTGCTCCACATACAGAATAATAGGTTAAAAAAAAAGATGTGGGACATTTGGAGGATTCAGTGATCCATTGTAATAGTAGCATCCTTTACAGTTTGACATACCAAAGACGTTTCTACTATGATGAAAGGAGGAATTTAAAATGAAAATATTCATCTGTCCTGAATTGAAATTGTTTCATCATGACACATTTAATATTCTAACATCTAAATGGTTTGAATGAATTATTTCACTCTTTCTGAGAGTTTTAAGCCTAATTAGCCTATTTTAGATAATGTACATAGCTACATTAAAACTTCAGAATCAAAAATTCAACCTGCTAATCATCTTCTTGTTTTAAGTACTTTTTATAACACACCTCTGAAGTTTTATATGAATGCTTTTTTATCATCAGTAAGGTATATCAAAAGTCATTATTAAAATATATTTTTGAACAGTGCTTATGTGTGTGGTACTTATACTTTTATGTTAAAAACATAGTAGGTAATTTTGAAAGCTGATAACCCAAGAAATTCTAGTGCACACGATCAGATGTTCGAAGACATGATCCACGTCAGACTGGTAAAACTATCAGCTTTTCAGTTAAAAAACCCCAAGGTGTGCATTAATTAGGTGGAGATTACGCAGATGTTTATTTAAAAGAGTAATTTAATTTATTTAGTTACTAAGGCAGCAAATTGTTCATCAATTATATTGTTGGTGAAAGTTTGGAGGAAGTAAATAAACACTCAGGAAATAAAAAGAATACTGGCTGCATGTAGAATTGACAAGAGTAGAACAGAAAACGTCTAAAAGTTATAAGTTGCAAAGTACTATAAAAAGATAAAAAAATAAGTTAGCAAGTGAACTTGGTAATAAAAAAAATAATAAGTATATATTTTTTCACATACACACTTGTACCAACAGAGGTATAAATAACTGACCCAGCTGCAAGTGATGTTTTTCGCCTTTTCTAGCTAAGATTGCAGAGGTTTCTCTCACTGGCAAGGGCATTGTTTCACATTGCTGAAAAGTGATGAGAAGAACTCCTGTTTTGTGTTCAGCGTCATCCTTTCATTTTCTCTGTAATCAATTTGAAATTTCAAGTGTTTATGAAAAAACTTTCAAATGACAATTAATGCCTTTTATCAGCCTCTTATTTATATCTTAAGTTGATTCTTCTTAGTAGTTACTTGAATCTAAAGTATAATACCTGCCATGAAAAGGAGGACTTTCTCGGGGTGGAGGTACTGTTTTAAATCTGTATCCTAATTAGATCACACTGCTTTTCATCTTCTAAATCTGTGAAGTTCGTCTTTCCTTTGGAAAGGGCTATTTAATACAGAAATGGAAAATAAGTAAGTAATAGCAACCAAGTTTTTATCAAAAGTAAAAATGATGACTTGTTGGAAGTTTTGATCTGCTGTTACAATTTCTGTTCATAAATCCAAATCTCAAATTAATTGTTTTAAAAACTGTGTCATCATTTCCTGATGATAAGGCATGAAAAAAATTCTCCACTTAAGGCACTTGTCAGATACCAGAACTGAATAGGGATGGCTAATATTTCTAAAGAATGTTGAACTGTACTTAAGGATTATTGCCTGTGCAAGATAGTTTGATCCTCACTAAATTCTGTTCCTGTTCTTGAAATTATCTCATCCTTAACAGGATGCAATTCATAAGAAATATTGTCTGGTGAAGTAATGCACATTCTGTAATTGCAATTGAAGCTGTAGAAAGTTCACAGAACATCACTTAATGAATATTAGTGTTTGGGCACATCTGTGCTTGATCGCTCTTTTGGCAGCCTTCCAGCTGCCGTTGACACTGATTTCCATGTTCCCAGGGTCAGCTCATCTGTTTTCTGTGTGTCCTCTGCTGCTCTGGGCCACATTTCCCATTTACAACTTACTGTGTAGAACTGAATACTCAACAAAACTTGCTGTTGAGTAAGTGAGCATTGTTGCTCTGCAGCATGATACTCTTGTCTTGAGCTCTGTGCTGACATTCCATCTGCATCTTCCTCATCCTTGAAAGAGAGCACAAAAGTTGAAAGGTTTTTGAGAGCAGACATTGCAAAAAGAATATTGGCAAGACAGCTGCTGGAAGGGTATCCACAGTGTTTCTTCTAAATTGCTGGAATCTGAAGATCATTTGCAGAAAAGGAAAATATCTGGGTCTCCTACAGTGACTGCATCACTGGACATTAGAAGAGCTATGTGAGTATGCTGGAAAAAGCATTGACTCCTATGATGAAGAGATGCCTGAAGCCCTTTATTTCTTTCCTGTGATGTGTTCTTTCCTTCAGGTGTGTAAGGGGACTGGACAGGCTCCAATGCATGCACCTCCTCTGCAAGTTGTATGTGCCCTACCTCAGGGAGGGCAGCTTCTGTTTGAATTGGGAGAATTATTCCTACTATAAGGAGAAGGTGGAGACAACATAGCATTCCTTATATGTTATGAAGTACACTTCAGATTATACCATGACACTGTATCCTCTTTTTTTTTTCTTATTTTTTAAAATATAGTACAGTGTTTCAGCAATCTAGGGATACTTTAAGGAACTTTTCCATTACAAAAACTAGCATCTCAGCAGGCAAGTTATTAAATTTCAGCACCATGTGAAAAAACATAGAAAGCAAGATATGAGCAAGTTAAGATATAGACAATACTCTTACTCCCTGCCATATTTTCAGTTTTTGCTGAATTGCATATATTTCACTGTGAATATGTGTTTATGGCTCTAGTTTTCTTGCTGATTAGTTACCTTTACTGCTATTTCTTAAGCGCATATGCAAACCTGCACCAAATGGCTGTGTTTCAGCAAAACCTTCAGGTGGTGGTAGTTCTTGTTCTTCTGTTAGTAAAGCTGCAGGCAGGCCAGGTGGCAAGTGCCACTGCTGCATCTGCTGTCAGTTCTGCTTGGCAGGGCAGTTGTTGGCTTGCAAAGCCACCTGAAGGGTGATGTTCAAATACATCTCCAAAAGCTGTTGAGTATGAAGAAAGGCATCATAATATGTAACCCTTTATTTGATTGCATTTTATTTTAATGTGGGATGGCTGTTCGTACTTTGAGAATGTTGCCTGTTAGCCAAAAATGTTGGATCATGAGATGCTGGGAGAGGATCTGTGAGTTTGATGCCAGCTTGCAACACTGCCAGATAGTTGTCTTTGTGTTTGCCGCAGGGAGAAACTGCAATAGAGTGTCATGACAAACAACAGATCAGAGAAGCTTGGGAGAGGTAGTTGTCCTGGTTTCAGGTAGGCTAGAGCTTTCTTCTTAGTAGCTGTTACAGTGGATGTGGAATGGGAATGGTGTTTCATTTCCTGCTGGGCTGGACAGTCAAGAGTCTCTCACAAATTTCAGTGGTGCTACAATTTAGAAAAGCTTACAGTTGAGTGATTGCATTCAGCCACATCATCTGGAGTAATAAGTTGGGAGTGGAATTTAGTTGACCACAGGTTTTATCATAAACCTTGCCCTACTTGTTCTTGTAAATACCAGAGCTCAGTTGGACACATAGCCAAAAATTTCATCAGCTCTCCTGGTGTGTTCTTATTTGATTACAGGCTGCTGAGTACCACCAAGAAGTTAGTGTTCTAACAGTCCAAATGTCTGGCTTTTGTACTCCAAATACTGAAAGCCACTTAACAAAATGTCCAATTTCTTGAATGGATTTCTGAAGACCTCACCTATTTGATTGTTGAAGTGAACAAGACTTGCCAGTGAACAGAGCTGAGAAATAGTCCTGACAGAGCAGACCTTTCAGCTGTTCTCAGCATCCTCTTTGTCAAACACAGTAAAATCCCTTGGCTTTGAACAGCCTGCACAACTGTTTGAGATATGGCCTCTGGCATGTCCTCTTGAGAATATCTTGTGCACAGTAGGAAGAAAGACAAACATATACACTATTGTAAGGATAACAAAAAATGCATTTGGTGTTTAATGTATTTCAGTTCTTATAATTGATACATAATCAGAAATTGTTACAAGACACTCATATTTTAGAAAGACCTTGAATTAAAGCTTTGTACTTTAGCAATGATCTTGAAATGTCATGAACTAATCTGTGGGGGTATGGTCATAACCTGAATGAGATAAAGCTGTGAAAATCCAGTGTACTTCAGAAAATTACCTATCAGCAGTACCCATTTTTACATTTTTTACTAATATATGCTCCAAAGTGTTATGCTGGAGTACCATTTTGGAAGATATAAAACTGAAATATTGACCAATTCTGCATTAATGCTTCATTCACCCAAGTTCACCTTGCATATTAGTTTCTTTCTGACAAAGGTGTTTCTTTGCATAGCAGACTGTGCTTGTATTCCATGGTATATATATCTGAATTAAATGATAGAATAAATACATGTAAAAGCAATAGGAATGGTCCTTGGTCATGACTTCCAAGAGACCACTGTTAGCTTCATTTGACCAATTTTAGTAAGGGTTTTCTCTGAAAAACCTGCAAGGCCAAAATGAAAAATCACCCACAGAATTTCCTCACTTTAATGTAATTTTTTCGGAACAGAACAAATTTGAAAAGAGCAGCGTTTCCTCTGCTGCTAATTGTGTTTAGGCTTGTATGTTCTGTAAAACCTTTGTGTTTTCAAAGGGGATATTTAAATGATCCTCAACACATACTTTCCTGAGAGTTATTACTTGTTAATATACCTCTATGGCTTACAGGCATTTAAAAATGCTTTAAAAGCGTCCAACAAATGATGGCAGGCTGCTGTCAGCAGCCCTCCATCGTAGAAGTGCTCTGTAGGTGAATAGCCAGGAAATCAAACTGAAATGTGTTGTACCAACTGAACACATGCACACACCTCCTACATTTCAGTATTTCATCTTGATCATTCAGGATATCTTGATAGATGTGTTTAGAGAGTGTTTGGACAGATGCAGTGAAGTATTAAAACCTCATTACCCTATTGTCTCATATTTTTACACTGTAGTAGCAATAAGCATAATTTTTCATGACTGTTCTTTGCAATGAAATTCTTGGGTACACATATTCTTCTGTACATATTCTGCTGCCCAATAAATGGGAAATTTTAGTCGATTCATAATTCCAGTTTCTGGGTTTCAAAAGCACAGGAGCAGCTAGACAAGTGATAGCATGCCTCCAAGGTCTAAGCTAAATACTTGAGGCAGAAAAAATATGAAAAGAGAAACAAAAAAAGACTACAGTAGGAGATACATGTAAATTTTAGTAAGAATTCACAATTAGTTTTTATGAACTGCTATATCTGATATTTGCAGTACAGCAGTACCCACGAACTCCAGCTTCATTCCGGGGGAATATGTGTCATAAACTGGGCAGTAAGTGGCTGCGGTGTTTAGGTGTAGTAATGTTGTGGAGAAAAGGACACATTGCAATTTGCAATTCCGTGATGATTAAACAGAAAAAAAAAGTGCAAGAGAAAACTAAGGAATAGTTTCAAGGCTAGCATAAATTGCTCGTTCTTATAGTTATTTTTAAAGATATTTTTAATATCTTGGCAAAATATGTCTGTCGTCACTGTAAGAAACTTTTATTGCCCGAAGGTTATCAATAAGTTAACTTGCAGATACCATTTTAAGTTACTAGAAGCAAAATTGAGGCACTTTTAGAAGTAAAATTTTGATGATTTATTGCATACATTATTAAGAGGTGAATAATCTATTTTGTTTCCATGCATTTTCCAAGTATGGACTTGGTTGTGAAGCTGCGAAGATGGAATTCTGTCTGAATTTAATCTTTATTTTAATGCTAATTTTCATTTTTTAGTTGGAGGACAATTTTCTCCAGTAGAAATCAGAAATATTGTATGTTGCAAGTAGTTTTTATTTTTCTTTTATTTACCATTAAAATCTCTTAATAAAGAAAAGAAAGTAAAAATCTGTTGAAGCTGTAGTATACTTTTATTTGAATACTGGTGTATCAGTATATGGAGTTTCCTGTTTCATCTCGTTTCTTATTTTAAAAGTGTTGTTTGTTCATTACAGAATGTTTAGCATTGCAACACTTTCAGAGTCAGACACTGTCCTGAGTTTCTTGTGAGTTACTGCTTTATATGCAGTAAGTGAAACATGGCAGCATCAGACTGCAGATGGTTTTGCAGTCTTTAATTTGATATGTAAGGCAAAAGTGAGGCTTTGTTTCTTGATGGATAGCTTTCAGTTTAGTGCTGCATCCTACTCTTTTTGGTTCACATTCATTTTTAATTACATTAGTCATTCTTTGGTAGTGGCATGGATCAATAGGATCTGGATTCTGCCAGGATGAACTGTAAACTCTGGCTTGGAATAAACTTCTTTGTCTCCCAGGCAAGATTAAGTTTCCCAGTTGTCTGGGGGAATCTCTCTGAAAGGTGGTTTTCCCTATCAGTTACTTGAGGGATTTGTTGCTATTCTGATTGTTTCACTTCTTTTCAGGGGCTGACAAGTATACACATTGTAAGTCTGCATTTTTTCGTAACCTCATCTGTGTGCAGCCGAAGTAACAAGCTCAGAACTTTAACACATCAAAACAAACAGAATTTGAAAATGTTATGTGATGTGCAAAGTCTTTGGAGACAGCTAGTGCCCCAAAGTCTACTTTACACAGAAGAGATTAACACCATTATTCTATGTATAATCTCTCCAGCAAAACACTGTCGCCTATTTCTGTCAACAAATGGTTTCTTTGCTTTGGCAGCTGAAAGAAATTTTAGTTGTGTAGGCAACAGAATGTGCCTTTATAAGTTGCAGAACCCAATTTTAAAAATATTTTGGATGGTAACTGCAGTTTTGAGAAGTTAAATTATATTCATTAACTAAATATTTTTTTAAACAAACTAAAAAGACTAATTATGTCTGCTGTGTGTAACACACTCAGAGTCCAAAGGTTTACTGTTTCACAGTACACCTTTTGAAAAGGTACTTGCAGACAGCTAGCTAAATAAAAGATCTACACACATCCCATCCAGGTAAGGCATGCTTTAAGAGCACATTTTCTTTCTGAATTAAGGTGATGATGTGTCTGCACTGACAGTCTAAAAGTCCGTGAAACTGCCAGATAGCAAAGAAAAGAAGATAAAGATGCAGGTGTAATATTTCTAGAAACCTCAGACCAAACAAATTTTGGAAAATCTGCAGGGAGAGGGGAAAAAAGATAGATGCCACAACATTTTATGCTGTAGTGTAGTGCATGAGTAGTGTAGTGCATCACAGAAGGTATCTTTTAAAGGCATTGAGTTATATATAACCATAGTCAACATGTGAAAGTTTCTTTTTTTATGTTAATAAATATGTCAGTGTTCTTTTTCAGATCATTGAATTACATTACTAGTTAATGAATTATTATATTTTTAATATAAAATTTTAGATTTCCCCAAAAGGAGGTTATTACACAAAAATAAAAGTTAAGATAACAAATATCTACTTAATATATTAGATTGTATTTGATTTCCTGCAATTTGTTTACACGGATGAAGGAACCACATCATTGTTCACCTCTTCTGTTAGTGGAGGGTCAGATCCCTCATGGAACAAGAAGCTGGATCCCTCCTCACTGACCTGGCAGGGTAAATGCCAAGCTCAGGGCAGAAGTGGATGGGTGTGAGATCCCTGTGCTGGGAGCCGCTTCCCTCCCTGGATCCGTGGCTGGGCACATGTGTGTCCCGTGGGCAGGGTGTCGGTGCCTCTGACATTTGCACAGGCTGTGCAAACAGGTTCTTATCATTTGGCTGAGCACATGTGTGCTTGCTTTGTAGGACTGGCTGCAGTTTCTGCCATGTTGATGGATAGCTGCATTTTGTTTATATGTGGGAAATGATGGCAACAAGACACAAGGCGCTAATTGAAAAAAACTGTCACGAAGCCATCAGCTTGTTTCTTCTGCACATCTTTGCCTGGTGGGGAGCAACCTCATGAAAATTGTCTCAGCACCTGTCCTGGTGACAGTTATGCTGACCTTTCCCTGTGTTAATTTTTAGTTTACACTTTGTAATTAAGAAGCACAGATCATTGAAACAAATTATTAATGTTAATCAGTAAGTCAGCATGCAAGAATGCAAAGAATCAAGTCTCCCTTGTATACTAAATGAAGAGATTTCTTCCAGATTCTTGCTTTGATCATTAGACTCTTTTAAATAAGCAAACATTACTTAGTTGCTAAGCCACAGACTGAAGTTCATTAGTGTGTTATCACAAATATTGTAAAAAGAGTACTAAACCAATATAAGATAGAGGACCTGTACGTAGGCTGGAAGTAATGCAATAAATGTGAACATTTTGAAAGAGGGTTCAGAGTGATTAAAGCCATCTCTGTTTGCAAAACCCCGCCCACTCAGCAAGAAAAAGTGCCAACCCTGAGTTGATCTGGTTTTTTCTGCTACTGATATCTCTAAGGTTTTCTGGAAGTACAACAGATCTAATAGTATTATAAACGGTTTTGTTCATATTCTGTGTTTTATTTGTTGATGAGGTATATTGATGTGGGGTTTTTTTAGTCTAATGGTTATCTTTAGAATGCTTTTAAACATAGATGGAAAGTCAGAATGACTTCTTACTTAAGTATCCTGTTTGGGAGCCTGACCCAAAATCCTAACAAGCCAGTTTTGGATAAGTAGAAATTGCAGGTCATCGAACTTCACAAGAAGTCATGGTCATTTGGAATTGTTTTATATTCAGTATGTTATCCTAAGCAAGCAAACTAACAGTCAGTCCATGCTTTTGCATTCTCCACAGATCTTCAGTACAGTGAGAGAAGAAGAGGAAGGAGCAGAAGATATTTTTGAATATATTCCTCATCTTCTGAGGAAGCTCCCAACATCTGTTACAGACTGTATATACAAAGGAGATAGTTTTTGTGTAAAACTATGTGTAACAGGTGCTTACTGTCAATATCGTGCCACTTCACAGAGGACTGCACTCTCTAACTACATAACTGGTGCTTTACTAGAAGCAACTACATCATTAGGAGCAAGAAGTGGTATTTTAAATATCTTCGGAGGATCAGCTGGAAGAACAATGCTTAAAGGTAATGAAGATTTTCTTTCATCTTTGTCCACTTAAAGTATAGAATGAGTTGCAAAATTATGAATACTGTGTAGTATTCTGTAGTTTATATACCCATCCATGAAGTTAACAGATAAAAAAGATTTTATGTTTTCAAATATTTTCCTTTGGAGTCGTTATGTGTCATAGTGAATAGCTATCTTAGTTTAATAAAGTAAAAACACAACTAAACTGAACAGACTCATATTACAAAACGTTGCAGGTTTTTTTCTTGTTTGAATCTTTTCTGCCTGCATCCAAATTTAATACCTAAGCCATTGTTTTTAGGGTGTTTCCATGTGTAGTATTTCTCATTTACCAAGTGCTCCTGCTCATGGGCTGACTTGGTTCAGAACTAGAGAAAGGAGGGTATGCTCTACTTGGTTATTATTGTTGTCATAATACAAGTAGCTGTCAACATAGCACTGTATTGTGAAGTGTGTACGCTTCATTACTGGTTTATATTTGGTCTTTTCCTGGGTCCATCATCTTTGTAGTATTGGATCATTTCAAATAACATGGGTACTGACTGTATGGAAAGTGCCTGTTGGAAAATGGATGTTGCATGCTAAACTTCCATGCTGATCATCTTCGTATGTAATAACATCCTCAATGTGATTTAGTTTAGTCTGTTTTGGAAGCTAAACAAAGCCTTCTTGGTACAAATTCTGTGCTTTAAAATATGGTTTCATACAGAACAGTACTTACATTATTGATTAATTTTTAATTAATGCCTAGAATATTTCATAAGTTACTCAAGAATTTGGAGATCTGTCATCATCTGATAAACCATAACAAAAGGATGTAATATCTCTGTCATACCATGGTAGAAGTGATGCATGTGGATATTATGGCTTGCCCAAAATTTTACAGAAATATGGCAAAATAAATGCAAAAACAGCACCATTCCTTAACTAACACAGATACTGACTTCATTTCTAACAGACAAATAATGGTATAGTTTATGCTCATATATGGGTGTCGTATTTTTATCCCAAGAAGTGGCCTTTTCTTGTTTTAATTCTAGCTGAATCAAAGGGTAGAGCGAAGCACTAAAATATGCTATGAATAACAGGTACGGATGGTAAACTTGTAGCATGTGAATGAATTTCAGTAGTATCTTGAGCAACATTACTAAGCTTCACGCACCGTCATTGTCTATGAGAGACAGATATGTACAGTATAGCACCCCATTTTGGTAGGGTTTTCCATTTTATTTTGTTTGATTTTATTCATTCTGGGGAGATGAGTGCTTTAGAAAAATAAACATGGACAGTCTGTGATACCTCGGAAATCAGGATTAGAAGAACTGAGCCATGTGCTTCAGAGCTGAGTTCTGAAACTGAAGCAGCAGCAATAGTTAGCTGAGGCCCACCAAGCTGCTGGTACAGCCACATCTTTTTGTGGAGCCTGAGCTAGTGAGTGCTCTTGTGTGCTCTGTGTACTCCATGTACCAGCACACTTTGCACTAGTTTGGGGGTATCTATGGTGACAGTATTATGTGGTGTATGTTGTTGGATTCTGAGCCAAAAGATGTAAGACATTAAAAAAAAGTTCAAGATTTTGAACTCAGTTTGCAGTTCCACTGATAGTCTGTGTAGAGAGTAGAGACTGGATTTACTGTAGTGGTCTAGGCATGATTTACTGTGCTGGTCTCTGGTGAGGAAAATGTATGATGCAGCTTTAAGATATTGAAATTTTCTGGATGTGGAAGCTTCCTGTTCATTTATATTGTGATGATCTATTGTGTCAGAGAAATTATAAGAGTGCTCTCTAAAACATTTATATGGAGTGTTACCTGGTGATATGACCAAGTCGTTTGCATTAGCAAGGAACCCAACTGTATTCTGAATTCAGAGCTCTGGTCATCATTCATGGGTGGGTATCTTTTGAGAAATTGTCCTCTCTGTACAGATTGATAAGAAGGTTATTTTCATCTGTCCAACATCCTCTGTTTTGCTGGATTTAACCTCAATAAGCTAACCTCATCTAAACCTGAGAAATTTTAATTCACGTCAATAACTCTGTCATCAAATGTGATGGAGGATTTATCTCAGGATACAGAATGTCATGGGAACACTTCACTCAGTAGTTGTTTCCAGGCATTGAAAAGGGAATATATTGATCCTGTTCTGGTTTAATAGCTGCTGTTGTTTAACCCTGGTAGGTAGCACCTTGCTGCCACTCACTCCCCTAGAATGAGATCGGAAGAGAATCAGAAGGGTAACAGTGCAAAAATTCATTGAAAAATTCAGTTGAAGAGAGTTTAATAGATAAAGTAAAGGCTGTGTGTGCAAGCAAAGCAAAATAAAGAAGTAATTCAATACCTGCAGTCAACAGGCAGATGTTTAGCCCTTTCCATGAAAGTGGGGCTCTGTCACATATAATGACTTCTTGGGAATACAGGCACTGTAACTCCAAATTGGCTGTCAACTAAAGAGTAAATATTACAGCACTTTACATGATTTTCAAGACAGTTATTAAAAAGCTTCCAAAGCAGAAATAAATTTTTTTAATAGAACCAATCTATATTATGAAGTCTTGAAAAGTTCTCTAGGGCTGTTGAATTTGTGTTTGGAGAACCTTTTCTGGACTAGACAGCATTCCACTACTTTCAAAATGTTTGCAATTTTTGGAGACAAAGTTCAGCACTCTCTTGCACAGTGTGTTTAAAGAGGAGCCCGTTACTTTAATGGGAAGTGTGTTCATGAGTCAAAAGGAGGACTTCTCAAAAAGTTAATTCTCTCTTTAGTTAGGGCTTTTATGTAATACCTGCCCAGGAAATAGGGATCCTGCAAACAGGAAGTCCCTAATACTGGGGTAGCCTCCTGGGTTTGTGTCTCCCCTAGCACCAAGCACTTTGTCAGTTCTTTGTGTTCAGTCCTTCAGGGGTTACTTAGTGACCTGAGCAATGAACCTTGCAGTGACAAGCAGTCCAGCTCCAGGGAATACTTTCTAAGGTTTTGCTTGGTAGCTAAGGACCTTAAATGCTCTGAGTCCCCAGGGCTGGGATGGTTTTGTGGGCAGATCAGCCACTGTTGTTATTTCCACAGAAGGCTTCCAAACATACCAGACCTTCTAAGCCAGAATTCCCAGTCACGTGGATCTGAGACTGAGAGTTTTCAGGAGCTCAAGTAGGGCCTGCTGTGTAGGAGAGTCATGTCTGGGGCCTGGAGCAGAGCTCCTGCAAGCCCTGCTCTCAGATGGCTCTCAGGCTCCCGACTGAGGGGCTGCCACTCCACTCCCGCTAGCACAGGGATAGTCTGAGACTGGGCTCCCGGGAACCACGGATGCCTGGAGTTCCCACAGCTGCTCAGTGACATTCACATCCTTGTCAGCATCTTTGTTCCTACAGAGAACATAATTTTCACATATGAACACTGAAGACATTTAGGCTGCACTGTTTTAGTATCTCTGTATGTAACTCAGAGTTTTTGGTTAGTAAAAATTTTAAATGTGTCTTTCAATGGGATTTGGATTGAAGCCAGGTCTTTTTTCCTGTAGAAAGGAAATCCTGCTTCTCAGCCTGCTCTGTTTCTTACAAATTGATTGTTAGAGAAATTTGCTCATTGTTGTGAATGGGCCAGAACTTCCACTGGAATCATATTTGAAGGGCCAGTCATTGTCATAGTTCATATGGTGTTGACATTTTTATGCAGAAAGTGAAAAAAGTTGTGTCTTTCTTAAAGAAGGAACTAGAGTATGTGAAAATGTTTGTACTTTACATTTGATAGAATTATCATTTGAAAGAAACATGTACACTTCGCCCCCCCAATTTAGTTCTGTTTGTAATCTAAGAAAAAGGGAAGGACAGTTAGAAAGAGGTGTCTGAAGATGAAACAGATTGCAAACACATTTCTTATCAGTGTTCTTTTCACTTTAGAATCTTCTAAAATGGGTAAGTCTGATGCCACTCTCTGTGATATAAATCGGACTACATCTTCTAGAGAAAGCTGGATGGGACTTGTTAGACTGACAATAGCAGGTTTTGACCAAGAACATAAGGAAAGTAATTTGTCATGAATGTGGAGGCAGACTGCAATGATCTTAAGAAAACCTGCTTAATTCATCCCACAGAATTTAGTGATTACCCTTTTTTTGTAATCAGACTTTGCCATGTGCAAGACTGCCCAGCAAACAGGTGCCCAAGTCTCTGTGGCTTTTCCTGTTGCTATTTCTTGTATCCTTTGCACAAAGTGTATTGTTACAATATTGGGAAAATTCCAGGATCCCTCAAGTTGGGGCAGTTGTCTGATAGCCACATGTCAGAGTCATGGGTGCTAGCAAGCTTGATGTACATAGATTTAGAAAGACCAGCATAATTTAGCTGGTGGGTTGTGTTTGTGTATGTTGTGGCCAAAGGTTAAGACCATATAGAATGAGAGATAAAGCCAAACAAGCTGAAATTGAGACCTGAAAAGACAAAATGTGTCTTAGGGTGACAGTCTGTGGTGAGATGTGTCAATGCGCTATAGGAGAGGAAATCAGATACTGGAGACTGGTCAGTCTGTATGTAGATAGTGTGGCCTGAGGCAAGGGTGTGAGTCAGGAAACAAGGATTTCATGCCTGCTGTGTTGCCTCCAGGATGTAGGTTAGGAATAGCAGGAACAAGTGCAGGTCAAATGGTTAGGAACAGAGAGAAGAGTGACATGGCAGGAAGCACAGATCAAGGCTGAGACATCAGGAAGGAGGAGAATGATTTTGGAGGACAGCTGTAAGTGTAGGGACATGTGGGACTATCTGGAGCTGGCTACAGTGATTGTATCTGCTACTGGCAGAAGGGAAAGGTCACTGAGGTCAGTCTCCTGGACCTGTCTCACCCTTTGGCCAGCCCTAGGTGCAGCCAGATTGGGCTGCAATCAAAGGGACGCACAAAGGGTAGTGGGAGAAGGACTTAATGATGATCCTTGACAACATTAATTTAACAAAAAACTTCCTTCAATCCAACCTGTATAATACATTATAGGCACGAAGATTTAAGTTCTCCCAGCATAGCTTGTCTTATCCTTACAGTCTTCTTTCCAGGGTCAGTAAGGCATAGTACTGCAAGATAGACACATAATTGAACCAGGCAGAAGGTTGAAGTTAACCAGTGTAAGTAATCTTATTAAAAGAATTTATTATATTTTCATCTGTAAAATTGCACCTTTGGATGTAATAGGTATCATACTCCTGGTACATGTCTGTATGGATCTGGGTATCCTAATCTGTGTACAGGGCTAAGCAGTTAAGAAACTACTTAGTTTCAGCTGATTTTATGTAGATTTTCATTCCAATAATACTGTGTGAGAGTTTGGGTACCCTGTTGATCCTTTAACCTGTCTATCTCAGTCTCAGCTTATAGCAATATTTTTCTTGGGAGTCTATAGCTGTTATTTCACTAAAAGAAAAAAAAAAAGAGTTTAAATACATAGAATGAGTCTGTGTTGTTAGAGGTTTGTTGTGAGGAAGGTAATAAAGGACATGCTGATGTCTGTGGATGAAGGCTGAGAGAGGAGAAGTTTGTGCAAAGTGATGTTAGTTTTAAAATCAAATTTATTATTTTTTTATGACAACTACTCTTCAGAAAAAAATGAAAAGGGATTCTGAGTGCAGATAGTTAATCCCTGAACTGCTTATTATTGTTTATTATTTCAAAGGTCTGAACATTTGTTTGAATGGACCTTGTAAAAGTAGTGTCCATGGGAACTTTTAAAGTGTAGAATGGAACTTTTTCAGTATGTTTATGTTAGCATGTCAGTCATGAGCAGAAAACCCCAAGGACTCAAGAAACAAGATGATTCAAAAGTCATCTCTTGAAGCTTTGGTTTTAGGAACCAAACGAGAAGAGAAAATTCAGTTTTGTAGAATAATGGTGTTTTATTTCTCCAGACAGAATTTTTTTGCTAAATTTCAAGAAGTAATGTGCAGTTTATTTAGCAGATCAAAGACATTAAATTTTTTTTCCTCCTTTGGGCTTTCAGATACTTGCTTTTATAACTAGTGAAAAATACTTTAGTAATTGACCCTATAATGATGAGAAATGCTTAATTTGATGGTTCATTTTATATATTTGTAGTGAGATAGCATTAATGAAATTTATATTTATAAATAAAATTAATTTAAAGTTTTGTATTGCATCTCCATGTGCATCCTTATGTTTTCATATATAACATGATTTTTTTTGACAATCTAAGTGTCCTAGTTTCCATCTGGAAGTTGGAAACAACACTAAATTGTCATTCTTCCAATTAAGAAAGAATATGCTTGTGTTGTCAATGAAAAAATGCTGGTGTGTTGGCCAGGTCCCTGGCCATGGTCGTTCCTTCAGTAGAGATTTTTCAGACAAGGCGTATATTCACCGTATAAACAAAGTGTCTCTGAGTGTACTGCTCGCATTCCAGCTCTGCACAGACCTCTCTCAGACTTCCTGGGGAAATGGAGAAAGCTTTCTTGTGGCAGCATATTGGTTTTCAGTCTTCTGTACTCTAGCAAATTTCATAACTAACTTTTCAGTGATGTAGTCCTGCTGCTTGTAAAAGTGGTATAAACTGTGTGTAGACAAGGGTGAGGTTAGAATGAAGAAAAGAAGTGATAGAAGTACCAGAGCCAGATACTGACTATGGGATGAAGACAGGGGTTTGGTTTCTACTTACTTTCTGAACATAGATGCAGTCTGAGGGCTATGCTGTCTTTTAAATTCCCCCTATTTGTAATTTCTTCGAGGTTAATCACATTTCTGGAAGCCTCGGGGAGGTTTTCCTCTACTTTGCCTCTCAAATAAACTTTTTTGGATGGTTGCCTAAGTCATAGCACTTTGTCCCATTAAAGTTAATGCTATTGCCTTTTACTGGAGTTGTTAGTGCAGAGAGCATAATAGCTGTAAAGGTAGGGCATTTGCTAATAAAGAAACACACATTGTGGTTTTTGTAATGCTTCAGATGAAGTTTCCTAAAACAAAAGTAATTCCATTTATTACTTTTGGCCTATTTAAACAACATTGATATAAATATAACTTGTACAAAAGCCTGAGTGTAGGGTAACTTATTTCTTAATATATTTAAAGACAAAAATCCAGCAGAATTAAAATTACTTTTGTTTATAACTCTGCTGTCAAAATCAAATGCTTTTAGTCTTAGCAGGATGTATGCTCATCCTTAATTTCTAAACTTCCTTCCATTTGAATCCTAGTGTTTCAGCTTTTATCTGGGGAGGTGGGAAACCTGACCTTTCAGTGAGCCAGCCAAATGCATGTCTTCTTCATGGCTTACACAAGGCATGTCAGTTATGCATTTTGCCACAGTTTGTAGCTTTAAACTGAGCAGCTGTTGCCTCGCTGTTAGTTTGGACAAGTGCAGTGTGGAGACTTTTTGGGGCACTGAAGTACCTGCTCTTCTGGCATTTTAGGAGGAATCTAGGATTCAATGGAAGGCACATGTGCTGGTAAGATTTGCCCTTCTGTGACCCATAGTACACAGTTCTGATTACGCACAGGGAGTTAAATCAAAGTGATAGTTTTGTTTCCAGAGAGGTAGCTTGGGTGCCAGTTTTCTAATCTTATTTTAGATCTATAATGGCTGCATTTAATAATAGTGCTGTAAGGACACAAAACTGTTTCTAGGTGGAAAATGAAGTAAGGATTTAATTTAAGCTATATGAAATAAGGTCTTAAAAGTGTATTTTGTATTTCAGCTTGTTTGAAATGGAATGCAATATTTTAAGTAATTTAGGAAAATTGCTTTGCATTTATTTGGTTCACATTGCAACTATTTCAATATTAAATTATGTTGTGGGACATTCCTTTGTTTCGTATTCTACAAGAAATGAGTGTCTGTTGCAAAATTGCTGGTTAAAATACAAATTTCAGTACTTTAAAAAGTACTAGAACAAGGTAAGTATTTTTTTCCTAAAGTATATAAATTACTCAAACATTACACATTCATAACATATTTTTGAATGTAAATGCACTGCTGCTTTTTCTTTAGTGAGCTTTTCTTCCTGGATCTTCAGTATCCAAGTTTATAACTTGCAAGCAGTTTTTGTTTCATGACTGCTTAAGGGAGTTTATGGGTTTTTTTCCTTTCTGAATGACATGTACACATAGCAGCATGTAATAGCAATGTTTTGCTCCTAACTGGTCATAAAGAAACCCCTCCATTTGCATGTTTTTTTAAAGTGGCATTTGTAACTTGAATGAAGGTTCATAATATTTTACTCTGTGAAAGGAATGTCCTTTATGTGCTAACTCTCCCATTGCCCTAATCTGGCTGTTAGCTAAAGGCTATGACAAGCATTCACCATTCAAAGTGATAGTACCCCCTTGCAATAGGAAGGTTGTCTTGGTTGTCAACACCGTTATTCTCACCTCAGTGATTTAGAGAGCACAGAAAAAAAAGCACCCTGATATCAAGTGTATCTATATTAATTGCAAAACAATGGTGGTTTTGATGTGCCTATTCAGTCAGTGATAACAACTCTGAGATAACTAGAAATAGTACAAGAAAGGGAGTGAAATTTATTTTAGTTAATTTCAGCTCAGACTCTTCCCTTTGGCTGTTTTGTAATGTTTTTAGCTTTGATTTGAGGTGGAATGATGTAAACATCTTTCTAAAAATTAGGCTGATATGAGAATTTTTCTTAGGCCATAGTTGGTTTAGCTTTTATTTAAGAGGATTCATATCGACATAGTTTTTGAATGTTTAGTTACTTGCTTTTGAAATACTAGTTATGTATATAAAAGCATTGCTACATATTTTAGTAATTCTGAAATAAGTAATTTGCCAGGAAGATTTATCAAATGAGGATTGAAAATGTTTCAAAGCAATAGTAGAAGAAGTAGGATACAATTTGCTGCTAAAAGTACCTTTAACTTTTTTCGTGAGCTTAATTTTAAGGGCTTTGCACAACTCTACAGTAATTACATATTTTTGTCTACATTTCCCATGGACTTAGTGCGACAGATTTCATGTACACTTTCAGCTTTCTTTGTAAGTGTTGAGGTCTTCTAGGAAAGGGATAGATCTGATGCTGTTGCATTATGTCTCCTCTCTTTGTCCCCATCCATGGGCTGGAGTGGTGTCTCCTAAGAGCATTTTTCTTTGAGGGGGGAAAAAGAATTCTCAGTCTGTAAAAGCTATTGCTTCAAATGCCTTTATTATGTTACTCTTAGCTTAGGAGTACATTTTATCTGGAGCTGTTCACCTGTATTTGCTTGTTCAAATTTAAATTGCAAAGCTCTGCAGAGAAACACAGCAAAATGGTCCTGTGGAGGGCCAGGAGGTGGGCTGGATGATCCTTGTGGTCTTTCCAGCTCAGCATGCTCTGTGATTCTGTGAAAAAATTCTTTAACACGGATGAAGTGTCATAAATATTTGTAACTTATTCTAAAAATTATTATACAGTTTTTTCAAATAAACTGCTCTTCTTATTAATTTCTAGAAGTTTCAAGTTGGAATTCAGAAAAATTCCAATTGAAATGTCATTAATCTTTGGGACTTGATTCTAAAAATAGCTATACCTAAAAATAATGCTTTTGTGTTATTTGCTTAGAAGAGTTAGTTCTGTTCTTGTGTTGGTGTAGGCACTTGGCTGATAAAATCTAAATAACATTTTAGGAACTTATTTGTGGTATTATGCTTTAAAGCACCATGAAATAGTTTTGTTATTATTTAAGTTGAAGTGTCTTAAATTTTTTTTAAAAAAAGAACCTTAGAAGTAGAATTTTCTTCTAGGCTTTAGGTGTTCATAATATGCAGTTCTGTAATTGCCATGAAGTAGAAGGAATCGAATTAAATCATATAGTTCGTGTCTACCTCATAGGTACAGTATTTGAATATAAAACCTCCTAACAGCTACTAACAAAACTTTTAAATATGTATTGAGCACAAAAAAAAGAGGTGCTGCTTCAGGTACTGGTTGTCTTGAGGATGGTGGTAGGATTTGCATACAAAGTCAGTGTTTGGGAGAGAAGTCTTCAGGTATTTTCCATAACCATATATAGAATTAATTTCTCTAAAAAAGACATCAAGAGGAAAAATGAAAATATTCTTGTTTGCAAAAATAGAACTAGAACTGTGTCAGTAACTAGGATTTCTGTTTGATTCCAAATCACCAAAATATTATACTTTCTTTTGATCAAAAGAAACAGATCCTTCAAAAACCAAAACTTTTCCTTGAATGTCAAATATTGGAAAATATTTCAGAAAGCTTGAGAAGGAAAAAAAGGCTTAGTGATTGCATGGATGATGGTACATCAAATTTGAAAACAGGAGGGCACTAACAAGCATGTTGTCTGGGAAAGTAAGAAAGCTCATAGAATTGCAAAGCCTATTGTCAGTGGAGACGTTTAGCTGGTCTGACATCCTTCTGAGTTGTCTCTGTTCTAAGCTCAGTAGTCAAAAGGCAACTGTGCTAGCATACAGCCTTCTGAAGAAGCCTGAGAACTATCCACATGCACAGCTTTTCCCAGTGGTCACTGACACTCCAAGGCAAAGAAGGGTCGCACTTCTAGTGTGAGTTTTTCTGTCATCAAGGACCAACCATTTGCTCTTGTTATGACTATTTCTGCTGGATTTAATCTGATGTATTTCCCCTGTTAGAAGGTGCTTACATATATGCTACAGACAAGTCTCCTCTCAATTTCACTTTAGTTCAATAAAGTTACACATTTCTGATCTAAATATCTTTCTCTGGGTCTCTCTATTCAAGCCTGGAATAATTTTATAGCTCTCTTTGGATACTCTGTGCTTTGTGTGTATCTTTAAGAAATATAGAAAAGATAACTGCGTATTACTGGTGTCATCCATGATCTATGTAGGGGGACCTGATTTTGCCAGCACCACCTCCTAAAAGCTCATAGATAAAATTTGGTTTTAGGGTCCCATCTTATTTCTTCAGAGCTGTTAACCTTAGGAAAGCAAAACTCCTTTTCATACACAGGATTTGCAGTTCTATGTCTAGAATATTTCCTATTTCCAATAGATCTATAATGTGACACTAACCTGACTACTTGCTTTTCTGTTTAAGTCGGGTTTGTAAGGTAAAATAGTTAACTGCCCTGTAACAGTCCTGGAATAATTTGGGTTGGAAGGGACTGTGCTGGTCTTAAAGACAGATTTGCTTTATTTTTCCCGTTGTTTTATTTTCTTGCTATATGAACAATATCGTTGACATGGTTGGCCCTAACTCTATTTAAAACATTAACTGCAATACAGGTACCAGTAGCACCACAAGGAAGGAAGAGGAGTGTTAATTTTTGCTATGTACGTTTACATAAGGAATTAATTGCATTTGAAGTCTTCAGGTTAAGGGAGATTTCTTAAAGTCTGAGGAAGGTACTAGTTTTGAGTTTGTTTTCACATGGTAAAATCACTGGCTTTGAAAGTTTCCTGTTAGGAAAGGGCTGCAAACACCCTTTCTAGTATAATCTGCTAAAGCTTAATGACAAAGACACAATTCATTAAGGAGTCTTGTGACTGTTTAGAACAGCTTTTATGTAGCAAGTGTATTAATCCTGTGAAAGCCAAATGTAGTAAATACTTCCATTTTTTTACAAGGTAGCTAGTTTCAGCAGTGTAATACATAGAGCTATATACTCTGTTTACTTGAACACAATCTTGTATAAATGTATCTTTTAAAATTTACCTTATGATGCCTAAATGACATAAACTAAACAAAGACAACTACAGAAAATAGTTGCTTGTATAGTTGCTTATAGCAGGGCTTAGGCTAAGCAGAACTGTATCAATTTACTAGTGAAGTTGTAGAAAAGCTCGCAAGGATAAATAAGTACTTAGAGCATTTATATTTGAGGTAGGAAGAGGTAAGTAATACTGAGGCAAGTCATAGATGTTGAGATTGTTTAGATCTCTATTATGAAGTTACGGTTGATTTAATACTTTGTGTAGTCTACTGTTTTACTTCTTCTGGCTTCCAGACATGTGCCTGCCCTGTTCTCTGCTATCTGCTGTATTCCACTAATCCCCCTCTGGCTTAAACTCCTGTGTGGTAGAGCAGATTTCAGTTCTAAGGCTAAATCACATGGGCTTCTCCACTCTGTAATTTAAAAACATATGAAAGGAAGAATCAAAATCTTTGAAGCTTGGACTTTTTGGCAATTCTTATTATTGTGATGAGGTTTTTTTTCATTAAGCTAAATAATATTTTTGCTATCTCAGTACTACAGAACTTTTCTTGGACTTCAGAGTTTTATTAAGCATGTCAGCATTTCCCCTGGTATCTCGCCTGGCCATGTCCGTACTGCACAGTGCTCATGGCTCTGTCTGAAGTGGTGAGGTAGCCCATGATACCATTGGTCCTTCAGTCCCCTGAAAATATGTGACTGTGCATTTGATGTGTTCTGTATGTCTGTGAAAGGACTTTGATTATATTGACCTGAGTTTTGTTGTGTATTTCTCTTTTCCGCTTGAAAATGCCTCTCAGCATCCTTTGAGTTGTGCTTCTGGCACAGCCTTTGTGATTCCAGAAACCTTGCTAAGAATAGCTGGCTAGTAGCAATACTTTCTTAAAAGAAAAACTGGCATGATATAATACTTACATAACATCATGAATGTGACTTACTGTGCTGGGAAGTTGTAAATTCATGTTAATCCCTTAAAAAAATAGCATACGAATTTTCCTTAGCTTCCCATCAGCTTCCTCATGAGAAAAATCAGCTTGTTAAGGATGCAGGCTGTTACAACCCTTTTGAAAATTTTCAGGTAATTGGCATAGATGTTTGCATTGAAAGATACCTTTCAAAAATTACCTTTTAAAATTTTGGAAATTGCATTCTAGAGTAAGGAATAGCTTCTTTCATTTAATTCTGTAAATTCATTACAGAATCTTTTTCTTCACTCAGTAAATTTAGCAATGGTAATTGGACTTTGCCAAACAGGTATTGTACTACACTGGAAACTTGCATTCAAATTGCAAATAAGGAAAAAATGTGAAACTAAGAGGATTGTTGTTGTTTTAGGTAGAGAGATTAGTTTTACTCTTCCTGAATTACGAGAGGAAGTAGTTTACAGAAGAAAAGAGCTGAATTACTTCCCTTCTTAAAAAAAAAAAAAGCCAACAGTACGGCAATAATTTTACTTTATTCCTCTGTAGTTATAAACTTTCCTTTTTTTCAGGCTGGCTTCCGCAGTTGTATTTTAACCCTACAGGAAAAATGCTTATTTGACATCTTGTACGTTTACAATACATATTCACCAATGAGCTTGAGAAAAGACTGTGTCTGGGGAAAGAGAAGAAGAAGATAAATTAATCCCCACTAAAATAAACAATAATCATGTATTAGGAATAGGAAAGCCATCTGTGTTTTGCCTGCATGGACATGCATGTTGTCTGCATGTTGCTTTTCCTTCTTTTAAATTATCTGTTAAGTAACATACCTTTTGTCCTGAGAGCACTCAACCCAGGATGCTTGCCCCTAATACTGTATTTCTCAGAAATGGCTATTAGTACTAGCTTTGAAGATAGTTCACTTTTAATTCCAACCACAAGGAAAAAATATAAATAATATGTAGACTACAGTAGTCCAAAATAGTTCAGTTGGAAGGGACCTACAGATCATCTAGTCCTACTGCAATAGCTAGCCTTAATTCTTTTAAACTAAAACTTAGGGATTGTTTTTATCCAGGAATACAACACAAGGATTATGGCAAGAGCATCAGCTGTGATTTTACCTCTGTGTTTCTGTGCAGTGTAAACAGGACACAGACCAAATGATATTTTGTAGGCAGATACCTAAGGAGGAGTAGCACAGCTCTGACTGTGTTGGGATGGAGTGGAGGTACCTGACCCCCGTGACAGTGCTCTGCAGGACATGCGAGAAGAGCCGTGGATTTGCTGCACAGCGTTCCCGGTGGCTGCAGGTTACTGACTGGGTTCTCATCAGTTAATGACATATTCATTTTCACATCTTAAACTTCTCCCTCTCTTTTTAACCAGTTTCAGTGAATACTCTTTTAGTATGTCTTAAAATACTTTTAAGCCATTTCTTTAATAATGAAGTGTGAGTGCTGAATGGTTGTGAATTATGAGTATTAGCTTTGCCCTTCACCCTGTTATGTAATTCATCAATTTATTTCCAGTTCATAATTTTTCTCCCTTTTTGGCATCTTTTTCAATTAGTGTCCTTGGTTCACTCATTTATTCTTGTGTGAGAGAATCTTTTCGATATTTTCCTCTGCATTGTGAATTTTGAACTAGGAGGTAGAATTACTGCAGTATTTCTTTTTAGCAGCATAGAACTCGCTGTTCTTATTAACTCTTTTTAAAGTATCTTTATAAATTATGGTACTGTCTTTAACACCACTTTGAAAAGTGTATTAAAGTGTGTGAAGAGTGTTTCGTTCTTACTCGGTTCTTCCTGCTGTACACTGCTGACACAAAACTATTATCACAATAGTTTTGTGGTGTTCCATTACAAGTTTTTGACTCATGCCTTTATAAATCATGCAGTTTTCTCTGATGTGTCTTAGGGCATTTCTACGTGTATGTTTTCATTTAAATACAGGTATATTTCCTAGATTTTGTTTTTGTTAGAAATCTAAAAATCTTGGATATCAAATTAAATTATAGCTGCTACAATAAATGTGACTGTGCTGTCCTATTCACAAAATGTTCTCATTATCAGGGAATATTCAGAGCACACAGTAATTGAATCATCACCAAAACTAAGTGATGAAGGAGTAGATTTTGTAGGTGCCTCAGTTATGTAGAGGTTGAATTTATATTATTCCAAGTGTAATATAAAATAAGTGAAAAAGTTTCCTTAGCAGATCATGCAAAGACATTTTGTACATAGGTGCACAATCAAAAGTATCTGGTGTTAGTCGTTTTATTCTCTATCAATTTTCTGTGAAATAGTTACATAGAGGACCGGTCTCAAAATAAACCTGTGTTAGGAACAGATTCTGTGTAGAGAAATACTGAAAGCAGGCCAGAATGATGAAAACTCTGAACTGATTGAGCATTTTTCAAGTGTATTCCATTCTTTTAAAATTCTTTCACTGCTAAGCTTCAGGGCTTAAATTGGGAACATCTACTCAAGTGTTGTTTTTACTGGATGTGGCTTGGATTAATTTTGTTCCAATAATCAGTAAGAATAATAACCAAAACACCCTATGCAGCAAATTTGCCTGTCCTTTGGTCTCTGTGGAAAATCTGGTAGCGTGTCTCATGCACTGGATTGTCTTTCCTTTGAAGATTCAAAAGGCAAGAAAAATTAGTTGTGTTGTACACTTACCAGATCTTACTTAATTCTCATGTTATTCTTTGACATGATTAAAGTCAAGTTCTCAGATTGGCATCTAGTGTTCATCTTGTATCCCTAACACCAATGGCAGATTTGGTATGTGCTTCACTTGGTATGACACTGAAGCCATAGGAAACATTCTTATTATTTTTACCTTGAAAGACTATATTTAATGCTTGTTTTCCAAATTGAAACAGTTTTCATTTGGATAGTTGTTTGAACAACTGTGGCATTGCTGTGTAGTATTTATAAAACTGGACCAGATGGGAGCAAACCATTCCTCTTTCCCATCTATCCTTGAAGGGTCACTGCTGCAAGTAATCTGGTCTTCAGGATAAGGCCAAAGTAAGGAAGATGATGCTTTTTACAAAATGTATTTCTAAGGATCTTAAGGCCAGAAATGAGTTTTAATTTGTGCTTATGGTAATTTATGAAGTTGTGCAGCAAGGTGCAAGCTTCAACAGATCATTAATTAAATGCAGGGATTGTTGATGTCAAAGTCCAGTGCACTCAGACTAGAAAGAAATGCCTCAAGGCTAAGGCACTGAAAATGCCTGTTGCAGTTTTACAGTTACATTATGAATGCAATATTTTGCAGCAGCTACAGTTTGTAGTCTTTTAAAATTAAAAAGTTCCTAAAACAACAACAACAAAAAAAAAGAAAACATAGAAAAATCAGTATCATAAGCTCTTGCTTTAATGGGTACCTAACTTTATATACATCTTATTTTTAACATCCTTCTTTTCCATAGGTGTGTGTATATATATTCTCAAACTACATTTTTGTTTGCATTTTCTCCCATACTCACTGATGTATAACAGAGTTCTCTAATTCTTAAAATTGAAAAGCTTCTGCATTACGTAAATGGAAAAAAATAGAAGCAAGATTAATTTTTACTGTCTTGATTGAAATACTCAAATATTGGAACCTGACTTGAGATTCTTTCACTCTGTCTATCACTGGATATTTCTCCATTGCAGCATTAACTGAAAGTTGTATGCATTTTAATTTAATTTTGAACAGCAGCTCCTGCTTTGATTTGGACGTGCTTTGTATCAGTTTTGGGAGGTGAGGTTAAACCTTGAGTTCTGCTTTGACTCAAGCAGTAATGAGTTCATTTTACAGTGAGAATTATATGTTCTTTTTCTACAATACTCTTCCAAAGTAAACTCATAAATCCTTTCTTTTGACCATTTTGTTCTTATGGGCTGGAATTTATCTGTTAATTTACATGTACATTTGTTTAGCATTTGAACTTAAAATTCCATATGCTACACTGTATTTATATCCAGATCTTAAAAGGTCTTGAATACAGATGCTGCACAGAGAACCCTCCTGCTGGTATGTGTTGCTCAAGTAGAAATCCTGTTAGTCTACCACTGTGGCAGCCTTTAGTAGAAAGATTTATGAAATGTGTGTGAAAGAGGAATATTTCTGAAATCATTCAGGAGTTTTGCAGAGGAGGGGATTCATTAGATGGGATTTCATTGCAGGAAAAAAAATGAAAAACCCAAAACCACTTGAACAGCAAGTGTGGTGGTGTCATAATAACCTCTTTCCAGCCTTTTCACATATCTTTTACACTGTGGTATAAAGGTGTAGGTTTAGAAGATCAGTCATTATAGCCCAGAATCCCTTCATCCAGCCTTCTTGGTGATAGTTGCCTCTGAAGCAATGAAATCTTGTGTCTGGTCTTGCACAGTGCGTGCTGCAGCATGCCCCAGCAAGACAGATGGCATGTTGGTATCAAACAGCTTTTGAGAGCTAATTTTCAACCAGTCAACCAGACATTCACAGCCTACCTACCAAATTATAATTAAACCTTCTTCTGGCAGGTGTTTTGAAATGAGGATACAGTTTCATGAGTTACAGCAGTAGGTGAAGGTCCCCTAAAATAGCAGGTCTCAGGTGGCCCATTGCTATACATGTAGACTGGAAGCAGTAAAGCTGCTTTCTGACTAAACATGTACATGGTGGATCTCTTCAGACTTCTGGCAGAACTGCTGATTCATCTCTCCATAATACCTATAAGTATGTCTCTGTTCAGCAAACCCTGTGTAACACAGGGTGCCCTTTGTAGTTGAAGTATCCATTTGCTACCCTGTTAATCCCTCAGAGTCATTTGTTACAGGCACTGCCTTCAAAGCCTATTATTTCAGGTGCACAAGAAATGTTTACTGGCTGGGGTTAACACACAGAAACCACATCAATTCTTATCCAGATATACTGCAGGCATTGCTAGTTGTACTTTTCTCCATGAGGATGCAGTCTCAGCTCTTTGCTAGCTGCCCTGAAAATGGAAAGGAATTGGAAAATCAGCATCAAATTGAATGAGTTTTGTCCTGAGATCATCTGATTTTGCCAAGTCAAAGTTAATGTTACACTGCTACTCGTTGCATCTTTTTTCTTGGGAGTTTACAGTCAGAAGAAAGCCCAGTGGATCTATGTATTATGGACAAGTCTGTGATCCAGTACCAGCCAACCTGCATACAGAGAGGAAATGGTTGGTTAAATGTGTTGACAATATATGGTAATTCAGAGACAAGCAGCCAAGTTCTCCTGTATGCTGCAAAATATTTCCATGAATGACTCAGTCTAGTGGAGTGGTAAAAACCCTTGGATACAATTCCAGAAATCTGAGCAGCAGCATGGCTGTAATTACACATGGCAGTGTAGCTGTACACTAGGGATGATGGGAGGCAGGCATGGCAGTTCAGGTGTGGTGAAATCATGGTGGTGCTCTGAATTCCTTTCATGTATGATGTCAGTGCTCGTATTTCACAGAGATTTCACAGGATATTCTGAGTTGGAAGGGATCCGGAAGGATCATTGAGTCCATCTCTTAAGTGAATGGCCCATACAGGGATAGAACACATGGCTTTGTTGTTATTAGCACATGCTCCAGCCAACTGAGCTTATATCAGTAAATCTAGTTTAGAACCAGGGTCTTCTAATCCAGCCATAAGCAGAGTTTAAATAGTTTTTCAAGCTCATACTTATGGGTAGGATCTTCTGAAAAATGTAAGGACTGCTATGTAGTTGTTAACTCAAGGTTAATATATTAATAAATACTTAATGCTGATCATCTTTAAATCAACTTTACAGTCTAAATGAATGTTTTGTTGTACGTAGGTTTTACCCTGTGAAAATGTTTACCCAACTTTTGTAGTTAAAGAAAAAAAAATTCTTTCCCATACATGTGCATCTCAACTAATAATTATATCCTTTTTTATGTCCTAATAATTATATCATTTTTTTAGACAACTTAAATTTGTTTCAAGACAGAAATTATATAGGCAGGTTGTATCTCTTAACAGTACAGTACTTTCATGTTTTTTTCTCCTGGTATTTCACGTGATTGATCCTATAATTGCAAAATTTAAAAAGTGTGTCCAGAGTCTGGTTTTCAAAAGGGAACTCTTTGCCAGTTCCTAAAGCAAGAAGTGATTTTAGGAGTGACTGTTGTTACAATCACTCCATATCTTTCTTTTTGCTGAATTCCACTATTCAGTCAGTTCATGAGTCAGGATTTTGTGGTATATAATGTCATTTAATTCAGTTATAATTCAACATGCTAGTTGCCTTTTAAAAAAAATCTTCTCCAGAAGTTTCATAAATCTGTTCAGCAATAAAATCTCAGCCTCAGTAGAAATATCTGTGTGTTATAGTTTCAAGGTGTTCTATTTCCAGCAAAATTCTTTTCTATATGTGATTTCTCTCTTTCTCCTTTTCTCTTTGTACTATAGAACCTATTGCTTTTTTCACCTGGCCCAATGTGGTGACTTGCTGCTGCTCCCCAAGAGATCACCTCCTCCAATGTCTTGCTATTACTATGCCTGAATTAAACTCAAAGCAGGCATTCTTGAACTAGCTGTGAAATTTGTTTCCATTCCAAACCTGAAAAGGATCCTGTGCCCTCAGAGTGTATCAGTAATCCTACTTGGTCTAAAAAAAAAAAAATCTACAGACTGTAGCTCATCTTTTCCTCAGGTTATCTCTATGTCTTCTGCTTGCTGATGCTTAGGTCCTAAAGAACTCCAGTTTTATTTAGTGCAAGTACCCTGTAGATCAGAGCTCCCCTGCTAATAATAAATTTCCAATGTGTGCTGATAGGCAGTTTTGAGAGGTAGCCCATATTGCTAGATTTAAGTATATGGACAGAGAACCTTTGTGTCTTCTCATTTGATTACTTGACTCATAAGGAAATTTGAAGATGAAATGGATCTATTGATTACAGTGGTTTCTACAGTGAAATTGAACTTGAACTTGATCCTGTTCTGTGTCAAGCTTCCCAGTAAGTTAAATATCAGGCTCTTTAATACTGCACTGAGTTGTTTGCAGTCAAAATTGATAATGGTGAATTCATGTTCATTAAGGGAGAGAGAGATATTTCTAATTAGATAGAAGAGAAACAGGAAATTAACAAAGGCTTGTTGGTTTGGTTATTACAGTATTGAGATATGTTGCATCCAAGGGACAGCAAAACAATGTTATCCCAGTTGTGGTGATCGGTACTGGAAGCTGGTGTTCAATTAAACTGCTGTATATTGCATAGGTGTCTTCTGCTTGGGGAGCTTTTATTGTATTTTTCCTCTTTTTTGAACAGAACAGTTCTACATTTTCTATATTAACAGCTGTTCATCTGTGGCTATTTCTTATTTTTTTACTGCGGTCAGTTTTTATTTTCTCACTGTACACATAATCCGTATATTCTCTTAAAGCGTGTGAACAGTTTGGAGGATATGTGTAGCATAGCTTTCTAAAAAGGCCTCTATTAGAATCCATTTATTGCACACATTTTAATATCAGCAGAGAAAAAGAATCCTCTTAAGATTTTTCTATACTTTCAGTTAGATTAGTATAACATCATAGAAGCAAAGTCTATTAGCAAAAAACTAAGTTAAAAGATATTATAATAGGTTGAGTAATTACTTTTATTCTTACAGCTATTGAAATTCATCTTTTGCTCTTGAGCACAGTTTGTCAAAATCACAAGATCTTTGCCAGTAGCCTTCTAGAGAGTGAGCATGTTGTTAGGGACTGTAATTTTCACTTTACTGCTTTAAAACTGTTTTTTGAATGTAGAGATAGAATACTTTTTTTTAAATGAAAGTAAGTGTAGAAAGAAAAGGACCTTGAAATAAAACTAAGACAGAAATCCAGTTACTGAATATTTCAGTTAATCAAACTTTGTTGAAAGTAGATTTTCATATTCTAGGAAGGCTTACCTTTTTAGATGGCATTCATTTAAAAAATGCAATGACTTTTCTCTGGCACTCTGTATTTTTCTCCCATTCTTAAAAAGATTATTCTTTTGTTAGAGAGGAAGAGCCCTCTTTGTTCCCACTGGTATCAGCGATGATTAAGTCAGTCCAGGAGTCCTATGTTAAAGCTAAGCAGAGGTTATCTTGTTTTGAGTAATAAAAGCAATACTTGCTGTGTTAAAGATGATCTGCTTCAGCTGTTTATCAGCAGGATAAGCGAAGCTATCCATTTCAGCTTTAGGCAACTCGCAATGAATAGTCTGGGTAGTCATTTTCTTGTAGTATTTTTAGCATTAACTTGATGTGGTAGAACACAAAAACCAGTATCATTTACTGCAGCAGCAGCTAATTTTAGTGAGGATCGTATCTTGCCTTAACTGTGAAAAAAACTACTGTGATTTGGGTCTGAAAGCAGTTCCACTCTGCAAGTTACTCTAAAGACCTGGCCATTCTTTGAAGTGCAGAAAGATACTATCTGTTTCCTGAAGAACACAAACTGACAGCACAAAGCTGGAGGATTTGCATATGAGACTGGATAAGGAGTTTTATAGCAGAAGCAGATCCGTTCCTGGAGTGAAAAATGGTGGAAGTCTGAAGCACACACACAAAAAGATGAAAAAATAGTCTAGGGGAAAAAAACTAGCTTAATACAGGCAAAGAGACAGAAAGTAGACTTTCATGCAGAGTGTAAATCATGGAAGGTGGTGAAGTTGAGAATAAGAATCCTGGATTTTCTGTGATAAAACACAGAAGACTGGAATGACGAAAGATAAGATATCTGAATCTGGAGAGGTAAATTATGCCAACAACCAAAACTTGCAAAAGATGTGAATTATGGAGGAATTAAAAATTTATAGGTGTAGAAAAAGTCAACAGAAATAAGTTATTCTACTTACTTAAATAAGTTATTTCTACTTCTTCAGTATTTATAGCCATACTTTAGCCATGAGCTCTGTGCCTTCAGATTTCTGTTTAGCCTCTCTTCCTCTCCTTGCATATCAGCTGCATTTTTGCTGCAGCAGCCTGTTTCATGTGCTTTCACATTGCAGAGAGAATTTACATAAAGTTCTTCCAGTTTAATGAAGAATTGAGAAATGCTAGTTTGAAATTCAGTGTTTTGAATCAGGAAGTGTTTTATTTATTTTCCATCTTCTTTCAAATCCAGCAATACTAGTGGCTGCTCTTGAGTCATTTTGACTTTGTTTCCATGAAAAGATTTTCTTTTTGACAGCTTCATTTTTTTATTAAAGTGAAGCTGGGTCATGAAGATTTCATTATGAAAGATTATAGTTCCATTAAAGGTAGTTTGATTAAAGGCATTCAAAATCCCTCCGCTAGCTTTCTGCTGGATTTGATCAATAGGCAGTCAGTGTACTGAAATCCAGTTCTAATGAGATTCTTATTCTTGGTGGTTTCTGGCAATATAGAGATATGCTTGGGAGCCAGCCTTAGCTGTGGTCACTCTGTGGTGTTGAGCCTTGTTCTTAAGATGTGAGAGGTTGTGCTAAGTGCAGCCTGAAGGGTGATTATACTTAGGCAAGGTAATGTGCAAAAGATCATGATCAGTGCTCTACCCTATTGCAAATTCAGTGTCAACTTTTGCCAGATTTTGACGTCTTTGTGCATGGTGTAGTTGGTACAATGATGGAGAAGGTGAATTACTAAGAATGCACCTCATCAGCAAGCAGTGCGATGCCGAACAGCTGATCTTTGCTCTTATGTTATCTCTCTTTCATCAGTCACTAGGCACTCCTTAGAGATTTATATCTTCCTTTCCTGCCACATTGACAGCTATTAGGTGTTTACAGCTGTACTTACCAAATAATGTTGGGTTTGCAGAGCACCAGTATCGCTGAGGCATTGCACTGTGCATAGTACTTGCTGTCTGCCTCCTGTGGTACATGATCACCTGCAGCCAAGCCATCATCTGAGCTGCCTGGCCCAACTTTCCTTTCCTAACCTCGGTGCTTGTTCCAGGGACTGGATGTTCCTGACAGCTACAGCTTTTTACCAGTTGGGATGTGTTAGTTGCCTTCTGGGAGCACATCTTCTGGTGCAGTTTTGTCTGAAAATAATACATTTTTTTCACTAAGACTAAACTAAAGCACAGTAAGTGAGGATGCTTGGGGGATTCACTTCAGAAGTCCATTTGTGATCTAAAATAAATGTACAATATAGACACAACCAAACACCCTCTATTTCAGTGTGACATACAGAGGAGGCTGGTGCAGGCTGTACTTTCTCTGCCTTGTGTGGGAAGGGCTTTCATGCACGTGAAGTCAGTGAGGCATTGTGACTTCTAGGGAGCAGATAGGTGTTAGTGGGTGTTTGTGTCACACCTTTCATATCTTCCTCTTCCTGAGATAATGCTGGTTGTCACGGTGACGGTTCAGTCCATATATGTAAAGCATGTGTAAATACATAATCCTTCTAATATAAATGAACGTTGTATTTTGCATTGTTTTTATTTCAGCATAAACTTGTGTTCTGTTGCAAAGTCCAGAACAGTGCACATGAGCTTTTAGTGCTTTTTATTACAAAACCTCTCAGAATAGTTCTGTGCAGGTTGAAGCAGGAAACAGAACTGAAGTCTCATGTAGAATTGAAGCAAAGACGACTGAAAGGGAGCCCAGAAGCTCACTGCACTCCACTTGTTGCCCAAACCAGCAGTGACATATCAGTGGTGTTCTTAACTGGCTTTTCCCCCTCAGTCTTTGCTGCAGGTGTTTCAATGACAGAGATTCCTCAGTATATACAGATGCTGTGCTGCGCTTCTTCTTTATCACCGAAGTTACATATGTTCCCCGCTATATAACCAAGCTACTGCTTGTTGCAAATTAATCCCATTACTTTTTTTCTTGCTAGTGTAGACAGAAACAATTAGTTCTTTCAGAAGTTTCTTTATTTGAACATTTATCAATAGATTCTGTTAGCCCAAAGACTTTATTTAGGGCTATTGCAATTTATCATTTGACTTTCAGTAGACTATATTAAGAAAAGCCAATTTTCTGTCTTCTTAACTTCCCTCTGATTAATAATAGTTTGCACAAAATGACTTAGAGTGGAAAACTCATGTAGCATATTTTATGTTTATTATAAGGGACTGAATTTTAATCAGTCATTATGAACTTTTTTTTTCTTTCTTAGAGAAAAAAAATTGCACCCTTTATCACTTGAGAGCTTATAGATACATTAAAATACTGGGTAAGAGATAGTTCTAGGGTGTAATTCCATTATGTGTGGAAAAAATCTCTGAAGATATTTCATGAAGCAATGCAAAAAAATAAACTCCTTTTTCTCAGAATGATGAAGAGTATGTAATATATGGCTATGAATGTTTTTATGTTTAAGTAATTATTGAAATATTTTTCAGAGAACCCATTCTAAACTTATCTAGTAAGAAGATTCACTCAGTATTTTGGAATCATTGTGTTGATGTTTCATGCTTCCCACACGATCTTAGAAAGCTTGCCTTCTTCCTTCTTAGGAAAAGTTTTATTTTTCAAGAGATATCACTGCTGGGATATTATAAAACTACTATGAATGTTTTGTATTAATGGATAAAACATGCATGCTCCCAAATATATGCATTTTCTGAGAGGAATGAAAAATATTTTGTAGCCTTGGACATTTGGTTTCGCAATGCAACAAGCTCAGATACAATTTATCTTATAGCAAGTGGATTATGAAGAAAAATGCTGACCCACATGGGTTTTCAATTATCATTATATATTATTACTTGTGGGAATCAGGTCTCAGTGCCCCAGTCAAGCCCTCAAACTGCTTTGCACTGTGGCTGTTACATGGGGGCAAAGCAGAGGCGCTCTCGGCCAGATGAGCCCTTTATTTGAGGCTGTGACAAGGCCACGGGTGCTGGAAGAAGGTATTTGGATCCTTCTGGAACCAGGTGTGTTTTGGCAGGTGGCTTTACAATCTCCTAACTCGAGCTGCCCTCTATCTAGCCAAGACCAGATATTAAAAAAAAAATGTGTAAAAGAACATATTATGTTGTTTAAATAGAAAGAAAGTACTTAGAATATAGTGTATTGCTGGGTAAATGAATGAACAGTTTAACAAAACCAAAACACCAAGTTGTCTCGCTTTTGCACAGCATGGTCCAAGAGTTAAAGGCAAAGCCTAATGAATTTTTCCTTTGTTTTGTTTTAGAACGACAAGCGTGTACATCCATGGCTGGCTCCAGCGTCCTTCCCTCCAGCGTGGCCGGTATCAGCAGGGAGCTGATCGAGCTGCAGCACCTCATCCAGTTCCCAGAGGAGGTTGCCAGCATCCTGACCGAGCAGGAGCAGGAGCTCTACCGCAAAGTCTTACCCATCGACTACCTCTGCTTCCTGACCAGGGATTTGGGCAGTGCTGAGTGTCAAAGCAAGCTGCCTTCTATTAAGGCATCCATATCTGCTACTATTCTTTCTTCTCCCAATGGAGAACGTAATGCTGTAGAAGATCTTGTGACAAGGTTTAATGAGGTAAAACAAAACTTTTAAATTGCTTTTTGTAAGGGTTATTACCTGATGTATGGGTTTGTTATTTCCTTTATCTCTCTGAGCTGAATTTAGCTGTAACAACAAATTTTTAAAATATAACTTAAGATGACCAGTTATTTAGCTAAATAACTTGCACTTTAATTAAATAGGAGCTATGTGATCAATTTGCTTAGTGATGTTGGGAAACAGTGGCCTACCTTTTTCTTGCACATTGTAAAGTAAACATGAAGAAAAAAATTACAGACTTCTAATTCTTGGTATTTATACTGACAGTATGGGGTAAAGTTTCAGTCAGTTTATTATTTTCTTTAGGTGCTGGAGTTCTATTTATTTGTTTTGGATTCTTGTAGACTAAGCATGATCTTAGGAGTCAGCACAGAAGTAATATAAACTAGAATTTTCTGTATTTGCTGTAATATAACTACACTAGTCTGCACTATTTATTTAATCACTGTGTGTGTCTTAAGCATTGTTATACAAAGAAGTGTCATTTGGCATGACATTTTCACAAGCCAAATGTTGAGTTCTTTAGTAAGATTTTACTTTGTTTTCAGAAAGGTGGTCTTCTGATGAGTTTAATAGAAAACTGATAAGGATTGAGAAAATGGCAAAAAAAAAATCCACCTAAAACCCCAACCCAAATCAAAAATCAAACCACCTAAATAAAAACTCCTGGTTTAGCTGCAGAAACATGGAACAGTTTGTTCTTTTTTGGCGGGGAGAGGAGGGTGAACTATGTGTGATGTTAGCAGTTTCTAGAATTGTAGAAGTGGAATAAAATTAAGATAAAGTTGACTTAATGCTTTTTTAGTTTGCTATCCACTGCATTCTTATGGGGGGTGAGATGAATTTTTTTTTACTACTATGCAAGTAGAAATTTTTTTGCTACTATGCAAGTAGTAAAAAAAAAGCATAAAATTAAGTAAATGTAGAAGAATGTGTATTGACCCCCAGTGAACTTCCTATGTGCTGGGCAAAGAAGAATCCAGGAGTGAATATTTAGCATGTTTCAAAGTGTTCCTTCATGTGTATTACTGAAATTTAGCAACTAAAATAGGGTAAATATATTGGCTTCTCTCACCTCATTCAATTATGAGAACATACATAAAAGTTGCAACTACAATATTCAGTCTTTAAACAGAGCCTAAAAATGGTTTTAATTAGCTGCAGTAGCAGTACTCTATTGGAACAGACTACAGAAGATGCTGTGGCTGGTGTGGCTGGAGAGGATTGTAGGTGCCGACCCTGCTGGGGCCCTCCCTCCTGGGGGGCTTCTCATGGGGCTGAGGCCAGGGGAGATGAGGTGCACTGGCCAAGCTGTGCTACAGCCTGGTGAGGCACAGTGCCAGGGCAGTGTCTTGAGGACATGTGGTCATCAGCTGTACGAATTAGACTGACCATGATTGTGTTCTGACATTGAAGGGTCACAGGATTGAAAAGCAAGTAGGTCCTGAAGAAGTCTTGTCAGAAATGACTGAGTCTGTTCCATATCAATGACAATTTTAGCATTAAAGTTGCCTTTTGATAAGATAGTCAGCATTATCTTTTGATCTTGGAGGTTTTTGACTTTGCAGTTTTTGTTGTCTAGCGTTCCTTGTTTGGTCATTGTACAGGATAGTTTTTTATATCATTTGAATTAATTCCCAAATATTCAGTGCACAGATTCTTTGGTATTTAGTGCAATAGATTATTTGAAGTATAATCTGGAATACATTTTTAAAAACATAGATGTTATGCGTTTAAATGGAGTTATTGTAAAATATTTACTGCTTGTAATAAATCACTGATTTTCTATATGCTTTATCTTACAGTGGAGTATATCAGTTGCCGTAGCCAATCATGAGCGTGAACTCTCAAAGTGTCTTTGTTTATAAATGGAAAGAAAGTTCTTGTATAAAGAGTCATGATTTTGTTGGCAAAACTCAGTGAGCACTTGCTGACATTTTTGGCATTCCCTATAGAAATACTGAAGTGTATTTATAATGTGGGAGCCAGAATTACTTTTAGGATGACAGGATTCTGATACATGATGGGGAAAAACAATTCCATGTCATTTTTCTGTTAAATAATAATTATATTATTTAGAGTATTTTTCATAAAGCGGTATACTTTTTAGCATTTTTTTCTGACAATACATATTAAGGAGGAACACTCTATAAAACTTGTGTAAAATGACAGTCAATCCTGAAGATTTTGGGCTACGTGCATACAGTATCATCAGCTATAAATAAAGCCTGTAGTCTTTAGGGTTTGATTAAAAATGTAATTGCATAATAGTGGGGCCTTAGGCACAACATGTACTCACTGGTGAGACGCAGCTCATACTTCATTTGCTGCTGATAATATCCAATTGATCTTAGAGTCTCGTTGGAGCAAGGCTCTAGACCAAGCTAAAGACAGTTATTCTTGCCTGTTATTAAATGTAATTAAAATCTGGTTCTGAATTAGTGGCTAGTGGGAGGATTCGGTGAAATACAGTAACATCTACCTTTACAAAACTATTGGCTCTAAGTCTCTAAGACGGTGCCCTCCATAGTGGTAGTAATATATTTTTCTGTTCTGATGGAGCTTTGGCTATAAGTTCAGTTTTCAAGGATGTAAAACTGTAGGAAGAAACTGTTGAGATTCTGCAGAGTTAGCAGAGCCCTGGCAGCTGGGAAGTTAGGAAAATGGTACCTAAGTGTGTTTTAGGACCATAACAACTGGAACATACTTCTTTGCCTCTCTCCTTGTTGCCTACTGTGCCTCTCTTCTTGATTCAGTTATTTTCTCTGATTCTTGTATGACATGAGTTCACTCTGCTTCTTTACATGGAGTGACATGTGCTCCTTCCTCAGTGTCATATGGCACAGTCTTCCTGGGATTCTGTTTCTTTTTCTGTCTCTTTACCCCCCCAGGCTCTTGCACCTTTATGACTGACTCCCAACCACTCTTCTGCCTGTTACCAGCAAAGCGACCACAGAGACACAAGCACACAATGCACATGTTGCAAACATTCATGTGTATGTAAACATTTAAAATAATTCAATCATTGCTTTATATAAACATGAAAAGAGTCTCTTGTAACTTGATGTTTCTGGCTTAAGCTTGAAGTAAAAGAAAGCCAATAAAACTTTAAACAAACTGAAACATTTAATTTTCCACGCTGACATATGCGAACAGAGCAATTGTGGGTTCTTAAATTGAAAGTTGCATCAGATTGGGAAGACAGACAGCTGACTGAAGTTAGTCCCACTGCTGAGCTGAAAATGCAAAATCAGAAGTCAAATGCATAAGGTGATTTTTTGGAAGGATATGGTTGCCAAAAAATAAGCTAAAAAGGTGAAAAAGTTTGAACAGTGTTAGTATAGCCCTGCTGCTGGAGTGAGTTCATCACTCACTAAACCATTCTTAAAATCAATAATGTTAATTAAAATATGGTTACTTAGGACACTTAGTGATGTTAGTTTTATTTTTCAATGGTTAAGTTTTGTAAGGTTTTTTCATTGTTCATTCAAAATACAAATTTAAACCTCACTAGCAAAACGGGGACATATCATTTTACTGAAATAATGGAATGTAAATAAATATTGCAGTCTGTCTCTTAGTTCAGCATTTTTTTGCAATGTCTAAATGGGTTTGCATAATGCTTTTTAAAAGATTGTGTTTGTACAAATATCAAACTCTTTCCAGTCCTTGTTTGGAATAGTGTTTAATCAGATTTAAAATGGTAAATGTTCTCTGTAATGTTATATAATTTCACACAAGCATGTAAAGTAAACCATCTATTAATAAGCTATGCAATTTAAAATATTCAGATATTAAAAATGCATCTGAAAATTATCTTGCATATTATACCAAGAGCCAAAAAAATTTAATAATTAAACCTCAGTGAAACCCATGTAAAAAATTCCAGTTCTCTTTTATACACAGAACTGTGTATAAATATATACACAGATATTCATCAATATGCACTGACAGGTTTGTGCACAGTTAGCAGTGCAGAGGAACTCACTTTAGGCAGCTATTAGTGCTAATGCTGCATACTGCTAGAGTTTTTAATTATTGTTTTTAAAGGGAGAAATTGGACTATCCCGATACACTAAGAATTCTGCTTTTAAACAGTGTTTTTCCCTCTTGCCATGATTACCATATGATATCTGATGAAGATTATTATTCATGTTCTTCAGATTTTCCTCAAATTTCTTGATTTTTATCAAACAAAATTACTAAAACCAGAATGACTTGGTTAAATGGGTTCTCGATTGCCATGCTTATCCTTTGGATGCCTTAAAAATAATCTTGTTTTGTATGCAGAGACTTTTCACACACATACTTTTCAGTATTAAAGTTGCTTTCTTTCGTGCTCCAGTTTAGGCAGTATTTAAATCAGCTACAGTTTGTTATAGAAAGATATCCATGGCTAATTTATGGTAGGAGTTAAGGAAGGTATGTACTGTAATGTTACCTTGTGGTAAACCAGAAGATTTTATTTTACTTGCTAGCAACGGTAATTGCTAAACTTCAGGCAGGCAGCTGTGTTTGGTAATTTCACCTCTGAAAGCTCCATCTCTCAAATATTATAAAGTTCCAAAAAATGTAATATAAATATAGAAGACATCATTTCTTCCATGTAGCATCACCCAGTGAAGTATGTAGCTTGGGAATTGCTGTAAAAGTTTTACAAACTGAAGTGCTGGTGAAATGAGTGTAAAACACTGCAGATGATAAAACATCGCACATTGCAACTGGAAGTTGTTAATAATTTCCTCCCTCAAAGCACCACTACATTTGCGTTCTCATAAAATATAAAAAATAATTAATTCCCATTTTAAAAAAACAACCACATAATACATTCTCTAGGAGGTATATAGAGGATAGTAAGGAATTTATATATATATATGAATAATCTAAATCTTGATTATTAGAAGACTTAAATAAGAGAATGAGTGAAGAAAATACATGGCAAATTTAGGGATACAGTTAGTAATTCAACATGCATTAAATGCTGTTCCTTCCTGTGTACTACATGGAGCGAGGTTCCCATAGAGTGACTGATAAACAGTCCTGTAGGTTGCACTTGTGCAGAGATTTAAGGTCATGTACCATAACTTGAGGATCAAGTTCCATCAGGAGTGTCTCTTTCATGTCCTTCATGTTTTATTAGTAAAAGCAGCTGACCCTCAGTAATAAGCTATATCCTGGCCCTGACAAATCTGTAGATTTTTGCCTGCATATAGATTTGTCTTGACATCAGTGGTAGTCCAATAATTAGGTAATCAAAAACATAGGCTCATTTTACATTTTTAGTGACTAATACACATTTCCCATGTTTAAAAGTTAAAAAAAATAACACTGAGTAAAAATACGCCTTTCCCAAATGCATTAGCAATAGCCAACCTGAATTTACTTGAAGTCTTTGATCAAAGTAAGGTAAGCCAAAAACCTTCTAAAAAAATTAGTTAAATTAGTAATTGAATACAACAGATTTTGGTGCAGTTAAAATAGTAGAAATAATATCAAAAGATAATTTCAGAAAACCTGAAACTGTACAGATCTTTTTGTACTACAAATTGTAGTACATATTGCTCAGTATAGCTTGCATTGCCAAGACGTTGGGTACAGGTCCTCTGTGCTCAGATTCAGATTTGAAGGAGATTCCTATATCTCTTAAACTTTGCAAATGAGGCCGCTTTCTATGTATCTGAACTTTATCTGGCTCAATGTTGTTAGTGCTTCTATTAGGGCACCAGAAAATATTTAAATCTTAAGCAAACATCAATTCAATTTTGCTTGTTTAGTACTTAATATTAGTGTCCAGTAATCCTGAAATGCACTCATTTTTATCCATCTGAATGAAAAGACTGATGGTATTATCTACTTGTTTAAGTGGATTGTGTGTTAATTTATTACTTTTCTTGTGTCTTGCCATCATGTGGGTTACCGTAACAAAGCCAGGATACATTTTCTCATGCTTTTCAGACTCATCAGCAGTGCAGCGGAAATCTAATTATAGGTTTGCTGTGATGGTTTTGGTTCTGAAGGGAGCTTAAAATGAGTTACATGAACAGAACTATGTAAGTCAAGTGTGAAAAAAAGTAAACTAAGGAAATAATGATTACTGTGTTGAAACGTAGATCATGATCTGATGTTGAAGTGCTGTCCAACACAAAAACTTAGTCCAAAAGCTTTACTGCTCTTTCTGACAAATACTTGCAATGTATTTTGATCTCCTTGGCAAGGCTGCTCCTGTGCACTCTTTGGCTGGGATGTGCTGTGTGTGCTCTGGCACTGCCTGAGCCCTGAAGCTCTTGTGCTGATGTCATGGCAGCTTGGTACCAAGGCAGCTGATGGTGCTGCATCCTCAGGTCAGGTGTTCCTCGGCTGTGCTGCAGCTGGGGACATGGCTCTGCAAGCCAACCAAGAGAGAAATGCTGCAAGAGGAGGTGATGTTCTGTATCCCCTTGGCTGGAGTGTCCAGAAGTCAGAGCTTGCCAGGGTGGAGCTTCCCTTTGCTCTCTTCCCCCACTAGAAACCCCTGGGTTTAGTGACAGAGAAATTGTGCCACATCAAAATACCGTCTGTGCTAATTGCTTGCCAAAGTAGGATTCTGAATTCAGCTTCCAGGTGAATTCCACAGCCACCAAAAATAAGTACCTATAGAGTTTTTCTGTGCTTTTCTTTTGCGTGAGGTGCATCTAGCTCAGCTGTACATGGGCAGCATCTGAGGAAACCTACTTCTGAACTCCCATTTCAATGAAAATTTGATAAGTTTGTTATTTCTTAAATACCATCTGTTCCTGATTTCCAGGAAAAATTTAAATATCAACATTTCTAAAGCAGGCATGTTCATTATTTCTCAGGAGTGGTTTGTGTCTTTAGATGCTCACTTCTGTCCCCTTATTCTGCCCAATCTGTTGTATCTGCCTTTGCCTATTCTATTTTAGAATGAAAAGATTCAGACACTTTTTTTTTCTTGTTTAGTGAAAGATTTTTTAAAATGTTTTCTACTCCTCTGTTGTTGTTCTGCTGGAGGAGTGAGCATGAACATCATGGTGCCTTTTGTACCCTTCTTTTGCTCTTATATGTTATACAGTATCTCAACTCTGCAAAGGCTCACCCATGCTGTCCTTTATAGTTTTTTGTTTGTGTTTACAGATTGTAAAAGTTCATCATGCTGTTTATAGTGGTTTTAAACTCTTTATTAAATAGAATTTCATCAAGTGGCTGGTCTAGTTTAAAGGTTTCCTCTTAATGGAGAGTCTGAAGTCAGTTGCCTATTTAAACATTCTTTCTCAATTTTGATACTGTTTTCTCCCGATCATTACATCTTTACTACTTTAGATTAAAACATATCTGTTTAAAATAATATGATTCTTTAAAACTTTAAAACCATATTAATCAAGTCATTACCACATTTGGTATTGCATAGCAAACAAATATTAATTTTTTGTGAGATTGCATGTTTAGCAGTTGCATTCCCTAACAGAGCCATTTCTGGAAAATGAGAATGATCTCCAAAAATAATATGTCACTTTATTCCAGCATACAAAAACAAATCTGTGCCACAGATCCGATTGTTCTGTTTCACAGTTTCTGATTTTTTAATGGATTTGTTTTATTACCTTTTATTCTGGTTTTGCCCTCATTTGACCCCCATGCCATGCAGTTCTATGGTGGTTTGTATTTTCCATACCTTCATGTTCTTTAGGTATGCACTTCTTGGTTGATTGAGTTTTTATATTTTAGGAGTAACTAAGTGAATACACCAAATAAAATTTTAGCTGAATTCAGATTCTCATTCTGAGCTGCTGCAGTGGTTAGTGTGCTGCCGCTGCTGCACACAACCTATTGCAGCATCCCCATAGTCACTGCCCTCACTCCTGAGTATGTCCCCAGTGGATGAATCTTCAAGAATTCAGTCCCAAAAGTGTGACTTTAAAATTTTTTTTCTATATAGGGTGTATGACTTTTCTTCTCATATGGACATTTCTCATTTATTGTTCTTGATTGATGTTGCCCTCAGACAGGTTAAATAGTAACTTAGATTTTTTGTAGTCTTTGATTTTCCTCCCTCAGGAGCAGGTGGCTTGGAACACAGAGTCTGTATAGATTTGCATAAATAGAAGCCCTGTATATTTTCAGGAGGGTTATTTTCCTGTTAGTACTAATGCATTTACATTTTATTTCACATGCTTGGCTTTTAAAATAAAAGTCTATGGCCCCTGAGGGGTGAACTAGTGTTTCCTAATTTTTACAAGCCTCTCTTCACACTGGTATTATCTGTAAACACTTGAGTCCTTCAGGACCAAAGAATGGAACACAGTGTCAGTAAACAAATCACGTTTATTGCCTCCTAAGTGTTTACACAATGACAAAAATCAAGCCTCCAGGGAGTCATATTGTAAAAAGAAACAGTTGGTTTAAATTAGTTTTCCATGTGAAATATAGCTACTTTTTATGGATATTGTGGGAACATAAACTGGAAAGAAAATCTGCACACTGATAAAATGAAAGGTTGATTCTTATTTGTTTAAATACAAACAGAATCATTTACTAAGTTGATTTCTGATTCCGGCATTAATTAATTATCAAAGAGAGGTTGGTAGTATAGGCACACTTTGAAAGATGGGAATTCTTTTTACTTACTTGATTAGTGATCTTGCAAACAAATAATGCAAAATATCTGAAATGTTCAGTGCATGTAGGAATTAGCAAAATTGTGCATTAAATGCAGCTAGTTTTATGAAATTAAGCAAAACAAAAAATTCCAATTTATCAACTTTCACTGTTCATATTATTTACAAGGGTTATGTGGGCCTGAGATCTGTAAGCCATGTTAATGAGAAATTATACCGCAGATCTCTCCAGCAGCTTTAGAAATCAGCACTAGCTGAAGCTGTTCGTTTTATTCTGTGGCATCAGTGCAGATTCAGAATATATTATATTAAGATGCAATACTTTTTTGTTTAATAAAAGTTTTTCTAGACTAGTTAATGATTTAACTGTTGAATGTCACTGTGTAGGTTGTGTTTGCAATGCATATGTGATTTGGCTATGAGTCTGCAAGTGGAATTTTGACTGATACCTTCCTGATGGAAGAAACCAAACAAACCCATGTTATCTGTCAAGGATGCATGAGTGCTCCAAGGGACATTGCTTTGGCTGACCATACTGTCTGTTTGGTTTTACCAGGTGAGCTCCTGGGTTACCTGGCTGATCTTGACTGCAGGTTCTATGGAGGAGAAACGAGAAGTCTTCTCATACTTAGTACATGTGGCAAAATGCTGCTGGAATATGGGCAACTACAATGCTGTAATGGAATTCCTGGCAGGGCTAAGGTACTGGCAACTCTTTTTTTAGATGATTTTTCAGTGATAGATTGCATTGCAGCTTCTGTTAAGCAGATGTCTCTGGAGAACAATGAAACTAAACAAAAATCCATGGCTAAGCCACATAATCTCATGCTGTGACTTTCTAGTAATCCCTTTTCAAAAGATGAAGCATGCTAAACCCTTTCTTTTTTTCTCAAAATGCTCTGAGAACTCCATCCGTTTTCCTGGTGCATGTTGAACATGTTGTGTTAGAAAACTTTTTTTAAAAATGTAAAAAGAAGGTGGGAAAGCAGTTGTGGCTTATCTAATGAGCTACAACTAATGTAATCTTGTGGTCGGAGTCTCCAGAATATAAGTGAAGCATGATCATGGTGATGCTCTAAAAGGATCAGCCTTAAGTGTAAAAAAGAAACTACCTGACAATGACAAAAAGCTCCCAAAAAGATCAAAGAGCCAAATCTGTTTTTAACTCCTCTGATTTACTTACACAGACTGATGTTGGGATCTCATGCTGTCATGATTGTATGTAGAAGGACCTGCATTATCTCAAGGAGGAGAGAGTAGGGGCTCAGAGAGAGCTCACTGTGTGCTTTCCTCTGGAATGACAGGTTCCTGTAGGGCCAGGGGAGCAGGAAGGCAGTGCCTTAGCGCTAGCATTTCAGAGGGCAGCAAATGCCTCTGAACAGGGAAGAGTTAAGATCAAGTTTCCCATCTCTTGGCTTTGACCCTCGTTGTATAATATGTTTGTGTAACAAAGCTCTAAAGTGTTTGCATTGCTGTTCTTTGTGGTTCACTAAGGACCTCATTGAGCTATTTGTTTATGGTTTTGATATATAAAGCTCTTTTGGGACACTCATAGGCATGGGGAGTATATTTCAGCAGAATACATCCACCATCTCTAAGCCATGTAAGTTATGAGGGAAAATGCAAGGCCAATTAAGGGCTTAATTTTGTCTCTAATGCATCTGCACAGCGCAGGAGAGAAAGGAGAGGAGGGGTAGTGCTGATGAGCAGCATTTCAGGACAGGGATGGAAAGTGGGGTTAAGGGCAGTCTCCTGTGAGGTATCTTTGGATCTTTTGGTATGTCTGAGGCCAGGGGTGGGAAGAAAGGCCATGTGATTACACAGACATACAGCTCAGAAGGTAAAAGAACTCCCAGAGGTACTCATAGTCCTTGCAGCTATTTCTGTTGGAAAGCAGAATTTCTTTTCAGCTGTAGCTCTGCACTGGTGCCTGAGAGCTTGAACATGACTTCCTTATTTCTGTGAAAGTAAATAATTTGTGAGCAAATTGGGGAAGAAATCAATGTAAATTTTAAAAAATAAATTTAACTAAAACTCTCCAACTTTTGCTTACTTTATGGATTGCTCATAATATAGCTGAAGGAATTTGTAAGAAACACTCTGCTGTATCTTTATGCTCTTTCCAGTCTTTTTCTTATTTCTTCATGGGCCCTTAGAAATTTTAGGCAATGACACAATAAAAATGTTAGAAAGCCTACTGGTATGTTTTATGCAGCTGGACTTTTATTAAAATGTAAAATACTGCTCCAGTAGATCAGACTGCTAGTTTCTCATTTTTAGTTTTGTTCTTTGATAATTCAAAGGGGAATTTTTATAAAAATAATGGCCTTGATTTCATTCATTCATTCATTTTTGAGCAATTATCATTTTCTCTATTACATATATGCTGCAGGTGTTGGACTTGAAGGTAAGTTGTTGAAATTTTTTTAATAAATTTTGTGATCCCTTCTTGCAATAGGTCTAGAAAGGTTTTAAAAATGTGGCAATTTATGGACCAGTCTGATATTGAAACCATGCGAAGTCTGAAGGATGCTATGGCACAACATGAGTCATCATCTGAATACAGGAAAGTGGTCAACCGGGCACTCAATATTCCAGGCTGCAAAGTTGTTCCTTTCTGTGGTGTCTTTTTAAAAGAGCTCTGTGAAGTTTTGGATGGAGCATCAAGCCTCATCAGACTCTGTCCACAATATAACTCCCAGGATGAAACATTAGAGGTAAATGAAACAAATATTCTAAGATGTTATGTTCTTAGCCAGTGCTTTATTTTATTTAATCTTACACACAGGCATCATCAAATTAAAATTTTCTAAACCACACTGTTACTAGGCTGGTCAATTACATGGACCTCAATTTAATGCCCATAGTTCCTTAGCAATTTAGACTTGGTTGGTTCTACCTAGCTCAATATCAGAGTACTGAGAAACCAGCATTAGTAATAAAGGATCTTGTTTATACTTTGGATTAAGTATGCAAAGCCCAAAATGTGTTATTATTTTCTGCTAAATACTCTGACCTTCCACTTAATTCACTGGGAATTGGAAGTTTGCGGTTTCTTGAAAACAGAATTTAGAAGCTCAGCAGATTAAGCTTTTCCTCTATGGAGTGAAACTATTCTTACGAGTTCTATTATTGTAGTTTGAAAAATGCCCCTGTTAGATGAAACATTAAAGACTGAGGCTTTTTTAAAGTTTTCAGGAGTTACTTTAATTTGTGTTACTTGATTTATGAAATGATTTGATCTCTTTTGTGTTGCAAGTAGGCACAAAATCCCATGGGAAGCGATTAGGAAATATGCGCTAAATGTTCTTAATAGTAAAAATTTGTACAGTGAGAAGTAGATGACACAACGTTCTATTTGTAGCTGTACTAATCTTTTAGATATCTCTATAGTTTGTTTCAGATTACAGTGGACAAGATAATTTCCTACAACGAGTAGGCCAAGATGGTTTAAACAATCCAGAAAAAGAATCAACAACAAACAATATCTTTCAAACAATTCGGAGCTGCAATCGCAGTTTGGAGTCTGAAGAGGGTGAAGATAATGTCAGTGAAGGGAGCGGCTCAAGGAAAAACTCCTTGAAGGACAAAAACCGCTACCAGTAGGTCTCATTTTATTTACTATCACCACTTCCATATGTCATGGATTTAGTCTTTGATTTTCTTTTACCAAGGCTTGCCTTTTGAAATAAGAGCAACTTTAGCATCTTTCCTTGTATTTATCCATTTCCAGTTCAGAACTTTTCTCCCCTGATACTCAACTGCTTGGAAACTCTCTGTATAGCTATATTTTCCTTTATGATGTAATTACTTCCTCTCATGATAAGGGTAAATCCTTTTTGTCTTACACAGAGAGCTTTAAAAATCCACAGTTACAATTACAATTTTGATCTCTAGCGACAGGAATAGCACCAGGACATATTTGTTATCAGAGCTCAGAACATTATATTCTGCATGCTCAGGCAGTGTTCTGGCCCCTTCAAAAAAAGGTTATTTATTATCCTTCAAAAGACTTTTTCTTTTAAGGACATGTTGCTTTGAGGGGTTTCAGTTTTGTCGAGGAAACATTCATGTGTGAGTACATATTTTGAATTTTCAGGTTGCTGTAATCCTGCTATTTTGCAAAGACGTTTACTTCATTGTGCTCTGTGTAAAAAAAGCCCAGTGTTCAATCTGATTTCACTTTGAAGACCACTCTTGAAGATTGTACTAGTCACCAGCGGGAAATACAGGAAATATAAAATTTAGGACATCACAGGATGTTCTAGAATGTTGCTTTGCAGAGAAGTTTCATTGCAAAGCCCATGTAGACATAGGTTGGTCAGGTCAGCTTTCAACTAAGTAACTGTGTTAGACTAACTTCAAATTAAGTAACAGAACTTTACTGCTCTGAGGTAAAGCATTGTAAAATTACATGAGGGCTTGCATAAAAACATGCTTAAGTCACTCCTTGAGTTATTTTACTAATAATGTGTGTCAGAAATATCAGTATGTTCAGAACTATCCAACTTACTTCACCTACTTAAACATTAAATCTAAAAAGTGACTGCCTGAGAGACAACTGCTGTCTTCCTGTTTAAAATGCATTTATTTCATTAACATGTAATTCTAAATTTCATTTAAAATAAATAATCATTATTTCCTGAAAGAATGGTTTCTAATAAAATTATTCACATCTGGCTTTAGTTGCTTCTGGGAAGTGGTGCACTAGATTAAGCCAAGAAAGACAGACCCACTTCTCTGCCCACGTATGCTATCTCTTGGCTCACTTCAAATAACACTTTCAAGTACTAATACTTTCTTCCAGGAATTATTTTTTACTAATTAATATGTTTTAAAATCAACTTGCAAATCACAGTTCAAATGGCAAATAAGCAAGGCATATAAACACTTCACTTGGATGAACAAAATAGAAATTAAATGGAGTTCCTTTTTTTATGTCTTTATGAAATAATTTCTTGGTAAATTACTTATGCTTTATTCATAAATGTAATCTAGTGAGTTGCACTCCAAACTAAAGTAGGAATTCAGTTTTTTAAAAATCCCAGTGTGAATCTGAAATGAAAATTTAAAATTTAAATGAACCAAACTGCAGGTAGGTAATTAAAGTTGTGTTTCCTAGTTCAGGCCACTACCTACTCAGTTATGAATGTCTGTACTTCTGATGCAGTAAATACTGATTTTAACAGTAAAATACTTGTAGGAGAATAGTTCTGAAAGTACTGACTTCAGTGTCTCACAGGCTTTGGAAATTCCTTATTCACTTGCCATGTTGTTCCTGGGCATGCAGAGAGCTGGGTGACACACAGGAGCAAATTGCTACAGAGGCAGAAGGGCCATGTATGGAGGCTGTGTTTGGTTTGTTTTTATTCCTATGAACAGCTAAAGGGTTCTAAGGAAGAAATTTAGTCCTCTTTCTGGTGAGACCTGTCATATTTGCATACAGTGTTATAAAATCCAAATTATACCATAATTATGCATGATCTCATAATTGTAGCATTGTGGTCATAAAGGCAGAAAAATACACTGCATAACATGTTTCTCATTACTTTGTAATTGTAAGAAAGATTTTCAATTAGTTTTTCCTTTGATGATTTGGATTAGTATTGTGGAACATGAATGCACCAAAGCTGGTAGGTTAATTTGATTTGAAGAAAATGAAAGGCATCTAATAAAATCAGTGGGCAGTGTGTATAATTACTTTCCTAGTTGCGTTAGCAAATAAGCTCTATCACTCTGTAGTCAGTGACCCATCTAATTGCCCTGGATTTCTGTACATGCCAGATAAATATCAAACATTAATCTTTCTTAGAATTCTGTTCTGATGATTAATAAATTTTAAAAAAATAAAGATATGCAGGAAAATGAAAAAAAAAACCACCAACCAAATTTGAAATAGAGTTTTCATGGAATTGTTAATTATTGAGTGACCTATGAAGATACTCCTTACTTTGAATCATTGCTTCATTAGCCTGATCTTATCTTCACATTTAAACTTTTCCAGTTACGGTAAATAATGTATAAAATAGTAGGGGAAAACCTCCATTTTTTTCCTTTTTGTACACCTTGCAATTTTCTCCTCTAAAACTGCAATCTGTGTCACTGTTTCCTTTATGTTTTCATTTCCTTGCCTCTCAGGGCAGCACATGTAAAGAAAGCCCCTGGTCCAGCCCAGGCTCTGTAAGTGCTCTCAGAAATTGGCAGTGGTGTCACTTTTGGCAGCTCGTGTCAGAGGCTCCACTTCTGTGTGTGCTTACGTGTGTGTGCTTGGCTTACCTGCTTCTTGTACATTCCAGTCTGCAGCCTGCAGCATGTGAAACCAGGCATAAACAAAGCTCTGCCATTTCTGTCTCTGCTGTGATAGACTCCTCCAGCCATGCACAGCTACTCTCCAAATACGTGTTATAGCATTTGTACAGAGACTTGTTCCACTGTTTTGAGGGCATAGGGGAGAAAGAGCTGCTTCAGTTGCTTGTTTCATTTTAAAATGTAATTTTATATAATGCAGATAAATATTTCAATTTACATGTGTCTAGTAAGAGTCTAGTAAGACAATTTATATCAGCTCAGTTAAAATGCATGACCTTTATTTGTAGCTATATTTCTTAAAGAAACAAGGCTACACTTAAGACCAATGCAGTTATTTTGTCAGTCCCTTCACCACAAGCAATAAAACCTCAACCTATTTGCCACTTTTTTATAAATTTGGTGAAGAGACAGAGATCTCACCCATTAATAAATTGGTAGAGGAATCATTGCTCTATGGAATAAGGGAAAAATTCAGATTAATTTGTCATCCAGGAAAAGCTGATGGTCATCTGTGCTGTTTAGCACTGGGGGAGATGGTGTATGTGACTTGGAAACACAACATAAGTCATCTTTGGCTTAGTTGGTAGGTAAGGGGCAGGAACTGGGGGTACTGTGGTGCTAGGAAGGGGAAGCAGAGAGGGTATTAGGACAAGCTATCTTGAAAGATATGTAGAAGAAGATGGTTTGTATTTTATTGCCTGGATATCCTTAGGAAATGTGCTTCATTAGTTCTGGTGTACACAGAACAGTTTGTCCTTGTTTATGTTCACTGATGTACCCAAATATTGAACATTTGTGCATTCATACATGTAAGAAGCATCTGCAGGGAAGACATTTCATTGTAACTACCTCTTCTATTAGCTCAGTATTGTTGCTCTGTATCTATTGTTTCTAATTTTGGCAAAATAGATCAGAAATTTTGGTTGCTGCATACAAGTTTATGTTAATATTTTCCTTAAGCAAAATAAAATTTCTCATGGAAAGTATCTGATAAAATTCTTTGCCCATTCTTATGAGGAAGATATGTATTTTAACCAGTATTTTACTTGTTTTAATCAGAATAATATACAATGTGAAAGGTCTGCACATTAAATCAGTAATAGAACAGAGATTAGAAGTCCTGTCTGAAATGCACTATATCATGCTAACAGTTTCCACATATGGTGCTTAATATTTCAGCTGAAGCAATCTTAACCAGAGGATTTAGAAACTGGTATCACTTGGCCTTAAGAACCAATCAGACACTCTTTATTATTAATGCAAAGTTTGGAAAGTTCTAGGAAAGTATAATCATATTGTTTCAGGAGTTACAAGTAATTGTAGCAGCATCTCTTAACTGATGCAAAATTGCAGTAACATAAATTGTAATACTTCAAAGCTACACAAGTTGCTGTAAGTCCCAATTATATAGTGAAGATAGTATTCCATTTATTTAAACTACAGCAGAAAAAATATTCATCAAGCATAACATAAATCAGCACGTGTATCACTGCATATAAATCTCTCATCTTTGCTCACATGCAGGTTTCTCATCGGAGATCTTTCAGATTCTGAAAGTGACATATTTGAGCAGTTGAAAGAATGGGATGCCAGTTCAACAGAAGAGCAGCAAAAGGCTTTCTGCCATGGGATAGAACTCATTCCCTGGTACGTGTTGTCCATCAGGGCTGACGTCCATCAGTTCATGCAGCAAGGGGCGACCGTCATTCATTACGACCAGGAGACACATCTCTCAGCTCGCTGCTTCCTCCAGCTCCAGCCTGACAACAGTACTTTGACTTGGACAAAACCCACCACAGTTTGCCCTGCAAATGCTAAGGCAAAACTGAGTGTGCTGGGCAATACTGCTGAGCTTGGTAAATACCAGTTTCTTGGTAATACTGGACTGGTGGAAGGCTTTTTGGACTTGTTTTCAGCCAAGGCTGTATATATGGGACACTCGGGCATCGATATGCACACCGTGTGTGTTCAAAATAAGCTTTGCAATATGTCCCTTGAAGAAAATGGTATAACACTACTTTATGGACTTCAGACTACTGATAATAAGTTGCTGCACTTTGTTGCTCCAAAATACACTGCCAGAATGCTGTATGATGGATTGCTGGAATTGACTAAAGCTGTAAGAAAAATGAGGAGATTCCCTGATCAAAGACTACAGTGGCTACGGAAACAGTATGTCAGCCTTTACCAGGTAAAAGATGCTGTGATTTTCTCTATAAAAAAGTTCAAAGATGTCAACAGCTTAATGTAATGCAATTAGTTTCCATCATAAGTGAGATTAAATTAAAGATTAACACTAAATCTCCAATTTTGTAACGTGGATTAAGCAGCAAGATCTGATTCTCCACACAAGGTTATGTCAAACCTTGCAAGTTTTCAATACACTGAGGTTAAATTTTTTTCTTACAAAGCTCTTCATATGTTTGGAGTTTTGAAATAAGTATTTTATTAAATACAAAAGAAAAAAGCAATGACTGTAGTTTAATCGTGCACCAGAATAATGAGTGATACTAGTTAGGGCCAAAAACATCCCCAAAGCAGCAAACAAAATAGCCCTGGGGAATTCACTCAGTATTAAAAAAATGTCTCCTCTTGATCTTTCTTTCATTGGTTCCTCAGAGATCTATATTATTGCTTTAAAAATGTGTCCTTATTCTCCTTGTTTTGTTAACACTGAGAATCTTTGTAGGAGGATGGGAGGTTTGAAGGCCCAACCTTGGCTCAGGCTGTTGAGCTCTTTGGAGGCAGACGATGGAGTGCAAGAAGCACAGGCACAGGATCTCTTACCAAAAGCACTGAGAAGCCCAATGTGCAGAGAAACAACACTCTGGGAATCAGCACAGCTAAGAAAAAGAAGAAAGTACTCATCAGGGTAGAATATTTTGTTATTGATGTGTTTTGTTTCCTCGCAGTCACTGTGTAGCTGTGTTCTCAACAAGAGAAAAGAAGTTAGATGATGATGATGATTTTAAAGCTGTTTATTGTCATTTCAGGTTTGAGGATTTTTATTTTCCAATAGTTTGTTCTTTTCTCATGCTTGCAGCATTGTTAGGATGTGTAGGTTAGCAGGGCTAGCAGAATGGGACAGAATCTTCTTGCAGCCTTTAGGTGCTACCTCGGTATAAAGATAAAATACTGGTGGCGATAAAAATCTTATATGCAAAGTGGTGTCTGGAGGTTGGTGTAATTTTTTAAAATCCTTTATGCTTTCATATTTTGAAAAACACTACCATAGTTATTGCACATTGCATTAGCTTGCATTTTATCTTGTGTGGGTGACAGGAACATGACCTAGTCTGGCAGTCTCCTCTCTTTTCCTGGACAAAACTGTTTCAACATTAGGCAGTAGAGAGGAAAATGCAGGACTAGCACCTCTATGCTACGCACATTTTCTAGTGGGCCAGTAGAAAGATTCTCAAATGACAAGATCCATCCTCTTTAGTGCTCCAGTGCACCAGTGAAATAATGTAAAACCAGCTGCAGCATTCTAGAGAGGCACAATCATTATCCTCTGTGTGGTGTCAAACTGAGGTAACTCCTAATGGTCCCATGCTATGTATCTGTTTAAGTTGTCTTTCTTCGGCTGTTACTGGCCTCACAGGAGTCTGTTTCGTAAGGAATAGTTGTTTTATCTCATGGTTTTGTTACAGATTGTACTGAAATAGAGTGGAAATAGTAGATTTGGGATGTTTATTATGATGCTCATTATTTTAGGGTGAAAGTGGAGAGGCCACTGATGATGAAATGGCAACTCGGAAGGCAAAGAGCTGTAAAGAATATCGTAATAGAAGTGGTTCAGATCCTCAAGATATTGATGAACAAGAAGAACCAGGTAAATATATTGCTTCAGTACTTAAAAATCTATCAGGGCTTTGCTCAAAGCCCTTTTATGCAGACATTTTTTGTAGTGTTAAAAATAAGCTTAAAAAGATACTTTTGCAGTTGAAACTCCCAGTCTGTGAAATTAATTTCTTTAGTTGTTCATGATTGTTCTTTCGTTTAGTTTCAGTAGCATTCCCTTTCTAATCATATAAAATACATTAGTAAATGTTGTTCAATACATACTTTTTTAACTTTTTTGGGACAAAGCTGGAATCCTGCTAGTGCCTTACTATGTTTTAATGAATTTTCATATAGGTCTCCTGGACAAAAGCATTTTTATTGGGCCAGATGTTGTAATTGTGATGAAAACTTCTGTTTTCTCCTTAGATCAAAATATTATTATTAATGCTTCTCCATCTAACAACCTGCCATCCAGAAGAGCTCACTCTCTGACAGCATCTGGATCTCCCAACTTAGGAGCTGCATCATCTTCACCAGCAAGACCTGTCTCCTCTCCTGTAATATCATCAAGCAAAAGTCAGTGTAGGTAAGGGCAAAATCCATTTGATTGAAAAAGAAAAGCAGCTACTATGACTTATTTATTATCTAATGTGGGGTTTGTGCCCAACTGGCAAAATCTGACAAAAACAGCACTAGAAATGTCATTGGCCTTTTTGTAGATATCTAAAACACATTATAGAAGAACACAAGACATTTTAGCTGAAATGCCATTAATCTGAGGATGGCTTTGTAGCAAGTCCCTGAGCAGCATGTTTCAGTTTATATCTGTTACAGAAGCAGATTGGAATGCTGTTCCAAAACTACACAAATACAGAGTTTAACTCTTTCTCCAGATCTTCTCCAAAACATGGTTATGGGCATTTTCTGTATAGTGAAAATCAACAGAAGTGTTACAGATGTGTGAACTGAGGTTCTGAGGTTTCTCAGCACAAATAATTTCTCCCTGAGGGAGTAATAACCTCTGCTGACATTCCTGGTGATGGCTGTGGTACTGTCTTGGGAAACGGAGGAACCGATTTGGAATCTCTTACAGGCCTCTTTCTTGAACATTCGTCCTTTTTGTGCCACTTAGGCAGTGTAAAAGGTTATGCTGTTGCAATATGTGCAGTATCGTAGTGCACTCTTATGTTAATGCTATAGGTAATAATGGTGATGGTAGTAGCAATTACAGTCTTAACAACATATCAGGGATGTGGACAGTACTTTATGACATACAAGAAGACAGTCTTAACAGAGGCTTTCTAGTGCCTTTCAGGAGAAGGATTGCTGAAATATCATTATGAAGGTAATCTTTAGTGATCAGATTGGGTGAAATGGTGAGCATTTTCTTCTGCTCTTGGTCTCCCATTTGGTAATCTGCAGTTCTGGTCTGTTTTCTGGAATCTAGAGGCTTTCCTCATCGTGGTTTATTTTGCCTGTCTTATAAAAATGCTGGGAATTATTTTAGCTAAAAAAGTTTTATGCAGTATGTCAGTACTTTCCATAGTGATGTCAAACAAATCCAATATTATCAACTAAAGTAGATGGTATTTTTTAATACTTTTAAATCCCATTTTGTTTTCAATTGCATACATCCATCCCATGCCAGGAGTAAACTCAGGAATCTGGTCCAGCCTATTTGTGTAGAAAGTCACCTGCTTGCAGGCATGTCCTTAGGAATACTGGACAACAAGCTGGTCCTGTTTTTCCATCACAGCTGTCTGAACTATTTGTACTGAGCCTGATGGCAAAATTTGTAGAAGAAGAATGGATCAGTATATTTGAACATTACAGAGCAATAAAATCTGACACGTGGTCTGATATTTTGAAGGAAATACTGTAACTTGTGCAGTTAATTATGGTTCAAACTAGATATTTCTTGGTATTTGTGTTGTTGCTTAGATCCTGTCCTTTTCAGGATGGTGCTGCTGGCAGATCCCATTCCTGTAATGTGTGTTCATTGGTGTTTAGGCCCAGGAAGGGGCTCAAGATCTCAGCCCCTCATTGCAAGTTACTCCATGTAATTCACTAAGGACTTATTCATACTGCTCAAATAAGGCCTAACTGTACTTACTAGTCCCAAATCCTCTAGAAACCTAAAGATTTTGGGATGTGACTTTTGGAAATGTGCTGGTTCTAAGTCAAAAATGTTGTTCAGCTGCACAGCTTAGATTAATGATTGCAGTTACAGAACAATCTGTTTTATTGTTTTGTCTTCAATGGACCTTATACACAGCCTGTATTACAAGAATACTGGCATTGTCTTCTTTAGAGAGAAAATAAGTGCTTTCATTTGTGCCATATGCATCAGGCCTTTTTCCACATGAAACTTTTAAATTTATATTATTTTAAAATTGAAATTAAATTTTTAAATAATATACATTATTCATTCTGATAAAGTTTGCAGTTGTCGTGAAGAAAAAAAATAGCTGCTATAAACCAAGAAGGTAGAAAACATCATTATGCATCTTAGAAGATGTGCTTTATTTGCTTCTTCCAGATATTGGTAATAAATGCATTAAGGAGAGCACCAATAAACTGTTAATACACTAATGCATAATATTTCAGTTAAGTAGAAGTTTAATGTAACCAAACTACAGCAGTCTTTTTTTGATTTAGCACATGGAGCAGCAGTAGCTGGCATGGCCGTGTCAAAGGAGGAATGAAGGGATTTCAGAACTTCATGGTTTCTGATAGTAACATGACTTTTGTGGAATTTGTAGAGCTCTTCAAATCTTTCAGGTAAAAGATTTTTTTTCTGTACTAATTTCATTAATCCAAGTTTATAAAAGAGCAAAAATTGAATTTTTCTACTCTTTTTGCAGTGTCCGTAGCCGCAAGGATCTGAAAGACCTTTTTGATGTTTATGCTGTGCCTTGCAATCGATCTGGCTTAGACCCTGCTCCACTTTATACTAATTTGAAGATTGATGAAAATAGCAGCGGATTCCAGCCTGATTTAGGTTTGTTAAAGAGAAAAATGCAATTGTTAGACTGCTGAGCAGCTTCAGTTATTTCCTTTAATAAAATGTGTCTCAGTCAGTCTCCTTATCAGTTACAAGTGTAAGTAGAGGACTGCTGCCATGCCTCCACTAATACCTAGTTAGTGAGCTGTAAGAGAAAAATGAAGGGAAGGAAAAGTATTCCAGCTTTCCATTAACCAGATGTATTTGTAACTGGTAATTGCAGAGGAATAAAACTTGTTGCTGAATGGCTGAGCCCAGGGATCTGTACAGGTTGGAGGAGTCCTGGAAGGGCTAAAACACTGAGCAAATTAGGGAGGAGAAATGAGGAGGCTGTGCCCTGCGTCCCTTTTTTTTTTTTTTTGTGGCTGTTTTTTCTTATCTACTTTCCTAGTGGATCTGCTTTATGTGGGATAAAGGGGAAGAAAGCCTCTGTCCCCCTTTACATTCCTCAGACTTATAATCTAAGTCTGGGACTTTGGCCACATGTAAAGAAAACAATCTTTCTGCCAAGCAGCTTGTGGGGAGAGTGCAGAACAATTGGCATATGAAACTGGAAGAAGATAAAGGGCAATTGAATAGGAAGGATATGGGGTTGCACACAGTGAAGGAAAGGCTTTGAGGCTGTTTGTGGTGAAGAGATGAAGCAGGAGAATCCTGGGTGTGTAGGAGGCTGTGGATCCATGTTAAAGGTTCCAGGATTTTGTTCAGAGTAATTGGACACTTAGAGTCTGCTCACATGCATGCTTAATGCTCTCTCTTTTATTAGTGGGTAGAAACAAGATGATTTTGTTCTAATTTACTGCTAAAACACCCAGTGAGATACTTGTGTGTATTGTATACTAGGTTGTATTCTATACAGGATATGTAATTGTTTAGCTTATACTTTTATTTCCTCATTTTTCTTTTAAGATTTGTTGACTAGAAATGTTTCAGACCTTGGTTTGTTCATTAAGAGCAGGCAGCAGCTATCAGACAACCAGAGGCAAATATCTGATGCTATTGCTGCTGCCAGCATCGTAACCAATGGTACTGGAGTTGAAAGCACATCACTGGGAGTGTTTGGAGTAGGAATCCAGCAGCTGAATGACTTCCTAGTGAATTGCCAAGGAGAACACTGCACCTATGATGAAATCCTCAGTATTATCCAGGTCTGTAATACAAATATCTTGCATTTTCTTTTTACTAGAACTCCTGTTACTTCCATTTTCCATTTACATTAACATTGTGTGTTGTTCAGAATAGCATCTGTGTGGGTATCTCCTTTCACACTGATATTATCTCTACAGTTTACTTGAATTTAAAATTTAATACTGTCTTTATTTTGGGCCAGAAAAATGTATGGATGCCCATAAATGTATCCATTTAAAAATTGCAAATAAATAGTTTTATTAGCAGTGTGTACTTTAGCAGGGAAGGGATGTCACCCCCTAGGAAAAGTGTTCATAACAATTCTTTTTTTTTTTTTTGTCTAAGCCCATATTTGATTGAGCATAATCTTACTTTGGAACTTTAAAAAGCACCATTTCCACATATTTTTGTTTTATTGTAAAAAAATTTTTGAGAGCAAACATGGACATTTTATTCCCTTATCTACCATGGCTGAAGATTTTAGAAATTGTGTAGAAAAATTTTTATTCCTTCATATTCCTCCATGCATAATTAATGTACTCCAAAACTAAGCCCCTGTTTAACAGTTAACAAAGGCTAAAAACTATATATAACTATCAACATGTAGAAGATAGAATTGCAGAGTTTAAAAGACAGAAATTCTAAAGAAACTTCAAGTTGGAATACCACAACTCTTGCTGAGATGGTGTTGTATTGTATTTAAGCATATTGGACAGGAGTAGGACACCTGATCATAAATCTTTCTTAATTTCAATTTAATGGCTGTCTCAGCTTTGAACGGGATGTTGGATTAGGCAACATCCCTTTCAACCTGAATGGCTCTTTGATTTATGATTATGATTTTAGTATGTTTGTGTAGTCATTTGTAAAACACGCTTTGCAGGCGCCTGATTCTTTATCCACAAAAAGACTGTGTTTAAATACTAACTGTTTAGTGCTATGAGCAGGCTACATATAAAAACATGACAAGGACATGTTTCTAAGAATTGTTATTATTTATATCTTTGATTTCTTCCTCTTCATAGAAATTTGAACCTAGTGTGAACATGTGCCAGCAAGGGCTGCTATCTTTTGAAGGATTTGCAAGGTAATTACTTCTTATGTGCTTTCTTTAAAAAAATTTTTTTTTAAAAATGTATGTTTGAATATATATGTAAAAAGATACCAGTGTATTGATGTTTCTCAGAGAGTCACAAAATACTCATCACAGCGTAAAATTTCCTCACATCTTCTCACTTCTAGATTTTTGATGGATAAAGACAACTTTGCCTCCAAAAATGATGAATCACAGGAGAATGCTGAGGACTTACACTTTCCTCTCTCATATTACTACATAGAATCCTCACACAATACTTACCTTACTGGCCATCAGCTTAAAGGGGAGTCCTCAGTGGAGCTCTACAGCCAGGTATGCAGGATTGGATTGTTGTGTAGCTTTCAACATGAACTTGTTTGTTTTACTGGCAAGTTTCAGGAACATGACCTTTTTGCTTTGAAAATCTAAATGTCCTAAACCCCTGCTTGCAAAACGTTGGAAAACATGATGTGTGGGAAAGCTGCCTGTAAGCACAGTTGTGCTCAAATGCCTTTTCTAAAGCAAAAAAATGGATTTAGTTTGAGATTCATAGCATTTAGACACCAGTCGGTCTGACCCAACCTACTAAAATTAGACTTTCCCACAGGAAAGACTGATCTAATATTTTAGTTCATTCAGATGTCAGAAACACTACTGAGATACTGTACATTGCACTGCAAAGACTAATCTCAAATAGAACTATAACTTCTAAAAATGTTACTTCTAGGAATATTCTAGGTTTTAGGCTTTATGCCTGATCGGTGCTGATCAAGGAAGGAACAGTTTCTCCCTTGGGCTTTCACTTCTGTATTTGTTTGTGTGTATATATATATATATATATATATATATATATATATATATATATATATATATATATATATATATATATATATACACATATATATGTTTATATACATATGTATATATTTGTATGTTTGTGTGTTTACAAAATGCTGGAGAAAGCATCAAACTTCCTGGCAGCAGTGTTTTCATTATGCTGAGAGTTAATGATTCACCACTGAGAACAGACTCATCTGATGTCCCCTGTGCTCCTTTGCCTGGGGCTGTAGGCAGAGAGGTGAGGCTGTGTTAGGAAATCCTGAATAACACAAATGCACTGAGTAATGCAATTGCAGAGGTTCCTGTAGTGGCACTGCACAGTGATCTTAGTATTGTGTTGGTAATAGATGGGAAGTGAGATAGAGATCAACTGCCTTCAAAGTTTGCATGATTAAGAAAAGCTTCTTCCTGTCCCTTAAGTACTTGTTGCCAGCTGAAGGGGCACTTTGTTCTGGCTCAGTGTGTCTGGCTCTCACAGAAGTGGTGGAGTGCCAGCTATGGACACAACTGTCTGAAATAAAATTATTCAGGTTTTGAGTAGAAGCAATTTTGTTTTTGTTCATGAATGGTTTTGCTGGAAATGGTTTTAATTTTTGGGATCCTTCTATTCAGTAAAATATTAGCTTGTAGTACAGATGATAGGCATGCTAAATACTGATCACAATAATAAGCTCGGCTACCAAAAGATGGATTGGCTCATCTCTTCCTTCATCCTTCCTCTTTGCGTCCTTGGTTTTTCTAGCAGTGGCTTTCTAAAATAAATAAATGAATGATTAAAAAATTGATGAATGAATTGATGGCTGTAAATAGCTTGATATAATTGATTAACATGGTCTGGCACGTTTCCATTGTAACTATACTCATTGAAGTTTCTTAAGGCTTCATTTCCAGACTATCTTGTATTTATAAAAATAATAATAACCAAAAAAACCCAGCAAACAAACTGCAGGTGCTTTCCCTATAAGTGGTCACGAGAGCAACCTGAAATAAATTGCCATGTTGCTTTATAGCTGTTTTTGCAGGTAGAAATATGGGAATGTTTCTCTCTCTCAGAAAATTAAGCTATACAATAAGAATCACCTTCTGCAAACAGATTCCATGTGTCCTGTATGATACCATGAATTTCAAAGCTTTATGGAAATTCTCCCAGGAACATGCATGTTTTGCTTAATTTTCCCAGTCTTTTTCAATGGGAAATAAGGATTTCAGTTAGGGAATGGAGTTAGCTGGGGACTGTACATTCCATGGACTGTTCACTTCACGAGATTGCTTTTTCTAGCAATTTTGCTGAATCACTGAGCTTTCATTCAGCTCTGCAATGTCTGTCTTCTGCTTTGATGGCATGATTCTGTAGCTTAGATGTACTTACACTGTTCAATTGCATTATAGGTTCTTTTACAAGGCTGCAGAAGCGTAGAATTGGACTGCTGGGATGGTGATGATGGGATGCCTATCATTTATCATGGGCACACTCTTACTACAAAGATCTCTTTTAAGGTATGCTGGTAATGTATGTAGAAACAAAAAAAATGAGACGTTAATTTTTCTGTAACAAAGGGGGGGAAATTGCCTACTAGAAAAATACATATTCTAATGGGCTAAATTCTAATAGAATACAAACTATAGATTATGTCAGACATGAAATTCTCAGTGGTAAATATGCTTTCAAGTTAGTTTTTGTAGCATATGTAATGTGATTTTCTGTCTTTTTGTTGGTACCTAAGTAACAGAAGTAGGTATTACCACTTGTGTTGTAACAAGATGCCAGCTTGCTTCGAAAGCACAGAGTGGCCTCTTCCTTCTTGCAGAGGAAAGCAGATGTCTCCCCTCTCAGCTAGCAGTAGGTTGACTGAGACTGCAGGATGCTGCCATGTTCTTTCAATGGCCTCTCTGTCTGTCTGTCTCTGGCAGGAGGTGGTGGAAGCCATCGATCGCAACGCGTTCATCACCTCCGACATGCCGGTCATCATCTCCATAGAGAACCACTGCTCGCTGCCCCAGCAGCGCAAGATGGCCGAGATCTTCAAGGTGGGCCCTCCACTGTGCTCAGGTATTCCCAGCACGAGCCTGGGGCTTTCCATAACACATCACCTGTTCTTGATATTTCAGAATGTATTTGGAGATAAGTTGGTGACAAAGTTTTTATTTGAGAGTGACTTTTCTGATGATCCCATGCTGCCTTCCCCTGGCCAACTGAGAAGAAAAATCCTGCTTAAAAACAAAAAGCTGAAAGCCCATCAAACACCAGTGGATATATTGAAACAAAAGGTACAGTCCTTCCTTAACAACAAGCCGTGAGACCCAACTCTTGTTAGAAATAGTTCATTTCTGTTTGAAGTTTTTGCTAATCCCAATGTACAGCAGAATAATCTAATGCACATTCATGCTTGGATAACTCACAGTGGATTGCAGTGCTTTCAGTTAAGTAGACAATACATGTAGTAAATGATAGCTACAGCTTAACTACATTTTAGTGTCTATTAATTTTATAAAACTTCATAATATTATGATTAACACCACATGCCCTGTGTGACAAACATAAATAAATCTTTTTCTCTGAGATTTTAACATTTACTATTCATATTTATTGAGAAATAGTCATATGCATTGAGTATGTGTGTGTATTTACAGTATGTAGTCATTTTTGGTAGAGTTCTGCTTTGTTTCTTTTTTCAAATTCAAGCCAGTCAAATACTTGATTTTTAATTGACTTTCTGTGGGAGACTCTGCTACTCAAATAGCGTTTATTCCCATGTGAGAATTTTTTTGATTTCTAGAATTTAGGGCTGCATCTCAAGTAGTCTCAATCTAATAATGTCTATGGTTACTCAGCAGTTCAATTGAATCCTTGAAAACTAATTGCCATTACTCAAAATGTAAACACAATTGCATTAGACTCAAATTCTTGTTAACACATGAGTAAATCGCACTGATCATATCAGTATATAGATATTCTCCATCTTTTGAAAAAGTATTTAACTGTTTCTGAAACAGCATGTCTCAGACTGGAAAAAGGTAGTCTTGAATGATGTGCAGCTTTGACGTTTTTCCATAATTAATTAGGTTTCATATCTTATTAAGTGTTTTTCTTGCAATACAAGTTCTCTTTATGTTCAAACCCCCAAAGTGGTATTTTAGTGTGATCTTAACAACCTTACTTAATTCTCACTTAATATATTCAGTGCTTTCATAGAAACAAAACAAGATACAAACATGAAAGCTCTTTTTCTCTTCAAAAGTACTTAGCAATAATGTAGTAAGTGTTTCTGTTGTTGTAGGCTCACCAGCTGGCACATTTGCAAGCACAGGCTAGCAATGGTGCTAGCAACCCCACACCCACCAATGAAGAGGAAGAAGATGAAGAAGATGAATATGACTATGACTATGAATCTCTCTCTGATGGTAATTATATTTATTTCTTTGTTTGTTTGTTACAGTGCTTTTGTTAGAACTGTAGTAATAAGATGTGAATATTCTAGTTCAGGCATGAGCTGGGTGAGCAGTGTCTTTGCATGAGTCTGAAAAGGCTGAAATTCTTCAGCTGGTAGAGGAGAGGACTGAGGGGTGAATTGGAAGCAGGTTTACTAAGTCGTGAAGTGGTGGATTAAGGGAAGCACAGAATGTTACTCGTTAGATCTAGCAGGTGCTCAGTAAAGCAAGTGGAAGATCAGTCTAAAATAGGTAAGATATTTGTTTGTGCAGCTGGTAGTAAACTTCTGGAATGTGCTGCCTTGGGAAATTGCAGAGCCAAATGGCATCAGCATATTAAAAAAAAAGGATTGGACAAATCCATGAAGAGATGTATAAGCAATTGTTATTGGTTGCAGTATTTGGTCCAACATCCCTATTATTCAGTGATTGTGGTTGTTGGGGTGGTGATTAGTGGCTGGTTGCTCTGTTGCCACTTTCAGAAAGAATACTGGGCTAGATGGACAACTGGTCTGACAGAGCTGGGGTTGTTCTCCTGAGTGAGCAGCTTCACTCGCTGCACTTTTCATTCTGCTGGGGACCCATTTAAGTTCTAGGTGCCATGTTCAGAGAAGATGCAAGGCTCGAGCATGTCCTGCAGCACAGGGCTTCTTTCCAGGTAGTCTCTTGTTTACATTACTTGTTCCTCTGTTTAGTGATTTTAAAAATAGGCACAAAATTAACAAATGAAGTTCAAGACTTGACACTGCTTGTGGAATAGCAATGTTATTTATGAGTTCAATGTCAATGCTGCCTTCAGTTGCATTTTACCTGAAAGCTGGCCTAGCTGGCTACTTGAGCGTACTCTTTGTGAGCAACGGGGTGGAGATGCTGTAGATGTAAATTGCAGTGAAAACTAAAATCTTTGCGAACAGATTTGCCAAGGAAATTTTGCAAACTGATTGCAGTAAGTGACTTTTTAGCACTGTTTTAGGTAAGAGAAGGTTTGAAAAATCTGAAGCTAGCAAGAAACATTTACACCTTCGAGTATGTGAAGGAATCTGCAGCATGGTTTACTACTTTATTACAATGATTATTCTTTGAAGTCTTTAATTATCTTAATATTTTGTTAAAACTAATCTAACTAATAGTCAGTAAACTTTCTAAAAGAGATTCAGTTTTATTTTTCTTGCCGATACATTTTTTTATGTAAGGCTAATAGTTTTACAACTGACACTTACTTTTCATATCTCTGGCTCTAAGTCTTAATTCCCTTTACTCTTATTCCCTCTCTGACTCGTTTCCCTGTAGCTGATGTCCTTAATGCTTCTCCTGCTCCTAACAGCCAGGAAGGTAAAAGCCACTTGGTTGAGCATTTTAACTGCATGAAATCAGCACTGCATCTTCAGCCTGTTCAATGTGACAGTGTGAATATATAGCTTCTACTTCATATTATAAATGCAAGCAGATATTCTTATATGGCATTGTAAACTGGTCAGGAACTGTTAGCAGCCTGCATGTGTGACACTTGTTATGCATAAAAAGACTGTGGTCAAAGCATCAGGATTATCAGGAATAAATTGAAACCATTCCTTTTGTGACAACTGTAACATTTTGGTCCAGAAAGACCACATCATTACTAGGAATACTGTTCTCTGAAAAATATGTAGCTTTGAAGAGTTATTTCTATAGATGTAAAAAATACTTGTGCATGGTGAAAGTAAGGAGAGGAAAGCCAACAATTGCTGTACAAAGTGTTTACATATTTGACGGGGTTAATTATGCTTGGTCTTTGGCATTTTTTTGTCATTCAGGAATATCAGTTGGGAATATTGTTTTCAGACAGCAGACTTAATTCATTTGATGGTTTGGATTTAAAGATCTTCTGAGCACAAAAGGATGGACTTTAAAGGAAAGGCAGTGTCTTAACCAAACCCAAGCATTAAATTTTTAAATAGAAGGTTACTACTAGAGAATGATGCTCTGACCAGTAAATGCATTATTTTAGCATCTAATTATTCATATAATATTCACAACACTATCCACAAATATTGTTAATTCAAATTAAATTTCCAGTTGAGATTGTTTGGCTTTATGTTTATTAAAAACCCATTAATTTTTAGATAATATTCTTGAAGATCGACCTGAGAATAAATTATCAAGTGATAAACTGCAGTTTGAATATAACGAAGAGACTGCCAAACGACTAAAGAAGGCTGATTGTGCTACTTACAATAATAAAGGAAAGGTAGTTCTGCTTTTTCCCTCTTTCTTCTCAGCTGCACTTTTATATATAACCAGGTTCAAAAGGATTTTGACTGTTTAGGTAACTGAGGCATCAGATAGCAAATGCACTTTAATGAAAAGAAATAATAGAAAGCATGGAAAGACACCAGAGAAAATAGCCTGAGTAGAACAAATGCTGAACATACTGTTCAAGAAAAGTCCTCAGAGGTTATAGTTTATATAGGCTGCTTGGCTGAAAATTAATATTGATGGAACTCAAGATTTCATCTGAATCTTCAGCATCTTTATGCTACAAAATAAGTTTAAAATACTGCACTATGATATCAGATAATCACAGCACCTCTTATTAAATCATCTGAAAAAAGAACCAGTGTATTGCTGTTTAGTGTATTGTAGATTCTTCTCAACATGGATGTGTTTGTCTAAATGTTTGTAGAACTGACTGAATAAGGCCTTTACACACTACTGCAGAATCAGTAACAGGTATTGATCAGAAATCAATAGGGAAGGAGATTTGTTAGGTGAGAACAGAAACCATGTAGGAAGAAAGTGATAAAATATTTCAAAGACCTAAGTAAGATATGCAGCAGTTCTTCTACATTCAGTAATACTATTATTAAATGTTCGTGGTGTTATCACTCAGGTTTACGACATGGAGCTGGGTGAAGAATTCTATCTTCCACAGAATAAGAAGGAAAGCAGACAGATAGCCCCAGAGCTATCAGATCTTGTCATTTACTGTCAAGCAGTAAAGTTCCCTGGTGAGTATACTGCCCTGTTTTATTGCTTTAAGCTTTCTAACTCCTGGAGACTTTATGTTTATGTTTTGAATTAGTTTGAAGTAGTCGAGGAGGTTCTTTCTTCAAGATTTGGTAGTCTTCATAATAGCAGCTCCTGGCTGAGAAGCAGTGTTCATAAATTATGTGAATACATACTGTTTGTCATATTAAAATGTTTACAAAAGTGAAATTTGCCAGTCTTCACAACTTAGACAACTGCTTCACTGCCAAATGCCAGATGACAGAAAGCTTTATCTTAAGAGCTCTGAGTTTCCATGTAAGGACCTACTGAATTAAGAAGGAGAATATTCTTAAGGCCTTGAAGGTAAAGTGTGTCACGTTTCTTTAAGTTACCTGTGTTTAGTGTGTTTCACCTTTGCCTCCAGCTGCATTTTCTGTTCTTTTCCAAGTGGACAGGAGAGGAGCCATTTGCAGGGGTAAAGCACCTTTTCATAGGGTGAGTGAGGGCAGCTGCTTGCACACTCTCACTCGATCTTCATGGAAGCAGTTATGGAAATCAGAAAATCTTCTGTACAGTAGGAAGAATATCTTGGAGAGAAAAGGAGAGGGAGTAACTGAAGAGATCCCTGATAGACACTTGTTCAGTACTGAAATATGAGGTTGGGTATATTTTGGCTCATACTATGTACATAAATACTTTTAAATTGAGAATTTATTGTTTATTGATATGTTTAATGTTTTGAATGAAAAATCTGCTCTTCAGTGGAATGGTTCTCTGTGGAAAAATTAGCAATTCTGCCAAATCATGATCTTACACAAACAGAACTTAATCAGATTAGAGAAGCTAACCAAACATAAAATAGTGCCAAATAGGCAAGACAAACATGCTGAAAAATGGACAGACATTCTTTTATAACTTTAGAAATTGTAGGTGTCACTTGTAAAAATAATGCCTTCTAAATATCCAAACCTGATACTCTTTTTAATGAAATCTGCAATGAGATATATTTCAAGTAAAATATTTTCTTTTAAGGAAAGATATTCAAGATTAAATGGGGATAGTTTGGATTGTTCCAAGCATTTTGACACATAAAAAATTCTGATGTTCTAAGAAAACTTTGAAGTATTTAATTTTTAATGTAATACTGGTTATTAAAGAAATACCTGCTTTCCTTCTCAGATTTCTTCCACTTGCTTTAAAGGGATCATGAATAGATCAATTAAGAAGATTATCTCTTTTCACAGATGAACACATAAAGTTGTAGAAATTACTTTTCCAGCAAACTTTGTCTCCTTTGAGACAAATACTGCCTCCTCTGAGGGAATGTAGGCTTCCATGGCCACCATGCCACTGGTTGGATTGCTCTGCTCAGCTGGAGGGCACAGATGTGGTGCAGTGCCCTACCCAGCATTGCCCATGAATGATGGGAACAAGGCTGCTAGATCCATGACTATGTAGCTCTAATGCCTGTGTTCCTAACCAGCTCAGAAAATGCAGGAGTTTTGGAAATAGGGAGGGTAGAATTCATGTCAGTGTCTGATCAATGGTGTAAATACTTGCTTTCTTCTGTCTTCATATAATTTTGTTCTGTGTTTACACTTCCCTATGTCCCTGAATGTTAATCACTGATTTGTGACTATAAAAAAGGACAAGGACCATAATGTTCACTTACCCTAACCTACTGGGTAACACAGACTTCCCTAAATGTTCTCTGGCAAAACAGAATTTATCATGTGGAGAAAATAACATTTCTTGTTTATAAAACCTATGGTAACAAGGAACCCACCATGGCTCTTGTTGTTTCTGTGCTCTTTGGCCTTAGAGTCCTTGCTTAACTTGAATTTCAGTGTGTTGCATATCATTGCACCATTATCTGAGAGGCTGGAGGTCTGTTCCCTATGGTCACCCAAGCTGAGGGCATTGGAGCTCCCCTGAGCACTGCTACTGGCACATGGCTCATCCCCTTGGTGCTGAGGTCCTTACACAATGAGTAGAGAAACTCAGTACATAAGAGCAGGATTTGCACACTTGGAGGGAGCAGGGAGCCACCTGCACTCACCAGCATGAAATTTGTCACTGTCATCTCCATCATATCAGATTACCTGCCCCTATAGTATCACTTTTCAAGAAATTAAAGTGAACATAAAAAGGGGCACCCTGCATATAAAAATGCTGTAAATTCCCTTTTAAGATCTGCAAACCTGCAGACTTTCTGTTGGTTGCAAACACACTGTGAGAAGGTGGCAATTACAGCTTAACCTGTTATGTTAGTATGGTGAGAGGGAGAATGGCAGGGAAGCTTGCAATCCTCTGGATTAAGTCCAGAAGCTGTAAAGCACTGTGCTTATATCTAACACATGAGATGGGTACTGAATTCTGTAACTTGAAAAACATGGCACAGGGGTTGTAGGGAAACACAAAACATTTACTCTGACGCTGTGCTAGTACAATAGGATTTATGCACAGTATGCTGGGATCTGAGCAGATCCTGCTTTGACCAGAGAGTTGGACCAGATGACTTCCATATCCTTGTCTATTATTTTGTGATTTGATGAGTCTGTGAATTGGTAAAGCTTTATTTTGAAGTCAAATTTAAATTGGAGTGAAAAATGGAGATGTGTGTGGGAAGAATTGTGTAACATGCAGAGCATGGGAGAGACTGAAAGGAAGCTGCCAGCTGCAGTGTGCCCCGTGGCCATCACCCTGGGCTGTCAGCCCTGGGGCTCTGCACTGCACTCTGGTCATTTATGAGGTCAGTTTGTTTCCTCAGTGACTGTCTCCACAACAGGACTTTGAAACTGGATCTTACTTGCCAAATCCATTTGATCCATTCAAAATTGGATTTAAATAGTGCTGGAAGCACACAGTGCATAACTCCTCATTCTTCAATTCAATTCATATTCCTTGATCTCAGTTTCTACCATCTTCTGTGGTTTATGTGGATGCTTTGGCCCAAAGAGACAATACATCTCCAATGTGGAAAACATTTATGTATGTTCTGAATTTTACTAACCCAAGCAGTTCCATTGAAACTGTGTGCATAATTTTAGTAAGTATATGTACACATGCCATAGAGATTGAGAGCTGAAAATTTGCAGCTGTGGGCAGACTTCAATCAGAAGAGGCCAGTGTATCTTCTTTGTGATTTACATTTGTATTTGAAATATTAGTATTAAATCCAGAACTGTCTTTAGGCAGGTGTGAATTGATGTGAATTAATGTGGAAAGTTTTAGGAGTCACAGTTAGGCATGTAACAGTGTGTTTGCTTTGTTACATTCCATCACAAATACATCTTGGGTTTCTGAGAGCATCCCACATCTCACTGCTGTGGGTGTCAGAATAATTATTGTGCACTTTAATTTTGATCTACTTTGTGCTCTCTCCAAGCCAACAGAAAAAAATTGACCTTAAGTGGGATTAAGTCGGTTTACTTCACCAGGATTCAGGTCATGACTTTTAATGATTATGTTTCTAGAATGCACAAGTTTGAGTAATAGCTATACTAGAGCTTTTCAGCTCCACTCCTAGTACATATTGGCTATTAAATGTGTAATGGATTTTGCACACCTAACTGTATTTGCCAACACTGAAGTACAAATAAACAGAAGAAGAGGACTCTGAAAACATTTTTTGAAGTTAAACTGTTTAACCAACAGCATTAGGACATATAATATTTATTATATTATATCTTTAAATCATAATCTTGCATTTATTTAATTATGTAGGTATTATAACCTAGATTAATATTTCACGATATTCACTACTGATTTATTGCTTCTGTAGAAAAGATTTTTATTTTTAAAAATTATTTCTAGGATGAATACATTGGCACTGTTACTGCAGATTTTTTTAGTATCAGTTTGGACCATTTAATAATTTGAGAGGAAGCCTTTACCTTCTTCAAGCCAAAAAGTAAAATGGAGAAAAGTTATATCACAGAGAGAGAATTGTATGCTGTATTGTTTCATATATACATTATATAAATGTATACATATATGCATTATATATAAAACCATGCATAATATATACATATATAAAAGTGTGTATACATTTAAAGATGTTAAAATTAAATTGTGGAGAAAAATACACTGCTTGTCCTGTGTGCTATATATCAGGAGTATTCATGCCTTCAAAAATAATGTAAAATATGGTGGAAAATGTCATGCCCTCTTGGCCATGTTTTTTGGCTCATTTATTTTACATTTATGGGAACAGGCTTGTCAACTCTAAACCCATCTGGCTCTAGCAGAGGAAAAGAAAGAAAAAGCAGGAAGTCCATTTTTGGCAACAATCCTGGCAGGCTGAGCCCTGGGGAGTCAGCTGCTCTTGCCAAAGCATCTGGAAAAGGTAAAGTTAGCATCTTCTTTCACCAGTCACGTGGAATGACACTGTAATCCAACACATGTACCAGACCAAGTTGTTAAAGATCAAACACTTTCCAATGTGTAAAACGTTAAACTTTGGAATGGTTTTTCGTTAGCACAGCAGCTATTACAGTACCACTATTACAACTGAAGTGATGAGTGTGGAATATTAGGATTACTTGATCAGAAATGTGATGACACTAATTCATAAGCAATTTGAAACTAATGTACATTTTAAGTATCTTGAAATTTATATTTTTAAAGATGTAAGTGAATATTTTCAAAATACAAATGAAAGCCAGGACTATTGGGCTGGTCCAGAAAAGAATTTTTATTGTCTGAAGTAGAATTTAGAGGCCTGAAATTCGGCAAGTCCACATGCGTAATTGTGCAAATTAGACTCTGCAGGTGATTCAGTTTGTGAACCTGGAAATTGTGCCTCTGCCTAGGAACAGATGTAAAGAAATACAGAGAAAGTACAGGAGCAGGAGTAAGACCCAGATCCCCTGCCTTTCAAGTGAGTGCCATAAACAGATATTTTGAACTCATTTTCTGGCTCAGGGAGGGTTGTATTTCTTGCAGCCCAAGGGCATGACTGCAGCAGACAGGAGAGATTTCCTTCTAGAGGCCAGTGTCCTAAAAATGAAGAAGTGTGGTGCCTAATTCTAAAGCATATAAGTATTTTGCTGCCTTTTTCCCCAAATTTTGCAGTCTCTGTAGACTGTTTGGAAAATTAGCAGATGGCTTTCAGTCTTGCCTCTCTTCCTCATATAAAATGTATAAATGAGAAGAAGGGAATTTTATTCCTTTATTTCATTTTTTTATTCCTTAATTTAATTTTTTGTTCCTTAATTTAATTTTTATATTCCTTAATTTTTAATTCCAAATTTTTTCCTAACTGGCAAATGCCAGTTAGGTATATGTTTATGAAAGTGCTTGTTAGCACATCTAATCATGGTATATTTCAATACTTGGACCTTGTGTTTCCTCTCAAGGATTGTTCTTACTGTGTCAGAAGGACTGTGGCACTTGTCCTGAGTAGTGTCGTTTTCCAGGATCACCTTTTTCTACCATAACAAAAGCACACACACGTACTCCACTAGAAAACATTGAATTTGCAGAGCCTCTGGACCTGCAGCTGTACCTTGAGGGCACTGTTTATTTTCCAGGTCCCTTTGATGCGATGCGGCAGACCTGGGAAGATCCTTGCTCTCCTTACAACTCTCCAGCCTCCCTCAGTGCCATCATAAGGACTCCCAAGTGCTACCACATCTCGTCCCTGAATGAGAACGCTGCCAAGCGGCTCTGCAGGCGCTACTCCCAGAAGCTGATCCAGCACACCACCTGCCAGCTCCTGAGGACCTACCCTGCTGCCACGCGCATCGACTCCTCCAACCCCCACCCCCTGATCTTCTGGCTCCACGGCGTGCAGCTCGTGGCTCTGAACTACCAAACAGACGGTAAGGCTGCACAAACCCAGGTTTAATACGTTGGAAATGTGATTGGAGGCCTTAACTCATGAATTTGTATTTTCCCTGTTTACTTTTCCCTGCTCTCCCAAGGGGACTTTCCTGTACCTGCACCCCAGCCACAAGCAGGTTCATACCCACAAGAGTCTGGTCCTTGAGGGCAGTGACCTCAGAGTCCAGGAGCTTTATGCCAGTACACCAGGTTCTCTGATAACCCAGAAGTGCCTGGACAGCAACACTTCCATTTTTATTTTTATTTTATTGATGAAGATTGTTTTTTTTCTCCCAGTTCAAGTAACTGTTATCCCTTTCTGATAATTTCAAGCATAAAAAGGTACTGAACTATTTTCACTTGGATGTGCTGCCTTGGATGTTGGTTTAATGTTGATCAAAACATTTTTTCAATATTTGCTATCTTATCTTGTGTTCCTTCACATTTTCCATGGGGGATCCGTTAGGTCATCTACAGTGCTCTACAGAACCTGGCCTTAGCTCAGTTTGTTAGAGCATGGTGCTAACAAAATAAGGGTTGTGTGTTTGATCCCCAGTGGGCCATTCTCTTAAGAGCTGGACACGATGATCCTTGTGGGTCCCTTCCAACTCAGAATATTCTGTGATTCTGTGATTCATTATGCAGTTCAGGGCACATTCCTAGAAACTTCCCAGAGAACTGTTGTAGGCAAGCCCTACAGCTCAATAAAGACAATGCAAGGAAAGAATGAACTGTTCTTAGAGTTTCGTGTAATTACTGGATAGATTGGACACACAAATCACAGACAATTGTGAAAACCAGGAATAGTACATAACTAAAATAATTTTTAAAAAGATATTTCAAACATGACTTTGTCTTCACTGTTGCAGTTTTCCATTGTACCATTGCTCTCTGACAGTTTTGGCTGCCTTAATTCCGCAGATCTCCCTCTGCAACTCAACGCGGCAATGTTTGAGGCTAATGGTGGCTGTGGATATGTTCTAAAACCTCCGGTTCTGTGGGATAAAAACTGTTCAATGTACCAGCATTTTTGTCCATTGGAAAGAGACCTTGATAATAAGGAGCCAGCTATATATTCTTTAACAGTAAGTACATTAAAAGGGAATTTCATACAGGCAAACAGATCGAAGTAGACAATATGCAGCTATAGTCTTTAACCAGCATTACCGTCATGCTTCTAAATGAAAAGATTGAATCTTAAAATGTTGCTTCCAAAGGTCAGCCTAACTAACAGAAATTGGAGAGGAAAGGAACAAAGATTTGTCTTTATTTCATTGTATTGGCTGATTTGTATCCATAGTTACTTCCCCTGATTCCTTCACAGTATTTGTTGAAACTCAGTCCTGAAAGCATTTTCCCTGGGACTACATAACTGTGTAAAATTACACATGTGCCTTGATGTTCTACACATTTGTGAACACTTAAAAGCTGCACAAAAAGCCATTATGAAAAGCTGTACTGAATCTTGAAAAATTTTTTTTTTGTAAGTCATATAACAAGATATATAACTGTGGCCAAAACAATGTACTCTCAGAAGCTAGTCCTTTCCAGGACATGTGTCAGAAAAGTGAAATTCATAAGAATCAGAATTTTCCCAGCTGTGGTAATTGCACACTTAATTCTTGTGTTGTGTATGCCAAAGCAAGCCAGAGCTCAATGCCATCACCCCAGAGTAATGGAGAAGAAAGTGTGATCGTTTTTGACTGCATTACTGGTACATTCATTGTGGATTAATGTTCAGATGCCTTGAACAGTTGTATAGTGTATTTTTTCAGAGGAAAGATACCATAGCAGTGGTGTTGGGGGTGGGACAGTTGAGGGAGCTCTGCTTTTGAACTTACTGCCCTGGCAATCACAAAGTGAGTGTCGTAAAACTGTGCTTAGGGCTGTGCTGAGCAGTATTTGGCTCAGGATCATGGCAGCATAGGGATTGCCCCACTAAAGTTCTCTGTGCTCCTCCCTCGGCTGCAGATCGTGTCTGGCCAGAACGTTTGCCCCAGCAACAGCACGGGCAGCCCCTGCATCGAGATTGATGTGCTGGGGATGCCCCTGGACAGCTGCCACTTCCGCACCAAGCCCATCCACCGCAACACCCTCAACCCCATGTGGAACGAGCAGTTCCTGTTCCGCGTTCACTTCGAGGATTTGGTCTTTCTGCGCTTCGCCGTGGTTGAAAACAACTGCTCAGCTGTCACAGCCCAGAGGATCATTCCCTTGAAAGCACTGAAGAGAGGTACAGCATGGCTTGTGCTGGCACCCTGAGCCAAAATGGTCCAGCACATTCCTGGGTTGAATCCTTCCAGAGGGAAATTTTTAATCAGTTACATTTTTCTAGAGGAGACAGGGAGCGAATACCAGACAGCACGCTGCAGCCTGGCAGTACAGTGCTGCTGATCTGGGACTCCAGGGAGCTGGCAGCCACCCCAGTGGCTTGTGAAAGGTCTGATCCTGTGCGGTTGTGGAGGCAGGGCCATGTGGGACACACCTGCTCCCATCCTGAGGCTGCTCCTGAGGCTGTGTCACCAGGGGACTGGCTGCTTCCTTAGGAAGCTTGGGGGGATTTCACTCCTGCCTTGTCCTTTGCCCAAGAAACTGTGGCAACAAACAGCTGATCAGTGGGCAGAGGGGAATTGCACTTCTCACAGCCATGGCTGGAGGGGAGTCAGAGAAAGGGTGAAAAAAACCCATCACTAATTGTGTGACACCTGGGGGAGAGTTTCCATGTTGCCAGTAGCCCTTTTACATTTGCTTTGTGCCACTTTAATGTCACAACTGTCTGGGTTGGCGTGTGAGGAGATTTGGCCATACACATGTGTTTTCCAATGAGAATTTGACCTTACTTCATTCATGTTCTGATATTTAGATATTTTATGTATAACTCTATTGAATATTATGGTAAAACAATGACAGGTTGCTCTATGAGCTACTCAGCAGTAGGATTTGTGTTACCCTGTTGTATAGTGTGTTAATGCAGTGCTATTAGAGTGCTTCAAATCCTACCAGTGTGGTAAAGTGTAGCTATAAAAAACTAAATTTGAGTTTTCCACTTATGAGACTTGTGTCCTAGGATGTGGCAAAGTATTTACAGAAGGATTTTTCCTCTTTAGGCTACAGACATGTCCAGCTCCATAACCTACACAATGAAACATTAGAAATTTCCAGTTTGTTCATAAACAGTCGGAGAATGGAAGAAAGTCCCTCTGGAAACACTCTGCCTGCATCTATGGTAATTTATTTGTTGTTTGTGTGCATGAATTACCTGTATTCTTGGTTTAATAACTACTATGGTGTGAAGATTTATAGGGCCAGAGTGTTCAAAGATGTTAGCCCTCAAACCTTCAGACATACCTTGATGCCTTTTTTTTTTTTTTTTGTGGAAGTAAGGTTATCCCACCTGGATAGAACTGTGGGACAATAAATCTTTTCAAAGTCTGACTCCTCTGCTGTATTTAGGTATAGAACAAGAAATGTGCTCCTCGACTGGGGGAGTGTGGATGAGCAGTCAGGTTCTGTGCAGCCTCATGCATTCCTTTGTATGAATTGTAAGCAAAGCATTTGAGACAAAAAAAAAAAAAGGAAGATGCAAATTACCAACAACTTTGAAATAATGAGAATAAAATTGATTTCTGTTATGAGAAAATACGAACTCTGTAGTTCCATAAACACGTACATATTTAAGTATGTGTGCACAGCCATATGTTTTTATGTGCAAGTATGTATACATATGTACAGGTATCTGCATATCTAAAAATATGCATGCATAGCTGTGATTTTTGTTTAAAGGCCCTTACTTTAGGCTATCTGGGTTACTTTTGTTTTGGCAACATTAAATATGTATTTTATCATTTTGCTGACTCTTAAAGTGTTAGATAAAACCTTCTGAGCTCCTGTATGTGCAGCAGATATGTTGCAGATATTACCTCCTGTGAATACATTCCAAATTTGTATCTTGGTGAATTACTCAGGTAGAAAGGAAGGACAAATAGTTTGGAGGTTGAAACAAAGCTATTGCTTTTCATCCAGTCTGTATGCTGAATCCAAATATCTGAACTCAGCTAGAATGGGGAATGAGTGGTGGAGATTGGCCCTTTCTCCAGTGGCAGTTTATCTATTCCCACTGGAAATCTTCCTTTTTCTCTTCAGCTTCAAGATACATTGGAGGTTTTTGGAGGGTTGTTTGGGTTTTTTAGATGCCTCAATCTGTAGTGTAAGGAAGAGCCATGTATGAAATGAACAGTTTTGCTTTGTCAAGGCCCTCACAACTTGTGTGTACAGTTTCTTTTAAGCAACCTAGAAATAACATGCCTGTCTAAAAATGTCCAGTAACCTGTTGAATGTTGTCTGAACAGTTGTTTAGCCCGGGAGAGAGGAAAGCTGCCATGACTTACAAAGTGACAGTTCATGGAATTCCAGGCCCAGAGCCTTTCACTGTGTTCAGTGTGAATGCAGGGACCACGGCTGCACAGCTGCTCCATCAGGTGAGCTCCTGCTGAACTGCAGACTCTGCATTGCCAGAATCCGCACTAACATCTGCTGCACCTCTGTCTCCCTGCACTTCTCACACCTCATCCCAGAAAAGGGTGCTGTTAGAAATGCATTGCTGTGCAATTAATTACACAGCAAACACAGAATATAAGCAGTGGAATTTTCCCAATCTTGGCTTCAGAGAATGGGTTTATAATCTTAGGACATATTCCCTAATAGTATTTTAATATTTGGGCATGTGCAGATGAGAAAAACAATGTCTTTAGTCAACGGGTGCAGTGGGTTCTCCTTACAACAAAGGCAAACATTTCTGCACAGTTCTTTGAACTGAGGCACCGTAGGAACAGAGAGTAAAAGTTAGAGGGCTAAGTTCATGAGTAGAAAAACCAGTTAACTCAGCAGGGATTGTTATTCTAGCAGTGGGAAAAGACTGTACTGTCCTGGGATTATGAATAAATTTTCTGGCCAGCCAAAAAGGACCAAAATAAGCCTAAATAGTACTGCCTTGTCTGGAATAGTTGAACTGCTTGGCTGGGCTAAAGAGAACAGGACATTACCCTGGAGTAAAATATCTGAATAATAAATAGCACATCAGAAATCCTGCCTGCACTGTCAGAATAGTTACTGATTCTTAAAGCTTCCTTATTCATTCTCATTTATAACTACTAATTATGCAGTGTTTATATTTAGCATTCTTATTGTTGTGTGTTGTCTGTCTTAGCTCTTGGCTACCATAAAAGGCACCGAGTCATGTGCTGCAGACTATTTTCTGATGGAAGAGAAAAGTTTTATATCAAAAGAAAAGAGTGAATGCAGAAAACCACCATTCCAGAGAGTGATTGGTCCTGAAGAAGGGCTAGTGCAGCTTTTGAACAGTTGGTTCCCAGAAGAAGGATATGTTGGAAGAATTATCTTTAAAACTCGAGAGGAAGTAAGTCTGTTTTAGATAAATTATTATTTACAAAAGTAGCTAAAAATAGTTCTTAGGGCCACGAAACAAAAGGGTGCAGTATTTGTTTCACTACTTGGTGAGTAATGTCAATGCTGTGTGCATTATTTAAAAACAAAGTTAACTCTTGAGTGAGAAGCACAACTGGACTTTATACAGCTGTGTGACACCAGCTGGACCTCCCTCAGCTCCAGCATCAGCTCTGTGGTATTTATTCATTATGGCTCAGTCATCAGTTCAGTAACTCTGTTTGGAGTGATAGTTCTAATTTAACGCAAATCTAGATAGGAAATTAATATAAAGATAATAGTTAATACCAAAGGATCATAGCAGAACTCCAGAAAACCACCATCAATTCAGATGGCAGCAACTTATCATCTGTCTAGAAAAATTAGAAATAATTTTAATATTAAAGAAAAAGTCTAAAAGCCTCAAAAGATTATTAAATTATCATGTATAGGCTAAAATAATTAAATAGGTGATTTCTTTTAATTTAAAGGAGGAAGATTACTTCAGTTTACAGTATGAGACAAGCATCAACAGCTTAAAATATGCTAGAGCCCAGGCTTGTGAGACAGAGACAAAAAAAGCAGGAGAAAGACACTTAATGATCCCATTTTCAGAGGCACTTTCTTTGGTCAGTTAGGCAAATAAAAATGCTTGCTTAGTACACAGATTTTACATATATATATATATTATGACAGAGGTGCTCTGGTGTACTTTAAACTGAAAAAAATGGTTTTTTGCTTATTTTGACAGAACTTTTGATAAAGCTTCAATCTGACAAATTGCTATTATTTTACACAAGTCCATACTTTTGTTTCCTTTATATCTAATCTTTGGAATAAAAATAACAAGGTAGAAATTTGTAGAAATAGTAGCCTACTGAATTCTACTGACTGCAGCACTGCCTCTGTCAGTGCATGCTGCCACGTGTCCTGCCAAGCCCCATTCCTTCAGAAAATGGGTAAAAATCTGCCTTAGCTCATATGAAAATTATGCTGTTGTTCTGTCCTGTTATGTGAGTACCTTAAAGCATAATTTTGAGCCTTTCTGGAGACAGCAGCACCTCAGAGCTTGGGCTAGAAATAAAGCTGCAAATCTGACTGGAAAAACAAGGAGCAGGTCCAGTGACAGGGTGCAATACACAGCCCATATTTACAGCTTATGAATCCCAGCTGTGTTCCAGGTGTTCCAAGGCTTGGACAGAAATGCATTCTCTGAGAGAAGGTTCAAGGAGGAATTCTGTCTAAAATCTCCAGTAGTCATTGAAAAGGGAAACATGCAGCCTTCCTCTTGCTCGACACCACAGGAAAATGTTCACTCAGATTCTGGCTCTCTGAATTCTTTTGGCCTTAGTGCAGGGACAGGAAAGAAAAGAACCCTTTCCACCATCTCCCATCATATTGGCACCATTACATGACAAAACATCATTTTGTATACATAAGGGAAGGATTTAAGGGACCATTTTTGTGCAATATGATGCTATGCAAACATCTCCATTCCTCACCTACTATGAAAGGTATTTCAGATATTGATTTTAGAAAACATGGGTATTTACTAGCATTATTATTATTATTATTTTTTATTAGCAATAGTGGCTTGTCAAACCTCTCTTATAATGCATTTAACAAAATGGAGCCAAGGCAACCACAGTCTCCAATTTCCATGTAATATAACCGCTGTGTGACCATCAGCTATTAGTTACATCTCTTCAGTAAATGAATTTGTCTGTCATTTTCTCTGAAGAATTTAAATGAGAGAAATGTCTTTCAAGAAGCAAAGGAGGAAGCAGCCCTCAGCTCTGAGGATGACAGCTTCTTTGTTCAGGTACATGATGTCTCCCCAGAGCAGCCACGCACCGTGATCAAAGCTCCGCGCCTCAGCACAGCTCAGGATGTCATACAGCAGGTATGGGAGTGTGCCCACCCCAGCATGTGGGCTGGAAGTTGGTTTCAAACAAGCTAAGGTGGGATTTGTTCTCAGCACTAGCTGAAGAATTGGTTTAGTAACCTGAATCTGAGAGAATGCCTTGTTTTTTCTTTTGTTCTTCTGCTTTTAAACAGACTCTCTGCAAAGCCAAATACTCCTACAGCATTTTGAGCAATCCAAACCCAAGTGATTATGTGCTCTTGGAAGAGGTGACTAAAGAGCCAGCAAACAAAAAGTCTTCAACATCTAAACCATCTCAGAGGATTCTATCTGATCAGGAGTGTGTGTTTCAGGCCCAAAGCAAGTGGAAGGGAGCAGGAAAATTTATCCTTAAGCTCAAAGAACAGGTTCAGGTAAAGATGCAATACTTTGCAGCAATGTTACAGATGGTGTGTGATCAGCTTAATGGGAACCTGCTTTCCATGCAAGGGAGACACAACTGGCATGGGGGCAGATGGAGAGGACAGACTACAGCAAAAAGAAAATTTCCTCTTTTCTCTGAACCTCCCTTACTTACTCCTTTGCAAAACTGCATCAGTTACATTCAGCAATGATTCCCTCACAGCCTGCAGATCCAGAGCAACCTTTATCTGCTACCAGCTTTCTGTTTCTCAAAACCTTCTGGCTGTGCATGCCATGTTCCCTGTCATAATAAAGGATGATTCAAATGGGCAGAACTTAAAAGCTACTGGAATAAAGTCCCCTTTATTCCTGGCCAGTGAAAAAGTTGTTCTGTTGCTTTATCTCAGGCTTTAAAAAATGGCAGAAATGAAGTACATGCCTGCTGGGAGAAGGAGCTGTGTTCTCCTTTCCAGCAAACACCACCAATCCATAGCTGCTGTTGCTTTAAAATAACTGTATTATAAGCACAGATTACCAAATTTGCTAAACATATCTTTAACAATGCGTAATTTTTAATTAATTTATTCAGAACAGTCAGAAGTAAGTGCCTGGACGAAAGCACAGCCGCACTGAATTCCTAAAGGGAGGCCAGCTCAGCAGTATGTCAGGTGTTGCCATATTCATTCCTTATTTCCCAGCAAACAAGCAGCTGTTAAACCACCTCTATGATATTTTTTAATTTTACAGGCAGCACGAGATGACAAGAGAAGAGGCATCTCCTTCACCAGTGAGCTGAAGAAGCTGACCAAGTCGAGTAAGCAGTACCGGGGCTTCGTGTCGGACAGTGGCCAGGGCAGGGAGGAGAGAGCCGCCTGCGCCCTGGCCTTCAGTGACATCATGGAATAGTCCTGGCAGGGCCTGCCCAGGTATGAAACACTGAGCCCAGCTCTGGGCAGCCTTTCAGAGCAGCATTCCCAGAGGATTCCTGCTCCCAAGCTGGAGCTGAGCAAGCCAAGTGAGGTACAAGCACTGACAAAATGATCCAGAAAAGCCTCCAGACACTGGTGTGCACAGGCACGACATCAGGAAGGTCTCTGAGTGAACCAGAATGGTGGAGTTTCACCCACTTTCTCTCTCCATTAATCTAAAATGTTGCATCCCAGTTGATTTTGCAGTTCTCATTTTTCTCAACAATTGTGCTCAAATAGCAATGCTCTGTTACTCTTTTCCTCTGAGCCATGGCAAATGGCAGTGAGCAGTAGAGCTTTTATTGTTTTTTGTTATGTCCAGATAATAAAATCATCAGGATTCGTGATCTCTTTTTTAGCTAGAACAAGTTTATAGTGTTAATTTCTGTCTGTGGAAATTTTGCCAGAAATGTTTAAACATTTACACTATCCTTTCTGTATCTCTTCAATTTCTTCCATCTTGCTTGACTTCAAACAGCTGAAATACACAACAAAGACTGTCCCATTTATTTGGAGATAGTAAGTGCCACTTGCCCAGCACTGTACACTAACCAGACACTTGCACAGTGCTACTACAGCACTGTGACAGCTGCTGGGAAGTTGCAGCTCATTGCAAATGAAGAAATCTTTTTCAGTATTGATAATCCCACCTCACAGATGGCAAATTTAAGATTTTCTTTTGCATACATCTAATTATTTGACATGCACTGTAATGCTGCTGCTAAGTCACTAAATTAACAGAATTTAAGCACTGTTTTGATTTGGAAAGTATTTCAAATAGGAAGGGGTTAATTTAATAGCTTATTTCTAGGCTGCTATAAACCCCCTAATGCATTAAAACAATCTGAATTCAAGGAAAGCAAAGTAAATGATGGGAAAATCAGAGTCACTTTCCCTCTTCTGCATTTGGCTGGGTTTTTGTTTTGCTGGGGTTTTGTTTTATTGTGTTTTCTTGGGGTTTTTGTTCTTTTTTTTTTTTTCTGATATCCAAATGTGGAATTTACATGACTGAATCCTTCTGCAGTGCCTTTGAAGGATCCTGCTGCAGACTGAACTGGTCAGAATTGTGTGCCCTGTACTACAGATGCTTAATCCAGGCAATGCTGCTGGATCAACATCCAGACTCTGGGAGTCCTGAATGGGATGCTGTAGATGGGAAAGATGCCTGTCAGCTCTCAGAAGATTCCTCTCTTCCTGTTTCTTCACATCTGCAGAGTCTCCATAGGCGGATGGAGACGTTTTCTTGGACTGTATGTTGTAAACAAACACGTGTCATCACCCTCCCCTTTTTAAACAAAAGATAATTTTAGCTTGTTGCCTCTAAGGAATCAGAAGGCAGAGAACCAGAGTGGTCTTTTATGTGTATTATATTAAAATAACGCACTTTTACCTGACGATTACTGTTAAACACTGTGTTAAGTGATTGTAAAGAGATTTAAATATACTGTAACTTCCTTTGCATATCTGTTTAACTTCGGTGAATATACACAAAACACTCAAAATTATTTATGGTTTATCTACATTAACAAAATAATGTACAATAGCTGAGTACACCTTACTGGTAGTGAGACCTTGGCAAGGAACAACATTTTCTTCTTATAAATTTTAGTTTTCCAGGCTTGTTTTCCAGGCTTCTTAGTTTAAAGGAAAGAATATTTATTATCTTGTTTCAAAGTACATGCCTTTGTATAGTATATTTATCATATACTACTTTTTAGAAAATGCAGATTTTTTTATCTTTCTCTGGATTTAGAGGAAAAAAATCTTAGAACTTTTCTGGTTCTTTCTTTTCAGCACAAGATGTTTAATACCCAGTACTGACCAAATTCAAAACAATGCATTGATAAGAGTAATTAACATTTCAAAATTTTGAATTCAAACCACATTTTTCCATGTAGTCAGGAACTGTCTTTTTACTTGTCTGTTAAACCCAGAGAGTATAAAAACTTTAACTCTTGACAATTCTGTTTACATAGAAACACTGTTGTGAAGTTTTACGTGTTCTGAATTCATCTTTTGTTATCTAAGTTAGTTATGGTAGTCTCTTTTTTTTTCCCTCCATGGGAGTTACTGATGTGTTTAGTTATTTAATATAATCCATTACAGGGGCACAAATTAAACAACTGCTGCCATCACCTTTTATCTCCCACAAGAAATGTGTCTGTGGGGAACAAACTGCTCTGCACATGTTTTTGTTTCACTAGAGCAAACCCTAAACAGAGGAAAGAAGTTACAGGCAGTAGTCTCATGACAGCTACTGCCATCCCCCCCATGAAAAAGAAAGTAAAATAAAAGAAAACAAAGTTATTAACTGGCATATAGACAAGCAGACAGAACCTGCATTCTGTCACCAACAACTATGAAGTCTTTCACTATACACTACAGAAAATGCCTATAAGGTAGCCATTTACTAAAGCAAAGAAGTGCCCTCTTGAGGTCACTTCCAGCTTTCAGAAAAAATAACCACAGACATACAAAAAAGTGAAATTTCTCAGTGGCACATCCTCACAGAGGCCATGCAGTTCCCACTGCTCATCTTTCACAAAAGTTTTGAACTGACGTACCAAAGCAGCATTTTACCAATCAGCAGCATGGCCCAAGTCAAGCCCCCAAGCAGCTCAGCCTGTCACTCATCACCAGGTCCAGCTGCAGCAGCCCCTGTGAGGGCCATGTGCTCTCTACCCAAGGGAAAGACTGAGCCCCAGCAAATGTTAAGAAGTGACAACTTACACATAGTTTGCTTTGGATACCTGCTGCACAATTCAACTAATGCAACCATTTTTTAAATGTTAGCTTTATTCTCTCTGTTATTTTAACACAGTAGCAGTTTGATGTCACTGAGAAATTTTTCCTTTTGGTGTTTTTTATGGCATTTTAAAAACGCTTTATGTCCTGTAGTTTGCCCTTACCTGTTTAGCTTTTTCTTTTTTTGTTGGTGTGGTTTTTTGGGTTGATTTTTATCTTTAGCAGCTCTGAAAATTCTTAGTATCACCTGTAGTACCACAGGTAGGCTGGCAGACACCCTTGCTAATTAGTTGGATTCAACATAGAAAGTTCTTATACCCATGTTGTCATCCCCTAGTGCTTTTCTGTCACATAGATATTAAAAAAAATCATGGGGAAGCAAAGGGGACATCAGTAGTCATGTCATATTGTGCACCACAGGCCCAACACGAGCCTGAAGTCTTGTGGACATTTAAAATCAGCAGTTTTGTACTATTTCTGCTAACACAATTTTTCTAGCTGTGGGAATAACTTCTTAATATAAGTATCTTCATCATCAATCACAGTCAAAACCTCCTTTGTCTGCTCTTTATCACAGTGAAAGAGAAGAGCAAAATATTTGGCTTTTTATTTGAAAACCCTAACTTTGTAGGCCTGTAGACATCTGGAACTCTGTAAGACTAATGAACCTGTTCCAGTATTTTCATTAAAATACACACATCACTTAATTTAAAGTTTAAATGTTTCTTGGGGAAACATGATACACTTTGGGATGAATTTGGGAAAGAATTGCAGTGCCCTTCCTCTTGCTGGTTCCACGTAGTGGAAATACAATACCACTGGAAGCATTAAAGAGCAAGGGGGAGTTGTTAACTTTTGTGAAAGCCCAGTTAAAGAGCTTCCATGTGCTGTTGTTATGCTAATAGGAATGTTTATTCTGTTTAGCCACAGATTTTATTTCTGCAGGAATCTGTCCACACATCCCTGTGACAAAACTGACAAAATAACTTTGTCCTCTTCCACACTTTGGCTGAGTATGTACATCAATTAGGAAAAGACATTCATTTTTACATTACAAACTATTTACAGGAAGCAGCTTCCAAGATAAAGTTTGAAAGAAAGGAATGTAAATAATCAACATCTTCCAGAAACATGCAGTCTCTGAGCAGTAGCAGGCCTTGCACTGCACACTTTTCAGGTGGAAATCTCTTGCTTCTCCTGCTCCATTGCCTATTTGCAAAACCACAAAGTATTTTATTCTGTACTATTTAAGAACTGCTCCTTTTTTACCAATCTCTTACCCTTTCCTGTGCAGCACGTGGTGCTTGCAGCATGTGACTGTAAGAGCCAAAAGCTGGGCAGTCCCAGAGCTGTGTGCGTGCAGAGCTCTCTGCTTGCAGGAGCTGCTCCATTGTCACATCACTGAGCTCCCTGCACCCCAGGAGCTGCTTCCTCTGCCGCCCAAAGGGCTTCCTGCTTCTGTCTCACTGACCCCAGCAACAGCAGTCAGAACACTAAAAAATACTATCTCAGTTTTTGGGTTTTAAAGCCTAGCGACACTTTTTTCCTTGCTTACAAATATTACTAGGTGAGGTGTCTGAATAGCTGCTTTTAGAAGGTGTCTGCCAGAAGTCACAGGCTTTTGAGAATTAAACACTTCAACATGGAAATATCCAAATATTTCAAGAACACTTTCTTTTCCATTCAAAGTTTATTTTCAAAAAGAGAAAACTTTGCTGGTAGCTTTACAGGCTAATTCTGCAGCTTCTGAAACTCAACTGTCTGCTCTGCTCTTCAAATGCTTCAATTAACATTGGTTTTTAATCACTGTCTGTTACTATTCCACTGTAAAATTCAGTTTACTTTTAGGGTAGCCCACTAAATGTACCAATGGTGGCAGTTTTCTTCCTGTCTGTGATAAATATTTTGTAACTTAAATAGTGATAGACATTTGGCAGAATTAGCAAATTAAACACAAAAATAAATAGCAGTAAATAGATTTTGCTCCAATAATCTGTTTCAGAATGACTTGTACAGTTGTCTTCCTCTGCCTCTTCAAGCATGTTAAAATATTCTGACAATGCAACATCACTATGTGCCAGTCTTTATATGTTTGGAAACTATGTAAAATGAACAATTTTAAAAGTGACTTTTCCACCTGGACTGTTTTCTCTCTGCTGACTTGAATAAACTGTATTTGTATATGTTGTAAAAAAATAAATGGTTTAACATGTTGAATTTTTGTTTTTGCCTTCCTGAACTGACAAAGGTACTGACAAATGCCCCCCTTGGAATTTTGCAGAATTTAAATCACATCTGTATTTGCAAACACTTAACAACTAAACTAAAAAGAACTACTCAAAATGAATGGGAATGACAGCCTAAGCAGACAGAAATGTGTATAACCACCACTGTTATGCATGCAGGTTTGTAGTCCACACAGTAAATATAATATAATACATAGGTATTTTATATGTATAATATAATACATAGGTATTTTATATGTATAATATAATACATAGGTATTTTCTAATCCCTTAATACACAGATGCCTGTTCTAAAAATATTTGTAAATTTATCTTTAATTACTTGGAAGTTGGTGACCTAGTGTGATCAATAGTGAAAACGTATTAAAAGAGAAATAAATTAATTGTAAAAATATCTAAGAACCATAAAACAGGATAAAGGACTAAATACCCTAGAGAAAGTAAGATATTTTCTGGCGTAAATGAAAGCTTTGCAAAACTTACACACATACCATTATCACATCACAGATTAAGCACTACAGAAGTGCATTAGCTGTCACCAGGGACAGCCCACTACATTCCCCTGTACAACGGAATTCACATAAAGACAATACTCACCTATAAATTATTTCATGTATTTCACCTGTTCTTTGCAAAGCCAACATGCAGCTGAAAATGGATTCTAAAACAATCAGTCAATAAATAATATTTGGAGAATGTGGAGAGAATTACCTACCAAAAAAAAAACCCCAAAAAACCTAAACATTCTTACCTTGTATTTGTCCAGTATTCTTGACAGCAATGCTTTATTGAAGACACAGCAGTAGAGCATTCAATCGTGATGACAGCTTAGAACTGAAATTCAGTGTTCTTAATTTGCCAGTGTCAAGATTCATCAGAGGGGAAAAAACCACCAAATATAAAATCATTTCAAGATGAGATAAATGTTAGAAGACATCAGAAGACAAACAGGAAAAATGCGATACATATTCCAAATGTAACTTAGACATCAAAAATTCAATATTATGTTAACATTTTCAAAATATTTATTAAGTTATCAGCACAACCCAGTGAGTTTGCAGAAACAGGTATGTCTATATTCTGTTATAAAAATTAGAAAAATACATAAACAAAAATACAATTGTGCATGGTTGCAAACAATTCTTAAATTACTTGGGTTTGTATATTTTTAAAACACTGACATGACAGTTCATTGTGATTCCCCAGCCCGTTGAACAGGGCCTTGGTAGTAAGGGGGACAGACCTGTAACTGTGTGAAAAACTTCTGTTACATTTTTGTGTGTTTCTATATTCACACAAAAGCCTGCTTGTATTCCTTTTATGATGACAGGTGATTTCTTTCAGCCAATCTTTCTCCATAATTAAGAATCCAAGTGAACTTGATTGATAAGTACATTTATGTCAAGGATGATTCCTTCAAGTGCTTAGCAAAATCCAAGGGTTTGTGAGCAACAGTCTCACTGATGTGTTGTTGGAGCTGTTTGTTTAGTTCTTCATCTACAAATGAATCCCTTTGCAAGAAGGTATCCTGAAAATTACAAAAATAGGAGTTCTATTACTAAACAAGGCCATGTTTTCCATGCCTACCTTAGTTTAGCAGTCTTGTTTCTCTCTCGTGGTCCCAGACATCGAGCCCAGACCTGTTCAGCTGGCAAGCACCGTGTCAGGCAGTCCTTCAAAAGCTCATGGGTTTGGTGAGGCTTTTCTGCTTTGTGCTAAGCTGGGCTTTAGAGGATTACCTAAAACACACAGCCATGGCTTCCAGCTGGGAGTGGGGGGGTTCACACACTGCCCCCTGTTCAACACACCTTACAAATACAGATCAAGCACAGTTTGGTGAGAGCACACATTTATAAATCAAGCGCCTCTGACCAAAAGGCAGCAATGCTCACAGCACAGGCTGTGAGTCAGAAAGGAATCCCTTGAGCCTTCTGCCTCCAGCCACACCTGGAGCTCTGCATTTTCCTGGTGCTCAAATGAAGAATGATGATCAAGCACATGATTTAAATTTTCCTGTAAAAGTCTAAAAATTTCCATTGCCAAGTACTTTGTGCACTCATGGAGAAATGAGAGCCTCTCTTTAGTGGTGCACAGGGCTCCAGTCTGGAGCTTCTGTCAAGACAAGAGCACGGAGATGCTGACAGCCTGGCACACAAAGGACATGCAGAACACAGAGGGTAAAACTCAGGTAACTGCCAAAATTTGTTAAATGAGCCAAACAGCCATAGAGCAGGCAAGACCCCAAGGTAATTTTCCCACTTACGTCCATTATAGATAGCCATCTATGGACACTGTGATCTTGCTGTTCCATGGTTTCTGCTCCCTAAAGGAGCTTGTGCATTTCCTTACTCAACACTTATTTTTCTCCCATCTGCTGTTCTCAGCCCTGCTCTGTCAGAGCTGCTCATATAACTCCCCAGCAGGACACACATATCAAGGAGTCATTATAAAACAACTAAGTTAAGTACAAACACATTTTCAGAAGTTGCTTCTCTAAAATGGAAAAAAAACCCTGTGCTCTCAAGGTTTGAACTGACATTACTGAGTTACAAAGTGGAACACTGACAAGGTTAATAGGTTATAATGTTTGCATTAGAAAGAAGGAAAATTATCACTTTTTAAAGGACACGCCACTAACTGGAAATTTAAGGGAGGCTGGCATCTGGAACACATCCAGCACTGAGGATATAAACACACTTCCCCCATTTCTCCTCTTTTGACATTAACCTTTTGTTCCCTCAAATTTCCACTTTAGAGCTGTAGTGACACTAACAGGGATCAGTATCTCTCAACACACTGAATCAAACACTCTGGAAATGTAGCTGTCTTGGCAACTACCCACCCTGGGGAAAGAGCTGGCTTTTTATTATTGCTTTTTGAACAAACATTAGTTCATCATTACAGAAAAGAGCCAAGAAATCTGCACTGAACCACTGCAAAGTGCAAAATAACAGCTACCATATTAATCTTGCTATGTTAACTGATGCTGTGGGAGGTAGGACTATTTATACAGCTATTTTTTCCTCCCTTATACTCAGTCCTATCTTATCCCAGTTTAAAAAATGTACTTGATGCAGAAAGTATAGAAACCAGAAAGCCACACTGAGTGTGCCAATGCCTGGGCACTGCATAGTGAGCCAGCAGATACAGGTTATACTGCTGTGTCACATGGTTAAAAAACGACACAGAGCAATGAGAACAATACCTTTTTTCTGGATGCTACTGATGCAACAGGAGGATTAAAGGTCATTCCCTTCATACAATATGTCTCAAAAAGTTCTGTAGCAGACCTACAGTAAATAGTGAAAGAAAAATGGCATTAGATAAAAACAACTTCAGCTGATCTATCACCAATCCATGAGCAGCATCCCACACAAACCCCACTCTCCCCCTCCATCACACTTTAGGAGAACTCCTCAGAGTAATGAGCGCCACCTGGAAAAGATCAGGAGCCAAAGGCTGGGAAGTAATGCAAGTCAAATTAAGTAAAATGTGTCTAAATGCACACAAGAAGACTGCTGTTTTCCCAGAGCTCTGATCTGTACGTATTTGAAAAAAAGGGAGAAAAAAAGGTAGGTAAAGATGGTCTTAGCTGACACAATCTGCCAGAATTTCCAACAGTTCCTTGCCAAAGGGTTTTATGAAAAAAACATCTGTGGAAGAACAGGGAGGACCATCACAGAAAAAAACTGGTTAAAAGACAGGAAACAGAGGACAGGAGTCTATGGTCATTTTTTGCAATGGCAGGAAGAAACTGGGTTTCTATAAGGTTTTTCCCAGGACCTGCACTTTCTAACATGCTCAAAAAAGAGCTGGAGAATCCCAAATTATTTGTAGTAGTAAGAATGAGCTACCTGTAGAGAACTGCAGACAGACTGTATGAGATGATCAGTAAAGTGGCAAATGATATTTAGAAAAAATTATCTTCTTGTTATGACAGATACTTTTATGGGATTGTGACTTTAGTGCTGTTTGGAGTTGAAGAGAAACAGAACACAATAGAAATCAGTGTATAAATCCATAGATCATCCACATCTCAAATATTGCAACTGAGTCTCCAATTTCATCTTGAAATGCTTAAATTGGTTTTAAACGTTCAGGAACACACAGTGAAGTGTATGGAAAATATGGAACAGCTCCTGTGTGAGGTGGATGGATCCCTCCATCCAGCAGAGACAGTGGGTGAAGGTATGATATGACTGAGGTCTGCCAAGTCCTGTGAGGCACAGGAAGAGTGATGGAGCAAGCTGTGCACTCCCAGAGCAAGAACCAAGGGCGGCCAAATGAAGTAAACTGGCACCAGGTTCAAAACAACAGAAAGCAGATCTTACCACGAGGAGCTGTGGGCTCACAGAACCCTCACCAAACAATGCTGCATTTGCAGAATGTGTGCTCTGATTCAAGGGACATTGAACAGTTTTGAAAAGAACTCCATGAAGAGAGAGGTACTAACAGAAAATGGTCTCAGGTTCAGGAAATCCACCAGGCTGAAACCTGCCAGAGGCCTGCTCAGGGCATGTTTCACGTGAATGCCCTGGTTTTACTTTTCACAAGGCACCTGCTGCCAGCCACTGCCAAAGACAGGATGCTGAATTAGATCTCAGTCTGAGCCCAGATGGCTGCTCTCGTGTTTTAACCTGCTATAGAATTTACACTGCCACTTGGGTTCTAGATTCCTCTGGACAGTCCCAGTTCAGTGATCCTGATCCATATTCAGATCAGGGCTGCTGCTGAAGGTATTTTGCTCCCAGGGGAAGAAAACACTGCACTTTGAGATGTTTACCCTTGCCACAGCCTGGCAACAAGTCTCAAAAGGGAAAAGAAAGGAAAAAAAAAAGGAAAAAAAGGGAAAAAAAAGGGAGAAAAAAAAGGCAGCAGCATTCTGCATTTTGTACTGGCAGAAGAAGAAAGAGAGTTTGAAGATCAGAGTCTTAAGTTACTTTTAGGAATTCCTTTAACATAGTATAAGCAACAGCTTCCTTTCAGGGCCTATTATAAAAAAAAGGAACTCTTTGATAACTCACCTTTGGCTTAAATCAAGTGGAAGAGCTCCTGAGCCTTCAGTTGGAGCACCAGCAATAAGGTGAGATGCAAATTTCTGCACTGTTGGATGATAATGTCTCTGAAAGAAAGGAAGAATGGAGGCAGTAGACAGACAGTAATGGATAATGTATTTATCTACAGAATCTCATGTTTATTTCCAGTTCATAAGACGGAAGGTCTGCTTTTATTTTAGAAACTGAGGACCTCAAAATCAGTTTGTGGGATTAATGTCATGCATTCATTCCCTCATATCATGCTGTTAAAGCATGACTCTCCACAGTTAGATAATTCCTACTCCCAGAAAACAGGGACAAAGGACAGAGGAAGCCCTCTCCAAACCCTGACTAGAATGACAGATCAAGGTGTCAGTTCCTCTTGGAAGAAGGGCTGGACTGCAAGGGAACTTAACAGATCTAAAAAGTCTCCACAGGAATCTAACAAGGCAACCTGCAGTACGAACCAGTGTGGTATTATAATAGGGGATGTGTAACATCCCCTTTTGAGCTCATCCTTCCATACCACTGTGCTGGTCTTCCTCTTCCACTCTGTTGGAATAGGCTCATATGGGCCAAGATTTGACAGATAAGCCTGAAGACCTCTGCTCTCCATTTGTGTAAAGCACCTAAACATTGAGCATCTATTTACTGCTGTTACTTCCCAAATCCCTGAGCTACTCACAAACCTGCAGTAGATGCAGCTCCCACAGTGCTGTGTTCTGGGCATTGCAATGCTCTGGCTCATCTAATTCTGGGAGATAAATTCCACTGCCTTGAGATTCATTGTCTAGTAAGAGGTCCATCCTTGGGAATGTCTACAACACAAAAAAAAAAAAAAAGAAACTGAGTTGTTTATATTACCCACCCAATTTTAACATGGTTGAGTCAGTTTCGGTGGCATTTAAACATATTCTGTTTTCATCATTCTTGTTAAAGATGCTTTAAAAAATTTTGCACAAAATCATTTTAACAAAAAATTCCATAACCTTTATCCAGTAAGCTAAAAATCTGAACAAGTAAAACTTACTTGCATGAATACCCTGTTTGTTGCCAAGATGCCAACACTGGAATTTGGAAGCACATGAAGAGCAAGGATGGTAAGTCGCTTTAGGAAAGCAAGAGCTCGTTGCTGGGAGACTTGCTTTCTCCTCTTGGCAAACATGACATCCAGGCACTGCAGCACAATCCCTATGTCCTCGTTGGTGCCACCTCAAAAGCAGAATTTCAGACAAAGAGTAAAGAACCACCGCATGGACAAACACTGTATACCCTGCTAGGGGCTGGACACTGAACTGAGAACAGCATGGAACCTGGGAGGCTCAGACACCTCTCATGTGATACACACTTTAAACATCCACCCTTTTTTGGTCAAAATAGTCCAGCTTGAACAGAAAAAATGTGCCATTGTTTCTGTGCTCCTTTCTAAGAAAACACTTGTTCCATCAGAAGTATCTAATCATTAAACACTGCTTATTAGTGTTATAAACAATGCTTATTAGAATTAAGCTACTGTTTTAATCCTAAATGTATTCATTGTATCATTTTCTATAAATTATTAAAAAGTGAAAAGATCTAGTATTTTACCCATCCAGAACAGCAGAATGTTTATTCTTAATAGTTTATTCCTAGTGAATCCACATTTATTTCTAAAGTTAATTAAAATTATGTTAATTTCAAATTTTATAAATATTTTTTCATCAATTTTTCAACTTCTCAAAATTACTGGAAAATTTAGATTAGAACATAAAAATTTTATCATTGTAAAAATCAGAAATATATACTAGAAAATTTTTTAAAGCAGAATATAAATTTAAATTCTCTTTAGAATTATATTGGAAAAATCAGGTGTTTTTTCTTTATTGGAGAGAGAATTAAAGAAAAAAGACAAGAATTTTTAAATTGCAACTGAAAGAATTATAAGGAAGCAAAAAAACTGAGGACAGACTAAATGCTTATCCAAGATCAAATATTTGGCATTTCCTAATGAAATGACATGATTAGAACCTGTTACCATGTATGGAATATTGTATTGCAGTATTTGTATTGCAGTGTGCAACTTGAGAAAAAAAAGTAGGTTAAACCAGACAATAATCTTCTCAGAAATCAGATACCTTAAAAAAGTGTAGTTTATTAATGCTACATAAAGGCTTTGATAGGAAGGAAACGGAATAAACATTATTTAGGTGAACAGTGAAAATAGGAATCTGAAATTACCTGCATGCAGGCTGAACAGTGTCTTGTACAGATGTGTGTAAAATTTCATTGGATCAATGTTAAGAACATCACCTATAAGGATAATCCCAAATAAACACATTTACTCCATTTATTTATCAGGCAATATTAAACAAAAGTTTGTTTTAAAAAATTTCCTACCTTGACCAGAGAGTATATGAAAAGCACTGAGAATGCAATGGAGACTCTCACGATAGCTTAAATCCTAAGAATACAAAACTGATTAAGTACCCAAAAGAAAGTAATTTTAAGAAAACTGTAATAAAATTCAACTTACCCCAGATGCAATAAGAGAATGAAGGACAATCAATAGGTCATCAAAAAATTCCACATTTATGAGATGAGCAAACCTGCAATGAAAGAGATTTTCATTTTTAAATTATAGACATTATCTGTAAACTCAGTTCAAAGTGTTCTGAATTGAGCTCCACACCATAAAGCAGGCTAAATCAAATGCTGAACATTTACTATCTTCACAGGAAAGAATAATTCAGCCCCCAACATGCTAATCATGGCTCTTCTAGAGCATTAAAGACATGTTTGTGTCCTTTAGCAATTAATCAGACAAAAGAATGGAATCACATCACACCCTGTGGCATTTGCACCACATCAATCCTATCATGTGAAATTTCAAATCACATTGAAATGGTTTTGGAAATAGCAGAAAACTTCAGCAGAGAAATAAAAGAATTTCAACTAATTTGTCAGGGACTATCTTTTCTCACTGCTTAAGACAAAATTTTATTCAGTGCTTTATGTCTTTTCCAACACACACAAAAGAAGGTAGTCAGTTCTTACTTTGCAAGACCTTCTAGCACAGCTGGCAAAAGTGGAGATTTCTGAGCTTTCTTCAAGATCCTGAAGTAAGTTACAAATACAATATTCAAGGTCTCTGTGTGCTGAAGGAAAGAAAACAAAAAATACTTATCATGTGAAACAGACATTTCTATTTCACTTAAACTCAACTGAAATTATTTTCTCTGTCCAAGTCTGCACTCAGGCCTTCCCAACCAGTCCTGGCACTGCCATCTCTGCTCTTCTTACACTGAAAAGCTCAAGTGCTCCAGTGCTCTCCTCCTCCTGGCTCTCTCCTGGCTACAGCCACACTCCTCCTTTGCTTAAAGGCCACTCTGAGAGGCTTTAACACCCACTACACAGTGTCCTATGGAACAGGGCACCTGGAGGACTTTTGGCAATGGATTTAATACCATTTTGAGCAGACAGCAGAAGGGAATAACAATGGCTACACTGGCCTTCCTGGCTAAAGTAAGAGTGTGCTTTACTAAAACCTACATCTCTGTCACAGGCAAAGTGCTTGTTAGCTAACAGCATGATCTACAGATGTGGAATGCTGCCAGGTTGGGATGGAGGGAAGACAGTTACAAAAGGGTTAGGAGCTGCTAAAATAGGGGAATAATGTCTAAATTATTTACCAACTTCAGTTTCTTTTCTTTACTTTCTGATGCTTCTGCTTCCAGGAGTTCTCGTTCCAGTTTCTCTTCTGCTTTCTTCCACTGAAAATATACAGTTGATTTTAAGAAAATAGATCCAATGTTTCCAACCAGTCTGGATATCCAGGTTGAAAAGATACCCAGAGAATAAATTTTCCATGCTTGGTGAATTGCTTAAGTCACCCTGTGATTCTACAGAGTAACCCTTGTCCTATCAGAAACAACCAATCAAAAACATTATCAACACAGGAAGGAGGAAAAAATAGGAAGATAATTAAATTCCCTCTAGAACCTCATAAATTGCAATGCAAAAATTGATCACTGATGCTGAGAGTTAACAATGGCAACAGCAGATATGCAGTCATTGCTGGAACAAATTTATTACATTAAATAACAGAAGTAGAGCATGAGAAAGCACATGTCGTACCTTTCTTTGCATTCTGGAAAGATTTTTTCTTTTCTCTTTGTAAGTCATGAACTTTTTCTTTGGTGCAATGTCTTCAGAATCTTTTTGTAATTCTACTTCCTTAATTCTTAAGTGAAGAAATACTTTTAACACCTGTTGTAGAATAAAATAAATACAATGGAAGGTCATGTACAACCTGATAGGAACTAGGGTAAGAAATCCTGAATTCCATTCCACCTAGTGGGCTTTGCTGGTCAAAGGTTCTTCTGTTTACTCCCCTCTTGCTCCTTCACACCTCTGTCTCTTGATCCCTGTTCCCAGTTCCTTCCCCAGCACTGTCCATTTATATCCATTCCTCCATTTGCCTCTCACTTCAAGTCTCCCTGCCTGACTTAAGCCATGTCTTTGGCAGAATCTGATCTCTACCTCCCAGTCTCCTTCCCTTGCCCCATTCCTCTCTAATTCTCTGGCTCAGCCTAATCCTGAACTGTCTGTGGTCTGACAGAGTGAGGAAATTCTGCCTGTCTGTAGCCAGCAGCTGCAGTAACTTTAACATTTGGGGATTTTTGAAACTTTTGACAGAAGAATATTGTGAGGTGTAACAGAAAGACTCTTACCTCAGGTCTGACATCATAATTTCTACCCCTCACAAGGCCAGAAATTACTTTAACTACGCCAAGTGAAGCATAGCCCAGCTTGTCCTGTTTAAAGAGCTTCTTAAGTGCCTCAACACACAGTTCAGAAATCTGAAAAGCAAAGCACAGAAATTGTTCTGTAAAGCCAAGTCCACAACAACAGCTAGTAACAGACAATACTCATGGTATTTACTAATTATAAAGTGCACACAGCCTGTAAAATAGTGAACAGATACAGCCAAAAGATCTGGATATTGTGGAATAAAGCTCAGAAATAATTATTTTTCACACAAAACAAGAACTCTTTCTCTAATCAGAAAATCACTTACCATTTTTGATGGATCATTCATGAGTGGAACAATGAGAACAATAATGTTATTGTGGAAGTTGAAGTGGGGTAGGGCCACAAGCAGCTCACACAGACACTTCACTGCTACCTCTGCTAGACCTTTATATGCCTTTAATGAGATGACATTGCTTTTCTTCAATTTCCTTTGCTTCCAATCTGCACAAAATATTATTTTTAGTGATTACTCTTCAGAATGATGATGATCTTATAAATATTTAATTTTTTAGTGATTGCATGTGTACTTCATGCAAGTGCTATCTCAAAGACAGAAGGTACCATTCATTCAGAGGAGGGAAACTGCTGCAAACAATTTTGCCTTTACTACGAAAAATGAGAAATGTTAACTGTACCTTTAATTGTTTGTTCCAGATTTTCCAAGTAAAATTTATACTGGCTTACAAGGCCTTCTTCAAATTCTCTCAATTTCTGTGTTTCTTTTTTAACCTGTAAACATAATTGAAATGAGATTTATTTGGAGAGCTAAATACGGAAATTAGTCAATGGTGAAAAAAAAGTTTTAAAACAAATATCAGATATCTACGTAGGTTTTTCTTCTAGACAGACATTCCTAGACATGTATTAAAAATAAAACATATCTGCACTTTTCTACAGATGTGTTCTGAGGGCTTTTTCCAACTAGGCCTATTTCATTTATAGAGCTTGAAGTAACATAATCAACTAGATGCTATTTTAAAACCATGACTCTAAACTGCACTAAACCTATATCCAAAAAACCTTCTAAATACTGCTTAAAAACAAGCTCCAGAAACAAATTACTCTGCATTTGTTCAGCAAATTGTTTAACACATTTCAAAGAAATCTATGCCAGTTAGGTGACAACATTGCATAATTTGCTTTCTTTCTAACTCTCTCTAGTGCAGGTCCTTATTCCAAGGTTCATGAGGAAAGTCACCCAGGTTTGGTATACTACTTTCAGACACTACTTTTCCCCTCCATTACCACCTGCATGTCACCTACTTATTGAAGGAAGTATGTAAGAATTTAATGCTCAAAACCAAAACCTCTCTGCCTGAAAGTGTCACAGCTTTAGAGCTTCAAGTATTTGTGTATTTGTCCCCTTTGCTCAAACCATAAAATCATATTAAACAAGTCAGTCTTAGCATCTGGCATAGCTGAAAACATTCTTAACTGCTCACATACACAATAAATAGATTTGCTATTTTACCTTGGTAGCCTTTTCTGCTTCGGTCAGAGGTCGAATTTTGTAGGAAGGTGCAATATCTTTGAATATCTCCATCAAAGACACCATGACCAGCTTCCTCACAATCACAGCCACGTTAGGATCCTGTTCCATTAGCATGGCACGCAGCTCCTTCAGCTTCTTAATCTGATTGAAGAAAATAGGCAGACAGCAGATGAAAATCAACTGCAAACCAAGGGACAAGCACAACGTACTTTAACTCAGCAGTTACTCAGACTCTACTTAGCACTCACTGCATAAAGAGCCAGGAAATTACAGATATCCCAACAAAACTTTAGTCTCAGGAATGTTCAAAATATCCTGCTATTACAAACTTGCACAGAATTACAGGAAAATTATTAGTATATCCTGAACCACTGAGAACTATCAGATACAACCCTGGAATCAGAGCTTACAAAAGGGCCATGCTTAAGGAACAAGAAAAATAAAAAAGTGATATAACACTGACATTTTCCTTGTTCTACCCATATATTCTTGTGCTTTTGCTACTGTTTGCTCATTCAGATCTTTGCTTCTTGACTTAGTGAACAATACACACCCTTGTACATGCAGGTTAAGTAAATACCTACATTGCTGTCTGGCTCTGAGAGAATGGCAGATGCTAAGGCAGCTATGTGCATCTTCCTCTCCTGTAGCTTTTGTCTCCTTTGAGCAGCCATTTCCTCAGGAGTGAGAACAGGCAGGGGTTCCTCATTAAATTCTGGCACAGATGTGAGAGTCAGAAAAGAGGGGAAGTCACTTAACAAATACCATGTTGCAGATGCTGCACTTCAAACAGGTACCCTGGTAAAGCCCCATGAGACCAACACAAAAAGTTCCACAATCAAAGAAGCTTTAAGAATGGCTTTGCTAGATCTTATATAATCCACAGATTCATTTTTGCTCCACTTCAAAATCTTTTGCTTGCAAAAAGAAGTGGACTAAATGTTTTTGAATCTGCCCATGGTGTTCTCTGAGTACAGTGGGGACATATAAACTCAATGTATTACCCCAACCACACTAAGAAACTGCAGCGCTCTGCAATTTGTATCAAATTATTCACCATTCACTTTTTCTCTTAAAAATACAATTGTTTTTGTTTGTGTTTTCTGAGTACTATTTTGCTACAAGTATTTCCTTCCTAAACTTTGTATTTAGACAGTAAGGACCCAGAAGTCACAAAGTTACTTGACAATGACCATTAACTCAATAGCCAACTGCAAATAAAAATCACAGTGTCCTGGTATTGATGTTTTAAGTAAAAAATTTTAAAGACAAAGACAGACACTTAAAGCCTACAAAAAGTCCAGAACAGCATTTCAAAATGATCTCAAAATAGAACCACACAGATATTCTTTATGTAAGACCAGTATTTCCTTCTCGCTAGCAAATATGACACAAAGGATAAAAGGAACGTCATGCAAGCAGCAGCTCTAGGCAAAAAATCAAAATAATTTTGAACAAAGAGAATCTGAAGCCAGCCATTCCTGAGATTCTAACAGGTAAGAGTGCAAGCTTTGAATAATGGTTATGCTTTGGTGGCAACGTGGTAATGAACATATTCAAAAACACCCTGAACAAAATACATTTCAATTGCAAACTTCCTTGGGGAACAGCAAAATACTTTTCAGGTATGTAAGTGATTTGGAAAAAAAAACCAACATAAAGCAAAAAACAATTTTTATTACCCACTGCTTCCTCCATGTCTTCTGTGTCCTCTTCTTCATCATGTGCAACATTAAGAACTGCAAAAACAGAGTATCTAGCATCAAGCACGTAATAGACACTGTGAAATTTTAAACCAATAAATATATACTTCTTGGCTACTATACCAGTGTCAGAATCTGTGTCTTACCTGGCTTTTCCACAGCTTGAGGAATTATGCCACTCTTGTCTTTGATAGGGAGCAGATGGATGAGTTCTTTTTCTGGCTCTGTTTGCAAACGTCTTGGCACCTTCTCGTATTTCTCAATCACACTTTCATGTTTTCGTTTTTTGACGTGAACAGGTTCACTGAAAAATACGAGGCAAACTAAATGAACCAGCCATGTAATTAAACAAGAGCCATTCCTGACCAGCTGGATTAAGTGGCAGCCTCTCACCCAGGCCAGGGTGCTGTTTCACCTGTCCTTCCTTCCCTTCTGTGCTCCCTCACAGTAGAGTGGCTGCCCTGGCAGGGCTGAGACCTGTTAAACCACCCCGAGCAGTCCTGGCATGAAGGACTCCAGCAGCAACCAGCAGGACCAGGATCCTCTCGCTGGGCAACCAGCCCAGAGCCTGCACGTCCGTGCTCCACAGCCTCTGTCCCCCTCACTGTGTCTGACATTCCAGGTGAGGCTTAACCAGGACATGACAATGAGTGACCATGGCCAGTGACCATCTCTATCCACCCCACTCCATGGCTGTTTTTAGCACTATCATATCACTTTTCTGCTCTGCCCACTGGCAGAGCCTGTGTCACACACCCCTCTGCAATTACAACAGCAATAACCCAGCGTGGTGTGGCAGCCCTTCACAGGAATGCTCCTGAGCTACACCTAAGGGTACAAGAGGGTATTTAGTCTGTGCTAATATGAGCACACGATTTGTAAGTGCTGTAATACCTGACAAGTTTTTGAGATAGATTGTACCTGACCAGAGTAAAGCAGACTGAAAAGATAACTTCTCCAATTTAAGGGAACACTATGAAAGAAACTAAAAGCCCATAACAGTGAAACAGGTAAAAGAGCAACCAATCACTTCCACTGTTTTCCTAGCATCCTAAAAACATTCTGGCTTAATGAATGTAAGATATATAGAACTATATTTTGCAAAATATTTCTAAATAAAACCACACAATAAATTTTGAGTTTTGCAAGACTTTAAACTTATGTCACACCCAGTCAATTTGAAAGGGGAAGGGGAAGGTTTAAAACAAAATTCTTCTAATTCAAGAACTTGCAGTGTGACTACAAGACACCATGCAGCACAACTGCAACTTTGTTGCATAAAAAGCCATTTACACAAAAGCCATTTTGTACATAAAAGCCATATATGCCTTTCCTTCGAAACTAGACTAAATTATTAATTACTCAGCATTAACAAATTAAAACCACCCTACAGCAGCATAGAGAGTCCTTTCACATCCATCAAAAAAGGCAAGCTAAGATTTTCAAACAATCATGTAACCAGACAGCTCTGTAGAAGTGTATTTCTAAAGACTATTCTACAGCTAGGAGCACTACCTTTCTACATATGTCACTGTGAACTCTACCCAATGCCTTAGTCCACAAAACAGGTACCAAATTTTCAGTATGAATGTTTTGGTGTTGCATGTGTTTACAAACATGGCTTACAGAACCCTTTTTATTTTTTTCCAGCAATTTTGCGGTGCCATATGTGGTCGATAGTCCAGGGAATGTCCTGAACACCCTACATAGAAAAAAAGACTCTGTTTACAGATTAAAGCATTTCTTTCATTTGAGGGATGCTCACAGGCAGGGACCTCCCAGGAAGGAACACTGCAGAAACAGTACCCTGAAGGTCAGGCAGAGCACCTGAATGCACTGATACACATTGACACATTAATACTGAAGTACTGACAGGCTGAGGAAACACTAAACCAGAGCTGCAAAGAAACACCAGACTGAAAGAAACCTCCTGATAAATGCATTTACATATTAATTACATATTAACCACACAAGGCTGAATTAGTATGAAAAGAAGAAATTGCAACTCACTTAGAAGAAAGATCTCTGGTTAAAAAGGATGCCTTTTGGGCCAGATCCTCCATTAATTTTAAGTCATCTTCATCCATCATGTCCAGTGGAAGAGCATCTTCTTCTTCTTTTTCTTCCCATTTTTTAGCTATTTCAGAAGATGATGTTTACAGATTAAGATCCCACATGTATAGTCACCCTTGAAAACCTAACCCTGCCTACACTTTTGAGACCATTTTATGCCTTATCTTCCACTTGGAGCTACTGACCTTTATGCCTATGGGTTTTGTTATCCCATAAAACTGCCCCTTTACTATGATATCCAATAATGATCAGCGCAAACACATTTCTACCATCTTTAACTGACAGTTTTAGGTGCCACAATGGCCACATTTTGTATTTTTCACAAGTGCCCCATTCTTTCAACAGGAACAGCAACTATTTGTATACAGAAAATGAAATGTTGTTTTCTCCAATTTTACAACAGGAAGCAGCAGGATATTCAGTGAACAAACACTTACCAACTTGTTTCTTCTTGCATTCCTCCAGTGGAAAAGGCTTTCTAGAAATAGCATCTCTGACAGCTTCCCTTAGCTTCTTTTGTTCTTTACGATACTTCTTAGCAGCACTCTTCTGCTTGTACTGTTTATTCTTTAATTTATTGTCAAGTTTTATTTGACTAGTTCTCAGTAACTTGCGAAAACTTGGAACTCGCTTTGTGTTTTTTCTCTAGAAAACAAAGAGAAAGCTACAAGTCACTGACATGTTAACAGTCTTTGCAAAATTTACTCCACTGTTTAAGATCTCCGAGTTCCTATTTCTACTAGGACTGAACAATATGTTTCCTGCTAAAAGTATCATCAATTAGCCTCAAATTTACACAACTGTGTTACAACTTCGAGAAGAGAGCTCTGCGGCAAATGTTTTACAGAAACAATTTTTTATTGAAATCTGACAATTTTTTAATTAAACCCTATGTCCATCACTTTTAGACACTCAAGGTATGGTACACAGCTCGTTAGGGCACAGTTCTTTGCCCCCAAGCACTCTGTTCTCTTCTCAGGGTGCTGCTGCTCCCCAGCACATGCTAAAGTACCTCGGAGGACTTTAAGGTGCAAGGCCACAGCCTCGGGCAAACGTCCTCCCGCAGAACACCTCTTCAAGCTGAGCTCTGGCTTTCTCCTGCCTGAAACTCTCCCTGGCCAGCAGCTGCAGGGACCTGGCGAGGCTGCCTGCTGCCAGGCTCAAACAGCAGCTGTACCAGAACAGGGTTACGGGGCCAGAGCTCGGGGAGGCACCGCGGGCTGAGAAACCGGGCCCGATCGGGGAAAACCTGGAGGCTCGGGTCAATACACACAGGGCCCGTGCCAAACCCGCAAAGCACTCCCGAGGGCGCTCGGGATGGGAATGGGCACGGCAGGGGTCACCCTACGAGGGGTATGGGAAGGCAAGGCTGTGCAGAGGAACTGGCACGGAAACGCTGTTGGGGATGATGTGTCCCTTTACAAAGGGGACAAGTGGCTGGATCGGTGTGGGGCTCCCCGAACCCTTAGCTCATGGTTGGAGCATGGTGCTAATAACAGCACGACTGGGGATCACTCCCTGTACGGGCCGGTCAGAGTTGGGCTCCACGATCCTGGCGGGCCCCTTCCAACTGAGAACATGCCGTGAATCTGTGAAACCGGAATTTTTGACAGCTCAACTTTAGCTTCCCTTTCTATTCTAGATTAGAAAAAGCCATCGGGAAGGCGCTGAAAGGTCAGCGTTCGTCTCGGGGTGAGACACGAGCCTGCGGAGCGCCGCCGGTGCCCACCCAAAGCACCCGCACTGCTCTGCCCTTCCCGGAGCCCCAGGAGCACCGGCCGCTACCAACCACGGCTCCCCGTCCCGCCCCGCCCGTGAGCCCCGGGCTCCCTCCCCGCGCCCCCGGCCCGCTCCCCTCACGGTCCCTACCGGCTTCATGGCGGCGCCCCACGCGCGTTGCCGGCGGCGGAAGCGCTCCCCGCGCGGCCCGGCCCGGCGCGGCCACAGCGGCCCCTGGCGGCGGAGGCCGGAGGCGCCCCCGGCCCAGCGCCGCCCACAGGAGCGGCCTGGGCGGCGGCAGCGCCGCGGCAACGGGAAAGAAGCACGGGCCGAAGCTAATGTAAGTTTTATTTACACAGGATTGGTACTAGTGGTCTTAAAGGAAGGCTTGAGCCTTCTATTTACAGTTATATACAGATTTATAGTTGAAAAGTAAGAAAACTGTACAAGATAACACAAAAATATAAGACAAATTGGATCCAATTAAAGTAGTGAATACATAAGTTAAGAAAAATCGGACATTTACATTTCAAATTGTAATGTTATGAGTAGCATATATGTAGATTTTAAACCAGATAGCAACGCAAATTACACCACACTAAATCTTTACCCCGATTATGCAGACTCTGCTTTTAAAACACCAGACAACTGGAAGCCTCCTGCACTTAAAAATACATAATGGTAATTTTTACTTGATTTCCAGAGGGACCAGTTACAAAAACCCACATATAAGGAATTTATTTACATTAAATATTAGCAAAAAATGGATCAAGAGAGTGCAAGTGTTCCTCACCTGCAGTGCTATCCATTTTAAATTTCTGTCCCCTACAACCACAGGTTGTTGTACAGCATCTTCAAGAACAGGAAATGTTTGAAAATATATGCTGTGACACATACAGCATGACCTTATGTCTCACAGTTAAAAGATGTTAGAGAATTATCACTTAACAGATGCTTTTTGGATTTCAGTATTGCACACTAATAAAAAGACAGTTTCAAAAACAATTCTGTGTCTGCATTATTTCCAAGTGTTAAAAGTGGCTGCTTCTTTGAGAACACAAAAGCCTTTAGATAGCCTTGTCATTTTCTAGTGTTCACCATTACATACAAGTAATTTTTAGTTGGAAATGGCTCGACAATATAAAACTTCTGGTGGCAAAACCCTTTCACAGAATACCCACTCCATTTACTCCACAATCAATACACCAAAACAAATGCTTAAACACCACTTGCTTTGAAAGCTGTACAGTGAAAATAGCAGCCCTATTCTTATCACTGTTTAAAATTCAGCTTATTTTTGCTCTAGGTTTGGGCACAATATGTCTACAGTTCCTGAGTTAATTACATTTGCCCAGACTGAAGAATGAAGCTGCAACTTAAAAAAAACCCAAACAAGTAAATAAGACAATACCCCTTCCCAAATCTTAACCACCTTGCACATAAACATACCAAACTGTTTTATTTGGTCCTCAATACTTGCAAATTGTTAATTTTGGAGGTAATGTTTGTACCAAAGCATTTGGTTTGGATAGCAGTTTTGGGGCCTTAAGATTTAGCATTTCCCTCATCCCCTCCAAAAAGTGCCTTTGTGGTATTTTTAAAAACAGTTATGCCTCAAAAATTTGCTTAAAGTACCAACAGAAGTTATTACAAATGTTTATTGCATTGCGCTGATTCTTTTAAAGTATTAAATATGAACTCCCCGCTTCTCAGTTTCATAGGTTTTAGTATGCTGTGTGAAATCAGATCTGCCCATGGCAAAAACTAATACTGGCAAAAGGGTGAAGATTTCATCAGTTCGTTACTCCACTGAGAGCTGTGTCTTTTTTCCATCTCGTTTTCACATTTTCTATAGTGCTTTTCCCACAGAGAAGTGACGTGAAGACTTCTTTGTCATCCAGTGGTTTTCCACATTTCCAATGGACGCCAACATTAGCTTTTTGGTGCTGGGCTATGGTTCTTGTCCCCTTCTTTGTTGTCCTTCATCAGTGAGGCAAACACCTGGAAAAGAAAATCATTTAATGAACATGAAGGCTGCCAGTGTTATGATAATATCAATATTAACTGCCACAATATTAGCATGGAGATTAATTTCTAGAATGAGACACTAGGAAGGAAGTGCCCACTGCTCAGGAGTCAGACAAGCAGCTTAAATAATCATGAAGAGAGGTGCCCCATATATTCATGTGCTGACATGTCAGATTTGATATCTATCTGCAAGAAACTCACCTGTGCCCATTTTTTGTTACTATTCTGCATCTGAATAGCTGCAATACAACTAAAAAGCTTTTCTGATGTAATATCTTCTGGAAGTTTTGTTAGAAACTGTGCTATATGAATAAAGTCCATCTGTAGGAGAATATCTTCATATAACCGAAGGATTCCTAATCCTGTCCTAAACAAAAATTCTTCTCCATCTCTACAGAAAACATCCCAGACACGACAGGCCAGATCAAGTGGTAATGACTTGCTGTAGAGTGTAAAAATCCTACAAATGAGTCAAAAACAAACAAAAAGGAAGAGTTATAACTTATTTCAGAGAAATGAAAAGACATCATCTTTAAATCTCAGTTAAATTAGTTCAAAGCAAGCAGATGACAAGTTATTTTATACACTTTTTCCCCCCCCTATTTCAGTGATCCACAAGTGTCCAGTTCTTAAAGTCAGAACTTGTACTCTGAAACCCATCTCTTTTGATGCCACAGGAAATCCTCCATTTCAATGCCATCTTTTTTAGAAAGCTCTGGCTAGGAAAGTGACAAATCTCTTCATTGTCAAACAGTGTAATACACACGTAAGAACTTGAGCAACAAAGATTACAACTGTGTGACTTAACCTTTCCCATTTAAGCCATACAGTTTAACAGCTCTGTTCATCATTTGTTTCCTAAACTAAATCTAAAGCCACAACTAATCTCAATAGAGGGCTGCATCCCACCAATGGGATACTAATGATAAATCAATAGCTACATTTCTGTGATACATTTTCGAATTTTTCATTTTAAAATCTGATAGTAATTCTAGATGAAGCTCATCCTTATGCACACAAATAAATATTCTGGTTTTGACAGCACTATCACACTTCAAGGGTGCCTGGATTACTACCTTCCATTACAGACACACACAGAGCTTGCTACTCTCTGCTTTAGAACATTCCTTACTTCAAATTGTTCACTGCATTTTCAAGCTTATCCCTTTTCAAACCAGGTCTTAAATTTCATCCTCCCTCTGCTTTAAAGTCTCTATTCCTACATTTATGTTTCCTTCAGTAGCTGACTATGCTAATTTCACCAAGTCACTAGAATCACAGTACACCATACTGCTATGGTGTAGTAGCCTCCTCTCCCCTACTTATGTCACATAACTGCAGCAACAAGAAAGTGAACACACAGAACTCCTCATTTTTTGTCTCATTTTGTAACTGAATACATCTCTTTTAACAAAGCTTGAAGCCTGCCAGAGGAACTGCAGTTACACAAAACAGTTCATCATGATTTCACAAGACCTACTGAATGCCTTTTTTATGCTTTATTCCAGTGTTGAAAGACCTATAGCAAAGTAGAAAGTGTTCCAACAGTTCTAAGGTTAGGTTTTCTATGTTCTATGAACTCACCAGTCTATCAAATATATGTCTGGAGTAAGACTGTATGATTTGAAATGAAGAAACAATTTAGGAAGGTTTTCTTCAAAAAATACTTCAAAGGCTGCAAAGTATTTCAGCATCTGTAGGGATAGTAAAGCACATGATAAGCAGTCATCAAAAGAATGTTTGGTTGTAAACCAACACAAACCCCACCAAGAACTGATGTCAACACAGCACAATGTGACTCCTTAGGATAAGTAAAATGATTAAATGTTTCTAGAGGAGAAATCAAAATATGAGAATGAGTTCTATGGATTAGTACCTGGTATTCTCAGTTTTATAATCACAGGTTAAAGTTCTCCATTATTCAATAGGACAACAAGAAGTCATCAATAAAACAACTAAGCTTCAAGTCAAAAGAACGTTAAGGTCCAAAACCAGAAAACTCTGTGCATACCATGCTGTGATCCACACGGAAAAAGGCCAGCTGGCATGGCTTGTTTAGAAGGTTAGCAAAGGCAATGAAAGCATCTGCCTCTTCCAGATTGAGAATGAGCACAGCAGCAATGAAGGACATCCCTTGTACCTTCAAGTGGGAAAAGCATCGGGCAAATAAAGGTGAGTAGGTTCAGTAGATCTTACATCTTTGGAAATGGAAATATTTACAGTTTGCAATTTATCAAGTACCATTGCGTAACACTTCCAGATGAATAGAAACAACGTGGATAAATTATTTTTATGCATGCAATCAATTTGATTCCTGCAGTTCAGGCACTCTGGGAGGTCTCATGATCACAAGTCCTCAGGACTTGAAATACAAGAAAGTTAAAACCACACAGAGTGAATGCAGAGCTCATGAGAAACAAAACCTGGCCTCAAGTTCATTGTTAAACTATGGGAAAAGCAGTCATGGAGAAAAACTTCACATATGGGACAGTTTAGACCCAGACAGATACATTGGAACTGAGACAAAATTCTGTTTCAGAACAGTCAATACATGCCTTTCCACTTGCCAAACCATAATTTTTCACATATATAAAATTACTTCTAGGTGGTTAGGTGCAGTGCAAGTTTACATTTTTCCACCATTACTCTCCCAAAAACACTTTAGCCTGCAATAAAAGTAAAGAGCGTGATTCTTGTAGTTAAGTGATGATCTGAATACCCATTATGCTAACAATAATTTTACCAATTTCAATTGCAATCATCTTTATTCCACTGTCTCTAAACATTCATGCTGCCTGATCTCATTAAAAAAAAAACCCATGCAGTCAGCATTTTAACCAACTAGGGAAAAGAGTTGATATGCACCAGAAACAGACAATCAGCTTCCCATTTCTTGGGGATAAATAGGTGTGGAAATAAGATTTCATTACATTTACTGCCATATTAACATTTAAAAAATGTGATAAGAAATATCAAGACTAGCTATACTTCTAATGGAAAAGAGAAGACTTATCCACGAAAAATTACTTATTTGCCTTTTGAAACTCCACCCTGGGAACAAGCAGTCTCAGAACCTGCAGAGTTTGTAATCCCACTTGAAAAATATGGGAGAGTCTCCAAAAATGAGGTCACAGATGACAGAATTCAGGCCTAAAAACATTTGAACATGAAAAACCGACTAGTTATTTATGCAGAGTCCCAAGCATATCTGATTTAGAGAGGAAGACACACCCTGTGCCAAATAATGCTTTGTTACATGGATGAGACTTAAAACTTTTCAAGTGTTTTTGAGCCTGAAGCATTAGAGCTTGTGAAAGATGTTCCTAGATACCCCCAGGAACAAAGTAAAACAAAACCCTTTTCTTCATTACTGTTCATTATTTAAATGCTTCTGTAAGCCAACACCATTCAGAGAGATGGTAGGTTTAATTAGTTTGTTCAGGGGTTTTTGACATTTTTTTTAATGGGTTTTTTCTTTGCTTGTCTTTAAACACAGTAATGTTTGCTGAAAACAGTCTAATCTTCACTGAACTCAGAGGGAGTGATTATTCTGTGTCAGCAAGACACTAAGAAGGAATTTCTGGATTTTAGGACGTGCGGTAGTGAAGCAGGGAGTATCACTGTGGAAATGGCAACAGGGGAAGAAAAAGACAGAACAAGTGAGATGCTAACTGGAAGTCCACTAGCACCTTATGGGTTTTTTTCCTGTGGATACTCTGTCAGAACTATAATGTCTTATGAACACACCCATTTAAAATTTTCCATGCAATCCAGATACTGAACACTGACATTCAGTATATTTTCAGCTATTTAATTGTCTCTAAGGACTACCATAATTGTGACTGCTATGAAATAACTGCCAAAGTTTAATTATTAAAGCATAATAAATTAGTATTATGCTTGTAGCATAATGTTTAGAACATCTATTTATTCAATATACTTTAATACATGACATCTTAAGCTTATTTGTCACGTTAGAAACATTTTACAGCAAATACTTACATATCCCACATCTGGTCTGTAACATGCATATGCTCCCAAAACACTATGAAGGAGATCATGATAAGGACCACCCTAATAAGAGGAGAGAGTAGAAGGAGAAAATAAATAATTATTTTTAAAAAATACAGGAAAGGAGCAAGCTGATATTTTAAGATGCAAATGAGCCAGTGAATTGTTGCTTTATTCATATCCAGAGTAATACCATCTTTTGCTCCAAGCATTACCACAAATGCTTTTGAGATGTTAAAAGAAAAGTAACAATAATCCCGTGAAATAATTCAGCAGAAACCAGTACATAACAGAAAATGAGGATATCTGGTACAGATCCAAGGTTGGACTTTCCTTTTCAGAAACAGTGGATAGTTTAATTCTTCGTAGTGCAAGTTACTGTATAATGATATTGCATCTTATTTTATATACATGTATGCACATATTATAGCTATATAAAAATCATAAAGCCTGAAAAGGTGTACCAGAATGCATCAAGATTTCTGTAGCAGTGAGAATACTCTCATTTCTGCCTGTATTTTCATAATTAATAGAAATCAATTAATTAATAGGAATCTCATTAACAGGAATCTCATACAGTTTCAAGGAGGAAAAAAACCTCATAGTCCGTCACTAAGTGTCTCTATTTTATTCTCATTTAAGAATATTTAAGAAGTCCAAACAACTTCTAAAAACTCTTCCATATTTGGCCAGTTATGTTTCTTGTTTAACTATTCAGAATTTTAAAACTGTCATAACGAAAGTTAAAGGCATCTCACCTTCTGGAAAATATACAGGGATGGAAATGTGCGTGATATATCCAACTTAATTAGCTCCAGACTGGCCTCACGATCAGCAACAGATGCACCTGCATCTGCAAGCAAAACCAACACTTATTAAAGATAAATTCTACAAACTTCAGAACAAAACTCCTGTAGGCACATAAAGACAAGGAAGGCAGCATTCATCCAAAAACTTCCAGAAGAAATTCTGCTAGCCCTTGAATTATCTCTGTCCAATCGTCTCCACAGCAGCATGATAAAAACACTAGTGAAAATGTGGGAAAAAATACAGGTAAAAGACTTGGGGGAAAAGCTCTTTCAGAGGGCTTAAATCAGACAAGATTTCCAACTGGAAAGCAAAGATGACAATTTGATGAACAGGGTAAACAGAACCTGCTCTGCTGAAGCTTGGAAAGCAGCATTCCATTCCCGTCTTCCTAAAACTATCATAGTTGGTCTTCCAGACTTTGCTACCAAAGATTAGTAATAACCACTGTCAGCTTGCTTGCTTTTCAGAGATGAAAATTCTATCACTCTTCAGTTTTCCCTTTTTACACCATTTCCCAGGACATCTTGCACAATTAAAACAGCTCCTTCTCCCTTCATTCCCATCTAGAACTATTACCTCTCCAAAAAATAGATTACCTAAGCTTTCCCCCAAAGACAGTCCACACCCCCCACAACAAAAGAACAAGCAAACCACCACTCCACAGACCAAGGGGCATTGCAAACATGTTTTCCAAGGATAAGCATATTTACAGTCATATACACACCAAATTTTTTATAAATTGTTTGTCTCAAGACAACCTTCAGATGAGTCACAGGACTATCCCTAAGGAAGACCCAAATAATTTACAGTCAAAGTACAGGCAATTAGGCAGGAATGGCTGAGGCAAGCACAAACAACTAGAGTAATGGAAAAGACACTATCACAGGGCAGCATTTTAAAAATTATCAGTCAACAGCACAAGGAGTTAACCTTTATAACAAGGAGACATCCAACATTAAAAACATCACTGATACTATTTTTAACAGAAAGAACATCCACAGGAGACAGCAATATGCCAGTGAAAAAACTGCATTCGACAAAAGAGTGCTAACATCCCCACTTAATAGATCTGGAAGGAAAGGCCATCTGGGCAGGCAAGGAAATACAAGTGGGATCTGAAATGTGTCATGTTTGGTATTTTTCACCTCTCAGTTTCAGAACCAAAAAATAGAGGATATTCTTTTTTCTTTCTCAAAATCATGGAAGTGATACTAACTGAGGAGAACCCATCTACGAAGAGCTAAGCAAGAGCATGTATTGTAATTGAGTTTTCTATTTTTTCTTTTTGTATTTCATCTAATATTTTCATGAGAGCCTGAGTCTTGATACTTCAAAGGAAACATTAATTTGAAAGTAGTACATGCAATATTTTAATCTGTCTTTTATTGATACAGTAAGTACTGCCAAGCCCTTTGCTCACTGACCTGTTATAAGACAGCAAATCTTTAACATTTAAGTAGGGAATGACTTTGAGAACTTTTAACAAGTATTCTTAATGCTGAAATTGCAGAGGAACTTGAGAGACTTTGTGGGTTTATAAAAGTGAATAGGAGGTTGTTGAGCACTCAGGAGATCTCACCTTCTATGTCATTCTCAGTACTTGTCTCACTGAAGCTTTTCCATCGTTCCTTAGCTCTTGACAAGAAGATTTCATAAAGTTCTGCAAGAAAGCAAAACAAAACCAATAACCAAAAAGGAAGTAGTAAGAAAAGCACCCATCCAAGACAAAAGCATGCTAAGCATTCTTGGCTCTGGTTATTTGATTTCATCACTGGGGGCAGGAGAAGAGTCTATTAGATGGTTACCACTATGCACAGTTTTTATAGTGTGTACTGTATTGTACTTCCTGCTGTGAACATGCAAATTATGACAGGGAGATCATGCCTTACGTAATTCAGATTTGTATTTTTGTGAATAAAATACTTACAATTCATCAATCATTAGTTATAAAATAAAGCAATTCCCCTTTTCACCCTGTTAAGAAATCAAAGCTACAAATTCTCAGTTTTAAACATAAAAATTGTTTTCTGGGGGGAAGCACTACCTTAATTCTTAAAATACTAAATGTTTTTGCAAGCAGGTTTTGAACCTTGTTTCCATAATTTATGAGGCTACAATGTCTAATTGTAAAACACAATTGTTCCTAGCCTTGTAAAATAAATTTCTTCAGAAAGAAATATACCCTGATTTATAGATATAGATTTTTTTTTTAACAAAAGTTTACATTTTTCTTTGAAAATAATCAATTCAATTTGGCATTAACATGTGATCTGTTAGGAACATACCAGGAGTGATGTTTAATTCATTTCCCACAGCTAGACTCCAAACCTTCCCACGTACACTTGGGGGCAATCCCTGCCACCACAGCTCTCGAACTCTTCGGGTAGCACGCCTAATATATGGAAACAGGGAGAAGAAAAAAAAAAGGCACATATTGCACATCTTGTTTTCTAAAATCACTGGGCAATTTACAAGCAAAATAACATACGGTTTACCAAATCAATATTCAAAGATCTCTGTTGATGCTAAAGCCCCATTAAAAACCCCCAAACATTCAGCTCCCAGAAAGCACATTTCATGTTGCTCTGTAATGACCTCACACTATATCATGGCAACAAAAACTGACTTCTTGACAACACAGAAAAGGAAAATAAGGTATGTGGGTCCTCAGTTTCCAGAGGAGAAACAAGCCACGCTTGCCTCATTTATACAGCAGAACTTTACTTACATGCCTTCCCAGTTAGGTAGTATTTCATTGACCCAAATCACCATAGCACTAGCGATATTCTCTTCTTGCTTGAAACGCTCTCTCATTATTTTTTTCCTTTTATGTGCTTCTTTAATTTCTGTTAGGCATAACATGTTAATAATTCTGTATTAGTGTATACAAATTACTAGGTAAATTATTCAGCTACTACCCAAGTATTTAGATGTCTAAAAGATCGAGGGTAAATTACTGTTGCATGTACTATTTCTGTTGATTTCTCAGGTGTAGGTGTATTTCTCTGGACATTTTTTAATTTAAGCTAAGTTGTTCAAGTACAGTGATTTAGACAAGCAAAAATCAGGCTAGAAAACTCAGATAATTCTCTTCTGCAGTACACAGGATAACTAATAAGCAAGCACATCATCAGCGCTCTTTTTCCACTCATGATTTTCATACCATATTTTATCTGAGCCTTAATCACTCATTAGACTAATCAGCAATATTTATGGATAATTTTATTATTTAAAAGTGCAATTCCACATCCATTTAAAAACTATTCAAATTTTAAAGAAGCTTCCACCTAAAAAGGTTCTGTATTTTCTTTTCTGGAAACAGGACCTAAAGACCTAAGACAAAGTCACAATGCTGAACAAGAGAACAATGTCCTGCCTTCTGTTAGAAAAAGATCATTTGCAGATTCATCTTATCAAAAAGGCTAAAAGAAGGACAGACCAATGCTCTCCTGACATCACTTAGAACCACTGTGAAATTGCAAGACATTTTCTATTTAAGCATGCACTGGTCACATCAAGAGAGTAAACATGCCCTCCCTGGTAAACAGAGATGGTTGACCAGTTTCATCAAGGTTTTACTGAAGCTTAGAGTGTGTAGCAACAGTTAATAAACCAGGGCACACACATGAAAACACCACACATGGTTCAACCTCCCAAGATGCTGTTATTAAAGAACACAGACCACAGATCACAACTTACAAGAAACACATCACAAGAGCAGAGTGAAATGCATTGTCAAATGCTGTGGATTTCTTATTGCATCTTTCAAAGTAAGCTGCCATGGATCCATAAACGATCAAGCAGTTCAGAAGCTTGTATCTCTGACAATAGCCCAAGTAAAACATGCAGCACAGATTCTTAAAATAGCTTATTCCCTGAATACTAGGCACAAGACTACAAAAGTCCTTTCAACAACTATTCATAGATTGACACAGTACCAGATGCTACAGATCTGTTCTTTAAATTAATCATGCCTAGTGGGAATAAGAAGGTTCACACAGGTACAACTGATTGAAAAATAACCCCAAAGTTTTCATCTCTCTTCACATTGAAATTGATGTGAAATTCCTAGGAAATCAGATCTTAAAGCAGTGAGCTTTATTATACTTTGGTTCGTAGTGGCAACTGCAGCAACATAGCTTGCAAAAAGAGTCCAAGTATCCAGAAAGTTTATAGGTGACCACACTACACAAGTATCTTTAAAAAATTAAGTTTTTCCTTAAAAAGTAAATGAAAGGTTAAGTTGCATTCTGAACTTAGCTACATTCATTATAGCAGAATAACAATTTGATAACTGAGTTCTGTTTTAAACTGCATGCCCCTATGCACCAGAGAATAACCCAGACATTGGAACAAGAAGTTCTTTAATGTACCCACTTGCCTACAAGCCAGGATTTGCTTTATTTTTGCAGCAGAGTGGAGAGGAATTACAGTGATTGCTGGCAGTTGACATACCTCGTTTTTTTGCTTCTGCCACCATCTCGTCGTACTCCTGTCGATGACGTAAAGCCTCCTCCACTGATTTGGCAGGAAGATTTCTGAAAACAAGTTGTTCCTGAATTCAATACACACAAATGACATTCTGGACCACTTCACAACAGGATCAAATTCGGTTTCTCTCAAAGGTGAGCTTTGGGGCTGCCATACTGCCAGTGTTCCAGTAACAGCTGTAGAGAACTACTACATGTTTGCTGCTCCTGTTTTTTAGTTCTCCTAGAGCTTTCCCCAAAGTGAGCTTATTAAATTTGTTGAACACCTGGAATGATGCTCAAGTGAGTGACAAAAGGAAAATGCTGATATACCATACAGTTATTTATTCCAATCCATTTCTGGCCATGTGTATTTCAATCATATGTTCATATGAAATCTATGAAGAAGTATTTTCAATAAAAGGTAAACGTTTTTATTCGTTGTAGTTAACCCCTTAAAATTCTCAGAAAAGAAGGTAAATTTGCCAAAGGAAGAAAGGGTAGATCACCACTGATGTTAGAGCTAAAGCTAAGGAAGCTTGGTCTAAAAGTTCACCAGATAAAAATGTGCTTGTTTTTTGGCTGCATAATGATCCCCTAATTGCTAAACACACTTCCTCTTGACCAAGGAGACTCACATCAAAGCAAATTAGAACACAGGGTTTGGTCTCAGCCTCTTACCTAATGTCTAGTCTACTTTGGTCCAAAATACATAGAAAACAGTTTTGTCATTTAAATATTTAAAAAGTTTTCTGTCTCCTCTCTCATATAAGCAGACTAAACCACTTATTAATATTTTCAATGAAAGTGAGAGTAGAATGTATTTTCAAAGATTAGACTGTGGCAACACACTACATGCTTAGGATGGTACTCCAAGTTGAAACAAGTGTCATTTGTAAAAGCATATTTATCCTGGCTTGTGAATTGTAATACGATGAAAGTAAAGAAAAACATCAGCAATCCAGTTGTTGTGTATCTTATCCTCTACTATACAGTAAAAGAAATAATGCACTTATGAAAACAAATACTCATAGTAATCCATAATTCCATTCAGAATATTTCTGTCTTAGCAAGGAATGAGTTTATACACACCCAGAGAGAATATCCAAAGAAACACTAATATAGTCTATTTTCCATTTCCTAATTGGAAGTGATTAGAGCAAACATTTAACAGTGCCATCACAAGCTTTTCCATGGTGCAACTTGAAAACATTGCTCCATTTGTTTTCTTTATGTTCTTAGTCAGCAGGTCCTTTCTCTTTCCTTCAAATTGCTGAAGACTGTAGATCTGAAAATACTGACCAATTTATTATCCATTTTTCATTACCATTCTTATTTTTGCTTTATGTGGGTTTTGTTACATCTTCAACTGCTGTTTCCCTGCCTTCAGCTGCACTTTTACCTGCCTAAAATGTTTTTAAGTTTCCAAAATAAGGGAAGGGAGGATAAGGGAGAAGGAAGTGCACACTGAGAAAGCAGGGAAGAAATAAATCAAGAAAATTCCTGAAGATTTGAGGATGCCCAAAGCATGGTCACAGACAGCTGTGAGACACAGTAGATTACAGACTGGTGGCTCCATTACAGTGAGAAAGAATTCCTCATACAGACTGTGATACGCTTAAAGGCTCTTCTAGGAAGTTTGTTAGGCTATTATGTGGGACAGAATAATCCAAGATTATATGATTCTTTCACATAAGACTTGTGAATTTTAGCTCATCAGAAAAGTATCTAAAATTCAGTCCTTCAGTTGCACAGCACACTCATACTTACGCTGGTCGATCCTCCAGAATCAAAGCAGTAGTTGAAAGTGGTTCAAACTCAATATTTTTACGTCTGGCTGATGGGGGTGGAGGTTTATACATTCTTCCTGTCCGTGCTTCATATTCCTAAACAACATTATTGATAAAAATTACATTTCAACTTTCAGCATTGCTCCAAATTAGTAAGCATGATATTACTAAATGCATAAATAATTTCATATTAAATATTTTTACATTACTTAAGACAGCAAGTGGCAAACACTACAAGTTGAAAATGCTGATAGCAACAGTGCAGCTTTCCAGGACTGCTCAGTAAAGATGAATGAGAAAGCAGTTGCTTGTATCAACTTAATCTTTGATCTATTCTAGTTCAATATTTCAACTGAGCATCCCAGGACCAGGTTGTAAAGAAATCTGCATAATCTACCCAGCCTAGCTAGTGCACAAGTGTATTTAAGTAATATGTGAAGTTGACCATAAAAAAACCCACCACTAATCAAGAACATGTGTCTCTTTCCATTTCTTCCTCTTGATTCCAGCCCCCCTTAAGATCCAGTACACCTCACATTCCTGAGGCCTTGAACAACACCATCACACCCACATAAACCAGAACCACCTACACTACACTCAGTGATAATACAGCAGTATTTATCATTACAAGCCTGTTCCATATAATTTCCTTCCGCTGAGGTTAAAACATGCAATCTACTTAGAAAGAAATATTTAACTGCCTCCAATACACACTAGATTCTGAGGAAGAAAGAATTCTAATCCTTTGACCACAACAGCAACTCAACAAAACAAAAATATGACACAATCCTTAGAAAAAAGCTAAACAGAGCCAGATGAAAACGTCAAATCTCACATCCCCTTCTTTTTCTCCTCTGTGAATAAAAATTTACTGCCAAGTTAATGGAATAATATGCATCAACACCAGTCAGCACATTGAAACAAGTATCTTGAACAACTGGACACAGGATTGGTAGAGTTTTGTTGTAATTTACATAAGCAAAATCAAAAAAATCAATGCTCACCATTTGAATGAATACACATACTCTCAAGCCTAAAATTATTTCATTCCGCTTAAAAATAGAAACAACATCAGTACTCCTGTCACGTTGTGTACCTCGGGACACTCAGTACATTTGTAAATTAGAAATGTATCCTGTGATAACACACAGAGATCAGCATCCAGGCTGTAGCACAATAGCAATGCCATCCCTCAGATTCTTGGTAGAAGTTCTGATTTACTTCCATATTCTCCTTTGTAACATGAGTCACCAAATCAAGTTCATTTACTGGTCAGAGGTGAGGAAGCTCAAACATTAGCAACCTTTTCAACATCTCTACATATCTAACTTGTATGCAAAAAAAAGTTGGGGTGGGGGAAGCTAAAAAAAGATTAAAAAAAGCACTGCAAGATGTCTATCAGAAATGAAGCCACTCAAGCCATTTTTTAACACAAGCAATATATGTGAACAAGGCTAGTGCTTCCAGCTATCACCTGTGCTAAGAACTGAAACACTATTTCCAAGGCAAGAGAGGAAGAAAAAACCAAAAATTAACAATTCTTCAACAAAAGGCAGAACTCATCATCCAACTGTGTTTCTGAAAGTACACATCATGAACAGTTAGATTTTTTAAAAAGAGATCACATGGGCAGAGAAGGAAAACTATAAGTGTTACCAGAAAGAGTCAATAGAGAGACCAAAATAGCCTCAGGCTCAAACTGTCATGGCTGCACACTCCTCAAACTGAAATATATTCCAAAGTATCAGAACCTTCCAAGGCAAGATGCTTTTTCCTCAAGAAGCCTGTGCTCTAGGAAACTAATTTGAAGATTAGATCCCACAACCATCAAATGTGTATAGAACTTCTGCAAATAAAGTATCCATTTTTTTATGGAATACTTTATATGACTACATGTAAAGAATCCAATATCCTTCACTGTGCTGTTGATGCAGAATCTAAAAAGCTTGAACTGACATAAAACTTCCCTTTGAAAGATGTGAGCTAATTTTCTCCCACAACAAAGTAAAAATACAATTTAAAGTCAAATGTCTTGTCAAATGTTTAACATGCAGGGCATGAGCCAGCAGATAGAACAGTTGACAGCTAAGATTTAAGACTATGTAAAACCTGTATATGTAAAACAATTATTTTGGAAGTGTCACATGTATGGTTTCACAAGAAGGTTGTTTTAAAAAAATCTTTATTGCAACACATCAGTCATTTATTGAAAATTCCAGAACACTTCCTAAACAAATTTCAGCTTTAATAAAAAGTTATCTTCTTACTAAGTCTGGAACAGCATCCTGTTATCTACTGCCAATAATTAACTCAGTAAGAAGCTAAAATCATGCTTTTCCTGAAAAGCACTGTGACAATATACTTAAGAGTGCTTCAATATGTGGAGGGACTTGCATTTCTGGTATTTATTCCTGCACAGATACAGATAAGCCTATTAAACTACAGACAGGTAACTGAGGCTGGGAAAACATCTTTTGCTTATAAACTGCATTTGCTTAAGAAGATAAAGATACCTCAAATAGTTTCTTCTTAAGACAACAAAAAACCCCACCCAAAAACCAGAAACCCAAAAAACCCCACCCCCTACCACCACAACAAAGAACACCAAAAGAATGCCCTGGTATTCTAAAAAATAATAGTAAAAAAAAGTAAAGAAACCCACAGAGGTCTTTATTGCTTGCACCTTTTTGTTATCTACATGGAAAACATGCAAGTCTGAAGTTTTATTCATCCTTCTGCTCTAGTACCATAAAGGGCAGTCAGACCATTGAGAATCATTTTCAATACCTCTAAACAGGACTGGATTGCTCTGTGTAACATAAAAGTAACTCCTCATAGCTCCCTCTTCCAATACTTAAGCCAATGACCTTAGAGAAAGGAAAACCAGCTGCACTGCAGCATTCCAAAAGCATTAGTAGACATGAAGTAGGGTATGCTTGTGGGGATAAAGTATTTAGCTAAGTGTGAAACACAGGGGTTCAGTGTTAGAAGACAAACTTGCATCTACAGAGCCCAAACTATACAGCTGCAAAGGAATAAATACCAACCATAAAATTCAATATGAATCTGGAATTAAGTTTGATCCATTTATGATCCAACAACAAAAGCTGAACTCCGGGAATGAGTGATAAAAGCCTTTGTTTACAAGGACTATGAAAGTTCTCACAGTACCAATTATACAGACAAAACACCACACATCCAATTATGTTGTAGGTATGCTGGAGGAGAAAGGCATCTGATGTATAGAGAATTTATGCAATTAAAGAATGCAACACTGAATAAGCTTCCCCTGTCTTAAGGATTGCCTCTATTTAAAGTAGATGTTAAGGCATACTAATACTCCAATTAAACATCCTGTGTATGACAATTTCTTCTAATATGCTTTCTCCTCTCTAATGCTAAATCTGATCCTAAAACAGTTTTTATTCAATCAACTGTGACTTCTGCTGACGAAACAGAACGGGGATTGCCATATATTGTGCAAAAGGTTTTAAACCTCTCTCCCTTCTACACACACATGACTGGAGCAGATGGGTGTATGAAACATCTATATGATTATTTTCATTATGTTGTGCAGCTAACTAGATATATCATCAGAAAGATTATAGGCCTTCATTTGAATCAGGGCTGATCATCCAAGAATAGAAGCATTAATAGAATCACCTAGGAGTGCATCCATGTAAGAAGAATTTCTGCTAATGAATAATCCTACATCAGCATGCATGTTGCCTCCAGGTTAAATGTTAAAATTGCTGAGCTAGCACTGGCTGTAAAGTGATTATAAACAAAGCAGTGTTTATAGCAAGAGTAGATGTCACTTAAAAATCCTGTGAGTCATAAACTAGACATTTTCCCAGAAATAGGAATTCCAGATGCTGTCAGGACAGGCAGAACACTACATTCTCGCCTAATTTGCAGGTGAAATAGAAAGAACAGATGTATTGATGGAGAAGAAAATACTACTTCTTCACACAGTACAAAAGGACAACCAAACAGACACTTAAGACTTTCTAGGTCAATCTTCCAAAGTTAATGCCATTCACTTTCAATTCTTTGTTTGCTGTATTTTTTCCTCAATTGGATATTTAATAAGGTGCATCAAGCTTCATCTTTTGTTTACAAGAAGCCACCGGCCCTGGGCCCAATAAAGACATGCTGAGAGTGGCCAGGCCATGTAATGTGAACCACAGGCACCAGAATCAACCAGCAGTTATGGGACTGCTCTGTTCCACAGTTCCACAGAACTAAAAAGCCAATCTGAACTATTCATGTTAACACAGAGTGCAGAATTACATAAAAAGTGTACAAAGTAATGGGCATGCATAATTTCAGAAGGATCCCAGTCACACAAGGAGATAATGTAAAATGTAACAAAAGTTTTGATAGCTATGCTTTTCTAGTTTTCCAATTTCACATTGGGAATAGTGATTAAAAGCATCTAGAGTTCTGAAGTGCCACTGCTAATAGCTTGTGTGGCTCAGAGACAGAAAAGATTCTAATATATAAATTTTCAAATTTAATAAGTTGTTAAAAATATTACAAATTTAGCCTTTCAAATACTTTTACCATTAAGCAATGAGGCACAGCAAACATAGAAAGCAAATTACTATCAAGCTGTATGATTACCTATTTCTTGCTATCCAAGAACATGCAATATAAACAATAAACAGTAATTCTCTATCACTGCAAGTTGTTAGTGAGATTCACATGTGAAACTTGTTTATTTTGCTAATGGTTTTTAATGAGTTGATGGTTAGTGCCATAAAATATTCATGCTACTGTGAAAATGTGATGTTTGTACTATTTTAATGAGTGCTACACAGTCCCATGCATGGCATCAAATACGACTACAAAAAGTATATATTAAATTTCATACCCCTGTGTTTAATAGACTGAGAGCAGATATTGACGCAAGACTGCCAGAACTGTCATCCTAATAAGAAAAACAGAAGCAGAGCCTTAGTGAATAAATAAAGGAAAAGACCATTACAAAACAGCAATATGCAATCCAAAATTTAAATTCACATGTAGACTATTTATCTTGTATGTTTGAAAAAACATGGATGTGTCTGTTCCTCTTCCTTTTCCAGCTCTCAAAACAGACACATATTCAAAGACTTCCCACTTGTGCAAGATCTGTACAGACATAGACTGGATTGTTCTTCTGGTTTAATTGATGTTTTATATTTTCAGTAATCAGCCCCTTTGCCCAAAGGGAGATTTTTTTCCATGGTGCTTCTCAGATGCACTACAAAGGCAGTTCCTGATACATCCTGTGTCTCCCTAGCACACACCACTCACAGACATTAGACTGACCTAACCACAGCCTTGGAAGGTACATGCTGTTAGAAAAGAAAAACAAAACATTGTCCCCTGCCATGTTATCATTGATATTTCTAAACTGAAAGCTCAAAAGTGGGCTATACCTCAGCCTTGCTGGTGATAACAAGGATGTATTTGTAATGCTTTGAGCAACAGTCACTTCCATTATAAATAAGATTCTCAGCACCACTCAAGCAGCAAGGCAATCAGGTATAAAAGTAAGTCCAGCTACAGGAGACCCTGTACAACCACAGCTCTGCACATTTCCAACCAAAGTCAAAATTGGTTTTATAACAGAAAGATAAGCCAAGCTAAAAGATGGAGTGTAGGGGAGGTGACAAACAAAGCCCACTGCTTTTAAGCCTTGAAGTACAGTGCCTGGAAAAAGGAAAAGAAGGTTTTTATCATTAATTCAACAGAACATATCTGCAGTGTTCAGAATAATAGAAACCATTTTAACAGCTTTCTTCTCCCTTGCCATACTATTTTTCCTTTTCCGTACTGAAGTACCATGGCAGCCTTGGAAGGATAAGATTTATATTTAAAAAAACCAACAAAAAAACCCCACAATCTCACACTTTAAATAAATGTCCATGAAAAACAGCAGATTTACCATCTGAACCTATCCTTCTGGAATTCAATATAGCCTGCCTAGATGACGATTTAGCTTCCTCAGCACCTCAAGCTCAGCAGCATGCCTGCTTAACCTGCAAATGCTCAGTTCTTTCAGAGAAGAAAAAAACCTACAGATCATGCTTGGCTAAAGAAATTCAAAGGCCCAAGAGAAGGAGAGGGATCCCACAAAGAGAGAATCCAGAAGACCAAAAAATAAAATATAATGTCCCACCACATCAAAGTAAAATAAGTTCTATAATTTTTATTACCTCGATTTATATTATTTGTTTCCTCCAAATCCAGCAACTTTCAGAACAGAAATGAAAACACATACCTATGCTCATGCTTTCTTTTTCAAGCCTTAGTAAGAGAACAGTTGCTTCAATACTCATTGTAGTTGTTCTTAAAGACTTTGTTTTATAAAAAAACAGCAGTCAAAAGAATTCGCATCAGCAGAGTCAATACTTCCATATTATTTTCAAAACACTGATCCCATCCCCCCCTTGTAAGGTGCTCCCCTGAAGATGCATTTGTGCCACCAACATAGCACTGACATCATAAGAAGTTCTCCTTAACAAGTTTCCCTTGTCAAAGCAACTTGGGACATCCTGGCAGTAGGAGCTGAACTGTATTTTATGGCCTTTATGCAAAACAAAAGAAAGCACCGGTCATTCTGAGGTCCCGCCAGTTTCACTACCATTTTACTGACAAGATAATCACTGAAGAAATCTAAAACACTGGGAATGTCTATGGTTTTACCTCTAGAATAGATATTTTACTGACTACGCGTGTGATAATTGAATGATGCAGGACATTTCTTGAGAATCTGACCAGCTACAGCATCTACAAAGAAAACCATCCCAGCCTTCTCACTGTTTCTGGTAGGGCAAATTGTTATTCAGGTGTTACAGGTTCCTTGCAAGACCTAATAGCCCCATTTATTATCAGTCCTTGTTTCAAGGCAGTTTGTTACCAATGTATTTCTGCTCTGTATCTGGCAAATAGGCAGAAGTATTGCCTTTCTTCTTTCTCCAGTAGTAGTGCAAGGTGAGCCAATGTGGCCTCTCAATAACAATCTGCTTAAGAACCACTCCTGTAAAAAAGCATTCAACAACTTCTCAGAGATAGTCAGTCCTTGGGTTTGCTTACAAACACGCACACACACACACACACACACACACACACAGACACAGACACACACACACATTTTATAAGCATTAAGAGCTTTGTGCACTTTTAAACTCTAACAACCAAGACTGGAGGGAAGAGTTAATATTGCAAGCCAAATTGTTTGAGTCATATGAAAACTGATTCAAACCACATCTGTTCCTCTGAAGAGAAGCCTCTGAAAACCCTTGTCCCTGGGAGACCACGGGAATTCTGCCGAATCAATGACTGCAATTTCTCCGTTAGATCTCAGACTGGAGATAACAACATTGGAAAAATATTCAAGTGAAGACACTTTTTTTAGCCCTCAGGTATTCCATTTTTCTAAATATTTCAGAGCCACCCCAACATATTTTCAGAGGTTAGATGTACAACAGTGACCCAGTCAAAGCTAGTACTTAATGGACTGTCAAAGATTAAAACCTTCAATTTTGTACACAAGGTGACAGCTATTGGAAAAGATGGCTTCACTTCTGAACAAGCAGTCATTGCTAAAATCACTGCAAGGTTTTAATGGTGTGTCAGATTTAAGTAGAAAAGAAGTTTTTTTTCCACTTCATTTAAGGCTGCCACCAAGAGAAGCATTATTAAAACTGCTGATAAAGCAATTTTGGTCTGTTTTTCTTGTTTTTTATATTGCAATGTGTAATTGTATATTTTGAGTTTACTTTAATTCAGGCATATTATGAAAAACTCACCACACTGCTTTAAACACATTAATAAAAAGTATGCAAGCCTGCCTTAATAAAACAAGATAAACTTAATGACTTGATATTCAGAAAAAAATTTATCAGAGATTAAAAGCTCTTTTCTTTAATTGTAAGCAGAAAAACTGAAATTGTGCTTGCATTTTTAAACACAACCTGGACTTCGGTCAATACATTCCAAAATGTTATATATCAGCCCACAAGTCTGTTTCTGCTTTAAATGCTTCTGCATTAAAGTATTTCAACAGTATAATTTAAAGCAGATTTCTGTACACACTGAAAAGAATTTACCAAACTGACCATTAATGACAACATGCTTCTTATAATAGCTAGTTTTATTAGCTGCAATTCATGAAAAAAGGCACACTTCCTAAAACCATCAAATGCATTTGACATTTGCAGTCCTGGGGAGTTGTTTTCCCTTTTCAAAAAAAAAACAGTGAAGGAAAGAAGCCCAGAGGAAGGAGATGTCCAGCAAAAGAGTTGGCCTCAATCACATCCTGCTTGGGCAGCTCTAAATCCAAGGAGAGCTGAGCGTGCCAGCAGCTGCGAGTGGGGAGCTGCAGCTGCCAAGAACTTCCAACCTCTGACCCAGTTTGAGGGAGCGCATCGCGCCCGAGGCGGCGCAGCTGCACGGACAGTGCCGCAAACCCCGCAGGCTGCCGTGCCACGGCAACATTCATCATCTTCCACACAGGCTAAGAGGCTTGCAAAGAAATTATTTACAATCATGTTCATTAGGCAGTCTCTGAAGGCACAGCTGGCTGGCATCGTCATCTGAAAAATGTCTGAAATAGTATCCCCAATGAAGTTCCCAGATTTTCTTGGAGGTTATTCAAGATAATACAAGCACTACCTGATTTCTCTGGAGGTGAAGTTGTCATATAGCAGTGTCTACTTGATAGACAGTGACTGGGAGCCACATGCATTCATTTAAATGTGATCAGCAATTTACTACATCATCCTTACCATAACACAAATAACAAAGGAGGTTTCCTTCAGCCAGGATGGAAAAGGGACACATAAGCCCCACCAGTCTTTTGGCTATACATCTACGATGATGCAATTTTTCTCAGTTTTACGAATAGGAAAGTATTTCTTGCTTCATGATATTGCCATAAAACTTTGATGTAAGTATTATCCTTATCCAAAAGACTTCCTCCTCCTATTAATTGCAAAGTTTTTCCTGTTGTGAGTTAATTTTTCTTGCAACCGGGCTTCTTAAGATCTCATCTTTTACATGCAGGATGCTGACTCATTACTGAGTTTCCTTAATCAAGGGTTTATTTGCACCCTCCCAAAGCTGGCCACTGACATCAGTAAAGTGAAAGGACCATGTCCAACTATGAAAAATAATGTTCAGGAGCGGCAAGATTTATGGCTAATAATAAACTACCATAAACTCCCTCACAGGCAGCTTTCCTACCTTCTTGTAGTCTTACACCTAAGGTTCATTTTAAAAAGCTGGCTAACAAGAAGTAACCATGGTTCTGGCCACAAAGAGCTAAAAAATTGGGGGGAAATGTGAGGTTTCTGTTTCAATCATATCTGATCCCTCCACTCTGATTTAGAAAGTCAAAGTGCAAGTTTGGAGAGACATTCCATGTAGGTTATGAAGTAACCTGAAAGAGTCACAGAATTGCATGTGAACAAAACACATTAAGCTTTAATCATACTTCTGCCAACTTCTTGAAGGCCTTATATTCTTTTCACTCACATCTCCAGCCTAGTGAGGAATTAGTCTAGAGACTACAGTCAGCCATTTGAAGTGAAGATGCTATTCCCCACTGATCTTCAAGAACCAAGTGTGCCTACATTCATTCTAACCCATCACCAGCTTAGCAAATTCCAACATTTTTTGAGAAAAGAAACCATCAACTTTTCTTCAAAGGCATATGCACATGGCATAAATACACATGCAAGACATTTGACATATGCTAATTATGGAGACACTGGGGTCATTTCACAATTTAAAATCAAATTTCCTTAGGTATGTAGCTCTAATTGCGTATAGAGCACACTGCCAAGCTGGTTCCCCCTTTGATAAAAGTATTTTAGCTCATGAGGCTTTAGACAAAGACCATGCATGCTTTAGCCAAATAGAAAGCTAAAACTATTAGCTATTACTGGTACTTCACTCAGGATCATGTAAATCCAACAATGACTCTAATCTGGAAAACATTATAGCACAAGCCACATGACTAGGAGCAACTCAATCACGGCTAAAGATAATACATTGTTGTAATACATTTGCTTTTCTGACACTTTGGAGGAGTTGAAAAATAGGAACACTACTGTTTAAAACAAGCACCATCACTGAGGGAAAACAGAATAAGAAAGTAGGACTATTTCTTCAGATCATCATCTTCAACAGGTTGCCCAGGAAAGATGTGGATGCCCCATCCTTTAAAGTGTTCAAAGTCAGGTTGGACAGGGCTTAGAGCAACCTGGTCTACTGGAAGGTGTCTGCCCATAGCAGGGAGTGCAGGACTCCCTTCCAACCCAAAAAGTTCTATTATAACATTATCTCCAGAACAAATATCTTCATTACTAGAAAACAGTAAGCAGATGACAGGTAACACTATGCAGATTCTCAATTTCTCAGAATGGAAGAGACATCTGGATTTTACCACAGTATTTTCACAGCATAACGCCAACAGCATGCACCTGCTGCAACCAAACCGAGAATGCTTGCTCTCTCCCCCCAAAGAGGAAAACCACTTAAATAAGAAAACTGTATTTGAAAACATAGAAAAAGCATCCAGTTTACTTCACACTACAAATCACAGAATAATTTGAGTTGGAAGGGATCTTTAAAGGTCACATAGTTTCAACCCATTGTCACAAGTCACATTGCATTAAAGTCCTTCAAAAAGATCCTCTCATTTTTTACTTTGGTTGCTCCCAAAACGCTCTCTTTGCACAAAGCCTCTTCTAGGAGATAACTGAACACTGCCTCATTCACAGCCATTTACACCTGCCAAACACATCAGCTTATTTGGAATTTAAGAAAGGAGACAGAGAAAGCAGCCCTCAAGAGATTCAAGTTACTGTTTTAACCAACACAGGGGACATTTATACTTCTTATGTCAACAAATCTTTCAGGTTTGCATGCTAACATTACCGTAACGATACATTACCAATTGCTCCCCTTTGAACACTGACATTTTAGTATTATTTTATCAGAAGTATTATTTTATCAAAGACAGATTCCACAGTTACAATTATATGGAAGTGCAACCTTGTGATAAAGGAAGGAAATCAGAGGGGTCTTTGTGAAGAATTCCAGTAGCTCAAAACCAACTTTAATTTACAGTATTATTTTGCAACAAAGTATCTTGATTGAGATTAAAACTTTAAAGACGATTACTAATTTCAGAATTCTAAGCAATTTGTCACGGGTCACCTACATAGGAAGTCTTCCAGACAAGGATGGCAATGGAAAAATGAGTCATAGAGCAGCATACCATGTTAAATAAGACAAAATTTTATGGGAAATTAATGCAAGTTCTAATGTCTTGACAAAAACAGCCTAAGTGCTTTCTGAACCTGTACCACCTTTTTGGAAGTGCTTTTTGTAAGCACTGAGATGTACTGAAGTATGTACAAAATAATCATAAAACTCAAATTCCTTAGTAACTAGTATTACTTAAACAAAGCTCCAAAATAATGTTCTCAGAGCACCCTGCGGCCATATAACACCAATGTGGATATAACAGCAGAGAAATGCAGTACCTGTGTTATTTTTACAATTTTCCTACCTTGAATTGTGTGATGGTTACTCACCTGCTGAATAATTTTGGAATCTTTTGGAAGGTTTTCCCTAGGTGGGACTTTTCCAAACAACTTCCAACCAGGAGCGCTTTGGACAGCAGGTTTGAGTTCCTTCGTCCTTTTAGTGAAGAAGTTTCTGAAAAGAGAGGAAGGATTTTGTTTTGTTTGTTATAAGCATATAAACAAAGTATATTGTGCCTATTTACATTTCTTGAATTTCTCCACCAGGTCACTTGGGTGAACTGTAGAGATTTACTGCTCAGCAAATGCAAAGTGCATTTTGCTTTCAAGTAATTAATTTGAAGTGGAGCATCTTTCATTACAGGTGCTTTGATGCTAATATTTGTATTTAACACTCAACTTTACCTCTAAACCACTTTATCAGAACTTTTTCTAGTAATAGCAAGCACTTCCTTATATATAAACAGCACACCACAGATTCTCAAACTTTTATTTGGGGCTTGTTTTAAGTGTTTCTTCCTGATTTATTTGGAGACTGAAATGACTACAGCTGAAAAACACCCTGTAACTTAAAGAGATTTTTTTTAAATGGTGAATTATTACTTCTACCAGTCTTCACGGCTTCAACTTTCATAGCATGGACTAGAAAACCAGGAAACAATCACACAGCTTCAGTTTGGCAGACAAGCTTTATCAGTGCCTAAAGCAATTACATCCAAAGAGGCAGATGACTGCATTGCTGTTACTTCTTAGAAAGCCAACCATCACAAGACCCTGTTAGTGACCACTGGTCAGATACTCAGCTATACTATTTGACTCCAATCACAAGTTCCCACAGAGCATGTTATGTACAAGTGCTTTAAAAATGAAAGAAGTGCATTTATTCTGAATACTGGACAGTTAACTTTGCAGAAACTCTTTACACAAAGGGATTAAAAGCTCAGTAGCCTGTAAGGTTATTTCTCAGGAAGCTTAACCAGCTGACCTCAGAGAACAGAATTGGGGAGTACTTTTGGTGGAAGATGTTTTTGTAGTGTTAACTAGCTAACTTCACACCCTTCTTCTGGAAAGAGATCCTCAGATTTATTCTTCACTTAATGTATTTGCTGTATTTTAAAATACAATTCCTTTTCAAATTGGAAGCAGTCATGTTTGTGCACAGCAAACAGTCTCTTAGCTTTGCCCAGAGAAAAGGAGCATGCTTCAACAACCACAATCTGTCTGAAAAGTGCTCAGGGCTCTTAAATTCCAGTGCTGTCAGGGTTCCTGGCCAGACAGCATAGTTTTACAATTAGGAACTGTAGTGTTTGTAAGACCTTCCATGGTCTTCATACACAAGCTATCTTTTTTGTTCTCAGAATGTTTTTTGTTATTTGGGAAACAAGCAAATGCCTGTCAAAAATTTCTTCAGTGCAAGTTTGTGTGAATGAACTCTACAGCCTGTGAGCTTGTGTGTAGTTGAGGATCTAGCCACCAGCAAACAGCAAGCTGGAGAGATGGAGAAGTAGGTGCTGATAGAACATGGAAGCCTCCCAAAAACTGGTAAGCTCAAGACTAGTGGTCCCGTGGAATCCAGAAAAAAATCAAGAAACCCAGAACACCAAGACTCTCTTCAATACATTTGAGGCCACTGCCACACAACACCATCATCAACAGCTTGTCAAAAAAAAAAAAAAATGACTGCATTCAAGAAAATAGCAATTGCTATAGGCAGGCAGGGAGTACAGGATTACACACACACCTGATTGACAAGAACACCATGAGATATTTTTGTGGAATGCCCACAAAAGAGAAGAGAATCTGTTGGTGCCCCAGTACACTGTGGAGGTCTCCCAGATGTTGTTCCAACCCAATTACTGGGAAAGCATGCTTGGGAATAACTGATTGCATGGTTTGAATAGTTCTTTGCCATTATTGAAATTGAGTCATTGCTACTAATAATAGTTTAATACAAATTGTTCTAGGAAGCACTGGTTGTGATCCACACATCCCACAGCTCTGTCCCCATCAGAGAAATTAGTAATATCTTCATCCATCCCTGTGGAAGCCAAGTTAGCTCAGAAGCTCCAAGACAGTGGTTTCTGATATACAGTCTGGAAAGGAGGAACAGTGAAAAAGACCAGCCATGGTATCCATGCCTTTGAAAAAAACCATCCTCAGAACTGAACACTATAAGTGAAATAAACAGATCCACTCTGTAAGACAAAAAAAAAAAGTGTGCTTACATAAATAACAAAGGCTCATTTCATAAGGACACTTTTCACAGTGCTTTACATTGTCTGCAGGAGGGAAGGAGGAGCAGTCAAAGAATAAACAACAAAACAAGACAGAAGTTTTCTAAAGACAACATGTCACTCTGCACTACCCCACAGCCTTGCCTTTAAGTCTGCAACAGCTGTATTTGAACTTCATTAGAGAAGACTTTTTCCCGAAAGCAGGTATGCAAGAAGGTACATTCTGGAGTATCTTCCTTGATTTCATGGGTAGCAATAACCACCCAGTCTCTGTACACACTATGGAATACCACCAGGGTTACTTGGCAGTTGAACTCCACTGCCTCTAGCATATGTAGAAGCTAAAAGATGCATTTAATATTGATGGCACTCTGTCACTGTATCAAAGCTGGTTCATTATTAACCAGGTAGCTGGTAGATTTTTAAAAATAAAAAATTGTGTAAACATACAGATTTTTTAAATTAATATTTCAATACAAAAAGATTTAGGCACGCTCATGGCTTTTACAAGATTTAATTTTTCAGTTTTTTTAAACAAATAAAACATCAAAACAAACCTTCCTTAATGTAGTCTGGAAGGAAAGAAGTTTTACTATTATTGAGCACATATTCAATGAAGTCTGTTTCTCGTGAAGGCTAAGAGCTCGTAAAATTTTGTATCCTGTCAGAATAAACTTCACACAGGAATTCTAATCCCAAAGAAATTAATGAGAGATAACAAATAAGCTTTGCTGAAGATGGAAGGACACTTCTTAATACATTGTTTTGGCAATGAACAGTATCACATCTGAGGTGTTCTTGACAGCAGCAAAGCCTTACAAAAGCCTTGTTAAGGAACAGCATCTGTGAATGCTCACAAGTTGCATTCACTGAACTGCAGGAAGTGTACTAGATTTGATGTATTTGTTACTGCTTAGAATATTCATGAGCCTCACTGATCCTGGGAAGAGTCAACTATTGAAATGGCTGAAAAGTCAACAGCATTTTGGTACAGCATCTCAAAATCCATTTGAAAACCTCAAAATTCCTTAAAAGAGAGCCTACACTTTAGAACTGAACAATTCTTTCTGTTGCAAGGACCCATGGGATAGAAGCATTAAATTAGTTCATTGATTTAAGCTCTGGTTTACAAAAGCCCAGGGGAAAGCTGCAAGGGGTTTTTTTCCCTGCTTCTTTTATATAACACATATTAACATCCTCAAATGGCACTCCAAAATGTTTCAGTAGGTGCCTTGAAGAGCTCAAAAGCTAAATGAAGTGCCACAGAATGAGAAGTTATTGGCACAGACCAAGGCATCTCTTGCTAACATGCTTTGGATTACACTAAACAAAAACCTGTGGGCTGTGATCACACAACTGCAACAGCTGTAATGACAGCTATGACTGGTGGTTCTCCCCCTTATTTTTAACTGTGTTGCTTCAACTATTCCTGCCTGTGCCCAGGATAGTTTGTGCAAATTTCACCATACTGGTGGTACAGCAATTCAAAAATGTTAACCATTTCTACAGGTGACATTAACACTATGTTCTACTAATGAAATTGCTTGCTTCCATTCCACTTTTGCTTGTGAAATCACTTTTTTGTTGCTATTTAAGATTAATTAGTGCAGTCTAAATGCAATTAGGATTAAGTCTCAGAAGAGGATAGGTGGAACTTGATACTTTAGTGATTTTTTTAAATTTACTTTGGGTTTTTGACTTCTCCTCCCCCCCCAAAAAAAATCTCTACACAAAAAAATTCTTTCTGATTTCCAAGTAGCTACAGGTCAAGAGGACAACAGATTTCCAAGATTTAGAGGAACTTACTGGAAAATATGAGACAATTACTTCAACCTTGATCTTAAATTTTATCCAAAACCAGACTGTGTTGTATTTGCACAACAGCCATTCAAATAAAGCTGAAGTGCCTTGAACAGCAGCAGGTAGGAAAGACTCCAGGGTAGCTCCATCTCCAGCACTCTGCCTCTAGGTATAATTGAGCCACCTCTCCACAAGAACCAGAATCTTTTGTTTGACCAAAAATGTCAAACTAACCTCGTTTCCAGCTACACATCATTTTGCCACAGCTCTTTCAACAAAGATAACATATATGGATCTTCCCTTTGTACAACTCCACAAACAACAGGCTGGCAGCATTCCACTGCTTTGTGCATCCCAGCAACACCTTAAGCAGCTTTCCTTCCCAATCATTCAATCATTACAACTCCACATACAGGCTCAAGCTTCGTCTATTCTGACACTTTTAGCAATCTATAGACAGATTTCAGGTGTAGAGGAAGGTTGAAGTTACACCTGAGCCTTTTAGGATGAATATCAGTATAAAGCATACTAACAATGAGACTACTTTTCTCTAATTTATTCATCTTGCACTACAAAAAAACTTTTGAATTAGCTGAAAGATAAGCTGATAAGGAAATTACTTATTTACCCAACAGTCTTTACCCAGAGAATTGTATCTGTAAGGACTTAGAAGAGGCATGTTCCAGGAATTGCTATAGATAAATTTTTACAGATAGAAAACTCTAAAATTAGTTGTTTTTACTTAAAACCATACTTCTAGAACAAATTCTGGAAACCTCTACGTGCCTGCAATTCCATATTCTATATGGAATATTCCATAGCCAAATACATAACAAGAACTATTAATTCACATTAGCATCTCTTTACCAGGCATAACACACAAAAGCTGTTTAAGAACACAGCAGAATTCTTCTCCATACTTGAGTCTTGGCCATTCTGCTATGCTCCCATGTGAAATAATTTGGAAATAACAGCAGACAAAAAAACCCATTGCTTTATTAAGCAGAATTAGCCCCTCTGCTTTAAACAAGACTTTTTAATAATTTACATGCAGAAACAAAGGTAACTCAACTCTAAGCATAAATAATGAATCACTGAAAGGAAATAAAACCTTTTTGGTTAGCCACTTACAAAGCCTGCAGAGCAACAGGCATTCTACATTTTTAATTTCAATAGCTTCAAGTGTCAGCCCATTTTGATCCAACACATTTGTTACTGCTCTCAGCACAATTTTCAAAGTTGTGCCCTATACTGGAAGAAATACAACCCAACCAATTTTACAGTTTACATTTTCCACCATTTTGCTACAAGCAGCAGCTAGATGATAGATTCTCTTTTAATTTTATTACCTCAACCACAGATTTGTTACAGGTTTCTAGTTTTAGCACCTTCTAGATGTAAAGATCTCCTCCTTCTCTCTGTACCAAGACAACCCAAAGAATATTCCAAACTACTCTCTCCAAAGGCACTTCAATGTTTGCAATACTCTAAACCTGCAGTCTTAGATGCTACACAAGCAAGCTTTTGGCGTCTCTCCCCTCCCCTCCCTTCCAACAAAAACAAATAAAATAAGGAAACAAAAAATCCTACCCAGGACAACAACCATCCTCAGCAAGACCAAGCTTGTAGTATTTTTTTAAATTAAATATGATGTCTCCATTTATATTAGTGATCAACGAAAGCTTTGGCTACAATTAGGTACACCTAAAATTTAATGAACTGGCAAGGACGGTTCTCAAGCTAAGGATTGAGAAGCTGGAAGGAGGTGGCTTCTGGTGTCTTGGAGAGGACAAAGATTGACAGAACTATCATGGAACTGCACTGATGAGACTTAATTAGATCAACTCTCTTATCAAGCTCCTAGTGGATACCAGTCCCAAAGTGGCTTTACAAACTCTGCTAGCAGAACAGTTTTACTACAGGTACACAAACACTTGGGAAGTTTTAAGAGTTGAAAGTGTTTAGCAGTATTACAGAACACTTGGTACAGAACACTCACTGATAAACTGTATTTTACCAGACTACATTCTGCTCCTAACAAAGAGCTGTTGCCCAGGTCAGCTTTACAAGCAGTTCAAGCATTCAAAAACATACATAAACAAGCAGACACATAAGCAAGGTAACTGATGGGGTTAAATTTTGGAATGGTTTAATACAAGCAAAGGAAGAGAATCAGCCTTTACTTTTCAGAGTGAAGTAGCAAAGCAGAGCTTTATGCCAGACTGTTCTATCATTTTCATATTTGATCAGGCAGTTATAAAGCTGTTTTGACACTATACCAAACACTATGGTCAATCTTCGCTTAGAATGATCAAAGGTCACTTACCCACAGCATTTAAAACAAAGTCTTAGATCACAGCTGTGAGAAGTGGAGAATTTTTACCAGCTGATAATAATACAGATATTTTCTGGTATTTTTTGTATGGCCAGGAATATCTAATCCATCAAAGTCACAGTTACTTAATGAGCAACATACTCCAAGCAAAACAATGCTAGAGGAACAAGTGCCCTTCCTCCCACAAACCCACATAATGGGAAGCCCATTTCTCCTCCTTGCACAGTAATGTCCTACAACTCCTTCTGCTGCATCAGCTCCCACACCCTCCATACCTTGCAAGTCAATCCAGCTCACTAATCCCACAGAAAACCATCAACACTTTTTCACTCTCCAGCTTAATGAGCAACAGCAGCTCACAGAGGATCATAGAAATACCAGAAGCAGGGATGAAACATTTCCTTTGTTTCCTGACAATAACAAATTCTTCTGTCAGCTCACCAAGATATCTCACAAAGTACAACTCAATTAAACAAAGCCCCTGAAATTGTTCTAGATGTGATTCACTTTCAGTTGAGGCAAAACTCACCAGCTTTATCAGGGCAATCACTATACCTATAGTTCAAATGCTTCTATACAATGTATGCTTTCAAAACAAAGGTGATAGAGATTTCCAGCCTTTAACATGAACTACAAGTCTGTGAACTGGAAGTTCAAACACAGGGCAGAGTTTTATTTTGAAGACTGTCCCAGGGGTGACTGTAACTCTGACCAGCCTGGTTAAACCTCAGTTAATATTTTTCCTTTCTGGTGCCTAACAGAGTGCCTGTCAACCACTCGATTGCACAATGTAGCACTACAAGCACTGCACCACTTTTGCAGTCACTCAGTGCATTGGGTTTCAGCTGCAACTAGCAATTCACAATATATATTTTGTGTCATTGCTTCAGTGATCAATTGCAGAAATACTACAAAACACAATAATTAATTTTTTATCTATTAGCTGATATAAGAAGGCAGGGGACTGATTTAATTCAGTTTTGCCCAACAACATCTCTAAAAATCAGAAAGAAATTTTCCAATCTACCACTCCACTACTTACAGAATTTGAGGAACAACAAGCAATTTGCAAAACACAGTTCACAACAAGAAAAAGCTAGAATAATAGAATCATTTAGGCTGGAAAAGACCTCTAAGATAATTGAGTCCAACAATTAACCCAGCACTGTTAGGATCACCACTAAACCATGTCCCTAAGTGTCACACCTACATGACTTTTAAACACCTCCAGGGATGGTGACTCAACCACTTCCTTGGGCAGCCTGTTCAGTGATGTTCCTTGGGCAGCCTGTTCCAATGCCTGACAAGCCTCTCAGTGATGATGCTTTTCCTAATATCCAACCTAAACCTCCCTTGCCACAACTTGAGGCTGTTTCCTCTCATCCTATTACTTGATAAGTGGAAAAAGAAACTGACACCCATGTCACTACAACCTCCTCTCAGGTAGTTGTAGAATAGCAAGGTTTCCCTTCAGTGTCCTGTTGTCCAAACCACCCCAGTTCCCTCAGCTATCTAAGGCAGACAGATGCCAGCCACACAAATACCTTTGATAGCAAGTGGATTGTTTGAGTTTTAAAGCATTCTGGCATCCAGCACACAAACTGCTTCATTACTGCCCAGCAGCAGACAGACAAGATCCCACACTAATGAATGCATGAGGCAACTGAAGCAACACAGACAGGACAGAGCTTTGCAAAGTCTGAGACCTGACCACAACCAAGCTCAGATTGCCTATGCTACAGCTGGCCTTCAGGAAGTTTAGACCAACAAATGTCACAGGCAAGGGGAGCCAACAAGGAAGCTTTATTATGCTACATGATCAAAAGACACTCTTTCACTTACCCAAGAGCACATTAAATAAAACTTCCCAACATAACAATGGAAACTCAACATAGCTTCTTCTTAATAAAGGAGTACCTTGGAGAAGGGAGAAAAATTGTAGGAAAGCACTCCTCTAGGCTACAGCTTTTCAGTCAGGCCATAAGAAAGCAGGAAAGGAATTCAGAAGAACACCAGTCTGAGTGTTTGGCTCTCAGAAGTTCTGAAAGAATAAACTCATCTATGACCATGAAAACTAGTTTTCTACTAATTGAAGTCATAGGTTCACCCACACAACAGCCACGCTCTTCTTCAGACTGTTACCCCAATATCGAGCCAGAAGCAAAATGCTCTGCAGGTGGCTTGCACAGCTGACTGGTTTCTGAAAATACAGAGGCAAATTATCAGTCTCTTTTGCAGGCTCTCCTTGTGTTCAGACTTCATTCAAAAATCTGTAGGATTTTTATGCTGGAGCTCTCTCAGACTCTGAGAGGTTTGACTGACCTCAGAAACAGGCTGCAATACTAGAGAATGAAGCAGAAACTGTGCTTCACTTCCTTAGAAAGCAATAATAAAAAGATGTACACGCAGAGGCTGCAAAGTTTAAAGCAGTGCCAACCACCCAGTTCAACAAACCTAGTCCCTTCCCAGCTGAACAACAAACAAGACCAATTATGATAAATAAAAAAGGACAAATGTTTATATCATAAACATCTCAGTAGCTCCAATAAATTGAAGACAGGAGTAACAATTTTTTCATCAACGTGAATGAAATGTGACCAAAAACCCTTAAACTCCTTTTTCATTCTTAAGCAATCGGGACAAAATAACCTAATGAATAACTGGAACAGCCAAGAGAGCAAGAACATAGAACTATCATTTTCTTAGAGGCCAGCTGTGATTTAAGTGATCTCCTTTGGTTGTTATTTCCCATGTAAAACATTCTTCTTTTAGCCATAGCCTATTCAGAAGAGATGTTCCATTCACTTTGTCACTACTCTCAATATATGCTGTAAGAAACACTGTGACCCCAAATAAGCAGAAGAGACCAATGAATGAAAAGGTCTTCTGCAAAATGAAGGGGAGGGGGAGAAGAGAAGATGCTTTCAGATTAAGTTTAAATGCCTCTGTAGAACACTCCTGAACAAAACAAGCTATGATTCCAACAGTTTGCTGCATACAAAACAGCAATTTAAGCTGTTTGGCTCAAAAAAATCCACACAGTCCCCCACAAAAAAACCTACAGCATTAGTTTAATGAGAACTTACTTCATGAAAATTCATACTAGGATTACAAAACTCCTAATGCAAATGTATGTACCAGTGTAGAATATAACACTGTCCATTACACTATCCACTAAGGAGAGTAGAAAAATTGCTAACAATACTTTAGGCATTACAGACTGATGAAGACTATACATCTAAGGTTTGAGAATTGACATCTATTCAGTCAGCTTTTTTTCCTTGAGGGGGTAGCTGGGGAAAGACTTGCTGCAGACAGAAGTTGGAGCAACATGGCCTTCTGAAACCTATCCAGAACTAAATCAACATAACATTCTTCTGCTTGAGCTCCTGAAATTTCACTTTGATTTGCTAGTCAACAGACATCCTAACCAAATTGATTCCATGGGTGCAAAGCATCTTACCTATGGTGAAACACTCACTGAAAGTCAGAAACTGGTCAACATGTGAACACAACATCACAAAATAAATCATTCTTCACGAATGTCAAGGAAAAATCCACAGAGGAGCTTCTCAACTTGATAATATGAATGCCACATCCTATTTTATCAAGTTACTTATGTCTCATTCAGGAAAAAAAGAGTACTGTTTGAAGTTGCCCACAGATTAGGGTCCAGGTACTCTTGCTTACTTTCTCCAATCAGCTTTAATTCAAAGCAATTATATGTATCCATTTCTTCCCTTAGGTTACAAAATTACTTATAGAAAGCAGAAACACCTGCACCCAAAAACAGAAAGGAGAAGGGTGCCCTCATGGCTTCTCAGGGAAGCTTTTAAGTTTTCCCTTAACTCTTCTCTCTAATCATCTTTCCAATATATTGATGGTATAGCTGTACTTTTTTCATTCGGTTTGTTTTAATCTGGACAATGTAAAAACAATACCAAAATCAAAAATAAAACACACAGGTTTTTTCAGTAAGATCTGATCAAGATATAGGCACAGGCAACAGCAGAATAGAAATTAAGCACTGTGAAGTGATCCCATCAATCTGTTTTCTTATCTTTACATGAATGGAAGGTTTAGAAGACCTATCACAAGGACAGCCCATTCCCACTTGATTCATTTTTGATCAAAAGTCCACTAAAGATTTTTCTTCTCCATAGATGCACAGTACATTCCCTGAAGTTTCATGATGATTTATGCATGCAAAGCTTTTCTCTAAGAGATACGCTGATTCTAGTACTAAACTTTCACAAGACCCATCTAGGTAGATGCCTACGTAGTGCAAAGAGCTGCAAGTGGTACTTAGTAATAAATTGAAATATAAACTACGTAGCTAGAGACACTACTGTGTACTGAGTAACAATACTCAGTGAACCTCCCTGCAACCCTCCAGTCTCTGCCAAGGACACCTGTAAAGGCAAGAAGATTAGCAGCTTTTGAAGGACTACCTACTCAAGGCTGTGTTTACAAAGAGGGAGACAAAGATGTGAGCTTCAGTGATTTCTTAGTGCTTTGTGCCTACAAATACTGACTTCTTTTGACTTTCCATCACCTCCTCAAGTGAATATTTTTCAAAACTTCTGGACAACAAACACAATCACCCTGGGCAATGAAAGAAGTAAGTAAGAGACTAAAGACATTTTCCATAAGAATATGTGTGCCAACTAGCCATACATGCTTATAACCTCTTACAGCTATTTCTCACAGCACATTCCAAAGAACCTACAAGAAGTGGCAGTTATGAATTAATGCCATTGTGAATCTTAGGTGAATACTGGAACACAAGTACTTGGGAAAATGGTGCTCTACCACTAAAAAAGCAAATATCACTGTTGTCAAGAGTAAGCTTTGAATCAAGGAATAAGAAACTTTGCCAACTACCAGATACCTAAATTTGTCTAACAAATACACAATTCAGAAAGGTACAATATCTACACAAGCTGAAAAGATGTCTAGTACCTACATAGAGAACTACGAAGTAGAACTCATCTTTAGAAGAGGTTCAGAATCAAGTCTTTATCTCAGCCCTGGATTACTTGCTGCTGCTTGACCTTTTTGGTTTACTGTTTTGCTCTGTCCCCAAAAGCAGCACATTTAGAGCACAGTGTAATCAAGGTAATAATCATGGCTTTAATTCAACTGTCCACGCAATGTTCCTGCTCACTGAACCATTCTGCACCCAACAGGGATCCAGTAACCCAAGAACAGAGCATTGCCCTTGTAAGCTGCTATGCAAGACCACAAACCATAAGAACAATGCCTGTATATAACTGCATTATGAATTATACACTACAGGACTACAAAACAGTGACAGGTGACTTCCAAGAAACCATTTATTGCTCTGACCAAAACAGCAGCACAGTGGATACGACTGACCATAGCCATGCAATTTTCCTTCCCATGACACTCTGCTCCTCATACTCATCTACTTGTGGCATCTTACTTCACATGTGAAGAGAAACAAGATGTACAGCAAAACCAATTATTTTTCTGTTAGAAGTTGTTAGTATTGATTTGACAGGCTTAATGATTAGGCACAAATACAAAATTTAAGATTCCAAAGCCATATATCATACCTAACACTTACCTGAAAAAAGGTCCTAGTCACCAATGCAAACTTTCCCAGGATCTTAAAGTAATTACTAATGACAATCTCAAGGGCACAGCCACTCTCCCTGTCACAGAGTTTGGATAAGATGCATCTGATGACAGCTGCTTGCTTTTTCCCCCACCTCACCTCATCAGTTTTCTCTCTGGTTCAGTGAATGAAGACAGACAATTAACATGGATTATTTCAAAGAACTATGAAGCAGGTCAGTCTGATAACTGAAGAGCTGGGAACAAGCTGGAACAGCTGGAAACAGCAGCCTCCTAACCCAGATCTGTCTGATCAAACTGTTCGGTCACAGCAATTACAACAATAAAGCTGAAGGCAGTAGGACTTCCTTTGCCTTCTCTTTTTTAAGTATCTGCAAGAAACATCCAGCTTTTAGAATCCTTTCCATATAATTATGGCTATTAGAAAAACACAATGGGAAATGCCAAATTTTAGACAGTTTGCAAACTCAACAAAGAGCATTACAAGCACAAAACATCCTACATAAGATACTCCAGGTTGCTGAGTTACCTGTGTAGCACATCCAGTACCTTTTGGTTTGTTTGTTTTTGGTTTTTTTTTTTTACATTGTGGGAGCAGCTACACTCTGACAAAACACAAACGAGTTGCTCTCTCTCTCAGGTACCCAGCCACTTGGTACAACTCAAACTCTGGGAAGTAACATCATTTATGAGCCTGTGCACATTCAAAAATAAAGCAACCTTCTCCTGAGAACTTCACAAGGAAGTAGAGTTGCTACAAACATTCAAACACAGGACAATTTTTTATACCGTTTCAGTTCTCATTACTGACATCCTCTTTTTAAGAACCATAGGATAACCCACTTACATTGGCAACTGTCAGCTTTGAATTAATCTGGACAGTTCAAAATAAAAGTGAGAAGTCTAAGCTTTTGAAATACAGGTTGAGAAGACAAGAACTAAGTACTGAAAAAGTTATAAAAGTTTTATTACCACTTTTCATAACAGATATTACCAACTCTAGTATTTATTTATCTAGAGACAAATCTATCAAGCAAGACAAGTTTTGAATTTGGATTTAAAGAAAATCACTGGAAGCTTTCATTAGTCAATTTCATTTTGGCCAATGAGATGAAATCAGCTGTAACTAAGGCTCTTTTATGAATGTATAGGCAGAACTGAAGGTAGCCAGTATTGCTCACCAGCTCAAATATACCAGAGGCACAGCCAGCTGGGCCAGTCAGGCACTGTGAAATGGGATTTCCTGAGAGCCACTCTTCCACTAAGGTGTCTGTACTATAGCTTTTGTCAGGATAGAAGCAATTACACTTTTCCATCTATTACCCAAGCCTTTACTAAAGGTGTCTGTACTATAGCTTTTGTCAGGATAGAAGCAATTACACTTTTCCATCTATTACCCAAGCCTTTACTAAACGAGCAAATATCAATGTATATTGACCACTTCTACTGCACACCAAGTTCAAACTTTTCTATTGTCCTGGTTTTATCTGGGATAGAGTTAATTTCTTCCCAATAGCTGGTACAGAGCTCTGTTTTGGATTCAGTACCGGAACAATGTTGATAACACACTGATGTTTTGTTTGTTGCTAAGTTGTGCTTATCCTAAGTCAAGGACTGTGTCTCATGCTCTGCCAGTGAGGAAGTACACAAAAAGCTGAGAGGGAGTACAGCTGGGACAGGCGATCCAAACTGGCCAAAAGGATTCCACACTATAAAAACCTAATGCATGGAACATAAACTGAGGGAGTTACCCAGAAGGGGCTGATCAGTGTGGGGGGAAAGGGTCTGGCATTAATCAATGGGTAGTGAGCAACTGTGTTGTGCATCACTTGAGTTTTCCTTTATATTATCATTATTACTACTATAATTATATCTTACTTTGCTTAAATTAACAAATTTTTCTTACATCAACCTACAAGTTTTACTTTTGATTCTCCTTCCCATTTCATTGGGCCAGGGGTGAAGGGGGTGGAAAGCAAGAAGCTGTGTAGTGCTTAGTTACTACCTGGCATTAAACCACAGAATCTATGAGGAAAATGCTTCAGAATTTCAATCAATTATTGATTTGGGGCAAAAAGCAACAACACAAATGTTACTGGTAGATGTGCTCAAGTAGTGAGGCAAAAGGAAGGTAATATCACAGAATATTCCGACTTGAAGGGACCCACAAGGATCATCGAGTCCAACTCTTTAAGTGAATGGCTCAGACAGGGACTGAATTCACAACCTTAGCCTTATTAGCACCATTCTCCAACCAACTGAGCTACTCTAATACAACATACTGCAGTCCACATAGCATGAGGAAAAAGAAAAAACGCATGGGAGGGAAGAACACTAATATGGAATAGTAGGAATAGCAGGAATCTCTCAGTCCATCCCTGAAACAAAGTGGGTGCACCAAACTTATTCTTCAACTGCTACTATCTTTATCCTCAAGAAACCATCTCCCCCTTTCCTGAGAGTTGGCAGAGGCAGCCCATTTCTCAATTTGGGATCCCACTTTGAGATCAAATCTCTCCCATCTCAATTCTTCAGTTAATAGATTAATCTTATTCTGTCATCTTAAAACACTTAGAGACCTACTGTCCTATCAGAGTGACTTGAACAACAACTATAACCCCTCAGTTTGGGAGACTTAAAACTGCTGGAAAATAAATTCTCACTTCAAACATAATAAAGGTAATATAGAGTATGCTGTAAATTATTATGGTCCAGCTGCACCTCCTGTGTAGTATGCTAAAGAGTGAGTAATGCGACAGAGATCCTAGGCAACAAAGCTGGATGTCCCACAGCTTTCAGTTTTGTGCTAGAAACTTAACAGAAGTCAATTCAAGCACAAAGCATAGTCCTTGAAGTTTTCAACGCCACACTTAGAACTAAATAAGTAAACTCTATCTACACCGTCAACAAGTAGGAAACACTTTATAACACTTGGGAATTTCCACGACGATTTGAAAGGCGTTTCCACCACCACCAACTTTCACTTTATTCTCCAAGCGGTTTAATGAGTACCACTGAGATCGTTCAGACAGCGATATGCCCTGGTACAGGAAGCAAATTCCAGTTTGAAGTCCATGTAGTTCGTAGTAGTAAAAGGGTCTTTATCATCTTACTGTCACGTCCAAAGCCTCTATCCTGCCCTAACAGTATCTGCTTCCTAGCGAAAGAGCTCCTCAGGGTCGGAGCCGCTCTTCCCTATGTGACCAGCAGCAAGACCCCGCTGACCCGAGACCCGCTCCTGCACAAGAGCCCACGGCCGCTAGTGACCGGCCGGCAGACCCGCATCCCCCTGGCCCCAGGCTCTGCCGGGCACAGCCTCACCGGCCCCGCCGCCGGCTCCTTTACCTGGTGAAGAACTCGGCGAAGCTGCTGCCGGCGCCGGCGATGCCCACCCGGTGCCGGGCTCTCTCCGCGGGCTCCTGCGGCGGCGGGGCCGGCTCGGCGGGCGCGGTCCCTCCGTGGGGCAGGTGCTCCGGGGCGCTGCGGCGGCGGCTCACCTCGTAGGTATTGCGGGAGTTCAGGTTCACGTCCGCGAAGCCGAGGGGCGCCGGGGGCAGGGCATTGGGCTCTGCCCGGTCCCGGCAGGTCCGCGCGGCGGGGGCGGCGAGCGCCCGGCTGCCGGCGTCGCCCCCCGGGCTGCGGGGCGGCGAGGGACTCTCGGCCGCCGCCCCCCCGCGCCGCTCCGCCTCGCTCCGCAGCCGGCAGCTCCTCAGCGGCTCTTCCAAGGCGGTTCCCAAGGGGACGCCTGCCGCCGGGCAGGGGAGGAAGCCCCCATTCTGCAGTTTCGCTTCCTCCTCCTCCGGCCCCGGCTCATCCCGTCTTGCCCGAGGGGGTGGCGGCGGCGGTTCCTGCGGCGGCAGCAGGAAGCCGACGTCCCCGTTGGTCATCCTCCCGCAGGGGCCCACGGCGCAGGCGGCTCCGTTCGCGGGCTTCTCCGGGCAGCGCTTCCCACTCGCCGCCGCGGCGGGGCCGAGCGCCGCCAGGTACCGCTGCAGCAGCCGCTCCTGCCCCGGCCCGCCGCTTCGCCGGCTCGAGCCCCGGCTCCCATCCCGCTCCCCGTCCTCCTCCTCCTCCGCCGCCTCTTCCTCCGCCGCCTCCTGCCGGCCCGCGGGAAACACGGCTGTGCCGCCCGGAGCTCCGGCATCGTCCGGCCCCACCATTTGCCGCCGCGGAGCCCCGGGGGCGCGGCGGGGGCCGGGGCGCGCGCGCCTTCCTCCGCACCGGCGGCGCCGCGAGCGCTGGCAGCCGGCGCCGCTCCGCGCGTCGGGCAGCGGCCTCGGCGGGGGGCGGGCGGGCCCGGCACACGCAGGCGCGCGGCGCCGGCGGCGGCCCTTCCCTCCGGAAAGTCACCATAGAGAGGCCGGGCAGGAAGCGCCCGCCCGCTCGCCCTCTCGGCAGGGCCGCACCCGGAACCATAGAGATGCCACCCAGACGGGGCCTCGCCCGCCAGGGGCGCTGTGGAGGCCGCGCCCCCGCCCCCGGTACCGTGTTCCACCTAGGGGCTCACAGCATGTACCGCGTTCCGCCGATGTACCGCGGCTGCGGAAAGCCCAGCCCGGCCGCCTCATCCCTCCGTCCCTGCCCCAGAGCCGCCCGGGCTGGGATTGAGGGAACTGTCCCGGCAGCCGGGCACACGCACGGCACAGAGGCGGGCTCAGAGCGGAGGGCCCGGGGAGCCCCGGCACCGCTGCGCCCGCGGCGGCCGAGCTGTGGGCACGAGGGACGGGCAGGGCAGGGCAGCGCAGCATCGCTTTTTTGGAGGAGACAGGACCTACCTGAGCTCTGGGGAAACGGGACGGGGAGAAAAGGGAAATGACATCGGCACTTCAAAATCCTGGGGTGAATCCTCTCCTGAGCAAGGGATGGGATGTCATACTCCAGGTTAACGCTGGAGTGGCGGATGGAGGGCATGTACAGGTCCCATCAGCTCTGTTTCCCACCACATTTCTCAGAGAAAAACCAAATTATTACAGTCCCTTCGGCCTGGCAGGAGAGCAAGGCCACAAGTCAAAGAAGAGGTAAAGGGGCTTCAAGTGCCCAGAAAAACAGTAACACCGTAAGGTCCCATGCTTGCTCTTGTAGGCTACCCCTCATCCTGGACAAACACAAAAAACACCCCAACCCAACAGATTACTTAGGCATTCCAACAGTAAATACTTACTTTGTAGCAAGACAAGTGCCATTGTCCTGGAAATCCCTGGCCAAAAATTTCTCCATTTAATATCCCCACCTTAGAGGGTGCTCCAGTGTGCTGGAGGGCCTTGCCTTTAAAGGCAGGCAAGGCCATGCCCAGAGGGAAGTGTGACCCACCACGAGGAAGGAACAGCCTCTCTTTTAACTTTTTTTTTTTTTCCCTAAAAATTGTGAGCATTTTGGAAAGAAAGGTTTAGACTGAGATTCTTCACCTAAATAAAAAATTGATGCATTTCATTGTGTTGTGACTTCTTAGCACTTTGCAGTATAAAGTTTGGGTTTTGCTCAAATTTTAAAAATAGTGATTTTTTTTTATTGTCATCTTGTAACTGCACTTTTGAGGTCAGATGTGCAACACCGGTGTTATACATGCAACAAGGAAGTCTGATCTCACCCTTTTTGACTTTTGACAGAGTAACTGGCTAATAGTTATGATCTCAAATTTGATTTGACTATCTTGATAGCAAGCATGCAGCCTCATCCAGCTGCAGCTGTGCCAAATATAAAGGACCATTGACCTCAGCTGCTTGCAAAAATACCCAATAAATATTTCCAGGATTGCCTATCCTTCGAATATGCCAGCTGAACTGCTTGTAAGAACACTTTGTATGCTACTTTGATCGAAAGAAACCATTAACAAAGATGAACTAATTAAGCTTTTTTGTTAGCTAAAGCTTTCTAATTACGGCTTTGCTGTAACTAAGATGGTAGGCTTTTTGTTCTCCACTGTGATTCAGGTCATCTCAGACTTGTGCAGACTGATCACTGCCTGCTGAGTGAACACACATCCTGGGTGCTACAGGGGCTCTCCTGCTTTTACCAGTGAGATCAGGTTAAAGGAAACACTCAGATCCAGAGAGCATCTCTGCTCATTCTCAACAGAGTGTTCATTGTTTACCTGGGATGCTCTGTGGCAGTCACCCTTGAACAGACCTCAGTGATTTCATTAGTGCAGCAGCAGCAAAGCAGTCCCAGATGTTAAACAAGCTGAGTGAAATGGAGACTGGCCTGAGGGTGTAACACAGGGCTGGCTTATGGTGCACTGATTTCAGTCAGTGCAGCAGGAGTAGCTGGTAATTGTGCCAGGGCTTCCAAAGGATAGTATATTGTGTTGCACAAAATTAGACCATTTGCTTCATTGGATTTGCATTGATTTCCACCTCCAGGACTGCTGTGGTTTAATCCCAGACAGCAGCTAAGGCCCACACAGCCATTCACTCAATCTCCCTGTGGGATGGGGGGGGTGTAAAAATGAGGAAATCCATAGGTTGAGATAAAGACAGTTTAACAGGTAAAGAAAAAGCTGTGCACACAAGCAAAATAAAGCAGGGAATTAATTCAGCACTTCCCATCGTCAGGCAAATGTTCAGCCAGTTCAGCTCAGTCTGATTTGAATGAGCAAGGATGAGCAGGTAGTCTGTAGAATGTTGTGAACAATCTACAGGGAAGAAGTGGGACTAAATAGTGGATTATGAATGAGAAACTGCAATTTATAATTTGTTCCCAAAGACTGAGAAACAACACTAGTCTGTAAAAAAACCTAAACTACAAACTGTACCACTAATAAGCCAATGCCCATCACTAACTTCTCATTATCAAAAGGACAACAAAACAAGGATTCAAATATTAGTCTAACTCTTGTGCAATCAATGCTGCTAACTGAAATACCCACTTAACAGGTACACCCATAACCAATATACAGCTGATGATTTCTCAGAGCTGTTTTATTACTTCTGTAACTAAAACATGGAATGGCTTCCTCAAATCAATGTATAGGAAGAGCTGTTCCCTAGGGCTCCCAAAACCTCAGATGTTCTTCTATTTGCAATATAGTTGTGATCTCTGGCAGTTCACTCCCAGGGCTTTCACTCCTTTGGAAATGCTGTTTTGGAAAGAACATCTTGCACCCCACTAACAGCAGTTTGCACTTTTAATACAAAGCCCTCTGGACAAGATCTCATCGCAGAGTGTAACTAACAATTAATTAAGTTGTTTGGCAGACTCCTGCACACTGAAAGCTTCTCCTTGGCACACTCCCAGTCCTGCTGCAGTCCTAGAATTAAATTACACTGCCTGTGGATCAAACACTCTGTATACCTATATTAAGGCAGTTCAGTCTGTATTACTTTGCTTATGTATATTTATACTTGTGGTGGTTCAAACAGTGCCAAAACCACCCTGAGCACTTCTATAGGCTAAGCTGTAGCTGTCATTGCTCTGTTAGGCACCAGGAGCCTGACAGCCACTGGAAATCTCTCCTTCCATGTAACCTCCATGTTTCCCACTGCCAGAGAGGGCTAATTAGATGATATACCTATATATAGACTTCTGTTTCCTTCTGACTATTATCATCAAAATACAGAAAAGCCAAAGACTCCAATGTATCCAAATGCTCCTGGATTAAATACCATTAAATCCATATTGATGGAAAGTTCCCTAGAAATCACCTTATCTGAAACCAGGTTAAAATGGAAACAAACAGAAGTATTTATTACCACATCCAAAACAGATTTGTCATCACACAGGTTCTTAACAATGTAGAAGATATTAATGAAAGAAATTTAAAATCCACTTCTGTTATGATGCAAAACTCTTTTGCTTTCCTCTTTCTATCCAGTTAACCAATTAGACACTTACTTACCTGATCCACAGTCTCTGTCCATGTCTGCCAGAAACCTCAGGATGGGTTCACAGAGACTTCAAGTTTTCTCTTCCTTTTTGTACAAATTCACCCGTTGAGATGCACAAAGATGGGCAGAGAACAGACACAGATGAAGCAGAAGAAAAGGAACAAGTAAGTGTCAACAGGCAACACAGGACCTCATGTTTCTCAGCCTGAGATTGTCACTTGCTCAGGCAGTAGTTCCGTGTTGTTAGGGGAGGCATCTTTTTGGGATGAAGTGAAAAGGGGGTCACTGAATGAGGAGGAGATCTGAGCCCATTTCTCCTGTCCCTGAGAACATTTTGGCCAGTTGTTCTCAACCTACCTCTTTTGGGTTTCTATAAGGGGTTTAGAAGACCAAGAGCAATTATTCTTTCACATATTTCATCCACTAATTTTGAATCACATATATTCAGTCTCAACTGGTTTTGAAGGTTTTAAAAACTTTCTGGTTTTTAGGCAGGATAGCAGCATGGTTCTTAGCCTACAGCAGTACCCATTTTTTGTGAGAGTTCATTCAGCTGCAGGGATTTTACTTTGCACTTTTCCTACCAACTGTATGGTCATGTGCAATAAGAGTGTTTACTTTTCTAACATCAATATGTTGTTGATAAATATTTTTTAGTTCTCCCCTATGGTGATTACAACAAATTCCTGTCTCCGTCTTGTGCTGTTTGCTTACTGTCATTAATACAGATAAAATTACTTCTGTGGCTGATAAAGCAAAAGCAGGAAGAAAAGTAATACATGGGATTTTTTTTTTGCCAAGTAATATTTGATTTATATTCTGTAATAAAATTTTAAAATAATGTTGTAATACACATTGGGGAGTGTATGACACTGAGTGTATTACAGTGAGGAGTCTGTCTTTTTATTCTCCAAATACATCCTCTTCATAAGGTAAGTTCACATTAAATATTTAGGAATAATCTAGTTGATCTGATTTTAATTTGCCCTGAACCTACAGATGCTATGTATGAATATACAGCATGACTCTAAAATGTTGCCGAGACTGAGCATCAGCACCTGGGTGCTTTTGAATTCTCTTTGATAAATTTAGTGGCAAGAGAAGTACTCTAAGAAAAAAAGTCCACTAAGATGAAACTTGAAAGAGTCTTTCCTCCTGAACTCAAGGGAAGCTGAAAGGGGCTTAGGATTATTTGCAGATGAAAACTTTTAATTGGATTTTATTATAAATTATTTTCTTGAGATATGACCAGCATAGAAGCTATCAAACCTTTCATAGAAAGTTGAAGAAATTGTTACAGAATGTACAAGAGCAAATGAGTGAACAGTTTTCAGTGACAAGATTTGTATGAATGGGTCTTATGGATGAAAAATAACCTTATTTTTTATTTTTGCCGTGTTTTTTTGACATTACTGTCCTAGCAATTCTGCTGTTTTCACAGCACATGAAGCTGGAAGATAGATACAGGAATGTATAGCTGGAAGCAAGAGCTGCCTACCTCAGTTTACAAAGCACTGCTTGTGAATGTTGAACCAGGTCCGAAATAATAGTTAAAAGGAGTTTATCCTTAAAAGAACAAGTCTCCCTTATCTTGGGCAAACAGAATAAGAGGGAGTGGTTGGAAAGTTGGAAAGGGTAAGGTTCAATTTACTGCAGTGTGTTTAAGCTGCACTTAACTGGCAGACAATCCCTCAGGAAATGCTGCAGCCAGGCACAACCAGTAGGAGTAGGACTAATCACAGGCAGTGCAAAAGGAGAGAAACTTTTAAAGTGTATTATATATTAAGGACATTTGTTAATTATATTTGCTAAGAAATGTTTGTCTATTTGTCTATATGTACAAACCAACATGAACATTTGGCATCATGGATGGACAGGAATGAGGGAACTGAGAAAAAAAAAGCATATATTTACTACAAAGAAATATCACCTTCTAATTATGCAGTGTTGCATCCTACACATAGCCTGTGCTATATTCCAGACAGCACTGAGGGCTTGTGCTGCTGAATTATTCTATAAAGTTTTTCATGTTATGCTTATCAGTGAAGTGTCCCAATCCAACACTGCTGTAAATGGAGTTATTAGATGATGGCTGTGGCTGAACAGTGTGACAGTGTAACACTTCTCATTTTTCAGTTCCCAAGGGCGTTATGTACATTATACTTATTTCATCCTGACCCAGTCTTAAGAACCAACCATACACACTGCCTCCATTTCTCTGTGTAATTGTTTCCATAGATGGAGCATCAAGGAAGAACTGACAGAGACCTGTTCCCAGTCTAAATAGGGGTGTCTCCAGGAAAGTACCTATCATGCAATCAAGCTATACCAGTGCACCTGATATTTGGCATGCTCTACCACAGGAAAAGAAGCATATACTACAAACAAGGGCTTTTGTTTATCTGGTTTTTATTCAAACACAAATTTGCTCCGTCCTTGCTGAAGAAGGAACATGGAGCGCTAGGTGGCAAGGTGTGTGAGCTGTTGGAACTTCTGGGGCAAAGATTGTAACCAAGGGACTCCTTCAGGATGGGTTTGTTTCTGACCAGGGGTAATTACCAAGTAGTTATTATTATCGTGATCTTTACTGTGAACATTTTCTGTGGCCTTTACCAGCATGAAGCCTGGGGAAACCCAGATTAATTTGCATATTAAGAACAAGAATTTGAATCTGAATAAATTTCCAAAGTGGTAAGTGTAGGCTGTGGAACCTTATCTGTTGTGCCTGCAAGTCTGTAAGTATCCTTGAGCATCAATGCCCAGTTACTTTACATGCTCTGGTCCAGCCCCAAGCTTGCAGTAAGTGGGTAAATTAGGCTTGCCAGTATGGGCTCATACCCTAACTTAGGTAAGAGAAAATTTGTGCTGTCAAATGAGTGAGAGGAATCCAAAGATTGCTCTAAAATATGTGTTGGATAGATTATAGAGAAGTGAAATTTTCAGAGAAAGAAGAGTGAATATAGGGCTGTGAACCCTTCAAAGGGCTTTTATCTGCCTCCTGGCATCACTTCTGCCTTGCTTATTTTCTCTGTACTGAACCACTGCTAATCCTCAAACATAGCTTTCCAAGCACCAAGCCTTACTAGTGGCAGTGGCAGTATCTTCCCTTCAGGAAGCAATTGTGCTCCATGCTCATGCAGTGTGACTGTGCAGTCCAAGCTGTTCTGGCACAGGCTGTGTGCACCCTTGTAACAAGATGAGAGACTGAAATGCTCCTTATGAAAAACTGGAATTCAGCCTATCAAATATCACATCTCCCAGGTGCTAGACAGCTTGCCAGCTTGCTCATAGGCTCTGTTTCACTAAATCTCTGAAATAAATGAACACAAAACAAAATGCAATGTTGTGGCTGTCTGAAATTCTGACCACATACTAAAAATTGACACCACTTCCCGAAGTTTATGATAATAATCCTCACGCATTTGGACAAGATCTCAAAATTGAATTAACTATTTAATTAACCACTTTGGTATTACATTCATTTGACAAAGCAGAAATGCTGACACTGGATCAATGTGGCTGCAGCCTCCAGCCACTGCCTGTATGAGCAAACACAGCATCAGTGACACTGGCACTGACCCTGCCCACAGCATCAGTGACACTGGCACTGACCCTGCCCACAGCATCAGTGACACTTGGCACTAACCCTGCCCACAGCATCAGTGACACTGGCACTGACCCTGCCCACAGCATCAGTGACATTGGCACCAACCCTGCACACAGCATCAGTGACACTGGCACTAACCCTGCACACAGCTCCCAGGCACAGAGCAGACCCTGCTATTCCCCCCAGCCAGCTGTGGCAACACAGCACAGGTCATGACAAAGGCAGTGCCCTTCCAGGAGGCACCTTGAGGCTTGGGTTGAATTACCATGTCCTGTTTGAGCCCTGAGTTTTAACCTCAGTTGTCCAGCTGGCATGTAGTAAGCTTGACTGTGGAATCAGCTCCAAATGCAGTCAGTAGTAAACTGTTAAAGGCTCAGTTTTAATTTCTGAATAAGGGCTTCTTTTAGTCATATGTGCTATAAAACATGTGAGCACTTAGTCTAGAATGAGGTAATTTTATAGGGGAGAAGTAAGACAAGAAGAAAGAAAGGGGAAGGAGAAGGAAACTGATTTTTGTTTCTTATATAAATCTCTTCTTGGAGGGAAAGAGATTTTAAATGCAGTGATTGCATTTAAAAAACATACAGTATCAAGCCTTATATACACATTGCAATATGTCTTACATATATTCTCTGGATAGGTTTATATTTTTCACAGATGGAACAAGCTCGCAAATTTTCGGAAGTCACGAGAGGCTGATTTACCTATTCCATCAGTATCTTTTGCATTATTTTGCCCAGAGCTTTCCTGTTCTATCCCAAGTAAGATAAATTCAAGAAATAGTTAAAATCAAAGCTTACAGCATTTGCAACTCACCTCACTCACTTTTTTTCACACAGTGTTGTGTTTTCCCCTGTGTTTTTCTTTCCTCCCTCTCCCATAAGCTTACACTTCACTCCTTCCAACCCAATATAGGAATAAAAGCAGGGCAATGCTTCTATTTCTGTCTTTGCCACTGACTCACTGTATAGTTTCTTAAGCATTTACATTTTCCACTTGGATCCTCTGGTATCTAAGAAAATGAATGTGCCTGTTGATGTTTTCTTCATGGTAAGAGCACTCACAATGTCTCTCTCTGTGCAGATTCTATTGTGTTTAGTAAGGGTTGAGTCCACACTACAACCTTCCTATCAGTGAGGATATTAGTAGGGGTTCTGACTTCAGCCTAGATGCCTACTTTAATTACAACAATCAGAAATATATCTCTTGAGATTGGTCAACCAGATTTTACTTCAACCAACAGCTACAAAATTTTGAGGTGAGGCACTCACAGATATACACAAAAACCAGCATCATCATATACGCTCTCCTTCATAATGCATGCTAAAAAGGAGCCAGAGATATTCACAGAGCATAATGTGATTCTGGGAACAGGAGATACACAGAGTTATTTTAATATGGAGAATGCTGGCTACCTTGTGCTACAGAGCCCTGCAGCACTACTGTCTGCTGAATATGCAAAAGCATTGCTCTTTCCTTTTCAGTGCTGTATTGCCTTAGGTCCAGCCACTGTCCCACTTACAATCCTTCACAAATATGTTCTGTCCTTTGGGGTCATTTTATTGATTGCTACATAAATGTATCGAGTCAAATTAGCAAGTGTGTAGTTAATTCTTACAAACTAAGATGTAGTCCTTACTACTGGAGTGAACATCAGAGACCTACTGTGGTTTGCAGATGTTAGCAAAAGCCACGTATGTGGAATTACAGATGGTTCCAAATAAGACAAAAGTGGAGTTGGCTCTTATATGCCAGCCTATGTTATTTTTATAGCTCCTACTGTTTAACAAAGTATATATTTAATTAGAGAAGATTCTCCAGCAGTTGTTTGAATTATGAGTTAGTCTTACAGATAAACACATTAATAAGAAATGTATTCCAGTTTTCAGTATCATAGCAGAAATAACACAGTGGGCTGCTTAATGAAGACTGTGATGTCCCAGGCACAAAGAAAAACAGGACCAAGTGTTAACAATCTGTTATGAAATGGTACAATCCAACTAGTTGAGTTTAAATATGCTGATTTTTTTTAACAGGGTAAGCTGCCAGCTATGTTGTTCAAGGTTTATTTTAAAATTTTCCACTCTCTTTACTAATTACCAGAAATATCATAAGAATACAATGGAAATCAGATACTGCTTGAAAATTATTTGTATTGGAACTAGTGACTGGAGTAGTTTTAATTAAGAGGCAAAGAAATAAAAAAATACCTCATGTAAAAATAAATACCTGCTTCCCATGTCAATTAATTGCATTAACTGGTATTTTCTATTCATGTCCTAATCTCTTTTTTCTCATGACAGGATTACCATGCAAATTCTTTGAAAATGAAGGATTATGCCCTATTTGCATGAGGATACTTTATTGAATGTAGGCTGTAAGTATGTGCAGTAATTATACACATTTATATGACAGTATGCATATTATTATAATAATAAATAGAAAATACATCAGAAGACACCTTTGGCTGAAAAATAGAGAGGCAGGGTTTGGGTGCTGTGAACAACTTATTGCCAAAATGCACCAGATCCAAACTAGAGATCTTAGGTTTCTGTGCTTTTGGTTTCATTACATAAAATTTCAAACCAAAAAATAAACGGCACAATACTATTTTGGTGAAAACAGATTCTGACAGCCAGATCTGAGCGCATTCCCAGTGGATGGAAACGACACGAAGTGACATCCTGCTCTCTAACCAAGCTGAGATGTGATCGCGGTCTCCAAAAGGAGACGCTTGGAGAGCGCCAGGTCCTGCCTCGCCCCGGACACTTGGACAAGTACAGGCTGAGGACTGGCAGAGGGCTCTTCCTAGGGCGATGCTGTGGGGAAAGCTCCCCCCGCGCGCTTGGGAAGAGCGCTCCATCCCTTCCCGGGCAGCCCCCGCTCGGTCCGGCAGCGCGGGGGCCGCGGGCACCGGCTCGGCCCGGGGCTGCTGCCGCCGCTCGGTCCCGGCGCTGCGGGCGGAACGCGCGGCTGCTCCAGCCCCAGCCCGGCCCCGCTCCGCCGCCGAGGGGCCGCGGCGGGACGGCCCCCTCCCTCCGGCCCCCGGGAGCGGCGGCGGCGAGCCGGGAGGCGAGGCCCCGGCAGCCGGCGGGTGAGTAGCCCGGGACAGCCCGGGCCGCCGCGGGACACGCCGAGGGCGGCGGGCAGAGATGCCCCCCGCGGGCGGCCGCTCGCACAGCCGCTGGCCGGGGAGGGTCCCGCCGCCGCCTCGGGCGCTGTCCCGCCGGCAGGAGCGGCCGGGGGGGCCGGGGCAGTGCCCCCGATGGGGATCGCGGCTCCGGGGGCCGGCCCGTGGGTGCTGCGGGCGCTCACCGGGTGCCTGCTGGGCGCCCTGGTGCTGAGCACGCTGCTGGGCAATGCGCTCGTGTGCCTCGCCATCCTGCGCTTCCGCCACCTCCGCAACAAGGTCACCAACTGGTTCGTGCTGTCACTGGCCATCTCGGACCTCTGCGTGGCCCTTTTGGTGATGCCCTGGAAGGCGGTCACTGAGGTGGCTGGAGGCTCCTGGCTCTTTGGCAGCCACTTCTGTGACACCTGGGTGGCCTTCGACATCATGTGCTCCACCGCCTCCATCCTCCACCTCTGCATCATCAGCCTGGACCGGTACTGGGCCATCGCCAGCCCCTTTCGCTATGAGCGCAGGATGACGCAGCGCCTCGCTTGTGCCATGATAGCCATGGCCTGGGTTCTCTCCATCCTCATCTCCTTCATCCCTGTGCAGCTGCACTGGCATAAAGCCAAGGACAGTAGAGATCCAGGCTCCTGGCTACCTGGGACGCCCCGCTGTGATGTCAGGTTGAACCGCACTTATGCCATCACCTCCTCCCTTATCAGCTTCTACATCCCCGTGGCCATAATGATCATCACCTATACCAGAATCTACAGAATTGCCCAGGCCCAGATCCGCCGCATCTCCACCCTTGAGAGAGCAGGGGGGCAGTGGCCGGCTCCTGGCAAGGAGCCCACATCCTCTCTGCGGAGATCCTTGCACAAGGAGACCAGGGTGCTGCAGACCCTTTCTATCATAATGGGAGTCTTTGTTTGCTGCTGGCTGCCCTTCTTCCTGCTGAACTGCCTGCTGCCTTTCTGCCAGCCCAGCCTCCAGGAGGACCCTGAAGGGCAGTCACTCTGTATTGGCCAAACCACCTTCAATGTCTTTGTGTGGTTTGGCTGGGCCAACTCTTCAGTGAATCCAGTCATCTATGCTTTCAACGCAGACTTCAGGAGGGCTTTCAGCAATCTCTTGGGCTGCCAGTGCTGCTGCTGTGGCACACCTGAATCCCCTGTGGAGAGGGTCAACTTCAGCAATGAGCTGGTTTCCTATCACCATGACACCACCTGCCAGAAGGAAGGAGCTGTCCCATCGTCAGTGCCTCCTGCTGCCACCACTGCCTGGGTGCAGCCCGTGCCCCATGCCATAAACCTCCAGGGAGAGCACAGCAGTGAGGAGTCTATGGAGAAGAGGGTTGTGACTTCTCAGACTGCCCTTGGCAGCAGCCCCAGCAGTTGTGAAGTGCCAGCTATTTTGCAACTGGATTGCAAGACAAAGCCATCCCTGTAAACTGCTGTCCCCTGTACAGGGCTTGGTCAGTGTGAGGGATCAGAGGGATGATCCCTCTGAGACAACTTGTTCAGTTGTCTCAGAAGGATGAGTGATTAATCACTTCTCATGCATACAGCCACCACACAGGGCGAGTTCTCCCTGTCTCCATGTGAGCTCCTCAGCAAAAGTCCCATGCCAGAGGGATGGAAAAACACTGCTCTTACCACACGGGGGTGAGAGGCATATGGAGTCCATTCCAAAGGCACACAGCAGCCACACCTTTACCTATTCCCATGGCCACCTTCACCCTTTACCCTCTCCCATGCATTTGTTCACCCCCATTCTACAGTCAAATTTGAGGTATATATTAAGAATAGTGAGATAATTAGATCAAAGTAAAAAAAACCTCATAGTTCAGGCAGCCAATCCCTTCAGAAAGTAGAAATATAGTATGATCCACAAAATAAAGAGTGAGCAGATCATCTCTGTCAACCCATTTCACTACTTGTAAATATGAAGATCAACAAAAGGCAGAGCAAATAATTGTTGGATGGCTCGCAGGAGGGAGAAAACTGGGAAAACCATGATTGTTTCTATCTGTGTAGAAGGGTTCAGTAGACATTTAGGCATGTGGACAGTGGCATGTCATTGCCCTCTCTTTCTCTGTCCACTACTTAAAGGTTCTGCTGCTGACCATTTAATGCAGTGCTCCACTCACCACCATACTTGCCCCATTTTTAATGTCCCCCACCTATGATGGATTGCCTTTGATTTTCAGGAAGATGATGAAGATGCAACTGTCCAGAAAGAGACATAAAGAATGCTTACACTGCAAGAGCTTTCTTGGGCATTGTCTCATAGATGGTACAGATGATACTTTTCAGAACAATGATCCATGCTGAAAGGACAGCAGCAGAAAAGAGACTCTCCTCCCAGTGGTCCTGCTCCCTGTGATTTTAAACCATGTGTAGTTAAATCCCTGTATGCATTTACCCCATCCTTACTTCTTATGGGAAAATATGCTCATGCTACCTTGCTCTTTTCAGGAATGTGTCCTTGGGGAATACTTGATGTGACTGCCATCTGTTCTTCATGGGCTACAGAGGCAGGACAAGAGGTAATGGGCTGTAAGGAAGACCAAGGCAAGAATTTGTAAAAACTTTCTAAGAATAAGGATAATTAAGCACTGGAGTAGATTGCCTAGGTAATTATGACATCTCTCTCAGTAAAATGACTGTAAGCTTCTGTCAGATATGACAGTGACAATGCTGATCCTGCCTTGGGGCAGAGGCACAGAGTAATGGTCTCCTGAGGTAATCCCTAGTCCTGCCTCACTGTGACAATGTGTCTCCTTAAGAAGCATTGAGCTTCAGATGTTTGGCTGTGGGTTTTTTGCATGTAACTGTCCTTAGATGTTTTCTTGTAGGCAAAAAAGGTACAGATAAGAACTTTGAGATGCCATTGGTATACTTCCATTCTTTTAGTGATTACTCGTGTTTCTGAACATGTAACAACTATCCTTCAGCACGCCTAGTGCCTCCTCTGGAAAGCAACCCTAAAATAAACCTGGTGTTGCCTTAAAAAAGATACAAGGTGGTTTTTTGTTTTGCTTCCCATTGATTAGTTTCTAGGTGATCATGTATGAACTGTACCTGGATTCAGATGTTAGAGATTCAATTTGTATTTTCCTTGATACATTTCTTTCTTCTTACACAAACCAGAAATGCATAAGAATGTCAGAGTCTAACTCCTTAAAACCAACGAACAAGCAAACAAACAAACACATTTATATTTTCAAGCTCTAAGAGACATCTCATCCCACCCTCTCCACAACCTGTCCTGGGGAGGTAATGATAAACCTGACAAGATACTACCCTGAAGTGTGTTCCCAGCTGCTTGCCACCCTTCTGTTTCTGTTGCAGGAGCTTCAGCTGGCTCCATCCCTCAGAGAAGGAACTGTCCCTGCCCTCACACCTTCCAGCTCATGGGCAGGCACTCCTCTAGCAGTCAAGGCCACACATGAAATTATTATGCACAGGACATAATTTTTTTAAAAGTATGTGTACAGTCTCATAATTAGTGATAAAAGATGTTAATGAATGGAAGAGAAAGATTTACCTTCTCCCAAGATTTGCCCTGCTATGGGAGCTGTCTCACCCAGGAATTAGGCTGATTTACTATTTAGAGTGGTGATGAAAATGGTGAAGGACAGAGTGGGTAGCAGAAATTAAGCAATGGATATATTTGAATAATGTTTTCTCTTAAGAACAATCAAAAATGCATGGTAGCTTCAATCTATGAAACTATATTTGTGTTTTGAATGGAAAAAGCTATTTGTGTCAGTGCTTGTGGTCATAGCTTAAATATGCTTCATTAATAGGTCAGATTGTACCTGAAAAAAATGTACATTTTCCTGAAGAAAAACTCCTGGTCTTTACTGCAGCTTTGTGAAGTGACAGCTTGGAATTGTTTTTTGTAAGTGATGTTGGAAATAATTGTTTGTAGCTAATTGCTAATGGTTATTACTGATGTGCAGATAATACACATTACAGTAGTTTACAGTAGTAAGGTCTGCTGCAATAAGTGCAATGTAATGATCAAGACTGCAATAAATTTCAGAAATTGCATATTATAAACTCTTTATTCTCATTTTTAGTAGCATATTACTGAAGGTACTTCATATGAAACTACACCACATAGCTATTCAGACTACATCTGCTGTTGCTGATTTAATAACATATAAATATTGACACTCTATGTAGTTTTATTTTCCTAGACTGGGAAGCACACAGATCACCCAGTTCTGTGAATAGTAAATGAGAAAGACTAATTTTTCCTAATAATTTTTTGCAATGATTAACTGTAATTTCTGACTGACATTTTACTCATGACAGGGCAAGCTCCTGTTTTAGATTACACAAGATTCAATTAATATTGTTAGGTTCAAGTGTGATAAGAGATATTAAAATTATTACAATAAGCCAAGGTTTACTTCAGCAGAAATTAAGAGGCAAAATTTTTTCCTATTTACACTATTGCAGCCACTCAATAGAAGTATCTTCAAAGCAAAAACTTGGCAGGGCTTTGTTGTCTGTGTCTGGGTCACAACTTTCTTGATTTGGCAGGGCAAAATAAAGGTATTTTTTTAGTAAGTAAAAGTAAAGGTATTTTTTTTAGGGAGTTCTATGGCTATTCCTCAAACACACTCTCTATAACTCAGATTACCAAATCCATATATCTACTCATGGATTCAGCACAGTGTGTGTGAGGTATTTCACTGACTAAAAGCAGTTCATTTCCCTGCCTAATAGTACCACATGTACAATATCATTAACATCACAGTGACCTAAAAATAGCTTCTAAATAGCCCTGGTGTCAAAACAGTGCAACCTCACAGATACCTCATTGAAACACTCTTCTCAGCCAGTGTCTAAATGTCTGAATCAAAACACACTTCAGTGCAGCAAAGTGCAAGTGGTAGGGTTTACAATGTGCACCAAATGCCTCTCCTGTTCAAATAATTCCCACTGTCTTTCCTTCTGTCACTCTACAAAGTTCTCAACCACCTGCAGGTTCCTTTATTACGTACTTGAGATAAATACAAAATTCCTGTGGTCATACAAAAGCTCAAGTAGCAGAATTTAGCAAATGAAGAATCCAGTGGAAATACCAATGTAAGGAAAACAAGATCATACCTCCACTGTATGTGTCACACCTCTGGTTTTTTTCTTATCCCTCTGATTAGTATCAGATGCCTTAACATTTCAGTTAAACTTTCTGTGAGGAACAGCTGACCTAGGTTGCAGAAAGAGAAACCTGTTACCCAACTCAGTTGTCAGAGGCATCTGTTGCTGCTTTGCTTTTGCCAAAATCATGCCTCTTGTGTTGGATTTCAGATGAGGCACCTACACACACCATATTGAGCACATTTCCATCACTTGAATATCAGTAAAAAACATTTTGTGGAAAAGTCTTTATTCTTCGTAAACTGTTTTTTCCCCTTAACTTGGGAGGTTGAAGTGGCTTTCTGGATATTAACTACCATCAATCCAGTGCCCCTGGGCTCTGATGTACCTGAGTGGTTTCATCACCATGGTTACAGACTCCCACCACATAACTTTATCTCATTGAAATAGTTTGACTCACTTTCCTGAAACCTCTTGCCCTTCCCACTGTAAAGAGGCACACAGTGGGATGCACCCCCTGGGCATGAGCTATTCCTCAGATTTCTAGTTCTCTTAAGAACCAATTTTCATTTACACCAAAGAAAGGTACCAAGATGTTAAAGGCCTGACTCTTTTTCCTGGCATATTTGGCTTGAAAAAACTTACTGTAGTCCTGATCTGGTCTTGTTATTCCTTCCCAGTCCCTACTTGTGTCTAATCATTGAAGACATTTTAGAAAACCCAGGGCTTATGAATGAATTTCACATTTTTCTTAAGTTAGGTATCTACACGATAGGAAAACTGCCAATCAGTGGAACTCCTAATAGCAGTAAATGAGTTTGGGCCTGTACCCAAGATTTTCATATGTGCATAGTATGAAATTAATGAAGATGCTAGGAAAAATGTAGGTTTATCTTCATCAACAAGAGCAGAATTTCATCTTGAGACAGTTTTAGTTTACTTTAGGTACTGAGAAGACATTCGTAAAATTTGCGGGAAATGTTGCTGGGTTCTTCCCTTTTTTCTTTAAAGAAAATGTTCATAGAGCTTCCTGCAGTTCAACATTTTAATAGATTTTTAACTAATAAAATTCATCTTTGCTCCCACCCCCAGTGAGAACACATCACTTTATTTTATTCTTTTCATATTTAAATCTGAACTGGCTGAATGGAGTCTGTATACACTATTTCATGGGCTCACATCTGCTGATGACTTTTGCATGAAATGTGAGCAAGTTGTCTGAGCTTCTATTACAGGGGAAATCTAGGCCAAAGAGTCAAATGTGTCTGGAGGAATTTCCTGAATCAAGTGAAGATTCTTTCTTCAGGGTGAGAGGAAAACCTGGCTAGACTGATGGGGAAAAAGCCAGGGGTGCAGGATAGTAAGAGAAAGGGAGTAACAAAATCCAATGGGCAAACAAAGTAGTTGTAACTTTTTGCTGTTGATAACAAAGCTGAACCAGTTAGAGATTGTAAATAAATGAATGCATAAAATAAATCAGAATATAGAATACTTACTAATGCCTAAGTCAATAACATAATCATCAGAGATAACATCATGACAAATGTTCTTGGTGCACATTTGCTAACAGGAGAGAAATACATAAAAGAGTTGAGTTTCAAGAGATGAAACTGGAAATTAAGCATTGCCTCTTATGCCTTGGATTATAGCAGAATATTAGTACTGCCAAACCACATTGTGACAATAAATTAATGGATAATGGTGATTAATAACTCTAATTTTCACTCAAAGAATGTTTATCCTGTACTACCAGTGCATCCAAGTTATGAATTACAGTTTCACCAGACTGATACTTCCTTGGTGTGCTACCAGCCTACAGTTTTTAAGCTGTTCAAGGGTTTGAAAAACCCAAACACATGTTACCATCACAGGTAGCACACAGAGCAGCTGTTACTGGGAACAACAGGGCTTTGGGGACTCAGCAGTTCACTGCAGGCTTCTTTCACAAGGGGTTCGATTTTCACTGTACTGCCAACAGCTATGTACTGAAGAAGTACAAAGTAGTCTGAAAGATGTTTGTAGTGGAAGCCATTTCCTTGAAGTGTGTTCAAAAGTTACTATGATGATCCTTAGAGGCATCACCTCAGCACAGATGGGGTGAGTCCAGGGACAGGGGAATAGAGATAAAACATAATGTATTTTGTGCTGAGCTGATATCTGACAATTCAAACTGATTTTATTTGCAGCACAGGGCATGACACTCACTACTACCATCACTTTTGATTCCAGATAATGCACAAGAGTTTCTTATCTGAATGTGCACTACATTTTAATTTTTTTTAATAGAAGCAGCATTTTATTTTGCTTCTGAATAACCCCCTTTGTGAATTTAAGCCTAACTTTCAGTGACAGGCAAGCTAGACAGGCACAAAATTTGAATTGTAAATGCTTTGTTGAGCTTCAACTGTTGTTCAGTATGCCTTACTTTATAAAGCTGAAACATGTAATTTTGGGGTGGCACAAGCTGAGCTCAAACAATGCCTCAAGTCATATGCTTCCAAATATATATTCTGCCTTTAAGTGTTGCTACAACATTGCTGCTCCCCTGCAGTCCAGTCATGAGAGTCATTCCTGGGAAACACACTGACATAAGATGAAGGAAGTCTATATTCAGTAAAAAAACCAAAAAAAAAACAACAACAAAAAAAAAGAAATATACCAGCATTCTCCCCACTATTTTGGAACTTCAGATAAAACCACAATGTAAAAATAAACATAATCCATTAAAAAATTGGGTTCCCGTAGAAAAACATCCATCTTTTAGGTATATGACATCTTTCACAATTATCTCATTTTACATTTACTTTTTGCTGTAATAGTCTACATATCAGCTCACACCATGGGAAACCAATCTGCGGCCTTCAGCAGGTGGCAAAAGAATTCAGTCCAAATAAACTGACTTTCTGGACAAGCTAAACATCTGAACCTCCTCCAGTTTCAAGAGAGGTATTTTACCATGGAGATATGCAGAAAGCACTGTGCATATTGCATTTTCATCAATTACAAAAAATTGACTACTTCTATAAGCTTTTACAAAATTAAATTAGACATAGCAGGACAGTTTATTGTTATAAGTTTTATAAATTTGCCATTTAGGTTTTCTGGAATTTTAACTGGAAACTGGTAGTTCTGACCTTTTCTTCTAGTAACCTTTTTTTTAACTTGTGTTCCAATATACAGCCTTTTTACTCAATTTATAAGACATTTAAAAGAACTCAGTCTTCTGTTTACAGCTTGTCAAATAATTATGATTTGTTTCCTCATTAGAAAGCTCTACAATTACATTTTTTAAATTGAAATCCTCACAATTTACATTTTCAGAATGTGAAGGTCCCTTGCATTTCATGAAAAGATGAAAAGAAAGAAGCAGTCCCAGCCCTGTGAGTTATCTCAGTGGTCTGTGCAATGTTTCCTGCCCTGTGTGCTGGATGGGGGGTTCAGCTCACGCCCAGCCCAGGTTTTCCATCCCCAGCCCTCTGCTCTCCTCGTGCTGTGCCTGCTGCTGCTGCAATAACAACGTGCTCTCACACCAGCTGATACAAGTGGTCCCTGACAACATTTTAATAGATCAACTGCATCACTTTAGCTCCCCACACCCTCCTGCTCTTCAGCTACTTATGTCACTTAAATTATGAAACAAGCCTTTCCTGGCATGTTGGTCACCTCCACCACACTGCAGCCAAGAAATACTGTCAAGATGCATTTGTTGAGCTAATTGTAACACTTTACATTTCTAGAAATGTTCAGATTAAATGGGTTCCTCCAGTCCTTCTGTCTGTGCCTGAAATAAGGGGACAAGGGCAATTCAAAAGGGAGCTCATTTCCCTTCTGCAGTACTTGCATGGGGTTTCAGTTACATGTAGGTCTGTATGCATGTTGCTACAAAAAAGGGTAATGTATCTCCCACTTCTTCAAGCTGACCATAGGATGACCAGCCATAAGTTCTATGGAAGGAAATGGTCTTTTTGACATTCTAATGGAGTCCTCTGTGTGGTACTAGCTGAAACAGATTCCTTCTGTGATTTTCTTCACTATTAGTTTGAACAAACTTAAAGAATGGAAAAGGCAAAGCTCAAGTTCAGCCTTTCACAAGACTTAGAGCTTTGATCAGCTGATAGAAAAGCCTGGAGCTGTAGGGGTGTTCTAGCAGCTCCCATACCCAGCTCAACAAGGGCCATTGTCAACACTCAGGTCAGTCTGTTCATTGCACAGTGAAGAATGAAGGTAGGAAATAGTGGTCATGTGGGCTCTGTGCTAATGGAGACAACAATGATTCTTTGACAAACATTTGAGAAGCAGAAATGAAAAAGCTTTCCAGGTTTGTTTATGAAGGTAAAGAATAAGCATGGCAATCTTGATATGGCTGATAAAGCAGCATCCTCACCGTGGAAAGCAGAGTACAGAAGGGAACAATTAAGAGGTGGCCTCTTAAATATGAAAAATAACATACTTTAAAAAATAGTATGCAGTTATGCATCTCTAATCAGAAACACAACAATCTGAGTTGAGAATGTACAAGTCAGCTAAAGAAACGAATATATACATGGTGCAAGGAACAAGGCAGTTCCTGTGGAGCACAGGAACCACTACCAAGAACTCAGTTCTCTAAGATTTCCTAACCTGGGTGGAAAACAAGGCAATGACTCAGACCAGCTCATAGAAAAGCCTGCAGGGAATGCAAAAGGGAAAAGATGGTGGATATGTGGAACATTTTCTGTTAAAGTAGATGAATTGAAGAGAAAATGTATTCTGGGATGATTCTGAAGAATTGCAATGTCCTGGCTTCCAAGAGAGCAATCATCAGCAGCATGATCTGTTGACTGAAGGATGGGCATATGGGTAGTTTCAAACCAATTCTGCATCATATGAAATTAATTTATAAATCTCCTCATCAATACTATGTAGTTTCTTTTCTATCATTTTGCAAAAAACTACCTCTTGAACAAAAGGTTGTGTTGAATTTCAGTGGCACTTGGTTGTCAGGGAACGAAAGAAGCAACACACAAACATGTCAAAAACCTGGACAAAGGCATCAGTCTGACTGTAGAGAAGTGCTCAAATGGGACCTAAAGGTAATTGAGAAGGTCAGTCTACCTCCCTGTAGACACATTAAATATGATGTTATTCTCTTGAGCCAGTACCAAGAAACTGGAAGACTGATAGCTCAAACAAGAAGGTTAAACACAGCTATGGTCTTGTGTATTTAAACCATTTCAGTTTATGAATCATAAACATTGTTTACACTACCCACTTCTCTGAAAGGAATTTATAATGAAAGGCTGGAAATTGTGACTACTTTCCACTTGTAAAACAAAACTGTTTTGCAATCATTTGCAGTTGTTGCTGCAGTCCTAGAAGCTAGAATAAGAGAAATGGATATTATTCTTCATAGTGACTGCAGTTTTTATAAAATACAAATGATTAATTCAACTGAATTTTTAAAGAGCAAAACCCTGAAGCCAAAGCCCTAACACAGTTTCCTGTGCAATATCTTCAAAGTCTGCGAAGTGGCCTCTAAACATAATATAGGTTTTTCAGTTCAGAGTTAAAACCTAAAGGATAATTTATTCATTGACCAATGAAAAGTGGGATTAAGGCTATGATCTGAACTTCTAGAATAAAAAGATGCATAAGGAGATATCTTTAATCAGTGATTCATTTTTTACCATTTGCCTTTTCAGTTCTTTTCTTTGTTAGGCTAACAAGCCCCTTGTTTAAATCACCTCATCATAAAACACATAAATCAAGTTTTCTAGGCCTGTGATACCCTCATTGCTCTTTTACAGACTCAGTTCAGTTGATCTTTATCTTTTTTTGAAGAGTAATGCTTCAACTGGATACAATGCCACATTCAAAGCCTGGCTTTAGCCCATGTCTGTGTCTTATGGCTGATATTTTTATTTCTGTGTTTGCCTTTTTTGCTACTGTATGACAGCTGTTATTTCACATTCAGCTTGTGGTTCCTGTAGCCTTTCGTGCTTTCCTGCAGACATTACTCCATCAGCTCCATCCCCTTGGCTTTGTGCAGGTGTTTCAGACCAGGATCTTACACTGTCTCCACTGAACTGAGTTTCATGCCTTAGGCTGGTCCTGAGTGGTCACATTAACTTTGAATTTGGTTCAAAAGCTGGACTGAAGTCCAGGTTACATCCAACACAGTACATCTGTAACTCCTCATTGTAGAACTCACATGGTAAAGCACACTCTATTTCATCTGTCAGATGGACAGGCCCATTAACTCCCCAGGGATTTGTTTCAGGCTCTCTGCAGAGGCAAGGGAAGCGTCTCTGCCACAGTGCACACCAATCATGTTTTCAGAGATAAGTCCATAACCAGCTGCTTCTAGGGCTATAAAGGTTGTACTAACATAGAGGGACAGTAGGGAAAGGGCAGTCAAAACCCAGCTACAACAGCAACACAGACTAACTAGATTTAAACTGCAAACACAAACAAAAGGGTGCAGTGATTTTAGTAATGTAAGAAAGATCTTCCCCCCACTATATCCCCATCAAATCCAAGAGAGAAAATTGCAGCTTGGGCAAGAAAATTTATATAAAAGGAATGAGCATCAAAGACTAACAACTGCTTTACTGCAAAAGAGAAGTCACAATCACGGGGGGAAATGTGTGTGTAAATGTAGGAGCAGGAGAACATGGCAAAGAATACTAAGAAAGATTAGTTATTGTATGGGTAGGCTAGAGAAATCTCATTCTGGTTTATTTTCTTTCCTTAGCTTCTGAAGTTTAATGACTTGCATGAGATGTGAAGTAAATTGTCCAAAAAATATAACAGCAATATGCTCATTAAACACACAGTAATATTTTCCTCCAAAGCTGATACACTTAGGATAATCTCCTATAAAAATTATCTCAAACATATTAGACCACTCCATTTCACACTGCATAAGTGGCAGCAAGAATGTGAAAGACGGACAGAGTGTAATAATATATAACAATTACAGGTGGTCAGAACTTAATTTGAAAGCAACACCAATGTTTGGTGAACTAATAAGCCAAGGCACATGATGTGCCTTGTGCTCACTGGAGCCATAGAAGATTTTAAGTCACAATGCAGTCCTTTATGATGCCCCATGGCGCCCACAGCTCCCAGAGGCCATAATTCCTCCTACAGCCCATGGGGAGTCCTCAGCACCCATGAAAGTGAAATACACAGTGTGGCCTGCTGAGAAAGGAGCCACACAGTTATGTATGTAACTCCAGGCATCTTCCCCTTGAGATTCTTGGTTATAAACCCTCTCCTATGGTTTGTTGCCCAAGATATTTTATTTCCTTCTCATGGTCCTCTCTCCTCCGCTGTTTCTCTCCCGCTCCAAACAACCAACCAGGGAAAGCTCTAACTATGCAATGCAGTTAGGAACTGGGGCAGCTACCTGAAAATGTTCCCTCTCTCCTGAATTAGAAAATCCCACCTCTTCTCCAGGAGTCTTTCTCTCAGTATCTCGCTCTGCAGAAGTCTTTCATTTTTAGCACAGAAAGATCGATTAGTCAATATCAATTGCTCTTGTCATATCATAGAACGGTTTGGGTTGTGAGGGAATTTTAATGGTCTGCTAGCTCAGCCCCTTCAACAAGCTGGGACATCTTCAACCAGATCAGATTGCTCAGAGCCCCATCCAGCCTGGCCTCAGATCTTTCCAGGGATATGTCCCCGCGCTGTCCCCGCGGGCGGCGGCCGGGGAGGGGCGTCGGCGGGGGCAGTCCCCGAGCATTGATAACCGCGTGCCGGGCCCGCCGCGGGCAGCCCGGGAGCGCCTGTCCCCGCACCGCCACGCACCGCACGGCGCGCCGTGAGTGCCTCGGGAGTGGGCGGAAAACACCGGGGTGCGTGGGGAAAACCGGGTGCGGGGGAAAGGACGGGGTTGCCCCTCGCCGGGTCTGATGCCGCTCGCAGCTGTGATGCCGCACGATGGGCTCCGGCTGCTGCTGTCCAGTTACGGCTTCCGCCGGGGTGGTCCCGGGACGGAGCTGACGGATGGACGGACACGAACTAAAAGCCCGGGGCTTACGAGCCTGGAGGGATCAGCCCGCTCCGCGCCCGGCTCGGGCTGGCGGGACCCCGGGGGCTGCGCTGCCGCCGGGACACCGCCCGCCACGCTCCGTGTGTCCGCAGGGCGCGGAGGATGCGGCGGGAGGGAGCGCCCCGCGCCGGGACGCCCCGCCGCTGAGGCACGCCGAGGATGAGGCCGCCCCTGGCGCTGCTGGCCCTGGCCGCCCTGGGGGCCGCCGCCGGCGGCGCGGAGCGGGAGGCGGCGGAGGAGGCGCGGACGGGGCGGTTCTCCACGCCGGAGCGGCACCGGTGCCGCTGGGAGCTGCGCTCGGCGGCGGGGGCCAGCGAGCTGCGGCTGAGCTGCCGGGCGGCGGGCGGCGGGGCGGCGCGGAGCTGCGCCTACCGCGGGGAGCCGCGGCGCTGCCCGGCCTTCGGCGCCCGCAGCCGCCACTACTGGCGGCAGATCCTGTCCCGGCTGCGGCGGCGGCGGCACCCCTGCGCCCCGGGAGCGCCGCTCAGCGCCCGCCCTGCGGCCCGGGCCGTGCCCCGCCCGAGGCGCAGCTGCGCCTGCTGCCCGACCCCGGCCCGGCCACGCCGGCCCCCGGCCCGGAGCCCTCCGAAGACCCGGCGCAGACGTACTGCGCCGAGCGGTGGCACTCGCTGTGCAGCTTCTTCGTCGGCTTCTGGGAGGGCTGAGCCGCTCCGGCCCGCGGGAGGGAGCGCGGCCGCCCGGGCTCCGCACCCGGACACTGCCGGCCTTGCCTGCCCTCGGCCACCGCCTCCAATGCCCCCCGACTCTGTCCGCTCTCCTCTTCTACTCCCCAATAAAGCGGTAACTATTTTGTGACAAGAAGCTCGCGTAGTTCTTTGTCTCACCGGAGCCCTGTAACACCTGCAGCACGGTTCCAGTGTGTAACTGACCCGGGTGAGAGCACCTTGGGTGATCGTGCATTCAAGTACGTTAACTTTTTTCAAGGGACATAAAGACGAAGAGACAGCTGTTCTCTCCCCAAAATCAATTTCTATGAGCCTAAAGTTTAAAGTTAGACCGGTTGCCCAAGTAGAAAACCATACATTTATGCCAGAATAAGAAACGACTGAGACCTCATTGAACCCTAGAAAAACCTTTCTTGCTGACAGATTTTGCAAGCTACGTGACCCAGCCCTGTTTGCCACAGAACAGCTGGGCAACTGTCTCCAAAGAAGAACTTGAACAGGGCTGGGTGAGAAACCAGCTGTGAAGAGAAAGGTTGAGAAACTCAGAAGCATCTAGGTACAGGAACTGGATTTAGGAGATGAATGATATTTCACCCAGCTAATGGCGTACTGTTGAAATAGGCAAGTTGTTTTCCAGGGGAAAGAGGGGTTTGAGAGATACTTTATCCACACAAAATGGGGTACATTTTGGTAAGGAAAGCTAAAGTTTCCCTCAGCTGCCTGGGGTCCTACACAGGCCTAGACATCTGCCTATGACCAGAACAGTTGCAGACTCTTTCTGTAGGGTTTTAAGGATGGCTGTGAGAGGGCCACTAAGAAGTAATCAGGATCTTCCCAGTGGCTCTCACAAGAATCTGGATTGTTGCATGCAGCTCTTAGTGCCAAGACAATTTCATTTACAGCAAATAGCTTGATAATGCTCTGTGCAAGTGCTATGCCAAAGCTTCATCATCACTGAATGTGGCTTGGATGACTTTTTTTTTAATGACTGCTCACTTTTCCTTCACGAGCCTGCCACCCAAGCAGCCACAGAGCGGGCAGCTGGCTAGAGCATTGCACAGTACCTTGCAATAATGCCCAGCTTTGTTTTACTTCCATGGCCCCAGCACAGCAGCTTTGTGCAGCGCTGCTAGAGCTTGTATTTCTCACCATCAGATGCAAAGGTGGAATGCCATGGCAACCAAGCTGATTACCCACATCACTCTGCATTTAAAAACCCAGCTAGGAAGGCTGAACAAATTCATTGTTTACCCAGGAGGGAGAAGAAAGAAGAGGGTCCCTTACTCTATGTTTAACCACAATATTTCCCTGAGTCTCCAAAATAGCTCAAAGTCTTCCTTTTAGCTCCACAAACTAATAAAATAAAACAACCCAAGAGACTGTATTAATTGCATTTACTGTGGTTAATAACACCAAAGCCTAGTGCTGAATAACAAACAAATACTCAGTTTTTCTATTGACAAACAGATCTGCAGATCCCAAAGGCTGGGAAACCACAGTGAGATCCTTAGAAGATTTGTTTTTAAGGGGGAAGACCATGGCCTTTTGATTCCTATCTCAACATTTTAATCCTCTCCCATTATTGGATAACAGCTGCTACCACCAGCTAAGGCAACAAAACCAGAAACACTTTGCAGCCAAGATCTTCACGTCCAACAGAAACAATTCGTTTTAGTCCTGTGGCAGCTCCACAAGATGTACTCATTACACTTCCCACCCCTGCATTTAGTTCAGCTCACCAGATCTGCCCATGCACCCACTCTGCACCCACCCTTTACCTCTGCTCTCCCATTGCAGCTGGGGCAGTCCTTCGCCGCCGCTCTGGGTCCTGGCTTGCCTGGCTCCTGTCATCATATCCTTCCTTCTTCAGCACCTCCTGACTGCCCTCAGCAAGAAGAGCCAGTGTGGCCAGCCTGGCAGGCTCAAACCCTGACTGTTTGTCCAGTTGGCCTGATAAACTCTTCCCTCCCAGAGGAAGGTGGTGCTGGGAATAATCAACCTTTGCCATATGCAGCTGCTGCTTGGGCTGTCATCACAAGGGTGCTGCCAGCTGACAGACCAGTACACTAGGTGTGGTTTTCAAGGAAAAGCATAAGCTACCTTAAAAAACAAAAAACAAATGATCAACATTTTAGCTTCTGGAAATGAATTATAGGAGGTCTAACTCAGGAAGTTTTCAGAAGCAAAAAACAAAAACAACCATAAAACCCCACATCTTTGTGCCATATTTCTTACAACGACATTGTTTTCTTTCCTTTGGCTGCTGAGCTCATCTCTGTATCTGGAGGTTCCAACAGAACCTTGAAAGCTGGCAATACCATTTCCTGATTTTCTTTTGGAGAAAAATCAGTGATGCTGAATCTGGGCATACTATTAGTGCATCTGGCTTTAATTGCTCTCTTTATATGCAGAAAGCCCTTGATCCTATTAAATAGCACTAATCTCTCTTTCACCACCTTCTGATTTTGAAGGGACATTTAGGAGATGTTACTGTAATTTGCAAGGTTAAAGAAGGCAGTAAGCTGTCTTGCTGTGTGTAGCAATTCTTTCCTGTAAAGTGACATCAAAAATTAATAAATGGAATGGAATTACTCTTTCATCACTGTCTGAGCAGAGCTTGTCCCACAATGGATCTGGAGCTGCAGACCCCAGACTTTGAGCAGTTCAGTCTTTTGTCCCAGTCCACAACAGGAATTACTCTTTTCTGGGTTCTGCACTAGGCATTGCCTTCTGGAAGATGCTGATTTTCCCTCTCAGTCTTTATTAATTCCTCTGAATTCAGAGGTTCAACAAGTGAAACCTGCTCAAGCAGTCATAGCTCAACCCTCAGCTCTACCAGCTGTACTTGCCTGTATTTGCATATTAATGTTTCCACATGCAATTTTGACACTGATGCTTCCTACTTGAGTTTATGACCAGCCTGTGCTAGGAGAGTCTGTGAAGGGATGCAATGTTTTTGGAAGTTTGTGGTGCAAGTTAAAAGCCATCAGACTATTAGCAAATAAGAATAAGGTGGAGACACAGAAAGAATAAAAAGAAATGAAAAAATAAAAAAGCAACTATTCAAGCTGGAGCTCATTGGATAATGGAACCTGAAATCTTTGGGAATCTCTCTTTAATTGCCCCTGACATATTTCAGGCCTCCCTTGTGCTGTGAAGCCTATCTAAGACTTACTGTAAAGCCAAGCAGCACACGAGGTGAGTGAATGGCAGGCTTTGTCAATTTGCCAAACAACAAATCCCCTCCTCTGCATTAATCTGGATTTTTTAAGAATTCCAAACTCACTTCATGAACACAGGTACATGAAAGAGTCTTTTAACCATACAGTATTACAGAGTTTAGGTTAACCCTCTCAGCCCTCATTCTCCTTCCTTGTACCTTGTACAGATACCTAACTTGTATCTGTTAGGTACAAGTATATATCTGTTAGGTACGTGTATATCTCCAGCTTTAATAATTTTAGGCTCTAACATGATATTATTTTCTGGCATAAAATAAGAAAATGTTTAATAGAAGCATCATGGTAAAACACAGAACTGATTTCTTATTAGACACTCATAAAGTACTAAAATATCTATTTAACAAAGGAGATCCATAGGACAAAATCTGGTCCAATTATAAATCTCCAAATCCTAAAATACAAAATTGTATCTAATATCTACTTTAGCACACATTCTTAATTCAATAAGAAATATCTTAAAGCATTTTATTCTCCAGATTATTTACAGATCCTATATTTAATCTGACTGCTGGAGCCAGCAGATATTCTCTCATGTGTAAATGAAAGCCTTAGGTCCCAAAATGTCTATAGGGCTTGAATTCTTGGTTGAAAAAGAACAAAAAATCCTAATTAAAGTAACTGGAAAATTTACATGCTGCAGTTGTAACTAGAAAATACATTAGATGCATCATCCTCAGAGTTAGTTTAGTGAAATGCAGAAGAAGAAAGGGTAGTGGCTAACCTTTTAAAGCTGTGTTTCTTTTCAATTTAAAAAAGTACTGTGCACTTCCCAAAGTCACGATCCTTAGCAGCAGCATGATTTGCACTAACAGGAATAAATATAGCCTCAACTCCATGTGTTTGCTGCTTCTTTTTTAATTTTAAGAGCAAAACCTTTTCCAAAATTATGAATAAATTTATCACCAGTATTCTTTTGATGGGAAAAGACCAACAAGACAGCCAGACAAGACAGTATTATTTCATGTTGGTCGAGACAAGATGCTGAGAATTTGGAGCTGATCTTTTGTTTCTGCTCAAAGACAAATGGTATAAAATTTATATGCATGCTTCTGTCCTGACAGCAAAGGGCTTCAGCACGACTCTTGCTGAGAGCTAATGGCTCTTGGGGATGCTGCTCTCTAAGTCCCTGGGCATGAAATGGTCTCTCGCAATTTATCTCCCGTTAATAGCAAGACTACAGTGTCTCTCTTTTTTTAAGTTCTTTTATCCCTGGCCGAAGCTGCCTGTGTTCCCATTGGAGCCGAGAGGGTGTAGTGATGGTTTTCTCCCCTCAACTCTATTCTCTCGCAGCTCTCAGCAGACGTCGGGGCAAGCTGGATGCCCTATGGCAAGCGGGGCCTGATGTCATCCCACCCAGCAGGGGCCAATGAACGCCTGCAGCCCCCGCCGGCACACACGGACACACGGACAGCATCTCAATGGCCTCTGTGGAGCTCTATGGGGCCCGGCAAATGGCAGTGGGAACGAACGGGACAGCTCTGGGCCAGAACATTGTGGGGCCGGAGTCATGTAGGAAAACAGCAGGAGAAAACAAAAAGTAGTTTGGTTTAAGAAAAAAGTATTTATAGACCCAAGGGAGATAAAGCTTCTGTTTTCATTTCTGTAGCCCTGGGTAGATGAGGTAGCCCTGGAGTGGAGGCCAGCCATGTGCAGGAGGCACCTATGGGGAAAACACAGAACTGGGACACCAAGAGGAGCCATCTGGCCCTTTCTGCCAGCACCAGGCTGGTGGGGAGAGTGCAAATCACCTGGCATTGGTTGCTTTCTTCCTTTTAATGTGCCCATGCGGTAAACGTGGCTTAGTAATGAAATAACATCACAAAATGACGAGTATATGCCTGATGATACCCCAATATAATCAGCCACAACTTGGTCTGCCTTTTACATAGGTCCTCCTCACCTGCAATGGTTGTGCAGATGTTTCATTGCCTTCTTCATACTCTTTGCTGCCTCAGGAGATCAGACTCTGATGCTCAGGTACGTTTCCACCTCTGTAGTTCCTCTGCCCACAACCTGATGGAGTTGGGACTCTCAACAGTGCTAGTTCCTTTCAAATTATTCAAACTAAGGTGCCAGTGTGGAGTAGGCTTCTTGTGGGAAATTTGGAGCTAACCCCTGAATGAGGTTAATGAAAATATTTCCATCACACATCAGTTGCAGTAGAAGTCATTTACACTTGAGAGGAAGTACCAGCTAATTTTAAATCAGTGAAAGTGTGAGTAAAAAATTGGCATAGGTAACTCAGAAGATAAGGCTGGAAAAGTCGTAATTTCCTGAAAAATGATAGCTCATTTGTTTTTTTATTATTACAGTCTAGGTAAGAAGTAAGCACATATAAATATTTTTTGAAAATTTAAAACAGTGGTTGGTTGGATACCCTCTATTTTCTAGGTACCTTAGGGATCCTGTTCAGCACAGGCTTGTGCTGTTAACCCAGTTAGCCCACATGGACACCCCAAGGCTGGGGAATATTGTGAGGGGTGTGTGGCCTTTGTCACTCAATACACACAGCAAACTGAAGCCATCTTCAGTCTAGTGACAAGCACAAACTGTATTTTACCAACACTGGATGATCACCACTTATAGATAAATATAAAATAAAAATAAACATGGGAAAATAAAAAAAGTGGTCTAAGTCTTGTGTGTGGAGGGGGTGAAAGGACAGAGATTTAAAGCTAACAGAGTTTTCAGCTACATTTCTATTGGTAAATTAACCTTTCCAAGACCTTCAATAATTGCTTGAGGCTGTAGAAGGGTAGTTTCTGTCAGATCTTCTCTCTTTATCTCCTAGGGACAACTTTTGTGGACTGTCATAGAAATGCATTATCATTCAACTTCATGAGTGTGTCTGCATGAGCTCACCACAGGGAAGAGCATCCTTCCCTGAGCAAAACGGCTTTTACAGCTGCTGCTGCCCTTGACTTGCATTAAGGTTCTAGCTGGAAGAAGTCAGACCAAGCAGTATGATTTCTGTTAGGTCTCTTAAAGTAACACAGCCATGCCACTGCCAGAATGACTGGAAGAGCAGTAGGATGTAAAGGGAGAAAGCCCCCACTGCCTCCCAATCTATTAAAATGAGCCACAAACACAATACTGGTGTGGTAAGTCAGGCAATATGCAAATGGCTGCATGTCCCAGAAACCCTAATCCTATCAAGAATGCAGAAGATGTTAATTTGGCCATCTTTCACAGCTCATAAATCTATGTGTAGCAAAGCCAGGCTGGCAGATGTCATCCACTAGCACTGCTTTGAGGCTGGCAGCCTCGGCATAGATGCCCAATCATGCCTCAGTAAAGACCAATGAAGAGCATTGTTTGTGTGGCCTGAGGGCAGCTTCTCACATTTTGCTACAATAGAGGAAAACAGTGGGAAATGTGAATGACTGATTGGCAGAACTGGTGGTCTTGGCTGTCCTGCTTTCCACATAGGGAGCTACAGATTTCACATGCATTTTTCATCAGCAGCAAGCAGATTAGTCTACCTCGTTCTCAACAGTTAGTGGTGCATGTTCCCCAACTTAAGTTTGTGAATCCTAAACTATAAATACAAGCTGGACATAGTTCCTTTTCTCTCAGGCAGATACTCCTTATTTACTTCAAACTACTTAAAAGAGCAAACGGCTTTATTATGATTTGATCTTACTCCTAAGATTTAACATCTAGGATAGAAATATTCTACTTCAAAGCAAGCAAAGGTCTGTAAATAAAATATCTATACAGCCATATACTCATTTTATCCTTCTTAAATACAAGCTTTGAAAATACCTGTTGCAATATAGCTTCTTTAATATCAGCCAGAATTAATCTAATTTTTACAATGAGGATGGTAAAATGGTAGCACAGGTTGCTCAGAGGGGGGGTAGATCACCCATCCCTGGAAATATTGGACAGGGCTCTGAGCAGCCTGATGACATAGTTGAAGATGTCCCTGCTCATTGCAGGGGTTTGGACTAGAGGATTTTTAAGGGTCCCTTCCTACCTAAACCATTCCAGGATTCTGTAATAATTTGCTTTTAAAAGGTGTATATTGAAAACACCACAGCAGAACTTTTTGTGTGAAGTTACCTGGGAGCAAGGTGGATGAACCTCACTTTATGAACTGTCTTTCAGCTTCTCAGTGGATATTGTGACAGTCACAGAACTCCACGTCAAATCACTTTATTAAAGCACTGGGCTGAAAAAAGAATCGTGACAAAATTATAAAGAATGCTGTAGAGAAACAGGGATTTACAGCAATCAAAATGGCACGTGACTGTCTGCTATTACAGGTACAGACATCCCCATGGAAACTGCTGTTCATTTAGGGTGTATGCATTCCTGTCACAAGCCACCCACATCACTTCATTTTAGATCATGAAGCTGCATCCCCACAGAACAGATTTCTCCTGCTTGTTCAGAGGGTCTAGAGAGGGGCAGGCTCTGAACCGAGAAGCTGAGCTGCTTAATGCTGGCAAATCCCTGCTCTCTGCAACAAGGGAGAAGGTGCAAAAGGCAGCCACAGTTAAATAATTCAGATGGGTCTAAAGAGACAGAATGCTGCAAAGAAGAAGAAACCCGAATGAAGTAAGTTTTAAAACTTAAGGACATAATGAATTTGCTTGGGAAATCCTGGCTGCATTTTACCATTGGAATTAGATACAACAAGGGACAATGCATTGTGTCTGATGATATGATTACTATTCCAACTCAATAACCTTAAATCACTATTGCTAAATTATGGTATAAATATAGTTCTGATTAATTTTCTGGACACTAACAGAATTAAAAGACAAATGTGTGTTTACAGATATGCGATAATTCATTGCGCTAGAACTAGCAGGTCAGTAAGTCCAAACCCATTATTTTAAGTAGGTTAAAGATGCTGAACCACAAACCCCACAAAATAAGTACTTTAAATTCTGTCCAGTGTAGGAGACATATTAAACACTATTTTGTAGTCTGTTTGTTTCTTTTTTTAAAGGAAAACATGTTATTTATTGATATTGTAGTAAAACATCTGTAATCCATAACAATGCACCCTATCACACAATAGTATCTAAGCTATTAATTGTACAAAGTCACACCATTACTCTTTCTTCTTTACAAAATATTAAACACTGTTGAAAGTTGATATATGAAATATTTAACTCATACATCTTGTCCAACTGCTTTACTGAACAGCTAGTATTTCTGAGAAAGGGGAGGGAAGTCTCAGAAGACACAGAGGAGGCATACCTAAACCCAAGAGCTTATGGACTATTTTTATATGACTCCTTGGCTTTTAAAATTTGCCACAAGGTTCTCATATCTCTTGCAAAGTATTGTCATGATTTCAGTATTTCTGCTGGACTACGTCCCTACAGCTGACACATGGTAGTCACATGAATAAAACTATCCAAAACTTTAAAGCATGTCCCTGAATAAATCTATTTACACTAAGTGTAAAAATTTCCTAAAATTTCTACTAAATTTTCCTTCTGACTGAAATATTCCACTTAACTGCTCCATGTCTGAAACTACTATTATTTCTTTCTGCATTTTATAAATATCTGTCCTTTTTATTAGTGTTTCCAAATTTATAATTGACTAGGAACACTTTTAATATCAGGTGGTATTACAGAAGTGCTTTGGAATATGGTCTAATATACAATTACATAAAAAAGCAGGTTTCCATATTTGTCCAGTCCTATCCATAATGGGTTATTCCCATTAGAATTCCCCTGGGACTTATCTGCTCTGTGCTACTATTGAGAATTGCTTGAAATGAGCTAGCTCATCATTCTGCCTCTCCACCTCATTTTGAGTCTGATTATACAAATGCCAAGGGGCTTTTAAAGCTGCCCAAAATGCTTACATGACATATATATGTAGGATGTTGGATAGAAGGTTCACTCTAATTTTGTTTATTTCAGAAATTCAGCAATCTGACACACTGACAAAAAAGAGCAGCATGTTTCATTAATTTTTTCTCCTTATCAGGACACTTGGTGCCTTTCACTCTAATTTAGTGTGGACTATTTCCTTGACCTTGTGGTGTAACACTGACCTGATTTTCTCTGTTAATGTAGTTCCCACCACTCTGAGATGCTCAGTCAATTACACCCACACCCCTGCTCCCTTCCTCTTTTTTAAACCTCATTTTTTTCTTAAGGTCTGTTCTGCACCTTCAGAAATCCGTCTCTCTAGTAATGTGCTAAATGGTTCTCCATTCAGAGATTTACTCCCAATAGGAGAATGTTTTCTTAAAACCTATCATTTTGCAGTTTCTAGTGCATTTTCACATTCCTAATCTTTTGAAATAAGCTTTAACATTACCTCATTTAGTTTGAAGTCAGATTTATTTCACTGTCTGATTACTTGGTTTAGAATCTTTGCATTAAATAACACCTTTGACACTGTGCTTCAGGGGCCTCGTGTTATTACTAGAACTATGCTGCTGTCTGTACAAATTGCACTTATTTATGTACTTTTTGATTATTTATAAATCTTGAAGTTTTAGTACCCAACTGCTAAGTGGGTTTTTTCCTTAAATACTGAATTAGACTTTGTTTGATGAAAACAAGTGCTCTAATGAATACTTATTATTCAAAGTAAACCTCCTTAAATTCAAATCTAATTACTTAATTTCATGTTTGCAATGCTTCAGTAAAATACTTTCAAATAGGGAACCATGATCAGACATTGGTCATCATATGAAGGTTTATTTATTTAAAGATGACACTTTTAGACTGCGTAGTAGCTCACTCTACCATTAATTAAAAAAATACTTAATGTGACTGCTGTCAGCTTCTACTTTGACTAAAAAGCTATTAGATACAATATCTCCCTCACCTGGGTCATAAATATCATGTAGACGAATTGATTTACTGTTACTCATTTTTGCAAGAAATTCTGCTTTTTCCTTTCACAGAATCACAGAATCAGTAAGATTGGAAAAGCCCTTGAAGATTAAGTCCAACCTATTTGCTTAATTAATTAACCTGCTTAAGTTACTTACCAGCTTCTTTATCAGGCTAGTAAGAAATTCTATTTCTGTATACATCTATTGATCTATGATGCCCACAGTCCCACAAAATTGAATAAATTTCTTGTGAAATAAATAAGTATGAATGAATAAATTTATTGTGAAATAAGCTTCCAAATGCATTGCTGGCAAAGGTTACCTTTTTGAAAAGCAGCTGGACAGCACAAAGCCAGACACCTCTGGCCCTGACAAAAACAACTAGTTCCCAGTCCACTTCACAGGCTACTTCTATCAGCTACACTATTCAATATTAATCCTTCCCCACATGTACCACTCCAGTTCTGTACACAGTATTAGCAGGTGACACAAAACTGCATTTCCAACTATAAAAGGCCTCAATCACACATTCTTAGGCACTGGTGCATCTTCTTTTGCTCCTTAAACAATTCACATTTGTTTTATATGTTAAGGTGTGCAAATACTTCGTGGTCTTTTGAAAACTCCTAATGGTCCTAGCTTAAAAACTCTGCAAGGAAGTGTTCCCCTGGCTGTGCCACTGCACGTCAGGAGCCACTGCAATCACCTTTGGTGCCACTCAGGAAGACCCCAGCTGAAAAACACTCATCAATGAATCAGCTTTATCAAGATTGCAGATGGAGAGATGGATCTCACCTCCACTTCCTTCAAATTTCCTGGCTGCACTAAAATCCCCACCTTCCCATATACATCCCACCACTATACAGAATGCAGGTGGATAATTTAATGTGACATACTTTGCTTTTATGCTGTCTGCAGGGGATTTTCAGTTTGTCTCTGATAAATCAATGCTTCAAAACCAAAGTTTTGAAGATCTGTTGTGCAGGGCATTTGCCTTTGGTATTTAAACCCTATTTCTTTACTTGCACACACTTTTCCCCAGATCTAACATTAATGTTTTGAATTTGGTGCAACTTTCCTCTTCTAGAACATGTGTGCTCTTCTCAAAAGGAGCCCTGTAATGTCCACACATCAGTGCTTTTTTATGTCAAATGTAAACTGGGAAGCTGATGTACCATTACTTTGGCCATTCCTAACAATTATATTTGCTATTCCTAACATGCCTTTTCAGTGTGTATAGTTTGCCTTTCTTTTTTTTGCAGGTTATTTCTTCTATTCTCTCCCTCCTGTCTGTCTTCTCTCAGTTGCCATCCTTGCTCTTTTTAGGGCAGAACTTGTTATCTTCAAACCAATCACCTACATGCTTTTTCTTTTTGCATTCTGCTCTGGCTGCCTGTAGCTTTCTCTGATCTAGTGAGCGACAGGGAGAGGGAAGAAACCCCTGATACTCTCAGAAGCACCACTGCTTATGCTTGCTGCACTGGGACAAGAGGAGGGACACAGCTCCCCTTATGCCCTCCATGGTAGTACAACCTCCACCTCCTTCTGCAACTTAAGCACAGCTCCAAGAACCAGAGGGGCAGGCCTCAGTCAGTCTCACTGCCAGGTCATTGAAGGCAAGAAAGCAGCCTTCAGCTCAATACCAATCAAGTCTATTTTTTTAAACTGGAAGGTAAAAGGAAAGCCACCCATGGGGCTGTTTCCAGTGAAAGAGAAAATCCATTTTAAGTTCAGAAGATGGGCCAAAGAAGGGGACATGGCTCCCAGGCTGCAGCACTTGCACTGACAATGATGTTCTGCAGGAAAATACACCTTCAAAACTTCTTTTAAATTTTCCTTCAGAGACTGAGCAAGTGTATGTGTATGCACAGACACACACACATGGCTAAGGAGCAAGTTCAGGGCAGAAAGGACAGTGGCAATTCCTTTACACTTTGTCATTTGCATTCTAAATGAGTGGCAACATACCTCTGTAACATGTACTGTATGGGTAATCAACTTTTTCAATAATATAAGATAGAAGAGTGTGGCTGAATGTTTTTTGATTTCTAAGAACTAAAGTTTAGCTTCTGAGCAAATTTTTTAAGAAAAGATCCTAATCTTTCCAAATTGCTTAGTTGCATAATTTATTTTTATACTAATTATTTAATTAAACAAAACCAAATCTAATGTAGATGGAAAGTTGATTTTTTACAACCCAGATAGGTGGAATTTTCAGAAGCAATTTTATCAGAAGTTATGTTCCCAAGACCCTTTAATGATTTTCATTACCATTGATCTTAGAAAACATTTGCTTTCCTGCCCTCTAGTGCTCACGTCTACTAAAGTCTTCTATACAAACCTGGTTTTGGAAACCTACCACCATATAAATGGTCCTATTGAAATAAAATTACTTACTTATTGCAATACTACCAGTGATTTAAACAGTTCCTTCTGTTGTTGCTCAGGTATGTATCACACCCATGCAGTTATCTGAAAGGTAAGACTCTTCAGGTTACTTTTCATTTTACCAAACCAATGTAAGCAATTTTTCTTTCTCAGTTCTGGACCACATAATGGAGTTCGAAGTGCACAAATTGTAGCTGACTTCTGGGTTTATTACTAAAACATTTTCACTACTAGCTAAAGCTGTTAGTTAGCCATATATCAAACTACACGTTTTCACAGTATTTACAAGTTTTCATCCACATTAAAAGCTCTTCTACTCAATGTAATTAATTTTGCCTCCAGTGATGCAGTTTGTTACAGCATTGTGCATGCTTACATTTAAAACAATGGGTTAACATACTACGTCTGTAATTACTCCCAAGCTACCAGAAAACCAGTGAATTAAATTTATTTAGTGTTAAATGGATATGGAATGTCATACAGTACATGTAAAGACACTTCAAGATGAGTAAAGCAGAACTAATTGCACAAGGGATTAAAGGTTCACCTCAACAGTCAGTATTATCAAATCATTACAGCTTCCATCTTCAGAGTGCAAGGTATGTCATGCAAAAAAACAGCTCAAAAAATCCCCAAACAGACAAAACCAACATTGTGGTACCACTTAAAATGCTATCATACCACAATATTTTACAAGACATCAGGTGATCATTCATACAGAATGAAGCATTTTAGCAATAACAAAAAAGTTTTAAACATAATTAACAGATTTTGCATGAACACAAATTCCAGCATTACTATACCTAAGGAACAGGCAACATGCTGGGAGAAAGTACCTAAAAATCAAAGCCTTTTTTATTCATAGCCAATATTACCTTCTGCAAGAATTCTGCAATCTTATTCAGTTTCCTCACATAACTGGGTAAGGTTCAATACATTTTACATAGAGCATAATCACATAACCACCACATCAGCAAGAGGATTTCATTATCTTGATCAGTTACTACATTTAAAACCATGGTAAGATAACATGCCCTGCAAACAAATTGTCTTCTGGGACAGTGTTCTGTATGTAGAAATATTAAACAACTAAAATATACTCCTACCCACTTTAACCCCAAGTAACTTATAATTTGTATTTACATATTTTTGAAATATGTAGGTAAAAACTGCAGATGGCAGGAAAGCAGAATACACACGAGAACTATGACAGCGCTGACGGAGCGGGTGGAACCAGGAACCCCCAGTGACACCTGGGCAGGGGCTGTACCTTCTGCACTCTTCCCCTGTCCAAGGGGCCTCAGCAGGGCTGCCAAAGGCAGCAGCTGCTGTGGCTGAGCTGCTCCTCCCCTCCCAGCTGGCTGAGCTGTGAGCAGAAGGTGCAGCCCCAGCAGTTCCACACAGCTGAAAGCAGACAAACACACTCCTACACACCTGCTTCAACCACAGCTTGAATGTTAACATGGACGAGACACAGGAGATGAGAGGATGGCTTTTAACATTTCCACCTTGCAATGCTCATATTCTGAGGGCACAAACAGGTAGATTAATCTACCAAAAAAAGCATACAAAAAAGGCTAAGTTGTTTGCCCTCATATTAGGAATAAACTATTTAACTTCCTGGCTTAAATGTAAGCAAGAGAAACTCAAGAAAGAACTTCTTGAGGTTAATTTTCCATCTACATTCAAAGAAAATAATTTACTAAAACTGTAACTTGCAAGGTCTACTAGCCTTGAAGTGAGGATACAGGTTAACTATACCTATAGTTAAATAAAAAACTTCAAAAGGCATTTTACAGAAATAAAATATGCAACTCTAGGAAGTAGGTGGAAAATCACTTTAGTATTTTTCTGGAACATTCTACTTTCATTGACCATCATTCTCAGGAATGTATATTTCATAAATAAAAATACAGAACAAAAATTTGTGGATTTAATCTAAAGTTGGATCTTTCTAAACCTCTTCAGATAAAATTTGCTTTCTCCCTCACAATTAAGTGATAAAACCTGAAAAAAACTGACTTTTCAAATCTATCTCGCATGAGAAAACACAGATGAACAAACCAACATCTGGAAAGAACATTTTGTACAAGATTGCAGTTCTAAAACACTTATATTACAAAGCAATGTAAATAAATACCAGGCTAGTACAAAAGCTCTTATTTACAGTTTTACAAATGAAAACGTTTTCAGTGTAAATGCAGTGTTTTAAAGAACACAATATTAGTAAAATGAGTTCCTGTATAGACCATTACAATTTCTGCTAGGTTTCAATGCAGTATTGTATAAAACCATTGTTTCAAGTTAATTTTTGTTTATAATTTAGTACAGCCAAACCCCAGTTTATGCCTGGAATGGTATCTGTTAAAGTGCTGAAAAAGAGGACATTTCTGAAATTTTAGAAAAACATACTGTACATTATTAAAGCTTTATCAAGTCAAAACTGGTATATTTTGTTCACATTTGCTACCACACCACCTGGGAATGGGAAGTTTTTCAACAAAAAGTTGTTATTTTTGGGATGGCAGCCATTGCTATCTTCACATCCAGACTCTGATGGTTTCCCACAAGTAACTCGTCTTAAGCTTCAGCGGTGGCTTCAGGTTTCATAATCTGGTAAGTAATCAAGTATTCTGGATAAGCCTAGAAGAGTGACAAACACATTGTTTATTATTATTTGATTCTCTGGATGAATGAATAATGTTTGTTAAGGAGGAGAAAAAATTAACACCAAAGGAAAAAAGGGCAAAATGTCAATAAAAGGGCAAAACATTTCACCTGCAACCACAGCTGGAGTTTGCTCTAAAACAAAATTAAGCCCTAGCACCCACAAACCTAGGGGAAAAAAACCCCAATCATGCCATGCCTTTGAAAAGACAAAAGAAAGTCTGTAAAACCAACCCAAAATCTCTTTACCTGCTCTCCTCTGTAAATGACATATTCTGCCAATGCCAGTCCATTGACACTGGGCCGCCCAGTCACTGAGTGATGTCCTGGGGGAGAATGAGCCATTTTCATGGCACTGAACTGCAGGAAGGACTTGCCCAATGTTACACGACAGAAGAGCAACTGCCTATGTTGAAAGGGAAAAAGGACCATAAATACACAGTGCTCTGAACCTTGAAGCCACTTCAGTCAGCTTTCACAGTTCATAAATTTCTCAGGTTCTGTTCTGCTGAACAAAAGTTGCGCTCACTTTGGAAAGCTCTAGCCCAAGGAAAACGTTGGTAGTAATATGGAAAAATGTTTATCTTAGTTACTAGAAACAGCATGCTTAACAATGTACTCAGAGATTGCCACAACCTTTTCTTTGCCTGTTATTTATTTTCATTTTTTTGGGCTTTTTAGGAAAAAGTTTTTTATCACCTCCCCCCGTGACTCATCCTGGCAACATAATTCACAAATGTTCTAATGTTAGATTTGTATCCAACAGCCAAGTCAACATCAAGGCCAAGGCAAACTCTAGGTCAACGCAAAATACCTCAGACTAGCATTTGTCAGTTTGTTATGCTATTTTCACTATTAAAAGACTCAACAAGGGCTCTTATTTCTGTATACATGTACCTACTCCAATGACAATGCAATTCTGGCATTTTTATAGACCAAAGTTACGTATCACCTCACTCTGCCAAAACTTTTGCTTTTCTCACTCTTTGCAGAAGACAAATTAAAAATCCCTTCTTATTCAAAACTTTAAAAAGCATGATGAGACTCTGACATCCTCTGTAACTCTGGAAGATGATCCTCATTATTTGAGAGTCCCACAAAAGAGTAAGCAACATGAAAAGGGGGAGAGACTCAAAGAAGGATACTGAAAGGATGACTTTATCCTTGTATACCAATGTAAAACAGGATGTACATAAACACTAAATATTCTGCTGGTTGAAATGACTGCCACCATCAAAACTGACTCCATGACCTAAGAGTTTATTCTGAACTGATGGGCTTGGTAACAGGTGTTCTTGTTGAAAAGTGAATTCAAGAAGTCAGTTAGTGGCAGAATCCACAAATCCACATCTCTGTTTCAGTGTGTGAAAAAGCGGTGATGTGAGTGTTGACTGTACATCCTCCTCTAAGAAATACTGCATCTGAGTATCTCCAAATTCCTCCTTCCTCTGTAACAGACAATGAACTAAACTCTCATATTGCATCTTTCATGTAAGCATCTAGCAGATCCTCTTCATTCTCTGGCTTCCTAAGTCTGTACTGATTTTTACACTAAGTTAAGGGCAAAGATGTGGTTAAATGCATTAGCATGGTTGAAGGTTCTTTAGGACTTTGAAATGTCAAAAGTTTTCTGAAAGTTTCTATTAGGCCCAGAACACAGAGAGTACTGAGAAGGTCTGGTTAGCAAGCAAATCTCTCTTCAGAGAGAGACTGCTGCATTGATAGTCTAGGACACAATATACAAAAGCAAAATCAGATTCTTTCAAGAGACTTACCTGTGGCAAACATAGCAAGATCTGTCTTTGTGGATTGGACATCCAGTGCCACCTCCAATTCCATACACATACTGATTGCTTTTGGAAGAATTTTCAGCAAAATAAATCCCAGCTCCAAACATGCCACCTATATAGGCATGTCTCTCATCAAAGCCTTTGTGAATGATTGCATTCACAAACGGGGAGCCTAAGAGAAAGGAAGTAAAACACTGAAAATACAGTACACACGTTTTTGTATGTGTCACAATTCACTCACTCATTCCCAGTGTGTTGGGAACTATGTGGCCTTCCTTATGAACATGCACTGCGAACTTTGCTCACCAGGACAAACTCTGTATTTGTGTACAGGAAAGACTTCAACTGGCTTTACCTTGCTAATGATAGGCTATCTTTGGAATGCTTAACAAAACAAACGTATCGACTTATAAAACCAAGAAAACAAACAAAAAAAATCCCGCCCCAAAACAATCCTTAACAGAATAAAGCTTGACCTTTAATCATTTTGGTCATACAGCTGACAAAACAGACTCGAGGAGGCACACTAATTAATTCTTCATTCATAACTACTGAAATGTTTTCACTTAGATCTTTGAAGTCTCCTTTGGGGAGAGACAAGGAGATGGAAATTTCAGAAGAACAATACAGTACATTATATCATCCCTTGTGAATACACAAACACTTGTTCATAAAAAACTAATGTAAAACCTGGAACCTACTTCCACTGAGGAAATTTACTTTGTTTGAGGCACTAGAAACCCTCCAATAGAATGCTGCTGATGAAATAAGTTCATAAAGTACATTTCAAATTCTCACCATGAAACAACATCCTTTCATTGGCATGGTTATGGTTCTCTTCAGAGACCTCTTTCCTTCTGTGTGTGTATCTTTCCCAGAGTTTTTTGTTGCACACTTTCTGAATCTGAAACAGTCAAAATCACACCAAAAATCTCAGTTCACTTCACTGGACAGATAACCTATAGCCACTACACTACAGTACAGCTACACTGCCACTGCAACGAGAATACTTTCCTTGGGACTCAATGAAACACAAATTGACTTACCCTGCACAAACTGATTGTTGTTTTATGACAAGTAAGTAATAACTATATACTTAAGAACCAATTCATTTTACAGAGCTCCTTGCTAATAATCTTTAAATTAAATATGGTCTAATTTAAATTTAGCAGGCTCAGTCACAATTTTTCTTGATGTTGAATCACTAGTAAAAAGATCAATAAATAAATTAAGAAATGCCTTCCATAAAGATTTGTGAAGCACTTCTAAAATAAAGTAAATTACATACTCCCTGCAGAGGTGTGCTGGGCATTGCAAAGTCTTGTGCATGTAGATATAGCATAGCAATTCCACTGTAACTTCAGTTAAGAATTAAACTTAGTAGTACTTACTTGCAAATCAAAATATTTATGATATTAATGAAAATTACCATTATTTCAGAGGAAAAACCACATAAATAGAAACCAAAATTCCATTACAGTATTTAAACTTATCTACTGCCTGTTTTTTTACACTTATTTGATGTTAAATCAAGCCAAAGTAAGAGTTCAAAAGTTCTGCTTTTCCTTCTTCTGTTTCTTTCCTGCTATTCTCCCTCAAAAGACACCCTCTTCTGTTTCTTATAAAACCTCCTGCCTTTTTCTTCAAAAATTCTCCAGTTTTCAGTGACATCCTTCTGTGTCAATTTCCTCCTGACTATTAATCTATAAATAGCTTTTCCATATAAATTAAGTCTTTCAATTTCCCTGGAAAGTGATCTTTATCCTGTGCATGTCTCAGAATGGCGCATCTTGTCACCTTATGGAACTCAAACAAGTGTAGAACATTTTATGGATATGTTACTTTCAGACAAAACTCCAAACGTGTAAAACCACTGGCCACAAAAAAAAACAGGCACCTTTAAGATGTTGTATCTATTGAAGACTCCACCAGCATGTCCTCCATCTCTGTGCTCTCGGACAGTACTCTGCATCTGAAAATGGAGAATTTAAAGAGGATGACATTCTTTCAGAAGACCTTCAACATGTTTCCTTTACACAAGTAAGTAAGGAAAGTAATGAATTATGTATTAACACAATTAAAAATCATAAGAGAAATTTTTAGGTGACTTGCTGTTAAGTAACGTCAGATTTTGTGAATGCACATGAATAGGTTTAATGATTAAAAAAACCCAAACCAACACATTTTGACTGCTCCATGGTCTAGTTTTCAAACTGGAGAAGATTGTCACTAATCTCTTTAAAATTGTAGTTGTTCAGAATTTTGCCTTGAGTGATTATGGCACTTTGAAAGGAAGTGATGTAGAACTGTCTACGACAAACAGGCAATCAATCGGTAGCAAAGAATTTATGTTATATTGAAAATATTTGATACGTAGTAGAGGTTTTAAAAATACTACAAGCAATAATAATGTAAGAAAGAAAAATGTTACAGACATCATGACCACAGATTATAAGTGGGGCAGTCAAAGTTGGGAGTCTGAAGTATCCTTATGTAAGTTTTACTTAAACTTAGTGATGTTTACTGCACTGTTAACTGTCCAGCAATGCTTCCTTATCTGCTTCTTTAGCAGCAATAGCAAAAATACTAAGAGACTACAAAGAATGGCATTTACCTCTTCTTCAACGGACTGAAATTCCTTGTCTTCGGTGGAAAGGTCTATGAGAATAGTTCCGCTAGCAGAAGTATTTAGAGTCAGGTATGGGTTCAGTCCTGTGAATGCAATAAAACACAGCAAAATGTATGTGAATGTAATAAAACACAGTCTCAGAAACCACAACTGCTTTCTCTGATCTGTGGACACTGATTGATCCTTCTCTCAGCAAGAATCATCATTTCAGATGCACTAACCCATTTATCCATGCTTAGCTCAGTATACTAATACACACAACAGGGGAAATACTTATAAACACTGCTTACTTCAGAGTTCATTTCAACTCTAGGCAGTGACACAGTGAGCAACCAGACCCTGTACAGAGTCCACAACTACTGGTGGCAGTGGCATCATGAATGGGAAGAGCAACCTGAAGCACTAATTTAGTAGGAGTATTTTCCCATGGTCATGCAGAAAGAACTTACAAAGAACTAAGTCTGTCAAACCAAAATGCTTGAGCCTGGTATTTAAAGCTTAAAAGATATTGAATGCTTAAAAGAAAAGTTCTCTATCTTTCCAAATATGCAAAAAAAGTCTGGAAGTTTACACAGAATCCAATGTCAGTTTGCACTGGACAGACTGCAATCACAACTGGCAAGTAATGGGAGTGTAATTACTGGATATAAGAATATGAAGACCGTGTGTATCAAGTGTCTTTCCTGGCCATGGCCTTTCCAGACAACTAACAGGAGACCAGAATTAAACACTGGGTCTGCCACGAGCTCTTTAAAAGGAATAATCTAGGGAAAGTGGAAATTACAGATTCATGCACAGTCTGGAGCCTCACGTTAGCAGTGTGTAACTGGAATAGTGCTCAGGAGAAACAAAGTGGCAAGAACCAAAATAAAGCTGATCCACTACTAACCTCGAAGCAATGGTTATACTTCAGGAAGAGATGCCATATGTACAAATACACACATGTTCAAAAATACATCAGGCCTACTTAAAAGGCAAAGTATACAGTTAGTGGCTATGTAAACTTCGAACTCAAACAAGGCACGAGGCCAAAATCACACCTTAAAACTAAATTCATCCAAATTACTCAGTGAGTCTGTCCAGAAAGACCTGACAATTTTGAGAAAATTATGCAGATTCACTTAAATACTTCATTATCAGGAAAAGAATTATGTTAGGGTTGGTTCTTATTGTTTTAAGGAGCAAAAAGTAATTTAGAGCTTGGGATAGTGACTCATTACTATGGAGTGAAAATTCTAGAATGAGATTTCACAAATGGTGAATCAGGAAGGGAGAAAATCCTACCAATTCTAATTTATTTAATTTCTATGAAACACAGCAAAACAACAGTAAGTGGTATTTCAAGGAGTCAGAGAAGAAAAAAGATTTGGAAGGTTTTATTTGCATTCTCCGCAGCCATATTTAAATGAAGCATACTGAATTATGATGAATTTACAACTGCTGGGACTGTGTCAACAGTCCTGCACAACTGAAGAGGCTTTAGCAGTAATTTCAATGCAAGCCAAAGCTGCTGAACAAAGCAATTAGGTTAATTTTGGTTCACTGAAAGCACACCAACTCTATTTTTAAAGAAAAGTGTAAGAATTTCAGCTGTTCTCTGAGTGAGCAGACAGCATTCTGTGGCAGGACCCAACAAACAGGACATAACAGGCCTGAACTCGTCAACAGAATGTGCTCTGCTCTTCAGAGTGCTCTGATGAAGGTAAATATTCCCTGTCTCAAGGAGCTTATAAGCATTTTGCATTAAGTCAACATTTTACCTAAATAAACAAAAAAGAGTGACCACAGAGAAAAAAAATAAGAGAACTGAAAGGCAAGATTCACAGTAATTCACAGCATAAATAAAAGTACCCAAGTTTCCAGTCAGAAGACATTCCTACCTTTAAAGTGCCATTTTCTAGGTCAGGTTTTATTACCAACTCTTTTTAATGAGATACAATTTGGAATAACATAAGTAATTAATAAAAATTTATTATGTAAAGGCAGTATTATGTGATAATTTAAAATAAGCATATACCTTGTTGTCCAGAAATAAGTCTTTCAACTCCTTTGATGATTTTATGCCTATGGCCATAAGCATTAATGCCAATTTCCTTCAATTCTTTGTGTCCCATTTCAACCAATACGTCCAATGTTATCTAGAATGAAAGCAAGACCATGTTTTTTTGTACCAGAACAAATGCCAGTGACAGTGAAAATATACCTCACAATAGCTGTGAGAAAAAGCAAGTGTGAAAAGAACGGGAACATTAGAGGCTTCAGTGTATTATTTTTGTATTTTACTTTTACTCAACTGCTTTCTTCTAACTTTTTGTCTTAAGTAAACATGCTACAAACTACAAACTGTAACTTGCATTGCTTGCAAGTGTTATGTATATGTTAATATATACACATCTATTTTAAGATACATTTATTAATATAGTTACAGTTACAGTCCTTTCCTTCCATCCCACTCATTCTGACTGTCACTCATTGAAAATCTGTCTTATTACATTATACTAACCAGTCACTATTTATTCCATTGCTTTCTAGCCCAGACTATCTGGAAATAAATATAACCACTTACCTGTTCTCTCTCAAATATGTCAATTAGATGTTCAAGGCCAAGGTTCCGCACAAACTGATTAATGCTAAAATCTACACCTGAAACTGGGTAAGAAGAAAAACACAATGTACATTCATACCTGTATTGTAAAATAAGGAATACACATCTGTCTGTGGCAACAATGAGAGAGGCAGAAATTCCTGGTCTTTTGCAGATGTAGATTAAATATTAAATATCACTAACCAGTAGCAACTAATCTGCTCTTCTACCTCCCAAAGAGCAGTCTTTGCCACAGAACAAGGCAACCAGCTACCAGAAATGCACATTACTACAGAAAATACATTGACAAGTAAAATGTCATAAAAGTAATCTTTTTAAGATACTTGATCTAAGAACAGCCTCTAAAAAACTAGATAAAGTTGGTAGTAAAATACTGCTTGGTATGCAGCCAAATTTCATTTGACTTCTCTTTTAAAACACAATTCACCATATTGGTTCTGTTCAGAAAAAAAAAATTAAAGGCTCTGTAAGGAGAAAACAGTAAAATCTTATTCTGCAAGACTTTCAGACTTCTGTTTCTCATTAATGACATCTCATTAATGACATAAGGAATCTAAATATTGCATATGCTATAATACCTCTATGAATATATGGGAAACTTCACACCTTTGTGTTCTTTTCACCATTTGTTAAGAAATGCTATTCACTCCTGAGAAAGCCTCACCTTCTTTTTTCTCCAGAACAGTAGCTCCCTCTGCACAGTTTGTACCAACAACAGAGGGAAGTTCAGAAAAACTACCAGACAAGTTGTCAAGACTACTTGCAGCAGACAGACTGGATGGACTGGATGGAACAGAAGAGAGGGAATCAGCTGCAGAACCTGTAGTCTGAGACACACTTATAACCTGAGGTTTGTAGCAAGTCGGTAAGGCAGAAGGAGGCATTGCTGCAGTCAGTAGCGCACTGACATCGTCTGCCTAAAGAGCAGAAAACAACTCATTAAAACAAAGGAACACTTTTGCACAATGTTTTTTCCTAGAATGCACTATCATTATATCAGATTTCTTAAGTACACTGCAAAATAATACTGGGAAAACAAGCATTTTACAGTTCAGCTTACAAATGGCCTTTTCTGCCAAAAGCATACAGGAAATTGTAAAATGTCTACATGTAAAAGCTGTAAAAAAGTAAAGACTTCAGTACTTCTAAAAAAATGTAAGGGCAGTTAAACAGAATTAATTTACTATGAAAGAAGCTTCTACTGGCAAACCAGAATTTATGAAACAAAACAGTTACTCTGAGAATAGTTTTGGATTACATTATAATACTTAGAAAGAACACACCAAGAACTTAACAGACAGATAATTTCTTACATTTATGCTGCTACAAGGTTTACTTATATTTTATTGTCACAATTTTTGTATTAGTCAAACTGTAAGCCCTGAATTCAAAGCATCAAATTCCAACCATTGATTTTGTTAGCATTCTGAGGTTTTTTCACCCCTAGACCATACTGAAATAAGACACCTAAAGGCAGAAATTATTTAAAGACAGTTTATAAAGCTCTATTGACTTCCCTTGCCAGGCATATACAAACCCCACAGAAACCACAGTATTTTTAATTTTGCAGAAGTGGTTGGATTACCGTTTTTTTTTAAAGGATAGTTTTAAATGAGGTGTCACACATAAATAAGTATGGATTTCCCAAAAGGAGCCCCACCACTTACAGTGACCAGGTCCAATGGTGTTTGTCCTTCTTGGTTTTTCAGAGTAGGATCAGCCCCATGTGCCAGTAACAAGGCACAGAGCTGAGTCCTTCCTTTCTGGGCTGCTTCATGAAGCGGTGTGAAAGCCCATTTGTCTGTAGCATTCACACATGCATTATATTTTATAAGTAAAGCTGCTACATCAACATGCTGGAAAAGTAAAACACATCTGTTAAATTCCAAGGTACCACAGTGTACTAAAATAATTCAGAACTATTACTGTTATTTCTCTGTAATCAGAATAATTCTGAATTTTCTTAGAATGCATTTAATTATGATTTTAGAAAGTATTAAAGCAAGGTGTTTTCTTCCTCACCTATGACATATCAGCGAAAAGTTAAGTAAGATTTGTTCTCTTGTGAAAAAAGGATAGAGTAAAACAAAATTCCAAATCCAGAGGAATCTGAAAGAAAAAAAGCCTGATTCTGAACTTCCAGTTTGGAAAGTTCTCCAACTGTTTTGACTAAAGACTCGATTCAAGGACAAAGATTCAGGAAGTTCACAAAAACAACTGCTGTCTCAACAGCATTCATATAAGTGAAAGTGAGATCTTCCTGATAAAATTTGACTGGCACAGGTAAGGAAGGGCATTTTACAGAACACCTTTCAGCCTACTGGCTTTTCAGGCATTCGTGGTCAGAAAACTCCATTTGTGACTTTACAAATTCATAAGAGTCTTTACCTACAACATAAGCTGTGATCTAATTATTCATTCTGTGTCTTACAAATAAGATTACACTATAACTCAATAGCAAAAGCATTCTACAGAGGCTTAAAGTGCTGTCAGTGAAATGTATCATTTAAAAAGAAATAAATAAAGTCTTGGAAAGTTTGAGATATTTACCCCATAAGATGCTGCATTATGCAGAGGAATCAAGCCTCCTTTATCCTGCGCATTCACATCTGCTCCATGCTGCAACAGGTATTCTGCAACCTCCAAATTATTGTAACCAGCTGGAATTGCAGAAGGACAGAATGAATAGAATTAAAACACCACCACCAACAGGCTGTGGAGAAGTTAATAATTAACTTAAATTACTTGAAAGTAAATTAAATTGTCAGTCCCAGTGAAGACAGTGCAATACACATTATGAAGGACAGCATTACCTTAAGAGTATCTGGATTTAAAACCCGTCAATAAACAATAAAAGACCTTCTCTGGCTAGACAGAACAGGAAAATAATTAAACAGTTTGAAAAGCAACCTAAAATTAATATGCATAAGAATCTAATTTTTTTAAAGAAAAGGTAATGAATCCTCCAGCTTGAGGCTACACTATAAACTTGCAGACATACAAAGTTCAGCCACAGTAATTAGTAACCAATCAAACTAGTTAATTAGAGCACTGACCTGCTAAATGTAGCGGTGTAGAATGCCGTCCTTGTGTGTCCCGACAGTTGACATTGTCAGGTGAACAGAGCTTTTTTACTCGGGCCAAACAACCTTTCTTTGCAGCATCTAGGAGAGCTGCATCTCCTCTAAGCAGGTCTTGAATATCAGTATCACCATCTTTAACAAGGTCTAGAGGAGTATTTCCATCCCTGTTTTTCTTTGTAGGGTCAGCTCCATGCTGTGCACACCAAAAACAGGTGGTAAGTATGTCAGTAGAATAAACATAATGCATCTTAGGCATCTAATGCCTTGTTGAGCAAATATTCTCACGCATACTGGAATCCTGGAGAGAGCCTTCCATTTACTGTGTGAAAAAGGACAACATGGGTACTAACAGTACCCCTTTTACTGAAAAGATTTAACTACAATAATTTAGAAACCACAAATCAATTTCTGAAACCTAAATGGACTTTGAAAGTTAACAAGAAAGAAATTTACCTCCCTCCAGCATATGTAATACCTGTAACAGAAGTTTGCAAATCTCGTATTTTCCTTTTGCTGCAGCTTCATGCAAGGGGGTGAATTTCCACAAGTCAGCTACATTGACAACGGCACCATGTTTAACCAACAGCTCTGCAACTTCATAGTGACCATATGAGCAGGCGTTATGTAAAGGGACAAGCCCTCTGGAAACAAAAGAAGAGAAAAACTCTCTTTAAAAACAGGGTATTTTTAAAACAACGATATAAACTTAAAACACAATGCATCTTTGACCATGTCAAGCCATAACAAATTATTTCCCTACCGCCCCCCCCCCCAACAGTCTAATATAGTAGGAATATCTACTGCAATAAAAACTTAATCAGCAGGGCACTAAAGAGAAGTAAAAGGACAGGGCCAGAGAAATTCTTGACGCTCCAATCTTAAGTACTGCAAAATGCTTTTGGATATTCTTAACATCTTCATTCCAGGACGCTTATCAGCTAGCAATATTCAAAAGCTGATAGACATGACCAATTACAATTGCCAAGAAAATATATACTCAAGCATTTACCCCTTATCTTTTGCATGTACATCAGCTCCATGCTGAAGAAGATACTCCACAACAGATACTCTGTTGTATCCAGCTGCAAAATGAAGTGGTGTAGACTGACGTCCTTCAATATCTCTGCAGTTCACACTCTGGACTGTACACAGCTTCTGTGAATTTCCCCAAACAAAACACGTCACTATATATAGTGTTGACACTTCTAATCTAGTCATAGAATATTGTTATACACATCTGTTTTTTATTGTTATACACATATGTTTTATGTTATAAAACATACCTGTTTTCAATAAAAAACCATTATTTTTACAGTCTTTACACATTTTGTCCTGAGGGAAAAATCCACCTGCCCCCAGATCCACACCTCTGACTTTAACCTAAAGCTTTTTATATAAGGCAAACATCCGGAGGTGATGAATATGGTACTCTGCAATCTGCAATAATTGTTCAATACAAAGGTTTTAGGATTGATCATAATTCTAAAGCAGTCAGTGAAGGATTGTCTAATCGCTTGCTTTGAGAAATTATACACTGACATATAATTCTGTGCTACTTTGGCTGGGGTGCAGTTAATTTTCTTCACAGGCTGTTTTGGACTTGTGCTGCACACAGGGCTGATAATACAGACATGTTGTTGTCATTGCTGAGCAGGGCTCATACAGAGCCAAGGCCTTTTCATGCTGCCACACTGGAGAGCAGGCTGGGGGGTGACACAGCCAGGACAGGTGACCCCAACTGACCAAAGGGCTGCTCCAGAGCAGAAGGCATCATGCTCAGTACATAAAGTGGGGGAACAAGGAGGAAGGGGAGAACATTTGTAGTGATGGAGCTTGTCTTCCCAAGTCACTGTTACCCAAGATGGGGCCCTGCTCTCCTGGGGATGGCTGAACACCTGCCTGCCCATGGGAAGTAATTAAATAACTCCTTGTTCTGTTTTGCTTGTGTGCGTGGCTTTTGCTTTCTCTATTAAGCTGCCTTAATCTCAGCCCATGAGTTTTCCAGCTTTTACCCTTCTGATTCTCTCCTGATCCTGCTTGGGGGAAATTGACCAAGCATCTGTGTGGGGCTTGGTTGCTGGCTGAGGTTAAACCATGACAAATTCCCTCTTCCTTTGAAGGAGAGGTTTAAGCTTACTTTTACGGTATCCACATCTCCAGCCTTCGCAGCCTCCAGCAACTGTCGATCTGCATCAGAATTACCTAATGGGATACCTTCTGCAAAATAAATGAGATTGCACGACAGGTAAGTGTAGCCAGTTGAAGAAATTTGTTAAGACAGGAAATAACTTGAGTTTTTTTAAAGGGAAATCCTTGAAATAAAGTTAACCAATTACCAACAAGTTTTGTCTCTGTTTACTATCTACAACTATAGCTGCTAGAGCTAATGGTGTTTAGCCATTAGCTAATGGGAAGTTAATTTCAGCAACATGCTTCCTGTATGTTTTGGAATATTGTGGAACCAACAAAGCATTCTTATTTCAGTTTCAGAATTAGACCAGATCAAGTTTATGTATGTATTATAATATCCAAACCTTACTCTTGAAAACCCACCTACACTGTTGTATCCACTCACAAATGCAAATCAAGCATTTTGTGTTTTAGAAATTAATTTTCTACTTTCAAGATTCCCCCCACCCTGTGTCAGGATTTTAATAAAATTATTCCAGGTGACTGTACCCCAAAATCTTCATATCTGATTATCCAGACAGTAAATGATATTGTTAAGTAGGGAGTAAAACATCACCCAGTACTGTCCTTCATTTTTGTTGATTAGTCTTCACTATTATCTGGCAGCACTTGGAACAGCAAGTAAAACGAAGCACCTCAGTGGATGTTGAATAACTCAGCATACCTTGTAGTAGCTGTTGCACACTTTCAGTCCCCATTTGTAAGGCTGTAAAGCCCTGCAGGGATACGATGGAAGGATCACATCCAGAGCTCAGCAGCAACCTGCATGTCTGAAGATGACCACAATGTGCTGCTCTATGAAGAGAGGTCTGGCCAAGATTATCTAATGCATTAACCTAAAAAACAACACAGACAAGAAATACCACCATCAAGTTGGTATTAAGATGTTTTCATTGCTGACTGGGAACATTTCACAAGTAGTATCCCTACTTTAATAAAAAGAACGTGTTTAGTATATTTCCAAAGGTGATGACATTTCAAACAAAAACAGTTCATAAAGTAGCCCCCTTTTAGAAGGATGGAAATAATCCAGTGCATTTTTACCACAAACAGGAGTAATTCACTATTTTGCTCCTCACAGTACAGATCTTCAGTGCTAACATGTAGAACAGCTTCTACCTTGCATTGACTTATTATGGTTTCTCAGACTGAGGGCTTCCTATCTGTTGGTTCAGTCAAAGTGTATTCAACAATTTAAAACTCTGCACCCAAACCCTACTTTAATTCCCTACTCTTCCTCTGGTTTTGGAAACTTCATATGGTCAGGCTACAATCAAATTTCTATGAAAGAGATTCAACTCAATCTTGGAGGGTTCAAGCACTACAGAGCCTCTCCTTTCTACATTTTCTTTTTGTGGAAGTTTGAACTAAACATTGTGTTATGAATTAACATTTTGCCTTTTAATTTTACTTTTTACTGCATACAACATCATGTAAAGTCTGTCACATAGTTCAGTTTAGCTTCTTGCTGTTCATATACACCCCCCACTTTTTTTCCTCATGTACTCCATTATTCCTGCTGGACAATGAAGCATTGAATAAGACATTTTGAAAGTTTTCCATTCCCAGAGAGAACTACGTCCTCACTTCTTAAAAACAGGACCAAACCAATGATGATTCTGTAATGTATAGGGCTGTACTGATGGATTGATGGCCTGTGGCTGAAGTCTACAAATCTAGAACTTTCCAAAACAAGTTGTTTTACAAAAACTTCCACTCTCCCGGTGTGAAAACCTGTATAGTATATGAATGTCAACAAAAGTATGATACTCATACCTTAGCTTCATGTTTCACAACTACTTCAACAACATCATTATGAGCTTTTTCTGATGCCACATGCAGAGGAGTCAAGAAGCTAAAAAAAAAATAATAATTCAAAATGTATTTTGCAAAATCTTCTACACAAACAGTTAAGAGCATTCATTTGTAAACACTCACTCTTTTGTTTTTTCATTGATATTGGCTCCTTTCCTCAGCAGCAATTCACATACTTGTTTCCTCTTAGGATATGGAGATGCAGCAGCACAGTGCTGTAAACATGAAAAAGTTTACAATTAACAACTAGCTGGCAATATCCAGGTTTTGCTGATCAGCTGGCAGTTAAGAGCTGCTGACATACAAAGACAACAGAAAAAAACCCCAAAACCTGCAGACACTTATTAATTTGGAAGATTCCACGCAGGCTTTTGGATTTACTCTGGTATTTTCAAGAACTCCCCTTTCTAATAACTGCTGGAAACCATCAAAACAAAGCCAGCGTACATAGATTGCTGCTGCTTAAAATAAGACTATTCTACAAAACCCAGTCATTTAGACTATCTAAACAGGCCTAAATAATTTATGTTGTTCTTAACATTAACAACAAAATACCAGTCAGTGTTATTTGCTTAGCTAGACACTGGGTATTCCAGGTTGGTCTGAATTACAGCACCTGACACTGCAGTATTTATTGCTAAACTATTAGCTAGTGTGCTTAGGTTAGTCACAATATATACAAAACCATTAATAAATGCTGAGATATTACCAATGCTGTCTCATGTGTCTGAGGATGCTTGAAGTTCACTGTTTCCAAAGAAAGATGTTTCTTTATACGAGCTACATCCGATTCTCTTGCAGCCTGCAGCAGTGAGTGACCTTTGAATTCATCTTAAAAAACAAAGAAATACATAGCAGAGGGTTACACTCCTTGGCTCAAGAAGGATCAAGAGAATTGCTTCTTTCAGTTAAAAAAAAAAGAAATTAATTGTATTCAGCAGACCATGGAGCACACATTTCCAAGTCTGACTCAAGCTATTACATCAATTGACAGAACTTGTTAGTTAAGTCAAAACACTACACAGCTTTTGCTTTGTTTCTAAACCAAAGCCAAACACATCAAACTGGCTGCCCAAGATCTATTTCACTCGCCACTCTGTAGGTTCTACTGTTCACACAGGTACTAACTCAGGCATATAAAAATCTCTACTTCTGACCTATTTCTGGAAAACCCTTTCTAGATGCTTTCATGAAGTCTAGTGTAGTATTTACTGACAATTCTTGTAAATATCCCAGAAAGTTATTGTTTCACCACTCAAAGACAGAATCTGAGTTCACTCTTTTCACTCTAAGTTTGCTGGACAAAAATCAATGCCCTTCATCAGTTTTTTTTAACTTTCAGTAATTGTGGCACATTCAAACGTATTCAGCATTCCAAACAGTTACTCTTTTCTTCAAAGAAAAAAACTGTGGAATAAAAATTAATATTTCAACAATCTTGATGCAATGACAGGAACAAGTATGGGATATGAAAGTGTACTGGCAAGGTCATGAGAGAAAGCATTTAATAGGGGAAAAGCTACAAAACCCATCACAACCACTTGACTATAAAACTGACATTAAAATTTTAAATGCCTTCATTCAGAAAATACAGCAGTTTCAAATTATAAACAGTGAAATATACTGTGTAACATTGCACAATTACTGTTAAAGCGTAAGCATTTTCCAAATCTGGGTCCTGGCAGGTCACTGTCTAGGGAATCTAATGACACATTACAAGCTGTAACTGCAGAACTGATCCCACTTGATACTCACATGCTAATCGTTCTTTTAACTGGGGCGTTGGAGCCAAATCAATGGTGCTTTTGTTGTGACAGTTCAACAGTGTTGGGTCAGCACCATAACTTAACAAAAGAGAACATACTTCCACCCTGTTCTTAGAAGCTGCTTCATGCAGAGGGGTGAATTGCCACAGATCCATTGCATTCACACATGCTCCATGCTTGAAAGGGAAAGGGGTAAAAAAAGATGCAATCAAAACCAGGACGTTAGCAAAAGACTATGTTATTAGTTTTAATACAGTAGACTGTTAAAATAAAAATCAATGCTTATATGCAAACTGTTTCCAAGACACTAATTTTCAATCTAACACAACATTTCAGCACATTGTGGTTTTTAATCACCTGGTGTCCCACAGGTACAATCAAAGAATCCAAAGGCTAGCTAGTCTTTTCAGGCTTATTTCAGAAAAGAAAGGAGCTCTGCTACAGGTCAGATCAGAGAAAGAGAAATATTCACATTCTCCAAATCACCTGTGAACAAGCTCTGGTTCTTTGCAGCTCTAGAAAATGTCTAGAGTGACCAGATGCACTAAGATAAATACATGTTCTGTGAATAACCCCCAAGATATGAATGCCACGGTATCTAAACTGAGATGGGCACTCAATTTTAGTTCAAAACATTTAAGTACAAGATTCTACAAGTAATACCCCTGAATGAGTAACGTATGTGTAATTCTTCTCCAGTAACATTTTGACTGTACTTCAAATTCAGTCTGTAAGCAAGTACATGCTCTTTCCCATTGCTTCTCTTAAAGATGTATACCTTTGCAAAAAGTAATTCAGAATTCTCTAGAGCAGAAATCCAATACAGAATACAACTCTAGCTAAATTGTTAAGACACACAGTAGTGTATAGGCAAAAGCTCATTTGTGGGGTTGTGTCTAGTACCACCACTGTAAAAATTCACTTTACAACTGGCCCCTGAAGTAAAAAAAATCACGACTCTTTACACTTACTGCAATGTAAGCTTATTTCAATAGGTTTTTTTCACTTAATTTTTTGCTAAACAAATAGAAAGATATATGGAATTAGTAGGGGGCTGAAACACACACAGCAGAACAAGAGCTATTCCCTGAGCAGCCAAATGTCTGGAGTTAGATATCAGAACACTCTCAGTTTTTATAACAATCTTGATTTGCTGTGGCAGCTGAGAATAGGCACAGCTCAAAACTCCTTTGGTGGAGTACACATACTATGCTGCAGCTCACATCTTCAAGCCACTAGTTTAATGTGTATCATACTTATCTTCAAGACTAACATAATCCAGATACACTGCTTCAGTTCCAAGAGTTCCCTTTCATCTAGGAAAACTGACAGGTTTCTCCTTCTTCGGGGTAAAGGCTACAATTCAGGGCCAGAACTGATGCTGTAAAGTTAATTTCCTCCAAAGACTAACTGCTCTTTAATTTTAAAACATTTACTATCTTTACCAGTATTATTTTTAAACCTCTGTTATTGCTTTGTCTTCTAAAATATTCTTCTACTGTCAAACTCAAAACATCAGCTTGTAGGGTGTTTTTCGGTGCCTTTTTTTTTTTTTGGATTGAGATAAGCAGTACCTACTTGGTGGTATGAAAATATTTAACTTTGGAGCAGAGAGAGTTAAAAACAGAAAGCATATTTATAAAGAAAAAGCTTCCTTGCAAGCAGAAGATTCTGTAGCTCCAGCTTAATAATCACTAACATGTAGAGCAAAAGCAATTTATCATTCTTTAAGTTTTGTAAATCTATGTACGAAATAAGAAAATATGCAACTTGTATTAGTCTATTATAAACTGTTCTTATTTAATAATATGCAATTTGATCTCTTCAAAGACCAACCTTTACTAGAAGCTCTGTTACTTCATAATGACCATAGGAACAGGCATTGTGAAGTGGTACCAGATCTCTACATGGAAGAAAAAGGAGAAGGATGATTAGTTTAGTACACATATATTAATTTCAAATGCATCTAACACATTGCAGCTGGCATTACACTTCATGCTGAACATTTTACAAAAATAGTATGACAAATGTTCAAATGAAACTGTGGGGAAGTAAGAAGCTGAAGAAGAAACCAGAAAATCCCATTAGCATTTATCAGAACAGTAACCATCCAAAACAATCAGAAGATGAGAGGTGAATTGCATTGTCTCACTGCAGAGGAAATGGTTCCACTCAGAATTGCAACCCTAAGCAGGAAGAACTATCTGCAGGGGATGTTCAGGAGTGACCCTAATTATATCCTTTTTCACAAGAACAATGCTGTAATATCTTCTCCTGTGAAAACTAACCAACTAACTAATGCAACTAACTTGCTTTTTGTCACAACAGAAAGGTTAAAGGTGAGAAAACAGTCTAAAGTTGGAAATTCTCTGTGGTTAAAACAGTTTTACTGCTCTTTACTTCACCTCAATTTTTTATGGATTCTGTTTATTCTGAACAAAGGGAAAAAGGAACCTACCCTTTATCCTTAGCGTGCACATCAGCTCCATGCTGCAGTAATAGCTGGACTATTTTCACACGGTTATACCCAGCTGCTAAATGTAATGGAGTAGACTGAAACAAGAGAATGCAGAATGAATCAGTAACACCAAATCAAGGTTGAGTTTCTATTTCTTTTTCCAGAACTTGTTAGCAGTACTAAATGCTGAAGTCCTTTAAGTCCTTTAAGCTTTACAAGCTTAAAAAAAAATCTCAGAGTGCTTGAACCAGACATTTGATAACTATGTTCATTGTTCACTGACTACTCTTGAAGTCAACATAAACACAAATCCCAAATTTACTCCATCACTAATACAAAGGCCATTTTTGGTTTTTTAGCCTACCATTAGCTATAAATACTTTCCTGGCACAAACTACATTCTTGTGAAAGGGGAAGTAGGGAAGACCATTAGCAACAACGACTGTTAACTATGAAGAAGTCTCTCTGCCAATCACTGAAGTTTGAAAATTATCAAGAGGGATTGTTATCCACATTTGTGAATGCAGTGAGCAGGGTGTGGGGGAAATTTCATCTCTTCTAAATTCTCACCCTCCAGAGAGCAGACTGATGACTAACTGCTCTATGATCTTTTCTAGCAAATGCATACAAGCATCAGCAGCGCTAAAGGCAGAGCTATGAATTAGTGAGGAGGAATCCTATCCTCTTCCATTTACAAACCCATCCACTGAACCAGATTTCTACAGTTCCTAGAGGATAAGCCTCATAACCAGATGAGAAAACAGAGATGTATCAGTGGTTTGGAGATCCCAGTATCTTACCACAAAGCTTCACAAAAGGGAAGTAACTAAACCAAGACTTGGGTGAATAAGTACAAATACTTAATGAGAATAATGATGCCAAAAAGTGATACTCAATAACCTGAATGTTCTGTAAGCTAGGGGCTGAACCCAGAAGACTCGGTATTTTTCAGAAAGGAGATTCTGAACATTTTAATGTATTTCTTTACCATTACTTACAGCAATGAGCAGCTTGCTCCTGAATCAGGAGCAGCAACTTGCCTAAGGGTGTATGTCAAATAAAGCACCTGTGTTTCTCCCTGACAGGGACGAAAATCTGTGCAAAGGCCTCGTTTCTTTATCACTGCAGATATGAAGGTCAAGCTGAAGCTTCAACTGAGAAGGTGTTTGTTTATTGCTCCTATACAGAATTACATGCATAGTCCTTTTAAGATTAAAAAACAAACAAAAAAACCTCAGCTGGCTGCTAGAGAGGTGGAATCTTGTTTTCCCACATACAGTGAAGAAAGTAGATTTTATGCTTAACATTTTTAAAATCTGGCCAAACAATAACTTGATCACATAAGAGATAACTACTTTTAAATCAGTTTTAAACAAAAATACCTTTCTGCCATCACTTGCATGACAGTTAACATTTAATGGTGTAAGAAGAGACATCATCTTTTCCTCATTTCCACTCCTGAAAAACAAGATGTGAAATGAGCAGAAATATTCTTATCCCAATTTTTAGTAGCTTATTTTGGTTTTATATTTTTCACTGTGGTAATGTTCAACAGATCTGAAGCAACACATTCCCCTCTGTATTGTCAGCATTAAAGAGAAAACAAAAATGCATTTATGCAACCACTTTTGTAGCTTCATTCACAGAAAACAGGCAAAACTTAGCATCTAGATGGAATGCAAGCTCCAAAGACTACATATCTATATATTAATTACACAAAATTCTGCAAATATAACTAATTACACTTATTTTCCAAACATACATACCTGGCACTTTCTAAGAGCTCATCTTTCTTGTATTCACCTAGAAGACAAAAGGGCTTTCTTTAGCTATCAAATAAGTATCTGTATGTGAAGTTCACTATTTATCCTCCTCTTCAAAAATTTTAGAGAACATAAGTGCTAGAGTACTTACAAACACTCTTTTCAGTTGTTAAAGAGAGCTTTTAAAAAAGAGGAAGGGCGAGTTTTTACACAGGCGGGTATCGATAGGACAAAGGGAAATGCGCTCAAACTGGAAGAGGAGAGATTTAGATTAAATGTTAGGAGGAAATTCCTTACTCAGAGGGTAGTGAGGCACTGGAATAGGCTGCCCAGAGAAGTTGTGGATTCCTTGCCCCTGGATGTGTTTAAGGCCACGTTCGATGGGGTCTGGGCAGCCTGGTCTAGTCAATGTTCCTGCCCATGACAGGAGGATGGAATTAAGTGATCTTCAGGGTCCCTTCCAACCTAAGCCATTCTAAAAGCCAGTCTATGACTCTAAAAATTTGACAGTTAATTACTGAACTAGCATGATAAACTATCCAGAACACATGCCATGACTGAGATGATGAAAGCCATATGGGAATTCTATTTAGAATTTTAAACCAGAAACAAGTTAAAGTAGTATCAAATAGACAAGCTCCTAACTACTGTGTTACATCAATTCAACTGTTACTAGTCATAAAGGAATCTAAAGATTATCACTTACCAGTCAGCACTGCTTTTGCAGACGGGTCTGCTAAATCCAAAGCTGTTCTTCCATCTGTGTTCCGGACGGTTGGTTCAGCACCATGCTGCAACAGTACTACAAAAATGCCAAAGTTTTCCATAAGAAAACAATTCTAGAAGACAAGGTTTATGAGACATATCATTACTGTAATCTTCAAACAACAAAAGAAACATTCTAACTTCCTTTTTCAAATTTTTAATGTCAGCATTCTGCAATGTCATCTGTGACCAGTGTCTCTGATGAAACATGTCTAGACACATTTCAAGAGAAAAAAGCAGATCAGAAAGAGAACAACTAGAGACTGACAACAGACAATCTCAGCTGAAAGCCTGTGACCAACCCACCACAAAACTCAGCTATTTTCCATCAGCTCCAGAGCATGCTGGCCCAAATCCTGTGTTCTCCTAACCTGCAGACCAGCAGTGGCAGGCCATGCATGCTGCACTCAGGTCAGACAGGCAATGTTATCTGTACAGCTCTCTAGAGCTTCACAGCTCTCTTAAAGTAAATAGAAGCAAACCACACAATCAAGAAATGTGTCTTGACTACGTGTCTAACTTTCTACTTCCTCCTTAAAGAGTTCCTCTTAAGAACTGTGTACGTAAAACAGGTAGTCAATATAACTGAAGTTTTCCCATCCTTAACTAGTTTAACGCAGCTGCTACACATAAGAGAGAATGAATCCATTATTAAGATCACTTTTGTTCTTCTCACTGCACTGTGATCAGAAGCAGAAGGCAGCATAACAGTCTAGGCTGAAACAGAAGAGAATTTAGCTCCACCATGTCACTTTAAAGCACTTTTCCCATGATGAACCTTTATAGGTAGACAATTATAAAAAAAGATCCAAAAACCTGTATCTTGTAACAGTGACATATGAACTGAGGTTTATGAAAGATGTTTACTTTTAACCCTTGTATCAGCCATAGCTCCACAGAGTTAAAATGGTCTTAAAAGGGTTCTTGATTTTCCACAGTGAAAACAAGTGAGTCAGTCACAGGAAGAGTGGGAGAAAATTACCAATGCAGACATCTGTCTTCCCCTTAATGGCAGCTTCATGAAGGGGAGTGTAATTCCAATTATCTCGAGCATTGGGATCTGCACCGTGCCGCAAGAGCAGATTGACAACTTCAGCATGGCCAAAGGAGCAGGCGTTGTGAAGGGGAATAAGGCCTCCATCATCCCGTGCGTGGACATTGGCACCACTCTGAAGTAAATATTCAACCACATCCTTCCGACCAAAACCTGGAAAAGGGAGAAAAGGCTTCAGGGTGGGGTAAGAGAAATTCCTGCCCCAGATGTGCAGATTAAACCAACAAACTTCAGTCACAGTAACCACTCCTAAAGACAATCACAAGTGGCATGGTTTGCTAAAGAAGCATTTACACACTAAGGATGCTTCTGAAACTCTTAAAACTTAGATTGAATTCAGCAGAAAAGTAATATTAAAGATTTCAGAAACAATTAATATCTTGATAGGGTTCCCTCAAATTTCAGCTGCATCTGGCATACTTCTATAATGGCAAATGAACTAGGACATCAAACTGTATCTATATTTGCTTTATTATCTCCATATGAGGCCAGAATGCTTTAAGATTTCTGCTTGTAGCCATTATACCCATCTGGTTATGTTCCAAAGGCCACCTCAAAGGTTCCACGAAACACCAGTGGTACATATCTTAGCTTACCAGCACCTCGCCTAGGAACCACAGACCCTACAGCAAATTCACTTTTGAGTCTCACTATGCCACTTACCCACCCTGCCTGTCCTAACAGAGAACAGAAGCTCAAAATACTTGGGATGAGAACTGGATCAGACACGTGGTCCATGCAAAACCAATTTATCTGCACAGCCACAGTAAGTCACATTCACTGCACATGCAAGCATATTTCTGCTGCCAAAAAAAATATTAGTGGCTATACCCATGCAGTCTTATTGTCTATAATTCATTACATGCATAATGTTTCTCATTCTTCAATATGTTCAGCTATCCTAAGTATTTTAGATACTGTTATTTTTCTTAAACGTGTCCTGATATTTTTCTTGTTTCCTCAAGCTTTCAGAAAATTCTGTTTATAGTTTGAATATATACTCAAAATGTACTAAATTATTTTGTGAAACTACTCAAAAGAGACCTTCACATGTGCAGGAGTCCCGCAAACGCATAATCAAAACTGTTATTTGATGACAGACTGCTTGGTATTTTCTTCTGAGTACCAAAAAATGTTCTCCAGGACTGCTGCAATTACATTACAAAAGATTCTGATCAAATTCTTTATTACATATCTGGTAGCTAAACCACTCATTCTTGTACAGAAGGCATTCCTACCCCTCAAGGTATTGATGTAAAGCCATGTCTTTACACGTAAAATTCCTCATCAGGAATCGACATCGTAATTGAAAATCAGCTGTAGTAAACCTTATTATAGGCATAAAGAATTCCCTCAGATCCCTCTATTTAATACAGAGGTTCAATCAGATACAATTCATGAGCAATCCACAGCTTCTCTCTCAGCAAAGCCTGCATTTATTCACAAAGTACCTTCAGTACAGCAACACCCCTGTAGCTAATTTAATGTCCATGAAATGAACTCATTTGTATCACATCTATTTTTTTAACTTCTCTCCAGCCCTGAGTGCACAGCAGGAATTCCTTACTTCCTTGGGGAAGCATCTGTACAACAGGGCACCATATATGGAAGGGGAATTATTTTCCCATTACTTTCTAAAGGATGCATGAGTACAGAGGAAGTGGCCAAACTGCACAATGGTCTCTGCCTCTGCTCTTTTTCCTGAGAGTGGAAAGCAAAGGCAGCTTTTGCTATCACAGGAAGGCAGTCACTGCCTACTCTAACAGCTCCTCTTCACCATTAGCTGGCTGCAGTAAAAACTATTTCAACACTTTAAAAAACCCCAACATGGTAATTTTTAAGAGGTAGGTGTTTACTTTAGCTCTTGGGCTTTTATGAAGAGACCACGTAAAAGGGATTACACCTTTCAACTGTGCAAGGTAATGGTCTTATCATCATGAACTCTTTGTTTTAACTGCCAAGAAGAAAGGCTGGCTGCTCAGGACCTCTTCTACCATCTGCGACACTTGAGCAGCTCACTGCACTTGTTCCCCGGAAAGTTATAATTTTTTAGCTGACAATTCACAATTATTAATCATAGTAGAAATGTACAACTGTGTATAATTTTAAAAAGGTATTCATTTACAATCACTGTGGGTTATAATTGACATTCAGCTACTTCTGATGGGATAAAAAGCTAACAGAAAGAACTCAGCTCAAATTCTTCTCCCCTACCCTGGGTGTTCATATATTTTATGAAATTTAGATTGCAGGAAGGGCATTTTAGTACCTGCCAAGTCCTTAAAACCTTGTGATACTTTGACACACACTGTGATGAAAAAGACTGACTTGAGGAAGTAGATGCAGTTTATGATGGGAGAGGACGGAGCCTCTTTTATTGTGAAGGATGGTGGGCTCTAGACTAAACCTTCAGGATAACTTAACTATCACACACACAGTTGTGTATTACAAAATCCAAAGAGCAACCTCCTGCAAACCTCCAATATGTATTACTTCTGATAATGACACATTTCTAGGGGGAGCCTGAAGATTTTTTTTCTTTTATATCTTTTACTTCAAAATCTGCCTTTACAAACTGACACATGGAAAAAGAGGAATTTGGTTTATTTAAAAAAAAATTGTTAAGTAAGATCTGGGAAAAGATTTAAAAAATAGAACTCAAGTTCAGACCCAGAATGCCACTAAAAAAGGAAAAAAGAACAAAACAAAACATGGTGACATGGTGTGTTTCAGCTCCAATTCCTCCATAAAAGAAGTCTTGAAACTGAATGAAACTAGTCAGAGAAGTTTTGTAATCTATTTTCTAAGAACACCCAGACAACTAGGATAAACAAAGCCAGAATAAAAGAGATTTTTGCTTTTACTTCCTGGAATGTGACTCTTTCAGAGGCAAAGACAAAAGAAGTGAGTATTATTCCAACTGTGAATAACAGGGGAAAGGCAAAACCAGACAAAACCAGTCAGGCCCAAGTCCAAGAGCTACTTATGTCCACCTATCACACAAAGCCCATTGCAGGTGGGCTGACAACAGCAGAGTTCGACCTGAGGGGTAAAGAGTTCCTCAGAGAAATCACACAAGTGTTTTCTGTCCCATTTAACCAGAAACTCTCAGCATCTCCTACAGGCTGCTGTAGGAGAAACAATTAATTTCTCTGTAGCAAGTTGGAAGAAGACTCAGGATGACAACAGTGTCTCCCATTTACACACCAACCTGCTTAACCTTAACAATCTAACAGCTACCTGAACCTATGGCTATGCATTTTTGAAGAAAAATCTTTCTACAGAACAGGAGTTATTTAAAGTCAAGAAAGATCGCCCCTGTTCAGAGAGATAAACCAGATCATTATAGTGAATGAGAAACATCTTAGGCAAAAAAAACCCCCAAACTAACAAAAAGCAAATAAATAAATAAATAAAAACAACCCCTCACGTCTCCAAAATGCCCCAAAATACACACAGTTGTTTAGAAGTTCAGAGTTTACAAGTGGACAGGCAGGATTGATGCATATAAAAAAAAGCTAGAAAAATTGCTTTCCTCTGACAGGATATTTTAAGTTTTCTTCTGAGCTCTCTTGCCGATTAAGCTTCTTGAATTTATTAAATACTGCTGTCCTGAGGAGACTTTCAAGAATTTAGACTCTTAAGTTTGAGTCAAGCTCTCTTAACACGAGGAAAGGACACCTGAAGCAGAAACCTTTACCAAGGCAATCTAATAAAGAAATAAACATCTTTGTTACTATCCATATTGATTAGCTGAAAAGAAGCTGCTGTTTTCTGCAGCCTGTCAGCCCTGGAGTCCTACATCGAAGGCTGTAATTAAACCAAAACAACCAACATGCAAACAACAGTCACAGTCAGGTCTTTGTCTGAAAAGGTGGGATACAATCTTCTGGCCAGTATCCAGTGAAAGCAGTTGTCCTGTGACGTCAGCTGTTTGCTTACTTACGTCCTGAATTAACAAAGTCCATTTGTCAAAGATAAGAACGCAAAAAGCTTAGAAACGGTGTTGTCTGACAAACATCTTCACGCGTTCAATTCTAAAAACGCACAGGCCCGCTGAAATCTGTGAGAACTGTACGGGGGACATGCGCCCCTGTCAGAGCTCACGTGTCACAACACGAACAGCATAAACCCCACTCCAGATGTGTCCTCAAAGCCAGATGAGGTTTGTTTTTTCAAAAAAAAAAGGAAGGAAAAAGGAAATAAGCGAGCAGACGCAGCTGTACCGCTCGGCGACCCCTCCGCGTGGGTGACACCGGTTCGGTCCCGAGGCCGGGCAGGGCCGCGGGGCGGGGGCGATGCTCGGGGCCGGCGGAGCGCTCGGACCCCGGCGCTGCGCCCGGCCCGAACGGCGAGGCCCGAGCGGCCCGGCGCTCCCCCGCGGCCCGGCCCGGCCCGGCCCGGCGCCCCGGGGAGGCGGCGCTGCAGTCCGGCTCCCCTGCCCCGGTACCTGCGGCGAAGTGCAGCGGGCTGGACTTCCTGCCCGCCGTGTCCCGGCTGTTCACGTTCTCGGGCCGCACCAGCCGCTTGACCCGCTCCACGTCCCCGTTCCTGCAGGCCTCGAACAGCTCCCGGGCCGGCTCGGCCGCCGCCGCGCCGCAGCCCGGCGCCTCGACCAGGGCGGCCGCGCCGCCCGCGCACCTTCGCCCCGCCATGGCCGGGCCGGGCCCCGCGCAGCCCCCGCCCGCCGCCCCTCACGGCCCGGGGGCTCCGCACGCGCTCCCGGGCGGGCGCTGCGCCCGGCGGAGGGATCCGGGCACCGCCGGCCTCTTGCGCAGGCGCGCGCGGCGGGAGCCTCCCAGCGCCGGCCCTCGGTGCTGCGGCCCAGGCCGGAGCGAGCCCAGCGCGGCCCCTCACGGGCTGCCCTCAGTACCCCCTGCTCCCTCGGGAGGGATGGTGAGGAGCAGAAAATAAATACAGCCCCAGAGATTCGTCCCAGAAGAACAAATGTGCCTTTGGTGCTTTCAGTAGTTCAATGTAGGGATTTTTCTGTTCAGGGATTTTTCCCCCCTGCGAAGTGTGTAAGACTGCATTTTGGTGCCAATGGCTTCGTGATCCTTGCACAGTTGCTTATATAGAAAAATACTGTGACTCCGAGGAAGTTCAGAGCATAATAACTATGAAATGGAAATTATACAACATAAATGGCATAGTTCTCTTTATTAATCTCGACAAGCAGATATTAAGAAACCTGTTAGTTGACTAGTTGACTTTGCAAATTCAAGGTTTTGGAAGAGAACAGGAGGTGTCCTGTCCCTCCCTGCCCCTGCAGTTAGCTCATCGGCTTGATGGGGAAGCCTGAGCCTAGATGGGATTGACTGAAAGAGAATTCAGTTGATCATTCTGAAACGTGGGTGGTGGTTTGTTTTTTTTTTTTTTTTTTTCATTCACACCATATTAAAACACTTACTTTGGAAAAAGTAGTTGAATAGAGTCAGTACCTTCCTATTGCAAATGCAAAGATGAGAACCTCCAAAGTCAATTCACCTTGCAGACTTGTGCCACATTAGGAAATTAAATTACTTAAGTACAAGGGAAAAGATCCAGCACATTTGTACAGTCTAGTCACTTTCATTCTGTCAAACATCCCTGTCCCTGAAACAAGGCAGTTACATCCAAATTTTCTCTCCCTGGTCCATGCTAATGCCTAAACTGCGCTCAGGAATTTTTGGGGGGAGACTACAAGCTGTACCAGGCTGTCACCATGCTAGTGACAGAGCAAGGTCTGATGCTCGTGTCAGTGTGTGTTCAGTTTGGTAATTTACACACAGCCACAGCAGCAGAGTGACAGAAGAATGCAGCCAGCACAGGGCAGGAACCACATGTTTTAACAAATGTGATGCCTCAGCCATGTGTGTTTTCTGTAATCCCACTGGCTTCTCTCTGTGTCTCCATTGAAATTTCAAGCTGTGCTCAGCAGGCAAGGAATAGCCAGAGTCCCACACATGCATAATTCATCCACTGCTTTGCATGGGGCCATGATGTTCCCAAATAAACTGTCATCAGCTGTGGCTCACAGGCCCTCTTAGACCTTCCAACTTCTCCAAAGTGTGCATGATGAGAGCTTCCCTTCCTGCCTGCAGGCACCACAGACTGAAAACAAGACCTGCAATGCTGCCATTTGTATCTTTTATTATCACCATTAGCATAGCTTGGAAAACGATACAAACTTTTGAGTTCATAAATCCTTTTCTGGGCCTACAGCAGAAGCAGCAAATGCAATAACTTGACTGCTTTCATTTCAAAATTAAAGAGGGGACTTTATATCTAGAAATCTGTGGAAGTGCAAATAACTGGGTAAATCCAAACACATCCTGCTCCTCAGTCTTCTAAGTAATTTTAAATCCAGAACAATATTTTACTGTTCCACTGGAGCATGATTATAAAGAGCATGGCCTGAAATAAATTCTAGATTCTCTCCACATCACTATACCCAAAAGGTACTATTATTCTAAATTATCTGCAGCCTGATTTGCTTTTCCAGCATGTCTTTGTGATAGCTGACTGTGGAACTCAGCAGGTCTTTATGAATGGAAACAATAAAAAAAATTACACTGTAAGAGCAGGATTCAATTAGCCTTGAATTCAAGGAGGCAAAGACTCTCAGCATATTTTGGTACTGGTGTGTTAATAGCCTTCACAGTCACTTTTGAGATTCACCATACATACCCCCCTTTTATATGTTATTTATATGTTTATTTATTTTATGAGAAAATAATCTGTAAAATTCAATATTTTTCTTCCTTCTGTACAATAGCATGGTTAGAAAATCATAGCTGAAATATATGCCAAATCCCACTCAATACAGGTGGTAGGGACTTTTCTAGAGGCAGCAGGGGGTTTGTAACCCACCTGTTACTAACCCAGCCTGAGAGGCTCAGCCATGAACAGCTCAGAAACATTTCACTGTTATTCCTTTTAGTTTACTTTGTGATATAACAATGGCCTCTGCCTTTGAAGTGTATTTATTCTGGTGGCATAACCTCACAAAACAGAAACATGAAGTATTTTGGAATTGTGCTCAGTTTATTTAGGAACATGCTTGGTTGGTCACTAGAGGGCAGGAAAGGAAAGGAGATAGAAAGGAAGGAAAAAATAGAAAAAATGTGTTCTGAATTGTGAGAGCAAGATCAATTCCTGGAGCCAAAGATCTACATTAGTATGTCAGTATCCCCTTTTACCATGGCTAATGGTAATGATGGGCATAATGATAGCCATGAGCAAAGTTTTCCCTCTATGAGCCCCATCCAAACATCCCACCATCATTCACTGAAGTGTTTCCACATAAAGTGCTGAAGTATCATCCCCTCCTCAGCTCTGCTTGACAGATGAGTTTGACCATGGTCACACAGAGGGTGTAGAGCAGAATATTCCCCAAGGCCATCCTTCCTCCTACAGGTTCTCACACTTTGATCAAACACAGCTACACTCCTTTGCGAGACTCTGCAGGAAAATGCATCTGCACTGCACTTGCCCTGAGTATCAGCAGACTGTCCCAGAGAGCCAGGCTGCCATCCCAAATAAGTTCAAGAAATGCCACAGAAATTTCACTTAAAAGTATTCCAAGGTATCCAAGTGGTTTTCATAACAGCTTAGGACAGTCATTCTGGTTCTTTAGTGTGACAAGGAAAAATTGGCTAAAGATGTGTGACAGCTGCTGGCAAACTCATTCAAACTGACAAAACTCTTGAAGTAACTGCCTGCAGTGAAGACGTTCACTGCAAGAGCAATCACTTTTAATTGTAGGAATTTCCCTGGCTCATAATTTTATTCTGTTCTGAGTCAGATTTCTTAAATCATGGAGACATTATATTTTAGACTGTAAAGGTATGTCAGATCTATCCCAGTTTTTCAGCAGAAAGGTTTTCTGGCAAAATGATTTTTCCAGTTGCAGTGTACTCATAAAATTTAAGGGGAAATAAAAAGGGGGAAAAAAAAGAGCAGAAAACAAAAGGGTGAATGATATTATCTCTCTGACTTATTCCTTATACTCAGTCCATCTGCTTCAGTTTTGAAATTTGCATTTTTTACATGTGTCTAAAGTGGCCAGATTTACATGTTTTAGAGTTTAATGAAAGTTTGATGCCTGAGAGTATTTCTGCACTGTTTTTCCTTTACACAACAAATTTTTAATTTGCGTTCTCCAAGACAGAGGTATTGTTGCCTCATTATGTAATTTGTCAATGTTGATCTGCTTTACCCAAAACACTAGGTAGATTTTTCAGTTTGAACTCTGCATTCCTACTCTATGGGACTCATCTGAGATTTTGAGAATTCATCTATGGGGTCTGTAATTATATCTTTAAAATCTGTGCTGATAGTTGTAAGGTCTTTAAGACTCGTTTTAAAAACTTGAATCTTGGTTAATCATTGCTAACAAACTTTGAAGTCATCTCAGAAAAGCTCAGGACCTTTAAGCCTGCAATCTCTTGAACAAAACCATGAAATAATATTTCTCTGAATTATTACTATTCAGATTGACAAAAAGTTGAATTACCCATAAATCAAGTGCAGAGAGAGATACTCCTCAGAGTAACAGATATTCTGCATTTATTTTTGTGATTAATCAGAGCAGAAGTGCTAGTGATTTTAGAAAATGCAAAAGTGTACACATACAAACCAGTAGGTAGAGAAAGTCTTGGGAAGAGCAGTGACTGGCATGCACCAATCAATGCTTGAAACACCATAAATAACAACCAAAAAAGAAAAAGTCAAATGCAATATTAAGATGGAACAGGTGGATCATATTATCATTAGGGATTGTTCAAGATGCTGGAGAAAAACCCCTCTAAAATATTATTTTTAAGAATTTAAATCAAAATCTGGATCAGAAATACAACAGTTCCTGGGAGGATCAGTAGAATGGAGACGCTTTTCATAAAAAGTTACTAAAAAAGCTTTGCTTGTTAAGTCCATCAGATGAAGTCTCAGAGGGAAGATATGATTGCTCTATAAAGATCCTTGATGGGTAAGCATCAGGAAGGAGAAAAACTATTTAAGGTAAAGGACAGTGCTGACACAAGAACAAATGCATATAAACTAGCTATGGATGCAATTAGGCTGGATATGAGGAGATTTTTAACCATGAGAGAAACAAGAATTGGAAACAGCCTTCCAATTAGAAGTGTAAGGGTATAAAACCTAATTGACTCTTAAGACAGAGAGCCATACTGGTTTCAGAAAAGAATAATACAATATGTGTCATCAAGCAACTACACTTCAGGAGCAGTTTTGTTCCCTTATTCCTATGCATAGGCATATGTGTGGTTTACAAACTGTGTAGAGAATTAATATTTCTGCATTTTAAAAATTTTAAAGTCATTATCCTCATGTAATTTTAATCCATTACTACTGTGTCTGTACAGTACCTTTCAAACTGAGTAGGATTCATTTTGACATGGTGAAAGTGATTAGTCATCAAAATAGTTTTACGAAATAACTAATCAAATGGGATGATGTGACTAGCACATTATCACCTTCCATTTGAAACTCAAAGCTCATCTGTCACAACAGATAAAACTGAGAAACAAAGACAGGAAAATTTGAGCAAGAGAAACCATCTTCTGATCAATGCTGTGGTGAAAGACAAGATATTCATGCAATGAGCATGTAACACATGTTAGTTCAACATTAAAATATTTTGGATGCTAAAAATTGCACTGCAAACCTTGCAGACCTAAGGATAACAATGTACATCAGGATAAGTAAGTCCCTATTTTTTTTTGCGTGAAATGTGTGATAATTAGGTGGAGAACTGAGGAGACAGGAAGGCTGAGACTGTATTTGGTAAACAACCCGATGTGCTTTTCTGTCATCAAAGGCATCATTGTGCCTATCTCTGACTTTATACAAATAGACTGTCATGTTCCTGTTTATTATGGATGTATTGAAATTTAAGACTGATTAAGTCCCTCTTTAACGTTTTTAATTAAACTCTAAATTTTTCTGAAAGTAAAAATCACATCTTCAGTATGGTGGTCTGTAATGTTCTTCCTTGAAGTCTCACCTCAGTAATCCTACTTTATTACAGAAAGTAAAAATAATCATTATTGGAACATGTCTGGATTTTATACTCATCTGTGCAGTTTAAAAAATGACACAGACCTGCATTTTTTTAAAATTTAAACAGCAATAAAAAATTAATACAAAATCTCTATGGACTTTAATTTAATAGATTTGTAATTACAATTGTTTACACAGATTTAAACAAACAAAAAAGCCCCTAGGCATAAGTCAAAGCATCAGACATCCAACCAATAAGGAAAATCAACAGAAAAAAACTCTACTTTGCCTCTCTTTGTGACCAAATCTGTAAGATTTCCCTTAGAGCTTCCAGATCAATAACCTCTGTATGCATGAGAAGATCTTGTAGCAGCTCTGTGAAATCAGCTCCACGCTTCATGGGAAATGCCCTTCTGGCGATGCCCTTTCCTTTAGAACAAGAGGCCATCAGTCCCTCAGCTCATTTCCCCCCTGTAACTACACCCAAAGCAAATAAAGTGTACTTCAGACAGATTCTGTGCCATCCAAGGCATGGCTCAGCTCCACAGCTGGGGAACAGTTTGGAGACCATAAGGTAGATGAGCACTGGCTTTGCAGTGCTGATTTTTCCTGCACCATGAGCCTCATGTTTTGGTAGTCTAATTTGAAGGTGGTCAAGGCTGAAACAGACAATGCAAGTCACATCTAGAATGAGTCCTTTAGTGCTACCCATGCCAAAATAGCAAAATGGGCTCTGTGTCCAGACTGAGGACAAGCATGTGCTAAGGCCATCCCTGTGCTTTTCACCCTCCTGTGTTTAAGGGCCACAAGCTTTAAGTCAGAGTCTGGGATTGCAGCACCATTTTCTCAGCTTCTCCCAATAGACTCAAATGAGTTTCAGCCTGTTCTCCAATTCTTCCCCATTTCTTGCACAGACTTTGGCTAAGGCCTTACCCACTTTAATGAAATGAGATGGAACCAAAATTTTAGTGAGTGCAGACTTTAGAGCAGATGCTGCACCCTAAGCCTGATGCATGGCCCCCACAGCCAGTACAAGTAAAGAAGCAGCAGAGTTACCCTGCCTGCACTACTTTTCTGGTGAAATGACTAAACCTCAGTGTATTTACAAGCCTGTTGAGATCAAGAGATGTTACAGAAACTCTGGTTTTCAAGAAGCTTTAGTGCTTTCTATTAATGATCTCATTTTCCATATTATTAACTGTCTCCTAATACCCAATGTTTCCCCTATAAATTATCTGATAAAAGTGAAGAAGTGCTTGTAATAGCCTCCATTGCATGAAAGCCTGAAAGAACAACACATTATACTTTAATTGTTGTTACCTGAGTGTGACGGTGGTCACAGGGGTTGTCAGGTGAGGGAAGAGATGAGAATGTTGACTCCATGTTCAGAAGGCTCGATTTATTATTTTATGATATATATTACATTAAAACCATACTAAAAAGAATAGAAGGAAAAGTTTCATCTCAGAAGGCTAGCTAAGCTAAGAATGGAAAGGAATGAATAATAAAGGTTTGTGTCTCGGACAGAGAGTCCAAGCTCACTGGGCTGGGATTGGCCATTTTTTGTAAACATCCAAGATGGGCCAATCACAGATGCCCCTGTTGCATTCCACAGCAGCAGATAACCATTGTTTACATTTTGTTGCTGAAGTTTCTCAGCTTCTCAGCAGGAAAAATCCTAATGAAAGGATTTTAATGAAAAGATGTCTGCGACAGCTGAGTATTCAGCAGAACTGACTTCCATTATAGCATCTGTACTTGGTGTAATTGCACATAGTCTTGGTGTCTGAATGTGTTTTTATTTTCAGTCAGAATAGACTTGTGATCAGTATTAATTTATTGATAAAATTAAGATTCAGAAAACACTATAGAGATAGATACAGTAAAATAAAGCTTATTTTTAAGATTATTTAATCAAAATGGGTCCCATTTTAAGGCTGTGTTAGCTTTCCACAGTTTAAAGCTTCACTGATTGCATTAAAATGGCTTTAGACATGTAGTGTCAGACCAGACAGAGTCATAAGTTAACTGGTTTCCTCCAACAAAAAACAAATTTCATGAAATTTTCAGGACATCTTTCATTATACATTTCCTTTTGGTGCCTCCTTGAAATGCCCCACTTCAGTTAAATGCCCCACTTGTGTTAAAACACAATAAAGATCACATAATCTCAGAAGTATTTTCTTCCTAAGTGTACAGTCCCTGATTGTGCCCCAAGTAATGAGCCTATCAGTTTTATCAATTGATGTGGTGCTAAAATGTGTAAGTAAAGTTATAAATGACAGTGAAAACCACTAACACAAGGGACAGTAGAAACCCATTGTTATTTGACAAAACCTAAATTCGAAACATTTAGGTTGTCTTGCTGTGCCCCAGATTGAATACTGTTTTATAATCTCAGAGCTGGGGAATTTAGTGGGTCAAAGAATAGGGGTTAATTTAGTAAAACATTAGGATTTCCTTTCGGGAAGGGAAACAGAATCTTGCCATTTCAATGGGGACCACTAGAGGCATCTTTGGTGCATGTCCCTGAACTTGATGGCATGCCATGCTTTTGATGGCTTTGACTTTGGGCAAGATTTTTTTTTTTTTAGGTATCCCTGCCATGTCCCTCATATCTTCCCCTCCCAGTTGTGTCTTCCTCCTTGACTTTTTCCCCTGCTTTTGCAACATCTGTGAGCTTAGTTTTGCCCTCTTTTGGTCCTTTGCACTGCACCTGATATAATCCCAGTCCATTTTCTGGTAGTCACTAAATTTCCCAAATTTCCCCAATTTTTTTTTTCTCCTCCAATTGCAATTCCTTTGATGGTATCTCCATTCCAGAGTGTTTGTAAGTCCTTCTTTTCTGTTTTGGCCTTCAGCGGGGATCAATTTTGGCAAGTTTTACTGCATGTGCCTACACTTGATAGCATATGGCCTGCCTTTTGATGGCTTTAACTTTGGGCAAGATTTTTTTTTTTTTTTTTTTTAGGTATCCATGCCATGTCCCTCATATCTTCCCCTCCAAGTTGTGTCTTCCTCCTTGACATTTTCCCCTGCTTTTGCAACATCGGTGAGCTTAGTTTTGCCTTCTTTTGGTCCTTTGTACTGCAGCTGATTTCCTCACAGACTGTTTTTTGAAGACACTAAGTCTCTCAATTTTCTGGATTTTTTGGGCTTTTTTTCAATTGCATTTCATTTGATCCTATCTCCTTTCCAGAGTGTTTGTAAGCCTTTCTTTTTGGGTTCGCAAGATTCCGTTTCCCTTCCAAAAGTGGGTAAAACTAAGCTCACCGATGTTGCAAAAGCAGGGGAAGAAGTCAAGGAGGAAGACACAACTTGGAGGGGAAGATATGAGGGACATGGCATGGATAATTAAAAAAAATATAAAAAAATAAATAAATCTTGCCCAAAGTCAAAGCCATCAAAAGCATGGCATGCCATCAAGTTCAGGGACATGCACCAAAGATTCCTCTAGTGGTCCCCATTGAAATCGCAAATTCCGTTTCCCTTCCCGAAAGGAAATGAAATTGTTATTGGCAATTGTTGAGTTTAGCCAAAAGAGGAAAAGACTCTTGGAAGAACATAAAATTATACTTTTCTGAGTAATTTTCACTTGGCATCTACCCAGGTAAGACAGAGAGGGAAGCTCTGGGAAGTTTGATTTTCCTTATAGGGAGTATGAAGTAGAAACTGTCTTTTGCCTCTAACTGCACAGTATCACCATCCTGTGGGGGAGAACTTGTCTGCTTTTAGCAGAGACCTCTCAGAGTCCTGTAGCCCACCTTGGGTAAGAGCTGAATTATTTTTTTTCCCCACATGACCTAGCTCTGTCTAGCAAAATATTGGCATATTTGGAGTAGTCATATTGACTTACATAGAGAGGTTTGATAATTAAGCTGGTCAAGTGCCAGTCCCTTTAGGATAGGAAAAGAATCTGAAAGCTTTGCCTCTGCACTGGCAGAAGAGCAGGAGAGAAAGAAATAAATCTACCACAGATTCCCTTAGCTAACATTCCTCAGCAGTGTGTTATTTATTTCTGGACAGATTTATAATGTACTTTGATGCTGAGCTCAAAACATTCTTTAAAGGAATATTTAATAAATCCCTGAAGAACCAGAGATCAGAACATTATGCTTCAGTATAATAAGAAATGAAACAAGTGTTCATGCTACTTACATTGTTCAAGAAATCTATGGGAAACCATAGTGGTTAAATCTAAATTATGCATTAATGGCTATCCTGAGACCACTCTATAAAGCAACATCCTTGTCCAGCAGATGCTGACTTGGGAACTTGGGTTAAGACTTGGTGTGAGCTGGTGCCTTCCACTGCACAGGGCCACGAAGGCTGCAGGCTGCAAGGGACTTGTGAGGCAGCAGGATGGATGGAGGATGGGCAGGGAGTGCAACACTGCTGTGTGAAGTGTGCATCACTTTGCACTTCTTGCAAAACAGCATTTGTACAGCTATCTTGTCTTTTTATTGAGGTAATTACCCAGCTGGGATGCTAGAAGAGTTCACTGTAGGTGTTATAAGAGTTAATTCAAGAATGAAAAAGGGGTGAAGTAAAAGCAGATGTTCTGCAAAGTGATATTAACCACATAAATAGTTCTGTTGGCAGAAGGGAATAGTCATAGCCTTGCTATTATTATTAGTCTGATCAGGAAGGATGAAATTTAAGCTATGTTCCCACACAGGCCAAGCTCACAGAGTTGCTTAAGATTGATATGTGTATGTATGGATAGAAGTCATCTTGGCACAGCACTGAAGCTCCTCCTTTAGGAAAGCAGCCTAAGGAATCAGATTTAACCTTTAGTTACTGACTTTGGAAATATACTTTTTCTTGACAAGGAAACAAGGAATCCAAGATTGTGTGTTTGTATTTTGAAATTGCCTGGTTACTGATTCTTTTTAATTTCTAAGTTACACTTAGTCCAAATACTTTAGACAGAAGATTTATTGGCAGTTTGGTTTTTTTTTCAGGCAAACTGCCAGTGTCCTAGTTTAAACCCCTGCTTCTGCTCTAGCTGTTCCCAGCACAAATGTGAAAGCTTATGTGACATTATACTCTTTGGACAGGGGTTCAAAATTCAAACTGTGACAAGGCTTAATATAGCCCCTCTGTGGAGCTATAATTGGGAGGAACTGTATAAAGCAGCTGGGCATGTGGTTACTGTGAGTAATGGCAAAGTCTGATGATCTTTTTAATTCTGATGCCAAGCACCCTGATAAATCTTAGAACATGGTGCCATTTGGAAACCCTGCCTTCTGTCCATTGTTTAGGGGAAAAGAAGTTGAATGAAGAGAAACCACCATAAACATAATGTGAATTATATGCCTAAAAGTTTCAAACCAGAAATTTAAAATCAGTAAAAGACCTTGATTTTTTAGGCCAAAATGGTATTTCTTTTATGTTAAAAGCTGAATTAGAAACATGGCTAACAAATTAAATTGTAATTCTGCACACAGGATATTTTGTACCCCATTCTTTTGCAAAACACCCCAGCACTTAAAATTACTAAATAGAACTATTTACATAAATGTTAACTAAGAATCCCAAACAATAAAAAAAAAATCCATATAAAAAAAGTCTAAGGATTTTTTGACTTTTGGGAGGTGAGGGGGAAATATTTTCACTAGTGACTGACAATTATCTGCTCTTTGTGGCTACTTAATAGGAAAAATTATATTCCTTCTCTTGCAGGAAAAAGTATGTTTACCAAAAAAGCCCCAAACAGTAACAGCCTTTCCAGACAAGTCCCAGAGATGATCTTCCATAGTTTCTTGGTACCTTGACTGGTGTTCACTTCACATTCTGTCTTTCAATTCAGGGATCTCTAAACCATTTCTTAACTAGCAATTTTTCTGTCAGCTATTAGAAGGTTTTAAGTTATCCAGTGATTAAGAAGGAAAAATATGAAAGAGATAGTGGAATTTGTTTTTCTGTTTGAAGCTTAGCTTGGACCAATTCTGTTGTGCTGTGTACAAAACAACTTCATGTGGGCATGGACCCTCCAGGCTAAATTTGGAAGGAATTCAAAGCAGGCCACAGTGACCTGCAGGGATTTATTTGAATGTTCTTTTCCTTTGCTGTGTACCTTTTATTATCTTATGTCAGTCCTCCAAGTTTATCTATGTGAAACTAACACTCTCCTATTTTTAAATTGCTTCTGAATAAGGTGCAGAGCCTTTCCTTTAAGATAAATGTGAATTGTTGTGCATTTGTGCTACCAAATTGGCACGTGTTTGCAGCAGACCCATTGACACACTAACCTTGTTTTTGCACCTGTTGTGTTAGCATACGGTAAGACTAATCCACTGATTCTGTGAGGGATCACTTGGAGCTCACAGGCTGTGCACCTTGGAAGCTGCCTCAGCTGCAACTGAGAACAAGACCACTCTTAGTCATTTTTCACAACAAAGGAGTTCATCTCAAGTCCTGCTCTGTCTTCAGCAAACACCTGACATGACCCTAAATCTCTTAGAAAGATTCACTGAATCAATTCTTGACTGGTTTTTGTCATCTACAAGTGGGAGGAGACAAAGATGAATCTGATTCCTTCCCTTGTGTCCTCTGGGCAAGAATGACACACTGAGTCCCTGTTATATTCCCTCCAGTAACCTGCTTTGCCCCAGTCCAGGGATGAGTTTTCCACTGTGGAGAGCTTGTTGTGCAGATATGTGAGCCCAGCCCCAAGACTGGCACACAGAGCTGTTAGACACTCGTGACTAGCACAGCTCCTCTAACTGCAGGGATGAAAAAAAAAGAGGTAGGAGGAGAAACTGAATGTCAGGAAAATGTGCTTCTTAAAATGTCACGTGTCATTTTAGCTGTCACCTTTTCCTTAATTTCGTGCTGCATCACTTGAGGCACAAGATGAAGGAAACAGAGGAAAGGGAGGGCAGTGGACAGCATGTCCTCTGAATTAGAGACCTTGTGCTTAGCACTTCTCAAAGACATTAAATATTTTGGTTTGTTTTTTTTTGAAGTAACGTCAAGGACTGAATTTCTGTTAGAGTAATGATGTTCAGATAAACTCAAATGTGCCTACAAAACACTTACCTGCAGTGAGAACACAGAATTTATGAAGGCTTAAAATTTCCCTTCATATTTAGACAATGTGTCTAAATTATTTTTGCTTGGGTCTTTCTTGGCACATATTGCATTTAAATTATGACATTTGTGATGGAAGAAAAGGACTGACATGAACTGGCAGCATTCCCTTCTGGGTCCCGTTTGATGAAAATGCATGACCCCATAAAAATATGCCTCTGTCACAGCATCTACTTAGAGACAGAAGAAAGCCTCTAGATACAGAGCATCTAGCCCAATTTTTTCCTAGGCTGACATCCATTTTTTTTCCATCATTACTTCCTCCTGCTCTCTGCCGCCTACTCCAAGTTCAACCAAATTTAGTAAGCAATTCCAGATATTCCTATTCAAAATGTCCCCTGGCAGGAAATCAGTGCCCTGTTTTTCAGATTAAAAAAGAGCAAGCAAGCTAAGCATTTTCTCAGGATGTATGCTTTTATCTCTCTCACCTACTCTAAATCCATGCACACGCTTTTTGCACCAGCCATCCTATCATCAGCCCTCTGAGCCTGGCTACCAACAGCAAATTTAAGGCGGTTGAGTAGTCAATTATCTGCAGGAGTGAAGTCTCAGTGGGTAATTGAACTCATCTACTCAAAAGACTTAGAAAGGAAGAACACTTGAATTAGATTTGGTACTATATGTCAACAATGGAGCCACAATAGATGTTGGTAGTAGTTAAAATACTCTGTGACATAGCAGCACCTCAGAGTTCTATGGTACTTTGTCTACAGGTTGTTGGAGTGTCTGGTTTACCTGTAAGTCATGTTTCCTTCCTGCTATAAAGTCTTGCTCTAATTCAGATCTTTGACTATGTAACTCTTTTGATAAGGCATGGAAACATCATCATTCCACTGTTAAACTTACACCAGTACGAATCTGCAGGGAAAGAAGGTGTGCTCAGCTGGTCTGCTGAGCCACTCTTTATTCCATAAACAGACAATATAAACAGATGAAATAAATGTTAAGCAACACTTCATGAAACTGTAAGCTTTTCATGACATTTCTTTTCAGCACTACAGGAGATTTGAGTTGGTTTTTGCCACTTGATCTGTTTATAGTATACTGAAATACAGAAAGCCATGGATTCAAAGGAACCCATGCGCTATTAAATTTCTTCAAACTACTGTGGCTGTGGGAATGATGCACAATGAAAGTGTAATTGTCCCTAAACTGGGAACACACCCCACTGAATGTGTTTCTAAGCATCATCTTGCCCCATCAAGAAAAGCCTGGCAGGAGTTTCACGTGGGGGTTCCCACCCTTGTTATTAGCTGCATTGTAAGGGTTACACATTCTGTGTGGTAATATTGCTCAGGGAAAAATCTTCAGGAATATAATTACTCTTTCAAATTCATATGGATAAAGAAAAGAAATTATCCTGAGAACAGAGGACCTCAAAGACCCATGAAAGCAAGAGACTGTATCTCTGTTGACTTCGTTGAGAAGGCATCATTAGAAATGTCAGCCAGAGAATCAGGGCAGGGACTTTTTATATTTATGTGGTAGATGTTATTCATACTTCACACCAGTCTGATATGCTTACACTGGAGTTGGTCTCACGCAGTTTCATTAGGAACAGCTGGTTTTTATCAGCTTTGCATCCAACTCTCATAGTTTATACAGTTTAAACGAAATAGAGATGAGTGTCTTCTTTTGATAAAAATGGTAGAAAGAATCTTTTGCTAGCTTCAGCAACTGATGTAAAAGTAAAAACCATAAATGCCAGAGTCCAGGAAGCTCCCTGTCTTGGACAGAATGACTTTTTCCTGCAAGAAGGATTAATTTGCCTTTATTTTTGTATATGGCTATCATAAAAAACAGGGCACAAACATAAGCCTGGAATAAAAAACTGTAGTGTACTATCAACAATATTATGTGGTTTTAAAGTTCCATATACTGTTTGAAAACATAGAGGACAAAACAAGTACTATATCACTTGCAAAACTTATAAAAAGGGATGGTAGAAGTAGGATATACTAGAAGAGACAATAAATGCTACTGACTCTAAGGCTGATCTAAACCTTCTGATTTAGAACAAGATCAGTGACAGAAAACATAGCCCATCTCCTTTGCACAGCATCTAGAAAGATGATTTGACAATAGTCAAGAATACGTTTAGACTTGTGAAGCTTTAGGATGTAGTATGTGAATCAGCATTCTTGGTTTATGGATGAACAGATAATGAATCATCACTTCTCTTCCTCTATCTGTACTTACACTGTGTTACATAAAAGGGCCAGGTATTCTGTTTTATTATCTGGTATTATACCTGCAGGGCATGCCTAACCTGAATTTGAAACTAGCAGCCCTGATAATAGGGTGTAATTTCTAAAACAGAGACATTCCATTGACCAACACCCCATCCTGCTTTCAACATTGTTGTGCTATGACTAGCAGAGAAGTTTCTCCTTAAATACCTTTGTGGGATATTCAAACATTGACTGTATAAATTACAAATATGGCTATTTTCTTGAGAATCCAAATGTGTAATATATGACAGCAGTAATAAAATCAATGCATAATTTCTGTGCTACCTGTTTATACAGAACTACAGTTTATTTTCTTTCATGCTCACTGTCTTTACTACTGCCCTGAGAAAAAAGCTACCAAGGGAGCAACTTCTCTTTCTCTTGGGGTACAGAGAAATTTAAAAAGTTAGTAATTTAAATGGGATGGAAAAAGATTTAGTGTATAAATATTTTACGTCCCTCCATTCCCCCACTTGCTCCCAAAGGATAGAACCACAACTTCCTCTCCCATAATAGCCAGTGGATATGGCCAGGCCCTGGCTTGGTGATAGTCAGCTCCTGTCCTATGAATAGGCTGAAAACTGCTTTGGCTGGACTCCATGTCTCTGAGCCTCTCCTGTTGGAGCTATGCATCTTTGCATGCATAAATATACTGCAGAGAAATATATGGGTGTATAAAAAAGGATCAAGTACTTCAGGATAGGTTGTCCTAACCTAGGAGAAGGACATGAATGCCATGCCACCAATGCCATGTGTTATTTTGTGTCCCATCTCATTCTCCACGAAGGGATCCTTGATAGAAATCTTTGCCAAAGCCAAAGAGAAAGGCTGGCTTTGTTGAGCTTTGTTTTTTAAATGTTATGTTTGCAAGAAGCACTCTGGATATTTATTTGGATATTTATTTCTTTAAACATCAGAACTTCATTAAAAAGAAAAATTTCTAACTACCTCTGGGTTACGACAAGCTTTTTGTTTTCACCTAGTCTGGGAATAAAACCAGAATTCCTTTTCCCCCAACACACTCAGTGATTTCTCTTCAGATGAAAGCCCTCAATTCTCATACCCTTAAAGTGTACATTATGGCTAGCAAGCGCATGTCAGTGTCACCAAGGGGAGATCCATGCCTTCGAAACAGAGGAAAGGGTAGATGAAGTTAGGGCATGAGCTGTGTTTTGCTCAATGAACTAAGTCCATCCCAGTGCCAAAGTGGATAAAAAGAGCTGCCAGGAAGGATGTAGGGGGGTTAGGTTTGCATTTGAGCATTAGGTTTGCATTAAGAGCAGTGGAAGGTCACCAGCATGGTTAGTGGCATGGAATGTGCTGCAGAAGGTGAGACTGCAGCTGGCTTTGAGGGAGCTGACTTTGCTTAACTTGCAAAATTAAAGCTAAGTTAGAGTGGGTCAGACTGCAGCCTCCCAGTACTGAGAGGAAATCAAGTGAAGATGGAGCCAGACTTTCCCTTAAGAAGTACAGCAAAAGGAAAAGAGGGAGCAGTCACATGTTGCATAAAAGGAATTCCAGACAGATAAATAGAAAAAAATAATAGAGTTAGCACTGGCACGGGTTGTCTAGAGAGGCTGCATCCTTGAAGTTGTTAAAAGCTCAGCTGGAATCTGAGCAGCCAGATCTAACTTTGAAGCTATTCCTGCTTTGAGGAAGAGACTGGATTATGTGACCTCAAAAGGCCTCTTGCAACCTTCACTATTCTGTGACTGCAATTCTCCAGAGAAGCATGCAAGATTATTCTCACTGATTAAAACCATTTTAAATCTTGCAAAACCTACTGTAAGCATTATTGCATATATGGAGCAGCACATTTTGACAGTAAACCATCTGTGTTCTGGGAAGCAGCATCTAAGAATAACCCAAAGAAACCAATTTATTGCAAATATGTTATTTAAGCCACAATCTTTCTACACTCAGGACCATAACTAGTTCCCCTTCCACTGCAGGATGAAAGAGGACTAATGATGTTATAGCACTTGGATTGAAGAGCTTCATTCTTTCCAGCAAATCTAAAAATTAAGTGGATGTATACATGAAATTTGACCCTTGTGAAACTGGGGAAATATACATTCATATACATATGTGTGCTGTACCCAAAGAGGCATAACTAGGTCAGATCCTGGGAAACTCAAAGTTTTAGTCTGAAGTGGTTAGAAATTAAATTAAATCTGGAAGAGAAAAGATTCATTCACCTCTTAGTGTGCCATGGGGGAGTTTTTTCCCCGCGCAGAAAATCCAAGAAAAACTTGGCACAGAATTTCACTGTACTGATTTCCAAGCCCCATTCGTCCCTTGTGATACACAAGACAAGAAGGACCTTGTAAGAGAACCTAAAATATAGAAATGGATCATGTCTCTTGGGTGGCAGAACAAGAGAAGGAGTGTTACTCAGACCCTTCAAGGGCTTCTAAACATTCTGTGTGAACATCTTGCAGCTCTCAGTTGGGCTGCTGTCAGATATAGCAATGCTTATTCAGGTTGAAGGTTTTAGTCAACATAAATTTTATGGGAATAGTAATCATATTGAATAATCACGTGGCCTCTGCAAGTCTGCAGAGAATTGTACACATGTGCATTAAAAAAATCACATTTTTCCTTGAGCGATTGCAAAGAACAAGAACACTGCCCACATAGCTGATGGAAGTGTCTGCTGAACCAACATTTGCTTCTTCACACAACATTAAGCATAAACCAAATTGCACAAAGCAGCATTTCACTTACTGTTTTCTTTGGAAAAGACTATTCATCAGCATAGGCAATTCCTTTGCCTGGGCCTAGGAGAAAAAAAGAGAGAATAAACACTCATTATCTATATACAGCAACATGATTTATATTTACAAAAGGTTTGGCCACAGATTATCAAGGTTCAACCATCTCAGGTCTGTGGTTAAATATAAAACCCACAAAAATGGAGAAAAATAATGCTTTTGTAATTGAAATACTGCATTTATTTCAGACATCTGGGACAGCTTTTGCATTCTCAAAAGTAAATCTGGTCTGTATTTATAAACCAGATTTATACTCATGTATAAAATATATGTACATGTTTTGTTTTCTGCACTCTTGTAAAACACTTCATGGAAAGTTCAGGTTATTCCACGAATGAATACCTACATTTATGCTCTTCTTTCTTTTGGTTTTATTTCATTTTTCACTCTACATCACAGCAATTAATAAATAATGTGGCATTGGCTTTATTTCATCTTACTACATACTAGCAAAGACTTCTAAAAGACTGCATTTTGCATAAAATCAGTTTAAGGAATTTTGCTCAAAATAGCCTGAATTTGATATAATCACATGACATTAAACATTTGAGCAGCCTGAGACATGTTTTCTTGCTTTTTGTATGTCACTTTTTCCAGAAAGCAACCCACTCCTCGGCCACTATACATTTTCAAAGTGCTGACTCATCTACAATTGACTAATTTATCATTAGTCAGCTTTAACAAGATCAGACATTTTAAATCAATTTCTAGCTTCTAATTCAGTCCAAAGCTTTCAGTTTCAAGGAATTCAAATGTCTTTGAATTTAACCTTAGCAAGTTCCAAGAGTGGCAAGAACTTGCACTATTGACTGAAACAGAATGAGACCTAGAGCCCCTATGAATGCCCAAAGAACTAGACCCATGTCCTGTCGCTGTAAGAAAACATAAACCCCATCCATCTTTGCATGTGCATTTGGCTGCACATTGCTTACCCTGCTCTCTAGGAGATGATTGTGGCAGTATTGCAGTGAGGGCAGTGCAATATTTTTTCCCAGACTTTCTCTGATTTGCTATTAGCAAGTGATTACAAGGTAATTACTTACACTTTCTTACTTAAATTACAATTTACAGGTATTTCAGTGAGTGCTTCCCAACAGCTGTAGCATGTTGGATCTAGTTGACACCATGCTCCCCACCAATCATGAGAAATGGGCTAATAAAAATTCTAAAAATATCAAAAATTTATTTCTTTCTTGTATGGACTGTACCAGTGCTGAAGAAATTCCTAAAACAATAACAGAGTTTCCCAGGACTAGTAATTAGTACCATTTGTAATTTTCAAATGGTACCATTACCATTAGTAATTTTCAAAATTCACCAAAGGGTTCTGAGAAGCAAGTAAAGGATATAGCCTTCTATTAAGACTTATTAAACTTCTGCTTACTGTATTTCATCAGATAAACCATTACAAGTAATTTTAAATTTTCAAAGGCTTATAGGCTCAACTGACTTGCTATGTATCTGAAAAATCACTATTTGCCTCATGGTCACATCCATAGAAAACTGAAACCCAACTTCATAGATAATACATTTTACAAAGGCTAGTCTTAGTAGCAGAGAACAAATATTGAACAGAAGAGCTCAAGACAAGGAAAAAAAATGCTGCTGTCAACCTTGTGTGACAGAATTGTCCCTGTCTATTACCAAAGGTGTTCTTTAAAGTCATTAAAGCTCTGTCTCTTTCACAGGTGTTGTGTGATGCTGCAGGAACGTGCCAGCCAGAATAAGGTGGACATACTCTGTTTTCTAATGACACCAGTACAGTGCCACCGGCCTAGCAATTTGTTTTAGTTTCAAGCCCAAAACCAAATCAAAAGCTTCCCTGCTCAATTGCATACTGTAACTGCATTAAGCTAGCATTGCTCTCCCTTGCAAACAGCAAGGATTTCTCAAGAGATGCATTACTATGCAAGTGAAATGGACATATATTTTTCTCTCTGGACTTTTTTGCCTATAAATGCCATCATGACTTTACTTTGCTCTGAGGAAATATTTGCCTCTCTTTGCTTCAAAAGGCTTTAATTAAATGCTAATAGCTCCTCTACTCTTTCTATATCCTCCACTGCAATGTATTTCCTTTCTTCCCTCCTGAAGTTGTGGGGGAGGATAGTAAAGAAGCAGAGCGACCTGAAAGTAATAAAATCAGAGTAAACACAAAATCCTTGCTTAATTACTCAGTCTCAGAACACAGGCTGAAAAAAAGCAATTCTTTCATTCTCATAAAATGGCAAGAGCCAGCAAAGAGATTACCAGAGCAGCCCATTGCGGTGTGATAGCTGACAGGAAGGCACAATCACTCATTATCTGTTCCCAGAACTGCTGATTGGAAGGTTGTGGGTAGTTCAGGTGAGGTGAGGAATGGCAAGACCCGGAGGACCATCTGCATATAAAAGCATTCACTGTGGAGCTAATACCATATATTTGTCTTTGAACAGAACAGCGTGAACCCAATTGCCAGTTTGTCACTGAGCAACCCCAATGAACTCCTTGAAAGTGAGCCTGTGCCTTCCATTGCATCTGGACCATCTAGGCTGCAAACTGTTCTTAAAAACATACATTTAATGTTTAGTGAAACTATGGTAGCTATGATAAAACTGTGTTTTCTATAGCTAACGTGTTGCAATTAACTTATTAGATCTAATGTGCCACATTTTCAGGAAAAGACAGAGAACTAGTCTGGGTGATCGAGTTGGGTTTCCTTCTTACAGAAGTGGTTGAAGTTACAGCCCCCTGTGATGGGGCTTGATTTTATAATCAGCTGTGCTTTTTCCAGTTACATATTTCTGCCATTGTGCTCCTACATATGTCAGAAAAGCTGATATGCCACAGAGTGCTGTCAAATGCACAGTAAGACAGTAGGTTTTTTTTTTCTCCGGTGCTCCCATTTTAGCAGCACTATTTGAAAGGTAAGACAGACAGATCTACATTTTAAGATGCCAAACCAAAGTATCTGGAAACCTGAGTCCTCTATAAAAAGCACAGCTAGGGAGCCATCACTGACAGGACAAACTGGTGTGCTAACTCAGATAACCCTGTCAGTTTGCCTCAATGCAGGGACGCCTCCCTGGGTGAGGAAAGAGTTACCCTGGCTCTGCACAATGCTCTCTGCTTGTATTGGCAACCAGGAACTGGGACATCAGTCCACGGCCAAGAATGTGCTCCAGATTACCAATTAGGCACAAAGTTACCGTATCCAGTCTGTATTTACTGACTTGGGCAATGATCTGCCTGTGAAAGGCTCTGGATCTCGCTACTGGCTTTTTGCTAAACATACCACTTTAAACAATCTTTCAAGATGTTTTCCAAGTTGGGCAAAACAGGTATTTTACACAGCAAGAGCAAAATATTTTATAGCACCAACAGGGCAATGAGCTACTACATAGCAACAGAAATATGTCTAGGAAAGCCTTGAGGCAAATCCTTTTTTACAGGAATCAACCAGCTCTTATTTAGTGTCTGCAGATAGTGGGATAGAGCAGCCTCAGCTGCTGCACGTGATCCCCGATAACACAGCAGCCCAGCTAAGCCGTGTGTGGGGGAAGATCCATGGACAAAGATTCAAGTAGCACAGGCAAACAAACTCCAGAGTTATTTGCTCATTTTTTATAATGGGTAAATAGAAGAGATTTGATAAGCACTAGCCATGTGTCCAGTCCTCCCTTATACCCATGGGTATGTTTGGCCTGGCTTACTGCCGGTGGGTGGATGGGGCTGAAAGTCTTTGTAGCTCCTCCAAAAGAAAAATAAATTTGCGGCTAGTAAGGCTACTAGCAAGGCTTCCAAAACACAGATGCTGTCTTCTATCACTTTCTGTAGACAAGCAACAAGAAAATATCATCTGCCTTTGATAGGGAGCCAGCAGTCACCAAAAGATAAAAGAAGGGAAAGGAGAGGAAGAGCAATGTGAGCAGCAGGGACGCAAGTTGAGAAGCAGAGGACCAGGGAAGGTTGTCCAAAGTGGCTCCAGGGAACAGAGCAGGACCTTCCAAAGCCCTGCCGGCATTGCCAGTTACTAATTCAGGCTTTGTCTGGGTGGCACTTAATGTCATGTACTGTCATGAAAGGCAGGAACTTCAGTCACCAAGGGGCAGAAATAAGAAACTGAAGTGTTACTGTCTTATGAATACTTTCATTATTTGTGCAGAGGCAGATATTGATCCATGTGCCATGCATCTGTCATCAGAAGCCTCTAGCCTTTCCTGTTTCCTCCCTCTGCTTATATGTAGCTTGAATCCAAGGTGGAAGTGTCCTCGTCATCATCTGGTATGCTCACACCCTATCTTCTAATAAGTCCTCACACATAAGCAGTAGAGCTTTCAATTTCTTTTGCTCACAAATCAAGAACAGAAAAATCCTTTACTGTTTGTTCATCACTGTAAGCCCCCTTCATGTAGAACATAGGACTTTCTGCTGTTCATACAGATGTATGCGGTCTCATCTGCTGGTAAAAGCTGTGAACTCAGAAAAATCACAGTTCACAGACTCCCTATCACACCTTGTAGGCTGACTGCAAGTCATCTACCACCCTTGGGAAAGAGCAGCTGAGCAGCAAGAAGGTAGCAGTGGAACTGTTGATCCACAGAAGACCCAGAGAGAAAGTCAGCAACCAGGACATGGTCTTTGAAGAGCGGTAACTCAGTGATGAACCTTCTCTAGTAGGATTACTCAGCCTGCAGAAGACAGCACGCTGCTTGTCAGCTGTCCACAGCCTCTGCATGGGCTTGTCTGCCACGGGGCCCCTAGGAGCAGGACACCAGCAGTGCCACAGTATTGCGATGGCTAATGCTGCGGGGGCTGCCTTCCACCAGTTTTTGTCCCTTTCCTCTGGAAAAAGGCAGCAGATAAAATGTAGGACCTATAGCAGGGCCTGTCATCCTCAGACAGCGCACAGATCTCCAGGTGTGGGCGGTGAAAAGCTATCGGCACCATTCACATTAAAAGTTCAAAAGTGCTTTTTCACTGACGACAAAGGCAGTTAGATTCCAGGATGATGGATTTCTGGCTCTGGGAACATTACCTTACAACTCAGAGTCCCAGCTCCTTTCCAAGGGAGCAGAGAAGTCTATAACTTAACACGGCTTTAGTTCCACGGGGCAAGGTCCTTTAGCAGCGCCCCGAGCAGCCCCCCCGGGCACGCGTTCGCTCTGCCGCAGGGTACAGAGGGTCCCCGCCCGCTGCACAGCCGCGTGCTGCAGCCAGCCCTGCCGGACCCTGCGTGCCCGCAGCTGCTGCTGCCCTTCCCGGAGCACGAGGGAGCGGGGGCAGCTCCGGACACGGACAGGGAAGGGGCACCGGGGGCGAGTCGGGCCGGCAGCCCCCGGGCACGCGGCAGCGGCGGCCGCGCCCCCGGCACGGCCCGGCCGGGGCCGCCCCTTGGCCGCGGGCCGCGCCCGGCCCCATAAAGGCGGCGGAGCGGCGGGCGCGGCCCCAAGCGGCGGTGGCGGCCCCAGCACTGCAGCGCACCAGGTAAGCGCCGCCCGGGCCCCGCTGCCCGCCCGGATCCCGCTGCCCGCCCGGCTGTGCCAGCGGCGCCCGGGTCCCGCTGCGCTCCGCGGCTCCCGCCGGGCGCTGCCCCCGCTGCTGCCCGAGCACCCGGCAGCTGCTCCGGCGGTGGCGTGGGGTTTGCATGCTTGGCGCTTGTTTGCTATTTCTGTGTTGCGTGGGCTTTTTTCTTTTTTGTTTGTTTCTTTTTTTTTTTTTTCTCCCCCTGACACTGCAAAAGCTCGGGTCACCAAAGTTGCAGAGAGAGTATTTCTGAAGCCTTAGTTCTGTTCCTAATAAAGCAAAGCAAAAGTTGATTAATTTGATTCGAGTACTCTCCTCCTGCTGCTTATTATGGTAAAAACTCCACAATTAAAAAAAGCAAGAGGAGGCCAGTGCAGCTTCTTGCTTTAGTTTTGGCAGGGCTCTGAAATACCAGTGAGAACTCTGGGAAGCAGAAAGCCATATGTTTAAGTGACAAAGCAAATGCCTTTCTGTGACTCAACAAAACTCTGCATTTCCTGCAAGGACTGCATCCATCTCAGCAGGGATGTGCTATGGTTGAAGCCCCTTTTTAGAAATATTCAAGCTATCTGGCATTGTGTGGGCCATGGCCTTGCACAGTAATTTTGCCATCTGTCATCTGTAACTCTTTACAAAAAAACCTGTAGTATTCTTATTAAATCCTTGCAGTAGTCTTTCGGCATAGTCTTTAGGGATTATCAAAAGTTGTTTTAAAGTCAATTCTTGGAGCCTAATGAGGTGAAAAAATAGCATGTCCTTCTCCCACTTTTTTCCCCTGCTTCGCTCAGCAGTTGACATTAACAGTGCAAAGAGCCCTATTACATAGACCTGGTTCACAACTCATAAAAATATTTCTAAAGGTGCTTTAGTATTTTTATTCAACCAAACGAGTTCCTGAAAAGATCAACTGACAGTTATTCAGGACCACAGAATGATGGTTCTGCATAAAGATATGTAGAATCCCATCTGATGCTCTGATGGGATAGGCAACTTGCTTAATATAGTGCTGTCTGTGCTCAGAGATGAGGCAGCTGATCCGGCTTGTTGGAATTTTAAGACCTCACTCAGGGCCTCTAAGAGGGAAGTTCAAGTGGATGAGCACTTCTACTTTAACTGGATCTGTTTTACTCGTTACTAGAATGTTCTTTTCTGTATTTTCAAGAAAATATGTTCAATTAGCTTTCACTAAAATCTGTTTTTTCAGAGGTTTGGATAAAGAAAGGACAGTAGATTTGAATTGAAGAAGTTTAGGTTTGCCAAGAAATGACTGACTAGTTTCACCCTGGCTCTGTAGGTAGAACTGTCTATTTTGATTTAGGCTGCATTGTTTAAAACTGTGCAGAGATGAGGCCGTGAATAATTAAGAGAATGCAGTAAACACCCATTCTTGAGAAGCTTCTTATCTGATGTAATAAATGATGACATCCTGTGTTTCTTCTCCATTCAGAATGATACAGATCTTGGACCCGAGACCCTTGCCCAGCTCCAGCATGCCTGTGGATATGGCCATGCGAATTTGCATAGCCCATTCTCCTCCACTGAAGAGCCTTCTCAGCCCCCTCGAGGACTGCCAAAGAAGCAGCTTTGTGAACAGAATCAAACCTCTCAGGCCGTGCCTTCATGTGAAGTGTGACTCAGAAGATCAGAAGAGCGACTGGAGCCCCTCGGCAGCCCGAGCCAAGAAGCGCGTTGTGTTTGCAGACTCCAAGGGGCTGTCCCTGACGGTGATCCACACCTTCTCCGAGTTCCAGGAGCCCCCCGTGTGGGATCTGCAGTTTGACCTCTTAGGCATTGAGGACATAACATCTGACTTAAAACTCCATGAGGAGAAAAACTTGATTCTGGGTTTCCCTCAGCCCTCAGCTGACTACCTGGACTTCAGGAACCGTCTGCAGACGAACTTGGTCTGCCTGGAGACCTGCACCCTGCAAGAGAAGGTCCTGTCAGGCACTGTGAAAGTAAAAAATGTCAGCTTTGAAAAAAAGGTTCAGGTTCGTATTACTTTCAACACGTGGAAGACCTACAAAGATGTTGAGTGTGTGTACATGAACAATGTTTACAGTGATTTTGAAAATGATACCTTCTCATTTGCCATTGATTTTCCTCCTGACATTTCCTCTGAAGAGAAGATAGAGTTTTGCATTTCTTACCAAAGTGGAGAACATACCTTCTGGGACAATAATGAGGGGCAGAATTACAAAATTGTACATGAAGAGTGGAAGCCTAATGGTGTTCAGATACCATCTGCCAAGGAAGGCTATGTAGATCTTCAGACTTCAAGGAGAGGACAAGAGAGAGAACCTGATCAGCTGGGCAGTCCAAGGTTGTCCAGTGGCTTGTTTCCCCAGTGGCAGAGCTTGGGTCAGATTGAAAGTTCATCACCATACTGGTGATCCAGACTGCTGGGTAAGAATCCTTCCATTTGGCAACAGAGCAGTGCTAGATTTCTGGTTCACATACTGCATGGTGAAACCACCTGGCAGGTTTTGTTTGCTGTCTGAAAAAATCCAAGTTCATTAGACTGTGGGACTTGTTAAACCATATTATACTCCTGAAGTTCTTAGCCAGACTTTATCCTTGGAAGAAAAGAAAACCAAGGTGCAACTCATGTGTATGCTACATACTATAGGAGTAGCTTGCCTGTATCTCAAGTGTATGCTGCTTTCTTCCTGCTGTCAGCTCTCCTGGGTCACTAGGAGAGAGATTTGCAAAGTGTATGGAAGGCAATGGTGTCTCAGCAAGCTGTGGTAACTGTGTGTGAGTGTGTGTGCACAGGGGTGGAAACAGAATGTCACAACTCATTTTGCACCTATCAGGAGTGCAGTAGATGCTGTCAGGAGGCTTGCTGTGACCCTCTATATGCTTGTAGCAAAGGCAGGTAGTGGTGCATGGCAAAGATTTGTGGCTTCAATACATCTTAAGAAACTTGGAGAGGATAATGGACAAGTGGGAAAAGGGGAAGAGGTACAATGTGCTACATAACTTGGAGATGTGCAATGTTCTGATTACTTCTTTCCAAAGCTGTTTTTCTAAATCTCAGTGAAAGATCAATGGGATAAAAAGAAGACTAAAGAAAATGATGCAAAGTGAATAGTAGAAGTGACCACTGCTTTAAGAAGTCTTCTCTGTCCTTACTGTCTTTGTGAAGCCTTGCATTTGATAACAAATGTAACCTTGACTTCACCATCGTACTTTTTTAGCAGGCACATGGTTGCCTTTCAATGTTAAAAGAAAAATGTGCCTTTAAAAAATTTTTAAAGCCACCCTAATATGACAAAAATAGGGTTAGGCAACAGAAGAAAGTGATTTTGAATTTCCTACTCTGTAGTATCATTAGGTGGTTCCACTCATCACCAGATCTAATCTTACAGCATCTGATGGTTGAGTATCTTGCTCCTAATTGCAGTGTTAGCCATGACTTTTCACAAGTAACATAGGCAAGGTCCTTCATATTGAAGACAGTGAATTAGCTGCACTTTATGAGAGCTAATTTCCTTAAAAGAGCAGGGTTGTTACTAGTTTTTTTCTAGACTAAATATAGGCTTGCACATAGAAAACTGTTCTGGTTTACCTCGTTTTTATAAGTTTATTTGTTTTTAGCATTTAGTAAACTAATATATATTGTGTATCTCTATGCTTATAATTTAGCTTTCTGAGCTGTCAAACTTTAAATGTTATCTGGGTTTCATGCAAGACTTGTGTGAGAAATTGTCCAGTACATGCTCAGCAGGTGTGAATGCTGGCACACTTTTTAGCTATACAGAAATGGTGTTAACATCAAAAAATAAATCACATTTTTGTCCACAGCTAAGAAGTATAATAGCCTGAGTGTGAAGCTACTTGCAGTGCAGCGAGATGTTAAGTACTAAGGTGAAATAAGCCTCCTCCACTAATTGCACTTTTCCTTATGTAACCTTTGCTGTTATGTGTAAACTAGCCATTTTAAGAATAAATTTTATTTTGATACATCTGGTTCTCACTGTGTCAGCTCAATCTATTTTCTCAGCTTCTGTAAAACAAACTTAGCTGTGATACAAGGTACAACCAGTTTGTTCTGTGCCATGGGATCTGCTAAAGTTGGCTGTGGTATGGCATCTCAGATCAGAAATTGGCACTACCCTGAAAATTAAATCCAACCTCTTCACTAAATGAGAGTATTCACCTTGCAAGTTGTATCATTTTAAGAAACACTGTATCTAAATTTACCTGGAATATTTTGTTTTGACAGATTTAGTCAAGGATCCTACTGTGCTGTGGGCAAGTCTGGCAGGAGTGTGTCTTAATCTGAGGGCCAGATTTACCTGCTGAGCTAGAGCATATGTGATGTGTGGATGGGTGAATCTACACAGCAGCACTTAATGTTTTCTGGCTTGGTTTCACCTGAACTTGGCTGGTTGTGCTGCCTCCTGCAGCTATGCTGCTGTCTGGGGCAGTGGGAGGTTACCCAGGAATCCACAGAGCTGCCATCAGTCCCAAAGACTTGCTGTGAAATAAAGTGTCTGCTGTGAAATAAAGTGTCTGCTGTGGGCCAGCCATGCACTGCTGAGGCTGCAGCCTGGCCTCACGGGCACTGAGAATGCAGAGAAGGGAGGGTGGTTTCCAAGGGCCCTCAGTCCCTGGGGTGTGGGCAGAGGGCATCCCTACTCCCCTCCATGGCCATGGACAGCTGCACAGAGGATTTCTTAGTACATCAGCTCACTGACAAGATGCAGTTTAGTTCTGTCTGCTGCACACAAAGTCAAAGGTTTCCAGCAAGAAATCTGGCGTTAATTGTGAAAAAGCAATTCCCAAAAGGCAGAAGACATGAAGCTAACAGCAAGTTGCTGACCTGAGGAATTAATTTAGAACTTACATATGGCTGGACTCAGAGCCCACCTACCAATCTCAAACTCAGTTACTAAGTGCACTGGGTCTTCGTGGGCAGGAGCTCTTACATACTGGACCACCAGGTCCCTGCTCTAGAAAAAAAAGTGAACTAAAAAACTAAGTGGCTTGAAGGCTGCTCTGCCTCAATGTGAAATTTGGCTTCAACTACCACAAAGCTACTGGGTAAAGCAGAAGCCCTCTAGCATGAGGAAAAGAAGCATTTATCCTCCAGCCAGGCTTTGACACCAGCCAGCCCAACTGCCCTGCTCCTGACTGAGACATAAATCACTTAAAATTACCAGAAGACAGATTCCTTTGACCAAGCCTTCCTTTAAGCCAGCTGCTTTGCAAAGACGCCTTGCAAGGTCCTGCTTGCCCAGCAGAGAATCAATGTGGTGCTCAGTGTTGCTTAGCAGCTTCAAAGCCCTCCCTCAGCAGAAAGGAGAAATCCTTTGCCCTTTCTCCACTCCCTACCAAAGCAACAGTTTCACTCTTTCCTCTTTTGAAGCGGCTCATGTTTAATGCTAAAGCTCACATCCATCAGAAAGGTAACAGGCTCCTGGAGAAAAGTGTTCGCAACACTTAGGTATATTGACTGAGAAAAATACTAGTCTACAAATCTTTTTATCAAACACTCAAAAAAACATCACCCTTGGAAAATTGTCTTAGCATCTTAGATGCTGCCCTTTCAGACATATCTGTTCCAAAACCTGAAGGTATAAAGCAGATGTGGTCCTTGGAAAAAAAAGCTTGTAACCTGTGGCATTGTCTCATTCTCTTAGGAAGTCACTTTTTCAGCTGCACTGTAGGTCTGTATTTCCACCACTAATGTGACAGCAGTGAGTAACTGGATTCACTTCTATACTTTTGCAGTGCCTGACTTTCAGTTATAGCCTATGGGTGGCACAGTGCTTACAGACCTTATTCTTCAAGCATGAGTGTTTTATGCTGGGTTCCTAATAGCTGTGCTCACTTTTGAGAAGCTAGATCTAATTTTGCCATGCAAAATTAAATTAAGATTTGCTGGTGTTTTATATTAACAAAGATCTATCACCCTGGAAGATCAGTGTCTGAACATTTCCTGAGAACATAATTAGAATTTTCATGGGCAATTAGTGAATGTCTTTTTCTGTAGTTAAATATAGCTAAGCAAATCACCACAATTTATACGGTAAATCTGGTATATTAATGGTAATGTGGTAGATTTTACAGTGTTAAATATGCATAAAGCAACAACTCCCATCTCTCTCAGACACTTCTGAGATTTAAAATGAAATGTAATCAAGAATACAATATTTCCATGAGGCTAAAATGAAGGAAAGCAAGAATGTGCTAAATCCTCTTGAGGGGTCTCTGCTCCTGTTTCAAGAACCACCTGTACTTCAGCCTGTCCTGGCTGGCATTCCCTTCACCTATTCTTACAGCCCTTCAGTGGTGGTGGCTTCCAATTATTCTTTCCTCATTTTAAGAGTCTCCTCAGGTTCTAGCCTGATTAAAACTAAGCTCTTAGCCTCTTGTTTTATTCTGCATAGGCAAGAAGAAACACCTATTTCTTTCTTTTTATAACAGCATGTAATGGCTTGAGAGGAAAGAACAGCTCTCTCTCCTCTCAAGACATCTTCTCTAGGCTATGTAAAACTTCATTTAATTAAAATCAACATTTTGACTTCCTATCCTTGTTTGGGAAGAACCTGTTATAGCTTTGAATTTTCCTTAAAGCAGAAATATCACTCTTGACTATATTGGCAAAAGCCTCATGGTGTGGTCCTCAACTTCACCAGCAAAAATTTAGCACAGCTCAGTACCCGTTTTTCATTGCTCAACTGGTTTCATCTATCTCATTCAGAAAGGCCTGGGGAATGTACAGCTCATTTCAGTGCTCCAGAGCTGTCTGTGAAGATCATGGCAGCTGGGCAGATTGAGCCACTGATGCACTCCTCTGACCATTCATCCTAACAATGGCATTTCTCCACTAAAACCATTAGTCTTTTTCCTAGTCCTCCTCCCTATATTGCAAGGGCACCAGACAAAGAAACTGGTCTACAATTTAACTATATTGTAAAAAGAAATTAGTGGGGAAGAATGAAATAAAATTATTTGCCTCAAAGGTGTTATTGGGGAAAAACATCTGCTATCTCTTCATATTTTAGGTCATTGTAATATTTTATATGCTTCAATCCTTACTTTCAGGAACAACATGAAAGTGGCTGTTGCTACAGACTTGGTGGCAATTAGAGTGTAAGGGCAATTCCCCTCAATTGCAAAAATGGGAAAACAAAACAAAAACCTTCACACAGCAAAACTCCTGCCCTAAATAGTCCCCTCATCCCTGAATCACACACACAACAGTAGTTAACCATAAAGTCAAATCTGTGAAATAGTTGCTTTTGGTACAACAATCTCAATATTTTTTTTTCAAAAAACATTCCTTACTGATATCCTTTTGAGAAAACAACGTTTTAACAGATGAATTCAGAGTGTGCAGCAAGCATCGTTACCTGAAATCAGCAGAAGGTCAGGGTGAGGGTTTTTTTGTGTTCTTTTTGGTTTTGTTTGTTTGTATTTTTTTAAGTGCTTTTCTTCACAAAGCTTTGTCTTTTTCTCCTGCCTTCCCACTCACAATTCCCCTCCACTTTTCCTTGCCTGGGGCTAAATCAATATTGAACCAGGAGACACATAAATTCTCAAAGCATCCAGCCTCACTTTGGCCTAAAAGTGAAGGGAATTTCCAGAGATATACAAGAGAATTTCTAGAGATATACCAACCCTCAAATACAAACCCATACCAACAAAGCAAAATCCAAAACCCCCAGTTCTTGTTCTCAGTTTAAAGCTAATTACACACTACAGGTCTGTCAGCTGAGGCACCAAGAATGTTATGGTACAGCACAAACATCTTTGACTTGGCTCAGAGCACCACAGTGAATCTACTGACCCCAGGAAAATAGACCTGTCCATAAACTCAGAGCTCAGCCACAACCATTAGCAGCCACCCCTCTTCTACCCATCAGAAACTCAGGTCACACACTGGTACCGCACAGAAACCCACAGGGCCTGCAGACTTAAAGGTGATTTTTTTGTGTTCAGGTGACACAGTCATATGTCAAATATTGATACTCTTCAAACTCTCCATCTAGCAAAGGCAAGTAATGGAAGACATCCTAATATTTTCTGCTCCACTTTTTTGTTTTCTTGGAACAGTCACATTCTTCCATAGCCCAAACCAGCCCATGGTCTCTCTGTCTGTAACTATCACCTCAGCAGCTGCACCACCAAAAGCATTCCCCCTTGCTCTGCATTGAGAAGTCAGGAAAAGTTAACTTCCAAACCACACTCCCCAGCCCTAGAGTTTCTTTACCTTGTTATCAGGCTGTAAAATCCTCCTTTTCTTACTGCTGTAATCTTCTGAAAGACCATGGTTGTCTGAATTTCTGGAAAATACCACTTTCAGAGGTCTGTCATCATCTTTGTTCAGGAAGGACACCAGGCAGGATATAATCCCAGTGCAAAGGAACTGTTTGCTGGTGCAAAGGCAACCCCAGCAACTGAGATAGGTTGAGTTAGGATCAGTCATAGCTCCAAAGGACAGGAACTAAGCCACTTCCAGTGGCAGGAGATAGAAATGATGCTTTAGGGATAGCTGCTATTGCTGAAGTGAATTTCCTGCAAGCTTGATGTCATCCTGGGGGGTGGTGGGTCAGTGCTGCATTGGCAGGACCTGGGAAAATGGGCATAACAGGTGCTGCTTGTATGGCACACATGGTTATTTGCTAAATAACAGAATTACATTCTTCCTCCTCCAAATCAAACCTTTATCATGCTGAAGAAAACTAAAAGGAGTGTTTCACAGTCCCCTGTCTCTGTATCCTAGGTGTACTGGGGCCAGCTGCCCAACTTTGTGCATTGAATCATGGTGAAGTCAAGTCACCAACAGAGAAGCAGCTGGGCCTGTGCAGAATGCAGTGCAGACCCTGCTGGAGTAACAGCTGTGGTACAGAGCATCTCTACTCAGCTGCAAGAGAGAAATCAGGCACTACATTACATGATAAGAATCTGCTTCTTTATGGCAAAATCCATGAGCAGCTGAATACTGAAGAACTCAATTCTGATATTTATTTTAGCTAGTAATTAGAAAAAAATAGTATTTTATATTTTGGTGAACTGCAAATGACAATTATTGTATTATTATTCTCAAGATCAGTAACATAGATATCGTTGCATTTTATTCTATACAGTGAAAAATATGCTACCTCAAATATAAAATGTCATACAAATGCTACAGGTGTATATCCTGGAAAGTTAAGGTGTCATGTCATAGTACAATACTCATGTATTGTACTATGTACTATTTATTTTGTTTTGACCCAGGAAAAGCAAATGCTACAGCCTCAAGCAGCTGACTGACAGAGAAGGTTGTGCTGGGTTTCTCCCATCACGCTTCAGTCATTGTTCAAAAGGGGGGAAAAAAAGAGGGATGAAAAGTGTTTCTGAGATCACATCCTGCTAGCTGTTTATTAGAACTCCCATCTTTACTCCTACCAGCTCCAGGAGAATGCCCAGGGCAGGGCCATGGTGGCTGTGAAGTCATTCACCCTGTAGTCTTTCTTCTCTCTTGTGGTAGGGTGGGAAGGAGTTACTTTCTGTCAGCATGGCAGTGATGAAGAATCACAGAATCAAAGAGAGGTGATTCTGCCACAGAATCAAAAAGAGAAGTCTGTGAAGTCATTTTATATAGTCAGTCACCTTTCCTGGACTAAAAGCTCCTTAGAGAAGGAAAATTTTACCCCTTAGGACCTATGGTTCAGAGGTGGGTATTAATGCCTTCTTCAGCCACTGGTGAACATATTGCAATGCCTTTACAAGGAATAATTAGGCAGAGACATATATTTAGAGTTAATTATCTTGTTAGGGCAGCAAGAGCAGAGTGAATTCCAAATGCAAAATAAATGCCCCCCCTTCCTTCCATATGGATTATATTAGCCCCTCTGGTGTTTGCTTATTCCTCTTGGGAGCCTTTTCAAAGACTTCTCAGCTCTGAGATTTAATGCCTGGCATTGCTGACATGAAGAATTAAAAATGTAAAGCGTATTTGCTGCCTTCTGTTTTTAGATTAGCAATAGAGAAAATGGAACTTGACCTGCACATAAAGCCAGAAGGGCCCAAGGGACACAGCTGCAGTGTGAGCAGAGTGGGGAGAAGAAAGCGCATTGCAGACAGCCTGGAGGGGCAGAAGTCCCTCTGGAGCTACAGGAACAACTGGAGGAGAGGGAAGTTGTGGAGAAAAGCCCTATCAAATCTTCTTTGCTGGCATGGAGATCTGTTGAAGTGTTATTTCAGGAGACAAGAGCAGAGTGGTTTTGTCTGTAGGCCAGGGAAAGGATTGTGTCACAGCTTTACTCATATCTGCAGTTAGTGATCAAGTGGTTTGAGGAAAGAGTAAAACTCCATGATTTTCACTGGATGTACAAAACTAAAAATCTTTAATTAAAAAAAATAAAGAGAATAAGAAGAGTGTTTTTTCCACTTTCAGCGGAACATTATTATCACCTCTAGTGTTTGCTTTTTGAAGTGGCCTACAGATAGTTTCCAGACATCATCCTACCTATTTTCCAATTTGTCTTGTTTATGGAATATTTTTTAAACCCTGAAGGCATAACTATTAAATCAGCACTTACAAAATGTTTCTCATGACATTTTTGAAGAATTTTCTCAGAAAACAGGGTTACCACACCACCCTTGCATGACTAGAAACTAGAATAAATTCCTAGTATTTTCCTAGTATTTTAACACTATTTTTATACTGTTCTTTTGGTAAATAGAGCAGCGTCATTCACAGGTACATAACCTGAGACTTAGGTGCCACAGGCTTATTTGCCACAGGTTTAAAATAATCTTGGGACAGTGGTGGGTTTTTTCATCTATGGTTTCAATTTTTGTCAGAGCAATTTTCTGCCTTCCCTGGTCTGAGTCACAAGTTTGTGAGAACAGAAAGCAGCTCCTGAAGTAAATTTACATAAGAGTTTATTTGTGCGCCTTTCTAGAGACAAATCTGCACAGTGCTTTGGGATGTATTCTTTCTCAGCTGAAGTTCTGGCCCCCTGCAAATAACCTTTCATGTCACTATGAATTTGCTGGGTTTGTGACTACCCTGGAGAGGGAGAAGTGTCAGTAGGGCAGTTCCTCTGAAACTCATGCCAGTTCTGCTGGAAGTGACTTTGGCTCCTTATGTTCAAGCACCTTTTGTTCTCCAAAGGGCTTTCCTTTTCAACACCATGAGCCCACATGATTTCTTGGACAGTTTGGATTTCCTTTGGATAATGGTGCAAATTAAGTGCCTCTGGCCTTCAGTAGAATTGAGATATGTGTGACTGCCTCTCAAAGTGGCAAGAAGCACAAAAGTGAAGAAGGACAGCTCGCGGACTGAAGTCCCTGGATGTGTTCCACCATCCGGCCATAGCTCCTCACTTCCCACGGCGGCTGCCAAGCAGAGCCCAGGCAGATCCAGACACAGGGGGAAGGGAAGGCTCAGAACTGAGGGCTGGGTTGCAGCTCAGTGCTTCTAGAGGAAATACTCCTCTGCTCTAAGAAGATGCTGAAATAGTTGTACTGCCAGCATCTGCTTCCTCTTAGACACCTATTCTACTCCTACATTTGACAGATGGACCAGTGAAGAGGAGATGAGTGCTGAGAGCCTCCTGCTAATTTCACTGATTTGGAAACAAAACTGAGAAATACATATATTTTTATCTCTCACTTCTTTCAAAGGCCTTCTACTCCTTCATTCAGCAAGGCTAGAGCTACAAATCAAACGGGGATTTTGTTTAACAAGGAGTGAAGTAGAAGATGGAGGTGTGGCTGATCTAAACCATTTCACCTGTTTTCATGTTTCTGAAGGCCTGAATATTTAAAACACAAAAAATATATTCTTGGTGCAAAGACTCCTTCTGAAGTAGAAGGAGCTATTTTTCAATATCCAGCTGAATTTCCAACTCTATTCTGAACATGCAGTAAACAGTTAAGATTTTTCTTGGATAGCTCTCAGTTCTGTAGGTCAGGTGACACAATAATTCTATTGTGCTTGCCCTTGTTCTTGGGCTTCCTGCAGTTTTTCCTGTCATACACCCTCGATTCCCAAACTTGCTGTGGATCTGTTCTCACCTCCTGCCCTGCCTGAAATTCACTGTATGTGCCAGTGTGAGTCAGCAGTAATTACACTTCATCTGTAGGAAAGACAGTGGAAAAGGAGTTGGAGGTGATTCAGCAGAACACTTTATTGGCAATATCACTCTGGAAATCACCACACCTGAGTCCTCAGGTTGAGGGCTTCACAGTCATAGATCATTGTGTAATAGACAGCCATCCTAAAGGCTTTCTGCAGCAGTCTGAAATTTGCTATCCATTATACTTAGACTGCCAATCAAAGCACCATGGCAGGGCAGGGATAGTGCCTAAGTGCTGTGAGCAATTTCCCATTTGTTCTCCGTGTCAAACGTTCTCTCAAGTCTCACAAAACACAGCCCTGGAGCTGGAAGTCATTTGAGTCTGATGAGTCAGAGCTCACAGTATTATTCTGGCACAATGGAGGCACTAGCAATTAAACCTTATTCTCCAGTTGTTCTGCCCTTTTAATCACTGCCAGTTCTCATGTGTTTCTGGCTTATTGGTTGCTTTGAAGGAGATGGAGGCAGACAGCTGATCAGGTATCACAGAGATGTGCTATACTGATGTCAGTCTAACTGCTGAGTTAAAATCTACTGTCTGATCAAAAATGATTGGATTTATATAATGAATCCACCATGGGATTATGTTGCCACAATCATTAAAACAAGAGCAAAACAGCACTACATACCAATATTATAAAAGGAACCAGCAGTTAATTGTGTGATTGGCTTAGTTAATTTTTGTTATAAATACAGTAATTAGCTGTGTAAACCAAAGTCAAAGTAATTTCTTCCAAAATGTAACTATTTCTATTTTTTTTAACACTTTATGGTTAGGAATAGCTCTTTATGAGGCTGAGGGTGAACCCTCACTGGACTGGGCTGCACAGAGCAGGCTGTTCTGTGGGACGTGTAAGTCTGCAGGTTCCTCTCCAGCCCTGCCAGCACTCTAACCCTGGGTGTGGTTCTTCCTTTCTGGTCTCCCCTTCCAACCAGAGCCTAGGAATTACATGATAATTTGTACAAGACAAATCAATAAAGGATCAACACAAGAACAAGAAACTCCTAGTTTGTGGCTTAAGTAATGCAGTGCTTAGCATATTTTTCCTGTAAGTATTTTGCAGCAATGACATGCTGTCCTTGCAGTGCTTTATAAGGCCAAGGCAAGATTATCTTTCCTTATCTCCTAAATATGTGTAATACCCTGAACAGCATTGGCAGATGCTAATAAAGACAGTGTATTTTATGGATGTTCTAATTTTACAAAACCATGTTTCATTATTTGTTTATTTAATATATTCTCCAAATATTCTCCTTAAGACTGGCAGTATTTTGAACACATGTCAGAACTGAAGCACTGGGTGTTTAATGTCAACAGAAGAGACTGTGTGAAGGCCAAGTAGGGAAAGATGTGAGTGGAATGAGAGCACTGTGGCCATGCAGGGGGGGTCACATTCAAGAGCAGATGTGAAAGCTGCTAAGCCTATTACTGAATCTTAAACGTGCAACAATTTTTCCTTAAATTCAGAACTGAGACTTCTCTTCCTAAGGGGAATAAAGGCATTTCGGGAATAATTCTGTAAAAGCCACAAGGTTATGGAAACCGTTGAAGTTAGCCAATATGAAAGTGTGTGTTAAGTCTTGCTCTTCTCAATAACTTACTTCACATTTTACTAAATTGTACTTCAAATTTTTTCTCAATTCACTTCTGCCAAATGCTTTGATGCTTTTGGTTTTCCTCTTTTTCCTAAAAGCCTGAATTAAAACCTACCCATCTCCTTTCAAGATTCCCATTTCTGTCAAATAAAAGAAACAGAAAGAGGGATATAAAGATAGCAGAGAGAGACCAAGATTATATGGAAATAGGATTTTGGTAGCTCGGCTCTGATAGCTCCATCATTTCCTCCCTCTTTACAGGCACTGAACCACAAACGAGTCCTTCTGCAAGCACGGGGGTACTGAGTTTCTGCTCATCACTTTTCCTTCCTGCAGGACTCTGACAGCTCTGCAGGCACCCAGTGCTGTAAGGAGCATCCACAGGCACAGAGCCAGTCAATGCCCTCATCCCAGCTCAGTGTTGGCCCTTCACTGAGACCACACGGAATTCATATGGCAGTAATAATTCAGATGGCAAATCTGCCTTGTGGAGCACAGGCTCAGGGAGCTCCTGCAGCCACTGGTGTCTAAAACTCTTGTTTTTAGATTGCCATTAGCTACCTCAACACCAGTACAGGACATCCAGTTTGATTCCATTTCAAATCTGAGAAAACTAATAAATATTTTCTAGAAGCATCTCCTGCTCACAAGCTAATGTTCCCTTTGGATCCAAGTGAAAATGCTTGGAAACAGCATTTTCAGGGTATTGCACTATGTGTTGCAGTAAAAAAGCTTCCTTGCATGCAATAAAAAATGAATATCTCTTAACTAACTTATCTTAGTCTACTGTTTAAAGTATTAGCCTGGCTTGCCCTGCCCTATGAATGCTTAAGTATTTTTAAATTGCCATTGGATAAAATGCACAAGTAATTCCTGAAGCTGTCCAGGGGAAATGTATTCCTCCACTTATCCACAACAGGAGAAAAATGGCAGAATCCCTCTCTCAAATGCATACAGTATTTGCCTTTTCCAGAAAAAAACCAGACCAAATTTCTTTATATGGTTTTGCAGAGTTCCTATACAGTTCTTAGCTGTGAAAAGTTACAAGTTACATTTTTTTCTAAGTATCTATAGATTAATTGAGCATTTAACAATGGCTAGAAACAGTCATCACTGAAGCATGCATCTGAGCTCTTGATAAATGCCTTGTTTAAATGTAGTCAAGATACCACCAAATATTTTACTAATAGGAAATAAAACATAGTAATCAGTTCTAATTTCAGTGATGCTGATGTAGCAACACATGTATTCATCAATTCACTTTATCAGAGAGTACCATAAGGACATGACTACCACACTTCCAAGGAGATCCCACAACAGATCACATTTAAACAATGTTTCAGCTTCATTTTCAACCAAGGATTTTCTTTTAAATTTAAAAATGAGACATGATCTGAAATGTACATACCCTTACTCAAGCTATGCATGAATGAGGCCCGGTCTCCAGCTGATGCCTCTGTTATGGACTTCATAAAGAGAAAGTGTTTTATGCTCACCTCAAGCACAGCTTTGCCTACTTTCGGTTAAAGCTCTTCTTTTTAGAGAGCTGATGGCAAAGGTGAGCACACTCAGTATGTTCTTGTAGCCTCATTTACATATTTTTTATATCATGATTTTCTATCTAGGTTATCCCACCTCACCCTTTTTCTGAATAATTGAGCAGTGAGCAAACAGCAGAATTGGGTAATGAAGAAGAAATATCTCAGGAAGAGACTGTACCCCCAGCAGCTTCCCAGGGACCTCCAGGGAGACTGCAGGGAGCTAAAAGTGCACTAAGGAAGGTTCGCACCTTCTGCTTCTGGCCACAGGGTAAGAAGAGCTCAGCTCAGCGAGGAGCTTTGAGCAGCAGGGTGGAATGCCCTAAGTTACAAGCTCTTGGTCCACAGAGCACTTTGGCCTGGTTACATTCCTGACTCTCCAGCTTGTCCTCCAGACCTTTCCTAAGGTCAGTCTGACTCAGGGACTTACATGTGGGACTACAGGGGCAATGCAGACCAGCAGGCTCTTGGGCACCACAGCCACATAAATCTTCACAAACAGAGGAGGAAAAGGAGGTGTGTATCTTCTGCCAGGCCATTTTATTGCACAAAGACTACTAAATCCCAAAAATATGCAGGGTCAGGTTGTGGGTTTAAAAGCATAGATATGGAGAGTATGAGAAGGAGCCACAATTTTAACTTACTGCAGAGTCAGAAGACAGATGTATTCATAGCCTTAAATCTCTGAAAAATGAAGAATGTGAGGCCTCTTGTCTGCTCTCTGACTCCATGTGCTTTTGGGATCTAGCAGTCATATAATACCTCTCAGAACCTGGAACTGAGTGAACCTAAAAAAAAAATACAAGAGCAATTTAAGAGGTCCGGAGAAATGCCACAAGCGTCAGTGGTAGGCATCCTATCCTGCCCCCAGCCCACCAGCCATGCTCAGTGGGAGGTTTTCCTTGCTGGAGCTGCATTAAAAACACTGTCCTGGACCTGATTTCTGTGAGAGGTATTCCACATGCCCATGCCAGAGCTTGGCCCCAAGCTTACATTCCTACTGTCAGAAGTAATCTTATGCTCAACACAACTTGATTTCAACCTGCAAACCACAGACAGTTTTAAACTAAAACAGGGTAGATTTAGATTAAATATAAGGAAGAAATTTTTATGATGAGAGGGGTGAAACACTGGATCAGGTTCCACGGGGCGGGGGGTTGTCACTGTCCCCAGTGGTATTAAAGTGTAGACGTGTTTGTTGTTAAGGAACATGGTTTAGTGGAGGACTAGACAGTGTCATGGTTATGGTTGGACTCAATGACCTTAATGGTAATTTCCAGCCTAAATTATTCTATGATTACTCCTGAAATCCATTGTGGACAGTGAGTCCTGATTGCTCCTTATGCTTCCCTCCCCTTCTAAAAAATTCCCCTGCAGATACCTCAGCTCAGTGCACACAGGTCCACAAGTCCAACTCCTTTGGATGCTAGAAAACAAACAAATAAAAAAAAGAATTCAAAAAACAGTGTTTCTTTTAATAAGGGAGAGAGTTCATGTGAAGGCAATATGCTATGCTGTAAGAAACTCATTCTCTCTACAGAAAATGAAGAAAGGACTAGTGAGACAGTAGCATTCAATAAGTGCTTTTTTACAACACTGTGCTAGCCTCACTGCTTCCTGAGAAACATCTTTTTGGGTAGTTCTCTGAAGAATTCATTATTCCACCCAATGACTTCAATTTATTCCATATAAAGCAGTTATATTTGGAAAAGTTGCAGTCAAAACCATATGATGCCATCACTGATTTATGTGCACAGCAGTAACAATGAGTAATAAAGTTAAAAAGCAATAAGAGAGGTCTGGCAGATGGGCAAAACATAAAAATAAACGTTCTGTTAAAAATGCAGATTCAGCAAACCACCAAACCCAGCAGATTCTTGGGAGTTTGGCTTTATTTGGGTTAACTAAGTAAATTTGCTCAGAATGTTGTTACACTATCATAATATTAAGGACAGTGGAACATAATCTGGATATCAGAGGACGAGGATATCAGAAAGAAAAGGCAGAACATACTGTAGCTCAGTTGCACTTTGCCCCCATCACATAAACTTATAAATCCTTCTAGAAGAGCTGCCCTTTCCCACAATCCATGCTACTAAAACTAGATGCAGCAGTGGTATTTGTGTACACAAAGCCCTCAGCTACTGTTCCCCACATCAAGCCTTCCCATTTTGTATGAAATTGCTTTTATCTCAGGAAACTAGGCTCAAACTCAGGGAAAAATGTACAATAATGCAAGTGTATAAAATACTGAACCATCTTAATGGGACGGGTACATTTGGCAAATAAATTCTCATTAACAAGGTTTTGGGTCGACTGGGTTCCTGTTTCCTGCACCAGGATAGGAAATATTAGTTTAATAATACTTTTGTATTGGGGAATGTGGCTTCATTAGCACTGGGGAATCCAGTGCCATTGCCAGTAGCGGCTTGGGAGAAGATTCTGAAAATCAGTAACTCCCTTATTTCCCATATCCAAGAGCTTTGAACCTGCTCACAGATGGGTAACCCCTCCTTTTGATCAGAAAATGACAGTCACAGGCTGTCTGTGATAATGAAAGATGATTTTTAAGTGGATAGCCCTGCTGCACAATCCATTGCAATCAGGAAATGAAACGGAAAGATTATGAGGAGCATGGTTTTCTTGTATACACAGCTTCTGTACAGAACTAACATTTAATGCTAAAAAGATTTGAAAGTAGCTTCCAACTGCAATTATAACCTGTGGATGGCAGAACACATTTCCAGAGATAATCATCTGTTCTGGGCAGATAATGAGATTTACCATGGCCTGAGAGCAAGATAGAAGTTTAGAAACACTTAGAGAAATAATTTCTAGCATGATGATTTCTCAACAACTCTAAATCAATCCAGCTGTAAGGCACATTTGCCCTGCCATCCTCCTCTGCCTTTATGTTTTCTGCCTTCTGCTGGGCCTGTGGAATCAGACAGTGACAGGACCAGGACACTGTGAAACACAGCTGCAAACCAGGCTCTTTCTCAGCTACGTGCAGCAGCCCAGCAGTTCTGGTTACAGCAGTGCTTTTGAGCCATGTACAATCCCAGCAGCTCTTTGCATGCTGTAGATGAATAACCTGGTTTGTGCTGCAGCAGCAGCAGCTCAGGGGGGTGGGAGCTGCAGTGTGCTCACCCCAGCCCTGAGTGGTCCCTGGTGCCCAGAGCTTGCAGCCTGGAGCCCTGCACCCACTGAGGGACTCCAGCCTTGGGCAGAAACCCGCTGCAGGACTGAGAGCAGGGCTGGAGGACCTGCCTGCTTGCTGCCAGCTATAATCTCTGGCCCTGAGCAAACTTTCCAACGTGAAAACTCACAATGAATAGAGCTTTATAAAAAAATATGGCATGAAGCTTATATAAGTAGGTTTAACCAGAAACAAAGGCTGAATACTGTATGAATGAGGACATTTTGCTCACAGGAGACTGTAGAGCACCTTTTTCAAATATGCATTTGTTGGCTATGGCTGTCTCAGTCTATCAATTCAACATTTTCTAAATTAGGAGGGATTTATATAAACAGAGCATGGTCTCTAAGGTGCTGTTTATGGTCTGTCTGGTATAAATATTTATGATCATTCTAAAATTAGTGATTTTTCTAAAGTGTGCTTTTGTTTAATACAGCTCCTGACAGTCCCTCTGGTAAATATGCAGTTTTGTTTTTTATGAGAGAAACAGAGGCAACAGAGAAACCCACTGGAAATACTGCTGCAAAGATAGCTGATCAATGGAGGGTCGTTCTCAGCTCTGAACTGCAGACTCTCTGCTGTCTGAGAAGGATTCCCTCCTACACACTTTTCCCCAGGGCATGCAATCCTTTTCCCACGTGCCATGCAAACCTACCCATGCCCCGCAGGAATATATATATAGGAACAGGGGGCTGGGAGGAAGCGCTGGAGCTGCTGCCTCCTGCAATAGAACACGTGTGATCACACGGAGTGCATCTGCTTACTCAGATCTGGTGTCAGAATGATAATTCATGTCCTCTCTGCAGAAATAAAAATAAACTGGGTTCAGGCTGAGTTCAACAATCTAAGGTTGCATATTAGCAGTTACCAATCTTCCTGGGAGGTGAGGCATTTTTCAAGTTCCCACTAAGAGGAAAGAAACCAGATAAAAGCCTGGTGCATGATGAGAGGCACGGCGCTCACAGTGACGTGACTCAGACTCATTGGTCGTGACTTCAGTGGGCTTTTGTGAGCCATGACTACAGCATCTTTTAGCAGGATTTCCTTGAGTCATTGGCCTGTCTATTACAGATCTATAGATCTGTGGAACCTGAGCAAACTTATAGAATAGACTGTTCCTGTTCGTGTACTGCATTATGAATTGTAAAGTGCAACTGTGGGTAGACTGTCAATTCATTTCTATCTTAATCTCTTTTTTGAATAACAAAGCTGTATTAAAAAGTTGTAACTATCTCATTGCCAGATCTTGCAAGTCTGCTCTTAGTATAGAATCACCAAATAAGAATAATAAATGACAGAAAATTATTATGAACTTCCAAGCCCCTCACCAGATTCAATCATCCAAACATCCCTTCTTGTGTCTCTTTCCATTCTCACTATTCTCCCTTGTTACACAGCTAGGAACATGGATTTCAGAACAAGAGTTAAGCAAGTTTGCTATGGTCCTCCACTTGAACCACTTCAGCAAATCTCAAATACAGAAAAAAATTTGAATTCATTTATGACAATTTACCAGGAAGATGGAAAACTGGCAAACTGTAAAGAGGACCATCCACTGCTATAATTCAATCTGCACAAGCTGACAAGATGAATGATTAATGTACTTTTGCAAATGGGAGTGAATTTGTCCAGACTTGGAGAAGCCAGGCAGTAGTCATTGAAAGGGAAAGAAATGGGTTTAAAAAAGAATTTGAGGTCACAGGGAATAATTAACTGAACATTGTATTATTGTTGATAAATACCTGGCAATTGTGGTGAGAAGGAAAGAAGAATGAGTCAGACTCTTCTCTGCAGTGACAGGACTGTGACAGGACCAGAGGCAATGGACAAAACCTGAAACGCAGAAAATTCCCCTTAAACATAAGAGAACACTTTTTCACTGGGGTGTAGTGAAACACTGAAACAGGTTACCCAGAGAGATTCTGGAGTATTCACCCTGGAAGATATTCAAAGCTGGACCAGACAGAGCCCGGAGCACCAGCCCTGGCTGGAGCTGCTCTAAGCAGAGGACTTGGACTTGACAGCTTCCAGAGGTCCCTGCCAACATCCACCTCTTGTGATTGATTCTTCAGTACCTACACAGAGATCAGAAATATGAGAATAGAAAGACCAGAAACTTATCTGTGGGACAAGATTCAAGAAATAGGAGCTGATATAAATGCATGAAGTTAATTGTATAGTTTTGACCATTTGACTCGCTGGAGCAATTTGCTAAGGACTAATGTGGACATTCCAACAATTCCAACTTTAAAATCAAATTAGATTTTATTCTAAATATAGTGATAGGACAAGGGGGAATGGCTTTAAACAGGAAGAGGATCTTTTAGTTAATGGTTTATTCTACATAAAGTATATTCTTATACTTCATAAAACACATTCCTGAATGGGACCTATATTCCAGTGAATTGAAGTATTGTGGTGCATCTTTCAGGTAATGATTTTCATTACATTCTTCTGGCCTCAGAAAATGGAAAAAATGCAGAATATATTCTTTTGCATAGCATTATCACCAGGTAGAAAAAAACCTCCAGTGAGAAGACCAGCAGATATGCTTTTTGAACACCATAAATATATTTTTAAGGAAATAAAACCATCTTTGAAAAAGAAAATATAGCAAAAGAAGGCCCTATACACGCAATATTTCTCCCTGGGTTGCCCTGAAGGATTGGTCTTTGCAGGGAGAAAGTATTGGTGTATCTCTTAAGCTGAGGTTTTAAAAAGTTTTTAAGGAAAAAATCTCCCAAATTACAGCTGTAACCATGATGCCCAATTTTGGTAATACTTGTCAATTTGTGGAAGACATGCTTCCTTCTGACTACAGAGGATGGTCACAGAAGATGATGGGCACCGAACTGGAGCTCACAAAGACCTTTTGTATTCCAAGCTAGCTCAGAATATGGGAGCACGTGCACCTGAGCAGCACAATTTCTAGCTCACTGTGTCACTGGGACAGCTGCCAGTGCATGCAGTGTGTGGCACATGAACAGAGTGCCTGAAGAGCCTGCCTCAGTACAAACACTTATCTTGTACATATCTCCCTGATTGCGTCTATGCAGCCTCTTTGTCCAGCTATAGTGTGCTGCAAACATTCAGGTTACAGCACCCATTTTGCTGCATGTCCAGCTCCAAAAGCAGAAAATCCTTCCCAACCTTCCCTTTGACTGTGGCAATTTTCAGAAGTGGAGGTGGTGCAGCTTGTCAGCATCTTCTGTGGGATGGCTGGGTAGTGGCAGCCTGGGCTCCACACTGGCATGAGACAGACCAAGAGAGAGCTGGGGGCTGTTTTCCACAGCCTTCTGTCAGGCAGCCAGACCAAATCCCTTCCGACACAAAGAGGGCATTTTTAGAATAACTAATGTTCAGACAGTGACAAGCTAGACAAAGTGATGTGTTTCAGAAAATTGATGCTCAGGAAGGAAGATTTGAAATATCAGGGAAAGAGGACTCTCAGCTTTACAGAGCCATATTAAATATGTGCTAAATATTTTCAAAACCAAAAGAAGTAAAAGTAAGTTGGCTAAAATCACCAAGTATGTTTGACCTTTCTTTCCTATAAGTAAAATCTTAGAGTTGAGCTGAGGCCTCCCTCATATGAAAAGAAGAGACCTTGCTCCTTCTGGTATGTTACTCCTTTCTAGATATAGGGAAGATGCCATTTGTAATCTTTGTGATTCCAGTCTTTCCCCCTAATCAAGAGACCTGTCCATGAGATGGGACTGCATGGCAGATCCACCTCCCCACAGAAAGCAAAGCTGTGGATTGCCACTGCCTTGGAGCACTGTGGAACAGACCTCTGAATCTGCAATAACCAGGGCTCAGAAATGCCCAAGGCGTCTCACCCGCCTTCCCCTCTACCCTTCAACTCAACTTTGCTTAACAGAAAAGCAAAGATGTCACGGCCACACAAAGAGAAATATGAAGAATGTTTCTCACAGTTACAATTGCAGGGAGTCCCAGATCCCTCCCTCCCCACCCCCAGACTCCCCAGCCCCCAGGCAGAAGCGCCAGGAGAGGCTGCAGCAGCCCTGGCGCAAGAGGGCAGAAAGGGCACAGCTCGCTCTCTCACGTGAGCAAATTTCTAAATACCCACTGTCAGTAAATTAAATACCAACATTTTTTGCTGGGACTGGTGCTTTGTTTAAGTGATTCATCCACAGAGTTCATTTTGTAAAAGAAGTGCAGATAAGCACTGCCATTTCTTTTTTAATCAGAATCTGATGACGGGCAGAGTCTGTACCAGTTTCCTGGGCTGCTGAACAGTGGGTCACCTGCCCAGCAGAGAGTTAAGAGTACCTCATAACTTGTACAAAATGATTGTTGTTGGTGTTCTTTTAAAATTTCTCATTCCTTCAGAGGAGAGGAATGGAGATGACAAATAATTGCTAACTTATAAGGTTTGCTGTTTTTTTTCAAAATGCACCAGCATCTTACCATCCATTAAAGATGAAACCATTCAAATTTTGTACTAAAAAAGTTGCATTTAAGTCCTGGGGGAGATGAAATTTTTTGATCAGCCTCCATGTATTTACTAATGTCCAGATGTCTAAAAATATGTATTTACCAATCAGAGGTTACCCAACTTTAACAGATCAGACAGAAAGTGTAATGTCTGTTAAAATTTAACAGTCTTCTTCTAGCTTGTGTGGCTGCAGACTCTGAAGTCATGGCCAGAATCAAGTAGGAGTTGTCTGGGACTCACCTGATTTGAGCACAGTTAGAGAGTAACCTTTGAAGGACTGCCAATACAAATGATCCTTCCTGATAACATCTGCCTTGGGCATGATGAAATGGCTCTTGGATCCAATGCGCTAAAAATTCTGTCCTCTGAGCACATTTCAAGCTAAAAAAAACCCCACAAAAATTATCAACAAAAATCCCATGGAATTTCAGTGAAAAGTTTAATGATAGGTTGAGATTAGACCTAAAATGGGATTGCCAAAGCACTTTTCATGTTTTACTAAACAAAGATATTTATAATGATTCTAATTAATAAATGTCTGATGGGCTGATTTGGAGACTTCATGATGGGACAGAACAATCAACAGCAGAGTCTCTTCTCATTTAGTTTGCAGATGCTGCTGAAATCAGACCCCTGCCTCAGCTCTCCCAGGATGAATTTAGAGCAAAGAAGGTTGTTTGCAAAAACAGTTAGTTTTGCTTGCTGGAGCTTGGATGTAAAAGCACTGGTATTCTCATTCCCTCTTCTCCCTCCTTTTCCCAATACAGTAGTACCATTTCTTAGTATGCAGCTTATGCTGAAAGTGCCACAGAGCCCAGATGTGGACAACAACAATAGAGAATTTGCAATAGAGAATATGCAATAGAGAATTTGAATCCACACAGCTTCCAAAGTCTCTTTTAGGTAGTACTCTGACAAATGGGAACCTGAATGTGCCCTGGACATATCTTGCTTTGCATATGGGAAGGTGAAGGGAAACACTAGGTACATCTTTTTGGTCCATTATTCCTATTGTTTCTTCCAATATGCAGATTTAAGAAAGTTTTGTCTGGAAGCTCAGTAAAACCATTTATCTTCAATTGTGGTAGGATTTCCTAGAGTTCTGAAGGCTGATCCTCCTGCTTCAGAAAAAGGAGCAAGGTCAGGCACTTGGCAGTTCTCCTGTGTGCTCTGCGTGCTTCCTCCCCATCCCCATCCTGACCTACTTTGGATAACCCTGAGGCACGTCACCATTGCCTTGGCCTTGTTTTTTCAAAAACACCACCTCAGACTGTCCTTCAAAAAATTACCCCCCTGACAGTTTCTCTTTAATGCCAGTATTTTAAGAGGCTACTTTTTGCCACTGTGAATGTCAGTATTCACCCCATCTATACTTCGACACAGATCTCTCCTGCTATCCTATTAGCAAAGTATTATCGCATTTAAATCCAATTATCATTAATTCAAAAGACAGCAGTGAAAGCTCCTCTATGGTTTTAGAGGCTGGAAATAAGTGTCACTGGTTCAACTTTATGTGTATTTTTTTATAATGAGGTGCTGACTTTATTCCCAGGACTGAGAGCATGAACTCCTCTAGCTCAGGCACAGGGTCCCTAGGCATCACCAAAATGTTACAGGGATCTCTGAAGCCCTGCAGCAAATTTGAGACTCTGTTTAGAGATGCCATGGAGCAAACTTGAGCAGAATGAAGAACCTCTGCCTCCGGTAAAATTAACAGCTACCATCAAATTGTGTTAACACATACATAGTACTTCAATTCCCTCTGCCTGGTTCAAAAGCACGGGTAAACTTGGATTTTAGGATATGACACTCAAAAAGCTGATGTAGGCATGTAAGTAGGTGGTAATAAAGCTGTAAGCTTTTGTTGTGACCTCTGCAACAGAAAGCAGAGATGACTTGTCTGGTTATGGGAGAAATACAACTCCTGACAAAATCCTGTGCCATATATGAACTGCATGAAATAGTTCTGAAATGTGAAAACCTTCTTTTTCTTAATGTATTTTAGAACACATTCTCCCACTCTGCTGGACTACTTTGCTGCAGCACAATAAACCATTTCTTGGCTCTGTGCTTTTTGTATTTCAACTCCCTTTCCTGGATTCTGCTCTCATCTAAAAGAGATGGGTTGTTTCTGCATTTAGCAAACAAAAATGCAAGTACTGTGAAGTTTAATAAAATAAATTCATGTCATGAACTAGAGACCTTCTCTTCCTCTCCTGCCTCCCCAAGCAAGCTTTTCAACTGGCCTCTAAGCAAGTGTTTAAACTTCTTTAAAATCAATACAGTCAAAAAATTAAATCAAAGTGGCTTTCACTCTCTCTTCATCCCTACTAGCTATTACATATGGAAATACCCTGGGACTAATTTTCTGACAGGCAGTCCTATTGTCATTTCAGTCCCTTAAGAAATTTTTTTTTTTCAGTCTAAGAACAGTAAAGAAAACCCCAGAAACAGATTTTGTTTAGGAAAAATATTTGTATGTTGCTTAAAACATCCACAGCAAGTGTAGGAAAATATACAATCCTCCCAGCTGATATATTAAAATTATTTTGCTATGAGCCAGGAGGTAAGGTGCTAGAGCTTTCCAAGAGAGCTGGTATGTGGATGGACCAGTAGATTCACCTTCTGGATAGAGAAAACACAAACTGCCCTGCAAACAGCTGGAGTGCTGCCAGGTGCTGCAGACAACTTCGCTCATGTGATGCAGCCCCACAGCTCTCCTCCTCTGACACTGGAACCAAAACCAGCTCTGGGTAGTTACACTACATAAAACCACACTAGATAAAACTTGTCCATTCTGTTTAAGAAATGACCATTTATATCCCAGAGCTACACAGCTGTGATATGAACTCAGACACAGAGAGGATCCACACCACCACAAACACAAACACTTAGAGTGACACTGCTCTAGTTCTGGCTCTACTAAACCCTCCTTAGGGAATTCTGTTACTACAAAGAGGGAATTTCATGGTGTTAGCGTTCCTAGGAGCTGTGCTGGGGTCACAGCAAGTGGTGTGCCAAAAAGTGCCGATCTGACCACACCTCACTGGGTGAAGGGCTGTTGTGGTAAGGAAGCGGTGGCAGGCAAAGGGCAGCTTGGTAAAAAGGAACAAGAACAGCACTGTAGCACCCTGGCACCTTGCTTGCAACAGAAGCTGGCTGCAAGTTTGTGGTATTATTATGCTGTCTCTCCCAGACTCAGGACCCTATTTGCCCTCTGCATGAAGAAACAAAACAGTCCTGAGATTATGTTGGTTGTAGCAAAAACAACCATCATATATAGAGACATGGGCTGCAGTTTCTTACCCAGCCAATGCAATGCTAATAGTCCTGGAGACTACTGTCCTGGGGAGAACTTTCTTTGGAAATATGAACACCCTTCTGCTTAAATATGGTGACGATTTTGGTAAATAATGACTCCATGCATAAATGAAGTCTGATGTTTTAATAATGCTTTTGAAGAAGATGAATATGGATCAGTCTTGGGGGAAGGTGATCAAGAACATATTTCTTGCGAAGGAAAGTGGGCTGCTCTAATACTTGTCAGCATAATTCCTTATTGATGCTATCAGCCTTCAACAACTGACTAGAAGTCGTGGGTTTAGCACCCCTCAAGCACAAAATCTTGAGTGCCACACTCTTTCAAGAAATTGCAAAGGTGGCCCAGAAACACAAAGTTTGTTTCTTAGGCTGTGATGACGTTATTGGGAGTAGGCTGAGCTAGATGCAGAGAAACATGAAACAACCATATAAAGGCAAAGAAAGTCTGTTGTAATCACTGGCTGAGTTAAATCTGTATTTGTAAGAAGCATGTCATCTCAGCCAACAGAAGCTGGCAGCTATACATCTGCAGCTAGTTTTTCCAAAGGAAGGCCAAAGCAAAACTAGAGTGTTTATTCTGGCATCAAGACAGTCTCACCCCAGCTGAAATCTCAGCTATGTTTGTTCTAAGTTCGGCATTATCTTAATTCTACTCAGTGTATTATTATTCCTTTCAGATACACAGACATTCTTGAAACAAATAATAATCTCCATCCAGAAGTAATGTTTTTGGGGAAGGTTAGTTCTGGTGAGGTCACCTGACCATTCAGCAAGGAAAAAGGCAGCCACACAGTCTGTTGTCCTTCATATCAGGAGCTTTTGTAAGACCCTGCACTGCTCTCACTATTTTATATGGAAAAACTGAAGCATAGGGAGATCATCTAGTGTACTGTAGGGTCAATAATTACCAATATTGTTGCACCTTCAGTTGAGAAAATTGACAACATACCATAATTCCCAGGTAAAGGCTATTGATTTTCAAACCAGAGCAGTAAAAAAGCACACCAGTGTTTGCAAAAATCATGTCACACACAAACTATGCAGCCCGGGGAATGAGTTGGCTGTACTAAACCCAAAAAACAAAATAATCACATTCACCTTATCAGAGAGAGGTCTGTGGCTGCCTCCAGTTATGCAGGCATTATCTAGAGGAGTTGTCTGGGACCTGCAATGAGAAGGGGAGAGCATCACTGGAGCCTTGGAAAGAGCTGTGGAGGGTGAGTGGAACATTGCTGTGGTTGGGCTGAGTTCCTGGGAAAGGGACAGAGATAAAGGGATCCCCAAGCTCCACTGAAGCTGGGTAGGTGCTGCTGTGTGCAGGCTGCAGGTGTTGGAGGAGGTGACACCTGTGACACCTGCCCCAGGAGTTGTGGGTGTGCTCACCAGACAAACAGGGGCTGGGCAGGCCTGTGAGATGCTGGTGACTCTGCCTAAACCTGGGTGAGCATCAGCTGGGGTCACACCAGGAACAGCCCCAGGCTAGACCAGGACTGCTCCTGCACCTCCTGGCTGGCAGGGAGCAACAGTGTGGAGCCAGCAAGCCCGGCCCAGAGCCAGGCTCCGTGGCCAGTGTGCCTTGTCTGCTCCCCATGCCCAGCTGCACCTGGATGCCAGCTGCTGTCTGCCCTGGATCACACAAAAGCTCTGATACAGAGCCAGGTGCCCTGCACAGAAGCCCCTTCCAGATCTCTGGAGCTTCAGGCCAGTTCCTTCATCACAAAACTCCCTTCATTCTCCATCAAAACATATGCACTTACTCTCCAAGGTGTATGACTGTCTGTGAGAAGAAAAAAAGAACAGGAAAAATACCAAAAGAAACCTAAAAATTGTAATTACTTCATGGAAAAATCTCACAGAATACAAAAATGAAGCCTGAATTTTATAGAAAGAGTCCCACAGAAATTATAATGTGAAGTCTAAAGAATTTCATCAAGAATTATTACTTGCTTTTTCATTTAAACCTGTATTCAGGCTAGAGATTTCTGCAGCAAGCCTTAAAAGTCCACTTATAAAGCAATACATTATCATTTAGACCTTACATAATGATTTTCAGAGGAATCATTCCTTCTGCAAATCAGCAATTTCATATCTGAATGAGACTTCACCTTGAACATTCATTATTGTTGTTCTAACTGAACAATTTTACAAAACATTCTTTTGGTACCTTGCAAATGCACTTCAGTGAAGTGCAAGATAGGAAAGATAATTACCTTTGGATCTTTATATGGCTGCCCATTAAAGACACCTGCAATGGGAATGAATGTTGTCATCTAAGTTCCCACAAACATATTTATGCCTCACAGCAGGAAATGAGTTACATTCAGAGCTAGCTTTGTATCTTTATTCATAAAATTCCAGCTGTGATGAAAGTATTAGGGACATTAGTAACCAACTGCCAGTCCCAATATAACAGTGGATGTAACAGCCTACTATTCCTGGGTGGGAATTTAATGGCCTGCTAAGTTGACATAACCATGTAGAGTGTCTAGCTGCTGGAAAGAAGGACTTTGGCACCTCAGTGGTTCACAAGAGACTCATCTCCCAGAGAAGGTAGACACCCAAAATGTATCAGAGCCTGAGTTTAAAATATGATATAATTTTGTAAATTGTATTATCCAGACTTATTATGCACGTATCAGCTTTAAATTTAATCTCAGCATTAGCTGACTATTCCGCAGAGACGTACCTTGCCAAGAAGATGCACTTTCATTACCTTCCTATTTGATTTTTATAATACTAATCCCGAGGCAAGCTTGAAAAAGCAGAACAATGACTAAATCCCCATCTGGTTTTGCAGAAAGTTTGTGGAGGTTGGAAAAGGGCTTAGGAAAGGATAATTTACAACAGATACATAGCTTTCAGATCAGATTTAGCAACATGACCAGCCTTAGGGAAACAGGACAGGCCTTGCTACTGAAATCCTTGCAGATTTATTGCCGTATTCATGACCTTACAACTGGCATGAGATACTGCCTCTTGCCATCAGCTGCTCAAGATGCTGATGCTCTGCCCTCAGCAGCAAACTGGCACCAGAGGGGTGAGCAGGCTCCTATGAAATGCTGCGGCTCATGTGGCAGATGAACCATTTCCATTTGGTAGTTTTGGTGGGGCTTTTTGTTAGGTTGGGTTTTTTTTTTTTTTTTTTTTGTTTTTTGTTTTGTTTTTTGTTTTGTTTGTTTGCTTTGCTTTGTTTCCTGGCACCAGATAGATGAGTTGGCTTTTGAAATCTTCTGCATCCTGTGATCACTCGCTGTCTTACTGATCTGGTAACAGCACAGGACTTGGGAATGTGTGGGGGAAGAAAGGGGTACTTTACCTTGCCTGCCATTTCCTTTTCATCTGCCTGCTCATGTTCAGAGTCTGACTACAGCAGAAAGGAGTGTGTGAGGAGTGGGCTCAGCCAAATACACTTTGCTCATGGAGGCTCAGAGGCAGTTGCTGTCACAGACGAGGCCTAGTGCAAACCTAAATTCACAAAATCAGGAATTTTAGGTAAAAAGAACACAAACTCTAGTTTCTTTTGCTTCATTCCCCATCTCTTTGCAAGCTGCTGTGCTCACCGTTAAGAGAAGTGTATGCAATGAGACATGACAGTGAGAGTATTGGACAGATGCTCAAGAATAGTTTGAAATAGCGTTTTTGCTTGCCTGAAGCATGCCTGTGATTGCCAAGTCATGCTAACACACCACTACTAACAAGAGCCTTGTTACTGAGAGGGCAGGCTGATAGCCTTGGCACAAGAAGCTGTTCCTTCAGCTGCAAATCCAGTCCAGCTCACAAACAGGCTTTGGCTCCATCCTGGAGAAGCAATGTTGGGTCCCTGCCCTGTGGACTGTTACCAGAAGACTTGAAAGAGCATAAACAAGGGAAGTTATCTCCTTCTCAAAATCAGCAATTTCACCCTTGAAGAAGAAAGAGCTCACCTTTAACAAAGCTAAATTAAATAAAGGTAAATTAAACTATAGTTCTATTTGAACACTTTTGTGACACTGTAGGACTGGGACTGAAGGCAGAGCCCTCTGCCAGGAGAAAGCTCCTGCTGATGAACCAGACCACTGGTGGAGCCAGAGACCTCAAACCAGCTTTAGAGAGCGAGTGCCAGACACCAGGTTACTCTGAGTAGTCTGATGTCCACAATGCACAAATCCCATGCACAAATCCAGCATTAAGTGAAAGCTCTACTGTGCTTCAAGAATGCATTATTATATTTAAAAGGTAGAGGTAATTAGGTGGTGAATTGAAATTAGATAAAGAAAACATTTAACAATGGTTAAAAAATTTATAACACAAGACTGTGTATGTCCCTGCAGAGGAAATACTTTCAGGGTTTTTAAGAACAGATTTTTTTTTAAATTTTTTTTTTTACATCCTAAAGTCTAAAGTGTCAGCACTCTTTTGGGCAAACACTCCATCACACTGAAGTGAGGATTTATGTGGAGATAAAGCCTTAGGGGCAGATTCCTGCCTAGCATGAACTTGCACCTTTAGGATGGAGGATGGCTCTACTTGTTTGAGTAGATGTCTTTCTGCTAATACTCTGAACCACAGCTCTTGGTGCTGACAATATACATGACTCCAGCAAGCTCTCCACATGAGCTCCGTGCCAACCTATCAACAGCATTTCTTGCCTTGAACTGACTCAAAGTTCTTCAACAACTTTAGAGGACAACTGGGAAACACCTCATCTCCTGTTGAAACAGAGGGCAAAACAGCAACAGATCAAGTGAGTAGGGGACAAACACCCAACTATTTCAGAATAAATAAAAAAACCAGTTAGACTGGAAGAGTAGTCTTTTTTTGTTGTTGTCTTAGAAGTATTTCCAAAACGTGATTGCGATGAAGTTAAAGGTGACGAGTTATACAAACCCATGTTGAGACACCAACACAAACACCTACCTGCAGAAAGTGCAAAGATTAAACAGTCTGGACAATGATTTACTTTATTCATTCACCCTCATCATCCCAAACTAAACATTCAAAAATGGTCAACAGTTTTGCAAGAGAGTGTTTTTAAGTAAGGCACTGCCTGCAGATCAGTGCCAGGTCTGTACCCCCTGCAGCAGCCACATCCTCAGGGCAACTGCACCCACTGATGCAGAGTCCTGGAAGGGAATGGATGGTCAAACTCATCTCAGGCACAATTTCATCTAGACCAAGGGAGTTATACTGGAATGTGAGTAGGCACAGTTAAGCCCAAACACAGAATGTGAGCAGTTAATTTATGATACTATTAATTCTCAAATGAACAGGATGCATGTAAAAATGTTTAAATGTATGCTGCATAAATACCCATGGGAAACAGGCACAAAAGTGCTCATGCTGTTTTTCTTTTTTCTTCATAGTCTATTCAGAACCACAGTGTTCCTGCAGCTGATTATGGTCTCTCCCACAGATTGGAGAGTTATAAGCCCATTTCAATCTACTTTCCTCGTCTTGACAAAAATCAGTTCACTAAAGAATGAGAAGTTCCTTGAGAAATAGGCATAATATTCAGTGCAACAGTACTTCAAGGCAGAGGGGAAAACCTACAGGAATGCTATTTACCTGAAAACAAACACCACCTCCTCAATTAAAACTGAAAGTATTTGTGTTTCAAGGATTTATAAGAGGTAACTTAATAACAAGGCAATTTAGGAATATACAGAGGGGATAACAGCTTTCTGTGGTTTTGGTGTGCTCTGTGCTTTATATAAACATTTGCAAAACATCCAAGTTTGATAAAGGGGAGAAGTATTAGAAAATAAAGATTGAAATATGTTTTTTCATTGTGCAGATTGCAATTCTATGCACAAAGTTATGATTTCCATAAATAAGGAAAGAATCATGAAGTTGTTAAGTTTGGGGAACATATTTTGTAAACCACTGAGTATATAAATAACTGTATTAAAGTCTTTGCCAATCAAGTTGTCAAACTGAAATTCCTACAGTCAAAACTGAGTTCTGTAATGACAGCATTTTTACAAGTTGGCAAGTATGGGATTCATCCAAAGCTCTCTGAAATCAGTGAACATTTTCATGGGCTTGAATAAGTACTTTAACAGGATATGCTCCATAATGCAAATGACAAAGCATTCTCAACACCTATCCCTGCAGAACTGCTCAAAGTTTTATAATAAAAATGGATTATTTTCAGCTTAGAATTTTTCAGCATATTAAAAATTCAAAGTCTTATTGAGGCTCCAAATGCATATTTTTCAAGATAGTATTTTTCAAAGCTTTCTGTACTTCATTTACCCAGATGAAAAAGGCCTCAGTTAATTAGAACAGAGAACCAAAAGTCATTAAATCCAGGTTGGGTTCAAATCTAAACATGATTTTGTGCAAAACAGTCAAAACAGCTCAGTGATGGAGTTACAAAGTGCCATAGGCATGCTCTCCTCCAGAACTTGAAATGCAAAGATTTTTCTACTAACAAAATCTGCAAAAAACAATTAAACTAATTTTTTCAATTATCTGCAACTTAATGTAGAGTTTTGCAGAAGAAATGGCCTAGAAAGCAGTCATAAATTTTCACTGACTGGCATGGCTCTTGCAAATACCCACTAAGAAATCATATATACAAATCCCCCCCATATGTTATAGAAGTGGAAATTTTAGGATGCCTTAAATCTTGCTTGTTCACACAGAATTACTATGCAGTGTGGGATGTGGAATTGAATATTAAAAAGTAACAGTAAGAATTGGTGATAAGGCCTCTCTCTCACACAAGAAAGCAAACTGGCATGAGGAAATAAATCCCACATCTGATGTGAAGGGCAAATGAGTGTGGGATGCAGAGGTTCCCTGCCTGCTCCACTTAGTGGCTATTGAGCTCCCAGCCTGACCCAACACCAGAGCTCCCTAGAGAGAAGGCAGTTACTCCAGAGAAAAGAACCCTTTCAGTGCTTCAGAATCCAGCTTGGTCATAGGTTTATGAAGGCTTGAAGGTTAAATGCAGCCCAGAGACTGTAGTGCTGATATAAGGATAAAAACATGCAATTTTCAGAGTTTGATAATAAAAAAAGAAGTTAGTTCTATGTAATAACTGGATAATTTTCCAGCATGGCTTTCACAGTATTCTCTGTATTTTCAGCCAATAAAGTATTCCTAGCTTGTTATTTTTGCACATTGCTCAGGAAAATTGCACACTGAGACACGAAGAAGAATGGTAATTTAGTTTTTAGACTTACCAGACTTCTCAGAATACTTTCCCATTCCCAGCCCCTTTTGTCCATGGTTCACACCTGGCTTGTGAGTAGGAGGGAGGGTTTCAGGCATGACTCCTGAGCATGATTAATATTTGGTTCAGCTAACAAATAATAAGATTTATAGGAAACAAAGATTATTATCAAATCACACAATTATAGAATGGCTTTGGTTGAAAGGACCTTAAAAATCATCTTGTTCCAAACTCCTTGACCTGTGCAGGGACACCCTTCCACTAGACCAGGTTACTCATAGCCCCATTTAGCCCAGTCTTGGACATTTCCAGGGATGGGGAGCCCACAACTTCTCTGGGCATCCCATTCCAGTGTCTCACCACCTTCACAGTGAAGAATTTCTCCCCAGTATATAATCTAACCTTCCCTCCCACAGCTTAAGGCCAATTCCTCTTGTCCTATCACCTCATACCTTTGTCAAAGGTCCCTCTCCAGCTGTCCTGTAGACCCTCAGCCTGCCTTCATAGGAAAAGTGCTCCAGACCTGAGATCAACTTAGTGGCCCTTCTCTGGACTCACTCCAACAGGTCAATGTCCTTCTTGTGTTGGGACCCTCATACCTGGACAAAGTACAGGTGGGGTCCCAAGATAAATCAAAATAAAAGTGCAGCGGGGGCTATTTTATTTTCCTGAGGTGAGGAAGTAGAAGGCCATGATTCCCACTGAAGCGGAAATGAAGCTTTTATTCCACTTGGAGATGTTTAACAAGAGCAACTGCAGAAGTTAAGAGCTCATGCAGCACTCATGATGGTGGGAGAACACTGTTCTCTGTGAGTGACTCAGTATGCTCACCTGGAGGAGGAGAGGACTAGCCTCCTTCTGCTGATTCAAACCACAGATTCGCAACAACAAAAATTCAATTCCTGCCTTCAGAATGCCAATTCCCCCCCTCACTGGTAAAAGCTCTGACCACCTGGGTGTTGAATGGGACAGATGGAAAAGCATGACACCTTCCTCACTTTGTAAATCAAGTATTTCTCCCCACAATAGTTGAAATTAGCCATTACATTTTATCAGCAATTGTGGATCAAATGAAAACCTCCAGTAGGGTCTGAATGCACAAGAGATAATTACTACAGGTGCAAGTATGAAAAAGCCTGTAGCTGTACTCTATGGATGCTCTGTTTATGTAATTTCTGGCATACACTGTACATATATCTGTATTTATCTTACTGCAAAAATCAGACACCTTTGCTAAAAAAGTCATTGGTGAAATAAGCACTAACACTACTGGCTAGATGTAACTGGGAAGGTCAGGAGCAGTTACAAAAGTAGAACATTGCCCTAGAGTTACCCTGGTGTTATATTTCCTTCAGCCAAAGCCAGCCTTGCCCTGCTTATGGGCAGTCTGGGAACCCCACCAATAAATCCACTGAAACAAAATCCAAATCCAAAAAAGCTGCCCTTACATACATAAAAATGAACAAATCTTTTCTCTTTATATGCAAGTTGCCAACATGTGGTTTGGTACTTTCTGTGGTTCTGTGTTCACATTCTGCCTATGCTAAAATAGTGAGGGAGATGGGAAAGGCTGTTACCCAGTTTTACACGTTATAATGGACATATAATACCCAGCATGTTAAAATAATATGAGGCTACTTTATTTAACTGCTTTGGACTGGTAATATTCAATAATTGTGACAAAACCTGATCTTAACAATAAATTTCTACAATCTTTTTATATCACTGCTTTTAGGTTTGATAAGCTATCTGAAAATTTCTTTGCTATTACCACTAAAAAGCTCTAAGATGGTGATTGGTACAGATGCTTTGCCTTTTAATCTGCAATAACTGAGACAAATGAAGCAATGATATCAATGTTGTACATTTCCAAAATTGTCTTGATTTAAAAAACTCAAGAAAAGTCACCAACCAATTGGTTGATAACTTGGTAGTAGTACCTGATCCATCCAAAACACAATCATCTCCTGCTTCCTGGTTTTCTCCTTTGACCCCCAACCTGAAAAGAAACTGGGGTTCAAATTGCTGAGTGAAGTAATAACAGTGATACCTATATTAGGGAAGAAAGATAATGGCAGAAATTTAGCACTCCAGGATTTTGCATTTAGGGTATTTTACAGGACAGCTCTGTGGTCACATACTACAACGCATGAGCAAATGAAACCTAAAAAAGGCAGAGAGATGGTGGGGTTTTTTAAATAATTATTTTCTTCAAAATAAATGGCTAGTATTTGACCTACTAATCCTATCAATTTAGTAACAAGCCTACATTTCAAATTTTTTTGCTCACCTCCACTTATCAATTTCTAGCAAAACCTGTTTGAAAAAGATTGAGAAATTGTCAATGAAATACAGAGCCAAGATATCCAGTGAGCTTCAGCTGTGATCCAGCCTTCCTTGACTGAGTGACACAAACAAGTGGCAATGACTTCAAAGTTAAAAACTGGGAAGCATTCAGAGCTGAAGGGAAGGGCTGAAGCTGGCTTGCTGCACTGCCAAACCCTGCTGCAGCCTCTCTGCTGGCTCAGCAAACAAGGTCTCCCCACCAGCATTGATCAGGCTGGCTTAAAAATGGGTCCCTCTAGACAGACTTGAGACAGATACTGGTAAACTCTTCAGCTTTCTACATATTGTTGAAAAGGCTGGGATCTCGTATAGTCCAAGACAAGCCTTGGCTTCTTTCCCACCTCCTAAGTGGGGCTCATTTGCTCAATTCTAACATTCAAAGCAGGAGAAACCCACTACTAATAGAAATTAGGTAAGCATGGGCTATGACAATGTCAGTAGAGAAAAGAGCAAACATCCCCAAGGTAATTCAAATAATAAGCTAATGGCAACAAAAAGGAAGAGCAGATTGAGTTATAATGACTGGTCTGAAGCTTATAGAGTTATCCCTCAGGGATTTTTGTTCCAGGATATCTTCAGTATGTAGTGTCTGTGTAGCGCCTCAAAAATGAGAGAACAGCACAGCAATTCTCTCCACTTCCCTCTGCCACCACCTGGAACCCATTGTTTTTAATCTGCCTTTCTTTTTCTTCTTAAGAGGCAGAGACACATTTACAAGTTGCACCCTAGAGACAAAAGTCATTATCCTTTTGCAGTATCTTTATCTATGTGTTCTTCCTCAATATTAGAATCACTTGATTTATGAAGATGTGCTGAAAAGAGAGGATTGACATCACATCTAGCTAGGATAAGGATAGACAAGCTGAATAACTCATAAGTGCAAGTGACACTACACTCTGTTCTAAAATGCCTGTTAAACTCCCCTAAGTTACCCAGTGTTTTGAGAAAATACAAAATAAAATCCAATACCTAGTGAAGAAAAAACCAAAAACCTAGAAAAATGTTCACAAATAGCCAGTGGGATGATTTTCTAATCTAGGAAAATTCAAAGTGAAAGCCTCTATTTCTTTATCATTCTACAATTACATATCTACTGTATTATGAATGACAGCAGATCTTGAACATGGTGAAAGCCAGCAGAACTATACAAAGAATGCAGATTGTTGCTATAAGTAATGACAGGAGAAATTAATCAAGGATTGGTTGTGCTGCATGAAAGTAGCAATTTCATCTTCCCAATACACCTACAAGTATGAAAATGCTGAATGTATGATTAAGCATAGCAGCTGTGCTTAGGTCACACAGAATTAATAAGCCCTACTAATAAAGCCAGCAACAAATAAATTGAGAAGAAATTCAAGGGCAAAAGATAAAGTGAGACTACCTTTGCACCATAAAATAGAAAAGCCTTGATGTGTCAAGGTGCCCTGAAGAGGGAAGAGAAACACAGAAAGGTATTTTTTTCTTTTGAACAATTATGTGAAAAATGATGCAAGCAATGACACCTTCAGATCCCCAGCTGCAGTGTACCCACTGCCAACAGTTACAGGTGAAAATCATACCCAACTACAGCTACCACACGAGGATGTAAGCAAACAGATAAAAAAATTCCAGTTCTATCACTTTCACGTAAAAACTTGAATTCACCAGAAGACAACCAAAACCAAGATCCACATCTCCCATGTTTTTGTTCCATGCCTACAGCAGTTTACACAAAAACAACCAGGGAATGAGGAACAGAAGACACAGCTGTTGATGTTGCCTCAACACCGTTGATTATAAGATGATGTTTAAAATCTGGTATAGGAAAATAAAACAGTTTCTAAACTAATTTTGTTGAGATTTTAGTTCTGTACCCGAGAGTTCTTGACCAACATTATAGACTGCTGAAGAAACTGACTTCCCTTTTTGAGATGAAGAATGAATGGGTATTTAATTGTCAGTATAAGAAATACATTAAAACATCCCCTGAAAGGGTTTGAAACCCATCACCAGTAGAAACTGGGCCAGCATACTCTGGGAGACAATCAATATGAAGAAAGCAAACATCCCCATGGTAATTCAAACACAGCTTGGTTGTAACACCCCAGGAGATTTCAGCCCCCATCTGGCAACTAACAAAGCAATTAGCTTTTAACAAAAAACAATTATTAACTTGGAATCCTTTTCACATATTTGCTGTAACTTCCAGTAGCACAAGCTACTGGAAAGAGAGTTTTCACCTTCCAGAATGTGCCATTTGATGTAACAGGTTAATGCATTTCAACCAATGTGCAGAAATATGATATTGAATAGATTCCGGATCCTAAAGCAAAACCACCCAAACCAAAATGCAATGAGCTTGTTTATATGCAACAGGAACAAATGTCTGTTATTACTTCAAAACTTTCAGTTTGAAGGAATACTGACTGCTTTCAATGTTTGGGAAAGCTTTTCTTTCACGATAAAAATTGCCAGAAATGTTGGAATTTCAAAAGAAAAATGATGAACACTTCATTAATATCAGTACAATCAGACAATGCAGTAAGCAATACAGAGAGGTACATGTAGGAAAATGTGTACTTTACTCAAATTTTAGCTTTATCTAACACATTTATTGAATTAAAGAAAATATTTTCAGCTCTTAAGCTCTCTAAGATATTCTACCCTAGAAAAATTTAACCTTATCAGCTAAGGAAATAAAATTAGATTTCTCCAACTAAAAAGCAATTCCATCAAAATGCTAAGGAAGTAAATTTCTTCTATTCTGCTACTGTGCTCATCTCTATTTTCACAGGCCACATTTATCTGCTATGGTTAAATAAATTTTATATTAATGAAGGATAAAGAATTAATATGCATTTAATATACAAAACATGTTTTGTCAGAGTGTTCAAGTATCTGAGCAAGATATTTTCCATCTTGGAATCCAGAAAGAGCTGGGAAAAGCTCCCTCTTTAAAGCAGTTGAGCAAGATGACAAAAATAAGTGCCTTCTCTGCTCAGTCTGGCACATTACCACTAATCAAGGCCAACTATTAAAAGCCCCAAGCAGTATAAAGTCTTTGGAAACCAAGAATGTGAGGTTCATAAATTCACCAGAAAACAACCAAAACCAAGATCCACATGTTTGAGTTTAAACCCCATGGCTTTCAAAAATGACTGTGCTTTAGCTACTTTATATCCAGCTGGATTGATTTTTCCAGTGGACAAAACACAGTTCTTGACTTTCACAGTATTGCTACTGACACAAAACAAATAGCAATAGAAATTCATGTTCTAGCTCTCTGCTAGAGCAGAGATTGAATGTACACTGAGTAAACTCAGCCCTTGACAAGATGTTTGAATTACATAATGTAGCTACAAATAGTTCTGTTCTGGTAATGCCAGTGGAGGCTGGATTGTTATTATCCATAGTATGGCAACGGCCAGAGATCCTGGTGAGAAGATAACTAACAACTCTCTGAGAACAGATTAATCTCTCCTGGTTAATAGAAATCATGTTATAGAGTTAAAACAGCAAATAAACAAGAAGCCCTTCAATTAAACCTGAACATCATATATCTACAGAATCTAGAATGACTCACATGGGAAGAAAATACTGGATCAAAAAGTAAAAGCCTTACTCATTACAAGTACCAAATCATTAAACTGATGCCAAAAAGAAAAATAGTAAACGAAGCCTTCCTGTAGTAGAACACAAAACACACAAGAAATTCATTGATATATCCTTTCATTATGCATATAGGTATCACATAACTCTATTATTAACTCTAGTACTGCAGAAGAGTCCAGAACTAAACTTAGTTTGCCCAACTTATCTGAACTTCTCCTACCTTTCCAGAGTCTAATGAGCAAGTGCTTCACCAGATCATCAGAAAAAAATCTCTCCATCTTCCTTGACCTGTTGTGTTTTACATAAAGGCATTGGGGTTCAAAGAATTCAGTAAGAATTTAATTAACAATTTGAAAGGTGCAGATCACTGGGGGCCATTTTTGCTCATTAATTTAACAATAAACCTATTTCACTATTAATTAGAACATTTCTAATACAAGAGAAACAGCTTTGGCAGTCCAGGCCACCTCATTATTTTCTTATACACATGAATATTTAAAAGTGCGAGGAACTTCAACAACACATAGCCCAGTACAGACCCTCAAAAAAACCCAACCAATCAACCAAAAAAACCAAACAACCAAACCAAACAAACCATCAAAAAACCCCAAAAAAACAACCACAAAAAAACAAACCAAAAAACACCCAAAACCCCCAAAAACCAAACCAAAACAAAACAAAACCCCCAAAAAAATCGCCCCACAAAAGACTTGAAAACTACTTGACTCAAACAAATTAATTGGAAGAAAACCAGGGGCTCTAGAAGAAAAAAAAATATTATTATCTGACAGTCAGGACATGAAACCAGAGGCTCTGAGGGACCTTTCAGATATTTTCATTTTTTCAAGAAGGAGCTCTGAAAGAATATTAAATACTAAAGCTATGAAGATTAACAATGGGTATAACACTTGCTTCTGGAGCAAGTCAACCAGTACCAGCACCAATTACTACTACAGAGAAGGAATCTCATCACTTTTGGCCAAAAAATCAAAAGGAAACACAGCATTTCAATTTTAAGCCCCAGTTCCAGCCTTCTGATCCCTAGCTGAAACAGGACAAGGCAAGCCAGGCTTTCTAACCTCTTTCCAAATATCAGTCTTGAGGCTATTGACTGGTCAGCGATCAGGTATAACCAATCTCCTGTCTGAGGTTTTGGCAGAGTCTTTCATTGGTCCCAAAACCACATTAGGAACTCTTCCTGAAAAGAGAGGACACTTTCAAAATCCAGCCCTAGATACAAGAAGCTGCTTCTCCTTTCTCCATATTCGTTTGCTATAAGTCAATTTATATTGGTTGACTTTGCCAATTTGCAATTAATTGTGATATAATTTTTTAAAACATTACTTCTTTCTTCATTATGTGCATTTATAATATCTACTGTTAGCTAAGAGGAAAGTCTGACCTCTAATTAAATTGTTTCAATCTTCATCTTTGCTGCCATCTGTAGGTAACTTGAGTGGTGCAAAGGTAACAGTTCTGTGACCAGGACCTGTGTCTGTGAGAAAGCACCATGTTCTTGTTACCTGTCCGTCCTGACTTGTGTTCAAATTAGACAGAAAAACATACAACAGCTCGTGGCTTTGCACCTCCATGTAATCTTGCAACTGAGGTAGTTAAATAAAAAAAGAGGAAAATTAAGTTAGAATCACAGAATCATAGAATGCTTTGGGTAAAAAGGGGCCGTAGAGATGACATAGTTCCAACCCTCCCAGCCATTCACCAGATCAGGTTCCTCAGGGCTCCATTCGGCCTGGCCTTGAATACTTCCAGAGATGGGGCATCCACAACTTCTCTGGACAACCTGTTCCAGTGACTCACCATCCTCTAAATAAAGACCTTCATTCTAACATCTCATCTAAACCTGCCCTCTTTCAGTTTAAAACCATTTCTCCTTGTCCTATCTCCCCATACAAAAAGTACCCCTCCCTCCTTTTCATGAGCCGCCTTCAGCTACTGGAAGTCTGGAACTGCATGTCCCCAAAGCCTTCTCTTCTCCACACGGAACATCCCAAGTTGTTGGATCCATGCTGAGGATCCATGCTCTATTACAGCATTATTACACTATGGGATGCACCAGAACACCTGTAATTTTGACTGTAAATACGAAATTTAAGTCTTGATGTATGTCTGGTTGTTGGAATTTAGTTTCTTCTCAGTGAGCTATGCAATGTTTTAGCAGAACTGTTATGGTAAAGAAAACTTCTCAAGAGAAAAATAAACCAAAAACAGAGAGGTTGATCATAATTTTATACCCATTACGACCAATTTTGGAAATCTGAAATTATACAAGTGAGGTCAGCATTTGAAATATTTGATTTAATGACTGGACAATTTTGATACATAAAAATAGATACTTAGTAGTGAACAAGTTTATACAAACAAGATTTCTTTTGTACAGTACAAAACAATGATGGAGATAAAAAAAGATTTGCTGGGTTACAGGGCAAGACACAAGAACAACAAAACACCATTGAATAAATTTTTTAAAATTATCAGAGGCTTATTTCATAAATACAGTGTAATGCTTTCATTTAACAAATACAAAATTTACTATTTAGTTTATCAACATCAGGAAATATATAAAATGTCTTTGAATGACAATCTGATTTAAAAACTGATGCAAATACAATAGCATTTTTAGAATTCTGAGGTAATATTACACATTATCTCAAAAAAAGCTTCAATAAATAAAACTGAACAGAAGGCAAAGTGCAATTCAGTGAAAAGGAGAAAAGATAAAGCTCTTATTTTAACAATAGTAGAGAAATAGTTATTAAAAGCAGGTTTAAGCCTTAAAAAAATATTTTGGCTAATTTGCCATGTTTTCAGATAAACTGTATAGCTATTTATTCATAAGCCAACCTTTGATGAATCCAATTCTACAAAGAGAGGAAAGGGTGTAGGTCCTTGTTTCCAGGTTTCCCACTTACATCCACATTCAGGTGTTAGAAATTTAACATTGCTTGCAGCTATCTAGTTCATTCAGTGCAACAGTGAAAGCTTAATTTATTTCTCAACATCTGAAATCCTTCAAGTTAAAATTAATTTTAAATTCTCCATTTGGGAGATAAAATGAAAAAATGCAGAATTTTTCAGTGCGGCTTTTAGCACGCTTCATGCTAACCTAGCACAGTTCCAGGCTTAAGCCAGTGGAAATTTTATTACTGGTTTCAACGACAGCAATATGAATACAGTGTCAAATATTCTAAAATATCCTAATATTTATCTCTGCCTTAATAAAACAGTAAAATCACCAGTAACTTTTTTAGGAGAAATAAAAAAATAAAATTTACACGTAGCTATTGAAGAATATCCAGAACAGCTTTGAAAGCATGAATTAGACAGATTAATTTGTTAATCCTTCAAAAATCTGTTGATTGTATCTAAATAATACAGAGAAAGAAAGAAGACCAATATAGTAGTTTGAGTACAGATACTACAAGATAGATATGCATCCATGCCCCAGCAAAAGTCAATGGGGAAAGCTGACAAATTAGATGCCAAAGTGTCTCAAATGATCTGGGCCTTATTCAGCTGAAAGAAAAATCTACAGAACACACAGTAGCTGTTCAAATTTAAAACTATACTGCATGCTGACAAAGTCTTTCCATTTAATGAATAAAACCCAGACTTACAATTATTTCAGTATTTTAGAACCATTTCTTCCCCAGCTGCTAATTTACTAATTCAGAGCAGACATACCAAGAATTCTTTTCACAAAGTTTGTGCAGTGAAAAACACAAAACATTTTTAAATGCTGGTCTCCAAGTTAATGAAAGTTGCAACATTCTTCAGAAATGTTATTGTGTTCACTTTTGTCACAGCTTATTTAAGACTTTTAACAAAGTTGCTGCAAAAAAATGATACCATAATACACTACATCAGTTTTCCACCAGTTGTGGATATAATTCTCTTCCTAAAGCATTTCACCAGATGTGGAATTTATTTTAAATATCTAGTTTTGTTTACTATAATGCTACAGTAGATCTGGCTAGTTTGCTGTTAAGAATGGACATACAAATTCCTTAATACTTGTAGCTTGAACATGAATCCCCTCAAGCTGAAAAAATACCTTTTAACACTCTTGTACAGTCAAGTGTAAAAGCTGAATATACAACATCTAAAACCTCTTATTCATAAAAATAATTTTTTAGCAGTAAATGGCACTATCAAAACCCTATTTCTTCACAGGCAGTTATTTACATACTTCTTAGACAGTTGGTTTCACCAAGCAGGAAAACCAGAATAATAAAACTACATACATTTTATAAAGACTAAAATTCCTATTTGCCTTTGTGAAAAAGAAAAAAAAAAGGCTACATGCTGATGTTATATTTTTTCTGCCACTAGGATTAACCAATAGAGAAATACTCTGTATATTTTCTCCCAGTGGGATACCTTGATGTAAAGGAATTATGATTAATAATAAAGTGCTATTAAGAAAAACCTAGCACTTGGGAATTGCCTTAGTTGGGTTTTGTTTATCAAACAGATGAGCTTTTTGTACAAAGAAAGCTACTTCTGTGACAAAGCAAGCAGCAAATGTATTGCCATTCAGGAAAAAAACACACACTTCATATTTAATTTTAAAAAATTATCTAAATGCGATAAAACTGGCACAGTATCAAGAGACATAACAATGAAAAGCTTAAAGGCACAATCAGAAGAGAGTGAATGCTACATAAAAATGCTGTTCTTGGAGTATTTTATCTTATTCCAGACCAAACCCCTCTGCATTTGAAATTCCAATTATTAACTTTTGCCTCAGTTCCTTCTTGTTCTTGTAAGGAGGGAGACAAAGCTGGTTGAAGCAGGTATGTGCCACAGGTAACCTAAAATAATTTAAAAAACACCCAGCAAAACACATTTAAGAATAATGCCATAGAACCAGAACACTGCCAATTGCCTATATATTTTCAGTTAAACATTTCTTAAATAAGAAATCCTATAAAAGGAACATTTATCCCAATGTTGGTTCAAGTTCTGTTGAATGCAAGTAACACCACTGCTGGTCAAAAGTACTTCAGATGAGTTTGTTTGCCTGCAACTCCCTCCTCCCTCTGTTTTTTTTTCAAGTTGGAAACATCTCCTTCCAGATTTTGGAAACCTCAGGTACCACACTACTTCTCTAAACACAAAATCGGGGTATAGTAAGAAACCACATCATGGAAAAGGAAGGTGGGTCCTGCAGTAGGTACAGACACACCTAGAAGAAGCACAGTTCTGTGTCCGTAAGGATACAGAACTCAGGGTTCAGCCTGGTAAAACAGGTCCTTACGGACTTCAGTGGGGAGCTCTAAAGAACTGACTGAAATGCTGGAAAACAACAGTTCACAAATTCTGGTCTCGGCTATACCAACACTTCCAGCTCCAAGTTTCTTCTGAGAGAGAGCTTGAATATATGTATTGCAGATATGGCTAAGGAATGCCTGACTGAAACACTGGAAACTTTGTTTCTCACTAGAATGGATTAATTTGATGAGCCACAGGTAATAAAAAGCTATAGGAACTTCTCATCATTTAAATTGTCAAGTGACATGGAGGACACCTGAGGATATATACTTGTCCTACAGCTGACAACTTGGGAGCGAGACAGGAGAGAAAGGCAATGAGCTGAAACTCAACCCACCATTTGGAAAACACACTAAAAAATGTATTACAGTTGGACACATATATTTTATTATGTGACTCAAAAGCCCTCTAGGTCTCTCTTAATTTCATCCCTCAGTCTTTTGAATGGCACCAACTCGGCCTTTGATCATTGGCAAACATGCTCAAAAGGGGATGGAAACCCCAGATCTGGAAATCCAAGTTACTTTTCCCCTTCCTGCCCTTTAAATGATCAGTGAAAATCTGTTAATTGGACTGAAGTCAATGGCTTCAGAATTTGGCAAGTTGGGAAGCTTTTATTAAAATTGCCAATTTTTATTGCTATTACATTCTTTGATCCTATTGTGTGAGCAACATGATGATGGTGTCCACATTTATCCCTGTGCAGGCAGTCTGACAGCAACAATTATCTTGCAAAACATGGACCTACAGCAGTTTAAAATGCACACTTATTTCAAAACACATTTTCTCATTTTTAAGAAAGAAAATTATTTCAAAACACATTTTCTCATTTTTAAGAAAGAAAACATTGTAAAGAAGGTACATAAAGAGTGATTCAATGTTGACTGATTTATCTTCAATTCTCATCTGATCTTCATGTTCCTTTAAATGTTACTGGAACCAGTTATTACCTCATTGAGAAGAGCATTAGAAACATCACAGTAATGAGATAAATTAAATTTAAAACAACCTCAAAATTTATTATGTTTATGCCTTTAGATCAGCTCTTCACAGAAAACCCAGCAAAATTCAGACTTTGAAAAATACAGTTCCATTGAAATATTTTGATTCCTCTAAGTGTTTGAGAAATCTAGGTAAAGCCAGTAATTATTGCTTCACAGAGAGCTTTGGAGCAGCAAGTTTTTTATACAGCTTTCAAATTATTTAAACTGACTTTTCCCAGTCCTAAAAATTAAAAAAAAATACTAACTGGTTTGCTATAAATAATGCCATCAAACTAAAAAAATTCAGAAAAAATCATGGTAGTTCAAGGTGTATTTTCATTAGGTCAGCTGTCATGTTAGGAATGATAAAAATAAATAATTTATTTGAATTGAAAACATGTAAATAATCCCTATAAATAATTACCAGTCTCAAATGTAAACATTGACTGGAAAAACAATTTCCTTCTTTTTAAAATTCATGCAATCAATAAATGGGTATAACATTCTGAAAGCAAATTAAAGGAGTTCATGCAATTTCTTCCTTACACAATCATTTAGTCTTCTGTAAAAAGACATTCAAGAGCAATAAGGGCTCTTGGGAAAAAATTAATGAAAAAAAGTTTTAAAAATCCAAAACATTACTTACCAATTAGTGGATGTTTCACTCCTTGAAATCTTGAAATTCAGATCAGCCATTCCTCCCACAGGTACTCTATCACTTCCTGTAGCAAAATGTAGCAGCTTCTTTTGAAGATCCAGAGAAAATCCAAGTACTACATCCCAGAAGTATCTATGCTCAGGGCAGAGGGAGAAGAAAAAGTTGCAAGATGCAATATCATAAAAAAGTAGAATGAAGATGATAATAAAACTACAAGTACTACATGGTGAATATCACTTACTGAGAGTTTAATTAATATAATCTATAGGACATCAGCAGCACTCCAATATACCAGGGTAAATTCGCAAGGAATTGACAAGTACAATATTCTATTAATTTTGGAATGATGTCTTGCCAAATGATGCCCCAACCCACTTATCTATACAAATAAAAATGCCTTCTACTCACTAATATAAATGTCCTTGGTATCAAAGACAATTGAGTAAAAAAAGTATTTTTGAAAGACTGGATAATAAAAATACTGACATTTCATATGAAGGATTTGGAGCTTTTCAAACTATTCCACTTCAATGTGGTCATAATCTTTTAAGGACATTCAGTAAACACACACCATTAAGGTTCTAATTCTTCCCATTTATGACAATTTAGTAGTGTCTTTGTCTTATTTAGAAATAGGTTTCTAAAACTTCAGTCATTCCCAGGTTATCCTTGAAGAGATTACTGCTGGAAGCTTAACATTCCATGACATTTTAAACTCACTAATTAGAATAAAAACTCAGGCCTACCGTATAGTCAGATCAGTTTTCTGGTAGCCCTCATATTGGGTACTTCTCTGTAAAGCAGACATGTCCAGTTCAGGACTGCCACAGACGAGAATTTCAACCTCCTCTGGACGAAGTAGCTGCCAAAAAGCAAGGACAAAATATTTAATTTTTTAAAGAAGATGAGAAATTATGCTACTAGATTAATTTTTCATTTTGTCATTAGAGAAAAATTAACTGAGCATCATACAATGTAAGTCTCTAACTTGGATACATACTGATTATAGAAAAATTAATTGCTCAGCACTTTGAAGAATCTCTTACTGCCATACATAGTAGAAAGGTAATTACAGGATAACACAATATTTCAGCATATTATGTTCTTCATTTCTTCATCATTCTTACATTTATTACACTGACTTGCCTATGATGTGATCAGACTACAAATGAGTCAGGAAGTTTGTACATATGGAAATCTGAGGGAGGGTCTTGATGTCAATTCTGATTTCAACTTCCATTTCATTTGCACTGACAGTCCCAGCATGAGCAGCTGAGCAGCAGAGGCTGACAGAACTTGACTCTTAGCTGTACACACTGCTGTGCAAAGCAAATACTTCTAGCAATAAGCCATATTTAATTTCCACTAAACTTACTCCTGCAGAACCCACTTATTCATTTACTACAACATCATCAAGTTGCATGGAAGTATGCCATGGCATTTCAATGGAGTATCATGGTCCTTCCAGAACCTTCCCTGCGGTTGGGCACACCTCACTTTGCTGCAAGGTGTCACAGTTCACCAAGTTCACTGGAATTTAGAAAATCCCTGACAAATTGAAACTTTCTCTTCTTTCTCAGTGCAGACGGGATACTGTAAATTAAAAAAGTTATTCCAACAGCCAAAGAAGGCTGAAAATAGAAGAATGTTTAATCTCAACCTCACTGAGTACTCTTCCTGCAAAAAGCAATATATGTTTTCAGAGGAGACACTCAGGAGCCCTCAGACACAGTTGTTCTGCAGCTCCTAAATGTGGGGAATACATAGAAACCTTGTAAACATTCACTGGAGAGCCTGTGATGTCTGTGAATACAGAGTGACAAATCAGTCTTCTGGAGCTTTATTTATGGCTTTTCAATGAAACACTACAGAGAATAGTTGATTAATTTCTGATTAATTTCTTCTACTTATGTTGGATTAATCAAGTCTATCGATCAGTCAAGATTCTTCCCAAATATTAAAATCATCCAGTGCAATTTAATTTAGATAACTCACTGTCAAATACTTGAAATAGAAGTGAAGAGTTGTGTTTCACTTATTCTTACCAGTAATGCATATGAAGCACAGACACTATGAAACCCATAATAGAAAGCTGCAAATTGTTTGTAGATCGATCTATTGAGAAGAAAATCAACATAGAGCTGCACATATTCTAAAAAAAAAAAATTATTTTGTTACATTATAATAATTTTAATCAGTAACTTGTTCTGCCATCTAAAATTGTAGTGAATATGAAAAGCAAAAGCATTTAGTTTTAGATACCATTAAATTGGTAGGCATACCAGAAAGAACTACAGCCATTTCATTTTCACACTCTGTTTATGAAAGCATAGGTCTATAAAGGACAAAAAAGGACAAACTTAAATCTGCAAAGTATGTGTGGTTAATACATGTCAAATTACCTTTCCTATTCCGATTTGTGACTGGAATTTTATCTCCATTTGGCTTTAAGTTGTAAGATTTTATAACACCAAATTCTTCCTGAAAAACCTACAGAAAAAGATGAGTCAAGGTCAGCACTGGAAAATACATTCATACACTTACAAATGCAAAGCTTATATTATGTCATGTATTCCCTTCCTTTCTTCAGCACATGCTGTAATTCTGAGGGTTGTGAGGTTTTTACAAGTTAAATATTACAGTTTTCAACCAATTGCTCAGAAAATTAGTATTCCAAGAACAAAAATTTACCCTGTTACATAATGGCATGTCAAACTGACCTGCAGGCTCTGGAGCCATAGATCTTTTCATACAAAAGAATAGCACAGGAGCAGCAAATTCAAATAAGAAGGTATTTGCTCTGCTGTAGCTCACCCAGGAACTAAGTACCACCAATACGAAATTTCATTAACTCGTATGTGTGTTCTGAAACAATGAGTAACTGAAAAATACTTTCCTGACTGAAATAGCAGTTACAACACACAGGTCAGGCAAAACTGTAAAAACCTGAACAGGCTATTGCTAAAGTAAGATTTCTTGGACAAAGTGCATAAAAAAAACAAGTAAACTTTGACTATCTTCCAGGTTAGACAGAAAAGCAAAGAGCTGGAAATGCACCAGCAGCTGGCCAAGTGACCCTGGTGGTGAGCACTGGGATCACCTACACTATCAGGAACAACAGCTTTGAGTGTCACCATGGAGCCAACAGCGGAACACGCAGCGGGGCCAGGCAGCGTGGCTCCCGGAGCCAGCTCTGATCCCGTGCACTTATATTCCAAACAATCAGCAATCACACTGCAATAAACCACTCCACTGCCATTCTAACATTGGGAAAAATCATTGAATGAGTTGAGAACCACTTAGAGTTATGCATTTAATGACCTGAAATGTTGAGTAGAAATCCTCTTCAACATTGCCTTCATAGGATAGAAGTTCACTTAGTCCATGCGCCAATTCCTACAATATGAGTAAAAAACTCTTTACTAAATCTACAAAATTAAGCGATGTACTTTGCAAGGATATGCTAGAAGCGTTGTTTTACACAAAAAGCATCTTGGAAAAAGCTGTATTTTTAAAATGCGTGCTACGCTAGAAAACACAGAGATTTTCTGTTTCCATCAGAAGACAACGTTATCAGCCTGTGCTAAAAAAAAGCTGTTTCCAAACAGTTCATAACTCTAGCATTAAATATGAATAAATCAGGTTTTATATCAGTAATTTTGCCTCTTAGAAAATGTAATACTTACAGGCATAATCTGAAACAGGTCATCTAATGTGACACCACAGATGCCTACAAGTGCATTATGATCACAGGGAACAATGGGAGGACTCAATAATTTCTTGTAACAGCAAGGTGGGAAACGAATGTCCAAGGTGATACTGTTATATACAGCAAGTCCCATAAGCTATATATGTCAAAAGTTAAGGGCAAATCTGACACATCCATATTACAGATAGTATTTTTGTAGCTTGGAAAAAATATTTTAAGATTCATGCTCAACAAACAGAAGGAATGCGAATTATTTCATTGTTTCTGGACTGACAATTTTAAATACAGTTTCCCATTACAATTAAGCAGTGGTTAGCATGGTCAAATGATGCACATTGACAGAATGCTTGAGAATCTTCTTTATAATATTCTATACAAGCATTTCTACAATAAATTTTTCCAAAGTATTGTTATGAAAAATAGAAAGATAAATATGTATTTTCTAGTGAGACATCAATAAAGCAATGTTTCTTTTAAATAAATCTAAAAGCATTAAGACATACCTGCACTGGTACTACAGCTCATCCATTAGCATATTTAAGTGCGTCCCATGAAACAAATTTGAAACAATCCCTATTCAGTTTCTCACAAGAATAGAACAGATCTGTTAGAAAAGACCTACAACCACCATCTGATCCAACTGCAATCAGTTAATAGACACTATTACATCATCTCAGTGGAGTTATGAGCATATACTATCATAAATTGTTTGTCTGAGGTCTTCATTTATAAGCACAAAAGAAAACCTAGAAAATAAACTGGTGCTCAAAAAGTAGCATGTGGCTTCCATTTTGTAATAAAAAAGGCAAAAAGCCACATATTGCTCAATAGGGACTTGAATGAACTATTAATGGACACAGACACATTGATGTTTACTGAAAGAAACGCCAAGGCTTAAAATTACAACGTATAAACAAAAAGATGCATGTTTAATATTGACTTAGCATTTTCTGACTGTAAAATGTACCATGTACCTACGCACCACCATTTTCTTCCTATTTTTAGTTCACTTGCTTGAACAATATTGAAAAAAATACATTTAAAATGTAACATAGGCGCATACACGACCTTTGAAAAAGCTTGAGCCTGTGCCTTATTCCATCCCCACACCATTCCCAGAATGTCGTTTGGAACATTCTAGCAGACATAAAAGGATACAGCTCCAACCAGTCGGAATTCTGAGTAGTTGTCACATTTAAAGCTGCTGAACCAATGGCACTGTGAGTCCTTGTGGTAGGTGAACATGCCTGCAGAATGGCAACATGACCCTTAAAAAGGCACTGAGCTTTGTAAGAACTCGTACAAAGCCTCCTCTTTCTTACCCATGCACCCCCGGAATGCGCCTGCGGTGCCCACATCCCATGCTTGCTCTCAGGACCCTGCTCCCACCCACGGCAGGGTCTGCAGGCTGGTGCTTGGGAAGGAGCACCAAAGGCAGGGCCAAGCTTGAAGCAGGCTCAAGCCCACCAGCCCTGCTTGGTGCAGGTGCAACACCTTCAGGGCCTCCAGTTGTGGATATTTTGCATTTTCCCTATGCAGTCTGTTTCTTCATTGCACTCCAGCATCGGTACTGCCATAAATATTAACTGTCTAACCAAAAATTTTCTTACTGCAATGTAAACTCACTTCCTCCTCTCTTTTCTAGGTCAATAGCAGATGACAATCTCAAAAAATGCTGGCATGAATCCCATGACACAAACACCATAAGTTTACCTTCTTAGAATAAAAAACTGTAAATGGTTTATGTTATACACACACTACCAGCAAAGGGATATGTTTCATATTTTCTGTCAAAAAATTATACCAGAAAAGTTAAAAAAGCCCCAAACCACACGTACCCTAAAAAAGCCACTCATGGGTCTAAATGACAAGTTAGATCCTACTGAAATCATGAGTATAGATGAGTTTGACTGCTGTTTGCGTCAGATACAGAACATTCTGTTTTAAAGAGTGACAGAAAGTAAAAACCTACACAATGAAAGCAGATAACATCTCTAAAATGCCTAGGAGGTATTGCTCAGAGAAGTAAGACACATTCCACATAAAGGTGCTCTAATGCAGAAGTAAACTGGATAAAATGTGATGGCCTTTTTGAATTTGTTGGGATTAAATGGGCCAAGCTTATTATTGTTGCCAAGGTCTTTACAAACCAAAGCACTGACTAGTTCTAAGCATATCTCGTATGCAATAGCTCACTGTATCTCTGTTTCAAAATAAATTAGGTGAAAAATAATATTTAATTAAAAAATAACCAAATCAAAGTCCTTTTCATTAGAAAAAAAAGGAATGAAAATACAACTTTTCTCAGGGACATCTAGTTCTTATGATAAATTACAGGCAAAAAACTGCCTTCACATTTTCCCCCCCCCCACTCTCCTGAACAATTCAATTTATCTTTTGAACTCTTTTTTGAACTTATCACAAAGGGTGATAGACACTGCCATTAGACATTGACAAAAGCAACAGAACAGCTGCATGTAAGGCAGAGCAAAGCTCACATGCTAAAATATTTTAAGGATGTTGGAACAAAATAGGTTTCGAACCCCATTTATTAATTGTCCACGCCAAGAAAAAGAAAGCATTGCAAAACACACAGGCAGACAAACAGCTGACTTAATTAAGACTTTTTAAATTCCAGGAGTTAAACCTGAAGAATCAGTTAACCAGGAAAGGGTAATAACAGTGACATTTTCCCTTCCAAGCTTCTGACATGTTATTTGCATTACAGACAGCAGAGGATACAGTCCCTTTTCCAAGGGACAAGAATATTTCTGAACTCCTCCCACACTTGGCTGATAGTCGTAACAATGAAAGAATTTGCACTTTAAAGTAAGGAAGCCTGCCAGAGATAGTGAAAAAATAAATTACTCTGACTGTTTCCAAACTCATCAGTTACCAAGCTCTGCTGACATCTTTTTTACTAACGAAACTGTCAAACTTACAGAATGCTTTCTGCAGGATAAATTGTTTCCTATTAAGGTTGCTATCACCAATGTCATGTCTTCACACAGACCACATTTCCTGTAGCCCTGGAAAAAGGGCTACAGGCAAATAATCTCAGCAGATATGACGACAAAATTATGACTTAAAATTCTGTACCTTTAGAAGTAGTCCTAATAACAATAAAGGACCATGATTTTAAGGGACATGAACACTTCCAGGCAAAGACAGGCAAGCTCAATGACTATCAGGTGTTATGCTCAAGTCCCTGGAAATCAATTTAAAAGTCATCCTGGCAACACTTTGATGCACTAAGTCATCAGTAATGTATCCATGCATAGAGGAAAGCTCATCAGAATGGTGAATAAAACACATCCAGATCCATCTACACCACTATAAAACAAGTGGATAGAACTGCTTGTTTATGACTGCTCATTCATATCTTACAACCTCCTGTTTAACCAAAAAGCCTTACTTTTTTTTCCCCTTGGGCATGAAATGTCCTTATAGGCTCACAAGCCCTGGTAACAGCAGAGTTAGGCTTTTTCATTCAGGCTCACACCTGCTATACTGTCTCTGCTCCTGACTGAAGGACATCTCTTTTCTGAGATTACTCCAGACCCCTTTAAGAATACTGACTACACAGATACCACAAACAGAACGTATGACAACAAAGATTCAAGTAAAAACTAACCTCTACCTATCCTAGTCACAGAAACAGTACTAGAATGTGCAGGCAGTCTCAGGACCAAAAAAAATCCCCATTGATACATGAGAGACCAACGTTGGCAGTTTGTCAGAACCCAGCATAGTAACAGCACCCAACTATAGTTGCTGACAAAACCCAGAAATGCTCCCTCCCTAAACTAGCAATATGAAGACAACTAAGGGCAGAAAGAGAAAATGCAGCATGTGAAGAAATAGGGAAGGATGGTAAATGATAAACCAATACATTTGGCCTTATCTCCACTTGAATATTTGCTAAACCACTGAGCTGTTTTAGGCTGAGATAACTTCCTTCATAACTAACAGCTAAGCTATTAGAAAGTTTATGTTTTGGATTTGTGCTAAAAAAGTGTTTATAATACAAAGAAATTTCCATTATTGCTGAGTAGTGCTTACACAGAATCGGAACAAATTCTCACAATCTACTTAAAAATTATGAGGACTCACCATAATCTGGGTGAAAAATCTGCCGAATCAAAAGCAGAAACCATTCCTTTGTCAGGCCACCCATATCAAGACCAGCTTCTCCTACAAATGTGACTTTCAACTTCTTTTTCAGATCTGCCTTCTTCCTTGCGAGCTATTGTGAAACAGATAAGGCAGAAGAAAAAGGACATTGAACATATTATCACAACCACTAGCCATAGAGAACACATCTCAGACTCTGCTCTACTCCTCTCACTTCGCTGAAACCATTAATTTGCATAATTTTCTACTAATAGGTCAAAACTATATTAAAACAATGATTGAATTGCAGAAGCAAGACAATTATGAGTACTTGACATCATCAACTACTTTGCACATGGTGGCACTCTCAGGGCTTGAAAAGAAGTTAGGTGGTGTACAAACAGGCTCAAAAAGAATTAGATATAATGAATTGAATTTGTCTGGAATATTTCAGACCTACATAATTTTTTAACTTCTACTGTGCTACCAGAAGAAAATGACAAATTATAGAAGTAGTTAGACATAATTTAGAAAAATTTAGAAACAGGGAAGTAAGCTAACACTTTCAATATTTGGACACCATTTGGTTCTGTGTAAGATGCCTGCCAGCAAGTATCAGCTGCTTTTTACAACTGTTTTTTAGACAATGGTAACAAGCACTTTTCATTGCCTTGCTCTAAGAGATAGCATTTCATGCAGGTACACAAAAAATCTGCAAAGAATTAGATTACAGCCTTTTACAATTAACAGTGATCTTTCAGACTGAGTCTCTAAGCAAGCTTCCTTTAAACCACTAATTACTGTCCAGCTCCAGAGAAAGTGTTTAAACCAGCAAAGAACATGCATGTGCTAAAATAATTTCCATGTTGTTAGTTGCTCAAGTAAATTCCTATTACATAGATTTTATAACTGTAAGTATTTCTGTTATTTGAAACAAGCTATTTATTAGCTGAAGTGATTTTCCTTTGCAAATTTTTCAAACTTGAAATACAAGTAAGATATCTTCACTCTCCACCTGCTGGTCCCCATAAATTTGAAAATATTAATATAATGCATTCTTACTTATCTCTGAGATGGGTAGAAGAAAACATTGGAAATAAACAGGAGAATATTTCAACTGTAAAAACTTCTGAATTTGCTGTTGGTTATTTTAGTGTGGTTAATAAAATGACAATGCCTGAGAAAAAGCAATATTACCAATTATATTTCTTTTCTCTTAGGAGAAAAGGCCAAAAATAGACAGGTTTTAAGATAGGAAAATAAAATTTAAACTTACATTTTATGACATGAGTCATCAGAATTTGTTTGATGCTGTTTTCACTACCTGGACTTATTTTTCAGTATCATCAGGCTGTTCTCAATGTTGAGAAAGAGAGGGAACTAAATTTCACTAAATAATGTTAATTAGTAAGGTTCAGTGGATACTGAAGAATTGCCTACTTTAATGGACACATCTGTTTCATTTCTAAAAAAGGAAAACTTACATTGAAGAATGTGAAGAATTAGTTAAAAGAATTTAAGACTAGAAAGCCCAAAATTATTCTTAAAGAATAGAGAAGGAAAATAAAAATATTAAAATAATTAGAACAGAACAACCTCATTAGTGATTAGTTACATACTATTCATGCTGCTATCATGGAATCAAGTCCTACAGAAATTGATAATTATGCACTGTATTTTTAACAGAAGATTACAAATACAAATACAGACCATGTGCAAGCATGTACGTTTGTTATGCGTTTAGCTATGGAGCACTATGAGCACAGGAAATGAATTTCAAAATGTCTAACCCAATGTGTTCTGCAGCACTACAATTTTGACAGTAATAAAATTATCTTTATTTAGTATTATGTAGTTATATTCCTAAACTCTTCATGCAAAAGATTTAAATATGAGTTATCAAATTGAAATCTAACAATAGCTACTCTACAGCAACACACAATTTAATTTTATGTTTTTGTTACCTCATCAAGAGAATCACTAACAAGGTGTGTCCTCCTCACTTTGACATTAAGGAATAACATATTCATGTCAGGCTTCTGTCTGCGAGAGACTTTATCCACAAGGCTTTGCTATTTGAATGAAAAAGAAACATCACACATGCAGTATCTTCACTTGAAGAAAAGGTGTCACACTTGTTAACTGTAAAAAGGTCTCAGTATCGTGTATTGAAGACATTTCCCTGACACTGTAACTGCTTCAGTCTCTTCCAGGAGATGGAGAGAAATTTCTTTTCTACTGCAGCTACCTTCTACACGACATTTGAACTAACATCTTGGGAGGCTGAACAAGAGGGTGGCACTTCCCAAATTGTTAAAAATATACCCACAAGATTTTGGAAATTGGCTTATGCTTTAATTAGTTATTCACAAGGTATATCCTGCAAGACAGGAGTGAATAGGTGGTGGTGCTGCCACACAAGGCACTGAGGAAAAGAGTGTCACCTATCACCTGCAGAAAACTACTGCTGAGGGAGGCAGACAATACCTCTTTCCAAACACAAGAGGCTGCTCAGAAGCTGTACCTCTTCCATGACCTGAAAGGATACAGCTGAATCTTGGTCTTCCATGACTACACACCTCCACAGAATAAAATACAGTTCCAAATTCTCATGGAATTTTTCTTCCTCAGTCATTGTGTTAATTTAACACGCTAGCATGTTACGCTGGTTTCTCAAAAGAGGAAAAAAAGTAAGTCAATACTAGAAGCTATTCTCTAAAACACTGCTCTCTATAAGGATCCTGAAACGAAGTACACAAAAAGAATAAAAATACTCAGAGAACTCAGCATGGACATCTATAGACTATTCATAGTAAAATGGTTTAAGTTCTTCAGGGTAGTCAGGAATACTAGAAGTTGTAACGACAGGTGTAATATCAGTCTGGCAAATACTCATAAAGTACCAATGGATGATACATAAATATTTACCATTGAGGGACTTACCCGTGCAATACTTATCATTTGTTGTTCTGAGTCCCTTTGAATAATAACTTTTTTTGCTGCTATAGAAATAATAAATGGGTATTGACAGAAAGAAAACCTAACAAGAGAAAAGAAGATTAAATATTTTCTTTCTAGCATACTATTTTCATTTTAAGAATATAGGAGTGAATTATCATTCAGTAAGTAATTCCTCCCCAATAATTTGCAAATAGCTGCTGGTTTTTTCACTTTGTATATAGTGATACTTGACTCACTAGAACAAACTGTTATTTGAAAATACTGCTAGAAACTGAAATTAGTAATACTTATCTCTTCTCGTTTGGGTTTTTTTGTGGTTTGTTTTGTTTGGTTGGTTTTTTCCCTTCTCAAGTAGAATATCAGGTATCAGACAGAAGAGCAGCCTGAAATACCTGATTTAGTGGAGCAAATCATGGTCTCCAAGTTTTCCCCAACTACTGCTGAAGGCAAGGAAAATGCCTATGAATGTATTGGAGGCTAAAATATGTCTGTAGTAAGACACAGTCAGAAGTCTATACCAATAATTAATAAAATTACTTTATTATCATCCCTATTTTACATATTTTCTCTAGTTTGCAAAGGCAGAATGAGATTTATCTCAGACGATCTCACATCCATGCAGTAGCAAGTAAGTAGGAGCTATGTTTTTACAATAAAATTATACAGTATTTAACGAGGATCTATACAGACATAAATGGTGTGCATATCATACGCAGATACTATACATCCTCTACATTGAATACAGATATACATAGCATAGATACAATGCTTTGAAGTACTACTCAACAAGAAACAACCAGTAATTTCTCTTACCTGTGAGAATTCCCATAGCATTGCCAGTTATGATATTCTTCCATAAGATCAATATGATCAAGTGTAGAATTATAGAAATCCGTATATGAAATAATAGGAGGGCTAATCAGACTATTGGCAGCATCTGCAAAGAAAACACAAAAGTCTTTTAATATAGTGCCTAGGTTCAGCACATCTCATTTCTTGGCATCATGAGCACCAGTGATCTCAAAAACTTTAAGCCAAGTCTAAAATAATACAAAAAATTAATAACTTAGTTACAGAACTTAGCTCAGTCTTAGCTACAGAACTGTAGCTACAACATAACACTATACAACATCACATTAATTGCTGTAGAAAACAGTAAATCCCTAGTTCAGCCCACTTATGATAAGGGAACCTCAGTTTGACTCTGGTTTCCTTACTGACACACACTAAATTAAGCTTTTATGGATAAAGGGTTCTATGTTCTGCTGGAATTGATGAAAAAGCAGTTTGATAAATGAAAGTGTTTAAGAAATCCATACAATTTCAAGCAGCTATGGCTAGAAAATATACATTTTTTCCAATATACCGTCTAGACATGCACAGAAATTAAGTACTTGACCAAAGGAAGAAAGCCAATTCACATTTAAGCTGTCATGATATAATGGCATTCATAAAATGTTAAACAGCTAGTACGTTTTCTCCATTTACACTTCAGCATAATATAATTTTGGTCAGTCAGACACAAAGCAGCTCTTTTCCCAGAATTTAGGAACAAGCAACTCTTTCATAGATGACTATAAGCACATCTTGGGTTTAGATACAGGTGTGCTAACGTGCCTAACTCTGGACAGGTAGGACTGTGCAGAAGACTTCTAAGTAGAAGTTTTAGGTTGACAGTGAAAACATCTTAATTCCAATTTTAATTTTTATTTGGTGGTTTAGTCTTCTCCTAAAACAGAGAAAGTAAATACTCTAATCACCACTTGGCAGCAGTTAAGAAGGTTTACATTTGCATTAGTCAAATTTGCTGTGCTCTATGCTGAATTGAGCAGGAATTCATTTTTTAAGCTGTAGTTTTGGATGTAAGAGGCACATGCATTGCCTAAGTTCCTTTAGATGCTATATAGTTCTGTGGGGGTAGGTGAGTTACAGAAGAAATTCTGGCAGCTACAAGTTTAAGACAGTTTATTTTATAAATCTAAGGGAAACCTTAACCATTGGTTATCTCTGTGGATTTCTGTTGGAACAATCTTCAGCTGTTGTCACGGGAAAACTCTGCGTAACAATTATCCTCTACTGGAAAGCAAGTAGGAAGACTTACCAGAAGACTCTTGCTTACTACATTTTAGCATTTTATTGTAGTTTGTACTGTGCCACCGTCATTATCAGTCTTCCCCAGAAGAGGAGCAGTAAAAACTATCCTCACCCAGTATGTGTGTGCATGTGTATAAAACAAACCCTATATACACACACAAATATACATATAAAAATATATACATGCCCACACAGTTCAAGAAAAATACCTACTAAATAAAGCCAGGACTTTTGTTGCTGATGGAATCCACCAGGTACATTTCACCATAGGTGGAAACTCTTCAGGTTTTGCAGGAAACAGCCGTAAAGAAATAAATTGCAGTAACCTGTCCACCACCTGCTTGAACCTCTTCTGTGAAATCCTAAAATAAACATGCTGCATTTACTCTCATGTGATCACTGTCTACACTAGAGTTTATCAAATTTCAATTTTTTAAAAAAATTCCCTCATTAAAAATTTTAAATTCAATTTTAATTATTTAAATAACTATTTGTTATTTGCTTTTGTCCTGTACATAAAAACAAAATTCTAAATGTAAAGTTTGAAAAAGCATGCTTTTAAATATTGACACATGGTAATTCTCTTCAGTACACCCCTAACTATGCTCTTTAAGTCTGTGGAAAAATAAAAACAAGAGCAACAGAATCATTATCTGTTCTTGACTTTTTGTGAACAAAACAAAAATCCTTATCAATTTCACTCCACACTCTGAATACTGACGAATTCTGATTTATTTTGAGATACATGGTCCTTTTAAATAAAAAGTGGTATATGCTTCATATGCTTGTGCCATGTGCACATTTTAAATTACGTGCTGCACCACTTCCATAATAGCACAACAATACACATACATGTGTAGACATGTTAAAATAGCCTTTTCTAAACAAGAGCTCTCCTATTTTAATGGTTTCCATTTCTAATACAGACTTTAGGACTAAAAACATTAATATGTCTACTGCATCCTTAACTAAAAGTGGAAACCTCAGTTTTAAATGCAGTTCCAATGAAGTAATATTTTACCACAATTTTAAGCAAATCTGGACATAGGGAGGGGGAGGGAAATTGAATTACCATCGTTGCAGAGAAGAAAATCGTTAATTAAGATTTCCTAGGAGAACTGGAAATCGCATATCTGGCCAAACTTAGTTTTTACCTCAAACAGAATTTTTGCTCAGTCAGTACATGGAAGGCAATCTGCATACAAACCTAGGAGCTGCTCTTTGGGCAGTTACCCCCATATGACTTTTTTAGTGAGGTGCTCTTATGAGTTCTTTCAATTAATTACAAATCTAATGCCCTAACCACACTCTCTCACCACCTTTATTGCACTAGGGAGCCAGGCCTCTAGCACCGTTGTGGATTCTATATATAACAGCAACATTACAATATCTTTTGCAATTTACGTGAGATTAAACTTTATTTAAATAAAGATCATAAAGATGTTTGTTTTAATAATACCATGTAAACATATAAATAAAAATTTACACACAAGGTTATTTTGCATATGTTATCAAAAATAACTCTGATAAGTAATTTTGCGATTAAGGCTTTTCTGCAGAAGTATAATAATTTTTATACATTATGTACATTTTGCATCTATAAATCAGTATCACTTAGTGGACTATGTCCACATGTATTTGAAAGCAACAAAACCAATCTCTTTAGTCAATTAAATTAATTTTCATATAATTTATAAAACAGTCAACATCAATGGAAATACAGAACAATTGTAATCCTAGAAATGGAATTTGTAATGTGGGGTTTTGGTTTTTTGTTTTACTTTTTAGACCAGTGCACTAGGAAATGATGGTCAGCTTCTGTTAAGGCTGCTATCTGTCTTAGCAAGTGAGCATAGATGACATAAGTAGAAGTGTTACTAAATTGAGGATTCTGAAAAAGATTAAAAAAAGTGTTAGGTTAATAAACTGCATAAAGGGAAAAAAGTCATTAGGATTTTTTTCTTATGTTTGTTGTTGCCAGTACAATTACACAAGAAAGTAGTTCACCAAACAGCTGGGACAGAGGTAAAACTATGGGAAAAAACAACTCACAACTTCTGTATTGTAAAAATACAATTTTTTTTCCCCCAAAAGAAAGCCCGCAGGTAGCCCAAAAGCAGCAGTCAAAATTCTGGATCATTCTTTACATTGTAACACAAACTACACTCCTCTAAGTGATGTGGTTTTCGTATTAGTAATACAAATTCTTATAGCTCCTGTCTATCCCATATCAATCCAAACTAATTTTCCCTCTATTCCATGTGTTCACATATTCCCTTATTTTAGCAGGAGACATTATTTTTAATTCACAGCTAGTATATACCACCCCAGAGAAGAAAACTATTGTCTCAATAAATCAAATTGCCATTTGATATTCTCAAATAGCAGCAGAAACTGCTTTTTGTGTGCAAAGGTGTTAGGTACACTAGCAAAATATAAAGGGGAAATCTGCTACAAATGCAAGCCAACATAGCAGCAAAGGCAAGAGGTGACCACAGACAGAAATCAGACATTGTAACCAGTCAGACAGACTGAAAAAAGTCAGCCAGACAGAATGAATAAAATGCAACACTGGAGAAAGTCACAGCAATATCAGTGCATATACTGAAACTTTCGGAGTTACAGCATCCTAATACAGCAAATCTGGGAATAATGACAACATAAGAACAAATAAATAGGTAAAATATTTATTCTTCCAACACAGAAAATAAAAGCAAACAATTACTTGTTGCATAGACTAAAACAATGCACTAATAGACCTTTCCCCATCAACTGTCTTCCATTAAGCTCCCATTCCCATCATGCATAACACTTTTTCCATATTTTAACGCATTCTTACAACAGGAAATTGGATGTGAAGTATCTCAGTTTATATAAACTATCTTGTTTGCACAGTATACTGGTTTATAGATTGTAAGTTGACACATACTTACATAAAAATACTGTATTTTCCTTACCTGTAAAAGTATACAATATGCTCTAAGATCATCCTTTGTTCGTGGCCTATGAAGGAATGAAATTACAAACAAAACCATATGGATCCATAATTTACAGATATTAAGAGTCATGAAATCATGGATGCTTTTATTTTGCTTTGCTGATATGTATAGAATACCATATTAAAGAATCTTCACTGCTCTCAAAAACTGAAAAGGTCATTTACAGATTCTGACAATTCTCTAAAAGTAGCAGGCCATTTATTATCTGTCTTCTTAAAACATGATAGAAGGAAAAAAAGGGTCAGAATTGAGGACTCAAAGGCATTCTAAAGAGGGAATTCAGCATTATTGTCTATCTCAAGTGACACCATAAAGGAGTTTATTTGCTCCTCTTTGATATTTCCTGCAAGAATTCTCCATACACTTCTACCACTGCAGCCTCTGTACTCCTTCACGTTTATCAAGGCTTTTACATAACCACAAATACACGCAGCAACAGCACAAAAAACAAGTTGGAGAAAGGGGTTGCCAAGACCTGGGTCACATGTGAGCTACAACAAGCCACTGTCTCTTGTTATACCTTTTTATAAATTACACTATGCATTCTCACTTCTATTACTTCATGCTAAGATGCTGTCATCTCCAAAAACCTCCTGCTTTTTGCCTATCCCTTCTGCATCTTGTACTGCTCTTTCTGCAGTGCTACCTCACACAAACAGTATTGTGAAGTAAACTTTGGATCAGGGAACTGTCCTGGTTGCTGTTGGGGGATAGACAATGAGAATAAGTTTTAACCTAGTTAAATTCTTAAATTCATCTCACAGTTAAGAAGTCCAAAGAAATGCCCCGGCAACAAGCAGCTGAGATTTGGTGACAGAATACATGGCTGCGTATGGATCCGTCTCTCAGAGGTTCAAGGCCAGCTTACAGAGCTCAAGATGTATTTCAGCAGATTTGCAAAAAGAATTAAGTTCTTGTGTATCAAATAAGTTGCACCACATTTTCTTTCTTTGCCTAAAGCAATAAATATAAAACATATAGCAGATTTAAGTTTCAAACATTTATTATAATTACCCTGTCCATTCTTGCAGTAGACCATTAATTATTCCTTTTAGGACTGACTTCTGAACATCTTGAGGCTATGAAGAAAGGAGAGGAAAAATAATATCTGAAGTAATTACACATATTCAATACAAGGCATTGTACAAACAAGCAACTTTGCTATGCTTATATTTCAAGACAGCTAAGAAATCTTTTGTGTTATGATGCTGATCTCCTAAATATCTTCCTCACAGATGTACTAGGTGAGTGTGGGGTTGTGCCAATGGTGCCTTTCAACACTTATATCCTGTAAATATAATTTCTAAACTACTCCTGTCCTTAGTATACTAGGCAGAGGACCTACATTTTACTATTCCCATCCTCGCAGTTTTTTTATTTCTCACCATGCAGTCCCATCACAGCCATGTAATATCTCTAAGATATGCAGTCTTTAAGAACTACCGCAATATAAACTATGCTTTACTAGAAGGAAAATTTTCCTCCTCTTTTACTAGAGCAGCTGTCAGGATTCTATGACAATTCTCATGGGATCATCTGAAGTATGTTTTGAGAGATTCTTCAGAAATCATGCCTATCTGGGAAAAATTTTGGTATAAAATGGTATAAAACATGAATTCTTTTTCTCTACTTACAGTATTCAATAAGGCATCATAGACAACATTCACAAATTTTGCATCGATTCCAGAGTCCTCAATGGTATTAAATGGAGAATTGGTATCTTTCTGTAAGTTAGATAATACATGAAGCATTTTGAATATTTTATAGCTATCTTTAATATGTAAGTTTAACAGCAAGCTTAGGAAAACACGTTCAGATATAAGTATTCCCTTAATCAAGACATAAGAACATAAGTTTCCTTAATTAGCATGCTAAAGACAGAGCAAAACAATATTCATGTTGGCATTCTATTTTCAAAATATAAGAGGGTTTCAAATAATGAATTACATTGAACTTTCATCTTTATTGTTGATCCATTATCAGACAAAGGCAAGAAAATTTTAAGCATTCAGTATTTATTAAATAACTAAAGGTCACAGGTTATTTCATCCAGGCTCAGATCCTACCATCCATTTTAAATATCATAAGCACAGTTTGCTCTATAATAGTCAGGAAATAATAATTTAGCAAGAATTCAGAAAGACAAATATAACAGTTCCCAGGAAAACCAAGTATGCCATCATAACACATGAACAGCTACAATAGAGCCCATACAACATCTTTTTTTTTAGGGGTATGGAATTTCTGTTTCCAGATTTGCCTGGGCCTCTGCCTTAGCATGGATGTTTTAAAACTGTAATTTGTGTAGAAAGTACTCACACAGTCACAGTGTCACAAACAAACTACATACTGGAATTTTAAAGGTCCACAAACTTGAAATAAAATTGCTTAACTGGAATCAATAAATCAATGCAATAACAAATTGTCTACAAAAGGCAGGTGAGATCATGACAAAATTATCTGAGTGGCCTTGAATACCTGGCTGAAAGCCTTTAACAGATATTTTTGGAAACATTTTGAAGATACAAAGCATTGTAATTACTAAATAGTATTAGGAATTATTTTCTACCTTAAATGCAGCATTTATCTCCAAGAAAGAATCAAAAGTTGTAGAATAAAAATTATGTACAGCTTTCCAATCTCCCGATGCCTTCGACTTTTCCATATCATCCCTAGAGAAAATATATTCAAATACTGGTAATGGTTTGATCTTGCCAGCCACTTAGACCTTAAAATGCACTGTAACTTTAAGCTTTTCTCACTAAGCACACTTAGAAGACAGACGAGTATAATATGTGTATCTTTCTAACCTCTTCTTTGTCATTTAAAGATCATGGTATTATAAGAGAACAAAAGCATATTTTGTGTTTGATAAACCTGAGCAATGTCTTTTATTCAAAATGTTAATTCACAATGTCACAGTTCAGCGTGTTAGGACAAATAATTAGCAGAACAGAATTAAGCTGCAGCTACACTGATATGATAAAGTTTCTCAGAGTTAGTATGATGGTGCTTAAACTACTCAAATTCACTAGAATTTCTCAACGTTTTCTTTCTTTTAAATTTTTTCAAATAGAACTAAATCTTAGGCACAGATGGTCAATCTAAGGTGGTTAATCTTAGACAAGGTGGTCAATGGTGACAGTCAACGTGGTTTCACTAAGGGCAAATTGTGCCTGACAAATTTGGTGGCCTTCTACAGTAGGGTTACAGTGCTGGTGGATGATGGAAGAATTATGTCATCTACCCGGACCTGTGCAAGGCCTTCCTCTGGAAGCTGCTTCCTCTCACTGCGCTGCAGGCTGTGCAAGAAATCCTCAGCATAAGGAAATCCAAACCCAGCTCAGTGCAGGGAGCAGCTGCCAGATCCAACTGAGAAGGACCTAGCCCTGCCCGGAGGATGGCAACCATGGGAGAGGGGAAATGGAGAGGTGGTGGGGGCTCACAGCTGGGGATTCAAATGGACAGGACAAGGGCTAATGGCTTTAACCTTCAGGCTGATTTAGATCAGATGTAAGGAAGAAGTTTTTTACAAACAACTGCCGCAGGTTGTCTAGAGGCAATAGTCAATAAATACAAAAATCTGAATGTGGAAAAAAATTCAGCTCGTTGGATCACCTGAATACCAGGAAAGAATCACCTCTTTGCAAATTTTCCTTTATAGCTCTTTTTCTTTCTCACAAAATACACACCGAATAATCAAAAAGTGTCCCTTTTCCTCCCTAGAAGCACAAAATTTCAAACATGGAAGAGAGAAATAATTGCCAGTATAACAAAAACACCTAAGACTGCATGGGCTTTGCCAGCCTACAATAAGCCATACATATTCTTTTCCAAAACTAATGCTCACTGCATTTCTAATTCTGAAGTGTGTGTTTTGCCATTTTCTGTGTGGTACAACAGTTCAACCTAGAAAAAATATTTTGATGGTTTTCACAGCAACAGAGTTATCAATCCCACCACCACAACCAGATTAATTCCTTGCCAGTCTTACTGAAACTGTTTCCTCATCTGAGATTAACAAAATCAAATGTATGAATTAGGTCAAAATGAAAAGAATTCCAAAGAAAGGAAGAAAGCACATTTCTAGGAACATCAATATAACTTACTGAAAATCTTTCACAGTTTTGGTTCGAATTGGAAGGGAAGGTTCAGGAGGAATTGGTGCTTTCAGTTCCTGGGGTAACGTATCCATCGACATGCGCTTCTTTTGCCGTACATCCAGGCAAAGAGCTGGTAGGTCCCTCCCTTAAAAGAAAGGTAAAGAAGAGCAAATACAATGCATCTGACACAAATAAACTGGTACTAGGAAAAAAATAAAACTCCAAGTGTTTGATTCTAACTCTTTAAAAAAGTATTTTTCTTACCATGTGCACATGCAGACACAATGGAAAATTTGGCTAACTAACAAAAACAGCAGGGATGCCAATTATTGTATTTCCAATGTAGATTGTAAATTTTCAATATACAAACTGCAACACTGGTGTTCCTTACAGCTAAGAAAAATCTCATGCATGACCATACCAAAGTCCAACTATCATATAAGGACAAGACTTCTGTCCATTTTTTGACACTCTGATATAGAATTTTAGCTACAGATGACTGTAAAACATCTACAGCTTCCACAGAGAATCTCTAAAGAAAAAAAAAATTGCCTTTTCCATTTAGTTGTCTTACACAGAATTAGTGGTGAAACAGAAACATATTTGAACACTTCTTTTTAATACATTTGGCTACCTATTCTAGTACAATTCGCAGTGCTTTGCCAAGGTCTTTCTATTCTACTCCTTCCTTTCTATTGATCTGAGAATAGTTGATCAGATTAGCATGGCAAGACTTGACAACAGCTACAGTGAGAGGAGAGACGAGGCTGCCTCTGTGTCTGACACAGCTCCAAAACACACCCGCCACAGGCCAACGCTGAGCCCAGCAGTGACAATGGTATAGCACCCCTGTGACAATATACTTAGGAAAGTGTAAAAAAAAACTGCACAGCAGCTGAGAGAGAGGAAGGATTAAAAAAAAAAGGAAGAAAAAAAAGAGAGAAACTACCCTACAGACACTCACATGAGTGGAAAAGAAGGAGAAGGAGGAGGTGAGTCAGGGTCTAGAGCAGAGAATTCCCTGCAGCCAGTGGAGAGCCAATGCCTGATCAGGCTGCTGGCAGAATTGGAGAGAAGTTGAGAACAAGGGAAGGTGTGGCAAGCAGGGAAGGTGTTTTGAGTTTTGTTTCTGTTTAGTTTAACTGGCAGTAAATTAATATCCTCAAGTCTGTTCCGCCTATGATGAAAATCGGAAAGTGTACTCCCAGCCTTTACCTCAATCCATGAGCTTTTTCATCCTATTTTCTCCCCAAGTCCTGTTGAGGAGGGGAAGCCACAGAGCAGCTTGGTGGGTGGGTGTCTGGCAGTCAGCCAAGGTAAGCCCACCCAAAACATGAAAAAATATTTCCACTGCATTTCCAACACTCATTTTGACAGTGTCTTCACAAACATCCTCAAACATTCTTACAGTCTGATTTATGCTGCTCGTTTATAAAAGCATTTACGTGAATTGTGACTTATGTTTGGGATAAAAGACATTATATAAAATAAAAGCGTCCTCAAAAGTCATACATATTTAATGAAAATCCTCTATGAATTGTATAAGACCCCTCTAAGCCTTTTTGAAGATTTGTTTTTTTTAAATTAACTAAACATCAAAGTAGTATCACTACACGGCTGCCTACTCCATTTATCACAGCAGGGAAACAGATGCTATAAAAGTCCCAGGAATCCAAAAGCAGATTTTTTTCTCTCATGCTCATGACAGAGTCATTGTCTGTGTGACTTAACTCAGCCACCATTCATGAGATAACAGATCAGAGCTGTCCTCAATCCCCTGAGGATCGCATCAATTACTGATATGGAACCTTGTCCATTCTCACAGATGGAATTTTAACCATTTTAGAAAAGAGTAGTAATTGAAAAAAACAGAGTAGACATACAGATAATAAATTAACCCAAGCCAAGGCGCCAAACCATCCAACCATGCATATGTTCTGCTATTGAATACCATTCTCTGAAAGCAGGATGGACTGATTTTAAAGAATCTAAGAATTTGTCTTATTTTTATACTCTGAGAATAACAAGTGTTTTGATTTAACTTTCATTCTGTCTTCTCAATTTTAAATGGATTAAACATTGAGTTATAACCAGCTGAACACACTGAATGAGCAAAACATTCCTTCTACATCTGTAGAAGAGACATCTGCTAGCAGACACTGCTTCTCAATTCAGTAAATTGAGGCTGCAGGTGCTAAGCTGGTAACTTGCACCCTGTCAGCAACGTCACCTTCTTTGAAATACATGCAGTTTAATTTACATGCACTAAAATTGATTTTTAATAGTATCTTTAACACATATGGTCAACTTCAGTATGTTTTGTCATCATTCAAATTTATTTGTACATAGGTTTATTTGCTCTTCTGCCAGTAAAGAATACTAATTAAGATCCATCACTGGAGTTTCATTGAGCAGAAATGGGAAATTTTTTGTATTGAGCTGATAAACAGCAATAACACAATATTACAAGACAAGAAAGAACAGTAATTTCTGGCTTCTTGCCCAGTTACATCAAGTAAAGATTCAGCTGTGCACGACTGCTCAAGAAATGATCAAAAACTTTGATGAAGAAAATCTCCTTGATACAAAGCAGAAAGTTTTGCAGTATAGCTAACAGGACTAATAAAAGATTATTTTAGTAAGAATTTAATGCTGCAAGTTATAAACCACCTTTTCCTGTACAACTTTGAAACTGACAATACTTGTCAACAGTTTTGTTTCAACGTTGCACTACTGAGATCTCTCAGTGCAGTGTCTTTCCCGCCTCAATTTCACTGAGCGCTATAAAGACTTAGTGAACCACAGTACAATAAGTCTGAAGGGGACTTGCTCAGAGACAAGATCAATACAAACCTGACAAATGTTTGTACAGTGTTTTATGAAAAGTCCCAAATTACTGAATTCCTAGCCCAAAAGTCAAATAAAAATTCCAGGTCTAACCACAACATCATCTCATCTAGGCTTCATTATTCTAGCCTACCATACTTAATACAGAGCTACACTTTCTATCTTTTCATCAAGTACTGTTACCTCATCACAGGATAACAACCTTCCTTCTCACTTATAAAGTCTTCAGAACTCACTGTTTCCTGTGCATTTTACTTTTTGCCATCACTGGCCTTCATCTTCACTGAAAAACACCATCTCTCAGCAACTGCCTCCCTTATAAAAATCTTATGCTTGCCTCATTCCCACCATCCTTCAGATGGCAATAAAATAATTATCTCCAAAGTTCTGACAATTTCTAGAGACACTGCCTGATTGCAGCTAGACAAATATCTGCAGATAAACTGCTGAATCAGTACCTTTCTCTAAAGTTTCAGATAGTTATTCCATCCTCCAGATCTATTTATTTTTTCTTATCCAACTTGTCTCTATGACACAACCTCCACTGAGGATGGGCTATCATATATCTCACTGCCTCTACAATGTACAACACAGCATAATTGAATGAAATCTTGATTTCCAGATTTTCTGGCACTACCAAAATACAAATACTGGCAGAAAACCGAGCACCTTCTAAACTTGGTAACTAAGTAACAGGTATTTTTTTCTCTTACCATTTTTGATGTTGGGTATAACAAGTTGTGTAGGTGAATTTCTGTTTCCGATGTCTTCTTTCTTTTGGTTGATAGTTGTGATGAAATTGCTGAAAGTGGAAAACTGATTTTTGGCTCCTTCCTCCAACCCCTGTAATTAAGATGACAGTATGCTCTAAAGGGCTAATACATTACTGCTGTAATAATCTTCCTAGTGAGGCTTTTACACAGAATTCTTAAATACCTTTTAAATCAGACTGGTAATAACTGAATAAAACATAAATAATGATTCTGCAAGTTTGTTTCAAATTGATTCAGGAGAGGTACCATAAAATTCCTTTCAATTACATTAAAAACTCAACCGTTAATTTGCCGGATATGAAGATATCCTTGGATTTCTGTGAGGAAAACACCATACAATTAGGATGCTGTCAATAATATTCTAACTTTCTGTATTCTAATGTCTACTTTTATACTTCTCACTACATCCAGCTCAGTTTAAACAGAAGAAAGTGTCACATATCCCTTTTTCCAAATAGCCCTAACATAGTCAAGTAGTATAGACAAATCTCCCAAGACTTAAAATGTGGGGCCAAAAATTCTAACCTCTAAAAAAAGTTGAATACTGACTACCTGGCTAAAACTCCCTAATGATTCAAAATGGTCAGCATCTGCTGCCACTGAAGAAAGGCTTACCAACAAAACTTGGTTAACAAAGTGCTAAAAGACTCCCTGCTTGAGCACCTGTACATGCTGTCACCAAGGAGCCTGCATAAGTCTCTGCTGGGAAGTGTTGAGCACTAATGTGTTTTAACAGCAACAGAAGTGAAATCACACATCAGACTTCCAAAGGATTGTGCCAATTAGTCTGTTGGCTTATCAGCACAGGGGGCTATTAGATATAGCTATTCACTAGAGAATTTGCAAAGCATAGGTGGGGTTAAGAGGCTTGCCCAAGATGACAGAAATCTCATGATGAATATTTTAATTTTCTTCTCAATTCCAAGTCATCAGTTGATATCAGAAGAAGGTAGATCAACTCAAAAAAAAATATACATACCCTTCCTGCACATCATGATTTTCAACCTCACAGTAACCTAAAGACTCATTTTCCTGATCTGTGCTCTCAGTTAGAAAAATGTTTCCACACAAACCAAAACTTTAATTCTGCAAATGAGAATACAGGTTCTCATGTAATATCCTACCAAATTTTTTGAACCAGTACATTTCCCTTTTCCCTTAACAGAAATACATTTAGACTAAGACATGCAGTCAGAGTTCTAAGAAAAGCATTTCACTTCCACCACAACATCCTGAAAAAACACCAAGGGTAATAATACAGCCCATAAACCTACCACACCACAGTGTACACAAGCTGGTACACTGCCAGAAATTTTAAATAACTGTGGCACATACAGCTATTTTTCTATGGCTCATAACTCACTAAATTGTAAATTTGAGCAATCATCAGGGCTTCAGGCTTTAAAAATATCAAATTTCAATTTCTAAAATTTCTATTTTTACCAGCTTTCAATTTCTAGCTCTACATTCCTCGTATGCAACAAACATTCCAAAATAAAATGTAATTACCTGTGTAATTTTCAGATTAACATTTCTTTTTATTCTATAACTTTTGAAATATTATTACGATGACTCTTAAAAATCATGTGGCACATGATCGGAGTAAAACAGACCCTAGACAAACAGTGACTGAAAAAGAACTTTTAAACAACTCCAGATCTGAGGTTAATCTGCTCCATCACAAAATGTGTGCTGCAGGCAAAAAAGCTATGAAGCACAGACTAGTCTAATTACGATTATTAAGGAATAGATAGCAGAGATAATTGAAAAAAGGAGTTTTTGTTAAATAAATTATTGTGACAGCCTTTTTGACTGACTTAGCTTTCTAGGTTTTACTCCAGCCATGTCACTGAAATATTACAGGTGAACAGTTTCTTAAAAACTTTCTCCTTACTGTCACTTCTGTCAGCAGTGATCATAAAGAACAAAATCTGCATCCCCTCTTTAACTCCATCATTCTGTTTCAAGTACAGTTCCAAGAATATTAGACAAACATATGGACTAAGGCTTTATTGGGAGGCCCTGGAAGGAAACTTCACACTCATTAATGAGAAACTCTGACAACCCACGAGGGAGTAATCTAGGGCAAGTGCACAGCACCATGTCATGCTTAAAAATTTTGTAGGAGGTCATTGGGCTTTTAGAGCCTAAGACTCTACAAGCACACTGCCACCAGAAAACTGAACATCCACTATCCCCTCCCACCCACCAAAAGGAATGAATATGCTAGGAGGGAGTAAGAGGACCAAAGTAATCTTTAGTCCTTTTTTAAGGTCATATTAATAACCCACAACTCTGCTGGCTTCTTAGTGGAAGCTTTCCAAAGCACTAAGCCCCACCATAAGACTGGAGAGTTACTAGCATCGTACTTTATAAAACTGTATTTTTCATTATTGAAGTTAAATGAAATGGTGAAAACAAGTCAAAATGTTTCAAAGAGCACATATAGACTGCTTTCTCAGAAGAGACAAAAGATCATCTAGAAGAGCTTCTGGAAAATCCTGTGTTAGCCCTAACATTGCTTACTCAAGACCCTTATGTATATGGCAAGCAAAGAGTAGTGAGGATGAAAAGATTTTCTTCCCTGTGCAAGAAGATGTGGAGGACATTCAGATTTCCCAAAGGCATATGACAATGGAACAGGCTGCACTAGAAGCAGGATTTTCCCTTCCATTCATAGCTTGAAAGGTGCAACTTTGGACTGTTTTTCCTTTACAGAAGTCTCTAACTGTTCTGGTTTATTAGGGAGCAAATTACTTAGCTTTCCACAAGTTTCTTCCCAGAATGTGAATGCTGACACCCAAACTATCACCTCTCTGGTGATAGTCTATGACATCTCTCCACAAAACTCTCTCTCTACTCCCCCTGTAACACGCTACTGAACCCCAAGTAAGGCTCTTGGTAAATTCAAACCCTGCCCTGCACCTGACACACAACCACACCCAGCCAGGTCAGAGCTCCTCTGCAGCAGGTCCACTCAGACAGATTCTGACTGGGGCCAGCACTTCAGAGGTACATGATGGATGTCCAGCTATGATGTTCGCCTGGTTCTTTAAGGTAGCTGGAATTCTATATGGCCATCCAGGGGCACACATTTTCCATTAGCTGAGCTAAGCCTGACACATTTTAGGCCAGCACTTTTATCTTTATTCTAAGGGACGGGCTTTTACCATTCAAAGTCTAAGCTGGAGATAATCAAAGGTAGGAAAAACTCCTGGGCACTTGTCCATTACAGATTTCTCCCACCAAATCGGTATTTGAATCACAAGAATAAATATATTCTTGCACATCCTGACAGATTTACAAAGCTGAAAGTCTTTCAGAAGATTGGAACATTTAGGCAAAACACAAAATTGGCAGAATTGCTCCAAGGAGTTTGCATACAATTACTCAGCTTAACATCACAATTATTTCCTGACAGTTATAAATATTATATGTGCAATCTTTTAAATTCAAATTATGAATTTAAATAAATGATAATTTAAATGATAATAAGTCCAATGCCTATCAGAACTGCTGCACTAAAATCTCCTAAGTGTATTGCTACAGGATTAGTAACATTTTTGTTCAGTTGTTGGACTGAAGTAACTTAACATGTTCTAATGTTAAGCTATGTAAGATATCCAACTCGTTGGGATTGGAATTTTTGGGAAAATTTTATGTTCTGTAATATTGTATAGTCAGCAGAAAGAAAAGCCCAACTCTGGTATAATTAAAAACCTCAAAAAGGTGTCTGAAAGGAAGTTATTCTGGCAAATATCCCTCCTCCATTTTTTTTCTCTGCATTAATTCATTCATCATTTCATCAAAATGTTCTGTGATCTTTGCTTCAACACCAAAAAAAAAGGAACTATTTTTAAAGAAAAAGTTAAAAATACAGAAGTAGTCCCCAGCTACCTCTCTCCATCAAGTGTATTAGAGCTGAAACCCTCCACCCCCGAGAGCCCTTAATGAACATTCACAATGCTGCAAACCCTCAGTCATGACTAACCCGACAGAGCAGACCGTTGTAAAATGTTAACTATAAGTGGATGGAGAATTTATAGCTTCATTATGTCATTGCTTACAGATGCACTTGTTATTTTTAAGAAACTTGAATGAAAGCCTCTCAACGGAAAGGAACATGAAAGAAAACGAAGACGATGATTCCCCCCATCCCTTTCTCCTCGCAAATGAAGCGGCAAACACAGCAAACGAACACGGAGTGGCACAGGCGGGCCCGCGGGCGGCTGCCCGGGCGCCGACGGGACTTACCCCGGCAGCCGCGGTGGACGCCGACGGGATGGGCGGCAATTTCTCTCCCTCCTTTTCCTTTTCTTTTTCCTTTTCTTTTTCCTTTTCTTTTTCCTTTTCCTTCTCCCCTTCTCCCTCTTCTTCCTCCTCCTCGCCACCCTCCTCGGCTGACGGGGCCGCGGCGCTGCCCTGGCTCAGCTCCGCTCCCGGTGGATGCCCCTCGCCGGGGCCGGGGGCCAGCTCGGCGGCAGCCGGCGGGCTCTGCAGCGACATGGTCCCGCTCCCGGTCCCGGCAGCCTCTCAGTGCCGTCGGCACCCGCGACCCCGCGCCCTCCTCTTCTCCTCCCTCCAAGGAGCCCCGGCGGGGACCCTCAGCTCCGCCGCTCCGCTCGGCCGCCGCGGCACTGCAGCAGCCGTGCTGCTCCCGGGCGCCCAGACACCCCCGCACGGCGGGGCGGAGCGCAGCGCAGCGCAGCCCGGCCGCCCCCGCCGCGGCCCCGGCGAGCAGGGGAGCGCGGGACGCGGCGCAGCGGGAGGCGCCGCCGGAGCCGCTGCCCGGGAGCGCCCTCGGCCGCCGCGCCACCTACAGACCACGGGCAGCAGGAGGGGCCGCCGCCGCCGCCGCCGCCATGCTGCTCATGGGCGGCTTGTGGAAACGCGCCTGGCGGCCGGGGCGCGGCGCGGGGGGAGCGGAGGATACGGCGGCGGAAACTCCGCGGCGCAGGAACCGGCGCGGGGCTGCGGCTGGCCCCGGCGCAGCCGCCCTGGCAAGGGGTGCCGGGCAGGCACCCGGGAGTGGCGACGAGGAAATAGACGAGTAATAAACAAATATAAACACAAATATATAATATATAAAAAATATACAGCTGGGCGAAGGGCCTTCGGGGCGGATACCGGTAGGCACGGCCGCGCCTCCGTCACGCCAGGTGGTGCCGGGTGCTGCTCTGCCGGCACAGGCCGTGCTGGCAGTGGCACCTCTCACACCCCCTGGGGCCGTGCCAGCCGTGCCACCTCTCACACCCCCCTGGGGCCGTGCCGGCAAGTGGCACCTCTCACACCCCCCTGGGGCAGTGGCGCCTCTCACACTATCCTGAGGCCGTGCCAGCTCTCACACTGTCCTGGGCCGTGCTGGCAGTGGCACCTCTCACCCCGCGCTGTCACCCCACGGCACGTTCCTCGCCGCTTCGGGTCACGCTCCAACGAGAAAATACAGAAATCGTCCAATCATTAAAGTTGAAAAAGCCCTTCGAGATGATCAAGTCCAACCTTCGACCAAATAACACCGTGCCCACTATACCATATGGTGGAGTCGAAGCCCTATTGCGAAGGACTGCACCGTATCATGGGGAATGAACGCGTAACCGATGTGCGAGCGTGGTCCTGTCCGTGCTGGCAAAGCCAGAGCGGCGCCAGGGCTGTGCAGCGGTCGGTCCTGGCGCTCCCTTCGGGCAGGGCTCGGGCAGCCGGAGGCGGTACCGCTGTCAGAGCCCCAGGGCAGCTCCCATGCTGTGCTGGAGCCTTGCTGTAAGTGTGTGAAGAAATGCCATCTTCAGAAGAGGTGCTGTGTTGAACTGGTTGCAAGACACCATCTAGACCAGATGTCACACGTGCTGGCTTGGTACTGACCCGCCACTTGGCTTGGTAGGTGAAGCTGCAGGAACCCTGCTGCGTGAGAGGGGGACAATGTTTTGTACACCAACCTACATCCAGTTTAAGCTCTTCAAACCCCTAGCTGCCAGATGAGACAAGTTTCCTTCAGACCACTCTAATTTTGTGTCTGAAGAAGAGTTTTTCTCCCAGCTTCAGGAACAGAGTGTGAATAGCATTACAGACTGCGTGAAACAAATCTTCAAAATTGTTTTTCAGGTGGTGGAAAACCACGTGATGGTTTTTCTGAGCACTGGCACTACATAAGTAGCTCCTGCAGGAGCTGTGGGAAATATTTCTGTAAGAGTCATAAAAGCAATGGCACAATAGGTACTGCAGTGTTAATCTAACACATTGAAAAAGGCTTTTCCTTTCTGAAGGAACTGGCAGACCTGGAGTTTTTTTAGGTTTCATTAAGAAATGGCTTTGTCTCCTTACCAAGTTAAATATGAGATCTGGTTTTCCAAGAAGTTCGCTCTCCTCACTGTGGTTACTTCCCAGTGGCTTTCAGCAGTTTGCATGAATAAGTGGCCTATTGCACTTAAAACAAAGCCCCCCAAACACTCACTCATCTTTTTCCTTTCCATGCCAAGAAACAACATAATGATAGTAATTTCAACAGCTTCAATACAAGCAGCTTTGCACCCAGTGGCAGTCCCCAGCTAGAAATAAATGGCACAACTGTTTTGTGGAGCTGTGCCAGCTTGAAACATCGAAGGATTTGCTCCATTGAGCCTACAAAGAGAGCAAAATAAAGAAAAAATATATGTAGAAAGGCAAGTATAGAAACAAATTAATACTTTTTTTCAGTTCCATTGAGCTATAAAGGCCTGATTTTTGACAGTGTCAAAAACACTGAAATAGTTTTCTACCAAGCTTAGCTCACAAAAAAGCTAATGCAACATCAAAGACATCAACTTCTGTTGTCCATGCTCTCCTGTGCTATTTGAAGCTCAAGTGCTCTATTGAACTGAACTAATTCAGATGAATATTTTGACTCATGACAATTATGAAAATAGGCACAAAAATTTCTTCCTATTTTTGTAAGAGAGTGAAATGACCATATACTGAACTAGCAAACACATTTTCTTACTTTTAACTAATGTAGCATACATCTGGTGCCCAGAGTTTGAAACTAAAAGTATTTCAATATCATTCATAGATCCACAAGGGAGTCAAAGATATAACCACAACTGGGAAAGACATATCTATATATAGGCTTTCAGTTTTCTAGCATGGATGGATGCTAGCTGGGAGTAGCAGTGCTGCATGTAATGAGGTGATGCATGGAGACCCTGCAGTAATTTGTTGGCAAAGTGATGAACTGGGGTAGTGGGCAATAGAACAGTAAGAAAACATGATAAAGACATTCCATCAGTAAGATTTGTGGGATATACCACATACACAATTTTCAAAACTAAAAAGAAGTATGCAACTGCCATTCTACAGATTTCATGAATTTGTTGGCCAGGTGGCCTGGGAGCCTTGACAAAGGGCCAAACACACTCAATGCCTATATTTCAAAGGACACTTTCCTTGATTTTTTACATCTCTTGTAGGCTGCTTAAAAATCTTAAATCACATGGTGCCAGCTACTTCACTGAATTTTTGGTGAAAGGGGCCAAGGTAAAGTTCAACTGAAAACTGTTGCTCATGCCCAAGTACACGTTGGCTGTGTCTACAGTTCTTTCTGTTCCCGGAGGAGTTTGCAGCCTCACTCGACCCCATGCTGGCACACCAGGCTGCTGGCTCAGATAAACATATGCATACTGCAGTATCACCCCTGAGTAGTTGTGGGGGGACACAGGCAGCATGTGACCCTGAACAGATTTTCTTGTACTTATGGAAGAACAGTCCTGCCTTAGCAGGATGTTGGCCTTTTAAACTGGAACAAGACCTTCTTGACAACGTATTTTAAAATACTTCACAAATAGATCTCTTCCATCCAATGAGTTTGAGTTGTCAGGAAGAGGGAAAAGCCACTGTCACATCTCTGTGCAATGACGTGGCCAGGCAGACCGCCACTAGGAATGACAGATGGAACCAGACCAAATGCTAACATTTGTTCACAAATGATTACTAAATGCTTACAAGTAATAGATACACTCACAGACTGGCATTTGGGAGTGAGACACAAATATAAAAAATAAAAAGGGCTAAATTCCCTAAAATGCCTAGTATCGTCATGACAAATACTGATTGGATCTCACTTTTTTTCTCTGCAGTCAGAAGTCAAATTCAGCTATAGCCAAAATTGCCCCTGGTTTAACTCAGGAACATTAGGGGATAGGTTTGGGCTGTTGCAGGACTTTCCCTGTTCCTCAAATGGTTTACTAGTGTTTGCCATCAAATGGTGTCAAACATCTCTGTGCAGACTGGTATTCCAAACTGGAATCAAAATGACACGTGTCCTTCAGAAAAGGCTGCATTTTCCTATTCAGTTGCTGATGTACTCCCATCACACATCTGTACTGTGTCTCTCTTCTGGAGTACTACTGTTTCCTTCCCTTTATACCTTTTGAAGATCTCATACACTTCCCAGTACAAAATATTTGGGCTATTTAAGAGATGTGTCCTTTGTGAGATGGACCCTGAGTGGGCACAAGGGGAAGCACAGGATGGCTGAAACATCAAAAGAGGAAGCAAAGGCTGGAGACAGCGCATTTCCTCTCCATGGGAGTAGGAGAGAAAGACATGGCTGGGAGTTTTCCAACACAACAGGTTTTCAGCAAAACATTCTGTTTCAACAGAAAGATCTGATTCATTGAAATGGAAATGTTTTACAAAGAAGCATCTTTCTCAGTGACCTGTTAGCAGAACTCAGGCAAGATGCCACTGAAATCCACCTGTTACTCTGCCAAATACAGTTAGAGAGCTCACCAAACTTGCCATGTGAATCACAAAAATTAGAGACACTGTAGCTTCTGGACTCCCTGGCCTGCTAACCCCAAACTGTGGTACCCTCCTGTGCCACCTGCCCCATCATCCTCTAGGGGAGATGGAAGTGCATGTCTGCTGACAAGTCATGACTGTTCTGAGACTGCACAACCTCAGAGCTTGTAAGGGATGACCCCAGTCTTGTCCAGCCTCCCCTTTTTGCAGCCACCTGTTTCTCTTGAAGTTGGACTTCAAGAAAAATTTGAAGAATTTGAAGAAATTTGAAGAATTTTGCCCAAAAGAGTCCAAATGATTGTGAATCCATCTGCCATTGCTAACAAGCTAGTCCATTCATATTTGTTATTCTTGCTGCAAATTTGAAAATATGTCAACCTTGAGCTTGGCTTACTGTTTTAGTCCCTGTATCACACGCCTTCCTTTGCAAGAGAGAAAAGCTCCTTTTATTCCAGAAGTACATATGCAAGGTGCACTCAAACCCTCCTAAGCTAAGTCCGTGTTATTTCCCTTATGACTAACAGTAGATGAATCTATTGCTCTCACTTACCCTTTGGCTACCTGCCAGTACTTGAAAAGTCTCATTTAAAAAATAAAATTATAAACGCTTATTAAAAAATGGTGCAAAGAACTTGGATAATCATCTGAAGCACTTACATGCAAGTTGGGGTGTCTTGGCAGACAATTATATCTCTTTGGCAAATGGTAAATGTTTGATTGAAGGTACATCACCAGCTGGGATGCATCCAGCTTGGGCATTCCTAGTACAGAGAAGGGAGAGGTAATCAAAAGTTCTGTCTTATTGGCATTGTTACATTTTCACTTTGAGTTCCTTGTCATCACTGACTGGTGGAGTATAACAGCTGTTCCAGCCAAATGAAAAAGGCTTAGGCTCTGGTGCCTAAGCTATATATTCTAGGTAAGTGATTAACTCACTTTTGTCTGCCTGAATAAGGTGAATATTGTATTATCTCTTGCCATGGAACAGGACCTTTGGGTTGAAAGAAATCATTAGCCTCTCCTTTAGAAATGCAATGGTTTTTTTCAGAGGGAGCTTATCTGTGATAATGCAGTTTATGCAAACATTGGAAAAAACATACGGCAAGAGAAAAACTCACCAAGTGAAGAGCATTCATTTAATGACCTCTCAGCTTTACTAAGGTTTCCATTTCTTCTCTCCAGGAAGTTGTTGGTGGTTATTCAACCTAAATTTCAGTTAATTTCACTTGTGCAGAATGTAGCAGTAACATGGTCTTCTCCAAGGTATAGCAAGGGACAGCTGGTAAGGCTGGGAGATAGCCCACTACTTTTGTCACATCTGATCTGGAATTTATTTCTAGATGAGATAGACACAGATGCTAGGCACAGAATTTTATCCAATTTCTATTCAAACTGGAAATAAGAAACAAATATGCCATGCTAAAGAAAGTTCAAATGAGGCAGCAGTGATAATGTTTAATTCAGAAAGTAGCTTCTATACTTTTGTCATGTGACCTATAAAATTGTAAACCACTGTTAGAATTAACATTTTTTTAGCGTGGCTTTGTAAATCTCCTCTTACTTAGCAGTTGACAAAAGAGTCTGATTTCTTTAAAAAGACAGCGCTCTTGAACTGAAGCGACAGCGAGAGATACAATTTAAGTAATTCCAGTTTGCTCGTCCTCTTAGCCTGGGAGGAGCCGGAGGAGCAGAGGGCGCTGGGGAGCGAGCGGAGCTGCCGGCAGAGGCGGCGGTAGCCGGGGCTGCAGCTCCCTCCAGCGCCCGCTCAGCGGCTTCTCCGGGGCAGGGGCCTCGCTGGGAAACCATCGCACTCGGGGCTCCTGGCGCTTGGAAATCACTTATTAGCTCGCAGACATGTCTGACAGGGTGGAAGTACCTACACTTCGAGCTTTAAAGGTAATAAATATGGGATAAGATCATGTATACGGTGATTTGCGTGAGTATCCTTGAAATTGTTAGGAGAAATGGCATAGACAGTATTAACACCATATGTTGGTTTGGGCAGGATTGAGAGCTGCATGCTTAAAGACTGTCAAGACTCACGTTTTTAATGCAACCTGTGGTATTTCCTTTGTAATGTCTAAATGAGACAGGTACAGTGCCTGCTTCCTCCAGTGTCTTGGTTAGCTAACTCTAATTGCCTTTCCTGTTAATGGCTGACTTCTACAAAATAGGAGGGATGTCCGAATTTGTGGAGGTCTTGAGTCTCCCAAGGAACAAAGGCCTCTGGCACACATATGATGATGATAGCTAGAATCAGAGGGCTGGGGAAGATGCTGCCCTACCACTGAATGGTGCAGTCCTTGCTGATGAATCTGCGACCTTCCTGCCACACTTCTTAGGCTGGTCTGTAAGATAAATCACCTCTGCTTTTCATCTGTGGCTACAACCCCATGGGAATCCAAAGCAGAGGGTGAGCCTCTGCAAGTGTTAGTGGTGCTGTTTCTGCAGCAGAGCAAGCCCTGAGGACAGCTGTCCCAAAATGTGGTTCCTCATGTGCAGCAAGAGTCTGGTTTGGATCCAGCTGCAGAATTGTAGCACAGGTACTGATGTGCCCCAGCTCAGGACCTGGCCAAGAAGAGCCTCTTGGGTGCTGTGCCAGCTTGGCTTTCCTAGGCTCAGCCTTCCTTCTTCCAGGGCTGCTTCACTTTCCCATCTTCTCTGCTCAGGGCAAGTTGCTTGAGAAAGCAATTTTTTTTCTAAAAGTGTAAGAGGGCTCTCTCCCCTGTCTCCTGTAAACACCATCACTTTCAAACGCAACTCTTTCACCTTCCCAAGATTTTCTTAACTTTTCCCCACTGCTATTAGTTGCAAATTTCCCATTAGGCACTGCCATAGACCCAGTGGCTGCTTTCCAGCAATTTGCCTGGAGTAGAGACAAGGAACACCCTGCAGTGTGCCACAACCAGAGACTAAAATCACAGAAGGGAGAGAAAAACTCCCAACAAGACCCCTCACTGTTCTGTAGTGTCACTGCAGGCCCATCACACATACAGACTGAAATGTTCATACCTCTGACAAGCACACCTGAGGTTTCACAGCAGGTTTGGGCAGAAGCTGCAGCTTTAGGACATTTCTTCAGGCACTGTGGGCTCAGACACCAGAAGCTCCCAGTGTGCCAGCAAGAGGCAGCAAGTGACACAAGTCATGATTTTCCAGAAGCACCAGAAGTGCTCACAGGTGGATGCCAAGGGCATCCCTGTGCTGTGTGATGTGGATTCCATTCAAACACCCTGCACCACTGGCACATGGCTACAGGCAGCACTCAGTGCATGATGCATGAGCGCATTCACCAAGGGCCTTTAAAAAAAAAAAGCACAAATGTAAGTAAATAAGATCAAGATGTGTTTTATAGCTTATTTTACATAAACAATTGTACTCACCCAAAACTTGTTCCTTCTTAAGCAGCATCTATTCTAGTAACACCTCCTTGGTCTGCCAAAAAGCACAAAAAACTCTCCATGGTTTGTGTGGGATAAAAGGAGCGATGCAAACACTACTAATGTAATGGTGACTAAATTTACCTAATGAATGAACAAATAATGCTGTTTTGCTTCTCTCACCTTCAGAGGAAATGTGCACCAAGTGGTTCATAATCCATCCTCTGTCCTTGCCCCACAAAGTATCCCCTGTATTAAGAAAACACCACAGTGCTTAACTGTAGGGGCAGAAACATTATAAAAGCAAAGAATTGGTCTAGGTAATAGGGTTCATATAACTGACTCTCTCCTGAATTATCTTTCAAGAAATCTTTTCCCTTAAAAATTTTCCTGCACTTATTCTCCTTAAAACATAAATATTTTGATATTTCTTGCAAAAGCCTTCACCTTCAGTGGAGTTCCTGAGCATGCGCAGTAAGGCAGTAGAGAATCCTGGAGTTGCAAAATAAAATATATAAACAAGAGATAATAAACAGCTGTACCAGTTCCCTGTATAAATTATAATACTTGTTGAAAATACACTGGAGCCAAGAAGGACTCCTCCCTCTGAGAAGCAGCAGAAACAATGTGTGATGAACTGACCATAACTCCCATACCCTGACTCCTGCTTCACTGCTGGGGAGGGGGGAGAGCTGGGAAGGAGGGAGGGGTGGGGGAGGGTGTTTGGAAGGTCTTATTTTATTTCTCATTATCCTGCTGTGATTCTGTTAGTAATAAATTTAATTAATATCTCTAATTTGCATCTGTTTTGCCCACGACATTTGATGAGTGATCTCTCTCTGTCCTTATCCTCAACCCATGAACCCTTTTTTATATTTTCTTTCCCTTGTCCAGCTGTGGAGGAGAGTGATAGAAAGGCTTTGGTGGGTGTCTGGCGTCCAGCCACGTTCAACCCAATACACACAGTCTCCCACATTTTCAGCTGATATTGCAGGATTTACTGCTACTGAGTATAAAGGTGCCTGATTTGCTGGAGAGCATTGCAGGAGTACAGGCTCCTTCCCAAGACAGTGATAGCAAATTATAATGTCATTTGTATTTATCCAAGTAGTTCTATTTATAATAACCTTTCAGGTGACCCAATTGTACACTTGGTAAAGCATGTCTAAAGAAGATTAGTTTCTATCTTTCAGAGTATGAAGTAGTGTACTATATAAATACAGCAGCTTAGCTACTGTCTGTTTCGAATGTCAGTTAGGATCAGGTAGTGTTTATGTGCTCTTGAGGTTTAGCAGTTTTTATTCAGGATTTCTCAAATTTGCATGAAGCTGAAACTTGGCATGTAAGCTGTCAGCACAGATGCTAGTTTTATTCCAAAAATAGAGTAAGTTGAAGCTTTTAAAGGTGTCAAGTGGCTTATTTATGCAGGGGTTGCAGATCCTTCAGTTTTCTGTCTCTTTCAACTATACAGAAGCTTACTCTGTAACCTTCCTCCAGCATTACTGCATTCTCCAGCATTACAGTCCTGAGCAGTGAGGAATAAGAAGATAAGTGATCACACTAGAGTGATAATCCAAGGGTGGCGTGCCCTGGAAACAGGTGTAAATAATGGGAATTTTTGGTGAAACAGAACTACCTTCATGGAGTCACCATAAACAAAAGTAACTGAGAAAACATCTGAAATGCTGTGCAAAATGCTGACATACTGCTTGATAGCACAGTGAAAGGACAGGCAAAATCCCCAGCACTGTGAAGGTTTCCTAACACTCCCATTTAGACAAGGAAGGACCTTCTTTCAGGGATCACTGAAACCTCCTGCTCCAGGAATCATTGCTGGGTACAGCTCTACCTCCACCATGGTATTGAGTATGTGTATTAGAGTCCAAGGCATAATGACTCAGAAAATTTGTCACAGTATGGATCACTTATGTTCAATGATCCACAGCACAGTTTGAGGGTAACAAACCGCCCCTCACAGAATAAATCAACCCAAATATATATAACGACACATAAATATATGGTTATATATGTGGACCCCTTTGCTCTATTTTGTGCAGCCAAAGAAATGCCCTCTGCCATAACCTAAGCTCTGGTAGATTAGAAAACAAAACTAGGAGATTGTAAAAGACACGAGCTTCCTTGCTCCAACAGCTGCAGGAGAGGGCAGTCAATGTAAACGTGACATACACACTGTCCTCTTTCTTTTCTAAGAACACTGAAAGACAGGAGGAGGAAGGTAAAGCCAGGGAGGGCCTGCCTAGTCAGAGATCTGTCTGCAGCTTGAGTTTCCAGCTGTAACAAGTAGAGGCAATATCCAATTATTTGCAATAATATTGATATATAAATAAATGATATGTAGGTTTTTGTTAATTTTGTCAGTCTTAAGAATACTTACAGGTTGCAAGGACTGTGATGAGGTTTCAACTGAACTTAATCATTTAACACAACCTTCCAATTCATAGCTGTAATTTTTTCCAGTGAGAAATTTACTCTTTGTAAAAGCATTTGTGCCAGTACAAGTCAGCGTGCATGACTTCTTTACTCTACTCTTCCTGGGGAGGCATCCCCCATCTGTTTAAGAAATAAAGAGAAATTGTCACAATGGTAGCAGAAAAATATTTTTAAGTTAAGACCCTTTCATTCTACTGAACCAAACTAGATCCAAATACGAATAAAGACCAATAACAAGATTATAAGCTTGAAGTATTTCCTCACATGTAATACATATTCAATGCTCAATAATTTTATATTCTCTGAGGAATGGTAGAATTTCAACACTTACTGACTATACCTCTTTTTGGAGGTCTTCAGCAGGAATTTCTCTTCTAAAATCTACTCCATAAAATGTTCAGCTGTATCAAAACAATAGATGAGACCATATCAAGCTCTATTTAGTGTCCAAGATTGGCACACCTACACTACTCATGACATGCAAACATTTTAGTCTTGTCAGAATGAAGCAATGTGAAAAACCTGAGCTAATTTATTTGGGCTTTTGACAGCTGTGGATGAGAACTAATTTCTGGTCAGGATTTGAAATCATGCCAGCAGGAGCTTACTCTTAAACAAATGCTCCAGAATTCTATAAGGAAGGTCACATATCTCATGTCATCATTTGATGGGTACCTGGTCAGAAGTCTCTTCCCTTCCTGCCACAGCTGTCCCTGTGAAATAGCAAACGTTTTCTGGTCATTGTGGGCTCTGTGAATCATTTCTCTAGAAGGTTATTTACAGAAAAGTCAGGGTTCATTTTCTTAACTCTAAAAACATGAAGGTTGAACCAAATCTTGTTTGTTAAAAATCCTATAACTCTCAGTGTGGTACAATTCTGAATTTATAAAGTAATTTCAAGATGTTAAAATAATTTTACAGCTAAAAAAATAAAAATCCCCAAACCCACAAGGGATTCTTCTTTCTCAATCCTTTGGTTTTGAAAAAATATATATAAAAATTTAGAGATTGTATTTTTTCCCTAGTGAGCATAAAAATGAGACAGCCCAGAAATATACATGGAATACACCTTGTCTAGATGCTTTTTGTGTCTCTTAAGCCTCTATGAACACCAGGTCTCATTGCAATGTTTCCCCTCAGGAAACATCATGGTTTATGCCAGAGATTTCTATCTCCCAAGAGTTTCATCTGTACCTGTCTTCAAGCAAGACAAGTACAAGGTCGGTATTTTTGGTAGGTTGCTCATGCTGTTGATAGTCAGCAGTGCCTGTAGTTTTATGAATGCTTTCAGTTCTGGTGTCTTCAATTATCTTTTGTAAGAAAGAATCTGTCCACCCTCTCCAACGCTACAGCTATGTGCTGTCATCCTCCCTTCTGCTGTGTTTGCAGGAACATTTTGTGTGGTCATGTGGAGCTCTGGTTGTGCTTAAGCCAAGGAAAAACTCAGAAAGGTTGGTACACCATCCTTGAAAAGATGGTGAGGGCCAGGAGCAGGGGCTGGGCTCAGCAGTGGCTCAGTGCAGTACCTGAAGGTCAGGCACCAGCTCCAAGGCTGGAACTCACCACACTGATGTAGGTGCTGTGCAGGAAAGGGTGAGTAAATCAACTCCTGGGAGAGACTTGAACAGGGCACCCCTGGGATTCAGAACCCAAGTTCACTTCTGGTGCCTGTCTGCCTACACATGCACAGAAGGGGAATGTGCACATAGGTTATATTTTACAAGAACTGCCCAAAAAAGGTACAGTGAATAGTTTTTGCTTGTGGTGATTTGACACATGACATGCCACAGTAACCTTCCAGGGCACAGAATGTGATCCCACTCTGTATCTGAAATAATTAAGGATGTATGACTTAAGTACCAGCTGTAGCCTGAAGTGATACCATTGGACTGAGATACAACATTGTGGTTTTGCTTTCCATCTAGGGAATTGTAATATGTGCTAAAAATACTGTTTGGCACATGGAAATGCAGACTGTTATCTTGTGCAGAGTGGGACATGGAATGTCGATCCCAGTAGAAGTCACCACAGAAGAGGGAAAATGGACATTTTAAGGAAGCCTTTTTGTGTTGCCAGCAAGATAAGCCGGGGCTGGGTTGATATTCTTTATCCCTCTCTCCACTCTGTCCCTTGCAGAATGAGGAATGATCTGTTTAGAAGTGAGTCATAGCTAAATAAAACCAGCATAGGTAATCATTTGCACCATATTAGGCATCAATTTTCCATCACACATTGTATCTATGTAGCTACTGGAGATGTTGTTTTCTTCCCTGTGTTTTTTCATGGGAAGAGGCATTTATTTTTAAGCTGCATTTAAAGTCACTCATCTCTAGGGAAACATGGAGGGGATACTTGACAGAAAAGGACCTCATCCTCTCTCCAAAGCCACTTTGTGCCCAAGCTCCACTATCCCAACTCTGGGTGGCACACCATGACTGTGGTTTAAGAGAGCATCCAGGAAAGAAGACTTGTTCTGACAATCTTTTTAGAAAAAATATCCAAGATTCTGTCTGAAATTATGGTTACAGACAGCAGCATCTGCTGATTATTTAAATTGATACCTTCAGGTTCTAGAACCATAGAATCAGAAAGGTGGGGAGCAGAGAAATTTATACACTAATTTACTTGTGAAGGACAATAAGATAATAAACAAAACATTCTGAATAAATAACAAATTAACCAAAGTGATTGAATTTCAGCCTTAGAGAGCTGTAGAGACAAGTCCTGCCCATTTTACCCATATGAGTAGTTTCATTAGCAACAATCTGCTTCTTAGTAAATTGCCAGTTTTAATAAAAACAAATAACTTGTTCTTTTGTTTCTCTACTGCTATGCATTTTAATAATTCCAGACGTAGTCATTAAAACTGGTGCTTTTATACTCAAATGTTGTAAAACACTCTTGCATTACTGTTAAACCACTCCATATCCCTTTTCTGTCTGAGCATCCATATAGCCACAGAAGAGGCAGAGGAAAAGAAAAACCTCCAGAACAGGTGCGAGAGCAGGATGATGCAACTGTCTGCTCACTCTGCCCACAGGAGCAATGTGGCACCTCGGGGCCATGAGCATGGAGCCAGAAAGTGGCACGGAGTGAATTCCATGCCAAATGTTGACAACATCTGATATATGCAAGAGGGCCACTGAGTGCACAGAACTGCCTGTCCAGCGGAACATAACACCATGCAAACACCACTGGGGTTAGATTTGCACACAGTAATCATTTATTCGCTATAAAAACAGATGTGCCCTATAATTGCATCTAAAAGGTGCACTACCAAAATTAACAATCCAAAACCTGTATGAAGATAAAGGTTTCGTCACCTTTATAATTTATTTGAAAAAGTTGTTCTCCATTTTCTTATGCTATAAGTACCAATTTTTATAAAGTACTGAGTGACATCTAGGTTATGGGTTTTAAAATATTTTTTACTTTGTCACATTTTAATGTTTATAATCACTGTATACTATGAGGAAAAAGGGGAGATAGAGTACCAAGATTACTTTAAAAGCATTGTTTGTTCTTTTATATTATTCAGGAAGTACTTAAGGCTATTCAGGAGAATCACGATGCTTAATATGCACGCGTACAATACTTAGTCTGCAAAAACAAGTTGGCAGACTTTTGCATGGAGCTGTTGCTAACATCTCTTTCCTGAGCAATGGTACCTTTAGGCATCTATTGGCAGTTTTTTATTCTGCCCATGAGAAGAGACACTGCAAGAGGCTCCCTGTGCCCATTCTTCTCGGGAGCATTACTGAGAGGGCAACTGGCTCAGCACTGCGACAGCTCTGGAGGGAGAGATCTCACTCCACTGCCCTTGTGAATGGGGAAAATTGAGGTAAAAGAATATGAATTTGGATTTCTGTCCACACTTCCAAGAGCTACACTTCAGAAGCTAGTGGAGTTCTGCAAAGGCATTATTCATCCTTGTTTCTGAAGCCCCAGAATCTGTCATGCTCAGTGCTGTTCAGAACTGGGATAGAAAGACAGGCCCAAAGACAGCTGGCAATCTGTGTGTGATACAGCAGATCAATGAGTGCTAATAGATGGAAATAGGGAAATAACTCTGTTATGGGCTGCTGAGCCTTTTGAAGAATAGATATACAGGGCAGGTGAGACAGGGTAAAAACTCATTGTTTTCTAGAAAAAAATATTGTCTCTCCAAATAGAAGGACTGCTCACTGTCTTTTTCCAGTCTATTTGAAGATTCATCTTAACACTGATGGGTATCTAGTGAGTTTGAAGTATTTCCTCTTAAACTTTTAGCATTTTTGATGAATGATTGTGGAACCCTGTTGGATGGCTACAAAGTTGTGATCTCTGGGTTAAGGAGGGTCCCCTTAACCTTAGGGATCTGTCCTATGGTTGAAACTGGTCCAACCAGAGTTCAGCATTTTAGTGATGCTCTGCAGACAGAAATCCAGCACCTCTGGCTCTTGTATAGATTTATCAAGAGAATAAAATGGAGACCAGGATGCTGTCAGTGTCCGCAGGTCATGGCAAACACATTTCAAATGGAAAAAAAATCACTTGGCTCTTTGTACTGCACCAAGGATAACACAGTCCCAACCCAAACAAGTAAGAATTATTAATGGTAACAGACAGCTGGAAACACAGGTCAAGGACAGAAGACATCCCTGCCTCAGTAGTTTTCCATTTGCTCATGATGCAAAGTGGCCACCTGACTGCTCTCCTGGCTAGCTGTAGTCTCGTGGGCAAAGCACTAACTGCGATGCACTCGGGGTTCATGTGAGCTCAGCTCACATGGTAAGTCAGACTCCAGACTCCCAGTCTGTGGATGGAACTCCTCTGATGGCATTTCCTTTAAAGCTGTAGTATTGTGCCCTTTATTCTCTACTGCATAAGCTTGGGCCCATTTAATCAAAGGCATCGTGCTTAAAACTGGTTGGCAGTGGAGTTTCTGCCTAAAGATGATTGAAAAAAGAGAGAACTGAGTGATAGGAAGTGAAGCCAAACTGTAAGTGGTGTGAACCTTGTTTTCCTTTTCAAAGTAGAACTAAATGCATGTGATTTAATTTAGAATGAAACATATATATAATGTTTCATTTTAGTAAGAAGAAATGCTGAAAATCTTTTTGCTACCAAGCAAATGTGGATGACATTGGCTGGCAACAGAGTAGTACAATGGGAATTTTTTCAAATATTGCCTCAGTATATGCTTTCTTTTCTACTGAGATCTCCCTACTATAATGCCAGCCAACTGAGAAGAATTTTTCATGTTTTGGATGGTAATAAATCTTCAACAAAGTGTTAACCAACACCTTGGGCGGCTTTTCTGGTTGATGCTACTCTAGATCCCGCATTACAAATTGCCAAACAGGAGAAGGGCCTTAGGTACACATTTCAAACATTTCCTTCCTAGTTTTGGTCAGCACCATGTGACTACATGAGTGAAATAGCAAGGGATTCATCAATAATAGTGGTGAACTACAGCTCAGGCTTTGAGTTAAAAAAGAAAACAAAACCAAAACAGCTTTTCCTTCCCCACTGCCACTCCTTATTCCCATCTAACAGTTCAACAGACTGAGAGGAGTCTCGCAATGATTTCTCTCTTCAATACTTCTAATTTAAATGACTTACTAGAAATGAATATTTCATGACATTACAGGACTCTCCAATGCTTCATTTCTTTAGTGCTAAATACTTCAACAGGACCTATACGAAAGGCAAAGGCCACTTTTCTATATTGTCTGCATTAACACCATAAAAGTATCTTCATTTTACAGTTAAAGTATCTCATTCCTGTATTTCCTCATTTTTACTTTTTAGTGTCTCCCACAGAAAGTGACACAGTTTGAAGTGTCATGGGGTTAACCCTGCAGTCAACCAATTATGTTCTCATTAGTAAAAAAGCTGCAAGACTGCTAGTACTTAATCCTTAGCTTTTCTTTCTCTTCAAGCCAAAGCCACCTTCGATTTCCATACTGGAAATTCTCCTAGCAGTACCCCTAAACAAAGTACTGTTTAATCCTCCAGGCCAGTTTGATGTAGTATCCATTGCCTGAGCATGGAAGCAAGGTCTACTTAGGCACCTGCATGTTTGGAGCTAAGGAAGTTTCCACTTTGGAGTAAATAGTTTCCACTAGACCTCACTCCTCTTGTGGTAAAAAAAACCCAAAACCAAAACCCAAAATAAATCAACCTTCGATCTGCATTCCTTTCACATTCTGATGGGCACAAATGAAACAAAATAACCTCCAAAACCACAAACTTATGTCATTTGACAAATGGGAGGACATGCAGTTCAAAGCTGGAAATCTTTTCCATGTACCTTAGCCAAGGTCAGGACAAGTCTGTGTACAACCTACTGCCTGGGGTGTCAGCATTTCAGATGTGCTTTCAGAGGCTCTTACCACAGCTCTTTCATGCAACATCCACACTGAGGAAAACAACCTGCAAGTCCAGGCTCTTCACCCTTTGAAGTTCCCTCCTGTTCCTTAACTCATACTCAACCTTCAGCAGCCCATCTCTCATAAGGTGCAATGTGCAATGATGGTTTCTCTGTTCTGGTTTCTGCCTGACTCTTGAAGTCTGGCTGAGCATCCAGCTGGACCCTCACACTGGAGCTGAAATAACAAAAACCATGGGAATGGACTACAAGAGATCAGCACGGGGGCTCATGGCTGGCTCCTGCCTGCCCCTTGCTGGTGAAATCTCCCAGGTGAGGGCACTGAGAGCAGCTCTGTGATGCCAGAGCAGCATAAAGCAAGTCCAGTGCAGCCAAAGAGAGTGAATGCTTTCGAGTGTGTGGCAATAATTTCTCCAGCCTACTCTGTGTCTTTGAGCAGCCCAAAGGAAAGAACCAAAGTCTCAGACTTCGCTTCTCATCCTCCAGCTTCTGAACTGAATAACCTAGAAAATTTGACTTTCTAAAACTGGTATTCACAAATGTGGCGCTTCACTGCTCTAAATACTCTGGGCAGCTTTTCCCTCAACACCTCCATACGGCCTTTTGTCAGCCGCACTAAGTTTTCTGATGGAGGGCTGGGTGGCTTTGCATGTCCTTACCCATTCCCACAGCCAGTCCCCTGAGTACCCAGCATCCTCCACAGTAATCAGATGCATGAATCTAACAAAGCAATTCCAGTTTCATGAAGCGCAGATTTCTGTAAAGGAGTTATTAGCATAAAAGAACCTGATGTTTATTGTCAGACCCTATAGGTTTTGACAAGTTCATTAGTTTTGGATGAACTTCTGTGGGTCTTAACTAACTTCCATTTTTTGGGTTACAAGACTTTGGCCTCTTAAACATTTAATAAATGTCATGAAACAACAAACTAGAAGAAATTAATGTTGTGGAATTAGCTCTGCATTTGAATTGAACTTTTATTGTGTAATTTAGCAGCCAAAAGGATAAGTTTTTAAGGTGGTTCTTTTGAAACAGCCAAACAAGTAAGATGATTTGGGGACACATGGTGTAAGTAGGATGAAGTCTTATAAAGAAAAATCCTTCATGACATTGTAGCTGAATTAAGCCAAGGCATAATAATTTCCATTTGTCTAGACAAGCTACTGGCACAATTTCTGCAACAGAACTGAAATGGTATCTGCAGATGGTGATTGGGGTGCAAAGTAAATGTTTTTATGCATGAAGCATCCTGGCATGTGCAGGTGATCTTCAAATGCCAAGGATTTCCTCTCTCTTTTGCATCACAAAACATCTGCAACAGTCCGACAGCATTCAACAACACTGTTTATGATCAAGAGCCAGATTGTGATATTTGTGTTCACAGCTATTTAGCTTTTACCCTAGATTCCCTTCCCAAATTTTCCTTCATTTTATCCTGCTTCTGTTGGGCTTGTAACCACATAAATTAAAGGAACAATTGTATTTCTGTCAGGCTAGTTGCCGTGTTGGAACTGCCAGAATCTCACTGGGCTGGTAAATCACAGTTTGGTAGCTGCTGCCAGACATAACAAGGACATCCACTGATGTCCAGGAAGCTATTTGGGAAGCAAGACTGCTCAGAGGGAACATGGGTATCTCACAGTTGATCTGCTTGCTAGCAGTATGAAAGTAAGGGGAGCAAAACAAGGCAGAAATATTAAAAAGCCCTTTTGTATGGTTTAATACTTGTTTTGGGATTGCAAAATACAGGAAAATAGGGAACATAAATATTTTAGTCCAACAAAAACTAGAGCAATGGAAAAGGTTCTTCACATAAAAGCTGAAGCACAATGATGAAAAAGTATATATTCCAGTAAAAACTCCATCACTTTTTACTTCTATTAATACAATCAAAATCTGACGTAAAACTGAACTGGGAATGTGAATAGTCTGTTCTGCAACTGTTAAAAACAATTGAATGTGATGTTAAGTTCACCACAGGTTTTGTCAGCAAGTCCTTACTCCTATAAACTCCTATGTACAGGCTTTCTACTCTTTTGGAATGGGGAATTTAAGAAGTCATTAACTTGGCTTAGTTTGCCTGGGAATTATGCAATCTGGACAATATGGAGAGCAGCATTTGAAAGACATTGTTTGCAAGGGTGACAGCAGCATTTCCATCTGGCAAATGCCTGAAATGTGTGTTCAGTGTGGGAAAGACTGGAATAAAAGAGGAAAATAAGGTGATACTGGCCTAACCGGGCATGTGGCAGAGTTTTTGGGCAGGCTCAGATTACACAACAACATATATAGAGTTGCAGGCTCAGAGAATATTGTACAACAACAGACAATGCAGAAATAATTCTCATTTTGTCTGCAGTGCTTAGCAAACAAGTTCCACTAATTTTTCTTTAATCGGATTTGTAACTAAAATGTGCCTTGCTTTAGTGCAACTGGTATAAAGACTATTCTAAAAGCATGACCAACTGATAAGACATGAATAAAATTACTTCCACGTGTTTGAGATTATTATAAATGGGACTTCTCTTTTCAACAAAGAACACTGTAAACAAATACACGATCCAGTTTGTTAACTGAGATTGGCTGGATTACATTTTGAAAATAAGATACACATGTTGGCAATTATCACACTTCACTATAGTTACGCCTTTGAAAGACACACATCATATGTTTTTTCCTGTGGAAATTGCAGCTTTTTTAGCTTGCTGCACTAGAACATTTTGAGAAGTATCTTTTTACAATGCATATATCAGCCTGATTTCTGAATCCATGCTCAGACAGGAGAGGGCAGATCCAGATTCCTCAGTTACATGGGCTGAGGTGGAAGCTAGGAAGGTCTTCCAGCCAGCTGGGATACACCACAGAGGGGGACTGGGTGTAAATGTTTCAGTGGCTGCTGTGTTTGCCTGCAGCCTGTGTCACTCAGGGTATGAGACCAAGAGAGGCATTGCCTGGTTCAGCTAGGAGAAGAACTGTGTCAGTGCTCTGTTTTGTTGGGGTTATTTTACATTGCAGGATGGTTGTTCTCATGTCCTGGTTTGTAAAATGTGGCAGAACAGACCTTCTCTACTTTGTATAGATGTTATAGGGCAACTTAAGCTGCTAGACTCTTAGGTAGTAGTTGCCAAAGAAAGGTAGATTTTTTTGTTGGGTTTTTTTTTTTTTGGTTGTGGGTTGTTTTTTTTTTTTTTTTTTTGGTAGCTTTGAAAGAAAAAGCTTCTCTGCTTGATAAAAATAAAGATAGAAACCATTTGAATAACAGCAGCCTGGCATTCGAGGCACTCATGGTGTGTCCAGGCCAAGTTCTTGCTCCCTGTCAGGTAGAGTCCTTGTTTTGCCCTGGCTCTGCTGCCTGGCTGGTGCATTAAGGCCTGAGCACTGGGCTGCTGCCCATTCTGTAGCAAGTCTCTCAGAGTGAGAGACTTCTGACACACCACAAAACATGATTTAAGCACTGCACATGTTTTGAAAGAGGTCTGTGCTGGGATGCACTGGTTACAGTGGAGAGGGGCAAGTTAGATCACACGGAAAGTGATACAGATCTTACCCAGAGCACCATACTCAGTCTAAGTGTTGCACAGTTCGGCGAGATGGCTGGCAAAACCTGCCAGGACCATTTCAGAGATAATATTCATGTGCTGTCCCACTTCTCCAGGCTAAGGAAATGCATGTTAATGTCAGCCCTGGCACCAATCCAATGCTGGGCTCTGACATAAGAAGGACATACAGAGCAAGTAGAAACATGTCTGCAGAGATTAGAGATGAATCTTCACTCTCACAATACAAGAACTTTCTGCAACAGCTGTAGGGAAAAGAAGAGGAAACCCAGGCCCAAAATCTTTGCTTCAAGCCCATTATAATTTCCAACATGTCCAAGAAATGATGACAAAGTATTTTGCAGACATTATTAGACTTGGGTGCTGTTAATCCCATCCTGGCATAGATAACACACAAGCCTGAAAAAGACAGACCTAACCTCTCCTTCCTGTCATGCAGCCTCGAAAACCAATGAAGTATTGCAATAGATATGAAAAAGAGCACAAAGTAATCTCCTTATCTAATTGACTCTAGTATTGGTAGCTCACAGTAATATGACTTAGAAAGATGTGAACTTGAAATGTCAAGTGTAGAAGATAAGGAAATCTGGCCTCAGCTAAGATTCTCAGACAGCAGCTCCCCAGGTACACAAGTGCCACAGTTCAAACTTTATTTACTTCAACCAAAACTTTGCACCTTTACAGTATGAAGGATTCCCCCAGTGAAGGAGCTAGGTCAGTCCTGTCCCTCCTTCCAGCATATCAGAGACAAAGATGGCCTGGTGATGGGTTAACTTCATGTGCTGCATTTCAGGCTTCATTGAGGGTGTTGCAAGACCTCATTTTTCAAACAAAGCCTGGGATAAGATTACAAGAATGCCATACAAATCTTTAGCTGCCTTGAGAAGGCCAGTAACATGGGAAACCTTTTATCCCTATCCTATGTTACAGAAAACCTCAGATTATTTTTGGGTTTGGTGGTGATTCTAATGTCACTTTTAAAAACCATGAAAAAAAGTAGTTTTAATAATGAACTTCATAAATCTTATTAGGAAAAAATTCTGTTTAAATTACATGAAATGAAAATATGTTTGAAAAACTCTCCAAAGGGTCTTTAAAATGCAGTAGGGGGAGAAAGATACCATCCAATTAGTCCTGTAGTCCTACCCACACCAAAATTACCACACTAAATAGCAAAACAATCAGTTAAGGAGGGATCAGAATGCATGGGGCAAAGGACTCAGCAAAGCTGGCATCCCCACCTCAGTGTTCCATTTCATTCTACAAGGCCAAAGATTGTTTTCTTGAAATTATAAAATGAAAGCCAGCCCTGCCCTGTTTTGTTAGACAGCATTGATCTTTTTATACGAGCTACCTGTTCAGAGAAGCAGAAAGTTTCAGATAAATCCTTTTAAAAGGCTCTTTTTTTGGAATAATGACAGAAGCATTTCTGCTCTGCTTCTGTGTTTGTGGCCCCTAACTGGTGACAGCAATTAGAAATTACTGTAGAAATTACTGCCTTGTAAATTTTCTTCCATTACCAGCCTAGCTATGCCTTTATTCCTGCACTAGCAGGAGCACTGTTGCTGCCATGCTTTATTCCTGCAGGAGCACTATTGCTGCCATGCTTTATTCCTGCAGGAGCACTGTTGCTGCCATGCCTTTATTCCTGCAGGAGCACTGTTGCTGCCGTGCCTTTATTCCTGCAAGAGCACTATTGCTGCCATGCTTTATTCCTGCAGGAGCACTGTTGCTGCCATGCCTTTATTCCTGCAGGAGCACTATTGCTGCCATGCTTTATTCCTGCAGGAGCACTGTTGCTGCCATGCCTTTATTCCTGCAGGAGCACTATTGCTGCCATGCTTTATTCCTGCAGGAGCACTATTGCTGCCATGCTTGCAGGAGCACTTATTTTTTGTTTTTCCTGCAGGAGCACTGTTGCTGCCATGCCTTTATTCCTGCAGGAGCACTGTTGCTGCCATGCTTTATTCCTGCAGGAGCGCTTGTTGCTGCCTTTTTCCCGCGCGCCTTGTGCTGGTTTTTCCTGCAGGAGCACTGTTGCTGCCATGCCTTTATTCCTGCAGGAGCACTGTTGCTGCCATGCTTTATTCCTGCAGGAGCACTGTTGCTGCCATGCCTTTATTCCTGCAGAAGCACTGTTGCTGCCATGCTTTATTCCTGCCCAGGACTCTGCTGGAGCAGAGATCCATCAGCCTTGCAGCTTGTACCCCTGCAGCCCCATGGCTGTCTTTGCTTTTGTGTTTCCATCTTTGCTGCATGCCAAGCTAAGCCACAAGCCAGCCCAGGGCTTTACCAGCCACCTGCACAGGATTAGGTGGACAGCCCTGGACTAAGGTTTCAGGGCAAGCCCAGGCAGCGGCTCTGGCACGTGGGAGCAGAACCAGTGTCCCATGGCCCCAGCAGAGATCAGAGATCAGCATTTGCACACCCAGGCCTTGCAGAGCAGCCATCTGTCACTGTGCAGCCATGGGGGACTCAGAGGGGCTTTGGCAGCTGGATCCAGTCCCCATGTACTGCACAGCCTAGATGGGACCAGACAGTAACCAAAGTGTTACGAGTCAGTGATGGAGACCTGGGGAGCTGCTCCTGAGACAGACCCCCCCATCACAGCAATGCCCATGCCAAGAGCTGCAGCGATGGAAGGGCAGAAACATTTATCTCACTACCTAGAAGGTATTAAGTCTGTGCTTCATACAGTAGGAAAGTTATTATCACCAGCAAATCTGTCCCTTTCTCTAAGACATAAAATCTGCAAAGCTATGAAGCCAAGTGTCTGATAATTGGAAATCACATCAGAGATGAACACCACCAAAACTATTTTTAACTGCCATTATGGATGTGCTTCCAAATTTTAAAGTGATTGTTTAGGGAAAGCAGCAAAGTTTTCAGGTTACCTAAAATAGAATTTAGAATTTGGATACTTAGTACACAAATTAACAGATAGGATCATAAATCTATCTTATGCTATATGCCTCTCTGTATTATTCAGGGGACCCTTAGACTTTAATTTTTATATTTTCTAATGCTTGACTTCCATTCTGGCAGGAATCATACTACTGTAATTTGGTCAGCTAGCAGCCATTACTTTGAATAAACCCAATGGAAACAAGACAGATGCAAACCCATTTACAGCAAAGCCAACTAACCCAAACAAACCTCAAAACTTGTAACTTATAAAGCACTTTCTCTGATGCAGCTCATGCCCAGCTCTATGGGAACCATGAGGGAGTATATTAATTCCTCTGCGAGGCCAAACAAGGAAAGTGTCAGGTGGAAGACACTTCATAGTGGATCTGCTCTAAGTCATTCCAACTTCAGCAGCTGTTTGAGAGATCTTCTGGTTCTCTGACTATAGTCTGTTCTTTATAGAGCAAACATGAGAATTCTCAAGTCAAAATGTTCTTCTAATCAACATTGAAAAGGATTAAAAAACCCTCAAAGCTCTTTCTGCCCTACAGAGTTAAGGGAAAGCTCACAACAAGTTACTGGAAACCAATACACTGCTTTTATACAGAATTTCCAAGAAAAGAGGAGTGGGGAAGCAAGTATAAGGAATTGCCAAGGAATGGTTTTTAAGAAGGATGAAATATTAGAGAGTTTTCAAGCTTATCCTAAGCAGTTATCATTGTGAAAGCTGCTTTTGTTGGTGTTACAAGTGTAACGAGAAGCAGAATTCTGTTACCGTAATAAAGCTGCTACTGCAAATATTTTACAATGGAGAAATCAGCTTTTTGTGGCTAATAAAAACATATCTATTTAAAGAAATGGTCAACATTATATTTCACCTCTGATTTCCTTTTTTTCATACCCTCTGCATGCTTCTTCCTCACCAAAAACTGTAATCCTTGAAGAGGAGGCAATCACACTGCACAAGTGTAATAGTCTAAACACGTTGCTTTTTTCCTGCAGATTGAGACCTGAGAATTTAATGATTTACAGAACACCTCTGCTTGAGGCCATCTTTCAGCTTTTTTAAATTAAGACTATGTGTCTTTGATACAAAGTAGAATCTCTGAGAGGCCAGAGGCATTGCGCTCTCAGGTATATTTAACACAGAGTAATGTGATGGATGCAGTTCAGGGTTCTACACCGCTCATGCCTTTGCTAGCATAAATTTAGAAAGTGTTAAAAGGTCTAGTGCCTATAAAAGTTAAGCATGTTACGGCAAGCCAAGAAAAGGGAGATGATGCATTCTCTCAGGAATCTGTCTAAGGAAGTTATGGGTGTAGCTGCTGTGCTCTTTGGCTTTGGGGAAAGTCTAGAGCAGGAAGTGTTGTGGGATGGCCCTGGCAAAACTTACAGAAACAACAGCTCCGAAGTAAGTGGGAAATGTAGATAAGAGAACTGATATAAATCCTCAGGACAAATGAATCTCCTATTGGACTAGGGTCTATAAGAGTAATCTCTTTCCCCTGCAATTCACAGTTTATTGCAGAAAAATGAATGAAATGCTGTAGCAATAAGACATTCCCCCAGAGTGGTCATTGGGACTTCTCACTTGGAGAAGAAATGAGAGGAATTTTCTTTTTTTATTCTGCTATTTTGTTAGTTATGGCTGTAACAGGAATTTAGACAACAGAAAAAGATTCCAAACCACTTGGGGAACTTGTTAACATTTTGTGATTCATACAAAATAAGTGGGACTCCAAATCTTGTCCTCTTCGCCACTGACCTCAGAGCTGCTCTGAGGTGGTGCTGTAGAAGCCTACGCTTACTAACTACTGGAAAAAGCCATTAGTGACTAATGGGGTCTCAGAAAATGTTTGAAGGAGTCATGAGACCGACTTTTCCTAAAAGCAGAAGTTACCCTCATTAAGTCTGTTCTGGAACAATACTGTCAGTTGTTTTCTGAGTATTCAGAAAGTCCTGTTTTACTTTCAAAATTAGAGCAGAGAACAAACAAGAGTAAGTTGTCAGCTTCAGCAAAACCACCTATTTGAAGCTGGAGGCAAATATCAGGATACCTTGTTGCCTGAATATTTTGGGCCAGACTACCTGAAATGGTGGCTGTCTTTAGGGAAATGGGTGAATAGAATCTTGAAACTATTTTTTTTCTGCTGCAGCAAAATTTTAAAGTAAAGGATTTATTGGTGTGAAAAAGCAGTCATGTTCTTAATTGCCAAATAATGCCAAATGCCAGTGCCCTTGTTTTATATCTGTGTTTACTCCACAGCACCATTCAAGCCCTTGTCCAAGTAATCTTAATAGTGATTGCTTGTTAATACTAAAGTAGTTCCTCGGGAAGTTCCCACATGAAAAAAACACTGCTGACAGATTGAGAAGGGACGAGGTTCAGGTAGAAATTCTCCCTTCTGCACCAGCATTACAGGATTTGCTGTGAACCTAAACATGTGAGGAATTTAGATTTCACCCACAGACAGCAATGCATACAGTCTGTGCCTTCCCAAGATAGAAGATCACAGATTTAGACTCAAAGAAATGCCAACATACAGCTTAAAGAAAAGGGCTCTAGTTTATGTTAAAACAGGATAACCAGCTTGGCATGAAAAATGTGAGAGTCAGATTGGTATCCACCCATTCATCAGGCTCTGAGCAAGGCAGGCAGGCGCAGGCTCACAAAAAAACTGCCTCATCCTAATAAGGCAGAGCTGTCTGGCAGTGACATAGTCTGGATGCCTTCTCTATGAACTAGTGCAAGCCATGGAGGAGCCACTTCTGCATGGCTCAGGGGCCCTGTCATCCTTCCATCAATAACTGAGTGTGATCACCTCTGCAGGATTACTTGTGCTGAGTTGCACACAAATGCTGGGCTCGCTTGTGTGCTGCAGGAAAATCTCGTGTTACAAGAAAAGCCACTTACCAATGTCCCAGGTTACCCTCTCAGCTCCTCCAACATGAAAGCCCAGGGAAAAGAAAACAGTCATCATGACTGACTGGTAGCCATTTTTTTCTGCCCAGGGGATTTAAAATTATAGCAAGTATTTTATTTATTTTTTGACTCCGTGGTAAAATGATACTGCTTTTTGCTTGACTTGTCAAGACCTTCCTTTGTTTAGATTTAATCTGATATGACTGAATCCTTTAGAAATAATGGATTTAAAATGGAAGGCAACAGCTCAGAAGATGGGCATCTATGCAAACAGCCATGTTTCTGCCTGCTGCTGAGTGGAGGTGGCAAGGTGTTTGCTGAGGTAGGAGCTGCTGCTCACTTATTTTGAAGAAATGTCTTTTTTTCTTGATGTATTTAAAACATTCATATTCACTAATGCATTCCAGGGAGAGGCAGATCTCCCTGCTGATGTCAAGAGAATCAGCTGAAAACAGGCCAATAACAATTTTTGGACTTTAAAGCAAGCTCTGTGGCTGTGCAGGAAGAGGGAGATTTAGTATTATAAGCACAAATAAGAAACAAATCATTTACAAAGAAGAGAGTAAGTATATTGTGTGGAAAATAATTAATGTAGTTGCTGTTCTTATATTTCATAGCCAAAAAATGATCCTGCAGCAAGATTTCCATCTGAATTTTTAGGCTATTTGCTTAATTAAGTGCTGCAAGGTGTGCCTTTTGGGTCAAATCTCCTTTTGGTCTAGTGGCATTGTGGACCTTTGTCATTCAGTCATAAATATCCAATGCATTAAAATGAAAATCAACACTCAGCTGCCACTATTACATCTTACTCTTTTCTTTCAACAATTTTAAATATTGACCCAAAATATGTTGGCATGTTGACATTTCATACTTTTGCAAAGCAAAAGTATGAAAATCAAAACAAGTGGTGACCTTTTCTTACCACCTACAATAATCAAGTATGGCTCTACTGGCCTCTAAATCCCCCTCCACACCCTCCTTCCAGCCTTTGTACTACAATGGGGTATTAGTGGCTAAAAAGAGAGTGAGAAATTGTCGTGAGGGACAGAGAATGTGCTGAGGTGCTCTTGAGTGAATAAACAGTGCAATTGAAAAGATTTTGTTTAAACACAGATGTTTGAGCAGAACAAAGTATGAACTTACTCAACTCTCAATTTATGAGATAGTTTGGGTTTGTTTAATCATCATTGAGGCTCCCTAAACTTCAACTACAATAAATTTTCAGTTTGGAGGAGGTGCTCTCCTTGCTCATCAATTACTCAGGAAATGAATGTAACCCTAACATTCCCACACAGAGAGGAGCTTCCACCACAAACCTCCCGGTCACTGTCAGCAGCTCCTTCAATAGTCAGCTTCTGCAAAAGCATAAGGTACTCAAGGGGTGCATCAGACCAAGCCTAAATACACCTCCATAATTTTCTGCTAATAATGCAGAAAAGAAGTTGAAAGTTTGAAAGGCACTCCCAAAAGCCCTGCTAACTCATGTACATACACATCAGCAATGAAAACAGTGGCAGACTCCTGTGACATGCCATCTCCCACAGACACGTCCATTCTCTGCCCTGGCAGACTGCACCTGTGGCAGGAGTGAAACTGGGTCTGACTGAGAGCTACAATTCACTCACAAGGTTCCTATTTCGCTTGCAATTCTTTAACAGCTTCAAGTTTCTAGACATATGGTTCAACAGTGTGCAACTTCCCTCCATGAGCTATGGCTTCCACTTCAAATTGCCACATCTGACTAAGGGGACAGAACGAGTGCCTTGAATTCACACACCTTGGACCAGTCCATTCTACTGGGGCAACAGAGAAGGGGATTGAAGCACACCCAGAGTGAGAGACCAGAAGTGTGAGCAAGTGTGAGCAGTGCCACAAAAGCATTGTCAGGGTGCCCTGCCAAGCCACTGTAGGTGTTGTCAGTATAGAAACCCATCTGAAATTTTCCAGAGAACACTTTCCACATGACTGACATCTTCTACAGGTCAAAACCAAAAAAATGTTCATTTTCTCACCTCTCTGTCCCAAGCAGGCAGGACAAGAACACATACTGACACATCAGCATTGCACAGGAGAGAGAAATTGTAGTTTATGACCACCTCTGTATTTTTCTCCTTTGGATAACAGATTTCTTCCCTCTGCACCAGAGCCTGTCAGCACACACCAAACATTAGTGACGTATTTAAGTGTAGTTACTCAGCACTGTGCACCCAAGCACTTACAGCTGACAAAGCTGTTCCTTTAGTAAGCCAAATTTGGAACCTCATTCTGCCTACCCTGAAGAAATGCTCCAACATCCACACCCAGCACTCTGCATGTGTTCTTGTTCTGCATCCACAGAAACCTGGTGTCTCAGAAGTGCCCACACTTGGGCAAAAGGAAATGGAAGACACTCCAAAATGTAAGCACAAGAAAAGCAGTCTCTCCAAGGGAGGGAGATCACTCATCTCCCACATCAGTTGTAATGAAGGTTTGCTAGCCTGAACTCCTTCATTCTTATTGAGAAAATAGATCCTTCATTTCACTACTTCCTTCACTCTTAAGTTTCACTTTGCTCTCTCCGTGTCACTATAATGAAAGAATAGCCAGCCCAGTCCCAAGCAACCATTCTGAGTATGTATTTCAACATTGCTGTGGTTAATAACCTTGTCAGATAGCAATCCAGGAGCAGCAGATATATAGGTCCCTCAGGCATGTTGCATATTTTATCTTTGCCATATCACTAATTATCACCATGGTTGTGATTAGAATGCAGAGATTCATGATTTTACATGTCATTCTTTCCTTGCCTATCCTAACTTTCCTTTCAGCCTCCTCTCTCTGGCTCCAGCAGCACAGAGCCATCAGTGACAGGGAATGCCTGCCAGGGCAGCAGGAGGGAGCCTGTGCTGATCCCTCTTCCTGTAACGTGTCCTGGCTGAGCGTGTCCAGGCTAAAACATCATTGCAGCCAAGTTTGCACATACCCAAAAGCAGTGTTGCTTTGTAGCACTAAGTACCAGTATGAACAGGACTCCTCACAAGCTCCTTGAACAGACAACCTTTAGATTAAATGGAGGAACTGGAAGCAGGTTTTAGACTATCTTTTCCATATACTAGAGGACACTTCTTGTGTTTAGTTGAACTAGAAGTACCTAATCCCTTTAAATTCTTATCCTTTCAGAGATATGTTAGGGTTCTAGGAAAGAGGGAATTCAGAGCAAGAGACCTGTGATAATTAAAAAAAAAAAAAAGAATGAGAGAGAGGGACACAAAAAGACCATACAAGGCCATCAAAAAAGAGTTGTGCAGGACTCAAATATCCCATCCCAGACTCTCTTTGCCTGATTGCCTCCTAGGACTAGAGAAAACCCAATTTCACAGATACCTCCTCTTTCCACTTCTCCATCCAGGTGCCCTGAGCTACACCACTTTAGACACCCAGAACTGCCTCAGCTGACGGTTAGCAGAGATGCATCCTGCTCTGCTTTAACCCTCTCCACACCCAGAAGCAGGGCTTCAGTTCAGCCCAGTGGCAGCAAACACAGAGATGCAGACAGATGTCATGGCACCTCCTGGCTTCCTGCAGAACAGAGAATGAGCTGGGGCGCTCTCAGTTACTTAATCTGATGCTTGGCTGCTTCTGCCTGTGGGCAAGAAAGCTGTGATTCTGAGCAGGATGCCTCTGCCACTGAGCGACATCATCTTCATCCTCCATGGGGCAACACTCCTCATCTCACCAGCTGAAGCCATGGCACTGTTCAGGGAGGCACTCCCCATGCAACAGGGGGTCTGGTTTCTCTCTGGCATTACTGTTCAAGGGCCAAACACAGCTCATCCTGGAGAGCAGGAACCATGGCTCAGAACCCCCCTCTTCCTCATGAGTGCCCTAAGCAGTAGCCCACAGCCCTGCAGCCTTCTTTTTTCTTTGTATCCCCACTTTCTTTCCATTTAATTATTTTTGGTTTGGAAGAACACATTCAACAGGAGAGAAGGGTTTTCTTCCAGGATAAGTGGTTGCCTTGGAAATAGGACATGTGGATTTGAATTCTCTCTAGCAGAGAAGAGAACCAGATGTAAAGCCCCTGCTTTATCTGCAAGGGCAGAAATCACCCACAGCCGAGGGAAAGGTGCACATCTGAGACTTACAGCAAGCTGCAGAAATGGACCATGGAAGTGTCCTCAGGACAGAGCCAGGACCAGGCCCCTGCAGGAAGGCTTTTCCCTGGAGCTGTAGCAGGACATTTTCCTCATGTAATCATCCAAGCAACTCCTTGCTGAGCATATAGACTTTGCATGCTTCTTTCCTCAGGCTTTCTGACTGCTAATAGAATATGTCAGGGAGGAAAGAAAAAACCCAGCGATTTTGCCTAAAAATTGCTATGGTAATAATGAGGGTTTCTGGATTGAGCCAGTAGGTATAAGTAAAATGGTTTCATACCTGACTTTGTTGGTTTGTTGTTTTTGTGTTTTGTTTTTTTTTCCTGAAAAGTTCTTTCCCCCATAGCTTTTCAAGCAATGTTAACATTAGGTCTGGGTTACTTTCAGCTAGTCAAAGTGCAAAAACTTTGTCTCCGGGCATGATCTCTCTGAAAAAATGCCAAGAGATTCACAAGCTGGACACAGATCACTTGCTGAGTGTTTTAGGCTACTGTGAAGGTGTCAAATGAAGACCACTTCAGGCATCCATAGCAAAGGCCCAGGAGCCAGAGAGACTGTGACCCTGCCCAACCTTTAAGCCATGCTGTCTTGTGTGCCCAGGATCAAAGGCAACAGAAATAACAACTATCATGTTACATGGTGCTGTTCCAATAAACAAATGTGTGTCTTTTCACTTCAGCTTTTCCTGTGCTTTGAGAAAAGTGAAGTTTTAAAAACAAACTCCAAGAGACTATGAAATTAAACTGTATATATCCAAAAGCCAAGACTGTTATGTTTGCTACTTCCAGTTAGTTTACACTAAGAGGATTTTTAGGAGTTCAACATACCACTGCTGTCCTGTAATAATATTTCACAGTGTAGTAAGAGATGTTGTCTTATTTTTCTTCTTGGCCCAGAGTGAATAATTCAGCATTGCATGTTTCATTGTCTGAGCCATAAATGTTGAAATTGATTACACAGAGGCATTGGAGCAGTCTCTCATTTTGCTTGCTTAAAGAACCACTGAAATTCATTGAGACATTTACAATTCCCATGAAACTCAGGCTTCTAACTTGAGGCTTTTTATTTTTCCCCACCACTGTCAGGACAGCAGCTCCAAGGGCACAGTACATGTTCAGAGATCACAGAAACATTTAAACCCCCCTAAATTCTGAGAAGTGAATATATGAGGAACATTGCTTAATCTGGCTTGCTTCTAGCAGTGAACAGGTATTACCAGTATGGAGCTATATCCTAATTTTCAGAACTGGGTAACCTCAGGGGCAGTCACTGCTCTTCTGCCTACAAAGCATTTTACTATTTAACAATGTTTCTGCTTACTGAAATTACCTTTTAACTCTCCAACATGCCTTTTGGTAGCAGAAGAATGCAGCTTCCTTCCAATCCCTTCTGTCTCAGGACAAAAAAACCCACCCTCCTTGGCCTCTCTTCTCCTCTGTCATATGCTCAGCCTCCTCCTCAGACCCCCATTTTAATGGCTTGCCATTGAATTAATGTAGTTTTCAATAACAGCACTTGATTAAGAAGAAATATATATTAATAGTCTTCCTACTTCCTACCAAATCCACCAGAATGCAGATGAAAGACATTAAAGCCTTGTGATCTTTTCAAAAAAGATGGGATTTTGCTTCTCACCTATGGAATCAGCTGTGGTCCACTCCACAAGAGTCATTTGTGCCCCTGTTGAAGACCAGACATTAAATCCTGAGTAAATCCTACAGAAAATGCAGCCATTCCAGCACTGTTTATGTTGTACTCCAAACAGGTATAGCATCCTTTACACCAAATCCAACACAAAGCAGATCAGCGTTTGCCATTTGGTACGGAGATCAGAACTGACGCTTGTTGGGCTTCCCTGACACACTCCCAGTGGAAGAGCTTCCTGACATATAACTGAAGTCTAGTGGAAGGTAACGTGGCTGGCATGAAGAGGGGCATTAACAACACTTCTTTCTGAACGTACAGCCTCTGGGAAAAAGTCAGTGCCAGACCAGGAGCTGTTGCCCCATTTAAACAACTGAGTTACACTGCATTCAGTGGAGCAGATCTTCATCTGCCTGGAAATGAAAACTATGAAAACTTTTATTGCAATGCCTAATGATTTCCTCTTCTGCAATCTGATGGAGGCTCCGGGGCAGATCAAGGGAGCTGATGGAACAACCTCAGCACCCCATTCATTAGACTCCTGTATGACCTGGGCTGGGCAGGATTTTCTGCATAGAATGTTCCACTTCCCCAACCTCACAGGGCAAATTAGAGTACATCCAATTAAGATACAGAGAACACTTCAGTTAGAGGGAAATAACCTAATTCATATTTCTCTGGGACATGACAATGATATATCCATCTTTATTAAAGCAAACAGAATAAGGATAAAAACCATCTGCAATCCAGGGCAGGAAAAGAACCCTCACTGTAAACAGAGGGTTTAAGTATTATTCTTAGAAGGATTATCTTTTAAAGAATTGCTGAAATGTTCATTGGCCAGAGCTGGTGTCTTCTGACTTGTAGGAAATTGTATTTTTTTAATGTTTTGCCTTTGTGATAACCTTAGGAAGGGCCATCACACACCTCATTCTGTGCTTGTTCCACACCTTGCACTCTTCCCTTTGTTGGTTGTATTTACAGCGCTGTATTTCAGTACTGCTCTGATCAACTAATTCCCTGTAAGAACATTTGGAATCAGAATAATGGAATTGTTTTGGTTGGAAAAGACCTTTAAGATCATCAAATCCAGAGTTACCTTAACACTGCCAAGCCTACCATTAAACTATGTCCCCAAGTGCTACATCTACACTTCTCAAATACCTCCAGGGACAGTGACTCAAATGCTTCCCTGGTCAGTCTGTTCCAATGCTTGCCAATGCTTTCCATGGAGAAAAGTTTCCTTATATCCAATCTAAACATCCTCTGGTGTAACTTGAATCCTATCACTAGCTGCCTGGGAGAAAAGGCTCATCCATACCTTGCCATAATCTCCTTTCAAGCAGTTGTAGAAAGCAGTAAGGTTTCCCCTGAGCCTCCTTTTCTCCAGGCTAAACACACCCAGCTCTCTCAGCTGCTCCAGACCCTTCACCAGCTTTCTTGCACTTCTTTGGACACACTCCAGCACCTCAAAGCCTTTCTTGCAGCGAGGGGCCCAAACTGAATACAGGATTCGAGGTGCAGGCTCACCAGTGCTGAGTACAGGAACTTATGTCTCTGAAAAATCATACAGCAAAACCACTCCAGAAAGAAGACTTTTCAGGTGGGCTAGGAAACACTCATTGTCACTGATGAGACTTGGGAATTTCATGGAAAAGAGCACAGGCACGAGGCAGTGCCCATCAAGAGAGAAGGGAAGGGCAGGTGCTGTGTCAGGCACTGCCAAACCCCGCAGTCAGTCCCTGCTGGTGCTGTGGATCTGCTTTGCAAAGCCCCAGACGCTCAGTGCTGCTTTCCTTGCTGCACGCTTCATTACCCGTGTTACAGAAGTGCTGGGGAGGGATTTGCAGTGAGAACAAGTCCCACTGCTGTAAACCTTTTATACCTTCCAAAAGGCCCTCAAAGCATTTCCCAGCTGCTGGGGTGCCCTTGGTGGCTGCTGGGTCCCCTTGGAGCTGCAGGGATGTGTCAGCCTGAGCCCAGTGGCTCCCCAGGGCGGCTCAGCCCCAGCGTTTCCCTGCGCTCGCCTCTGGGGCTGAGCTGCTTTGGGCTCAGCTCTGGCAGGGAGCATTTCAGTTGCATCAGTGCAGAGTTATTCTGTTCCACAGGCAGCCTCCCAGGCCAATGTGTGAGTTTTAAAAGCTTACTTAGTAAACATCAGATTTCATGTTGTTTCATCTACGGCTTCCCACCCCAGTCTCAAGGCTAAGGACAAAAGCAATAACTTAACTTTACATCAATTTGCTGCTGGTCTCCTTTCCCCTTCCCCAAGATTTCCAAATAACAAGCATTACCATTTCCCTAGCAGGCACTCCAAGCCCACAGCATCATAAAAGCCAAGTGAGGCCACGGCATCTCTTCAGGAACTCAAGAGGAAATGAGACCCAAGACACCCACGAACTGGCAGAAAGTAGAAACTATTGCAGCCTGCTCCTGGGTTTAAAGAGTAAGCTGCCAGGACAAAAGACTGTGGAAAATGTTCTCTCATAAAGACTCACAGTGAATGAGAGAGGTCAGCAGTGACAAAGCTGCTAAAGAGACAGTAACTGGAGCTAGTTAGATGGGCTGCTACCTGGGTCTCTGAAACCTGAGGATTTGTCTGGGAGGTATTTTAACTTTTCAGGGTCTTGCCATCCTTCCTTAGTAAGCTGAAGGAGTTCATGCAACAAAAAGATGTTTCCCTTTCTTTTATTGTTAACGTCTTGAATACATCATTGTGTCCTCTTTCAGTTTTTTTTTTTAGAAAAAGCAGGTGAAGATATGTAAAGGATAGAGCTGCAAAACCCTGTACACGCAGCATTAATGTGAACTTAAAATATTTTGCAGGTGAGCAGTTATTTCTGTGCAAATTTTCTCATTTAAAAAGTTTTAGCATTTGGAATGGCCAGTTTCAACATTTTCTTAATGTATTTTTCTTAGTTATTAATTTTTAAAAAATCCTATTAGGGTCATCTTATCTTGTCATCTCCAAGTCAGCATCTATCTTCCTTTCTTAGCACATTTCTTGTTCTTTCCCTGCTGGAGATAAGCTGGTGGATTTGCATGCTATTTTCTCACTGACTCATTTTCCAAATATGGCCATTTAACAAATATTATTTCTGCAGGCAGCCATCCCCTTCAGAGCCTTCATAAAGGAAATTACTCAATCAATAAAGTTAATTTTCCCTCCCCCCCTGAAGCAGCCACCCACCTCAGCAGATGTTAAGAAACAGACTAAAACAAAACTGGAAACCTACTCAGATCCAAACATCTCTTGCCAATATTCTCCTGCAGCTAAGGTTGAAATTAATACTTTGTCTATACTAGGAAGAACTGCAAAGAGCAAGAATGTGTTCTGCTTCTTTAATTAGCTGACTGAAAGATTAATAAAGAGCAGTGATGGGTTCTGGTCCATTCTCACTATGTTTAGACTCAACCCATTTCCATGATAAATACTGTTTTCTTGTCGAAACAAATGCAGAGTTGACGTGAAATTCAATTAATGATAAAGCCCAATGATGCACAGCACAGATCACCACCATTCTAAAACTGCCCCAGTGGGACAGAAGGAACCAGTCCCATGCCTGCTTTCATCCCAGGAGGAATTCTGCACTGGAAACAAAGAGACTCACCTGGAGAGCTTGAGGAGACCCTGCAGCATAGGGATATTCCTGGGGAGACCCTCAAAGCCACTTGAATAGGGTCTGTTTTTGCAAACCTGTGGGACATAATAATAGCATTGATCACAGGAATGAAAAACACAAAACACCTGCTTTGCTTCTCTTCTGTTTTGAATAAGAAAAATTAAATTCAGCATTGTATATGCTAAAGAGGGGATCTTGGCATCTAATCTACTCTGATTTACATTGACTTGATGTTCACAGAGAAAGTCTAGAATTCAATTGAGAAAGTTCAGAATTAGGTTCTTTTACACAAGGATGTGCAATCTCCCTGATTTGAATATGTTGGCAAAGGCAGTTCAGAAATAGGCCTCAGTTTAAATTTCTGTGTGAATCACCCTGGGGTAGAAGGGGCACAGATTTAGTGAGTGCTTTAGCTGGTCTTACATAAAGTTTAGAAGAAAACAGAAAAATGAAGGTTTCAATTTAATGCTTAAGAAAAAACAAAAAAATACAGGTGTTCTCAGGAATAATATCAAGACGATTTATTAACAGCTGAAGCAAGTCTCCACAGAGGCAGAAGGCTCAGGGAGGCAAAAAAAAAAAAAAAAGAACACCCAGTTAAGGAGAAAAGGAGAAGAGGATTTCATAGGAGAAACATGCATCAGAAATCAGCCAGAAATGCAATAGGAATGTGGAGCATTTCTCCTTGTTTTATGCAAATTTCAATGCATGTAAGGTGTGAAGGAACTGAGATCATCAAGTGAACTAAAACCAGGAGCGAAACGCTGTAAATAATTATTGGAGAGAGAATGAAAGGAGAAACTGATTTAACTACCTACTGTTTAGCAGGATTTTAGATTAATAGAATGCATTCTTGAGTGAGTACTGCCACTGAGGGCACTTATAGAACAGGTCTGCTCACATACCCAGACCAATCCTCCTGTCTCTGCAGCATCAAGGCTCTCAGTACCATGGGCCCAGCATGGCACTGTTTGTGTTACAGGTGGCACCAGTTAAAAGACAAAATGAGCCCATCAGCCAGAGTTTATCTCCCGGGAATCTTTGAGGGGGAGGCAAATCAGCTTGCCCCATGATCCGGTGCAGGGCTGGGTGGGGATGCTGCAGATGTCCCAGGAACCTTCCTGTGAGTTTGTGCCACCCCATGCCAGAGGGATGGGGATTTTCCAGAGTATGGGCTACTGGGGGAGGATGTCCCATGCTCTGATGTTGTGCTAATAAGAAAGGGGTTGAGTAGCAAGAGAACTTTGCATTCAGAGCTTAGCAACTGCCCATATCTGTGGCTGCTGGTTTAGCAGCAATTTCCATCCTGCTGGCACAATGGGCGCTGGGAGAGCTGCTTGCAAAGAAATGAACCGCTGTAATTTCAAGCAGAGCTGTTGCTGTTAAAAGGACAAAGGCAGGTTAATGACAAACAGGGGGAAATCTTCTCTAAGAAAATCTGATAAGTCAGTACCTGATTTGATGGGAGATCCAAGCTGAAAGGATGGAAGCAGTTTAATGCAGTGCAGCTGGCTTCTTACATGGGACTTGTGCTGTGGAGAGCAAGCACAGCACCCACTGCTGCTGGGAAATCAATGCCAAAAGCTTATGCCTTCAGCAGCCCATGGGCTGCTTCAACTGAATTGGTACTAAAAGATGGTGGGAAAAATCTTTCTGTGATTTAAACAGACATCTGTGACACGTACCATATATAATGAACCTAAAATGTGGAGGTCCAGCACATTCACACCTACAGTTCCAGAATATGAGTAACTCTTCTGCTTATTACTGGGCAGCAAAGCACCAGGTCAATTTACTCTTGTTTTTCTACATGACTACCTGCTATAAATGCTATATATTAGCATATATTAATAATGCTATAAATGCCATAATATTAGCATATATTATAAATGCTACATATATAAAAATCAGAAGAGTTCAGTTCCAGCTGTGTCACATATTGAAAAGAACAAAGATTAAGGATACTGCTAGAAATGTTTAGCACATAAGAGACTACAGCTGCAGAGCAGGGTTTGGCATGTCATCCTGCCTGGGCATGGACTCTGTTTTACTAACACCAAGCTCCTAAAGATCAGGGCTGATGACAGACTGCACACAGATGGAGTTTCCAGACCTTTAGATAACTCTCTACACCTCCTCCCCAGCAATCACATCTGATCTGCAGCAGCTGTCTTGTGCATTAAAACTCAGTTTTCACCCAACCACTGTAAAGGTGGTTACCTTTACAATTCAAAATCCTGACTTGGACACATCTGAGCCCAGGGAAAAGCTGCTCTGCACTGATAATTAACAGCAGAACATTATATGCCAACTGCTTATGGCTCAACAGGAAAAATGCTGAATACTAATGAACATGGAGAACATCTATAAAAACATTAACAAGCTTTTGGTTTTTGCCCTTTTTTATCCTTATTTCCTTGGCTTTTACTTTGATATGCTTCAGCTATTTAAAAAAATCTTTTGCGGTATTTTCTATTTAATAAGACATTTTCCATTCACAGAACCTTCTTTCTTTTGCTATAGTTGTATTTGTCATCTATTCGTGCTACTGAAGTTCTCCCAGTGTAAGGGAGGAGCTTTGCCTTTTGGTCTTCCAGTATTGGGCGTTATCATTAAATTTAGAAAAATAAAATGCCTAATGGGGCTTTTGGAAAATTGTCAAAAAGTACTTTTTCTTCGAATACAAAGCACAGAATCTACATGCATTCCACCCTTGATGAAAGATCAGGGTGTGGGTGAAAGCTAAACAAGCCTTGATCCATCTGGTTCTGAAGAACACCTGAGGAACTTTTCCTCCCATTCCTTGGGATGGACACCTGTCAGGGCTTTGTGTCCCACCCTGAAACCTGGGTCTTGCATACATCCCCAGGGCTTTGCTGAGAGCAGTCAGCTGTGTGCTGGGCTGCTGCTCCCCACTCTTACTCAGAATTGCTTCAGCACCTGGGTGTTGCTGTCTTGCTCAGCCATTTATGGAAGTCAGAAATATCTAAGCACCTCCCTTTGTGAGTTTTGCAGAGACACAAGTGGAGTCTCTGAAGTGTTGCTTGGAAGGGATCAGTGACATTTTAAGCATTCTTAATGCAGCATTCATTGATCATCATTCTAAATTTTGCTGATGCATGAAGAGAGAGGGATTCAGTTCAGCTTTGGGTCATCAAATTAAAAATGTATATGTGCCTTGTGGTCTGCTGCACTAGAGGTGCTTGTATCTGTAGGCTTTTAGAGATGATTATAATTGATCCTGTGCTGAAGTGGAAGAAAACACATTTAACTTACAGAGTCAATGGAAATAATCACCTCTGAGGACTACATTTGGATGAGTTCTCTGAGAAGCAGGAGACAACTCACGATGCTTTTGCTTTTGGGACATTCTATCTTTTCTTAGAAGCTGTTAATAGTATGAAGCACTGTCTAGTGCTTACTTTCCTGCAGAAACCTTTGATTTATATTTACAACTGTGCACTCCTTACCACAGTATATTCCTTACCACTGTTCTTATTCCAGTGGTTCCTTGTGGGCAAATAAAAGCAGAGCAGATGATACAGCTGCTGCACCACACGTGGTTTTCCTTCCCCATGACCTGTGTTCCCAAAGAGTTTAGCAGCAAGAAATCTGTGAATCCACAGCCTCAGTCTCAAGCTGATGGCCACACCAACCAGTCTCCTGTTTTCTGTCAGAACTTCTGCCTGCAGTCCTATAGGAAGGTTCAGGGATGCTCTCCTACTGATTTCCAAATCTTAATGTCAGGCTACAAACAGCAGCTGAAACTAAGTCTACACTTCCTAGTAGCAAAATATGAGGACATTTAGAAAACAGTTTATCTGCTGGCTATGTACTTTAACCTGGCAGCATTTAAGAATATGAGTGGTATTAAAAATGTTTATTGGTGAAAGGTCCCCTAGAGTATATTCTATATAACCCATGGACAGACACCTTGCCTACAGCACAGTGTGGGCTACAGGCAGTCTGGCTGGCAGTGACCTGAGCTCCACAAGGATTCAAAGCCCACAGCCACTGCCTCTATGCTGCCAGTTTCCTTGCACAGAGCTTCAAATAGCTCCAACAGGCCTGCATCACTGCAGCTGTGGAGCTTGTGCCCAGCTGCTTGGCACACCCTTGTGTTGGTGTGCTGACAAATTTCCTCCACACAGCGCTCTCTGTGACGTTACATTCCTGGCAATTCTTGTCCTCACCTACTGTTGTGCAATTAAGAGAGATAAGGACTACCAGAGCTGAAGACTGAATTTCTTAGGGCTATTCAAATCTGGTTTTAGCCAGTCTTCTCTTGTGACTAGCAGTAGATGACATCAGGATAAAAATTAGTGTACAGCCCTCTCCCTTAGGAAGACAAGTAGGTTCTCCTATCACACCCACCTCTTTCTCAAAATGTAGAAGATATTAGAAGGAACTCAGAATAATTTAGCTTCTCGTCAGCTTCTTTAAGCAGTGATTATTGTTGTTTCCCCATGATAGGAATTGAGACTATATTAAGGCTCATAATGCGTTTTACTTTAATTTTTTTTACCTGAGAATTTGTTTGCCACAGAATAGTCTTGCCATAGAGTAGGAGCTGCAGGCAGAAATCAGTGTTCTGAGGCTGAATGCAGATGGTGGGCAGCTCACTGTGCAGTCACTGAAAAGGTTTACTGGCACTTTTCTCCAAAGTCATGGAACTGACCTGAATAGATTTAGGTGTGAATTCTGATTTCACATTGCTGTTACCTTGAATGCTTCTCTTGCACTTAAATTACTTTTTTGGGATGAGTTGCTCTATTCTACTTTTAACTATGGCCGTGTTTCCATGGCAAAGTCACTCCTCATGTGTATGTTTTAAATACATAACCTACAAAGCATTTTGGGTTCCTTTGAAAGGCTAGGCATCTATTTTTCAAGCGATTTTCTTGTTTTAAATACAACCTGTAAAACAAATGGAGAGCACGCTACCAGCAGGCCAGTTTGTATTTTCACAACGCCACAAACCTATGGACATGTCTTGCATAGGATCAGGCACTACACAACACGTTTGGTTCCATGCTGTCGTTATGATGTGACATCTTGTTTTTATAGCAAGTATAGAAAATTAAACTATAACAGCCCTAGGTCAAAAGCAACAGAGCAGATTTTTTTCCTTCATAGTATCACTTCTTTAAATAAGCTATACTAGCATAATATATATATTTATTTTTATATGAACAAAAATTTTGATTAGCAAGCATTTTTATTTTTGTCTCAGAATAAATTTTAAAAAAAGTTAAATTACATGGGCTATGCTTTGAACATGCATAGCCACTCAAAGTATTAGCCAGAGAGCTCTTTTATAGTAATTTTTCCAAATAACAATTTAAAACCAAGCTGCATATTACTTACTTCAAGCCCTGTAGTATATTTTTTTTTGCTTGTTTATAAGGTACTCTGGAAGCACCTTTTTAGTCTAAGAAGAAAGATTCTGGCAATCAACAGAACATAGAAACAGGGGCAGGCTGCTGTTTAGCAGTATTTAGCAGTACAGACCCATGCCATTTTCTTCTCTTGTTCCAGGGATTTTGATTGCCACAGAATAACTGTCACAGCACATGTCCCAGCTGAAATGGCCATGGTACACAGAGTATCACCATACAATTTCAGAAAGCTTCAACCCATACAGAGAAACATCAGACCTCATCAGAAGGCTTCAGGTGTCTGCCCGTACAGAGTAACGTCACTTCAGAAGGCTTCAAGCAGCTGCTCTTCTTGTTTAGCCCAGCCTTTTATACCCTCATGTTGATGCACTGCACCTGTGTGCCCTCTGTTCCCTTTGTGGCTGGTCAGAGCCCCTGGGCACTCCCTGGCTCACTGCTGTCAGTGCTGCTCACCTGTTTGTCACTGCTGTACCCTTGGGGATGAGGCTGGGCCAGCCCCACTCCCAATCACCACACACTGTGCACCTACAGTAACAGTGTGAGCTGAACACCTGGAGAAAGAGAAAGGCTCTGGAAGCAGCTGGTGCAATTGCTGCTTAGCATTATAAAGCAATCCACACTGGAGATGAGGGCAGTACTCAGGGAAGGACAGCTTCCATTCTGGATGCTGTTTGCTTCCAAGCACAAACAGCATTGGTAGCCCTACCTATTTCTCTTTCCCTGTTAATAGTATCAAATATTCCATGAGTTCTTTGTGAGTACTAAGGTGGTTTACAAATCCAGCATCATAAACCAGCAAAGCACAGGAGTAGCAGTGAACTTTCCTGACCTCAATATTTAGGATGTTTAGAACCCCTGGGGCTGGGTCTAGCATAAGGACACGAAGAGCACAGAGAGCACTCTCTCCACATCTGCATCACTTCCAGCAGGTTGTAGGGAGGAACATGGGAATAAAACACATTTTAGAAACTAGTCAAGACAAAATCACACTACTTTGAGAAGGACATGGACAGAGAAATTAAAGGAGGATTGCTGGCTAGTAACAAGTTCTGCTGGTTCTGGAGATGTAATAGGACTCAAATCTGTAGAGAGGGTCTGTAGGCAGCAGGACTGGAAGTCTGTGGGGCATGGGACACATACATGAGCAAAAGGATGACATTAAATCCAAAATGTCTCCAAAATTGGTTTTAAGTACAGCTTTTCTTAAGTTCCTTTTTATAATTATTTTCCATATCTAAAAGTGCACTTACTGTCATTATTTGTGTACTACAGGAAAGGACAGAACATTACCTATAAATAGTTTAGAAAAGATAGGGTGTTTTTGCATATAAGAATGTTTTATTTTCCTGTGTGAGTTTAATGGGATAGATGCCAATGCTTTTATGAATTGTGAATGCAGCAGTCTTCTTTCCAAATGAAGATGTTGGAAGCGTGCCACTGGAACAAGGTGCTCATATTACATACTGCCAGCAAATTTCTGTTGCTTTAATGAAACCTAAATTACGAAAGCACTTTTCTTCTGAAAAACATTACTCTTACCTATAATGACATTGCATTGTATATTCTCCTCTAGAATAAGAGAGGGAAAAATAATTAGGGTAGAAAGCAATGTGAATCACAGTTCCAACAGGGAAATTCATGTGCTACACCCTTGATGTAAACAGCTGTTTGTATCCCACCTAACTTCCTCCTTCTATAAAACATAATAGAGCTTTATGACTTATCAGGCATTTGTTACTATTCTTACGCATGGGGTTTTTTTTTCCCACAACGGTTCTCTTTTTAGCTACCTGAAACAAAGTAATAATTTAGAATAATTTAATCACTGCATTTTAAATGGAAATCTTGCTTGAGGAAAAGTTTCCTATTTAGGAGCAGAATTTTGCACTTATATACAGTTCAATTTCTGTTTAATAAATAATGTAATGACATGATGTAGAAGCATTATGTAAAGTTTGGGGTTTTTTTTTCACAGAGCGACCTTAAATCTCAGGAACACTTTTAGAAGAAGGGAAAGTATTAATTTATGACCTTTGACAAATCTGGAGGTCAAATATCACATGTGAAACAGGTCCAAAGAAAGCCATTGAGGCTTCACCTGCACAGGGTACAGAGCAGCCAGTGGTGCCACAGCTGCTCTCAGCCTGTTAACAGCCAATTGCAATGTAACTAACAAATCCTATTCAATCATATGCATGTATTGCAATGTGCTGCATTTCACATTTTGTGCTCACAAGCAATTGTTTTTTTCTTGCTAACAAGTAGAAGAATTTTCCAAGAAGATACAGAATGTACTTTGTCTCAGATCACATTACCTCAATCAGCAATCCTTTCTATTATTTCCAAATCTGAGCCACATCTCACAACTCAAGAGGTGGTATTGCAGACAAAAGGTACAAGTTCTTTTGAATAACAGGGCTCCCTCCATTGTTTTTCTTTGCAGTAATTCAGTATATAGTGTGAATAATGCTACTTCACACCAAGGGCTCACTTGTAAGGATATCCTCTATCTTCCAATTTGCATGCACATTTATTTTGCACTAACTTGGAGTTAAAACAGCTCAACGACATAATAAAGGTAAATGCACAGAATAATAAATACTACTGAAACCATATTAACTCAGAAAAACATCAGAAAGGGAGAGAACAAAAAGCACTGAAATTAGGTTAAAAAAAAGTTGCAGAATCTCTACAGGATTGCTTTTGTTGATTTTTTTTTCTTTTCTTTTATAAAAAAAAGCCTCAAGCACACAGTCACACTGTAACCCACCTGATTATATTTTACAAATGGGTCCCAATTCCAGACAACTTTAATGTTAGGCAGAACTCTGCACCTGTGAAAATGAATGGTAGCACTCTATGACATTAACTAGAATAAAATCAGGCAATGAAAACACCTTCTGTTTTTTCTATAATGAATAATATTATTGCATTCTGTTTTCTACTCACACTTCTGTGAATTGACAGTATGCTTGCATGATTAAGATATAAAGCTAGCAAATGTTTTAATTCAAATATTATTACAAATGAGAAAGAAGTCAGATAAAACCAGAGATTTTTTTATTGCACAAAATAAATTATATAGAAACAATGCAACAAAACAACTCGTATTGTAGGCTGCACAACAGATGTTACAACATGAATATATTTATTGCTTTGAGAAAGGAGCAATTCAGTGCTAGTAAGCAGATTAGTTATACTTCTTGCTCATCTAGATTTTTCATAAAATTAATCCAACTGGGCTAGAGGCATCTTGCAGCATACATGTCAGGCCAAATTGTCATTTGTTATCAACCATTATAAAGGTGCTGTAAACCTTCTTGACATTAGCATGGAACACGCAATTTAACATCACCAGTACTGAGCCATACAGGTAGTTCACTGTTAGAAATATCATTACATATCTGATACATTTATACACAAGGTCTAGAGGCCCACTCACAGGTTTTGCATGAGCTGTTGTTTCAAAAGAAATCTTTCTTACAAATGTTGATGCAGATTTGAACAGGCTTCACTCTACATCAAGAGGCACGACCACGAGGTTTTGCCAAAAAACCCCAAGTACAGCACCTCCTGTCCCTAAATGGAAAATGGATCACTAATGCTGACTCAGTTATAAGTGTCTCACTTTTTCTAGGGCCACACTCAGATTCCAGATTAAAAAACTCCTCACATTCCTTTGGTAGAACTGGGTGAAATTTACAGTACTTTTTAAAAGTACTTCAAAACACAACATATTTGGTTCTTCAAAAGATACAAGCTGGCAGTACTGGTATTGCACTCAGATCAAATGGATTTTAAACAGCTACTTTGTGGACCCTGAGATGCCGACTCTAATGAATTACTACAGAAATTAGCTCTTAACAAAAATTATAAAAATGGGCAATATTCATGTAATAAAACATATCAAATCCTGACCAACTGCAGATCTTTGCAAAGCATGAACATAAATGAGAATTCCATTTCAAATGTTTATAATCTGAGTCAAATTCTCCCCCAGTTTGTCAAGGACACAAGTATTTACTCAGTTGAGTTCCCACCAGTGAATTCTACTGCTAGTGTACACACTCATTATTGCAAAACTTACTCATGAGAAGGTTAATATAATAAGAGTAAATTTAAGCAATATTAGTCACCCATGAAAGGAAATTAAGTGAGGAAGTGGGAAGCCTGGCTCATTTCAAGTCTCAGCTTCAAGGATCATTATATTAAGTCACTCCACTGAGGTCAAGCTGGAGAACTTAACTGAGCATCAGACCCATGAAGTAGATCCCTGTAGAATCCCACTGAAATAAGTAAAGAGATTTTGGATTGTACAGTAATGTGTGCACAAACAAATATGGTTGCCACTCTTTACTATACTTTCATAAAATTCTTTACTGTATTTTTTCTTCCCTGAAACTGTGTTAATGCATTATGTTGAATCAAAGCACAGTTGAAAGTGAGGTTTCAAATAGCAGCAAAATATTACCAGAAGTGAATTATTCTGAATTTTAAAAAATAGTATTAGCCCAAATTCTCAGAATCTTTAGTGATGCACTTACATTCCATGCACGTACCCAGCAGTAGTTTCCTTTGAAGGAAGGTAAGTATTAAACTTGACTAATCTTGCACACTTTTTCATCCAGGGGACTGTTTATTAAATACTGTATGTAAAATTCTGTCATCTTATAAAAATGTTAGTAACATAGTAAGATTCAACTAAACAACCAGATATACCCTGAAATGTCCATTGAAACACATGCAGCACAAAAAATGATTAGCATTTTTACACTTATTATGAAGTAGAGAAGTTATAAGGCAGGATGAAGCTAATATCAAAGATGAAAAACAGCACCACAAGCCTGTGTTTTGCAATTGCTTTCTGATTGGACACAATGTATTATCATAGTCAGATACAACTGATTAAGGTGAGAAATGCATTTAGCCCAGCTGTACTAACTATACAGCTTCACACAGAATAAACATTCCATAAATCAACAGAAATTGCATTTGAGCACAAAAAATAAAAAATATGTAAGTGATTCTCTAAGCAGCATTTTTGTTTTCTTCTTTTTTTCCAAAACATTAACATAGATGGATATTGGACTGATTAAATATCTACAAGTGCTTTTCCTTTACAAAAATACATATATTCATAAGAGTAGGATAGACTGTCATTAACAATGACCTGTGTTTTTTCACTTCAATTTGAATGATTTATAAGCTAAATTTTACAACCACAAAAAGGTTTATTTGTAATAGGATGTTATCACTTTTGACAAAAAGCTTAAAACATTTTATATTTTAAAACAAATTAGCAACATAAGATCACAATATGTTCTATGAGCTCCTAAGTACTGTGAGGGCTGCTTTATTAAAAACTGGTAACTACTGATCAAATGCAAGGAAGCATTAGAACATTATTACTGCTCACCATAGGCTCCTTTCTTTTAACTTGGATCACAGCTTATATAAGGACACTTAGGCCCCCACCCCCAAAAAATCCATTGAGAGCAACTCTATATCATCTATTCAGTAGCCTGGAACATCCAACAATTCAGGCTTTGCATTAATTTAAAAAAAATGCAAAATACTTTCCTTTCAATAGTTAAGTCTGCAATAAGGGAAAAATGATGCATTGCTTCATGTTTGTGCTAAGAAGCTTCTATTTGAGAAAAAAATATGATCAGTTAGTATTAGAATGAAATCTTTCAGCCAGCTAAATAATTATATTGACCTATTACTTTCCAGTTTAGTTAGCCACTATCCTGGAAAGGGAAATCAAGATAATTTGGATTTTTTTATTCTCTCTGTTTTATACTTCACAAGTAAAATAATCACTTCTTACTAATCAATGGTCTCACATCAAGGACAGCAATGCCATTTGCTAAAAAAATAGCTATAAAAATCTGTAAAACATACTTAATATCTTCTCATTATCCTCCAAATCTGTCCTTTCCACCCTCCAAAATATCACTGAACTACGACTAGAGACCCCAAAAGTAGCTTGGTGACTATTTGTGCTTTGGAAGGTTTACAGGATTGACAGCACACTGAGTTTTTTGTTAGTTCACAGGCCAGGTATAGCAGACACATCAGTAAATGCAAGCCTTTGTGCTTTTCCTCAGGAACATGAGCTGGGACTCAGAGCTACTCTATGTCTCTTGACTAAACATCAATGCTATTCCTGTTGTTTCTTTCATTTCTAATTTGTTTTGGAAACTGCTAGGTGTGCCCAACCCTTCAGCTTGGTGACACAGACAACTACCACTGGTTCACTTCTGCTTGATTGACTCCAGGTTCCTCTTGACCATGTAGGCACTCCAGGAAAGTGTCAATGTCATATTCCAAGTTCATTTCTGGGTGGCATTACCTTTGGTATTAAATAGGTCCCTTAAAACTATCAGGCAATCAGATTATCCATAAAAATAGTTTATTTTTAAAAAACCCTAGTTTTTAAGAACAAACTAAGTATCTGACAACAAAGACTAATTTTAAATCAGTAAGTGTGTGATATTTTTTCAGTAAAAATGGAGCATGTTTCATTTTACCACAACAAAATTCAGGAGACAACAGGAACAATATCTACCATACTCAATATAATACAAAACTGAATTTTAAGAGTAGAATACCATTATAAAATATGTGCCTTGCACTTTGACAATAACCATCTTCCTTACAACTTCATTTCTAATAAAACCCTCAGTATGTTAACTAGCAGCAAAACCATTTTACTGTGCAGCTATTTTGTATATTGTAGAGTAACCTTCTCTCAACTCTTTGCTTTACACTGACTGTCATAAGGAAAAAGGAAAATGCACAGTAGCTACTTCTGTTCACCTCGTCCTGTCAACTGTCAGCCATGTTAGAAGCATGTCCTAAAAATACATGTAGAAGTTACTTCAAAGAAGAGGACCTAATGGTTCAGAAAAGCAAGCAAAGTCAAACCAATGCCTATCTTTGGTTAAAATTAATGTAACAGCAAAAACTACTGCTCTACAGACATCTCTCATTCCAGAATTTCTCCTCCATCCTGAGCTTAGCAAACTTTGTCTCCTTCTGCAAATACAAAAGATAGCCTGGGCACTTCTACCCATGTACAGAGCTCCTCTGCTTCACTCCCCCACTCCAGGACCACAGAGACCTAAGTTAAAAAAGCTACCTGAAGATTTATAGCACATACCTTGGATGGAAGGATCTGTTGGGAATTCATGAATTAAATAATTTCCTACTCTGGAACCTAAGGTTTTAATCTGACCTACAGACAGTGCAGACAGAAGGTAGAAAAGAAGATCAATAGGTAGATCTCTTTATAAAAAAATAAATGAATATTGCAAGATCATCTTTTGAAGGACATTCCTGCAAGGGATGTTTCAGCTGAGGTCTGAAGGTCAGACAACCCCTATGTGACAAAATTAGAGGTAAATGTGCAGTTGGAAGTTTTCACATTTCCTTCAGGTGAATCAATCCCTCGGTTGTTGGAACTCATCCTGGAACACACTCCAGTAGGCTACAATCCCTCCTCAAAGAAATGTTTTTAGCTGAAACCTGTATAGAAGCATGACCTTGCTCAAATTGACTGTAAAGGATTGAAAATGCAGAGCTGTGAAAACTTTGCTGAAATCCATGAGAGCTGTCTGATAAATGAAACCTGTGAGCTGACACCTCATGTGCAATTTCACCTTTATAAGTCCTTAACATTTTGACTTTTGGGTAGGAAATGGGATGCAGTAGGGGAATGGCCAAAAGATGTTTAAGAACCTAGAATTAATTACTGGAGAAAGGGTGTCTGTTGAGGCATTTTAACTGAGAAAAATAATAAGTCAACAGAGCATGAAGTAAAATGAGAGGGGAATATGCAGCATGATATGTGCATTTTTGTAGGAAGCAAAGAGATGCCTTCAGTCTGTCAGATTAAGAGAAGTAACCGGACCAAACTCTTGGAAAAGGATGTAAGTCATAATTACCTTTGCACTTTACCAGAACAAAAATGAGTTTGATCAGTGAATCAAGAATCTTTTTTTTTTCTGGGGAGTGAATAAATACCTCTTGTCTGCAGTTGTATGAAAAAGTAAAAAACCAACAAACAATACAACTCAGTGATTGGTTCAATTAAAGGACTAAGCCATGGCCTATTTTTTTTTAAACAGCAGAGAAGAAAAAATTGTTTACTTCTCTCACTAAGTCATGTACACCAGTTATTCATGGGAGAGATGAGATGGAACTCCGGATCACTATTTTGTCTGCGGTAAGTGCCCAGCTTATATCTAAATGGAATGGGATGGGATCAGTCTCTTTTCTCCTGCAGATACACTAGAACTGTTTCTGATAAGAGCAGAAAAGTCAAGTCAAGCTGCTGAAACCTACGGAGACAAAAAGACCAAGATCCAGAATTAAAGGGTTCCTCATGCAGAAAATGGAATATTTTCAACATAAAAGTACTTATTTTAATATAATTTCTACTGAGATAGGCTGGTTTTAATTTAAACTATCTAAAAGAACACATTTCTTTTTATCCTTTTTTCCCATGAAGGCTTCTCAATACAGTATGCTTATGATATATTCTTGCTGAAAATATTAAGACCATAGATAAAATTCAGAAGCAAATATTACCCTGTCAAATGAAAATAATGGGCTTAAAAAGTATTCTGTATTAGTAATCAGGCACTTCACTTTGTGCAACATTTTCAGTAAAGTCAAGATAATACTTGTGTACCTTTTTTCCGCATAACTGCAAGCTGGCTGAGTATGCACAATACACTTCTTGCAGTGCAGACTCCTAGGACCCAAATCCCCAAAGCTTTCATGTGAACAATATCAACTATAGTGATGAGTCACTTCAGTTATTGTAGCAATCTTATTTGGTATTTCATGAAAAAATTCCTTCACAGGACTAGGCCCTTAGCTACCAGGAGTGTAGTAATGCATCATGGAAGATACATTTCTTGATTAATCATCTAATTCCATATTGTTTGAGATATTACAGGATCTTGTTTCTAAATTCTAGCTGACAGCTTGTTACTAGATAAATGCAGCAACCAGCTACACTAAAAAAAAAAGTTGTTTATGATTTTAATTAATGAGTTTTTCACTTCTAGGGAAAAAAATCCAAGCAGCACCAAATGTGCTAAATAAGGGACAGCAAGGTTAGGTAGTAGTGCGGAATTTTTTAGGTCCCTCTGCAGTTAAATACTGCTAATATGGAAAAGTCAGAAACACAGTGGCAGCAACACTTATTTTATATTCCTATGTTTTACAAGGATGCAGTGGTGACACCTTGTCATGGAAATGCTCAGAAAGTGTGACTTTATCCAGGCATCAGTTCTAGCATGGCATATGGTACAGTCTGAAGGGAATGCCTAGGTAATTTCACTTTACCCCATCTTTGGCACACAGGAATCTGCACATGCATTCTCATATTCCTGTGGTGCTCAGATACTCTTAATTGGCACAAATAAATAAATCTGTGTATCTGTAGAGACATGGCACATACGTACTATATGAGTGAAAATTTCCTGTAAAGAAGGCAGTGCCTGTGTTGCACAAACTGCCCAGTTAAGATATGTATTTCACTGGCACTTTACTTTTACAGAAATGATTAAACTATAGCAGCACTCAGGCACCATGCCATCAAACCAGAAATGCAGCAAGTGTAGGTGGTTAGTTCATGCATCTAATGCCGCCATTCGCAGCTGGGAACGTTGGTTCAGATCTGTCAGTATTTTCCATGCTCAAAATGAAGATTTGCCTTCTGTAATCTAGCTTTAACTTGCATCAAGAAAATACCAGGAATCAAAACCAATGTCCATCTCTGATTGAGAAAATTCATGATTCTCTGCATTATGAATACAGGAAGTTATCACAGTCAAAAAAAGCTTCTATTAGTTGCCATTCCACAGCCAAGGCAAAACAGTGCTATTCCAAGGGTCCTGTTAGGTGGATGGATTAAAACTTGTATGTTTCTGTCTTTTTAAAACAAGTCTGTTCAAATTTTTTCAAAACACCAAACATAATTTTTGAGAAAAAAATTGTGCTGTGAACCAAGCAGAAATTATGCTTAAGCATCCTAGCATTAGTTTTGTGATAAACTGAAACAGGTGTTTTATGTCAAGCAAATTTACAGTGAAAATTCTGGTATAAAAACACATGAAATATATAAAAATTGTAAGGTGTAATTAGTATGTGCATGTAAATATTTACAAATAATATCCTATTTCTACTGTACAAAACAACTGGATATACTAAAGAGAAGAATGATTTTCAATCAGAACACATTCTCTGCTCTTCCAGGCTGCTCCATGAGGTGGACTTCCATACAAGAAGAATCTATTTTTCCCTAGAGACTCTGCAGAAAAGGGCCCTCCCTACAAGGAGCATCTTCTTTCTGTCAAGTAGTGCATCACAGGCTGGGTGGGCAGTAGGATGTCTGCTCCCTGCAGCCAGCATGTCCCCCTACCTGTTTCTGGGCAAAGAAGCGCCTGTGCTGGCCAGCACACTGCAGAAAGGGGCAGAAAAGCAGCGCCTGTGCTGGCCAGCGCACTGCAGAAAGGGGCAGAAAAGCAGCGCCTGTGCTGGCCAGCGCACTGCAGAAAGGGGCAGAAAAGCAGCGCCTGTGCTGGCCAGCACACTGCAGAAAGGGGCAGAAAAGCAGCGCCTGTGCTGGCTAGCACACTGCAGAAGGGGGCAGCAGCTTCTTCCTAGACATTTTCCTTCCCCAGTTCCACTGGCATTCCACAATATGTGCAACCTTGACCTGTAATGGCAGGGTTCCTCAACAGACTGCTATTGACAGCATCTTGATTTCTGCATGTCATATGGGCTTTGGGCTGCAGTGGTAGGATTCAAGCCAACTTCATGGGATTCCTCGAGTCACCAATGTTAGAATGCTTAACAACATTAAAAGGGCCAGACCTAATCCACAACCTGCTTATTTCTCCTACAGAACATACTACTGTACATGAACATAAACTTACAAAGGAATTACAGCCTTACATCTATCTTTTGTATTTGATCCCAAGAAAGATTTTTCACTTTGTCTATCTAAGAATGATCAGCTCACTCTACAGTAGCTTGTGAAAAATTGATTTGGTTCCTTTTTGCTGTATGCAAAAGGCATAAAGAAAGTAATTAGCTATCTACAACACTAGCAGGCATGTACTAAGTAGAAATTACATAACATGACTGAACTATAAGTATCTCCAGAGAATCTGATCAGAAAAAGTCAACTGACTTTTAAGCAAAGATAACAGAAGACAGAAAACATACACATTGCTATGCTCCCTGCAACATTACCAAAAACCCCAAGGAACATCCCATACTAGAACCAAATGCTTGTAATACCTAAGGCAACAATCACTTTTTATCCAGCACAACCAGGTCTTAGGAAAAAAAGACGACCTGAAGAATTATTTTGGTCAGACTGCTAATCTTCAGTATTGCATTACCTCTAATTTTATGGAAATAGTTTTATGATGTGACTTTAACTAATGAAAATTTCTGTAATGAATTCTAAACTCCAGATAGTCACAAGAGATACAGTATGTAATTAAAGCTATATTTTTTTTTGGTCTTAGTATATTATAGACCTCCATTCAATCTTAAAAGGAAATATTTATCATGAAAAGTAATAATTATGAAAAATTTTGCCTTGGTCATAATTTCGTAGTGGAATTTAGTTGTTCCATAGACATTTGTATTATTTTACCTTCATTTTATGGAGACTTTATTAGAAGAAATGTAATCTGACCAGAAGCCATTTTTTCAAAAATAGCTAGTATCCCAAATTCCAAACTTCAGGGAAACCACTGGAAAGTGCAATCACAAAGGCTACAATGTTTTCAAGCAGTATTAGCACTTTTAAGATTTAAAATGACTATTTTGAATTACCATGTTCTACATCTCTTGTTCAGTGTAATTAATCTTCATTCACTGCAAAAGGACTGTTGCACACTCATGAGTGAGCTATACCTGGACCCATGAGAACCTTATCAAGGAAAAGGTAGTGGCCTAATCACCACTTTTCTAAATATATTTTCTATACAAAATATTGTCAAGGTATAATCCTTAGTTATTTTTACAGTACTCTATGATTTAAACAACAATATTCAGTAAAGTAGTAAGTGTGTGAAACTGCAACACCACATGAATGAGCACTCTGCCATTTTGCTAGTGTAATCAATATTAGGACCAGAAAAATTTTCTAACACGCAAGCAAAAATATTCCATAGGTTTTGAGTCTTGACTGTACACTTCATGATTTTGGCTATGATTTGCAGCACACTCTTAAGATACACAAATATCTTATGCACATTTCAGTAGCAGAATGGCACTTGGCTTGCTCTAATAGAAACAACAGAGATGCAACTGACAATTTTAAGAAAGACAATGTCCTTATTTGCATGCTGAAATTCTGGCTGTGTCCCCCCAATCCAGGCACATCCATTCATTGTGCAATCTGTCGATGGGTAAACAAATAGTGCAGGATTCATCTCAGTGGGATCTGGCCCTTTGGTCTAACCGAAGTCAATTCTAGGTCGATACTGAAGTACCATAGGGTAAGACTGAAAACAAGCAAGGGAAAAACAACAACAAAAACAGACAAGAAAGCATGAAGACACGATTCATAAACAATACAAAGAAAATGCAATTAAAGACTACCTTAAGAATAGCCAGACTTTATCTCTAAGACAGATGTATATGATGATACTAAATCCATCCCTGTACTTCAAATCGATTAGCTATTTGTCACTGATACACAGTTTCTGTATCTGCTTTTACATATTTCAATATTTATGTTTTATAACATTTATACTTGAGAGTGCTCAAACAAGTCTTATTTCCGTGTTGCTGTGTTTGATAAAAAGCAATCTTGACATTTTATACTTTCTAAACCAAAGAATATTTACAGGTGATGTACTTGGAAATTTATATACAGAGGTTCCATAGCTAAACTATAAAAAAAGGTCAAATTGCTGTCAGCTGGTTTTCTGAGAGATGACTTCTCCCCAGATCCAAACTCCTTAACCTCAGATCTAGTGATAAGTTTTTATTGATTCCTACTGAAAAAAACCAACAAACCAAACAAACAAAAAAAAAAAAGCAAATCAGCTTCTTGGGTCCCTAAATTGGATAGAACTTGTGGAATGGCAGGGAAGAATGGATGGGTTTCCCAAAAGGGCTGTAGAATATCTGGGCACTTGTTGCTCAAACCCCTTATTTTTCAGTCTGTCAGCATTTCATTTGTCTCAAGTTCTCCTCTTAACTTCATTAGCATACTGGATATTTTTTATAGCATAAAACTCTGGCAAATTTCATTGTCTCAGCAGCTGCATGGCCTTAAATACCTCCCCACCATACAACAGAGAGACAAAGCTAATATAAGTTTTTCTAAATTCCAGATTTGGAAAAACAAAAAATTATTACAGAAGCTATCATTAAAACCAAAAACATTTTGTTTCATCCTTCAAATGCAACAGAGATGAAGAAACAAAGATATAGCTCCAGACCTACAGGGTTAATAAACTTTACAAGCCATGGTAGTGAAATATCACCAGAACTAAATGTGATCACACTTGCAGGGGATTTACAAACTGGAGTTCAGAGAAATCACAAGGTAAACCCAGAGGTATTAACAGTACCAGGAGTATTTAGGAGAGAAGACAGGAAGCACCACGTGTAGTCTGCATGTGCAATTAACAAACATGTATCTGTGGTATCATAAATTACTTCTCTCTGATTAATTTTTTCTTAGCACAGGACATGACTACCGTTTCATTTAAATGCAGTTTCACATTTTGACTTTGAGTATACAAATTGTCTCTAAAAGTGTGCAGATCTAATTGGAAGTGTACAAAGGCAGAGACAGAGCAATGACCACACAAATTGCCAAGTAAACCAGTGAGGCTCAGTGTTTTAGCAAACAAAATCACAAAACTGTACAAATCAAATGTACTATGCTGGGACAATTCTAATTATTGAAGGAGGCATGAGTGCAGTAGTTCACTTCTATCACTAGTGGGGAGTGACCCTCTGTCACTACTCTAATTTTTCCTCAAGATAAAAATAGTCTTCCAAAGTTGCAAAGTAACTTTTAGAAATCAGTTCAAATTGAAATTCTCAATGAGGAAACTGAAATACTGTTTCAAATAGTATTGGGAACCAGACTGGTCACTGAAATTTAGAAATCAGCTTCACTTTGCAGGTTCTGGAGGTTTTGCTTCTAGAGATTATTTGGTTTCTAATTTTAAAAATGTGAAAAGGAGTTTAGAAAAATCTAACATTTTTTACTCCATCAAAAAGGACATATGAATTACCACAAAGAGATGAAACCAGTGTAGTCTCTTAATTCACACTCCTAATTTTTGATCCCTTGCCAGTGACTGCCCAATACTGCTTAGTTAGAGGAATGAGATAGCAAGAGGTAGATAATCCTTTGAGGCTGAAATGGATATCAACCTATAGAATGGTATCTCTCAAAAAAATCACAAACAAAAACTGGCCTATGGCACAGAAGGCAAACTTCTAAATCCTTTGAATAAACTTTGTGCTGCAGGAATGAAAATGCTCAGACCTTGCTCACAGAGTTTTAGCACTTGATAGTGAGGAATTACAAAAACTCCACAAGCTGAATTACAATGGAGTGCTGACAGGACCTTAATGACTGTAGTATGTACAGTCCTGAGTGCCTCTTACCTGATAGAAAGTGCCATCCTGTGAGCAGACTTGCGAAGATGAGCAGTTCTGACACCGAAACTGCGGAGGAGATGATTTTCTGATCAGATAAGAGGCATCCACAGCTGGACATACACATTTACCATTTATTGATTTTTAAAAAAAAAATTAAATGTAAAGGTTACAATCAATTTACTTATTTTAAAACAGGAAAGAATTGTTTAATGAATAAATGGAGACTTTTCCCTTTTCTTGTCTATCTCATGTAAGGTCCACAGCTATGCAGTAAAAACTCATGGTCAATAGTACCAGAGACAAAGATAATGGATTCACTTGATCTTCATTCAGAAGAAGAGATTCTTAATTAATTACCATTGCAACTTCATTGAGGAGAACAAAATCATAGAAGCCTCGATATTACTGGATTTATTACCAGCACAATTAAATTTTTAGAGGTGTTAATCATCTTTGACTTCAGAGGAGTGATTTAAAGCTACATGAAAGAGAAGATGAACACATACCTGGCTATGGTGGGTGTATATAAATACGCTTACAAACTAAACCAGGAGTTGTGAACTATTGCATTCACTAAATGTTAAAAAATTATAGTTCTGAGATTTTTGAAAATTTTTAGTACAAATTTGTTTTAGCAAGATCATAGTTACTGTTGCCTCCAACTTCATGCAGTAGGCAAGGGCTGCAGGATGAAATGCCATGAAAAAATTCCATTATCACTGAAATTGTTGCCTCAACACTTCCTAATAGGACAGCCAATGCTAACAAAAATACAAGATGGCAAACCAAAGAGACATCCACTGGTTTCAAGGCAGTATTGGAAAAAATTCTAGTTAAAGCTCTCTTGGGGGCTTTCAGAAATCACAAAATTTCAGTGTAATATTACTTTCAAATTTACTGAATACTTGCCTATATACAATGATCTCCCGAATTCCTATCAAAATCTATCCTTCCCCCTCCAGCTTCAGATTAAGGTAAAACTTTAGGAGACTTGTAAATTGTTAACTTTGCAGTGTGTTAATCCTCTGTGTTTTCTGTCTGTGCCTCAGCACTTATTATTCTAATCATTAGGAAGCTTAAAACAAAAAAAAGAAGAAATTTGGAATTTTCTTCAGATACGTACATTAAAGTATGTTACAAAGCAATAAAGAGTGAAGACCAATCAACAGGCACACACAAACAAATGCATAAAAGAAAGAAGAAAAGGGAATATGACTTCTAATAAAAAAATATACAAGGCAATACTAAACCAAACTGAATATATTTTCTGAAAAAAAAGTCTTTAAAAAGATACTGCAATTCTAAAATATACACATGCAGCAAGGAAAACCCATCTGGCTGTTATCTGAATGTTATTGTTCTACAGCATATCCAAAAAGAATAGATGTAGTATTAACAGAAACAGTAATAAAATATTAGATTTCACTAGTAATTTTTTCAGTGTCACTTTCAGTTTACTGACTGAATAAAACAGGTTCTTACTGAAGAACTGTTGGATGCAGATTCCCCAACTATTATAACTCAGAAGCAAAAGCAAGTTTGCTGAAAAAGAACAAGGGCTTGGGTTTTCAGTTACTTGATTTAAAACTCTGAGCAGAACTTGCTTATACACATCATACATCCGCTATTTTGAACTTTCAGAATCTACACAATATATTTGCTGAAGGGTTTCACCCATAGGGTTTTACATAAGAAATTCAGAAAACATGCAGAAGGCATTTTTAAATAGGGGTTTTTTGAAGGGCCATAGATTATATTCAGGCCTAAGATGTGAAAGTATGTATGGTTTCTATAATAAATATACCAAAACATCATTTATCAATAATGTAACAGCATTTACGTTTTCGCCTCTTAGTCTCCATCTTGTCATATAGATGAATTCCATAGTGTGATCCTTCCCCATGATTTCTCCGTTGCATAGTACATCCAGCTTAAAATACAACAGAACAAACAGTAAGACAAAGGGATGCAGAAATTTAATGTCTAAAGGAACTGCTAAGTGAATCTCCAGAGTTAATCCTTCCACTCCTATCATTATATAATGATACCATCAGACATGTATATCAAAGCTGGATGAATACAGCATGCTGACAATATGTTATTTTGTACCCTGGTATTCACTTTTGTGTTTTTATTTGAAGTGTGGACAGAAAGAAGTCTGCTACCGAGGTATGAAATCACCAGTAGACAAACATTCCCTATATTTAGCTACATTACACAGTATCCATTTGAAGAGAAAGCCTTGTGCAGTATTTTGAAGGCCATCTTGCTATGCCAGTACTCTTTCAAACCCAAAGATATAAACCAGAAGTACAGTAATTTTCATTTAAAAAATAGATTGTAAAGAAACTTAAAAAATTAGTTTAAAAATAACTAAGAAATTACAAGGAAAATGCACTTCAAAGTACACAGACATTCCTTAACTGAAAGCAAAAGACAGAGGAAAACAATTATCTCAGTGTGAAAAATGTCTACTTTAAACTGTATTATAGCATCTTACTGCTGCCTGCCACTGCAAATGTTTGACAGTATTTTCATTATTAGACCTATAATATTTTCTGTGTTTCAGACAAAAAAAATAAAAGGCAAAATTTTGAAGTAAGCAGATTCTTTGTAACACAAGCCATTAAGGTACCAGACAGATTAAAAACCAAATGACACCAAAAAGGCTGGACACCATGACAAAATCCTGTGCATAGTTATAACCTGTGCACCAAACCTAACTCTGCCCTACTCCTGACCAAAGCTGGGAGGCTGCTGCTGGTGCTAAAGACAGCCTGCCCTGCATGGAGCCTTTGGCTCCTGTGCAAGAACAGGCTGAAGAAATAGTCTGTGCTCCAGTATCCCTGGAAAGAGGGAAGTTGGTTCAAACATGACTAAATTTCACAGAAATAGATTATGTTGCAGGGAAATAAAAATAAAAACATCTTTCTTTCAAATGTACCTCATAGGAACTTGGAAGTTTTAATTTTAAGCTGAGAAACTTTTTGATAGTTCCCACGGTCACTCGAGTAGAACAGCGGATAAATTTCTTCATTAAGCCCTAAAGCAACAGCAACAAATCAGAAAAAAACATATCAGAAATTTAAAAATTTAAAAAACATGTGAGCAATCTTTTGTGCAGGAGCACCTATAACTGATAATCTTTTCAACCAGTCACCAATTCTCTTCTAATTTATAATGACACCATAGGTTCATTTTTGTTCACTTGTTTTCAAAATTTAAAAGATGACAAACAACTTCATTTGACCCATCTCTGGTTCTAAAGATATTTCTAAAAGATACAGAAGGGAGGAAAGAAATAAACCAAAGCTCAGCTACCACCAAACCCATCAAAACCCCCAGGAGAACTTAAACAATCAGTGTGTTTGTGTTAGTACCACTGGGGGTCAAAGAAATGTTGCATTTCTTAGAAGTGTTAAGAGCCTCCAAAGTTATACACGTAACACAACACTTAGAAAATACAAGTAATTTTATTAGAAAAGTTCTTAAATATATTTTTCCTTTTATTCTTCTATTTGTAATTTAATAAAACATTGTTAAAATCGAAGCTGATTTCTAAAGACTTTCTTCTATACTAAGTATGCTAGGTAATTCCCTTCAGGAATAGAAACCAAATATCCCTAATTCTTAAAACAGCAATTGGCAGGTATTATTCCACACATTTTGCAGACTGAAGTGATCTCCCCAAGGCCACAGACAACACATCAGGGTCAGATTCAGGTTTACAACTCAGAAGATCTGGATCCCAGTAATTCAGGGCACCACATATTTGATAAGCAGGTTCATTCTGGCAGGTTAAGACAGTAATCCTGAAGGTACGAGGCAGCTCACCTACAGCTACCTTTATAAATATGTCTGTGGTGTGCTGTAATCTGTTGGGTACTGCAGTTATATACCATAAAGGCTGTAGACTACAAAACTATAATCCCCACACAAACAAAAATTCCACTGTCACAGATGGCTTTCTGTATAGAATTGTATTTTTCCCAAAATTCCAAAGATGCACTGAAATGCCTCAAAGGGAAGGACTAAATAAGCATGAAGTGGGAACAGGTCACTACAATCAGGTTTATTTTTAACAGTTATAAAATGATTTGGTTCCTAGAAGATGCTGTTCTGTCATCAATAAGTGCAGCACAGCTTGTTTGCTACTCACTTTGACAACATTATCTCCTGACTGCCCATTGTTGCGTAAACAGTCGAGGCAGATTGCGATCTGTGGGTCACTCCTGTGATAGTCTTTGTCTTCTTCATTTTCATCACACTCCTCATCTACTTTGGGTTTATCAGCTTTTGGACTTTCATCTGTAAAATATGAAGATCATATTATTTAAGTATAAAGTAATTAAAAATCATATATTTAAGGAAATAAGGCATTTTTATGAGCCATAATTTTTCTTCACATTAACTTCACACATTTTTAATTCAGGGCATTCTTACACTGACCAACTTAAAGATCTCTGGAAACAAATTTTTACTATTGAAATTTTAATGCAATACGCAAACAACAGATTTCTATGGAACAGAAAATAATTAGTTGATGGACTATGTTGGGTATGGCTGTCTACTTCTGATATGTTCAATAAATAAAACCCTGCAACTCTGCATGCATCACAATCACTCAAGACATGTAAACCTACTGCACAGTGTGGCAGTTCAGTGACAAAAATAGTGTTTTAAAATAAACAATAGAATGACTAATCCCAACACTTATATATCAAAGTAACACAGCCAATCAATTCATATTAACTGTGAATAATCCAGTGCAGACAAGTCCCTGTAATGCAAACTAAATGAGGCAAACTAAACCTTAGACTTCATCCACTTTTGACCACATCTAAATAGGTCACTGTAAAAACTCCAGGTGTTTCTCTCCAGAAGGATTTTAGAACTAAATAGCCATATATTTACTTACTCCCTTTAAAAAGGAAAAAAAAAAAAAGAAAAGAGGAAAAGTCTGTGTATTTTTTAGCAGAGCTTATACAGACTACATAATCACACACAACATGTTATCCCCTTTCATTCTGCCGTTGCTGTTAACATGTTCTATTGGTTCCTGGTTAAAATTCTAACTCTTTGGAAAAGTACCATCTTGTATAGTTTAGAAAGGTGTAGCAAAGTTGACCACTCAAATGCTAAGACTAGCGAGTACATCTAGATAAGGCTGCAATGTATGTAAATAATAACCATAAAATGGAGTAAGGCTTACAGATTTAGAGTATAGTATACAATAATCTTATTGTATACATTTGGATTTTTTTCTGTATCTCCAACTCACTTATTTTGATTTAAAACAAAGGTTGCTCTCTATTTGAATAAAACATTATCACAATTAACTTGAATAAGCTGCTTTCATGTTTTTAAAAAACTTTCAGATCAAGTTCTGCTGTTTTCCTACACTTACCAGATTCTAAAGGAATTTAGTAGAGTTCAGATGAGAAAATGGAATGTAAACTTTAATAAACACCAAGCCATGACCAAGTTTCTTGATACAGTAATTAGTTGCCTTTGTTCAGTTTACATATTCAAGATGAGTTTTAAGCTATATTCATTAATTTTCTTTCTTAGAATTTTTAAGTTTTCCCCAATTATGAAAAATTTATCCCCAAGTCCCTATTAGCTATTGACACATTTAGTTGAATGTGTATCATAGATACATTTTGTTCCTATCATCCTCTATGATCAGAATTTACAGTATCAAACTACAGATTTTTTTTCCCTGACAGTCCAGGAAGCAAACTTTATCAGTCAAGCAGGTGCAGTCCACCTGTCACAAGCATTTGTTCACTTCAGGCTGGACAGTACCAATGAATATTTTCTCTCTGTACCATAGTATTTCATTATTAATCAATTCTTTCTGGTAAGCACTCTCCTACAGGAGTCACCAATGGCTGAGATATGCTTTAATGTTTGGGGTTTTTTCCTTCTGATATGTGAAAATTTTAAGTCCTGGGATTTTTTAACAGCTCTTAGATGCTTAGGTTAGGAAATGTGCTGCAACCTGTGGCACAGGACATAACTGACAGACTCTTAAACTACAGTGACAATCTGATTGCAGAGCATGGTATTGACAACTGAAACAGTCTCTTCTAAATGAAACTATCCTCAGCAAATAATTTCTTCCCAGGCAAGATTCTAAATGCTTGCTTGTGGCAGAAAATAGCTTAAGTGCTCATAATTTGTATCAATGAGTTGTCATGACTTTCAAATACTTTGCAGAGACAAAGTTCCATAGCCCCAGGCTACAGTCTCTAATGGAGTTGGATACATCTGTAGCTACTCAGAAGTGTAATTTGTGAGTTAGAGCCTTCCTCTCATTCACAAAAACAATACAAGCTCTCACTTCACTTACTAACTCATCTCCACTGGATTTATCATTAAATTAGGAGAGGAAGGAGGAAGAGTAAGTTGGTCAAAAGTAAGTCACATTCTACAAATTTGCAAATTATCTGTTGATTCTATGTATATAGAAGACCATTTTCTAAACAGTCAAGAAATGTCTCTATCTCACAAAAATATTTTTGAAGTTTTTTATAAAACTGAACAGGTATACACTACATAGTATACTGTAGTAAACTAATATAATTTCTTCTAAACTGTTCTGCAGTTCATAATTTATTTATATAATAGAGAAAGTAACATTGTCCCTCACAATGGATGCCAAATCCAAGTCAACAAAACTTGTGAGAAAGAAAATTTAGTGTTACAAAGTTGAAAAGAAGACATTATAAAGAAATGAATGCAGAAGAATATTACAAGATGTTTACTTGACAGTTACCCTTTCCTGAAAATAGCTATTTTTTGACTTAATTGAGCCTTTCAAAAGTTCTTTAAAATCAAATCAAATAGGCTATGGTATTAAAAACCTGATGTCAAATTAAAGGGGCATAAAACCAGCTGGATCTACTCCTTGCTTAGCACCTCAGTACTGAGTTTCAAAGTTCATGGGTCAACTACAAAAAAATGAAACAAAACAAAGCAAAAAAACAAACCAAAACCCAACCAAAAAAGCATTGTGGGATCTATAGAAAACAATTATTTGGCATGTGTGGAAAACTGTTTTACTGCTTGTCATAACTAATTCTTGACAACCTCCTACTGAACAGATGGTGAAATTTGGTAACAGAAAGTAATTTGTAAAAACTCTGCAAAAAATCCTATCTTGCTCTATTAAGAAAATTAAGAATTCAGCTGGACAATTGTGAGAGCCTTGCAAGTGAGAGCCCAGGATAATGCAAATGAAAATAATGATAAAACAGCTAGAGTTTGTTAACCAACTGGTTGATAGATAAGCAGTAGTATGAAGTATAGAAGGCCCATACATCTGCACAGATTCGCTACAAGTTTCTGTAGTATCTTTGAATTCAGGAAAAACAAAATGTACTTGTGTCAGTGAAGAAACTGGTCTTAATAAACAGTGTTATTTAACACACAGATGAGAGGGAAAAAATCATCACCTTGTCCATTTTCTTGAGGTTTGTTTTTCTTCCAAAACTCAATCTCTCGCTGCAGTTCCTCTAGTTAACATCAAAGAACAGTAATGTGAATTTTTAAATCAATACCAGGTACATAATTAGAAAGAGCCATATTCCCCCACCAACCCAAATGGTTCCCAAAACCAAATGAGAAACTTACGTTCTCGAAGTCCAGGCACCAACTTAAATATAATTTCCTCTAAGGTGTTATCCAGCCTTTCAGAGGGAAAAAATACATTTCACATTAAATGGATACTAGCATTTTAAGTATTTTTAGTGTTTAAATAACAAAAGCTTTTGAATAATGAGTTGCATTTTTCTGGTAAATAATGAATCCTGTCAAAGTCAACTGATTTTAGTTTGAGAGACAACATGCATTAAAGCTTATCTCAACCATCTCCTAAATGGATTTATCATAGAAATAACAAAGGAATTACTTTTTCAACATATAAAGATAAGAATGAAGCAAAAGATAAAAACATTATACTCTAAAATTTTTATTTCTGAATTTGTGTTACATACAAACAGTAGTGTTACTAGAAGGAACAGGCTGGAAAAGTTTTATCCAATTTTAAGGTCCAGCTTATGAGTAGTAAGCACGAAAATGATAAACTCCATTACCATACTAAGTGTTGAAGTGCTTTGGTAATAAGCCTGTTACAAAAACGGAATAGACTATTCCCTACTTACCAGACCACAGCAAAGCAGTCTTGGCAGGATAAAGAAGACCACAGTGCACCCATGCTGCTCTGACTTGATAGTTCTCAGTACCCAGCACAGTTAATTTGAACTATTTAAATCTGCCATGTGTTGTACTCCAGGAGAGAGTACACAGCACAGGCATGTCCTCTGATACCCTGATATTAGTGCCAAAACTAGTTATTACAGTCCCTTCCAGTGTACACACTGCAGTTACTCTTGCTGCTGAAGTTAAAATACTTATCTTTCCTTTTCTCTGAATTTAACCAACTCTTCTATCCATTTTGTTTATCACCTGCTTTCTAGTTCTACTTCCTCTCCTGGTCTCTTATCCTTCAGTTTCCTCTGGTTTCATTCTGTTTCCTTTTCCTTCCTCTCCTTTGCCCTTTATGTTCTTCTCTTGTCAACAGAAACTCCCATTGTCCACAGCCTAAACAAAAACTCATGACAAAATAAAACACTAAATAATGCAGGGAAATTAAGTATCTTGACATTCAGTCAGAATCTGGTGTATTTTAAATTGCCTTATTTTTTCATCTCAATAGCAATATATTTCTTTATATATATTTTTGCAAATACAACTGTGTACATGGTATTAATACACTATGGGCCTGTTAAAAAACATAGCTGTTATGTCATTTGCTCACCACAAGTTGCAAAGTAGGAGTAAGAATGAATGTTTTTATTGTTGAGGAATGTCTACAATTCATATAAATTGATAACAATTATCTTAAAATAAATACATGAGTATTCAAGGTTCTCCTTATAGAATTTGTACTTGTACTTTACAATTAGACCCATTACCCAACCATCAAGTTCTGAGATTAGATCCCTGTGGTATCCATCAGTAGATTCAGTCATACCATAGAAATATTCATGTTTCAGCTACAACCACAACCCATTTTTAATTGCTTCTTCTTAAGGGGACAGCAACAACAAATTCAGCAAGTGAAACATCCCTCCCATAAAACAAAGCAGCACAGAGAGAGCACTTTCTCACAGATAAGAAGGAAATTAAAATTGTAGGATGTCTGAGTGCTGGATTTCTGATAGATGACAATGCAGGTCTACCTTCCCAGATGGTGTAACTTGCAGCCTCCTCTGTCAGTATCTGAGGGAACTACATGGTGCTGCTTTCTGTGAAGTATCCACAGCAGAGCACTGGGAACTTGGGAACATGCCTTAGAAATGGAATTCATTTCACACTGTAAGAAAGCTCCAACCTTCATAATTTACGCATTAAAAGAAATGAAATTAAATAGGGACTTCAAGAGAGAACACTACTACCTTAATTAAAAATCCCTCTGTTCTTGAGGGTGGTATAATACATGCTGGTTTTCTTTCATTTATTTTTGAAAATTCCCACTTAGCACTTTCTAATTTACTTTCAATGGCCCAAAACAAAAGTCACTGATAATGCTAAAATAGCAAAAAAACCCTAGTATACTTTGCAAATTTACAATGCTAGAAGCAAGAAGTGGCTTCCCACTCTAGTCAATACTTAATTTTTTTCCAAAAACTAAACAAAAAAACTTCTTTCTTTACAGAGGATAAATAATAATCAATACTCTGACAGGGAGCAGGAAAAAAAAGTCCAATCTGATCTTTAAATGCAGGGAAACATGAAATTATTACAAGATTCTCAATTTCAGATGCATCTTCCAGTGTTCCACACATGTAAGCACTCTGACATAAAGATTTGTATTTTTGTGTCTCACATCAAACTCATTCCAAAATGAAACTACTTGAAAAAGGTGGTCTCAGTCATTTACTGTGATACTTCCTGTTAATGCTGAAAAAAGAACATTGATATTTCAGAGACACCACTTTCCATTCCCACATCTTCCAACCATCTTCCAAGTCTCCAAACCAGAACATATAGAAAGAAGAACCAAGAAATAAAGAAAGAAGAACTGCCAGCTCAGTATAGCTCCTTTTTTCACCTCATCTATAATACTGAATGAGTTACAAGATCAACACTCGGATAATTATCAGCAAATATGAACCAAACTAAGACTATTGCTCAGGGAAACTTGCATGCACAGGAGTATGCCAGCAAGAGAAAAAAGAAGTCTGCCCTCATGGCATTATCAACACACACCCTACTGAGTACAGATGATGCAGAATTCTGCTAAATTAGTAAAAGGAATTCTTAAAATTTAACACTCTTCCTACATGTTCATTTTAGAGCTCAATGTTGAATTTCAGACTTAGTCTTGTAGTTACAAGAGACCCCAAGTGCTGCCAAATAAGAGATTCATGTAAAAAGCTCACATAGCAATGAAGTTACTCAGAACTGAGTTTAGAAGTAGTTTATACAGCTTATCAGAGAGATCTTGGTTAAAACTCTTAAGTGGTGTTCAACACAATTTCTCAGAAAATGACTGCATCCTTTAGCAATGATGGGGCTGATCTCCATGGTCAGAGTGTAACTCTTATATTAATCTGTGCAGGCAGCATCCAGGAAAGATAATTCCATTGCATAGCTCATGTGCTCTTCTGATTATTAGTTTAGCAAATGTTTAAAGCTGGTTCATAAATTACAACCAGGAATCTACTAACTATATGCAGTTTCCTGGCACAGAGACCAAATGACTCTAAAAGAAAGTTCAGGAAATAATTGCAGAGAAAATAGCTCTTCCCACATTTCTGGCTTGTGCTCTCAACTTTCTTCACCCATCTATAATTTCCTGCTCAAAGGACAATATTTGTTTACTAAACATCTACTATATGTTTCAGAAAATGCATTTTTCATCTCATATGAAGTGGTCCTATCAGAATAAAAGAAATATTTCTAAATGCTTTTGTTTTCAGCTTATTATTAGCCTACAGCATATTCTGTTATGACTCACACAGCACCTCAGAAACTGACAGGAAATCAGAAAAATAATCTACATGAACCTGCTCAGCCCCACCCTTCCAAAAATATTCAGATGACAAAGACTTAGGCCAGTAACACCCTTTACAGTTGCTGAATTCAATCTCTCTCAGTTATGCTCTTGGTACATAACTGGGAATGGTTGTGCACACATAGATCAGTCAAAAATCAAAGCAATGTATGACAAATTGTAACAAAACCAATGACATCAGAAAATTATACCAAGCCTAGTAAATTCCAGATGGAAATTTATATTTTTACATTAATGTAAGAATAAGTCCTTCTAAGTTCACAACAGTATTACAAACAATAATACTGGGTGATGGGGTGGAGGTAGTGTTGGAAGTGAGGACACAGAGTGCCTTCATCACTCCAAGAAAACATTAAATTCTTCCACTTATGATGACATTTGCAAATTTTTCTATCTCACTGGATGTCTATAATCTTTTTTCCAACATAACATCACTAAAAGTGAATCCAGAATTTTATGAAAAATAATTGTTTTTTAGAAGGTATGTTAATACAATACAAAAAAATCTCAAAAAAGGGTATTTTTAATGTAAAAGCTTCTTTTCATTAATCTTACAACAAATTTCAATTCAGATTGGTGGACTTATGCCCTGAAAAACATTGCTTTTAACATGATTCATTTTCTATATGTTGTTCTAAAAGAAAAAGTTGCCATATGTTTGGAATGCCCTAAATAATTTGAAAAAACAACCCTCTAGAACTTAATTTCATGTAAAGAATGAAAAGTACCTCATTTGTTTATACGTTTAATAGAGATACTAATTCTTGTTTTACACTTGTACAATAGAAGCACTATTTCTGTGCCTTTCCCTTATGTTTCCTCCTTTTACTACATCTGAAAAATTCAATTTAGAATGTAGTGGGAGCTGAGAAAATGACAACCTATATGGCTTGGAACAGTTAATATATGCATTATACAAGTAAGCAAAACAATTATTGCCCTTTTAGGAAAAAAACATTAAGATTTTTTGTTGCTGTTCATTGCATTTCAGCAAATGCTGTGAAATAGATTCTTACCTTAACATTTCTAGTGGATTGGTCTCATGCACTTGGTTGCCACACCTGGGACAGTCATTGCTGTCTTCAAAGTGTTGAACAATACAAGTCTTACAAACTAAGACAGAGAAGGAAAAAAAAAAAAAAAAACCCACTTAGACAAAACCCAAATAATATTGCTGGAGTATGACCTAATGATACCTGGTAGCTACCCCACACATCAGAAATATAGAGTATTGTCTTAAAGTAAATAATTACAATGTATCTTATCCCCTTCTTGTTTCTCAAAACCACTGTTAGTTCTGCTCCACTGCGACACCAAGGTCAGCAGCACAGGCTGGACAAGCACTTTAAATTATGAGATATTTCTGCTACTTAGAATTCTCCCAGCATCATAACACATGAAGCCCATAGCCTGTACCACCTTAAAGAGCAGGTTCTCAGGTGGGTGCTGGGGAACTTCCACCATCACCTCAGCTGATCTGAAATAACCTACATCAGTTCAATGGTGTTGCTTGCAGCTGAAAATACTGATTTAAATACTTATTGCAAGAGAAAAGGTCACATAAATTGTACACAGGTTCAAAGTGTTTCCTTTTTGACACAGTGCTTTCCAAAGCAATGACAGAATGTACATTCAACATTTAATATTTGAACCTTTTAATGAAAAATCAGGATCAGGACCATGGCAAGTATCAATAAACCCAAACCAACAACAATGTGAATTGAAAAACTAATCAACTGAAAGCAAACTAAACAAGGTGCTACACTACTGTTGCTTCCAAATGATCAATTACAGACTGTAGATTTTAGTGTCATTTATTATGGAAGCCAAGCTGATGAGAACAAATATGCCTGCTATTATTACTGCACAACAATGTTCTGGATGGAGATAAACTCTACTCTCTTCTTATTATTAATTCACCTACACCGAAATAAGAACTGCAAATTCATCAGGAAATGGACTGAAAAAATAAATGGACTGCTGCAACTGCAATATGCTTTCTGCTGAAACACTAATTTTTTTCATCAATTACTTAAAGAAGTATGAACATCTCTAAACAAGTTGGTAAATTCTAATTATAAGACAACTCTAGGAATCTTGAACTTCCTTTAACAAACAAAGCCTGTATTTGTCTTTGCTTTAGAATGCTCAGAAGGGTTATATCAAATCAGCTGATGCTGATAATGCACACATATTAAACCTCCATGTAGGTGTTTTTTCCAACCGCTTTAAATCACTAACTTAAAGACATTTAACTTTACAGCCCAAGATTGTAAAGGAATTGCAAAATAAGTCTTCTGTCAGTTAAGCTTTTCAGGTGCAGCACCTGATAGCTCCTAATCCTGGTATCTATATTGTGCTGAATTCATTGCTTCTGTCAGGAGAAGGTCAATGGGTTAGTGGTGGGTGAGGACAATACCAATGAACCACCAGCTTAAGAGTCACAGGCTGTCTCAGAAATGTCAGTAGTTGGAAACCTGAGTTTAAAGAGTGTGGGGGAGAAAAGGGCTGAGGAGCAAGTATGATGATGAAATTGTGAAGTCTAACATAGATGCAAATTACTGTCATCTGGAAATTCATGTAAAAGTCACTGAGCTAAGTAACAGAAAAGTTTGGCTTACTCTAGACCTTTTCTAACTTGACTTCATAGAAACTGAGCTTAAAGATAACTCTTTTTTCAATGGAGTTTCATCTGCTAACTCCTATAACAAAGGAAGGAGTTAGTCTTTATGTTTTTGGTAAGCCTTCTGTCTGGTATAAACAGCAGCAGCTCTATGGAGTCTTTCTACCCTGACACCAAGTTAAAATGATCAAGAATAAACAAAGTGGAAAGTTTGTAAAAATGTAACTACAACTGTTCAATACTAATTTCAGAATCGATAAGCTCAACCCCTAACCTTCTCTTATTTGGAAAATGTCCAGGCTGGATGAGGTTCTGAGCAACTTGAACTAGTGGAGGGTGTCCCTGCCCATGGGAAGAGGGTCAGAACTAACTAAGAGTTGGGTGTTCCAGCCCAAACCATTCTATGAATTTATTTTGCAACAGAGACTCAAAGAATTAGCACAAAAATTCTTCCAAAGGAGAAAGGGCTTTGTTTCAATACCAGAGTGATTTGGTTTCTTTTCTGTAAGCAACAGAATTAGCCTCCTTCTGAAAGAATTTCCTTGCATTTTAAAAAAAAACCTTTCTGAAATTCTTAAGAGAATTTAATTCCCTTCACTTGTTCTCAGGATTTCTGCTCCACTCATGTCAGAGAAGTTCTTGAAGTCTGTGATGAGATGACACTGTTCTTACTGCATTCAGTTGTCTTGTAAAGATATTTTACATTTGAGCTTCCTAGGTCTTTTGTTTGTTTTCCAAAACTAAAGGTAAATAGGGCCTATCTGAGCTATAGCTTTCATTTAAACCCAGAAGAAATCTGAAATTATTACTATTCAGAGAACTCCATGCCATCGGATCTGTAACTAATACACTTATTTAAGTCAGATAATTGACTCCATAAAACCTTCCAATCACCAAACACTCCTAAACATAAAGCATGCTAACATCCAAAATAATGTATTTGGAAGAAATATTTATAATATAAACCAATCTATGGAAAGGAACTGAATTCCTCAGTCTGAATACATTTTTGTGCTCTCTTTATAACTTTTGTTTTTCAGAGGACACAACACCATTAGAAGGCATGCATGGTCCAAGAAAGGACCTCATGATTAATGGAGAGCTTCATTTCCAGTGTAGGAAAGGTCTGTGAGTAGAACATGTACAGAGAAGACATCATAAGGAATCAAGAACCTTATTCCAGTCCTATATGGATGCTTCTCTATGCCAATAAACACACAGATCAGGATCATGTCTTTGTACAACCAGCTCAATACCATAAAAATCCCCTTGAAACTCTAAATCAATACTGAAGTAAGCTAAACCAACTTTTGCTTTTTCTCATGTAGAGCTAGGGTGCTATGAGGATTTGCTGACCACAACTAAATGTGATTTACCACCAGGAATATAAGGGTAAAAAATGCATATAAATTCTAGCATGTATCTCCTTCTAGCACATAGGAGATACATGATACTCCTAGTGGGATCATCAACTATATTCAAATATTTTCCTATATGATAGGTATAATCATCCTCTGTTACTCTCAATGTAAAACACCGAACATTTTTCAAAGCCTACTTCTTTGCGGTTTCAGAAAATGGGATGAAATCTAAACATTGGGTGAAAAAGGTAGGCAAAAAGGGAATTCTTAAACACAATTAAATGACAAATATCATTAATTCATCACCTTAGGGAAAAAAACAAACTCCACACCAAAACCCTTCAATGCTTCCAGTACAGGTTAACAAAACAACATGGTTTCATTTGCTTTACTGTAGGTCATGGTAGGGCAGCAAACAGGCAAAAGGAAACTGCTTAACCTAAAAGTACAGTTTGCAGAATTTGGAGGCATATGCTACACATGCCAGTGAAATGAGAACTTGAATTTCATAGTCATACAATGACATTTCAGATGAGACACAATAAAAGTTAAACTCATGTAAGATGACTTTCTATGGCTGATAAAAGTACCCATGTGACATATGCTAATTGGCTGGCTGCATAACAATGCTGTTTTCCAATACACAGATATCTGGTTCACACATTCTTTCAGATCTTCATAATCAGATGAAAAACATAGATACAAGTGCCAAGACTGTGCTGTATGTCACAAACAAACAAAAAAAGGATACCTCTTATGAATATCTACATACATATGTATCCATCCAGGTTGCTGTTTAAATGTGGATTAATGAGGTACCTAAATAAAACTTCATGTTGCATTTTTAAAATAAAGTATTCTACAAGATAACCTTTAATTAGTTAATTGTGGTACAAATTCTTTGTCAAAACTCATCCTTTGAATTCTTCCAAGGATTTCCTCTCTCAAAGTTAATCACTCTGATTCAGTGAGCAAAGGAAGGGCACAAGATATGCACAGCTAGTGGAACATCAAACCCATCTCACTGATGGCACAGAGGTGCAACAAGACATTTGGTATGTTTAATGAAGTATTTAATTATCTACCTTAAGCCTGCTTTAAAAGCACTTACTTTTAGGGAAAGTGTTTGCTTAAAAACAGGACAGAAAACTTCACTTAACTACCTTTACAGAAACTATACAAGTGGGATTACTCTTCTCTTAATTACTACTACCAGACACAGTCACACTAGATTTTCTTTTGTTAAAAGGGAGAGGGAATTTCAGCATGTGATAACCAAGAAAGACCTTTTGTGTTGAAAACTATTTAAAAATAACATTAAGGCCCTGCTACATGCCTTTGACTAAAGTTTTTGCAGGAGAAGGAGTCTGAAGGCAGCTCAGCTTGCTTGTCTGAGGGTGAGAAATTTTGCTGCAGTGAAGTTTTTTTGGGATCTTGTGTTGACAGCATAGGTTTTTAGCAAAATCTGAAAACCACTCTGGTTAAAAGATTATTTGATATTGAAAACTACTTCTCTTGTAAATTTCCTGCAGGGAAGGACATGTCTGAAAGTTCCTAGTCTGCCTTGGTTGGCAATTTCTTAACACAAATACTAGAGAGACCAACTAGAAGCAATGCACCTTTTGATCTGTTCATAAACAGGGAAAAGTTGGTGATGAATACAGCCACAGAGAGCAGCTTGCCTTGAGGTGAGTTGAGGATCTTGAGAAAGGATACACACTTAAACAGCACAGTTAGGACTCTGAACTTCAGGAGATGGGACTTCAGCTCGTTTAAGCAACTGTTCATCAGATTTCCCAAGGAGACTATCATTGGAAAGAGACTTAAGAGAGCTGGCTGAGCTATAGAGTCCACTGCACAGGGAATTATGTCAGAAGAACTGCTTAGTGCACAAGAATTGCTAAGTGCACATGGTTCCTAATTAATATGCAAAAGTAGATCATATTAGAAGTGAAAACAAGAAGGGGAAACAAAAGGATATAAAATCACTATTCTGGCACTTAAAGGTTGGAAAGCCAAGGCCCAGCCATAGCTAAAACTGATGAGAGACATAAGGGAATTGTGTAAGTATGCTAGGAGCTGAAGGAAGCTTAGACAAAATATGCCTGTTAATGAATGAGGGAAACAACTCAGGAATAGCTTATGCAGAAACATTTGAAGTCCTCAGTATCTTTTTGCCTTGGTCTTCACAGGCAGTGCTTGATCCTCCCTGCATACCAGCTTGATTTAGGAAGGAGAGGGATGATCAACAGCCAAGGAGCAGCAGGTTAAAGCTTACTGAGAAAGACTGGATGTATTCCAATCTACAGGCCAGGTAGGATTCACTAAGATGAAAGCTCATCACCATAATCAGGGTGATTATGAGAGGTACCTGATGACTAGAAAAGAGTGGTGTGTTATGGTCACCTGTAATAAAGAGGAGACGGATGGCCCAGGGAAGTGCAGCTAAACAGCCTCCTCTAGCTCACTGGGAAGATGGCAGATTACCTCATGTCCCTTGGAGTCAATTTCCAGCTATGTGAGGGACAAAAATGTAATCAGAAAGTGGCAACAGCAATTTGCCAAAAGCAATTCATGCTATAGGCTGGCAGGTGATGTAATAATAGCTTGTACCATTTGAACAGCAGCTACAGGAGTGACAGAGCCCATCCTCTGCGGAGTGGCAAAGAGTATCACAAGGAGCAATGGTCACATGTTGACATCTGGCAGGACATTCAGAAAAACTAGATAAAGATTGTAGCACTGGTAATGGTTATTAAGAGAAGCTGTGGAGACTCCATGCTTAGAAATTCAAATGTCAACTACACAGAGACATGGCTTGACCTGGTAGAGTGCTGGCAACTAACGTGTCTCCTGCATGAAGTTAGCCTAGACAACCTCCAGATATTTGTTGATGTTTTCAACCAACATTTCTACAATTTTGTAAACAGTCTGTTATTTTTTAAGATACTAAAGAATGCTCTTGAGGAAAGTTTATTTTGCAAATTTTGTAAGTCCACACTATACTAAACAATGGAGTGACTCAGGAGACAGATGATGGGACATGCCCTTTAGCTCACATCCAGCCTGCTTCCATCAGTGGTTCTTAAACATCCCTGACAACTGTGTAAAAGACTAGAAAAAAAGGTTTCAGTCCATAAGACAAAACCATTCCGTTGATAGTAGCAAAAAAGAAATGAAGTACTGAATTTGCAGAATAAGTACTTCTGCACAAACACAACCGTTTCCTTTCCAACAGACATAGGAAAGTTTGCACTTCTGGTACCCAAGTTGCACTTAGGTTTCCCAGTGAATAGTGGAGTTTTCTGTCCAACATTTTCAAAAGCCCCAGCAGAAACATCTCTTATTGAAAAGGCAGGCAGATATTTCTCAGAGCAGGAATATCTTCCAGAAATACAGAATATGCAAATCAACTGCTAATTCCCTGCTGTGGTTACTACTGATCACATTAGTTCCCCTATGATTACTGGAGAACATCTATGTCAATACATGCTTTTCATCTTGTCCAAAGTCATACACTGCACTCCCAGTATCTAATGAATTTACACTGCTTTTTCAACCATTAATACCTGCAGATTTTGATCATTTGTACAACACTGCTTTCAATCATGGCAATTAGTAAGTACAAGACAAATACCAAAGGACAGTTAAAATCTATTTGTATGTATGCACAGTTAAAATCTATGTGTATCTATTTGGACAATACTGAAGAATCATACCTGTACCATACCTGTATTTGAAAAAAAAATTAAAATATTAAATATTTTCTACAAGATAACTTAGCAGAGTACCTCCCTGAATTCTTCCATCACCTTTTTCTTCGCAGACATAAGATTTGCATATCACCACTGTTTTCAAGTTTTAAATTTTCCTTTCCATCACTGTAATCTTTGTATCTTGGTAACTGAAACTAGACTTTGCTTTAAAGAAACACCACCATCTTTCTTGCATTTCTACTTAAGGACCAAAATATGTGGCAGTTTTTTGGTGAGAAGACCTGTGTAACTATATGGCAGCTCAGTAAAATTCATGTGTTCTGACCTGGGAACTAGGCAGTGACAGAGCTGGCTCAGTGAAGAGCTCACAAACTACAAAAGAACAAAAGAAGCAGATGCTGCTGAAACGAGAATGGTCCTTATGCCATTATTGTTTTGCAATAGGACCAAAAGTAAATAAAAAATAAATTATGTAAACAAAAAGATACCACAATAAAAACATTTTTTTCTTAAATCTGATTTCTGATGTAACTATTTTCCCCTAATCCCAACCTTTTAAAAGTTGTCAATGTTCATTAAACTTCAATCATAAAAAATATCTAATACTGGAATTTTTCCAGTTTCTTTAAATGGAAAGAGAATTTAATAATATATTTATCTCTCTCTAATAAATTTACCTCTGTTAAGTACCTCAGTCTTTTCCTGATTCTTTGTTACTATTTCCCCCCTGTATCCAATAAAGGATGAAGATCTTCCTTACCACTCCTTTTCTTGATAATGTATTTATATAAACATTTTAAATTGTCTATTATGGCAGTAGCCAGATTAAGTTCTGGTTGGGCTTTGGCCCTTTTAATTTTCTCTCTTCATAACTTCATGGTGTCCCTGCAGTCCTTCTGGGTTTGACTCCCCCTTCTTCCAAACTCAGAAGCTCTACTTTTCTTACTAAGATCCAGAGAAGGCTTTCTGTACAGCCAGGCTGGTCACCTTCCCTGCCAGCTCATCTTTCTGCACTTGGGGACAACCTGCTCCTGGTGCCTTTAGGATTTCCTTCTTAAAGCACATACAGCCTTCCTGGACCTTCTGCCCTTCAGGACTGCCTCCCAAGGGAGTACATCAACCAGGATACAAAATCTGCCCTCCAGAAGTTCAGGGAAGTGGTTCTGCTAAATGCCCTCCTTACTTTTCCAAGAATTGAAAACTATCTTTTTGTGATTGCTGTGCCCAAAGACGTCCTCCAACTTTCACATCACCCACCAGTTCCTCTCTGTTCACAAACAACAGGTCCAGCAGGGCCTCCCTCACCAACTGTGTCAAGAAGTTATCCACCACCCACTCCAGGAACCTCCTAGACCGTCTTCTCTCTGCTATTTCCAGTAGGCATCTGTTAAACTGAACAAGTGCTAGTGACTGTAAGACTTCCCTCAGCTGCTTCTTGAATGTTTCATCTACCTCTTCATTCTGGTTAGGTGATCCTAACAGACTCCCACCATGGTACCTGCCTTGCTGGCCATTCCCCCAGTTCTTACTCATGAACACTCAACTCTATCATCACCATCACTGAATTCTAGACACTCAAAACACTCCCTAACACACTCCCTGGTGCTACCTCACCAGGTCTCCTTCCTTGCCTATCCCTTCTGGAGAGTTTTATAGCCATCCACTGCATCCTTCCAGTTGTGTGAGTTATCCTGCCATGTTTCTGTGATGGCCACTGGGCTGTAATTTTCCTGCTGCACAGTGGCTTCCATTGTTTTAATTCTCTGTGTGTTTCATATAGTAGGGATGCAACACCAAATTGTAAAAATTAACAGTGAAGACATTAACAACTGCAAGAACAACACTGCACAGCAACCACAGAAATGCCAAGACAAGACTTTTAACTGATATTTGTTAAAGGTTTAAAAATGGGAAATCTACCAAAAGACATATGCTTCCTCTTACTCTTCTTTTAGAAGACTTCAGATGTTATTTGGAAAGATGTCAAATTCTAAAGGAGGTCCAGTGAAACTACTGGCTATTCAGAAATAAATGTAAAAAAAGCAAGCATGTAAATAAGCTTGTGAAAGTAAGATGAGAGAGTTTGACAGGACCCTTCATATGTTTTATATAATTCGTACATGACAATGTATGATGATGTAGCAGGAGCAGAAGACAACCTCAACAACTTTTCCTGAGACAGTTTCATTGAAAGAGATCTATTCCCTACGTAAATATTTTGCCACCTTCAAGTATTTCCCTGCATTGTGCCATGGAACACTGCAGAGATGTAGGCCACTGCTGACCAAGCTAGTGTATCCATCACACATACTGCCAACAGATACATCAGTTTAAGCTTCAAGCGTGGTTATATCATCAAAAGAGCACACCTGACCTAATGATCTCACCTGTGATAGACAGGCCACAGTGATATGTTAGGTGTTAGAGCCAGCACAATCTCCACTAGCCTAGGGCAAACAAAAGGGTCTCTGTGCTCTGCCAGGTCCAGCAGAGCTGACATACCCTCACAGAATGGGTCAGGCTGGAAGGGAGCCCACTGGGTCATCTGGTCCAACCTCTCTGCTCAAGCAGGGTCATCCCAGAGCACATGACACAGAATTGCATCCAGACTGCTCTTGAATATCTTCAGTGAGGGAGCCTCCACACCCTCTCTGGGCAATGTGTTCTAGTGCTTGGCCACCCATATAGTAAAGAAGTTCTTCCTTGTGTTCAGGTGGAACTTTCTGTGCATCACTTTCTGCCCATTGCCTCTTGTTCTATTGTTGGCACTACCTAGATATTTACACATCTTAATGACGTCCCCTCTCAGCCGCCTCTTCCTGAGCCTGAACAGGCCCAGCTCCCTCAGCCTTTCCTTTTAAGAGAGGTACTCCAGACCCTTAGATCAACTCTCTGCTGGACCGGCTCCAGGAACTCCATATGTCTCTTTTACTGTGAAGCACAGAACTGCACACAGTTCAAGATAACCCAGACTACAGACCAGTGTTTAGGAATAATTAAAAATATTTAATGTAAAAATTCAGTAACCAAAAACAAGCACAGTGGTCATATTAAACACATTAACACTTAAAAAAAAACCCCAACGACTTATGAAGGAGGGACTATTTTAAAAAGTATTACTTACAGGTATGGAGGCACTCCGTTACTGTAGTTGGCTTGATGAGATAGCCTTTACAGATATAGCAGGTGATATGAGGATTGAAATCTTTCACCAAGTGCTTCCTCTGAGTAGCCATTCGTGGAGCAGGAAACACTGGCAGAGTGCTTGGGGCCAGAGAAGCAAGTCTGAGAGGCGCTGATGTCCACAGTTCACAAGAGCTGCGGCGCTGCTCTGTGCAGCTGGACTTCGCCAGGCATTTGATCTTAATTCCGCAGGTCTCACTGAGACATGGCTCATAACTCCTGCTCCTGTGCCGGGCGAGTCATTTTCCTACCTGTAACACACGTGGAAAACGAAAGCTCTGTGAACCTGGCCGGACAGCGGTGATGCCCCGGAGGACCAATGTCGCCATGAACTTGGCAGCGTTCGGGGCTGTAATTTACATAACAGCAGCCGCCGTGCGCCGGCCCCGAGGTCCGAGGCCGCGCCCCCGCCCCGCGGGGCTCCGGCCGCCGCCGGGACGGGCCGGGGCCCGCGGTGACAGGTGCAGGGGCCGCGGCCACAGCCCGCCCGGCACAGCCCGCCCCCGCTCCGCCGGGCCGGGCCCGCAGGCCGCGCCGGGCCCGCGGGGAGGAGCGCCCCCCGCCGCCCCGGCCCCGCGGGACCGCGGCCGGAGAGGGCGGCGGCCGCCCGGCTCTGCCCCCGCTCGCCCGACTCCCGTCCCTCCCTCCCGCACCTGCGGCGCCTCCCGCCCCCGCCGCGGCCCCGGCCGTACCTGGCGCAGCCCCGCGGCCTCGGGCGGGCGCCCGGCGAAAGAGAAAGGGAAACGCCGTGCGCCTCCCCCGCTCGGAGCGCTCCCTCCTCCCCGCCGGGCTGCCGCGGCCGGTCCCGGGGCGGGCGGGACGGGCGCGCAGGCGCTGCTCCCGGCCGAGCCCCGCTGCGCCACAGCCCGCAGCGCCGCTCGGGGCGGCGGCGGCCGGAGCACCGCGGGCTGCCCGCGCACGGCGGCCGGACGGCAGCGGGGGCGGCGGCGCTGCCGGCCCCAGGTGAGCGCGGCGGCGGCGCCCGGCCCGCGCCCTCCGCTCGGCACACACCCGCCGGGGCACCGGCGCCGTTTCTTAAAAATAACTTCAGCTTCTGCCCGCGGAAGGGTAGAAGTTAAACCCATTTCTCCAGCCCGCAAACGCGAACACCAAACACTGCACTAAGTTAGCCCGAATCCCGTGAAAATACGTGTGCTTTCCTCGAACCGGGACCGACTAGCCACCGGCTTAGCAAGAGTAAAAGCTGTCTCCGCGGTTCACTGCACCTGCTTTTGCCCCTCCTAGTCACAGAAACCCACCATATTACCAGGTAATTGCCCATAAAACTACTGCTGCCTTAATTTTCCAATTGTACTGTTTCTAGAAAATTTCTTTTATACTGCATATAACAATAATGACAGAAACATAAGGAGACATTTCCTGTATCAGCTGCAATGCCACCACATTACCTGCAACTGTTTTAGATCTTTGCTCTTCTGTTCTGCATTTTGAAATAAATGCTCATTTTGCAGCGGCCCTCCAGTGCACTCCTCCCTTTCACCCTTGTGTAAGTGCTGCAACAGCTGAAGGCTTTAATAACTTGGGCCTGTTTCCGCCATCCAGTCCTACTGCTGTAATATTTACCAGGCAATAGATCTCCATTAACATCAATTCAATAGCTAGTTTGAAACAGGTGCATCAAAAACTGTTACCATTAAAGTTACAGTGCAATGATGAATGCAAGATAAACCAGACAGAGCAATTCAACAGAATTTGAATTATTTTTCCTGATAAAATGTTCTTCTTGTATGAGGTTATTTCTCCACAACATGAACAAAAGTTTATATAGCTAAAAATCTTTTGAAGCAGCATAGAATCATAGAGCATCCTGAGCTAGAAGGAACCCACAAGGATCATCTAAGTCCAACTCCTGTTCCTGTACTGACAAGTCACACGCTAAAGAACACTAAATAAAGAGACAACAAAACTATATACATATCATGGGAATATTTTCATTAGTCACATTCAGTTGGTTTAGTAGAATTTGACTTATTTCAGAATGTGCATAAGAGTGGCCCTGTTCAAATGTAGTTTGATACAGCATTATTAAACTTGCATTGATATATATATACACATGCATTTAAAACATGCAGCTGCTGATGCTCTCCTGGCTATTTCCAAACCACTGCACCTGGTAAGACTTTTTTTTTTAACTAAACTATATTCTAAGTGAGATTTCATAGCATAGTTTATCAAGTGTCCCACTTGAAAAAAAGAAAGAACCCAACATTTTCTAAATGAATTAATCAGCTGGGCTCATGTTTACACAGTAATGGATGCACAGTATTCTATTCAAGCACATGAAAAACTCAGTTATGTCATTCATTTTACTGTGTAGGCCATGCAGTAATGCTCACACAGCAGCTGGGATACTTGCAGACATACGCAACTGGTATTGATGCCCATACGTCATGCTGAAGTCCCTCTTTTAAGGACAAGCAGTCCCATGCCAGGTAAGTGATAGCAAACATGGCAAATTCTTGCCTCATCTCTCCACAGTGCAGGAGCTCAGTCCTGCTGGTGCCAAGTTGATGCTGACTGAAGGTGATAAAAGCTGAGGCTTTCAGCACCTTTCCAGACCACAACATAAAGAGCAAATGAGCAGCAGCACAGAAGACGCTCTCATTTCATTATCAGAGGAAAGTAGATCCTTAAATACTTATGCTTTATATTATCAGGAAGCAAATTATGTTAATAAATGCCTATGAATTAATTATAAATTCAAAGATCGTTAACTCCTAGCACTGCATGCAACAGGTTTATTTAAACATACAGGTCCATATATGTGATGTGAGCACTTTGATCTACTTAGCAGTTCAAAGGTAACAAGCATAGTGTTTGAATCAAACAAGGCATTAATTTCATATTATGAAAGAAACAGAATTAAGAAACGAACTGAGCCCATCAGAGTAGATATGTGCCATTAGTGACAGGAAACATGGTGTCCTGGTTCTCTTGCAAATATTTCCCCAGCTCATCTGGATTCTGAATTTGTTCACAGGGAAAGTCCCAGGCTATTGGGTCAGAAAATTCCTTCAGGGTCTGGCCCATTTTCTCCCATTCCCCACAGCATTCAGGATTTTCCATGCCTGGGTCAGGTGCCTCCTCAGCCCCTCTGGACATCTCAGCCCTCACTCTAGACAAGCTGCAGACTGTATAGAGGAAGCTTACCAGATAAAATACCAGGAAAGTGGTCTCTTTAACATTCAGGGGAAATCAAATATTCTCAAAAGGTGACATAACAGATTTAAAGGAGAAGAAGGAGAGGAAGGGCTGGGAAACCTCATCCCCTACTCCTCCTCTAACAAACTGGGTGCAGTTACCAATAAATCCCCAAAACAGGCTACAGAAGGTAGGAGGAATAAACAACAGACCATGCACATTTTGAACAAACCCCAGTACCTTGGTTAACCCTCTATAAATCATAATCATCATACCCAGCAAAATAGCAATCCTAATCAGTGCCCTTCTTCTCTAAAAGCTACATGTTAGGGACAGTACTGGAGCTATCTGTGGGTGAGAAAACAAGGCTAAGCCTAGGGACCAGAGAGACGTTATCAATTCAAGCAGCATGGCTACTGACTGCTTTATCCCAATACAGGGTAAGTAAAACCAAAATGCAATCAGAACAAATTTTTTTCTACTTCATCAAGCCCCACATTGGGTGCCAAAATATTTGTCCTGGTTTGAGACAAATTTGGGAGGAAACACCCAAGAGGTGTCTCCTCTGAAAAGGCAGATTCTAGCCCTTTCCCCAAACAGTTCAGGAGAAAACCTCCTTGAAAAAAATGGAAAAAAGCTGTTTCTTTAACAAGCAAAGTATTTACAAGCCTGGAAAAATTGATAATATTAAACAATAAAACTTCTCGCTGTTCTGAAGAGATGGCAAATTCAGAGAGTCCTCCTGTGGTTCAGAGGGTTCTCTGTGGCTTGGCTCTTGCTCAGCCTGTCCAGGGCTCAGGCCTGTCCAGGCTGCAGTGCCACTTGGGAGGGGGGTCTGAGCAACTGTCCTGGTGTTCCAGACCAGAGACAAGCTGAGCAGTTCCAGAAAAAAGAGACTGTCCCAGGAAAAACTTTCTTGACTCAGGTCATAGTCGAGAAACCAGCTTAAAAAGCAAAGGAAAGCTTCTGCAGACAAAACTGCACACCACTGCTTCTCCCTCCCTTGGCTCTTGGATCTAGTGTTGAGGCACAGAACTCAACATCCAGCATCAGCAGATGGTGAGAGATACAATACAGTATCATAAAGTCACCCTAGGACACATGGTATGACAGAGCTGGTGATGATAGCCCTCAAATGAGGGGTGAAAATGCAGCTGCTCTCATTTTTCTGTGTTTCTTCAACTTTTGACTCTCATCACCTGACTTTCACTCAGCCGTCCTCAGTGTTCTCTAACACAGTGCTTACTTTTTTAAAAAAGCCAAGTCCTTTTTCACATATATGACTTTCCTAACGCATAGAAATAAATGCTGCTTTCTAAGCATTACCATCCTTGAGGAGCAGTTTCTTGAAATCTGTAAAGAACTACTGTATCATCCTGATGTGAAACAGAGTATTTACTTACATTTAATATCAATAAAATGTATCTTTTGAAAGGAACAGCCAGGACATACAAGAACTTGAGGACTCCACGTATTTCATTAAAGCAGTTCTACCACTTTTTGAAATATACCAATGCTCATTGTCAGCTCTCAAGTAAATTTCAGAGACAAAATAAACATTGATCAATAAAGCCAAATTCTCAGCAAAATTTTAAATGAGTAAATAATACTAACTTTGCAAGAAGATCCACATTGGTACAATGTTACATCCTTATCGAGCTACTCTAGAATCTGTTTCTAGGCAAGTCTCCAACTACCCTCCAGTTATCCTAAGAGTTACTTGTATTTTGCAGATGAAAGAATTACTGAAATCCATCTGAACTAGGAAACTAATTTTAAAAAATCCTCAGTTTTCTTGATAGAAATTGTGAAGCAATCTGAATGGCATTTAGAGAGAATCACAACATTCACCCTCACTGGATATTGATTATCTAGACATCTGATGGACATGCCACTCTACAGCTTTAAAAAACTTGAAATGTTCACAGAATTCCTTAGGTTGGAAGACACCTCTTGAGATCATCTGATCCAACCTGTCTGCTCAAGCAGGGTCAGCTAAAGCAGGCTGTCCAGGACTGTATCCAGCTGGGTTTTGACCATGTCCATAGATGAGGCTGTACACATTCTCTGGGCAATCTGTCCCAGTTTTGATCAACTTCATAGCGGAAAAAAAAATGCTTTCTTGTTATCAGGTAGAATTTAATGCATTTCAATTTGTACCTATTACCTCTTTTCCTGTCAGTGGGCACTACTGAGAACACTTTGATTTCTTCATCTTTATTCTCTCCCATCAAGGAATTATATATGCTGAAAAGGTCCCCTTGAGACTTTTTTCCCTGGCTGAGCAATCCCCAAACTCTCCACCTCTCCTTATATGAGCAGTGCTCCAATACCTTAAACATCTTTGGGGCCCTGTGACTTGCTCCATGTCCTTCTTGTTCTAAGAACTGGACACAGCACTCCATATGTCACTTCATCAGTGCTGCGCCACGGACAGGAAAATCAACCTCCCTCAAACTCCAGGCAACCTACTTAAAATTATTGGATACTTACCCAGGTAGGAAGAAGAGTTCACATATAACCACCTGGCATCTCTTATTTCCACTGTTAAATTCCCAATCAAGCAGAACATTATCTAGAATAGAACAATAATTGGGTTGGCAGGACCTTTGGACATCATCTGGTCTAATGCCTTTGCTCAAACCAGGTCTAATGTTAAAGTTAATTCAGATTGCTCACAGCTTCATCCAAAGAAAGTCTGAGTATATGTAAGGATGGCAATTATACAACCTCTCCGGGCAACTTGTCTCAACCTCTGACTATCCTCATCATGAATTAATTTATTTAGGTCCAGTTGGAATTTTCCTTTCTCCATCTTGTACACTTTCTCATATATATGAGTAATTTACTAGCAGCAAGTAAACTTTACTCTTACTGCCATTATCCAAGTCTTTGCCATAATCTTGGGATGATGTGACATATTTATTTGCTTTTTAGGCAAAGAGTAGTAACATTGTTTATCATATAAAAATAGTAGTATGCCCAGTGTGAAAACTGCCTTTGATTTGATAGGAAACAATAGGAATCAGACTACTCTTATCCCCATCAGTTACTCATGAAAATGATCAGCAATGAGGTTTTGCATTTCTACCAATAGGATTTTTCTTCATCCTCACTAAGCTCTCTATAAGAAGCCATATATTAGCACATAATAGCACTTCTGGGATATATATAGCATTTCTTAATGCTTACTCTTCTTTTATAGCCTAAAGTAAAGTAGCAAAGCAGGTTGCAAAATGCCAACATCTGTATTATTAGGCCATTGACAAATACATAAACAAGAAAAATGCATTCAAGAAATACTTCAAGTGAAAGGTAAAATTGTGTCACATAGTGTTCCAACTGCGTTGAACTAAATTCCAGGAACTTTTTATAAGTAAGAGAAATCATAAGTTGCTACAGACTTTATAATAATTGGCTTCTAGTAAAGAGGAGAGAATCAAACAAGTGACTCCAACAAGGGAAAGATGAGCAGATCTGTATTGCTAAACATTTCCTTAGCACACTGAAACACTGGTCAGCCATAGCACGCACTGTCTCTTCCCAGCTAGGGAACCAGAAAACAAGAAACAAGGTCATAGCAGTGGGAGAGGGACATTGCCAGTGCAAGGAAAAAAAAAATCATAACTCTGAAACAAAAATTGACTAGAAATTGTCACGAGCCTGAAGGAGACAATTTAACTTCAGTCACTTGTATGCAGAGGTTGAAGGGAAAAAATATCTGGTTTAGAACATATTATTAGCTAACCATTAAACATATTGAGGGAAGATCTTGTGACCAGTTTTACATACCTCCCTGGAAACAGCAAATTCAAGAATTGTGATTATAGGCTTCAGAGATATTGCAAGTATAAAAACAACAATCTATTTCAGCAGAATCCAAACTTTTCAGCTAAAAGCAGCTGTAGATTTAAGTGTGATGGGCATATTTTAAAAAGGTATTTATTTTCCTTCTGTTTCCTTGATTATTTTGTCACTATTCTGTATTTTTATTTTGAAGAATATTTTGAATAAGCATGATTACATACTTCAGACATGAACATATTCAGAAACTTCCCAGAGGAAGTGAGATAAACTTAGAAAATTTTACAGACCAAATGGTCTGTTCAGTTACCCCAGTGTCCAACGTGTGAACTGTGATCAGCTGTTGGTTTCTGGTTTGTTTGGGTTTTTTAAAGCACAGTGCAGGTATAAATAGCCCTGTAGCCAAGCTGATTCTTCATGTGCAAATAACCTAACTGACATTATTTTGCTTTAAAGGTAAAAATTCTTTGTTATAGTATAAACTTTGCATTGTGCCACAACACAAGTGGCACATTGGTTTGGGTTTTTTTTCCCCCATAGGTAATTGATTTTTGGTGAAATGAGGTTAGCCTTTGAATTATCAGAGACTGCTCACAGGGGGTGATGCAGTTTCAGGAGGTTTACAAGACATAAAACCAAGATGCTTCTGTGCCTCCATTTGTCTGTGTGCTTGGTTAAAAACCAGTGATCTGTGGTGGAGTTAGGATCTCTGGGCAACTAAAATACTGGTGGTATCCTCAACCTCACCTGGATTTATCTCATGGCATGCTGGCTTCCATGCATTTCACTCTGCTGTGCTACATCTACTTCACCTTTTATAGGGTATTGGAAACAAATGGTTTGTGGTTCTTAGTATGTTCTGTAGGCTGCAATGGAGCAGGCATTATTTCAGAGTTGCCTGATGGTGGAGACCCACAGGCCATGACCAAAGTAGTCTTTTACAGTCCTATGCTTTATATAAATTTCTAGCAGTTCTGTATAAGCACAGAATAAGTAAGTAGAGCAAGTAATGGTGGTGTGCTCTGGTAACATCTTAAAGAAGATACATAATTTGAAACAATTACCTTGGTTCTTAATCAGGTGTTCTCCTTGCAACCACAAACATCTTGCATCATCAGAATTACATTTTTGGTCTCCATTCATTTACTTCACTTCTACTGAAGAGTTTATTAGACTGTCTCTGAATTAATGGAAATCCCGCTTGTGTTGCCATTTCTGTTATTATATAATCTCCAATAATTAACTACTTTACCTGTTGCTATCTGATTATATGCTTCTGCCAGTTCAGTTTCCTTTTACACTGCCCTCTACAATAGTATCACCTGCTTATTCTGAGGCTTCTCCAGAGAAAATCTGCTCTGCAATTAATGCAACTTCAAGTCTCCCTGCTACTCCACAATGGAAAAAAATAAACCAATCAGTGACACTCAGAGCTACATTATCAGAAAAATTCCAGTGGTGTACTCATGCACAGAGCAGCCTGACACAGTTGTCTGCATGGGCAAGACTACGTCTCCTCCACAAACTTCCAGGATCTGTAGGTCACAGAGCAAACACTTTGCCAATTTGATGTATGCCTCCTTCCAGGGGAAATATATTTCTATAACAGTATGAACATAGGTTTTAAGTTTGCTAATGAAGTCACAACATAGTCTATGCTTTTTCACAAGACATCCTAATGGATACTTGCTATAATTATATTACCTTTAAAAAAATCCTTGTTTCTGGAAATAATATATATCCTCTTCCATTCTATACTGCATTGTACACATATATAAAAATACCAATTATAGATAATATTTTTTCCCCTCAAATTATCAAAGCCACTTATATCAACATATACAGCTCATCTAAACAATAACCTAAACTCACCAAATAGTTTTATAGAGTTTCATCTCTCAATTTCCATGAAATTAAAAGACAAATGAAAACAATGAAAACAAACTGTAAGAAGACTCCAGTGACTCCTACTAAAACTGTTACTAACAGATTTTGTTTCTTACAGTTGAAAACTGGCAGGAATGCAAATCAAATTGTATCACACATGTCAAACAGCTTCACAATTATGCAATCAACTTGCACTGCAAATTAAAAACAAGACTTGCTACTAGCTCTTAAGTCAAAACAAATTTAAAACGTCAATAAGCTCAGCAAAAGCAATCCTCAACAAAATCTACTCATGACTGTTATGATGGCAGAACCAGAAAACAAACAGGCTTGAAGGGAGATAGAAAAGTAGCAACCAAATTGCCTCATCTTTTACAAGACAAATTAAGGATATTCACAATGTCTTAGGGAGCTAACTACTCTATTTCAATCGATTTTCAACAGGAGTTCTGTTTGCAGCTCTCTCAAGAATAAAACCTTTAAATTGGTAACACAATGTTGAACGGACTCCATTTCATTTGAACTGCATGGGACTAATTTATGGGTACTGCCACTTTGTCAGACCATTGAAACAGTCAGCTTTGTCTGAGAAAACCTAATGCAGACACCTGTGCATTTAAATTGTAAAATAGAGAATGTTTCCTCTGGATAAACAAAGAGAAAATAGGGGGCAGACCAAGATACCAAGCTTCACATCCTCCTAGGATCTTTTTTGACAACAATTTAACATATATATGTATATAGAGAGTCAAGGTCTGTGCAGCAATATGTTCCATGGATCCTGTCCATCTAATCATATGACTACAATCACTGTGGAATTTGGCCTACTGAGTTAGATAAAAAGCCTTTCCTAAGAAAAAGCAAAAATAAAAGCTCTTTAGGTATTTTAGATGTTTTTAACAGTTCACATTAACAAATGAGAGTCACTGCATGTAATATTTCATTGAAAGCATCATCTTGAAATTCTAATAATTTTTATCCACTATACTAATGGTGACAATTAAGCAAAACTGATACATTTAGTTGATTCTTCATGCGAATAATGTGCTAGTTTTGAGGAGAGACAAACTCAGGATTCTAGCCAGAACCTATTCTCAAGTGAGCAATCAGCCCATAACTTGGCATCATCTGCCAGTTCTGCAGTGACATAGCTTACAAAGTTGACTGCTGGTTTGCCCAACCTTAGTTCCATGACTGCATGAAACTAAAGAAGTTTGTATAAATGGTGTCAGCATGTGACATTATCATAAGGGAGTTTGCTGAAGAAAAGATGTGTAAAACAATTCTCAAGTATGCAAAATAAGCTTGATATTGTTTTTGCAATTACAAAATCCTGGCCTTCAGATTCTGCATGTCTGCATATAAACAGCATATTCTTGATTCATGTGCATTTAATTAGAATGAACACAAAATCAACGAGAAACTGTGAGACCACGTTTACCATCCCTGCATCTTAAACTTCCTCTTGTAGTACTTGGAAGCCTGGATTTAGTGCAGTGCTAATGAGATCATGTGGCTTTTAGCTGACTAGGCTGTGGCAGTTTGGACTCCCTGTTTTTATGGTTCTCGACAGAGCAGGGCCGAGTCTTTCTCAGAATACAAAGAATATACACGATCCTGCTTTTACAAAATTGTACTGCCTGCTGAAGCTCATTCTCACATTTTGAACTTGTCCAGTCTCATCAATTAGACATAACTGTGGACTACTTTGCTACAAAATTCTGAAGGAATAAAATCTTGGTGAGAAATGTAGCTAATACTTCAGGAGATTACATGCATTTGAGTCCAAAATGCATACCAGTACAGGCAAAGCCCTTCTAGAAATCAGGATGTTTGAATACAACAAAATAATACCTGTTTTGGTCCTTAAATATATGACACTTAATGAAAACATCTAACAAATGTACAAATTGGATCATTGTATTAAGAATCTTGTTTTGTATATAGATCAACAGATCTTAATTTCCTCCTCACAATCTTACAGAAATCACTACATTCCTCTGCAGGGGTATCTGTATTACCTGCCATCTATAACATGGCAGATTAACTGTATTTATGTTACATCTTTGGGCCTGGATTTTTACTATCCTGCTTCACTATGCATACCCAGAGTCCATGCAAGCCTACAGTGCTCATTAAAATTGTGACTATCAGCTTTCATCAAGCTTTAGTCTGGAAGTTCATGCAGGAATGTACAGATATATGTAACAGTCACCTCCTTATATCTTAAAAAGGTGTGTAAGTCAGCAGAGAGAATGCATCATTCTTTCGTTTTATACCTCACTGCTGTTTCTGTGTTGCAAGAGTTCCAAATTCTATAGTGACTGTCAAACACAAAGAGATTCTATGAGATGAGATTTAGCACAGATATAGCTCATCTTCAGATTGCCAGCTGACTTTTCACTGTATCAACACACTTGAAAAAGCACAAACATATCCTAAACATTTTTACTTTTTGTAATGAACTTACACATTTTGTAATGAACTGGGCTCCCATAAATGTTAAATACATTTCAAGAATGGTTTTCCAAAGCAAATGATAAACTATGCTAAAGATATCCAATTTCTGACCTTTCTACATTACTACAATCTGTACGCATTTTACTGAGTTTTTTTTAGATGTGACTATTTTCTTCAGTGCTGTAATAACTTTAGGTTCTAGAGGCATGAAGCTAGAAGGTTTTACCTATCAATTTATATGGCAAATCTCACTCCATTCCCTAATCTAATATCCTTGGGAAGCTTGTAAGAGTAAAAGGCATAATACTCTTAAAATTATTTCCCTTTATCACAAATACATAGATGGGAATATGAAATTTTGACAAGGAATTTGGCTTATGAGAACTTGTTGATACATATAACACATAGTCTGCTCCTATCATCATCATGCTGTCTATTTAATAATTCAAAGTTAAATACAAGACCTCAGTTGCCACAGCTCAGTAGGAATAAAATTAAGGAGATTTACATTTTTCCTGCTGAGAAATATGGAATTCTGTCTAATGTTTTATCCTGTGTCTTTTAAACTTGTCAGAAACACTGGTGCCATCATAACCCTCTATCAGTCAGGAACTAAAATATGTATTTGGGGGCTGTGTCTTTCATTATGCATCAACTTACCAAATTCCTGACAGAAACCATTGTTACAAAATATGTTTAAAACAGATAATTTCAAACACAGAATAGCAATTCACAGTTTTACCTGATATACTTAAAATCTATTGTACCATTTTCTTCATTGCATCTGTTTTTCTTAACATTAGTACCAGTGAAGCAATATCTTTACCCTGCCTTTTTCTTTATATATCAGTTAATAGTATAAAAAACTCAAAAACGGTTGAAAACTGTTAAGATGAGGTACTGAAACTGCTTTCTTATAATCCTATTTTATGTTAATGTCCCTCAGTCAATAAGGGATGAATTTCAGTAGAGAGACTCAAAAATACTCCTGAAAAGTAATGCTTTTGGTGCAATTAATGTGGTGCTAACAAAACCACCTAAGATAGCCATAACAAAGAGAAATGGAAAGTGTACTGGTTTGTTGAAGATAGATTGCATCCAGTCACTTTTTTAAAGAAGGAAAAAGCAACTCCATAGTTCGTCTGGATTTTAGGAACACCTGTCCAAATCTTTACATACAATTTTTACTCAGTAAAAAAGTCACTTTTACTATGTTTGTTAGAGCAAACATCCTTGCTATGAACATGACCTTTCAATGGTGTTATTTTCCAAACCACTGTCACTGAGGTACACAGGAGCCAATTTAAATGGCACTTAGTGGCCAAAGAACAATAAACTTGTAACTGTGGGAAATAGTAAAGGTAAGTGGAGCCTCCACCACTGAAAACTTTCAAAACCAAACTGGATAAGGTCATGAGCAATCTCATGTATGGATCCCACTTTCAGTAGGGGGCGTGGAATAGATGAACTCCAGAGATCCTTTCCAACCTCAGTGATTCAGGGATGCTGTGAAATACCAACCAGAATTACTCAATAGGTCAGGAATATGTTCACTTCATGCAGTTTTAGGCTACCTGCAAACAGAAAGTGTATAAGGTGCTGGCCACCCCAGCTGAGTCTGAGCTGTATCAGAGGCGAATGCCATGGTGAGTGCTGGGTTGCGGTCTCACACCATGACTTTGGTCTCTCCTGAGACCAGTGGTTACCTGGGATATACCCAAGCCTGCACTGCCTCTGTCACCTCCCTTGTCTACATTACCCATTGGGATCCACTGTGCTGAGCATCATAATGTCAGCTAAACAAATCCACTGGGTTCTCCTAAAGATCAGTACAGATTGGCATCAGATTGCACTGCAGATTTGTGTCCATTCCCATTTGCTCCATGATGTGTCTAAAGATTTTAATTATGAAAAAGCTACTAATTTAAGGACAAAACTACCATTATAGTAAGCTTCCTGGAATAGTGCATAACAGCAAAATATACAGTCCTGTTAAACTGGGTTAATGGCTGCTTTGCATGGCCCAACTTCCCTCTTTTTGCCCTTCATTCAAGTTTTTCTATTTCTTGGCTCCCTTCTGCATTCCCCTGCTTCTGTGGGTTGCTCCATTTCTTAGAGGCACTAAATTTTAACTCAAAATCTGATGAACAAATGTAGTTTCCTGAGAAATAATTGTGTTTTCAAAATAGTATAGCTTTGGGGTAGAGATGTTATTCCATATTATTTATGTAACAGGAGTCGAAATTCTTCTTGAAGAGGAAAACTCAATCTCAAATTGCAGATGTCCTTTCACAGTACAGAATTCTTCTCAATCAACTAAGTTTTATATTCAGGTCACTACTTGACTTTAGAACACCTACAACCCAACTGTCCTAGAGGAGACTGCCATTCCAGAACTGGGTAATTCAGGTTGGAAATGGGCTCTCTGTAGAGTGTGGTTCAGGATGAGAATAAGGGTAGCCAAATTTAGGGTCCAGGCTATGTATTATCACAGTCCCACTACAGGGAAATCTGGGCAAAACTCCATGGACTCAAGCTTTAATTAGGTCTGTTTTCTGCTTTTCTGAAAGCACCAAGGAAATCATACACTTTGGGAATTCTGGGGCAACTCTCAACTAGTACTGCCCAGTAAAAGAGCTCTGTTAAGCAAAACGGCCACAGAGGCATGCCTTTTGGTCTTCTGTGCACAAAGGAAGAGCCTGTGTATTTTGGGGCAGAGAGGGCCAAGGGAAGACAGAGGATGGAAAATCGTTGCCTCTACAAGAAAATAAATCAGAAGAAAATCTAAAGCTTGACTGCAGTATTTAGTAAAGGAGTAAGACAAAAACTGTTAAAAAGAAAACAAATTGTTTTTTGAAAGGGAAAAGCAGATCCATTCTTTGAACTAGTGAACCCCATTAATAACAGAAGTGAGCAGATATATCAGCATAATTTAGTCACACAAGCTCCAGGGCAAGCTGGGTCCCATTTACTGAAACACCTGACAGTATTTTTATTGGTATTTAACAAAACTGGCTAGATTACATTTAGGGCAAATATATCCAAATATATCCATTTAGCTAATACCTTCAGCTGCAGTGGAAACATACCCTTTTGAGAGTCCATCTGCTCTAAAATGTCTACAATGTAAACTGTATTAAGAAAAGGATGCATTACTGAGCCTGTTTTATATAAAGACTAAAATATTTCTAGCTGTTTCCCAATAATTTTTGATGTCAGCAACACAGGAAGACATGACTGCCTAGGAATTAAACCTCCAACTCTCAAATTCCAATACAATGTGTTAATCACAACATTAGTCTTCATCTGAATGTTAATTTGACATGCATTTAAACCAGACAGCTAATCTCTGAGGTGAGATATTTTATTTAAAAAAAAATAGCCATACTGAACATTCAGCCTACATTTTGGCTTATAAGCTATTGATACCAGCTCCTGAAAATAGTCAAGATATTGGCAGATAGTTTTAGAACAGGATTGGTAAAAAATTAAGAGTTAAGTCTCAAATTTTCAGCATATGGAAGCAAGTAAAACATTTTGCAAGATGCAGTATTTGAAGATAAAAAGCTGGATTCTTCAGAACTTCATGTCTTATATAGTGTGTATCTGTATTTATAGATACAAAATTTTATATGCTTGCGACTGAAACAGAACTTTTTGTTTTAATTGCATTTTTGAATTTGGTTTTAAGCAAGAGCAAATGATCACTTAAGATGGCTAAGATTCAGACCCATCAACTCATCTTTTTCATACTAACAAACATTTCATGAACATGAATATTGCTGTTTACACAGCCTAATCCCACACAATACCATCATGACTTCCTGAAACAAGTTATTTTTATGTCTCTATAATGTATTTAAATGTACTTTTACCTCTGCTGTGATGAAGAGATTGTTTGTTAATACACATCTAGAGTTAATATAGTGTTTTACAGCTATACATGACTTACTAAAAAGGAAATAAAAATGCACAGTTACACTCATTTACAAAGCAGCAGTTAATATCAATAATCACTGAAACAGAAATACTGTCTCGTTTTATGTTTGTAATTAACTGAAAGTATTTTTGGTTGGAAATAGAAGAATACTATTACAGATTCACTCTGCAGTGAGGTTAAATATAATATCTCCATCATTGCCCTGTTTGCAGTGTGGTTAGAAATGTGCTTGTAAACTACTCCCATTCCACACATGCACAAGTACCACAATCTCCCAATAACCAGGAGTGAAGACATCAAATAAAGGATACCATCAGTGCCCTCAGTACATTGATAACTGGGAGAACAAAGTGTCACTTCTTCTAACTCCTGTCATTCTTATATGAGAAAATTCCAGTGCATTACCTAAGACAAGTGTGCTGATAGCCTGTGGACTATTCAGAATCAAAGTGGTCCTCTGGTCTACTGCTCTGTTCCACTTCTCAGTCCTAAAGCCACAAAGATGCCCTTATAGTCCCAGGGGTGTTCTGTTATATGTTTGCTTAGGTTGTGATCACTGCACAAGCAGAAACTGCTCATTTGAGACTGCCAAATTTGTGTTCTTTTTCTAGCCCCTTCCTCAGACCTCCCAAACCCAGGATGGTTAGACACTGTAAGTATCTTCTATTCTGTCTAAAATACTTCCAATACTTCATAAGCTCTCAAGCAAACTCTCTACTTCACAATGGAGTCAGGGACTCACTTCACTAGCATTTGAGCAGAGGTCAAGAAAGAATAAAGTTTTCACACAATATTCAAACATTGTTATGTAAAGAAAACTACTCACATGAGGAACACTAGGCTGCTTACATCCCTATGGACTCTGTGTCAACAAAAATAACTACCTTTTTTTCTCTCTATTCCCAAAACAGCACTCAGAGTAAACCTGCAAAACTCAGTAGATTCCAGCAAAAAATTCAGTTCCACCAGACTAATGCCAAATATGATCTTTCAGATCTCATTTCTCTAAAAAAGGAACGCATTGTGTTAGACTGGAGTAGGCACAAACATAAGACATTCAGTCAAAACATCCAAAAGGCTCCTGCACAAGAAAATTGATACTCTAGTAGAGAAAGTTGAGGATTATGTAATGCACACAACTGTATAAGTAGTCTGTTTTCTGCAGTGAGAGGAATGAAACAGAGCATCTACTGACCTAAATACAAACTTTTTTCCAAGACAAACAAATTCTTATTTTTCAACTCTTGAGCAACTTCCATGGGATACAGAAATACATACCTTGAATATCTTTTATGTGCAGATTTCCTTCTCAGTCTGAGTTCGAAATATTCATCTCCCACACCACGTGACCTATGAAATGTGTTCAAAAGCACTAAGGTTATCTATAAAATACTGTGTTCCTCCTTCCTGAAAATGTCTTGTTATTCAGGTGCTCTCTATAGTTTTTTTATAGCTTAAGTCTCAAATGCTTCCTAAGTCCTGCTAAATAACTACACTGGGCCTGGCTAGGACAGAATTAACTTTGTTCCCAGTAGCTCATACGGTCTTTTAGTTACCTGCCCAAAACAGTGCTGACAGCACACTAAGGTTCTTCCTATTGCTGAGCAGTGCTTGGCTGGCACCCAGGCCTTCTCTCTTTCTCACTCCCACCACAGTGCAGACTGTGGGCTGCAATACACTGGTAGAGGATACAACCAGATGATCTGAACTGAGCAAGGAGATAATCCATGCCATGTAACACCATATCCAGTCATGATAAGGAATAACAGGGGCCTTAGGGATGTTAGCTGTCATTTCCTTGGAACTGGCTGTTCATCAGTCTTCCTGCAGGATGTGGACAGTAACTGCCTTTGCCCCACTTGTTTTGTTTCCTTCCTCTCAATCTTTCATCTATCCTTCACTTTATAAACTTTAAAACTTTTTTTTTTACCTCAACCCCCACATTTTCTTAGTTTTTCTCTTCCCTCATCTCATAGGGGTTTGGGGTGAGTGAATGAGCAATTTGTGGTGCTTAGCTGCCCATTAGGCTTAATCCACAAAAACAACATAATAAACAAAAGGAATGATTTCCCACATTTCTGTTGTGCTGTCTGGTGAGGTATGAGTAGGTGTTTATGCACACTTGTGACTAAGCCTGTATTTGTGTTACAAGCTGATATAGGCTGTCCCATTTCTCCATGGCCAGATGCAGATGGGCATGGTATGACATGACCAACATGCCTGAGGGATGCAAAGAATGCAGGAGTGGGCTGGGTGCCAGATGAAGTCCTTACCTAGGCAGCATCCAGCTCAGTTTCTAGTTTGCCTATAGGTCAATTAGCATAGTGAGAATAATTCTGTGTAACGCTATACATTGATTATGAGTTGTCAGCATAAATGCTGTCAACGGACTTGCCCCAAACTAAACACAAAAATTCTACCAAACCATAGCCATGAACTGCACATGCTTCTCACCCAGGGAGAGAATGTGTGAAAAGACTGTGACAGATGTTAGGGACATTGTTTACTATGCTGCAGGAAGATGTTTCATTTCTATGGTAATAAATACTTTACAAGAAGCCATGAAGATTTATGGCATAATCTCAGACATATATTTATATCAAGCTATTAAATATTTTTAAGACTGGGAATGTACTAGATACAAATGATAGTATTTTTGGGTGTCATCCCACTAAATACTTGTTGCTTTTACTGCAATTCATAGAAAGGTACCATTTGTATTACTGAATATTGTTCATGTCCTCTCACTGAGCACTAAAATGCTGTATTACATCAAAAATAAAAAACACTTTGCATTAAATTTTCATACATACATTTTATAGGTAAAATAGAAATCCAATGTAGAGTCTAAGTTAGAAGTCATTACAAGCAATTTTCCCTACTGACTTTAAGGGGATTTGAACCTGTGGCTTTTGACTCTTAAAATAAACACTACATTACTGTCACATATGAAAAATATTATGAATAGTGAAGAACTAGTTTAATCTACTTTTTGGAGCACACTGAGAATCTCCTAAAGGAGTTTAAAGATTACTGCACATCTGAAGTAAAGTTCTATCTGCATACCACTGAAGTATTGTGCAAAGATGGCTTAAAGAATGTGGTTATTAAAAGGGAAATTTATTGATCATAACAAAATATTTCTTTTCTGTCAGTGGTCTGAAAAAATTTGCCACAATGAAGAGAAGGAGCCTTAAAGATAGGAATCCTGTCTTCTTATGGTTCCTAAGCATATGTTAGTTTTCTTTACACAACATACATCCCTGTGTTACTTTAGGGAAGCTGGACATACAATTCCACACAATATTTATTTCCTCTAACCTTATTTTAAAAATAAATATGAGCTATTCAATCAAGTCTGATTTTCTTCTTTCTGAAAGAATTCTGGAACGCTGATCTTGGACCATTCTGCACTTTAGCTGGTTTGTTTTTATTAATGGTTAAAACAACACATCTTTGCTAGGTTTATTTTTAAATAACATAAAAATAAAAATAGAGAAGGGCTTAATACAGAACAAACAAGGAACAGTATTTTTACAGAAAACTTCATGGTTAAGCAGATGTCCAACCTACTTTGAGACCCACATGTTATGCAAATACAGTACATAGCTCTCCCTTGTATCCCAGGGCTCTCTTTTGCAGAGCAGCTGTTGCTTTACTTTCCACATACTTTTTGAATACTACTCATCCAAAAAGAAGATAAAGGACCATTTAAAACTTACGTAGTCAGGTATTTTACAAGGGACCCTATCAAGCCTTCATAAAGTGCTGACAAATCACACTAGATATGTTGCACTTTGGAAATGTCTCACCTGATTAATGTCATCCCGCTGTCTTTTTGTTATAGATGTCTCTGTTCTGCTTTTTCTGAAACAGCAATCTGAATTCTGGAGAATTTCAGGTAATTGCACAAAGAACTCTCTGCCAGGACTGTGTGCAATTAAACTTCCAAAAGTTACAGCAAAGACTGACTGCAAAACCTTTACTGTAATACAATCAAGTAAAAAAAGGCCAATCATCTAATCTGAGTTGCACTAAAAATATTAATTTTCTCCTGAAGTTTAACAGATTATTTTGATTAAAGCATCCTTCTTAATTTTCTATTGTAAAGAGAGATCTAAAAATCATTACTAGTTTCAAATGTAAAAAAAATTCAAAAATACTTAATAGTAATCTGAATTACTCTGGTTTCTATTACCTCATTTGCTAATATACAGTAATTTGATTTTCTTTTAATCAGCTAGACTGAATAATCTAGTTTTAAATATGACTTACTTTATCTCAAATGTTTCCATTTAGTTCATGAAAGATAATATCAAGAGATGGCTTGATTACTGCCTGGAAGTGCTACCTTAGCTTTACTTTTACTAAGCCGTGCCCCCAGCCATCCATGATAAAGCATGTGTGCCAAGAACCCTATCATTCTTTTAGGTTTTCTCTATACAACTTTCAAGATTTCTGCATCCTTCTTGATGTGCAATTGCCAGAATCAAGTTCAGAATGAGTGATGATCACAGCATTAAAAACCACTGAATCAAAGTAATTCAACAACTGCTTGATATTCCCCTTGTCCATTCATCTAAGACTACCTTCATTCTTTTGTGTCCCCTTGACACTGGCAGCTGATTATACCATGACCCTTCAAAACTCCTTTAGAAGTCTGTGCTTTGTGAGGGAAGAATGAGGCACTCTGTAAACAGAACCTACAAATAGTTTCTACATAGTGGTTTCTCTTTTGCTATCTATCCTATTCTTCTATTTTATTATCTTAGATCTTAGCTCTGGAATATGCACATGGAAGTGTATAAGACTTCTCTTTGAACTCATCTGATGTCAGGGAGCTTAATCACATTTATATGGAATATATCAATTTTAGAATTACTCCCATGTGATATTTTCTGCTGTTTCCCTCATGAACAACTGAACACTGCAGACTTATTTCTGCAGGTTTTAAGTGTGGAAGGACATGAAAGCTTAGCCTTCCCCATTTTCATTGTTTTGCTTCCACCTCCTTCAGGATGCTTTTTTGCTTCATAATTAAGCTGACTCTAACATTTGAATCAAATGTCTGTTGTAGAGAAATCATTATTATATTCTTGTAAGAAAACTGCCACATTATGTTTCCATTTCATTTTTACCAAAGCACTGGTTATTACTCAAGGGTCTGTGTCATTTTGTTAAACTAATTTTTTCATGAGTTTCTCCTCTCCCTGCTCCCTGTTCTTTTTTCTGGCTGCACTGAACACAGAACTAACAAACTTCTGGTAGCAGCACTTCACACCAGCTGTAGTTGGCACTTAGAAACAGTGAGATCATGGCTTGAATTGCAGTGCAGTGAATACTGAACAGGTGTTTTTGTGGAAGTACACCTAGGACATAGGCCTGGAAAACATACACAGAGACCTTCCAGTCTTCTGTCTTGCAATATCGAAGTCAAAGGTTTTGAAATTGTACCAGAAAGTTCATCTACATAAGATTAAAAACAATCAAGCCATTTCTCTGGGATTAGGTGCCTGATTCCACTCAGAAAACTTTTAGTCTAATGAGTATTTACATAGCACAATTCTGGAAATAATTAAAAGCAAAAGTATTATGCAATTTTAGTGGAAGTGAAAAAAGAGCAATTAAGGTTTTCTAAATTTAAATAAAATGCATTGTGTTTTAACCATCTGATTTTAAATGCAAGACCCTTTTTCTTGCTTTGTGCAAATTCACAGATTTAAATTTCGAACTTCTGCAATAAGTATAACGGATTCAAATTGTGGGAATGCTTGCTAGTGCCTTCAGTGAAAACCGAGTCAGAAATAGACCAAGGTATTTTCCAGGTAAATAATGATACAGCTTTATTTAAATGTGTGCAATATTTCGACATTTTTAGTGTTAAAAAAATGAATTGTCTTTTGATTTTATATTGTGGAGAAGAATGCATTTCAAGTATTATTTGAAAATGGTTTTCCTTCCTACATCTTAATGAAGAAAAAAAATCATACTCAAAACATTTTCAATAGTGGCAAAAAATCTAGCACTAGAAAGTTGACCTGACTTTTTGGCTAGTTTCCATATATAAAAAGTTTTCTTAGATCTAAGATACTTCATTTGGTTAAAGGATGAAACATATCTTAGTAGATACAATGTACAACAGAGTAGGAGCTATGCTAGTGAGAACCCATTTAAACATAGTTTTTCTAGTAAAAAGTGATCTTTGCCTAGCTGAATGAAATATTTTACATGCTATAATCTATGCTAAGCGAGGTTTGTCTTGCAGAGCAGACAGTGACCTGAATTCCAAGGAAAATATTTAGAATTTCATACCAGAACTTGAACTCTAGATTCTTCTCAACAATCCTTCTGTGATTTCTTTTCAGCATACACAGGTTTCTTCTTATTCCAAAATTTATCTTCTACTTGGATTTTGATCAGTTCCTTGTGTTTGTGAAACAAGAAGGAACATGCAAAGAAAAGAACAAAAGACAATGAAAAAACGCACCTCTGAATAGGAAGCCTTGCTAACTCAGAAGTGTTGCAGAGAAAAGCACAAGCATGAGACCCAAAAACCAAATGACTATAAGCATTTGCTTAGACAGCAACTCCAGCCCCTGCCTCGCTTTCCACCCCATCAAATGAAAATATTTAGCACCTATTTTCTTACAGCAATACAGCTCTGAAGAAGACTCTTAAGTCCAGTAATGTCTGGTGCAGGTAATTGCAATGCAGTTCACTCCTGCAGGGACATCCTAACAATGAAGGTACTGCAAAGATCTGATCTACTGCCTTTCCTCTAGAGAAGGAATACAGCCTAAACATCTCCTCCTGCACCTACATGTGCTCTGAACAAATAAAAGCACAAGTTGTAAAAGAGATTCTTTTCAAAGGCTTTTTCCTGTGTTAGAACCACTCAAAAAAGTTCTGGAGTTCCTGGTCATATTACACTGATTAATTTTGGTACACAGGACAAGAGCAGCAATTGCACAGTCAGCAGTTGGATTTCCATGCCCTGTTGAACTTAAATGGAATCACTGCTTTCCTTGTATTTGGTGTAGGTCCAGAGACTGAGGCCTGCAGAGCTGGTGACTTCCAAGGGAATGTTGCTCACGGTACCATGATAAAATGAACACTAATGGAACATCAGGTTTTCTAGTCACTGTTTAAAACCTGTGCAGCCCACAAAATACTTAGGAAAAAAGTGATCAGAAAGAAGTGACTATAGTTTAGCAGTTCAATTAGCTTGTGAGATGCAATGTAACACTTCATGCAACACCACTGTCCAGTATCTGAACGGATGATCACAATCATTAATGCCAATGTTCTACCACTCTTACAGCAACACCACACTGAGCTGTCAGATCTACTCTAACCTACAAAGAGCTCCTGCAAAACTTCTGAGGCTTCACTCCTTACAGGATGCCCAACAATGTTTATGCTTTTCTTACTGGTAGGAAAGTACAGGAATCAACACTTAACTGTCAATCACAACTTTCAAGGAATGTGAGGGTTTATTGCTGTGAACGATATAAATTTCACCTACTCCAATAAGCACAATTAGTAACATCACACTCACTGATGCATAAGAGAAGGCTCTGCATTTTCCAGGTTCAAGTATTGTGGGCTTCTTTCTATTGTCCTAAACTTACGCCAGTTCTTCCCTAAATTCTGCCTTTCTTCATGCAAATTCCATATTCAGAACTCATCTATAGGATCACTACCACAGCTTCCTAAAAACACTTTCTTTAATGAAGTATTTTTAATGAATCTTGTTTGTTTTAAAGACAAGAAAAGTTGCAAGATGGTTCTCCTAGCAGCAAGATGTGTCTGTGTTGGAAGCTGACTAGAAACCATATTCTAGTCAGGGTTCTGTTCAGGGTAAAACCTAATGGTGTTACCATGGCACTGAGCCACAGCCAATACACTCTGTCTTTATATTACACTAAACATAAGCAGATATCTTCTCAGTTTCTTCAAGCTCGGGCAGCAGGAGCTTACATATGCTTAAAAATTACACAGATGCACCTCAATGCATAATTCCTTTAAGAAATAAAATAGCACCTTTGTACTTCCAAGCAGCACACCCAAGTATGTTATGGAAAAATATACCTGAATGACTGATGTCTCTCCCTGAACTCAATTTGTCCATTATATTCCTTTGTTTAAATACTCAACCTTTAGACAAAACCAATCTCTTTATATATATATCCATGAAGCCAAACTCAACAGAATTCCATACCTAAATGGGCCCTGCTGAGATCATTATAACTTCAGTAAAAAATACAGATTTCAAAAGAATTGCAGAGAAAGAAAATCTGTGCCTTTGCACATATGTGAACTGCAGCACTGGTTTTAACACTATATTTACTACCAAACAAATTAGTATAAAAGACAGTTACGCCCTTTTTTAGTATTTTACTCCCAGGTGTATCACACACAGCTATACCCACTCATTCCCCCAGTATTTCAGTGCTCCCCAAATAGTAATAAAAGAATCTTCTCCACAACCTATTCAACAAGACAACTCTGTAAGCCATAATTTACAGATACAGAAAAGGGAGACAGAGAAGTCTAAGTCCAAACTGTTTCAAGTACTCTTTATTTCCATACACCTGATGTTCAAAGGTTCAGCTTTTCAGGACACTCAGGACTGAGTAAATAGCTGTTTCACACAATTTTGATTGTACTGGTGATGTTGAAACAAGGGCAAATTTGGCTGCATGTGTCTCACAGCTGTTAAAAATGAAAGGCCATCTGTGAACCCCTGACCTATATTACCTACCCAGCAAAAAATAGTAATTTAGTATCCAAGACAGGCAGATACTATTCCTCCAAGGCAGTATTCAACTTCCCTGAGCTGACTATCCTTAGTCTTCCGGCAACATTCCTCTCATGCCCATTCTACACTCGCCTGCAGGTGATAAGGGGATGCTGGGGAGACAACCTTTTAAGAACAGAAGTGAGAAGCGCTACAATGGATAAATTACAAGTCACACCAACAACCTAAAATAAGAAATGTCCTAACATTTTGGCCCTTTAGCTATATTAGAACAGTTTAATTTTTATACTTAATCATTCCCAAAATACAGGAATTCTCCTGCTGAGTTACTATGGCTCCATGCAGTCTAAGCTGTCAGCAGTTTGACTTCTGCACCTGTCAAACAGACTTCACCTTTGTGAATAAACAGAATCAATACCAAGCCAGAAAGCACTGAAGTGAAAAGAGCTGTTCAAGGAGGAACAAAGAAAGGGAAAGTTCTACTCAATGACTTGGCTGCAGATACTGTCTTCGGAAAATGTCATGGGCAAACTCCCACCAACCTCACCTAAGAACATTTATAAACATAGATTATTTTTTTCAAAGGCTTATACTTAGATCAAACACTTCTATTTTCACAAGAACAGGAAAAAATACATTTATAATAAAGGGCAATAATCAAATCTGAGGTCCTGGCTTAATGAAAACATTACCAAAACATTTTTACACTTGGCAAAATGACAACTACTCCCTAATCTTGTTCTTGGATTTATTAAATAACTGACAATTTTATAAGCAATTTGAGGCAAGGTCTATTGTAACTTAACTAAAGTAAGTACAAGCAGTACTTGTGGTTACTCTGTCTACAGGCATATTCAATACTGGCATAAGTCAAGTGGATAAACTGAAGCTAGAGTTACAGCAGTTTGCAGTTTGCATCAGCTAAAGCTAATGTTTCAAACTATTTGTATTTTTATGGATTCCTCCTTTGATTCATGAGAGTCCAGACACTTCCATTGAAAACATCCAGTAAAAATTACATGGTAAGTAGCTATCATCCCTTGTAAGAGGTTTCAGTCAGTATATTACCTGTCAGTGTTCTCTCATATTACCCACCCACTTCAAAACATGGAAATTGTAAATCCAAAAGTCCAATGTTTGGCAGATGTTGGCAAATGTTCTTTATTTATCAGATATGCTTGAGAAATCTAGGTGTAAAACAGCTGGATGGAAGGAGTGGGGAGGGTTCTCTTCTGCCAAGAAAGAACTCAGATGCAGAGTTTGTATCTCATAGTCCAGAACCACAGAACACCAAACTTGCTCCAGCAGTTCTTGTCCATGTGACCCAAACACACTGCCAGTGCAGCAGCCTAGCAAGCATCCAAGAAAGGAAGACAAGAGATTACCCTCAGTAAATATTAAAGAACTGTTTTCTTCATGTATACTGTTCTATTTATGCTATTCTCTCAATGTTACCCACATATTAGCAAAGACTTCCAGTGCCAGAATGAAACCCCCACTTCTTAGTCCTGATCACCAAATCAAATGTGGAAATGAGGGTTCACAGATCTTCTGGATATCAAAAATAATAGACTTAACTGGAGATACTGTCTCTAGTGTGTGGTGACACTCCAGCTACAGCCTTCAGTGTTCTGGTGGGAATGAGCTGTTTTCTTTCTGCCCAGGACAGAGCACTGCCTCAGAATTTCTAACCATACTAATGTCCCCTGTTTTATATAGGTGATAACCACACTTTTCATCAAATGAGCTATTTCATTGCTATAACTGAAATAAACTTACAGCAACTGTTCCAAATTTGGCCTAAACCTATGGTTGGATGAACAGCAGAGCTGATCTAACCAACCAGCTGTACCAAAAAGAAGGGAAGCACCACTCTGGAGCTTGTTGATCCATCTGGAAGTCCATTTAATACTCTAGAGCAGCAGAAAACTTCTCTCTAGTTTCTTGGTGGTTTAGTTAAACCTAATTTATTTGGGGTTTAATGACTGCCAGGGCTCAGAGAGCACAAGCCATAGCAGCAGCACTTCCCTTGCTCTAAGTAGTGGCTGTAGATGTCTTCTGGAACTGCAGCCCTGGTTCATTGTTTGCTGCTATTACTCAAAACCTGAAAAAGAGTTTGCATGCCCAACAGTTTGTGTGTTTTTCCCTATTGTACTAGTGGATGTACCTGAAGCTGTTACACCTGGAGAAGCCAGATGTTAAAGTAAAGCTCCTCTGTTACAAGTCTCACTGGTTTCACCCAGCTTCACAAAAAATAAACTGAAGGAGCTTCTCTGCAATTAATGGTAATTCTGAATTGGAGATTAATCCCATGGAAATTTACATTTTAATTTTTCAGGAATAAATACACAAGAGTTACACATCAATAGTAGATTTTAAACACTAGCCTGTGTAAGGCACCAACTGCCACTGAGTACATCATTTCAAGTAAATCTATTTGCATTCTCTGATCACTACCCACACAAAAAAACCCCCACTTGTACTTTTAGTAAATATGTATTTGGGATGAAAGCATTAAAATTTACTTTATCTATGATATATCAAAAGAGTTAAGATGGAAAGCTGAAAAATATTGGTTTGATTAAGCAGCACTTCAAAATCACTTCGTATGCAGGGAAATTCTACAGCCAGAATCAACCAAGAATACTTACTCAAAATATTATTTATATCATATAAAGGATCTTTTGTCTCTGCTGCTAGTACTGATGATTCCTCAAAAAAGTAAACAACAATTTTATAAAACCATGAAAGAAAGAAACATCTTCAACTTCATTCAATACATATATTGGCTATTTAAGAGAGGATCTTTCATCTGAAAGAACTGTGTTTTCATTATGAAATTAATCAAGAGTCTAGTTTCTTACATATTCCATTCTTCTTCTTAAGGAAGGAAATAAATATAACTACATTTGCTTTAATCAGTGGCGACACTTCTCTAAGAATCGCTCAAGACTTTTATCTCAAGATCTACTACTTTTTTTTGTGGCAGAGAGAATTTCTCTGTCTGATCTGATTAGTAGTAACCAGCACTGAAATCTATCTCCAGAATACTTAAAATGTGGATTCCTTTACTTTAAGGTACTTTGTTTATACACAAAGACTTTAATAGATCTAACACAATGCAAAAAATCAGACTGAAATACAAGGGGTTCCCCAAGAGCTTGTATTTCAAAAACTAAGATGTAACAACAGGTGAGCAAAACAAGTGTGTAGGGTGGAGTTTGAAAGATGGGAATAACAAACCAGATGTGAGAGATTTTACAGCAATTACAAACTGGGGCTCTCCCTGCTGCTATCAGATTGTACTCACAGATTCAGCTGACAGAAAAGAATTCTGTAACACTGCCATCGATATCATGCATGTAATGAGAATCACAGCCATAAATCAGGAAAATATCACTGTTCACCATTTAGGTCTCACTGCTATTCCTTGCTACATCTCCACTGGTATGCTGTGTGTGGGAAGGGTTCTTTCTGATAAGAATTGCCATATAACACAAAGTGGTTTTCCTCCTTGTGGAAGGACCTATGCTGAAGCTGAGCAAAGCAGCCACCAAAGGCATCCTCTCTTTGCAGTGTGGATACCTGTTCTCCAGCCCTCATTGCTCCATCTCCTCTGTGCCCTCTCTAAAACAATGAGCACCAACTCAAGTGCCAGTGAAGACTCCATGTGGGAAGGCAGTTCTTGAACCGCTACAGACTGCAGCAGCTTGAAGCTCTCTGTGGTGCACCAGTCACTGACACAACAGCATCTCAAGGAAGTGAAGACCCTCCCAATAACTGTTATTCTCATCTTTGACGTCTTCTGAGAAAGTAAATTTACTTGTCTTTTCCTGGTTAGCTCTTTTATGAAAACAGGAATATTATGGCAAATCAGCAGGCTACTTTCTTAATTCCTTTCAAATCTCACAACATACATAAACCAATGGCAAACAAAATTATTCTATTACAGCAAAGTAATGACCTATGCACAGCAGTAAATGAACAGTTTGGTTAGCTGTTAGGAAAGCTACTGACCTATGCATGAATTTCACTATTAATAATTGAATAAATGGTTTCAGTTTAGGTAACCAGTCAAAATTATTTGTTTCACAAGTAAGAACTAATAGTGACAGCCATTGAGACCATAGTGCTCAAGTAACACTTTCATTCCAGAAGTGGCCCACACTTGACAATGAACAATTTTTGGTTTATAAGCAATAATCCAGGTAAGGACAGCAACACTTATATTTCCCATGGACACACATTGAGACAGACACTGACTTGTCACAGCCTGATGGAACTGGCTGCCAGTGCTACACCTGCTCTGTTCATTACAGGCTTCAGTCTCAAAGCCTGTCAAGCTGTTACTTTTCATGGCACTACATCTACCGGAAAAGTTTAAAGATAAAACCACAATAATCAGGAAAATGGGCTTCATTGTAAGAAATGTTTAAGGCACTACCCACCAAAAGGGATAGCTTTTTTAAGGCAGCTATCCCACTCAAAAGGGATAGCTACAACACTGATACAGAATCAACTTTGTTTCTTAATCTTTCAAATATTTAGTCTAATAACAGAAATAAAACTTTTTCCCGGACAACTGCAACAAATGTTTTTTAACTGAGGATTTGGGGACCAAACAATCCCAAGCTAAGGTGTACTTGCTGCAAAGTCTTCAACAATTGAAGAAAGGATTTCCCTTTTTAACACCAGCAGTATGTCTTTCTATGGGAAACAATCAAAACTTTGTTTGGGACTATTGTACTTGTTTAAAAAGGGTCTTTACAGGCAAAACTGCAAAAAGGAACTAATCTTTTGGGTTGGTTTTTTTTCCCCTCACTGGGATGTTCTAATTCAGATAGCTGGAAGAACATATGAAGATGCTGTTGGCACCAGTCTTTCAAAGTACAGAAAGATTATAGCTTGAGATCTTTTTTGTAAAAAAGGTAGTGTACATATATATACACACACACACACACATCAACAGGTGATGATAAGAACAATTCCTATGTATCCCCAACTTGGCAAAAATGAAGATACAAAGTTCAGACAGTTCACTTTATCTGCACTGCCCTCCACTTTTCTTTAAGTTCTTCTGTGCATTCCACAGTAACTTGCTTATCAGTCTAAAAACAGAGCTGCACAGGAGCAACTTTAAACCAATACATTTTTATCTCACTTTATTTTGCATATTCTGCAGGCTTAGAAGTGAAACCTAGAATTTTTCATTTCCACTTTAAATCCTGGAGTGTTCATAGAGCAAGGAAAACCAGCTAGAGCAGAGTGGTAAGTCCACTTTCAGTATTATCTCCTTTACTGCTTTCAGCTGAGGTCTGAGCACATAAAATGCCACACACACTGTATGTTTTTATCTTCTTCTTAAGGAAATTGAATAAATAAGGATGAATGCTATTTGATAGTTGAATGAAATGCATACTAAAGCAGTATCTTTCCTGTTTGTTACCTTGACCACCCAGCATACCTAAGAGATTCTCTTTTACAGTGCTTTCACTGTCATGTGCAGTCCTAACTTGGTTAACACTTCAGAATTTCTGACAGGGAGATGTTAAAATCCACGCAATGAACCCTGAAGTAATACAATTTTCCCACACTTTACTGCTCTAATCCTCTAATTAATACTATGAGCTGCCAGTGCACAGTTCTAGACAAACAAAAATGATAACATGCACTTTTGCCCCAGCAGGGACAAACACCAAAGCAATCCTTTCTGTTCCCACATGGAGAATGGCGAGAGGTACAAAACACAGGCAGTGTGATAAGGGACACCTGATGCCCCAGGAAACAGAATTGTTTACTAGCAGGACATACAAGGATTTTCACACAGTTATACTGTAAATCCAGGTGGTTGGATGTGCGAAGTACTACCCCTCCACTAGAAACAGTAACTTTGTTTTTTCATAGTGGCAGGCATGCCAAGAAAAAAAAAGAAAAATTAATCTTGTAAAATTCATAGTTCTGCCTTGGTACAGGAAGAGAAGGATATGTCCCAAAACGGTGGAGGATGAAAAATCCACTTTGGAAGTAAGCTGCAGTTGAAAGGACAACTACATATAGGATCCAGACTCTATCCCATTTTAAACACCAACAGGCAAGAGGACCAGGAACAGATGTCTATCTAGGTACAACTCCAACATGTTTATTAAATCAACTGGCTTAGCTTTTAAAAATACATATTTATGGATTTTTTTACTTCAACACAGACTTTTTTTGCTTTAAAAAACTAAGCAAAACAAAACCCAGATTAAAAGCATCTGGGATCCGTCTCTAACTTCAGGTTATAGACATAGTGCGATGCTACTTTTAGGTGTTGTTTAAATTTTATTTGAAATTAATACACTTTGAATAACACAGTAACTTAATTCTTACCATTTACACCCCCCTTTTAACTATTTGGCTAAAATAATGGGTAACAATTTGCTAACTGAGAGAGGTTACCATTAACTACTGAGCCAGAAAAACTGCACTTGAATGGTGCAAAACTTTCACAGTTCACAAACCAGCCGCAGGAAACTGCTTGGTTTCTGAGTATTGTCTGTACTTCTGACATCCCATCGCGCGTCAGAAACTGACACCAACCTTTCACTATCTACCGTACCAACTATGCTCCCTCTCAGTTGTGTATGTGAGATGATTCACTTGCTTTTATTTCAGGGAACTGATGATTCATTCAATCGTCTCCAGATCATATTAATCTACCAAATATGCACATAAAGGAAGCAAAAATCAAGTTCTTAAACTTTTTTATGCTCACATGTTTATTTTTTCTTTGAGAGAGAATAGAAGCAATTAAACATGGGAGACGAAGCAGGACAGGTTACGTTTCTGCTCAAAGGCAAGGTTTGGGGAACACACCCAACCCACGTGTAAAGCGAGCAGCCGTATTCCAGCGGCGGACTGCGAGCGGAGGGGAGCTCCCGTCCCCTCCCGGCCGGCGCTGCTCGCTCTGCTCCGGTACCTGCAGCGGGCAAGGCGCGGCGGACCGGTGCGTTTCCCCCTCCGCCACACCGAGGGCTTGCGCCTCTCCTCCTCCGGTGACATCTTACATAATAAGCCGAGCTAATCACGCCGGAAGCGAGCCAAACCGCCACGGAGCATCAGCGGGGATAACTACCCGCGAGAGGAGATGCTCGGACCGGCACCCGCTCCTCGCTCACCGCCCGCCCCGGCGCCTTGCTAGAAAAATCCTCGCCGGGGCGGCAGCGGCTCCCGCAGCAGGCGCCAGACGCGGAGCCCTCGCTCGTCCCCCGCCGCGCTGCGCGCCGTCTCCCCAGGAAGCCGCCAGCATCGCGAACGGCATCAGCCTCTGCCGAGCCTCTCCCGAGCGCTCCTAGCCCCGCCGGCTCCAGCCCCGCCGCCCTGCCCGGCCGCCGCCGGCTTCCTCCTCAGCGCCGAATTGGAGGAGAAAGTTACTCGGCGGCGGCCCGGCGTCCGCCGCCGCCGCAGTTCAAGAGCAATGTCACGTTCAACAACTTGTTATGACACATGATCCCCCCCCGCACGCATCCGCACCTCGCCGCCGCCTGCCCGGCGGCCCCCGGCGGGCCCCTTACCTTCCCCTGCAGAGGCCACGGGCACCCGCGGGCGTGTGCGGGAGTGGGTGCGTGTGGCAGCGCGGGCGGCGCCGGCTGGGCGGGCGGGCGGGGGAGGGGAGGGCGGCGGAGCGGCGGGAACGCGCCTCGCCGGACTTGTCAGCGGGCGGGGGGCGGCTGCGGGGCGGCGCGGGGAGCGGCGCGGAGGGGAGCGCGGGGGCGGAGGAGTTCCCGGGGCTTGTTTACGCATTGCCGCCCGCCCGGTGCAGGCGCTGCACTCTCTGATTGGACACAAACTGGGGCACAGCCCGGCTCGGGCGCTGCCGCCCCGGGGGCCCCCGGCGCCGCTCGGCCGCCGGTGGAGCCCCCGCCGGGCTGCGGGGCTCGGGGCCGCCGGTGCCCCGCGGGTCCGCCGGCTCCCGCCGCCCGCCCGCCCTCGGACGCTGCCCGGCCGCCGCCCCCGCGCATGCCCGGCGCGCCGGCGGGCCTGGGATGCGCATGCGTCCTGCGCGTGCCCGCTGAGGCGGTGAGGCCGGCGCGGAGCCGGTGCCCGGCCGGTGGCTGCGGGACCGCGGCCGGGGTGCTCCGCGTTGTCCTCCGGCGGGGCGGAGGCGGGACCGGCGGAGCCGCCCCACAGGGGCTGGTTATGTAACCGGGGGCGTCTCTGGCGGCCCCGCGCCACCGCCCCTGTCTGCGGTAGCGCTTCGGGAGGAGGGGCTGCCGCTCGGTGCTCCTGTGGCTGCGTCTCCCGAGCGGGGAGCTCGATGTGCTCCCTCCGCCCCAGGGACGGGCCCCCGCCGAGTAGCGGCAGCGGCCGCTGCCCTTTTCTGCCCCTTCCCCGGACAGGTGCGGTCCCATCCCGGGACAGACCCTTCTCCTTCGCCCGCTCTTATCGCATCCTATCCCGAAAACTTCAAAGTTTGGGCAGTACGCCGTGTCCGCGCGTTGGTGCGGAGCGAAGAGCCCCAGGCAGCGAGAGCTGCTGTGTGTGGGCAGCACTGCTCAGAAACACCGCGCTCTTCCCTCGGTGTAGGCAAAAGGCCACCCCAGCAATGGGTATTTTCTCCTGGATTTATTTCTGCTGGGGTGGGTGCGACTCATATCCTTGGTAAATTCCATTGAAATAAACAGTTTTAAACCAAGGAAATAATCAGAACATAACACAATTGTATGACATTACTCATATACTCATTATCTCTAAATAAGCAGCTCCTTAATGCTCCTTTTACTCCCATCCCACAGTCAGCAAATGGCAATAAATGTAATAGCAGAATATAAGCCATGAGAGCTCTTTGCAATAGGAATCCCCACAATGCACTCTCAGTACACGCCACGGGAACTTCCCTGACTCATTTTCAGATGAGTAAGCTTCTCAATCAAGTTTTCCTGGCATTTGATGGTAAAGCACTCAACTTCCTCATCCTGATAACAGAATCAATAGTCCCTGTAACCTGTTCCATGTTGCCTCTTGCACAAACTTTGGGATAAGGGCCCTGACTAGAATAATTTTCTTGCAAGCACTAGAGTGGTCAGCCAGCAGTCAGGACTGCTGCTACTAACTTCGAGCTGAGCATTCACCTGCAAGTTCGCAGCTTTCCTGACTTCAACTTTCATTCTTAGATGAAAAGTAGGAGTGCAGTTTCGAAAGATTAATTTTAATATATCTATGATGCTTTCCAACTGGTATTGCATTAAAAAAATCTAGATAAGAGTTCTCTTGTGCCTGCTTATTTAGAACTTCTCCCTTTTAGTCACTTCCTGGGACAAATTACCAGGATATCTGAATTAAAGATGCTTTAACATCATCTGAATCAGGTCACATTACCACATGCATTTAGACAGCAGTGAACCCTGTCAGTAAGTACATACTCTGAGGCTTTCCTGGTCAGACTAGTGTTGATCTTGACTGTCAGTCAAGTCAGCTGTTGGTTATAATTGTATTTTTGATAATAAGCCAGATTAGTTTTATCAGAGCAATGCATTTAGAGTTTATAGTCAATGGGTGTCACACAATGTAGAGTATTTTTGGAGATTAAAAGAATCTTCACTGAAAAGAAACTAGACTGTCTGTACTTCAGGCTCCCATATCAAGGTCACTGAAAACTGCGACCTGGGTCCTATCATTAAGTTTGGGGGACTTTTGTAGGGTTTTGTTTTGGGGGGTTCGTGTATAAGTTTTTAGTTGTAAAAAAAAAAAAAAAAAAAAAAAGAAAAAAAAAAGAAATTCTGAATCATGAAAGAACAGTTTCAGAGAAAGACAGTAGTTCTTTATCTGAAAAGAAAGGTCAGAAAGAGAACAAATTCCTTCCTGTACATCAAAGTGCTTGAGCACTCATTGATTTTACTGGAACAACTGATGCTGACACTAAAGTCACAGAAAAAAAACATACCAGAAGATAAAATTATTCAAGGTGGAAATGTAGCTACCAGTGATGGTCTAGACATGGCAGGACAGAGCTCAGAGCAGATAACTTTCTTTGCTAAGAAAGCAAGGAAAGCATGTAAAGCCCCCAGTGCAAAACATTCTTCAGTACTGACAGTTCTCTCACCAAATGTTCTGAGTCTACCTAAATGATAGATACAGATTTCCCTTTTCAAGGGTTTCTTCACAGCCAAGAGGGCCATCTATTTCAATATAAGTACATACATATGTAACTGTAACTTTCATCTAAAGTTTATCAACTTCTCACTTGTTTTCTTGGCTCCTAGGAGACGCCAAATAACGAGAGACTAATAACTGAAGCACGAGAGTTGGCACTACTGATTTTGTGTGTAGCAAAACCTGAACTATAGATTCTGTTTTTATTTTTTATCGTACATGATACTGAATTTTTAGTGTAAACAGATTTTGCAGTTTCATGGTAGATTTTGCATACAGGAGAAAATGGTTTGCCTGGTTCAAGACTCAGTTCTCTAATTATCTTTCTTTCACTTCCTCTGCTGATTTTATTTCTACTAGAAAAGCCTTAAACTGCTCCCTGGGGCTTCCTTCTTGATCCCAAGCTTTGTAAAATGTACATATTCCCTTAAGATCATGGCTTTTATAAGCTGTCAGTTAATTGTGATTAGAGCACAGCCACATCTGGAACTCCTGCTAATGCAGCTTTGGAGAACTGGCATGAAAATTGTACTCAAGTGTAAAATATGTGGTTGAGAAATATTTTCTAAAACTAAAAATAAGCAAAATTATATTTGTTTAATTGGTTTTCAGCAGTTGCTACATGTAGGTTGTGGGTTAACTTTCAATTCATTAGTAGATTTTGCCGGTCAAATAAGCTCACAAAATTTCCAGTGAAGGGCAAGCCACAACCTTTTGGTATATCAGGGATCTTTAGGATCTCTGGCTCTTGATTTCTGACCTAATATACATAAGTCTCAGTGGGTGCCCTCCCTACCCTCTCAGAAATGTTGCCAAGGTCATTTTTCCTTTTCCAAAGATTACATAGAAATTGAAAATTATGGCTTTAAAATGTCTAGCATTAATTATGCAGCTTTCTTATGACTTCTTGCCAGTGAGTGATAAATTCCTCTCTCCCTTTCATCCAGAATTTGACTACTTTAGCAGAGTACTAGGACACTCAAACTACTTCCATTTGAAAAGAGGGTATCATCGCTCCTAACTCCCTATTTAAAATCATGATGCTATTTTAAATACTATTTTACACTATGATTTTTCATTATGTTTGTGTTACTAATTAACTTGCTCTCCAAGCAAGGTTATCAATTGTTTACTGGTCAGCAAAAGGCACTCTTGGGTTTTACTGAGCACAGCTCAGTGTTGCTGTAATTACAGAATATCTCATATCAGCAGTTAGACTAAATTGTGAATTCTGCTTTTTGGTGGATATTTTCAACTTGAGCATTGTTTTATTTCTATTCTATAAATACCGAAACCCCCGATATATGAATTATGAAGCAGAAGAGAGTGCTCTCTTGCCTTTGGACTAGACTGGGGGTTTCCTTTCAGTTGCAGAGGGGAAGAGCTCTAAAACACCTGCTCAGTCTGGCTTCAGCTCCAGCAGGAGTAAGAATTGCCAGATATCTCCTGTCAGCTGGAATAGCTTTACAAAGCTATTCTGGTAAATCTACCAATTTACAAAGTTGGTATAGAGCCTACCACAAGAAAATCTAAGAGTTTACTTTCTCCTCACGACAGAGGCTGTTGAGATCCTTGGGCAAAGAGCACATTTAATCATTTATTGGTGCATTATAAATATGTACGTAAACGAAAAATAACTTCTGTGTTGGAGCACAGCTACAGCAACATCATGGTTAGACCCTCATCAGGGAATTCTCTACTCCTGCAAAGGCATCAGGAGTCTCCACAGACCTGCTCCTGTGCTTTAAGGCAGGTCATCTCTCATCTCCACTTGTGCTATTCCAGAAACTTTCTCTACTTCATTTCATTTCACTACATTTTAACTCAACCATGCTCTATATTGTAGTATTACTATGAAACATTTTGGTTATAATATAAGAGAAAAGTGTTTCCCAGTTTGATTTTCATCCTTTTATGGAATATGAACTAAGGTATAATTACACTACACAAGAAACTATTACAAGATATCATTTCACAGGCAGGCTAAAATATCTGTCAATGACTATGGGTAATCTTCCTCCAAAATGGAGAAGGGCACAGAGAGGTGGTCTCATAGCAATGAGCTCTATTTCACACTGGGGAGTTCTGCTCATAGAGAATTACAAGTAGGTTTTAACAGACTAACCACTAACACCATTTGAGAGGGATGGCAGGACAAGGCTGATACCTGTGCTCAGTAATCACAGCAGCTCTTTCTGAGAAAGTCTCCCTCCTGCCAGTGAGGAAACAATCCCTTACCAAGGAATTGAGGGCATAATTACTGAATGGTGTCTTTTCACAGCCCAGAGAACACACTAGACAATCACTTTTACACTGCCAAATGGAATGAATGCAGGAAAGCAGGATGGAATAGCAAAGTCTCCAGGGAGACTTTTGCTCTTTGTTTATAGATGAGGACATGACTAGTCTTCTACACTATCCCTGCCTGTGCTGTGCAAAACAGCTCACAAGGCAATTGAGAGAAGTAGCTGCTCATGAGGAGGAGGTGAACCTAGATATCTAAATTTAGATTCTATGTATACCCTACCATGTAAGCATTTTTAGATCACCCTAAAGGAAAATATTTCCTGAATTGAATCTATTTCCTCTTGTTAATGTTGATTTGAGCCACTGTTTAAGTGCAAGAAAGTAGGATGACGCTTTTTTTAAAAGATCCCTAGAAAACAGGGTTTTCCAAGTTTCTAGTGTTTCAACTAAAACACCTGCAGTAGTTCTTGCTGGAAACTTGAACAAATAGAATAAATTATAACCAAGTCAAGTTCTTGTATTACACCAATTTCTAAATTAGAATTCGGAGTCCTTTAGGTGACAAGGGTTTCATCTGGTATACTTTGTCACAGTCCTTGCTGGGGCATCTGAGTACACCTTTGTACTTAAAGGTGCTTTAAGTTTTGAAGTTTTTTCTCTAAGTTTTTATTTGCATGTCAACTAGAATGTATGAGTAAAGATTTTCAAAAGGTAGAGAGGAAAAAAAAGTTCCTCTTACACAGTATTTCTTTTCAGTCTAGTCTCTGATTGTTGAAAACAAAATTTTTAAGGGGTTTATATATTTGGGGCATTGTGGTTGAGGTCTGGATGTAGATAACTAGAGCTATGGATACTGGGGATTTTTCTTTACAATGGGATGCAACAGTACACGGAGAAGAGGGAAGAGAAAGATTTGTGTGACAAATCCATTCCACAGTTCAGAGATTTTCCTTGAATTTCTTTAAAAAGAAGCAGACAAGACACAATAGAGCACTGAGGGATTGAAGAGTTCCTATGTAAGAGGGAGCTTTTCTAGTCTTCAAAGATCAACCTGTCCACTACCAAATACTTAGGATGACACAGCATGCATGTATTTACAAAAATTCTATTTTTAACACATAATAAAATGCACAGTATAAATTCAGGGTTTTTTCCTGCCCCATAGCATTAACATATTTTATACATTTTTTATCCCCTCTGAATGTACCTGATGGTACCATCCCTGAGAACATAGTAATCTTCCTTATAAACTTCCTTGCAGACAGCAGTGATCTAGCAGTTTTAATCCTGGATTATTTGTAAAACTACTGTAAAAGCACACATGAGCAGTCTGAATGGCTACTGAGACCTTAAATTATCATCAGGCAATACATATACATACATATTTATTTTGAAAGTGAGTCACTGAATGATTTACTTATCAGGTGTTTGTGTAGTAGTATATTTCTTGGCAAACATAGAAAAGATTTTGAACCAAGGGATAAGAAAGGAGAATTTGACAGACTGTTCTTTATACTCTAATCAGAACAGTTACCAAGATATTTTTGTTTATCCAATGCATGAAAATTCTCCCACTATGTGAGAATTTTTTAATAAAACATGAAGAGTCTATAGCTGCAAATCCATGCAGAAGAAATATAGTGCTTTCATAATTTGATTTTTCATAGTGCTAATTTTATGCATGGGTATGTCAATACTGCCTGTGACCCCTTCCTGTGTCTGGCCATGTGCCAACTGTGCTCTTGCTGGTTCTGGTCACAGGGCCTGATTATTCCTTTCTGGCTCCTCCCTCTCTTCAGATTGCCCGGTTTTTAATGAGCAAATCACTGAAAATCCCCTCTCTTCTCAATTTTTAAGGTGTCCTAATCCCAGAGGAAAACACATTGACTTTGGATTTTAATTTAGGTACGTGCAGCCATGACTGACTCTGGATTTTATTTTAGGTATTTGCACCCATGACTAAGGCCAGGGAGAATAACAGATGACAACACAATGATCCTGCATGATGTTCCAATTCGTCAGGCAGTAGAACTCTAGTGGGACAAACCCTTGTGCTGAACGCAAAGAAGGATGAAACAGAAAGCAGAAATCCATTTGCTTACATCCTATCAGGGCCGGTAGCAAACAAAGACCAAAACACAAACAACTCACCTTCTACGGTACAAATGGAAGCTTGTGACGTATGGCTTTGTACTGAATGTGGGGACAGAAACGTGTATTTAGAGGGCCCAATACAGCCCCTAAAAACACCCCATGTGGAAGGTGCACAGGTGAGGATTTGGTTTGAAACATCTACCATCCCTGATCCTGATTAAAAATACCCAGCACCCACAGACAGAGAAGGTAGGTTTAATCCCTCACTGTAAATTACACTGTAGTCTTCCAGGAGCTCCAACTATCTCTCTCAAAATACAGCTGGGACTGTCAGTAAGCTGAGCATCATTAGGGAAGGGAAGCCAGATGATGGACAAGCTGTAGGACCAGGGATCATACTTCCTTCCAAAACCCAGCTGAGCTCCAGTTAGATCTGGACTTCAGAAACTTAATACTAACAGTTTCCTATAACTCTCGTTTAAAGTCAAAACTATGTTTTCTGTAAGCTGATGGTAAACATAGTGGTGGATATAGTTGAAAGTCAAGGTTTTGAGAAAGAGCTTTAAGCAACCAAATTTACAGACATCCTTAGTGACAAATAAGTAGAAGCAGGTGGACATCTAAGCTTAACATTTAATCTCTTTTCACACAGCTAAAGCTGTAAATAGGAAGAATCTATGAGATGAATTGGTGATACTAAAAAAAATTTACGCCCCCAAATTTTATGTAATGAAACTTTCAATATCTCATCTAAATTCCTGCCAAATTCAGGATCCATATGCACTGCTATAGAGTTAATTTGAATTTTGAATTTAAGGTGTTACTTCTTTACTGGTGCATAGCATATTTGATAAAGACTGATTTATAGTTGAAGAGATGAAATGAGGAAGAACAGCAGAACACGAGGAAACAGACTGGAAAAATAAAAGCCATAGAAAGAGGTTTCACTCAGGTGTCTGCGTAAGCTGCTCTGCCCACCAGAGGGTTGACTGCAGGTACCATGGCAGTGTCAGGCTTTTGCACCCCCATTGGGGTTTTCATTCACAAGATCTGCAGGGAAGTAAAGAGGCAATGCCACTTTTTTCCCATCTCGTTGCCCACAAGATCAGGTGACTGAAATATGCCAATGATGTTAATGGCTTACCAGGCTGGATGACTGTAACCACTGCAATTTTGTTCTTCCTCCCTCAGTGTTCAGCTTATATTTTCTCAGCTACAACCTGCCCAGCCCCACATATCTTTAATTACTGATAGAAGTCACTAATTTTAAATATACTAAGTAAATGCATTAGAAACTTGTGTAGGCCAACCAAAGGGGAAGAGAAGATTCCACAATTGCTTAGATATAGATATTATAGTGGAAGAGCAAATAAAAACATGGATTCACAACCAGCTGGTGAATCACACAGATATGGATGGATTTTGTCTACCTGGGATGCTGTCCTCATTTACAATCTCATATCTCTATTGTCATGCAGTGGTTCAAGGATGCATTTAGGAAAGGCAAGAAAGAAGGGCACCAGTAGCACCAGTCAAGTATAAATCATAATTCACAAAAGGCATTCCTTCTTTAAAACACTACATTACATCTAGCTAGGTATTTTCCTAAAATCAAAGAGAAGTTAGTAAATGCCCTTGAAACTTATTTAAAAAGCTCTCACACATTAGGTCTAAGATAGGAAATGTCTGGTTCCTGACTGAATTTATTTTCTACTTGGAATGAAATAATTTTAATAATCCTGTTCCACTACACAAAATAAGCTGTTCAGACCTAGTTTAGTAACTGACACACAGAAAAGCTTTATCAACTCCATCTATGCAAATGCAAAAATCAAAACAATAAAACCCCCCCACCCTCTTAAAAATGAATGTCAAAACATGGATATTTGAGTGTTTCTATTAAATAGTGAACTATTTCCACTTTCACATAGTTTTACAAATATTTTAAGACTTGCTTTGACAGATAGAGCTGATTATGTTTAATTTTGCTACAACTGCAGGACTTTGAACTTTGGGTCTTAAAAGACCAGATATAACTAGCTGCGCATTCTAAATGAAAATCCTGTGTGATGCAGGTAAATTTTAGTTTCTGCTGGAGGTTAATTCTTTCAGTTGTCAAGTACCAGGCTCAAAAATGAGTCACAGTATTTGTGAAACAAATAATGAAATGTTATCTGTCTAAATGACAGCACACCCTGGCAGTGATAATCTTTAGTGTTTCAATATCTCTTAAGCCTCAGAAACCTGAGTAAGGCTAGCCCAAGACCCCTGTTTCTTATTTCATTTGGAACAAGAGTTCCTAAGCCATCACATGGAGTCCCTGTTCTCTCTGCATGGACGAGCCCCTCAGTGATGTACAGACACCTCCAGTGTGGCCCCAGGCACATCACAGGAGGGGCTGGGAGCACCTGGGAGACTTTCAATGGAAAATACACCTTCTCCCTTATAAAAACAAGGGCTGATCTTCTGTTTATCATCACTTGGACTCAGGAGGTTGGCTGGACAGCAAAGCCACTGAAGAGGGACAAGTGGAGCTGGGGTGTCCCTGTGCATTATCAGATGTGCCTCGCTCACTGAGCTGAAGGAAGAAGCACACTGGTGTGACAGGAGCCACTTACACTGGCATTAGCTATTGATAGAAAACTTCTGTCTTCAGAACAGATTTTAGGCACATTTCATCAGCCCAAGTTTAATCCTGCTGACAGCATGCCTACTTTAATGCCATCTTTCTTTTCAGAAAATTTCTCCCATCTTTTCCCAACAGCTTTTACCACAGCGTTCCTAACGGTGTGAAGGGTAAGGAATTGTTAGCAAGAGGTCACATTCCTTCACCCAACAGATTTTATGCAAGCCCTAGACTAAAGGTTAAATTATTAAAGTTAAATTACTCAGCTTCAGGATTAGGTAATGCAGTTCATGTGTTCTTAATGCTTAGCCAGATTTGAGGCCAGTAGTAACTCCTAGTAGTTGTTACAGATTATTTGTCTTCTGAGAAGATCTATCCACTGCCAAATATTTTCCAGTTGTGAGGCACCAAATAAGGACTTTTTTTTTTAGCTGTAAAATGCCATATAGCTAACAGCTTAGAGTTGTTTTTCGAGGGTTGGTGGTTTGGGGTTTTTTTGGGTTGTGTTTTTCAGGGCTTTTTTTCGGTTGTGTTTTTTTTTTCCTTTTTTGTTTTAATGGCTTATATAATAGCTCCATGAATTTCAGTAAGCTGCAGCATCTTCCTTCTCTCACAATCTCTGAATAGGCATCACTGCTGCTGGCCCACACCTCTCCTTTTCCACCCCTGCAGCAGCTTCCGATTTGTTCATCTTTGCTCTCTGCAGGGAAGGCACCTCAGCTGCCTTGCATTCATTCTTCATTCAGCAGAATGTGGAACAAATGTTCAGTGACAGCCTGTTGCACACCAGTTTAATAGTGCATAAAACAGAGAGGCTACTGCAAGCAGCTTTTGGAAATTCAGCATTTTGTATTTAAAGCTATTCGGCTTTGTACTAATGTGATGGTTCACTCTGCAGCTAGATTTCCAGAGATGGGTGGCTTTATGTATACTAGTACTGATGTATTTTTAAGACAATTTTGGATTTTGAGTAGAATCCTTCATAAACTACTATGACATATGTTCCAGATATTCTGAGAGGAGGAGTCAATAATGCAAATATCCCACTAACCTCAGCAAAGTACTTCATGTTCCATGTTCTCCAAGAAATCAGTAAAAAATTTTTGAAAACACCAAAAAAATCACAGCAAATTCAATCAATAATGATATGTTTCTCTGTTGAATATGTGTTTCTACCTAATGAAAAAGTCTTAGGTGCTGTTTAAGCACTTCCTTACCAGACCATACATCGTCTGACCACTAGTGAAACTGTTTTGCTTAAGGGAAGAGGAGTTTGTATGAGAGAAGAAAACAGCAACCAATTTTTTAAACTTGAAATACAGTCTTGAAGATACATTGTTCCAAATTTCCTTTTTTCTTCCCAGCCTCCCCCCTCTGCTCTTGGGTAATTTTCCCCTTTAGAACTGCAAACAGCCCCATTTTTTTCAGATTTCTCTCTCCCCAACAGAGGTCATGCCTCACTGTCAATTCCTTTCTCCTTACATTTCTATCCCTCTGCCATACCTTGGAGGGGTTATACACTTTCCCATTGCAGCACCTGCTACCTGTGGCTGCATGGAGGAAATCTCTCCATCTCTTCCTGTGCGACTGGCAAGTGGGCTCAGTGAGGTATGAAGAGGAGCAGAAGCACCTATCCTATGAGCATCCCTGTGCCTGGGTTCCTGCCCTGGCTGCTGTAAGCAGGCTGTGGGAATCCCTCTTTAGCCACATTCTGCCTACTACATAAAAGACTCCATTTGTTTCTGAGGGCTGAAGATGGCAGTGCAAACCTGTTCCTATCCTTTTCTTTTACAAGGCTGTACTTATTTTGTCTATCACAGGATAGCAATCTTTGCTGAAGGCAAAACAATGGAGGCTCCTTTCACTGCTTAAAGAGCATCTCTGGGGTTGCAGGAGAACTTACTGGATCTTTCCAGTTGTTCTCCTTCCTGTTGCACAGGCTTCTCATTGCCAGCCAGCTCTTCTGAGCCAAGCCAGGAGATATTGCAAAAGAACAGAAGGGAAGTAGCTGCTGAAGCCAAGAACATCCTTTTACACATAATGCTAAGTTTTATAAAAGTATTTGGTGGTCAAGCATCATTCCCTGCCTGCATTCAATCCCTGTGAATGTTTTTAAGCATCTTTGCTCTTAGCAGACCCTTCCTTTTCGAGCTGTACGTTGAACATAAGAAATGACATTTGAAGAAATACTTTTGTGTGTGGTTAGCATCTAAGACTAATCTTCTAAGAATAAGCCAATCAAATGCAAATCTATTTCCCAACAGCATATAATACATAATCTTAATATAGATATCTTTCCAGGCAGTATGGTTTCCCTAACAGCAAAAAATAGAAAGCTGTCCTCATGGAGGGGGTTGGAAATTGTACAACACTGATGAAATAATTCTATTGCAACATAGTCAAGGAGCTTCCATATTGTCACTTGCCACAAATCCTGATTGTTTGCAGCTGGTAACAAAGCTAACAGCGCACCTCTGAAAAGCATGCCACTTCACTGGTTTGCCTCCATTTACCCCCGGCACACCAGCAGTATTGTTAGAGGGATGCAAGCTGCACCACCACCAGTCCTTTGTGAACATGAAGTAACTACACAGAACAAAAAGCAGTCTCAGCTCACCTGTCATCCCTGCCTGGATTTTAGTGAGGCAAGAAAAGGTGACAGATCTTTAAAGAGTTACCACCTGCTAAAGAAAACCAGAAAAATCCAAGTGACTCCTAGCTGAATGTTCTTACCTTCCATCAGCACTGGAACTGGGAGGTGAACAACATGAAAGGGAAACATTTTCTGTGTGTGAGCTTTCTTACAGCAGTAGGTGAAACCAGCACTTTTGTTCCAGGTATAAGATATTGAAACTAAAACTGAGCCTGTTCTCAGTTTACCCTTTTTTCCTCAATAAGAAAATAACAGTAGAAATGCTAACTTTTGAGTATAGAAAATAATAGGAAAACTTCACAATTATCAGCTCTGTAACACCCTATGACATTAAAAATGTTTAGGAAGAAATACCATCATTTTATTAGAAATATCACCTTGGTTTATATAATGAAAATACATTTAACATCTCAGAATAATAAAACTCAGTTGCTCTACACAAAACTGGTGGATCACCGGGGTTGATTTTCCTGAGAACTATTGAAGTACTGAACAACAGAATGAGAATTCAAACAGCAGTAATGTGCCAAAAGGATGATTTCATTCACTATTTCTTACATGCAAAAATGAAGAGACAAATCACCTCCATGAAGACAAAAGAGAATGCAGCAAGGAGTTTGTATTTTTACCTTTGTTCTTACAAGAAGAACAATGGAAGGTTTGCAAAATACTTTCTGGTCTGTCAAAAGCACTCAGTGTTCGAGTCGCCACAATGCCTGTGACCTGGAACGCCTACCACTTTTTCTGTGTTGATTAAACTTCATTAGAGGTGAAAGAACTGCATGCTGTTGCAGGAGAAGGAAGGAGGCAGCACTAACAGGCCACTTTCCAAGCAGATTTCCCAGAAATAGAGCAATTAATAAAGGGCCTTAGAAATGCTTTTCGTGCACTTCTATTTATTATGTCATGAAGTGCAAACTAAAAGCTTAGTTAATCATAAAATGCAGCATTTTTATGATTATTTCTTCACGCCTAATCCAGATCTGTCTAAATAAACAAAGATAGTAATGTACAGGCAGAATGGGGATCTAGCTTACCCTCGGCCAAGGTCACATACACAAAACGAAGGGCTCTGTGAAGAGAGCTCACAGAGCCTGATTTGCCATAGATTTTGTCTAGGACCTCACTTCACAGGGAGCAAACTATGTGTGCATTTTAAGTGAAGTTTTATCTGGTTTTAGGATACTCATGACATAGTTCTTCATGTGGAATCTTTTGTGTCTTGTAGGAGCTGAATCCTTAGTAGAGGCACTCTTAAAGCCTCTCTCTCCCCTTGGTAATGGGGTCCTGATTTTCATAAATATATAAGAATGTAAATTGTTTGGAGACTGCTGCTGCTCTCCAATTTGGTTAATTTACTAGTGGGTTAAAAAGCTGCCACAGCAGGACAGACAGATGAGAACCACATCCAAATCGCATGATTGCATAAGCCCATTTCCTTAGAAAACCAGAAGAGGAATTCTGAGACCAACAAAAAGGAAAGCACAAAGAAGGAAAAGAGCAATTTAAGCAATATATTTGCAACACCTAAAAAGCACTGCCTATTTCTGTCCACAGCAAATCTGCACACATAAAAGAAAGTTATTGAGGCAAATATTATTCACAGATCAAAAACTTCTTAATGGCACATTAGTTTTACTCATTTACCACATTAGTTTTACTTTTCCTTACAATAAACACAACTGAACCTCACTGAGCTAACTACCAGAGAATGCATGCTTCATCATCCTCATATCAATAAAGCAATATAGTGCCTCAAAGAAATGTTACCTAGTGAATACATTTCTTACTGTAGAAGCAAAAAACCATCAATATAATTAACTTCTTAGGTTCTTTTCTTAGACAAGAAGTCAGGTACAAGTCACTGTTCAGATAAGTAGGTGAATGAGGATTTAATCCCTTTGAAGGTTTTGGGTTTTTTTATCCTGTATACTGTTTTTGTTTTACACAGTACTTTTCACTATAAACAGGATCAAAGCAAACTTTCAGAAAACACCTCCTTGGTGTTTGCTCTGGAAAATTGTCTCCTTTGTTTCCTTTTCCCTCCCCATGAGCTATTTTCAGTGTTTCCACCAAGTTGTTAGTCATAACAAGTTACCAGACCTGGAGGGTGTTAGCTTTGCAATGAAGCAGAAACAAGTCATGGATGAGGTTCTCTCCTAATAGCTTTATCATTTGAATGACACAGAAACTGTAGCACCCTGGGCATACTGATGCAACTTACTTTGAATCCACAATTTGATCATATTTTAGAAGAAATAATTTCTGACAAATAGTCAAAATGGGCCTCCCTTCCACAAGAGAAGTCAAATTTATGTTGTCCTAGAAACCTGTGCACAGGTGATAGGGGACAGGGCTGCATGGCACAAGGAAGATACCTCAGCCCTAAGCTGAGAGCTGTATTATTAATGGATGCACAATTGCGGAGGCTGCAGGAGCTGCATCGGCCGTGCCGGGGGTCGCACACCGTGTGTGCCCACAAAGGGACAGAGGGGGACACTGCCCGGGTGTGTGCCCGCACAGAGGGACAGAGGGGGACACTGCCCGGGTGTGTGCCCGCACAGAGGGACAGAGGGGGACACGGCCTCTGCTGCCAGTCTGAACAAACCTTCAGCTGGGGAACACGTCCATGACAACTTTTACCATTTTTCACTGCAGCTGCTGACATCAGTGCAGGAGCATCACTCATGGGTGCAGCACTGCTCCAGAAGCTCTGTTCAGCAAGGCAATGCTAATCTCTAGTACTTAACAAAGAGGATGTCTTTGCGAATACTTAGATTGGGGTAGGTAGATTACATTTGATATCATTTATGAAACTATCATCACTCAAAGGAGCAAATTACATTGTTTCCTTGCTTCTGGATTAGCTGCAGTCTCGATACTAATTTTTAATTCTCAAATTTGCTCTTTGCAATATATGCTGGTAAAATTCAAGACTAAAGTGTTTCTTGTGTTTAATGGAGCACTCTTGCACAAGAAATACAGACATCATCTAACAAACATACTCAGAGTCTTGTTTTTTCCTGATGTGGGATAACAGCAGAATTTTTCTTACTAATTATTCAGGTACACAGAAATAGCTGGTTGGGAAGTTTGTGTACAGGGACAAGTTAGCAAAGTGCCAAGTCCCAAGAGTAGCCTAAGTGCCCGTTATGGAGGTAGCCATTCTCATGACAATCATGCTTTGTCTTTTTAGCAGACAAGCTGTACCAGTTGCCACGTGGTTGTTTTTCTGATGGCCTCCTCTCCCAGGGCAACAAAATCCCCAGCAAGCAGCAGTGACTGCTACAATTTCTGAGAGCAGAAATAAATGCACTTTCAGGACTGATCTACTAAGAGCCTTTACTTTCCTTGCCCCAGCCCATTATCTGTGTTTTGCATCAGTTACAGAGCGCCCCAGAAGTATCTAAACAGTTCTGAAACCCGAGCAGCTGAAATTGTTTCAGTCCCTCCCCACCACCAAGGAGCTTAATCTACCTCTGGCAATTCAACTATGGCTTAAAAGTGAAGCTTTTTCATTCATCTGAACATGTGTGTTTTTCAAAATACACACACTCTGGACTTGGAGTAACTCAGAAATACCAAGGAATTAATGCAGATGAGAACTTCAATGCTCATGAGAGCATACCATTTATAAATTTCTTATCACTTTTGAATTGTTTTCTCATCTCTAAATGGCAGTTTGCCAGCGGCCTATACCTCCTGAACTTCTTTGTGTGTGCTAGATTCAGTACAAGCACCAGCACACATTAATATTTCTATTTTTGCACCAAGCACCAGTTTGCAAAATTACAAATATGGTAGCATAAGCTCAATTTAATAGAGGCTTATGATCAGAATCACATTTTTGCTGGTGAGATTTTGTTGATATCTAAATGAAGCAAACTTCATCATGTGTAGCTTTGGGGAATAAGATATGCACTAACTGGAGGTCAACCCTTTTTCTTTTCCTTGAGATACTAAATTCAACTGCTCAGAACTCATCTTGTTTTTTTGCTATGACAATACACTTCAGAGAGACATGCTGCATTTCCCACCTCCCTACCTCCTCCCTTCTGGCTTCATCACACATACAACTAATTGCCTACCATTATTCCACAATAAAACATTCAGATTTGGCACTTGGGTCTCCTTTGAGATGGCAGGATGCAAATCCACAACATTCCAAAAGTAATAAAAAAAAAGGGCTTCTTCCATTATAATTTATTGTTTGAATACTTCCTGTACAGAGGACTTATTTCTAGCTCAAGATCCCACTCTGGAAAGTTTTCCCCCAGTTTTCTGTTTCCATTCAGCCATAAGAAGGCAGGATTCAAACCCTTCCTTTACCAAAGTGTTTTTCACCTCTGTACAGCAGCAGGGTTTACAATATAATCTGCATCAAGTACTCTTCTTGATTCTGCCTTCAACAAGGGACATTGTAAGGAACATGGAAGAAGGTGTAGTATATACTGCCTCCTGCAGTGGACCTAAGAGAATGCTTGGCAAGAGAGAATAAAATAGGATGATTTCTGCATAAATTGATCTTATAGTAAGCATTTTAGCTTTGGATTCTCTATTTCATTCTAATGTGATTACTAGCACGGGTACATCATCAAAAGTGGTCCAGTATGCAAGTGTATTTTAGACACCAGAGCCTAACTTATAGTTGTAATAAATCAATGTTTTAGTCAGTTATTCCTTGTATTTTAAACCGGAGACAAAGCAGGTAAGATGTCAATAGTACTTCTTGCTGCTTTTGCCAAAAGCTGAGATTGTCAGGAAGGAATGATGGGCTCTTTGAGTATAGTGTTGGCTCACTTTGGAAAGATCCACCCAGGGAATAAACTCAAATCTAAAAAAGGCATATCCAATTTAAAATCCAAATGTAGCCCCAAAAGTAGGACATACCCAATTACATACATAAAAATTAAAATAGATATATATACAAACATATACATGTAAAAAGATAGAACAGCCCTTGCACGCCCCTCTGCTCTTGTTTAGCTGTCCTGACCAAAAATACTACAGGAGAACAGCTGGCATTTAGCATTATTTAGCACAACTTTGACCAGCCTGCATTTGTCTTTACTTTGTCAATTGTTTAAAAAATTGGACATAAAGAAGCTCTTATTTGTCTGACTTCCCTCACTATTAAGGGCTAGATAACCCTGAATAACAACAGAGGAAGAAGCAGAATGGATTTTACTGGCCCAGCCATCTTGCTCAGGTTTGGCTCTCACTCCTCCCTCCCTTTCAGACAGCCTCACCCATATCACAGCTCCTGCTTTTTCTTTTGAAGGAGACATAAGGAAGGGACTCTTTTGGCTGATATGGGCAGGCAGGCATCTGATCCATGTAAGTTCTAGAGCAGAAATGCAAGAAAATATTTCTTACCACCAGCAAGACCTGTAACTTCACCATTTTCCAGAAAGAGAACAGCGTAACTTTTGGACGTGTCCCATATCCAGAATATGTTCCACTGCCCTCTGCAGGAGTATCAAAACATGACGCAGCTACAGAGCCAGAACCTCTCAGTCACTTTGTTGCTTCTTACTAAAATGTGAAGGGTGGTGCTTGTGGCTCTGATTTCAAGGTAAGGACAGAAAATGTTACCACTCCAGAGCCTTTAGTCAGTTGAAAGAGTTGCTATTCATAAATCATTTATTTGCCAGGTATCTCAGATCACTTCCTGCTGGGTAAGGAACTATCCTCTCTATGGAGCAAGAGTAGCCCTGGAAAACTGACAGGTTGAGATCACACTAATGGCCTGCTACCAAAGCTTCTTTCTAAGTCCCAGAGAGTCACCTGATTCCCTGGTAGGACCATTCTCCTTTTTCATCACAATGGGTCACTGATGAGCTTGGTTTATGGTGACTTCATAAGTGGAAGCTTCTGCTCACTTAGTAGGAGTTGGTCCAATACAGATGTTTTTCAGAACTAATGTCTAAAATGCACCTCAAAGTTAAAAATAAAGTTTTCAGACTAAGGCAAATGAAAAAACCATAAGAGTGTCTCTATCCCATTAAACTGGAAGGCTCACAGGGAGCCTTGAAGCATACTTCAGTTATGATCTGGCTTGCTTTTGGGGTTTTTAGCTTAAAGGATGTCTCCTTTTCGTGCAATGAGGCTGAGTCCAAAGTCTGTACAGAATTTTCTCCTAGCATCAAGATTTTAGTTACCTTAGAATCTGAAAACAGGGGGAAAAATCTAAGCTCTCACCTTTTAACTTTTTTGGGAATTTGAAAGTGCTGAACTTGCTGATAAATATTAAGAAGCTCTTCACTGTCGTCATAAGTTGGAAACAAAACTTTCACTGAGACTAAAAGTAGTAAAGCTCTAATTAATTTCAGGAGAGCACAGACAGTCAAGTCTGATAATTCTTCTACAGGTTCAAAAGAGAAGAGACTGAAAAAGGCTTTGACTCATCTGTCATTTATGCTGCCCTAATATACATAGGCTGCAGAACTTCTTCTGAGAGCAAACTCAGACTAAAGAAGAATTCTCAAAGCTCATTATACGGTACTTGCAAATGAGTTGAAGTGCTAAGTCTTTGATTTCTGGAGTCACCAAACACTGGCTCAAATCCTGACCCCCTAGCACACAGCCTACATAACTGGGACATGCATGCACTGAGGAAATCAAGAGGGAGACTTTTTTCCTCCTTAAGAGTTTTAGGCAACAATAAAGCCAATTCTATCTTTAACAGCTCCCAGACACATCCTTTCTCCACAGCAATGGCAAACATATGGATGTATCACAGTGCCCCAGAGTGTTCTTTCTGTGGCCCTGGGGACACTTCAGCAGTTCCCTCCAGGCTGTGTAGCCTTGGTCTCCCTGCACAACAGACACAGTGCCTGCCTGGCTCTGCCTGGGTGTTCGGAAAGAGTTGGGAAGATGTACAACATATCACACCTATCTGCAGAGATTACTTTGTAGACAAAAACAAGGCAGTGAAATGCTAAAGAATCCCCAAACTCTCAGCTCCCTGCTGCAGCCCTATCCCCACTGCCATTTGTTACAACACTGTCTGGAAGGGCAGGAGCATTTCAACAGGAACACATTCTCTAGCCAGGCTAAGGAGTGGGCAAGTACAAAAACTGTGCATCACAGGATTAGTTCAGAGGCAGCATTATGCCCCTTGAATTCTGAGGCAGGGCTGTGCTGTGGGGTAAGCCAGCTAACACTGCCATTTCATTCTTGTGGCTATTTACAGTGGGTGAGGAGGGGAGAGAGCAAAGAAGCACTTTCTTAGAAGTGCTTTTCCAAAGTGGTGTCATCTGAACATAGAGGATTAAGTCCTCTACTGGCATAGACTGGCAGAAATCGATTGTCTTTAAGTATTGTAGCTGCATTAGATCTGGCCCAGAGCTTCTTCAAGTCATCAGAAAATGTTCTTACTCTTGGCATCACTAGGACTCCTTCATTTCATTCCCAAGAGGCAAAAACTGATACAGAGTTACATGACTGAAAATATCCTCCAAGTGCTTAACTTTGCGATCACTGAAGACTCAAGGTATGAGCTCTGTACTTCTGTCATCTTTGTCAGATTGATCTGCTGTACAATTCAAAATCTGAGTCAAATTTTATAATCACACAATTAAAATCCTGAGGAAAACCTTCTGCAGTCTCAATAGAAAACAGTCTAAGGTAATGGTTTGGGTGTTTTTCTTAATATATACCTCAACTACATGGTTCTGCTGTTTGGGTTTGACTACTTTTTTTCCAGCTAAGTAGACCCATACTGTGTGGGCTGTTTACAGAGTGCTGGTAACATCATCAAGCTATGTCTGATCAATGTGCCAGGAGCATGCTAGATAGAAAAGGATTTATGAATGTCAAAACACTCCAGAGAAACAGGCAGTTTACATCCCAAGGGGGCAGAAATCATCCTTTTAGTTAATCTCTGCAGAGGGTTTTGTAGACACCACATAGGACATCCCTCACCAGGGGTTTCCAAGAGGAAAGGAAGACAGCAGGAGTGTGTGAGCAGTTGCAAACATATCATCAGTAGGGCTTAAAAATATAGGCCCTTCCACTTTGTGGAGGACAAATGGCCTAGATTCCCTGTGATCCTTTCTGTCTCACTCTTTTTTTGTTTTTTGATTTTTTTTAAACTCTTGAGGCCTAATATATTCCTTTAATCCACAGCAGGCTCCTCAAAGGTAAATCACGATTCATTTAGTGGTGGTTTCCTGCGTTACATGAAAGACAAACTCATCTCAGGAATTATACACAGCTATTGGTTTGATTTCAAAAGCTCTTAAAATTGAGGGTGTAAGTTATCTAATTAGTCTTTTGTGCAACAAACCTTTCCTTTCTTCTAATGAGGATAATGTGTCTTAATTATTGTTGTGTTACCAAGTTAGGCAACAAATTAAGTAAAACCTGATGCAGTCAGCTGGCAATCACAACATGGTATTTCCATTTAACATAAGCATGTTAATGGTTAAGTTTGGGGAACACATTCTGCATGTTTCTTCACAATTTCTACCTTCTCTTTCACAGTCAGAGCAATGAAATAAAGTGCCTATTGAGCAGGGTAGCAAGTGTCCAGGAGAGCTTCTTATGGGATGTTGTTACAAACTTGTCTCCAACGTACCTTTCTTCTGTAGCTCCCTAGGGGGAAAACTGAGGTCATGTTATCAGGGTGATCTTTATGATACTAATCATCTATTTTTCCTGCCTGGGAAGAAATGTGTACCACCAGATAGCCCTGTGGTCACAAAGAGAAGTGGATAACATCTCACTGAACTTGGACTACAGTTCTTACATCTTTTGCTGAAGTAAGTAGTTCATGATGGTAGTGGGTGGCCAGGTTTTCTTCTCTTAAATACACAGTTGAAAAAAATCCACCCTCCCCTTGTCCTTACATTTAAGAATTTCAGGGCACCCACTATTTTCCTTTGAGGTCATAAAACTTCTTAATAATCTAAAAAGACACTTTTTTCTGTTGCCTATATCAGAGAATGCATCTTGTGTCATCCTCAGGCAATAGATTGGTTGGCCATCGTTTATATCACAACTGGTGAATAAGGGGAGCCCAGGAACTATTATTTCATAGAATTAGGGAATGGTGAATGTAAGGGCTCGTCTAGCAAGGGGTAAAATTTTTACTAGGGGTTTAGAAATCTAAGCCATGGGCTTTAAAGCTTCTTGCTCAGAGTCCCCAATTTTTAAACACCTGATGAAGTTTAGCAGGGTCCAAAGTGCTTGGCCAAACTTGCATTTTGGGTGCTTTCCACCTAGATAAGCCAAGGAGACGGGTCAAAACTGAAGGAAGAAGCCGTGTTTTGGGTTTGGTGCATCAGGAAGACTGTGGGAGACTCCCAGACACCCCAGATCACAGCTCAGCCTGCGCCTGGGAGGGCTGTGAGCAGGTAGCAGCTGACCTAAGGACACAGCTGATGATGTAGGCAGTTTAAGTTACCCAAGGCAGTGAAGTTATTTTCTTTGATACTATCCATGCTGCTTGGCAACAGTCCCATATGGCAGCTTAACATTCACCCTCCCTTTAGCATCAATGGTAAGACACTGCTGAGCAGCCTTTCATATAATATTGAGTGCATTCAGTAGTTTAAAGCATCAATTTAAACCAACAGGACACCTGCATGCAAAGCTCTTCCTTTTGGGCTTTGTAGAACAGAAAATCTATTCAAAACCTTTCTTTTTCTGTTTCAGCATTTTTTTAAAATAAGTGCTGAAATATTCTGATGTGATGATATTATTCATATTATTCTTGACTAAAACTCTGTGCCAGCCCAAGTTGTGATTTTAACCTTCCTCATGTATGGGAAAGGCTAAAAAATTGAGTATTTTAATTAAATCAAATATTCCACATCTACAATCCAACATTGAAAGAAGTCTGTAGTTTTTTTCATATCATCTTGTCTTACAGTAATCATCAGAATACAAGCAATATTATTGAATCACTCAGTTTACAAATTTGGCAGCCACACCAGTAAATCTATAAAGCCTTATTATTGAATAAAAGTTAGCACTAATTAAAGCAAACAACCCTGTCATCACTAAGAACTACATATGCATGAAGGCTTGCACACACACCTCTGTTGTCCTAAAGCAGAGCAAGAGAAGTCCTGTAGGAAGCACAAAGCAAGTGAGCTGGCCCTGCTTTAAGGGTTGCACAGATGTGCAAGCTGGGGACTAAGGCCCCCTTCCCTAAAACACCAAACACTGCTGTGCCACAGCGCAAACAACTGCTCTGGGGTCGAGTGAAACAGTGGCAGGTAAGATCTTTTATCTTCCTGAGAAGACAAATCCAAGCCAATTTCAGTTGGTGTCCACCCAATGCTGTCCTTGAACATTCCAGCTTAACCTCTGACCAAAAAGCCCCTCCTAATTCAGGAAGCTCTGATTGCAAGCCCCTCCTCAGCTTGTTTCCAGAAGCACAGCTTTGAGGAGGTTTGTGCTGATGCTCAGTGGAAATGCTTCATAGACTCAATCACAGGAGAAACTGCATCAATTAGAGGAAAACCATACACCATGCACAATTTGCAGATGTAAATTTGAAATACCTTGTGATTCTAGTTGTAGAACCTATTTCAGCCCCATCAGTTCTCAGAAGACTGGATATTCTCTACTGACAATGATATTTGTAGATGGTAATAATAACTAAATGCAATAACTATATAATTATTAAACAAATGAAAACCAACACTTGAAATGGATAAACCAATGCTTCTATTTCTACCTCTTACAAATGTGTGGTTGTGTGAAAGAGTGAAAGAGATTTGGGTTTGGAAAAAAAAAAAAGCAGGCAAAGCTCAGATCTAAAGAAAAACTTGAGTGACCAAGACTGAAGTTTCCTGTTTAAATCTTCCCCATCCTAACAGAGAAATTCACTGCACACAGGCTTATGCTCTGTAGCTCTTCTACTCTTCGCTGTATCAGCTGGTGCTTGGGAGAGCAAACCTGTTATTGTGAGGTGGCAGCATTCCTGATAGCTTCTGAAATTACTCACACCGCCCTTCCCTCTGCAGCCTTTGTCTTTGGGGGATGAAGAGGAGGAAGTGGACATCATTTGGGCTGCTGTAAATTGATCTAAGAAGTTGCCTGAAGTATTGCCTCTTCTCACCCCCTTTCACTATTTTTGCCTCAGGTTCAAACATGATGTTGAAAAGTAGAAGACATAACACAAGCTATATTCTGTACTAGATGTTACCAACAGATGAACTATCAACTATCACAAACAAATAACACTTGGCATCATCTCTTCCAAAGACCTCATTATTTCAGCTTTAATATTTGTTTTCTAACCAGATTCTGAAATACTTAATACTCCATTGGTGACCATTCCGGGCATAAAGCTTAGATGCAAGGACAGCCACATAAAAACAGCAACAATGTAGAATGTAGACCTGAGTTTTTGCAACAGGAAGTTTTAGAAATGAAATGAGCTGTCACAAAAGTCTGCAATGCATTTTCCTTCTTGCTTCATTTTCACAGGGTGTTAGCACAAGCCTGCAATGCTGTGATGAACTTGAGAATAATTTTACAGCCATTATATTTTTAGAGAATTACAATTGGGTATTAAATGAATTCTCCACTCCAGCCAGTTCTGGTTGCTTTATTTAAGGGAAGGAGCTGCTATGAGCTTCAGGTCCAATTGTCTGCCTTGCTGTCCCACTTGCACCCCCATCTCCTGTTCTTCTCTTTTATATTCTGCTTATGAATTTGAGGTCTACCTAACTATTCTGAAGTATTCAATAAGAACTTTGCATAGCTGTCACAACAGATGCAGCCAGAAGTGTTTTGGAATGAAAAAGCACAATGAGGCATAAAGCGCCACTGAAGGACACTAAATTTTTTTGTAAAGACACCACTGGAGAAGCAGCAACTATGTTTTTTTCTAGCACTGTTTTCCTTCACATAGCTACAGATGCCATGTGTGAAGTTTTATCTCACATGGAACTGGAAGAGAAACTCTGAATCTGTACTGTCAGCATGGGCCATGGCCCCGTAAATACATGAGCACTCACACTGCCAGAGCAGCCAGGGCAGATGGAGCCAGGCAAAGCCACTGACCCTCCATGGCACACCAGCACTGCTGCACTTCATCCTGCCACCATGGAGGGCCTGGCACAAATCTGCAGTTTGCTTCTGGCATCCTTTACAATCCAGCCATCACGGGTAGAAGGCAGACTAATCTGATTACTAGAATTCAGGGTGTGTAATGATAACACAATCCAGTCTCTTGCTTGAAGGGCTGTGTTACCTATGGGTAGCTGCATGATCATTATTTTGAGACTGTTGCAATGACTGTTCTTTGTGCACTGGAAGTCATTCGTTCTCCTTATTGAAGGACAAGCCCTTTCCTCTCATCTTTTTGCAATGGCCAAAAAACTACATAAGAACAGCAAGCAGAGATCATCAGCACAAATACATTAGAACAAGCTTAAATCTAGAATTTATTCTTCACTTGTTGGCTAACTGAAAAGGCTGACTTCTAAAACAATGCACAGATCACCATGATAAGGTGCAGTTACTCACATTACTTTTGTAGCTGAGAGCTTCAGCCAAGAATTCATGTTGCAGTGGCCAAGGCCTTATGTGAGGGACTCACCCAGGGCCAGCTGAGTGCTTTTCCTCTGTGCAGGCTGTTGAGTGCAGCAGGCTCAGGTGAGTGAATTCAGCAGCCTGGACTGTGTGGGTGCAGATACACTAATGGACTGCTACAGCAGATGATTGCAAGAGCACACAGGTAAAAGGTGTTTACAGGGAGCAAAAGGCAGGGGCCAGGGAGTCATCACAGCACTGAAATGAGGTTTCATTACTTTAGAAAAACTTGCATTTTAGATTGCTTTAGTTTACACTCGTCTCCACAAAATGGTACGAGGTAGTTGTATGGTGCAGTCACAGCAGGAGAAGATATAGAAATATATTTCATTTTCAGGACTATGTCAAACCTAATTTTTAGTTGTCCATTTTCTTTTCACTTTCCACTGTGGTAATTTTCATTCGTACTTGCTCATCTCCACAAGATTTTACCATATGCTAAGTGGAGCATCGGCTTATCACTCATTTTTCTGCTCATTTATGCAGGGTTCATTCAGTGGGATGGATGGGGTAAAACCAACAGAAAAATAGATTTAGTTTTAGTTTATGGAAAAATATACTCAGCTGGGAACATCTTACTTTGCTAAGAATGGACCACTTTGGAGCACACTACCTCAGCAGCCAGCCAAGCATGCATCAGTAGAATAAACTGCCTTCCTCACAGTTATCTGTTCTAGCTAGGATCTTGTATCAACAGTTAAAGAATGAGTGCCAAACAACACATGTAAGTATTATTAAATGCTCTACATTTCTTATCTCTTTAGAAATATTTTCAATTGATAGATGTACTTCCAATTATTCATGTTTTGTATTTTATGTTTATTGCAATACTTTTCCTTGGCAGGAAAACAACTGTTATGTGCACATAAAAAAAAGCTATTAGAAGCAATTTAGCCCCATGAGCACTTATCTAGGTATTTGTGTGGCCGCTGGCTATATGAATGTGCTCTTGTGAAATAGGATTTGGTAATCTGCAAACAGATTTAACAAGTGCCAACCAAGAGCTCCCTAAGCAAAGCTCCACACATGACAAATCAAATATACAATTCAAAAATAGAAACTCAGCATAAGGTTAGAATTTTATAGAAACATTATTCCGCTGTTTTATTACATAAATCCCTGAAGAGTGAAGAAACAGAGGCAACTGCTTGGTGAACAGGCATAGAAATTCTATCCTGGAATAATTCAGTGACTCAAGAACTTATCCGAGACACCACATACCTGAATTCACAACCTTACCATGTCCTACTCTGACAAGAGTTTTGCACCTGTTTCTCCTTGTCCAGGGGAAGCCTCCTAATCATTATCTATTTGCTGCTCTGCTTTTGCATTCTTATAGTGACAAGAACTTAAGGAAGAACAAGTCTCCACTAAAAGATGAGTCTGTTATAGTGAATCAATGTTTTTGTTTGGAAAGATGCTGTGTCAAAAAAACCAAAAAACCTCAAACCCTTTGTCAGTTCTACTTCCAGAGACACTAAAGGGCTTTGGAGCCAGAGTATGCAGCTCTACTTCCCAAGGGACCCTGCACCTCCCTGCAGGTGGAGGTCCCTGAGGCTGACCAAGGAGCTTTTGGGCTCCAGCTTAGAAATGATGGTAGGAGCAAGCCAAAGGGAAACTCCTTAGGGAGATCTCAACAACAAAACAGAGTGAAATCAAGACAACTAATAAGAAGCCATCTTAGTGGATATTTAAGATCTGTGGGCTGGAAGAAGAGAAAAAGCACATAATTATTTACAGACTCGGGTTACTTGATATTGTGTGATTTGAATTTAGGTTTGAGAGGCAGGGGTGGAGAGAAGGTAATGTTAAGATTATATTGCAGCAGAGAAAGGATCAAAAAGTGGTGAATAGCTGGGTGGCTGCTATATGAAATTTGCTCTAGGCAGATGAGAAAATGAAAAGCAATCAAATTGAAACTGCCACATATGCAGCAGCAGAACCTAAAATACAAGCAATAGAGGTAACAAAGGGAAAAATGAGCTTAAGTTGGGAGAACTTGGAATTATGGACAGTTGGAAAACTAGAATCTTATCCTCAGGATTTTAAAATGAGAGTGAAAGAAAATGAGAAATTATTTGAAATAGAGAAATTGCAGCACCATGTCTGTTATATTTAAGAAATAAACAAGAAAAGCATGGAGAAGGAAAAGAAAATGAGCAACACATGTTTACATTCATGATAAAATTATCTTAAAGAAAAAAGATAATCAAAACCTGATAAGAGTACCCTGCAGATCATATTCTGTGAATTTCCTAAAGCCTTACATGACATCTCACTCAGCTTTAGACTAAAGGTTGTCCCTGAGCTGCTGACTGCATTGAATTGGGTTTTGATCACTTCATGTCATTACCATAAAAACTACCTTCAACTTGACCTGAAAACAAACAAGACTGGCTTTTACTGCATGAGGAAATACTGGGGGTGGTCTTGCAGTGATTCAGACTTCAACAGGGAGAAATCTTATTCCATCTTACCCAGGGGACAACTTGGGACAAGACTATTAAAGTTTTTTATGATCTGATGAGTGCCACAATTTTAATACCACAGTTTATTCACACAATAGTACCAAGAGAGTTTTAGTACAAAATCACCAATTACTGTTGGAAGAGCAGTGGGAAATAGGTTAATTGAGAGTAAAGAACTTTTTAGACACAGTGTAAATCCCTGTCCAGTGCTACTTTTGCTAAAGGTGCTACAGGTGCAGCTGCTCTTGGCAGTCTCAGAAGTCCCTCTGTGCTCTGCTGGTGTCCCAGTGCTGTGAGACAGTGCAGGAGCACAGTCAGGTGAGCTTCACCACAGAGCAGCTCCCACATGGGGCAGTGCTCAGGGCAATGGTCAGGGCAGGCAGAGTGCTGCTTGCAGCTCTCCTCACAGCTCCACTGCTCTGGAGCCCAGGGCAATGGTCCTGCTGCACCAGATGCCCCACACTGAGTGCAGACAATGTCAGCAGCTGCCAAGTGTGTTTGGAGGGGGTTTGCTGTGCACTGTTGCATGAAACAAATATACCCTTTGAGAGCAAAATAAGGGTATCTGCATCTGTTCCCAACATGAGACATGACCCCAACCAATTTCCCACACACTCAGAGGAGGAGCTAGTAGGATTCTGTATGTTAAAAATGAGGGTCTGCAGAACCTTATAGAAGCACCAACATGTAAAGCGTGGATGTGGCACAAGGACCACTCCTACCCTCCAAGAACTGGCATTGGAGAGGTCTTTTCTCTGCAGTGCATTGAGGCATTTTGTTCACAACAGAACACCCATTGCTGCACCAGATGACAAGGTTGAATAACTTCTCAGCCCCAGAGGCTGCTAACCAAGCTCTGTTACAGTTTAGTGCTGCCCTGGGAAAACCTGAGGCATTTTCTCTAGCACACTATTAAACAGCAGTTTCTCTCCCTGTTTCACTGCTGGCTGGGATGTAGAACCTTCCTGCTCATGCTTTTCTCTACCAAGAAGTTCTGCAGAGTCTAGCAGGGGTAGAACTCTAGTTTTTCTACCTTGGGCAGATAACACCAGCATACTTCTCCCCCCCTGCCATGTTGAGACAGAAGGACTTTCAGTGCAATAGCTAAAATCTATTTTGCTCCTCTACAGCATACTTTCAGCACATTTTTTCAGTGAGGTTTTCACTTGTAAAGTGTTTCCAAGTTAAACCAATCTAGCTCCTCCTCCCAAAGCCATCCATGATGTTTTTCTGCTTTACGCAGAAGTCCCACAGGGCACCAACTCAACTCTGCTCTTCTAAGATACCCTTTAAGGCATCTTCCCACAGATGATTGAATCTGAACTCCAGATGTCTGCAGGCACAACCTGCAGCAGCAGATAATTAAAGTACAAGCAACACTATATGGGTTTGAATGTGGACCTGCAGAATTTCCTGGCTCATAGCCAGAGCTCAGTAGGTCCGGTCAAGGATAAAAGCAGAGTTTTATGTCCTCAGTGGTCAAAGCTGAGGATTGATTCAGAGACTGTTTAAAAAGTGAAAAATCAGTTTCTGGTAGGAAAATAAGAGGAGGAATACCACCAGTCTGTTGCCATGACATGAGAACATCCCATAGGCACAGTCAGTATGTGAGTACTTTCATGAGACACAGCCCAGTAGCACTCAGTCCCATAACACCTCAGCTAAACCCTTTTCAGAAGGGAATCACCAATATCCTACAAGCCTCCAAGGGGTAAAAACAGTTGCACCAATAGATGCTCCCTTCCCTATAGCCTCTGGGCAAGTTTACGTAAGAAGTAAAAACAAAAACATATCCCCTTCCACCTCTTCCTCTGCTCCTGGCTAGAACATTTCACATGGAGCACAAGAGTGTCTCCAAAGTGTCTTCACTTGCAAGTCCAGAATGTGGATCATGCTTCACTGAAGTTTCATGAGGATCTGAGATCTGCAGCTGAGCTCCTGCCAAGGGAGCTACCAAAAATGCCACGCAGGGTACAAGTTTGTGTGTAGCCCCCTCTTCCCATTTCTGCCACAGCCTCACCCTCCAGCCTCTAGCAAGACTCTGAATTCCCTTGTTTGCTTGTTCAGCTCCACCCTACATGTGCTCCTCCAGAAAGATGGCAGAGGGACAGACTTCACAGCAGAGAATGATTTCTTTTCAAGGCAATGGCTTCACAAGAGCCCTAGAGCATTAAAGGGAGACCCTCAAACTTACTTCAGGAGCTAATATAAATCCTGATAAATCCAAGGATATGTTTAATATATATTTCCTCTAACAAAACAATTCTAAAGCCATATACTCCTTGTAACCAGTGCTGGTGAGCTGAGTCACTTTCTCAAAGGGTAGGTGGAAGATCACAAGGATGTTTACTGCTTCAATAAAAGGAATTTTATTACAAGCTGCTCCTTCCTTTTTGTTCTTCATTCAGCATAAATGGCAATGTCACCTTATGCATTCACAATTAATTTCTGGAAAAGAGGTATCTTATTTTATAGCCTTGAGAAAGACACATTGCATTGCCACGAAGAAAACAGATGCATGGGATAAAACAAAACCAGCTTGCAGCACTGGTCTTCTACAGTCACTGATTTTAGTTGGAGCTCACTTCCACAGAGCTGCCTTAAGAGACAGCAGCAAGGAGATCTCCACCCTGGAAGTGCACATGCTCTTCCCTCCACAATATTGACTGGCTAGGGATTGAAATGAGGGTACACAGCTCCCTTATCTGAGACTTGCCAGGAGAACTGGCATGTGGACAGAGGAGATGTAGCTGGTGGGAAAAAAAGTACATGAAAAGAGGCTGTATTTTATTTGCTGAGAAGGAGGAGTGAGGAGAAGGCACCCAGGTCTTGCTTCATGAGACCCCCTGCTCCCAGATGGAAACTTGCTGCTTAAACCAAATGTCAACAACCTGTGGCTGTCATCCCACTCTGCTTCTGACTCTGAACTTCCTATGCAACACATCAGCCTGGAATAAGCATCCCTATAAACAAGGACACTCTCAGATGGTAACACTAAGTTAGACATTAAATGTCTCTATATGGCCAAGTCATAAACAGAAGAGAGAACAAAAGAGAAAAAGAAGAGGAGGGAAAGATTCCTGCACAAGTAGATGGCTACTAAAAGCTCCAGCCCAATTCTCCTTAGAGAGAAGTGCACCTCTCACTACCATGTTTACACCAGTACATGCAGTATTCCAGCTCATTTTTGCCTTTTTAGAATCCATGTTAGCAGCTAAATTTGTGCACACAGGGCATTAAGCTGCTGCCAGACAAAGGCAGGGTGTTTCAGGGCTGGATTCAGCCACACCACACCTGCCAGGGTGCCCACAGAGCCACTCTCCTCACATGGCAGCATCAAAGGGATGAGTCTAGACTCCCCTGCCCCAGGGTATGTGCAACCTTGCCAAGGCCATGCCAGACTGTTTAATCCTATTAAAGCATAAGCTGGAAGTACACGATACTCATTAGAAGAGAATAGCTTGCTTTGTTCCTGACTTCTAAACCCCACAGCAGCAGACACTGTGGGATAACCCACCATTATTGACCTCTGCAGGCAGGGCTTGCCATTCCCAGCTCCACTGCCAGTAGCAATCTCACAGCCCTGCTCTTTGCTCCCATATGAAAACACAGATTTAGGATCCCTACTCAGGACAGGTGCCAGAGCTATAGCATGCACATTTCCAAAGGGAAATTGCAAATATTAGGGTCCTTTGGGTGCTGCTTTACAGTCACACAGGGTCCATACAAAACCACAGATAGCTGTCATTGTCCCCACACTGCCCTTCTCACTGAAAAAGTACCAGGTGGACAAAATATTAGCTGGTTGTACAAGTCAGCAGGTAAATCTTTTAGGAATAGTAATTATTTAGCAAAAGGTTAAAAAAAGATCTAGGTAGATGGGCTGTGCAAATCCATCCAGATCTCTAAATGCATGGAAGGGGCAGGAATTCAATAGCATGTGGAGCTTGTCTGCAGCATCCAGCTTAAGTACAAATTCAAGATTTCCAATGGTTTTAGCTGTTTCCAGCATTTGATTTAATCTGTTAAACTTCTGAAATGTGAAGAAGTTTGCCCCTTCCAAAGCTGTTTCTTTCTAAGACATTTGTGCTGCAGTGCAGCACACACTGTTGATTACATATCACCTTACTAAGGAAGTGATGACATCAGCCTTGCTGCTTTTATTCATTCCACCTATGATGGCCTGAAGCAATTCCTTCCAGTCTCGTGCCATTTGGAAAGCCAGAGCTGTTTGTATCCAGGTAACCAGTGCTGGCACCACAGAGCTGGCTGCAGGTGTGTGCCCAGGGACTCATCTCCCCCGAGGTGAAAGGGCCAAGGAAGGGCAAACCCTTCTGAAGCAGTGACATACCTGACCCTATAGAAGCCAATACATTTGTCTGCCACACTCCCCAGAGAAGCCTGGAGGGGTGTCCAGGTACTGGGCAGCTTTGTGGGTACAGAGAGCTGTGCAGCAAACCCCCCAAAAAACCCAAAAAACAAAAAACCCCGCAAAACCCAAAAACTATCCAAAGAGGAAAAGAAGCAGAACAGCAGCAAGGGGAAGACATGGTTACATAACCAAGAGTTAAATGGATTTCATTCCTTCATGCATATTTCCCATCCTGTTCCTCTGCATGTCCAAGTACTAGAGCATTGCCTTCTAGTCTTCTGATAACAGAAAGTCCACCCCACAGTAATGACCACAAAACCTGTTGCTTAAAGGGACTACCAGCTGATCCTGCTTCCCTACCCCTCAATCCATGGAGCAGGCATTCTTCCCTGCCCCTTGGCGCTTGCCTCAGGTAACTCCCTATCAGGTCTTCACTCAGGGTATTAAATTCTCTCTGTTGCTGCAGAATTACCACAGATATTTCCATGCTCTCTGCATCCATTAACAGTTTATATAAAGCAGAAATCCTTCATTCTCTTTACCCAATAATGTTTTTTTAAAGTGATATCTAAAAAAAATCCATTAATAGAATTATTTTACAATAAAAAACAAAACCAAAAAAATTCACAACCCTCCCTTCACATAGCCAACTATGAGTGGTTTGGACTTTTTTTCAGAGCCCATGTAGTCAGTTATTTCTTAAGCAGGTGCTTTCCATGCTCTCCAAGGCAGCATTCATCCTATCCCACATATCCTGGCTGTTGCTATGGAAATCATTCCTCTGTAAGCTGATGTGCCAATGCAGGTCTCATTGCTGCTCAGCAGAGAGGCTAAAGGTGTGCATGAGTCAAACTATTTGCTGTGCATTATTCCTCTGCAGCCTCGCTGCTGCCAGGCACAGGAAAGGAACAATTAGTGCCTGCACAGAGGGTGCCTGTAAAAGGTGCTGGATAGTCCCAGGAAGGCTCTGGCTGTTACCTGCAGCCAAGCCCAACTCAGTCATCCAGCTGGGCTGCCCTGGGTGCCACAGAACACGGGTACAGGAGGGACAAAACAATTCCTGATGTTTTTAAGCATCCCAGGGGGAAGGTAAGTCAGCATGTACGGTACAAGGCACCACAGGTACAAGGCACAGGGTACAAGGTACCCCTGCAGTCCCTCAGAAAGGCCAATGACGAAATCAGGCTTTTGGCAAAGCCCTGCTGCTGGCTACAGAGAGGCAGAGGCTGAAGAGTGCTGGAGATCCCTCTGACTCTGATAAAGCAGTAAGACCAAAAGGGAAAAAGCATTTACAAAAATCTAACTTTTTCACATATGCTGTTTGGCAACTTGACTAAACACGGGTTTTGAGCTCCTGACTACATAAGAATAGGCATTAAGGCAGATACTGGAGTACTCCCAGTCAAAACACAGCTTGATGCCAGCAGGCATTTCACAGAAACAACTGCTGGCCTCTCCCAAAGTAACAGGAACAGAGGAACCTGCTGCCCCCAGGACTCAGCCCTGGCCATGAGTGCAGACACAGCCCTGGAGCAGGGGACACGTGGGGGCAGCTGCAGAGCTCCCCTGTGCCCCACCCCAGCCAAACACCAGCTCTTCTCTGCATGTGAGAGGCTGGGAACATTTCAAGACAAGCATCCCACACCCCCTTTTTCCCCCCCTCTCCCCTGGAATACTTGGCAATAATTTCCATAGATATATTGCAACAAGTAGGAGGTCTCAGGGCAGCCCCCACGCCTCAGTGGTTTCTTAGTTCATCTCTTCTGCAGCCTGAGGGGAGGAACTGGGACCAAAGGGGAACAAGGAGGGTAATGAACTCAGATTTACAGCAGGTTTTTAAGGGGGGAGAGGGCAGGGGTTTCTTTAGCAAATGTTTGATTGGCCATCTGAATATTCAAGGTTCTTGCTTTCAAATGAGGAACTAAAATGCTGTAGCAGGCAAAGGCAGAGACATCAAAAAAAGCAAACATAGGATTTTTTTTCCTTCATCCTCCTGAAGAAATTGCTCCAACAGAAAAGCAACAAGTGGTCCATCACACAAAACTCAGGTTTCTATTCACATCTTACCTCCTTTCTCACTGCTCCACAGGAAACAGGTGCTATACCCAACCTGTCCTCTGAATTATCTTCTATCCTAAACGATAGGGAACTCTTAGAAGCCAAGCAAAAAGCTTCAATTACAGAATCACAGAAGTTGGTGAAGTTTTTACAACACTATTTTTTTTTGTTAGTCACCCTGGGGAAAGGCAGCTAGTTAAAGCACAGATTCCAAACACTAAACAGAAGTCTAAACTTCTACAAAACATCTCAGAGCACAAAGGCAATAATCTCAGAGCACAGCTCCTCTGGGGCACATTATAAATGACAATTAAACTCAGTAAACAGACTGCAGCATATCAGTGTAAACAAAGCAAGCATTTCTCCCTCAACAGCAGCCCAAAATAAAGGCAGCACTTACCTCATTTCAGGGCTGAAAAGGAGCCTGCTGGCACCTAAAGCTGCTCCTCTCCTGCTTGCCTTCTCAGTGGAGATGCTCTGCTCTCCTCTGCTCTCTTATGAGCTACCTGCCAGAAGGTCAGCTGGTCCCTGGTCCTTAGGAGAAACACCTGGTTCAGCACAGCTTGCTAACAAAGCACAGGGATGGCTGAGATTTAAAACAAAGGATTTTAACAATCAGTTAATGATTCCTTATAAAGATTGTTGTAGTTTTAATTATCTGTGAGCTGTAATGGGCATTTTTCTGGTAAAAAACAGCTTACTTGATCAATGCCTCCTAATATTCTAATAAACTCTTACACCTTTTATTGAAAATACAATGATAAGCAAATATAAGTGTTTCCAATTGCTTTAAGAAGATATGGTATGAATGTGAATAAATTATGCTAAATCATACTATCATAGAGAAGTATCTTGTGATTTACAAGTTCCTACCTTATGTAAATTAATGCCCCACAATTCTGCAGCCTGTGGATAGCTTCCTTTTGTGTTGTGAACACACATACTATGCCTCAAAAGCTTCCAATTATGTGGGTGGGATTTGGAGAATACAAATGACATAAAAAACTAGAGGGGTTTATTTCAGGAACAGCTCAATATGATAGAATATAGTAGCAAGATTAGAGGTTATGAATTAGAGATTCACTTTCACTGTCTTGTTAGAAAGCGTATAAAAGAAACACTGAAGGAATAGCAGAGATATAGAAAACAGCAAAGTATACATATGCATTTAATACAGTTCATCATTTCTCTTACTTTTAGTGTAATGCATTTATGGTGAATCATATTGTGATTGTAATTTTAAGAAATGTGATTTTGAATGATTTTTGGTATGATCTGCTTATGACATTCCTGGGTGCAGACACAATGCCACCATTAGAGGGACTGGGAAGGATTCTTCTCATGTACATGAAAGCCAAAACCGGTGTATTTAGATTCTGAACAAGTTCCTGAATTTGCTAATCATTGGGGTTATTTGCCCCTTCTCAGCTGCATAATTTCATGTAAGCTTTTTATTTATTGGCAGATCAGAGTGTGAATTTGAACTAAAATTCTCCTTAAAATATTTGGTGCTGTTCTGTAACAGATGTAAGTGAATTTAGAAATCCAGGTCAATGAAGTGATAAATTGAATCCAATAGTTTTTTAAGATGGTTTTCTTCAACAAAACCCAAGTCAAACTCAGAGACAAGATTCTAGCAAATGTTAAAAAACATAATGTTTTCAAGGAATGCTTCATGATGAAGTGAAAGATTAGGTTAGTACACGTCAAGAGGGAGGATGCACAACAGAGAAAGGGGAAGACTTTTGGTTTTCCTGTGGGACAGACACTATTTTCAGCTTTGCATAAGCAAAAGTTCTCTTAGCTATGGCAAAACTCCTCAAAAAAGGACTTTTACTCCTCATTTCTCTGTAAGAATTCCACCCTAATTTATGTGTGTAATGACAAAAGAAGACACAAAATACACATCAGTGCCAAATCCTAAAATTAAACTGCAGTGGAGAAGGAGGGTTTGTCAGCAGGATCCTGTACATCACACTCTGGATGAGGCAGATCCCAAGATATCCCAAGCTCCCAGCTCTGATTGACTCCTGCAGGAGTGACTCAGCACCAGGCAAGGGATCCGAGGGCATTTCAGGGTGAGGCTATTTACCTACAGGACAGTAAATATTGCAGTGCTTCTTTAAACTGATTCTATACACATAAATATGGTGTAATAAATCTCATCCTCTACACCCAGCAGGCCAAATTTGGTGCTCTCTTGGCTGGGCATTTTGCGACTTGGCTTCACTTGACCAGCAACACCCCCTGAGGGTCAGATATAGGGGGGATATTTTCATCTGACTAGACTGTTAGTGAAACCAAATACTATCCATCTTTCCCTGCCACTCCCCTTTGTTGCTGGATTTATTTTGTGAGAACAGTTGTCCTGTAAACAAAAAAGAACTCATCTGGTTGTTTTTGTCATTTCAAAAATAATCCCAGAACCTGTTAAAGGATGATAGCATCAACTGCAATGTGTCCTGTCCTTCCACAGGAAAAGCACTGAGCTCTAATGTTTTTTTTCTCTCACAAAGCAAAGAAAGCAAGTGATGTTTCCTTCTCTTCTGCCTGAGCCTTTGGCACTGAGTTCAAATCGCAATCTGTCAAATCTAGATTTAGAGCTGGAAAAAGACAGATAATCACATATGATTATCAGATGCACCAATTCTACTGATTCAGAATGGCAATATGCAACTTACCACTTCAAGAGGACACCTCTGATTATTTGGCTGTTGAACACAGACAAGCTGTTGTTGTGCACACAACAGAATTGTTCCAGTTATTTTCCCTAAGCCCAGCATATCCAGGATGTGTCTGAACAGGACATAGAATCAGCTGTGTCAGAGCACAGTGCCCTGAAGGCACTGGAGTCCACATGGAGCTGGTGCAGAGTGTCCTTACCAGCTCTGAGGTGTGAGGTGCATTGTACTTCGGGTCACTGGCCAGCACTGCACCCCTACACACTGCCGCAGTTTCTCTGTGCCTTCCATCCCCTCAGGCTGTCTGTGGCACCTTATTGTATCTGAACAAAGAGAAGATTTTCGTAAGATTGTGAGATTCTGGGGCTTGGAAAATTGTTTGATTCATGGAAACAGTATTTCTGGTTAGTTCTATAGTGTAAACCTGTAGAAAGGCATGTTCTTCCATGAAGAGTGACTCCAAATTACTTGAAGCTCAGCTGGTTGGAGCATGGTGCTAATAATGCCAAAGTCATGTAAGAGTTGGACTCAGTGATCCTTGTGGGTCCCTTCCAACTCAGAGTATTCAGGGATTCTGTGATTCTGAAGAAAGTTGTTTCAGAAACTTCATGTTGGTCAGCAGCAGTTCATCCACCTTTGTTCATCAACAGAATAAATCCTCCTTGTGTTTCCCCCTGGTGATCCCCAATATCAGCACAAAAGGCAGTTTGCCTTTGGAAGCACAAACCTGCATCTGGAACGGGATGCACATTGTCCCTTGTCCTGCTGTAACCTGGAACTGAACCTGATTCAAGTGTAATTCATAGACAGGGCTACTACAGTTACACTTTCCCTCTTACAGTGAGACACAGTGGCAGCAGCTCAGTTCTGGTATACGCACAATGTTAGAAAACAGTAACTTGATACAAGACAGCATCAGCAGGGGTCTGAACTTACTGCTCAGCAACAGCAATTCCTGGTCTGGGAGTGCAGCTCCAGATGATGTTGGGATGACACATCCCAGCCTCAGTGGAGAATATACAATTGTCCCCATATGACATGAAAGGTGACACTGTCCACAGCACACAATTTTAGCCATTAGACATTTGTTATGAATATCTAGCAGCTGCAGCTGGGAACCATTTCTAGTGTGAAGGTCTTGCGTTCCCTATGCAGACACAGTAGAAGGGGTAGCCAACAGCTGCTGAGCTTTAGTCCTCAACCAAAACCCTGCAAACTTTTGACCCTACTTGTTTTCCCTGGACTTAGGGGCTCCATGAACCTGCAGCTCCAGAGGCTGTGGAGGTGGTCTTGCACTTGCTCTGATCAAGAAGTGTGTTTGTAGCTCCATGTTCAGCTCCTTGCTGTAGCTGAGTTTGTCCACTACTGACTGGTGATTCTGACAGTTACTTGGCTCCTCTTTCTCACAACTATTATGACTAATGAATACATCCTGTCATTTCTTAAAAGATACTGTTACTTTCATCCCTTGTGCTGAAGCCATCTTAATGAGGGAGAAAGTATGCTAAGATTGAAGAGAACTCTGCACTAGTTCAGCCCAGTAGAAATCTCACAAGACAACTGTCCTTGCAAGATGGGAAGAGATGATTGTGGAAACTCATCAATGCTTAGAGCAAGAAGGGCTTTGTGAAACTTCAGAGGAGTTTCGTTTTCTCTCCTGTGAGCAGGACTGGTATTACTAACTTGTTCTTGTCAGCTGGGATGTCTTGTGGTTGAGTTTTTGTGTTTAGTTGACTTAGGAGAACACTGTTCTGAAAGAGAAATGAAAAATCTCAGCACAAATTGTGCACTTCAGCATGGTGGTTTGTGGTAATTTTATTGCATCTAGGGATGATTTCCATAAGGATGATCTGCTTCATGTGACAGTTCTTGAAGAACCATCTCACTGGCTGACAGCACACAGCTGGCAGAGCAAACATGAGATAAATTTGCTGTGTGCTGGTCAAAGAGAGGGTGAAATTGTTGGTTTTCATCTTGAGAGAACTGAGGCAACCAGGGTCAAGCCCAGTACAGTTATGGCACAACCTTCGGCAAAGATGCTGAATGTAGCACCTATTTCATGGTTACTGGGTTTTCAAAAGGCAGACTAACCTATGATTTTAGGATTTATCTTTTTAATTGATGGTGCTCCTACATCATAATGGAATAGGTTAAGGGCTTCTTCTTCATCTTTGTTTTGGACATATTAGCTTCAGCCAACTGTGTTTTAGCTGCTTGAAGGGAAGAGCTGATTATTGGGGAAGCTTCAAACTCATGTATGACATATGAGGAGACTATGGATTTTAGGCAATAGACTTCAACTCATACAAATTATGAACTGAAATCTATACTACCTGGAAAGAGAAATAGATGTAACATTCTAAAATGCACAGGGAAAATTTACCATTTCTTTCCAAAACCTTTGAATTATTTGCTTGAATGAAATGTTAGAAGTACAAAAATTTAAAATATTCATCTGTTCAGTTTTGTATTTTTAGGCTTACACTTTAAAAAAAGTCTATAGGCACCACATGGACTGACTCCACCCATCTGCAACTTTGTAATAAGCATGGAGATACACTCAGACCAAGAGCCTGGAAGTTTCATGATTCTGAGTTGGTATCTAACCCCCTCGTGATTTCTGATGGCTAAGTAATTGCTACAGTCTAATCTGCTTGGTGTTATTTTCAGTAAGAAACGGGTACTGTGGTCTCAGAGTGTATTAGATACCATTTTCAGAGGTATACACTTCACTGCAGGACTTATGTGCCAGGTCAGTTGTTTTGGGACAGTCCATCAATGCAGAATGCCTTGTGTGGGTGAGGAAGACCAGGACTTCACTGAGTGTACAAAACAGCTATGGGATGGCTTCAAGGCCACTTACCTTGGCATTTACAGGTGGCAGAGGCAACATTTTACAGGTTCAAAACTTTCCATTTTAGTTTCTCTTTACATAAAAATGCCTTAAGGGTGCCAATGAAACCCTACCACTTGGTGATAGAGTGCTGCTTTATCTAGGAAAGCTGCTGCATGTCCCTGCCATTATTCCTAGGCAGTAACAAACAAGAAAATGTTTGGGTTTTTTTCCCCCACATTCTAAAGGCTCCCTTAATATAGATAACGGAGATCTCCCTGAGTGGCAAATAATCACATTAATTAATGATCATGTGAAACAAAATACAAAGAAAACATACACTTCAAAGGACTATTCATTCGTATGTGAGTGCCTCTAAACTCAATGGAGACAAATGGAAGATGCACATATAAACAACAGGGAGAATAGGTTCACCATGATAGACAGAAAAAGGCCAGCCTGGAAGAAAGTGGAATGCATAGAGGGATTTTAAGAAGGATTACAGATGCTGGTGGCAACTGCACTCAATAAATTATAGTTAGATCAAAGAAAAATAGAATGCTTTGATAAGAGATTAAAAAGTGCCCTTCTCAAATGTACAGCTGTAATTAAAAGCAAATAAAATTACATTTTAACTCCATACTCAAGGTACTACTTTTTTCCTCCCTAGTTTCATTTATAAATTACTTTTGGCACCCAGGGAAAAAGACAGCTTTTTCAATGTCTTCATTCTGTTACAACCAGCCACCAAATGAACATGCAATTATTGTTTTCATGCATGTATTAAAAGTTCTGATGGAGGCCATGGGCTGTGAGTGCAGGTGATGTAATTTTAGAAAAACTAGGTGACATACTGCAGCAAAAATATGAAGAGATAACCCAGGCAGCAAGTCTGCTGCTTTTCTTGGGTTGATAGCTAAATATTTACCAACTTGTAATAAAGAGAAGAGCAAAATTGGATTTGCTTTCATCTATTGTCTAGAATTATTTCTTGCCCACGAACATAATGAACATGTGCACTATTGCTTATGCAGCTTAGTAAAAAAAGTAGTTCTTTGAAAAGCCAACAGAAAATTAAGCAGTAAAGTCATAAGTAATTAAAAATGTGAATATGCTTATTGCTGATGAGAAGATGCTTTTGTCCTCTCATCAATAATTTATAGCTGATACAGAATGTGGTGCTCCTCCTGCCTTAAAAACCCTTAGTGAAAAGAGCACAACTCCCAGACTCATCCACTCTAAGCCATACAAGTGTCCATGAAATCTCAGTCATGAAGCTGAGGGAAGCATGGATGCACACTGCTGGGATTAATTTCTTCAAGTTTTCCTAGAAGTGCCATTACAGAGTCTGTGTGTGAAGTCCCTGTGTTTGTGCTTATGTGATAGAGGCTGCACATGGCAGTAGCCCTCAAAAATCAAATGATTTTTTTTAATGTCCATTGCTGGACATAGAATACAGCTCTAGTGATCTAGTGCTGGGTAGATGTTCAAAACACATGACAGTGCTTTATTTTGGCTCTTTTTGGAATATAGTTTTTCTCTTGCTCCTGATTTATTGATTGACTGGCTTTTGATCAAAGCAACGTCTCTTCTATCTTCCATCTGTGCAAGTCTCTAGGTCACCTGGTAGGGATTTCTGACAGGAGGCGACAAATTTCATATACATCTCAAGTGAATTTCTTTTCCCCCAAAAGACAGGGAAAACATTTCTACTGATTTCTGTGATCAAACACTAAAAGAGGAAAGCCCAAAAGAAAATTGCAAGGACAATCACAGATTCACGTGTACCTGGCCCTAACCTCAGCAGTCTGGCATTCTGAGCCAGCACATGCAAACCTAAGAGTTCAGACTGTGACCATGTGTTTGGCCTCTGACAAATAAGGTTTCAGAATATCGAAAAAGAAAAGGAAAAAGTTTTTACATACCTATTTGAGGTGGAATTCAGACAAAGATAGTCAGTTAGAGATGCCCAACACTTCCTTGCTTCAGGAAAGCCAGGAGCCCAGTGGAATTTAGACATCCAATGTTTCAATATTTCTTTTCCACTTTCTGCCAAAACTAAGAATTGCAGAGACACTGCATGAAGAAAACAAAATAACTAGCTGAACTGCGCTATGTCTCACAAGCTGCAGTTTCTTGGCAAAGCCCCTGGTGATTTCTCATTTCCTCCAAACTAGTTCTCTGACTCATGCTGCTTAGTGGGATAGCAATGCCTTTTCCCTTCCTCATCACACACCACTCTATGAAAACATAAGGTTACTCAACAGAATTTACTGGCCATTCACTTGAAATAAAGACAACCCAGTGGTCTGAATCCAAGTGTCAGAGAAGGCAGTGGCCTCTTCATTGCCATTGAGGCAGGAACCTCTGGGAATGTATTCACTCCTGTGGTCACTCAGCCACAACCCTTGGCCATCTGAAAAACTGGGCACTGACAAATGACAATGCCCTTCAGTATCTCAGTTTCTTAACGTTTTTTCTGGTATCCATGAGAAAAAAGTAAAGCCTGCATTTGTTTTTACACTTCTTCACCAGGAAATTTAGTGTTTCATTTGGATTAATGCCATCCTGCATTCTCTCTATCAATGCCCTAGGGGAGGAAAAAGAAGGATCTTCCTGCTCTTTCTATGATGTTAGAGTGAGAACAGCCTATGCCTACACTGTCTTTGCCACACAGGTGGTTGAAAAACATGAAAAAAGAAGCAGAGCTCATAGTAAATATCTCACAGGGTATGTGAATCAGACATGGGCAGAGCTTCAGGAAGAACTGCCTGGTCCTGGTCACAGCCTAGGCATCTCTCTAGCTCCTCTGGATAAGAATAGATTTTTTAGGGAAAAGGCCTACCCCATGGTCTCCTTATCCAGCTGGCTGTGGTGTGCAGATGCCTTTGCTGACACAAAATAGCTATGGGGGAGATTTTTAGTATTTTCCTATGTGAAATAACAACCTCCTAAAACTAGTGTCTGCAGATGAATACATTGCAGTTTGCAGACCCAGAGAAACCAACTTAGATCATTCAATCCTCTTTCCTCCCTTTGCATTCACTCCCTACACTTTCTGAACCTGTAATGAAACAGATTACAGAAAACCCATGCCAGATTCATAACAGACTCCTGTAAAACTTCTGTGTTATAAAAAGACACAAAGTTTTTCTCCAAATTCATCACAGACATAAATTTGTGTCTGACTATGAAACTTCAGAGGAAAAGGTGCATTTGAGGTTTTTTGCTTGCCTTTTTTTTTCTGTTGGTGTTTTACTTACTCTTTTCTTCAAAATTAAACTCAAACTTCTTTTATATTATATGCTATACACCTATAATAAACTGACAAAAAAGAGAAAAAGTATTTTCTTATCCTATTTGCGGTCACAGAAGTATCCATCCTCCAGCCCCAAGAGGATGACCAACATATGATGTGATGTAATTCCAAATTTGCATCAATGATTTTCCACCCTCATTGGTATTATTGGAATCAAAGGAGATATTTGTTAAACATAGCTTCGATAAAAATCTAGTGACATCTTACTGCCAATGAAACCTCATGAAAGGGGAGAAATAGCTTTTCAGCAAATTTAATGTGGAGCAGGTTTACACATTTATGTTTTAATTGCAAAATGTTAAAAGCAAAAACAAAACCCAAAACAATAAACCCTCTCTCCCAAAATTAAAACATAAAAGGGTTATTTTTTCCAGGTAATAGTGATTTTAAAATTCTCCTCAAGCTATTTCTAACATTATATAATTCCAATAAATTAGAAAGCGAGAGGCTGCCTGAGTGCACGTCTTACAACAGAGTTCTGACACACTCCTGTTTTGCTAAGAGATTACAAAACCGATGCTTTATGAAAACATTCTTGTATTTTAAAGCAAAATCCATCCAATTCTTTATCACCTTGATTCCCTGAGCTCCTTTTTATTCAAAAGAAGCAGGAATCTCCCTCAGGTAGAGCATCCACTTGGGCTGCATCCAAAGATATCCCAGGCCAGCTTCAGTGCCAGTAAAGCAGAGAAGCTCCTTTTCATTTTTTTTTTAGCTCTCAAGATGTTTTGACTGGCTGAAAAAGATGAAAGAGTTAACAACAGGTTGGCCGACATGACTTAGTGCTAGGAAAACAGGGGGAAGAGTTAACCAAAGCTTTATCAAGACAGAATCAGACAAGTTACATGAAATGGATGCCAATCTTCAGGGCTAGGTGCAAAGAAAACCTTTTTTTAAAAGTGTCTTTTTGCAGAATTAAAGGTCTGGTTGAGACTAGCATTCATGTTAATGCAGTTTACTTGGGTCTTGCCAGTGGCATTTCATTTCATGGCATATGTTGGTGTGATTAAAAAGCATGCATTGTATGGAATTAAAAGGATGCACTTTGGAAGAACTAAAAGTTGGCTCACTGACAGATTGCAAAGTGGTGAGAGTAACGAGTGGAACTATTTCCAGCAGATTCCCACAAGGATCAGTTCCTGGTACAACATTGTTTAGTATTTTCATCACATGTCCAAACAATGATGTAAAATCATAGTTAACTCATTCCCAAATCACTTAACTTCTTGACAAAAGTATTGAAGAGAATATGTTAGACAAATAAAAGTGTTTACTGCCTTTTATGGAAAACCAACAGCTAAAAAGAAAGAGAGGAAAGAAATGCATTTCTTGCAATATGCAGTTAAATACTGCTCTGTTGCAGGTGGATATATAAGGTGTGCTGGGTGCACACACACACTGCAAAATAAACAAGCCATTGCACACTAGCACGTCACTAATCCAGGAGGAGTAACCTGTGGTCGCTACTTCTTCTGTGTACCTTGGTTATGAATTTATCTTTGACTGCACACGTGTGGCACAGTTTGCTGTCTCAGTAATCTCTTAGGTGCACTACCACTCCTTAGCAGCTGATTTTTCCACACCTTACTTAGCAGCAGGAAAAGGACAACAGGCAGCTGGGCACTGCGGCATCCAAGGGCAGCATCTATGGGTGCATGGACAGAGCCAAGGGCAGAGTGCTGGAAAATGTAAGACAGACAAGTTGAGCAGTGACACCGCTGAAGACATGACTGCCACACACTTGACAGGAGATGGCAATATCATCTTTATCACACATGGTACTTTCACTCTACCATTAATCACTTAGAAAAAATTACTACAAACATTCTTTACTCCAGTCAGTTCAATTTTGGTAGTAGGGAACAGGGTGTGCCACAGTTTTCTGTCTGTCATGCTGAGCCTGCTGTCCTTTGGTGTTTTCTCTGTGGAGGATTTTTGTGACAATATCCAGTTGCCTCACACCTTGCAGATGATTGCTCTGCCCTTATCCTTCAGTGGAGTGGCAAGAGTTTTTCAGATTCCTGTTACACATCGCCCACTGACCATCTGCTATTACCACCTTAACGAGAAATCACTTGATGAAAGGTGATTGAGTGGTTACTGTCCGGTACAAGGTTACAAGCTCATTATACTACTTCCCCCTCCAATATTAAGCAATAGTGATAAGCCAAGAGTCTTAGCTGATACAACCTGGTGCATTTCTGCTATTTCAATCGTGTTGCCTTTGTTTATGGGACATTTAGCTTAAAGCATTTACTGTTAGGTTCGTCTAGATCCCAGCCTTTGGTTAAAGTGGATTTCTGGGTGCCACTATTTCAAAATAGAAACTTGGGATAATCAAGGAGTATTCTATCTTTTATTATTCTTTTAGCCATCATGGATGGGATGGTTTAAAGATGAATAAACTGTGGTCTTTCTTTAGCACTCATGAGAATTGGTTTCTGTTTCCCCTCAGAGCACTGAGGTTTCCTGTAAAGCTACTCTGGCTCTGGATTTATGTACCATTTGCAGAGGAAGATCTATCTCCTTAAAGCTTCCACATTAGGTTTTGCTGAGTCAGTTTTATATATCAAGCTGTTAAAAAAAAAAGGAAAGCAAAAAAAGAGAAAAGTAAGCTTCAAAAAAAACAAGTCCAGAGGAAGTTCACAGTTCCTTAAACAGTTCTTGTTCTAAAAGCAAACCTCTATATTTCTCTTTCTGCATCAGGTCCCTGCTGTGATCTGTTTCCACTAAACTAGAAGTGTTCTACGCAGCCATCCTGTTAGGGTTGTGGATTTCAAGACAATCTCCCAAATAAAAATCAGAGAAATCAGAGAACTGAACAGATAGAGGTAAGCTGTTAGAGCACAAGAAAACTCCAGAGCTGCCTCTTGTCACAGAGACATTTAGCAGGAGTAAAAAACTGCAGTGAAAAAAAGCCTGGCAGTGTGATTCAGAACATACCACTAGGGGGGAATGATAGCGTTGCTGTACTTAAGTTTAGAAAAAAATGTTCTGACAGGTTGTGTTGCTAGCACATACTCTATTTTCGTTCTGGGACTCATTCTCTAATGTCATATATATTCTGAGTGGTAAAGAAACCACCTGATGTCCAGCTTCATTTCAGGGAAAGGGAGGGCATAGGTATGATGGGCACCAGAAGACAAGTTTGGATGTACTCAGATTACTGGGGGATAGTTCAGAGGAGAGACACCCTGAAAGGTCAAAGTCAGGAATGCAGCATGCTAATGATGCTGATGGTATAAACAACACCCGAGATAGGTCTCCATTTGGTGAAGCACTTGTGTACACGTCGTACTTGAAGCACCTGAGCTGCTGTATTCATTTCAGCCAGGTGACCTGTGTGCCTCACCGGACAGGACCTCCAGGCATTGCCCTGTCACAGAACTGATGTGTCTTGGCATTTACCCACACTCTCTGAATGCAAAGATCAGTGTGTCTTCCTCTTGTAAAACTGCCTTCTGCTGGTGATCATTCTCCTGATTCCAGACAACTCTGATTCATAGCATAAGAAAAGCTTTCCCAAAGGATTCAATAGCTCTTTCCCCCCAAAACATACACATCATCTGCTTATATTTGTGTGTATCTCATCTCATCTTATTCTAAAAAATAAACAAATCACTTCTGGGCCCCTATTCTCTCATATATTGCCTGAGAAAACAGTATTAAGTTTTCCCTCTTTTTTTTCTTTTGCATAAACATAATTTATCATTTGGCTTTAATCATTGACAATGGTCCAAAAAAATGCAAATCTTACTGTTTTGATATTTTACACTGATTGTAACTCATCATGTCATAGGCCCTTTTAGCACTAGAGACATCATTCTGGTATAGTAATCCCTTCAGAGAATTCCTTCCAACAAATATAGAAGACTGTCATCATGATGAGAAAAAGCCTTTCCCCTAAAAGTGTTTATCATCCAAGAATAAATAGCAATGAAAATAATGGCTTTTTGAGACTTCAGAGGTAATAATCCATTAATCAGGAAGATCTTGCTATAAGCAATGTACATAAGCCATTTACCCTTTCCAGTGTCTGACAGTCATCTGAATGTCAATTAAAAAAAAAAGAAAGAAGAAGAAGATGAAGTTATAACGCTGCATCAACAGACAGCTGTCCTAGTGGGCACTGGGAGCACAGCATGGCTGGCATTGCTGAGCAGTGCAGTCACTGCCCCAGGAATGATGAGCTCACATTCCATTCTGATTCCCATGCTGTGCGGGGCTGTGGGGCTGCCGCCCCTGTGGCCCCTCGCTGCCCGGACACCAGATCTGGCTCGTTAACGCGCCTGGAATGAGCCGGAGCCACCGCTCAGCTGGCAAGCACAAGGGCATACTTGGATTCCCAGGTTGGAAGATTATCTCATTCAGGCACAGTTCTCCCAAAGATATATAAGTGCAGTGAGCGTGGTGGTCCCCAGAGCCCAGCCCTGGGAGGTTTCAGCCACACAGGAGCACAGCCTCGGATCACAGCAAAGATGACGATGATGATGAAAGTAGAAGAGCTGGTAGGTGCAACCTTCTTTCATTTAATCACAATGAATTATTTTCTAGACTGTCATTGGACCAGCAGAGAAAGACAACCTTTGTGGATCACTGATTTAGCAGTTTACCAGTACTGCTGTGCTCTAGGGGCAAACCCTTATATACTGTTTGTTATATTATTATATTTTCATTTTAAGTTTTCCTTGGGAAAGGGTCTCACCACAGATACAACTATAGAGCTGTTTGGATTTGGCATCACAGCACAGTTCACCAGGAAAAGATCAACCAAAAGTTAGCTACTTATTTGACTCTGTCCTTGATTTTAATTCATATATATATTTTAGAAGCCAATAATTTTATGATCACACTAAGTAATTCCTATATAATAAGGGACTGGGACAACATATTAATGCTTGGAAACGACAGTATTTTATAACACTACATTAGCAGCTTAATAATAGTATTGTTTTCTAATAATAAACTAACAGTTCCCACAGCCACTGCTGTTCATGATGTAGAAGTCTTTGAAAAATTAGGTCTAGACCACAAGTAATGGGACATTCCACTGCAGGATTCAGACTAAGAATGTCTGATCTGATGGAGAAACTGGGAAAACAGGAACGATTCAGTAAAACACTGCACTTGTTTTCCCAGATGGTTAAGATACAACTGCCTAAGCAGTTAATGCTGTCTTAAATTCTTTGGCAAGGTTCTCAGTTTCTTCTGCATTAGACTCTATAACAAATATAATTTTACAAGGTAATCAAAGAGAAAGGCAGTCTAGGCCACACGAACCACTCTCAAAATACACATCTGCCTCTACTAAGTTTAACAAGTTATCTCTTCATACACACTTACTTGGCATCAGAAATACTTCTGAAAACTATTGAAAATTGTGCTGCTGCACAGCACCACAAAGCTTCTGCCATTCTGCTATGAGTGGGACTTTGGTACTGACAGCAATGGATAAAACCAGCCTTGAAATCCCTCAGCAACCTGATTTAACTGCATGGGAGATGTGCCCCAGCCAGCTGCATCCCAGCTAAGCCAGGCACAAGCAGAATGGCCTGTCCTGTCTGTCACACACTGAGAGAGGGCAGGAATGAGGTACAAGCAGCCCTAAGCAATCCATGTGTCCAGGTGGCGGCTACTGCAGTCAAGAATCCATGGATTATATTTTATCCTGTTTGCATTTACAGGTGACTGGGAAGAAGGTGGATGATAAAGAGACTGGCAGCTTCCTCCCTGAGGACTTCAAAAATGGAGAGTATGAAGCTGCTGTAAGATTAGAGAAGCAGGAGGACCTAAAGACAGTCCCTGAGCACTCACTGACCCGAGGTGATCTGGATTATGAGAAGGAGAAAAAACTAGAAGCAGAGGTAGGCTCATGGGTTTTCCGCTTGGATTTTTATCATCATGTGTGCATTTCCTGCTGCAGTCCTTGAAGTTCTGCCTCTCTCCAAGTTAGAAATGCATGGTGAGCTAGAAAACCCCTTGGGAGACCACCACGAAAGGAGGTTGGTCTAAAGTCCACTGAAGACCACAGAGATCTGCTCACCTGTGTAGCCTGTGGGTGCAGGCAGTAACACTTTGAGGCAGAACCTCAACCACCCCTACAGTGCCTGCCTGAAACCCTGAGAGCTCCTGTGCCCAGGGGTCAGCTGCTGCTGGCTGTCAGTGTGGGGAGAGCAATCAGAGCCAGGGAGACACCTTCAGCTGCACACCTAATGACTGCTACCAAAATAACTAACCCACCAATAACATGAAAATGTTCTTTTTATGAAAACAAGGCATTACATTTACTAGCACATTTGGGAAGAACTGTTACAAATGAAACTTATACTAGTCTACAGAAAAGTACTAATTTCAATTCCTGGAGCATGACAATTCTCCCTAGATCCTTAAGAACTGATGTTTTCCCCCCCAATAACACAGTAGCTGTAATAGCTTTAATTTTCTTTTCTTTGTGAAAAAACAATGAACTGGTCTGAAAATTTAAAGGGATTTGGAAATTATAAAGTGTAAGTAGCAGGGGAAATAAGACTTTATTCTAAAACATGAAGAGTGAGAAAGTCAGTCTCAGAAACATTAGAATAAAAACTACTTATTAAACTTCAACAGAGATATTACTGGCTACAGAGGTTTTTTGAGTTCCTTCAAAGCAGGTTCCTAAAAACTTAGTGGGTTTCCAGTTATCCACAGTCAGCATAATTATTTTCCATTAGGCCAATGACCTGCAGACCAAACCACAAATGCAGAGAACAATAAAAAGAAGCAGTGGAAATAACTTGAACAGGAACTCACTTGACAAAACTGTATAACCTATGACCACGTACCAGTGTATTCACCCTGAATCACTCCATGGGACAGAATCTGTCATCTGTGTTCACCCCAAGTTAGCCCCTGTTTGTGAATCTCCTGAAGCCAAGGACACCTTGTGGGATCTCAGTTCAGGCAACACACCAGCCCTTGATGTCAGCAGTGCCCCACACTGACTTCATGCACAGATGCTTTTTACAAGCAGGTAGGGACAAGTCTTAAACGTTTCTTGAACTGCCCCATCAAGGACACTGAGGACATTCTTTGTGGCTTCCAAAATGTACAAACACTTGCGGACTGAAATGCTAAGATCATTCTAAACCTTGTTCTTCTCTTGAGTGTTTGTTTTTAAGCAAAGATAATTAAGTTCCAATAATTTAGGGGCTGCATCATTAAAAAAAAAGTGATTAAAGAAAATCACTTGGTGGAAGTCAGTTGAAACTTCAGGAGCTTTCCAGCTTTCATAAGCTGCACAGGAGATTTTTTTAAATTGTTGTGCCAGAAGAGACTGTAGTGCTGCTCTGACTCCTGGCTTAAATTCATGTCACAACATACAGCTCATGAAGAAGTTAGGAAGAGGTCTAATGGTACATGAAAAACTATAGATGAGGTAGAATTTCTCATATAGTTAGCAACTTATTGTAACAGTCAATTAGTCCTCTCTGAAAAAAAAAATAAAACATTTTATTTCAAAGTTCATCCAGTCTTACTTGAATTGCTGTCCTGCCACTCTGAAAGGGAGAGGTGGTCACACAGCTCAACTTGCTCCTTTCCCTGATTTGTTCCAGCTGAAGAAGAAGAAATTACAGGCCAGGTCAAAACTTGAAAATTTGGAGGATCTTGAAAAAATTATTGAGCTGAAGAAGAAGAAGAGATGCAAGAAAGTGAAAGTGCCTGTTTTAAAGAAGCCTGAACCAGAAGTTATTGTAAGTTACTTCAAAGCAGCTTTTTCTGGGAAAGTATTTATGGGGGTTTGTGCCACACACATTTATGTTCTCTATATTCTTTCCTTCAGACAGGACCTGTGGATATTCCCACATTCTTCAAAGCTGCACTGGAGAATAAATTGCCAGTAATTGAAAAATACCTGTCAGACAAAGGGGATCCAAATGTCTGTGATAAGGTACTGTCTTCTTCCTAATGCAAATCCTGCTATAGAAGAGAACAAAAGTAACTTTTACCATGAGGTTTTGTAGATTCCACCCTCATGAGAGGCAAAAAAAGGGTGGGGTAAAGTAAATAAATGCTGGAAGTTCTGTACATCAAGTTTTCTAGTGGCCACTGAGACCATTCAAAATCATATTACCTCAAAAGATTCTTTATATTTAAAAGAAGGCTCTTGGTGCTCAGGAGAACATGATTTTCTGTAAAAGGTGATCTTCCAATGCTATGGAAAAAGAGATAAGAAATTTTTCTGCAGAACAACAGAAATAAGTGGCTGCCCTCATACTCCATGATGCATGAGCTGCATTTCAAATCACAGTGTAGCATGTTGGATGGGGAACTCAACAGGCATAACTTTAAATCTGGGTACCATACTGCAGATACTTCTCCCATCCTTTAAAATGCTGGGTAGGCAGCTCTCAGCTATCTGGTTGCTATTAAAATTTAGCAGATTTCAGGTCTCAAAAGCTCTTTAAAGGGAACCAGCATGGAGTATGTATTTGCCATCATCCTAGGGAGGGTGGGAGAAGAGATTTAAAGATCTTTTGTGCCATATGTAATATCTAACTTTGCACCGCTTCAATTGCCAGTTCAAACGCACTGCGCTGCACAGGGCGTGTGCTGAAGGACATCTAGAGGTGGTGAAGAAGCTGGTGGAAGCTGGAGCCCAGCTTGAACAGAAAGACATGGTATGCACATCCACTCACACCTCTTCCCAAAAGCTGCTCATTGTTTTAGAGTTGCCAGGAGAACCATTTATAGAAGTGCTTCTTACAGAGGAGGAGTACTAAAAGGCCTTGCAATGCCCTTGAAGTTTATCCTTCAAATAACATTGTTGAGAAGAGGTTTCAGGAGGGAGCATCTGCCTCCCTGTGCCAGAATGGTTGCTGGAAAACACAGAATGCTGGCCAGCAGAGTGCCACAAGCAAGAAAGCCTGGGGAAGGGTAGGGTAGGAGAGCTGAGGTCAGGCTGTCCCACGCAGGTCCCCAGGGTCAGCAGGAGCACCAGGATTTCAAAGCTGTGCCTGGGAGAGCCCCCTGCTCCTCTGCCACAGGGGGTCCGGAGCGCCCACACAGCTCCTGCAGCCATTCGCTGTCTCTGCTGTTCCTTTGCTCCTCTGCCCTTTTTCCCTGGCTGAACAGTTGGCACTGCCAACCTTGCTCCCCCTCGCTAACCCAGCAGGGCTCCCAGAGGGTGAGGAAGAGGAGGAATGACAGGCAGAGTGTGAGCATCAAGGGACTCCTTCCAGCACAGCTCAGGGCACAGATGCTGAATCTTGTAGAGGAGAGGGGTTTTAACTCACTTTGTGGACTTGCATAACATGGGGATTTGTTTGTTTTTAAAAGAGAACTATTATTTCCCTTGAGTTTAATTTTCTATGCATTTTAGAACCCAAAAGGCATTAAATAAAAAATATTGACTAGCACATACCAGCCACATACCAGGATAAAGGTAACTTCTAAGCTCAAGGAATAAACAAAACACATCCTCTTTCACAGCAGCATTGCCAAGATCTGTCTTTAGGAGTAATAAGCAATGAATGTGAAGAGCGAGAAATTCACAGTACTGCAGAAATTAGGGCAAAATAAGAAAAGCTGCTACTAGAAACAATTTTTTTTTACTAGAAACTGTAATCACTGTGTGATCACAGTGAAGTGCTCTAGGTTAAATCACATAAAATTAATTTGGATTATTTGGTTAAAATAGTGGTTTTTTTTAATATAATGATGTATTAAAATACTTTAAATTTCTTTTTCCTATTAAAGCTCCATTCTACAGCTCTGCACTGGGCATGCCGGGGTGGAAATCTGGACGTTCTGAAATTCTTACTGGACAAAGGGATAAACATAAATGCAAGAGACAAGGTAAGTGCTTCTGGAACTCTGCAGCTTTTTAAATTTGAGACAAAGAGCTGGCCCTTACTCCCAGAAGAAAACTTCTGGCAGCTGTTTTTGAAGCAGCTTTCCCCTGTTCCATGCCACTGACCATCTCCTGCCCTGCCCGCAGCTGCTCAGCACGCCCTTGCACGTGGCTGTGCGGACAGGTCGCTACGACTGCGGGGAGCACCTCATCGCCTGCGAGGCCGATCTCAACGCCAGGGACCGGGTAAGCACCGGCAGCTCTGCCCTGCCGCTCCGCCAGCACCGCCTGCCCGCGCAGCTGCCCGGCCCGGAGCGGCCCCAGCGGCCGGGGCAGCACCGGGATCGGCCGGGGCAGCACGGATCGGCGGGCAGCACCGGGATCGGCCGGGGCAGCGCCGGGAGCGGCCCCAGCGGGCCGGGGCAGGGCCGGCAGTACCGGGAGCGGCCCCAGCGGGCCGGGGCAGTACCGGGAGCGGCCCCAGCGGGCCGGGGCAGGGCCGGCAGTACCGGGAGCGGCCCCAGCGGGCCTGGGCAGTGCGGGACTGACTGTTCTGACGCCGTTCTGACGCCGTTCTCTGTCTCTCCAGGAAGGGGACACGCCAATGCACGACGCCGTGAGGCTGAACCGCTACAAAATCATCCGGCTTCTGATCCTGCACGGAGCAGATCTGACTCTAAAGAACTGCGTAAGTAACAGCACAAAATCCAAGTAATTTTAAAATAAATTTCCCACCACAGCAAGGTGTTGAGACCGATAGAGACTATTTTGAATAGACTTAATTAGATCACTTCAGAGCTACTTAAAGCAAAGCTGAGACAGGGAAAGGGTGGGTAACTTGAGGGTGGTCAGCAAAAAGAGGAAAACCCAGTACCTCTTTTAAAACCAGAACCCACTATCTGCTACTTAGACAACATCACACCTGTGATTTAATTTAATTACTCATGTAATGAAAAGATGCAATAGACAGGACACTTACTCTGCACAACTCCTGGGCTTCAACCACCACTGAGACAAGGATCTTAGCTTGCAAGAGAAATCCTTCTGTTAAGCCCACAGGTGAGGGCCAGCCCCAGCACTAGAGCTGGAGGACTGGGGTTAGCCTTACAGCCAGCCAACAAATCCCCGTGGCTGAGCAGAGACAAGTGCCACACCTGGCTGTGCTCACAGCCACTGCAGCAGCCGTAGCATTGCTTGAGCTCTGTGACCACTTAGTAAATACAGCATTTGACAGATCTTTTCTCCCTAATCCAAACCTAGCAGCAGTAGCACGGGTTTTACCATTGCCAGTCAATATTTTTGACTGACAACCAGTCAAAACCCCAGGGGACCAGGAGGAAAACAGTCACTGGAGCACTCAGTACTTCCTACTCTCTGCCCACCTCCCTGAAGTGTGGCTGCTCTGGCATTATCCCTCATCAGAGTATGACAGTTATGGAAGGTGCAGCCCCAAAGGCCAGAGACTTGCCCTCTCAGACTTTGTCTGCACACAAAAGTTGGTCCTACTTAATTCCTGTGGCTCATACCGGAGTTAAACTCTTACCTGAATTCTGCATTAAGTGAAAGAGTGTCTTACTGAGATTGCACCTAAATATATTTCTAATCACTTGAAACTAAAACAAAAGGAAGACCTGCATGTTCTGCTGGTCACAGCCTTTGCCTAAACCCACTGAAACCCAGGCAGTCTTCATCATGGGTCTGACCAGGACTGGGACTAGATCTGTAGAGCAGAAATACTCTGATCCCAGGGGTGCAAGAATAAGTCTAAGCCTGTGTATGCAGAAGGGATTCACATCACGCAGATGCACTGAACAAGTATTTAGGAAAGAACAAGGACTTGGCCATCACTGGATGAAATCAAATATTTCTGTTTCTTTTAACCAGGAAGGGAAAACTCCTATGGATCTTGTCCTTCAGTGGCAGAATGGCACCAAAGAGATATTCAACAGCCTGAAAGACAATTCCAAAAAGAATGCCCATCTAGGTAAATTCTGAAGAAAGAAACCAGACCATGCTCTTTTTGCTGCTTTGAAACGCTTCCCACAAACCTGGATGAAAATGTCCTTGAACATCTATTGAAAATATTTATGGCACCGGATTATTTGAGGTGTCTTCACTGAAACTGCAAGAAACCTGCAAAGAAATTATTTTAAAAGACAGGTTGAGTGTTAAAATTCCACTAGCTCTAAAATGGCTTTATTTATTTTTATTTATTATTTATTTATTTAAAAGTAATTTTTAATGATGTTATTTAAGCTTTTTTTTAATAGGTGCAATTGGTCTAAATGCAATTTTTGCCAGCAACATAAATCCTTTGGTCTTAAATGGCAGAATTTTCAACTATAGTAGCAAGTTTTCTCAAGCCTTCCGATAGCTCTAAATAGCAAATACTTGCTCTAAATAGCAAATACTTGAGACTGTTGCCTTGTCTCACTACTAAAATAACCTGTGAATTGAGTGGTGGTATGTGGAAGAGCACTGGAAGGAGGTGTACTGAGGTGCCAAGAGGATTTAATGAAGCAGTTGAGTAATGGTGTTTACACAGGGTTTCGCAATCGTGGTTGATAACGAGCTCGAGGACAGAGCTCCTACCCCCATGTACCCCTTTGGACTGAAGGATTCAGATGTAATGTTGTGAAGGTGAGAGGAGACTGTATCAGGGAAGTGAATTTTTTAAAAACTAGACTACTACAAAGTATGATGATAGAAGAATGCAAAATCAGATTATGTATATTTGTAAATTTGTACTGCTTTTTCTGTACATTTTGAACTGACCCATTTCAGAATAAATTAACTGAGTGGTTCTTTTTACTTGCTGGAGTGGTGAGCATGCATGAGGTAATTTTGTCTCTCTTTAAAGGAAGTTCACATCGTGTCTGCTGCAAAATTCTTAAAAACTTAAGTGTCTCAGCTGCAAAGAGCAGCCATCCCTTACACTTCCTCCTTGCCACTGTTAGATAAACCCCATCTCACTTATTTTGTTAAATGGAGGCACATGTAAAAGCAGAAAGACAGTATTTCAACTAGCTAGTAAAACAAACTTACAGTTCCATTACTGAGTTTGATTTAGAAAAGATAATCTCTTAGTTAGTCACTACTATGTGAAGCATGAGACAGCTCCAGTTATCCAAGCCAAGAGATGCCAAGTCCTGTTAGGAAAGGCAGACACTTCTCCCTTTGCTTTAGCAGAAGCAGAACAACCTTCACGGCTGCCAGCCAGGGCATGATGTCCCTTACCATAGAATAACAACAGTTGGGGCTTGAAGAGACCTTTAAAGCTCATCTATTTCAACCCCTCTGCAATGAGCAGGGACCTTTACAACACCATCAGAGCCCTGTCCCACCTGGCCTTGAATGTTTCCAGGGATAGGACATTTACCACCCCTCTGGGCAACCTGTGCTGGTGTTTCACCACCCTCATTGTAAAAGACTTCTTTCTTGTATCCTGACTAAATCCATCCTTTCTTAGTTTAAACCCATTATCTTTTGTCCTATCACAACAGGCTGTGATGAATATTCTGGAGTAATCTTTCTTGTAAGTCCCTTCAAATACTGGAAGGCCCCAGTAAGGTGGTGCTGGAGCCTTCTATTCTCCAGGCTGAACAACCCCAGCTCTCTCAGCATTTCCACACAGAAGTGTTCCATCCTTCTTCCCAGCTTTGTGGCCCTCTCTGGACACACTCCAACAGCTCCATGTTCTTCCTGTGCTGAGGACATAGCACTCCAGGTGGGAGGGAGCAGAGTAGAGGGGTATTTAGATGCTGCATTCAGTTAAATTCCCGATTATCCATTGGGTGGCTTGACAGACAAATCTGCCAGAGGCTCTCACACTCCTTCACCAACCCATGTCAGCTGGCTTTATAGTCTGGCCAAAGCAATGTCCGGGGCACTATCCTAAGGTGGAGTCAGAAGTAGGCAGCAATGAATAGCTTTTCCTGGAATGCCAATTTTGGAGTGAATTTGCACAAAACCCAGAGGAGCAAGCAGAACCACCTATTCTGTCTGCAGGCAGCTCTCCTAGACTGAGGCCAACAGCTTCAGGCAGATGAGACTTTTCTCACACAAGCACTGTAACTCAGAAGTGCCACCCTGCCAGCCACAGGCCTGATGTGTGCTCACATCCTTCTCCACAGAAATCACAGCTCACCTCCACCTGCTGCCCTTCACTGCAAGCCACAACCTCCCTGCTTGTTTCTGCCCAATTACCTGCACACTGGCAGCAAGCCTGGCAGGAAACAGAAATTACAACAGTGCTGGCTAACTCAGCCTGTTTATCACCTAACCCGGCAGCAGTTCAACCATTCAGGCACCCAAGTGGCCACAGCAATGTGCTTCAGGAAACCTGGGAGAAGAAACTTTACTACATATGGTGCTTCAGGAGCTGATTAAAAAGTTTCTTCACAGGCCACTTGAAGGTAAACTTCACCCACAGGCTTGCAGCTGCACAGAGATGTATTTAAAATTTGAGAAACCAGAAGAGCTAGACTACGAAGGCATGTGTTCTTAGACATGTTTTTAATAAAAAAGGAATGCACGTGTATAAGTAAAAACTTCCACGTTAGAAATGTTCTGTTGAGTTTGCATTCACTCCAGGACACCTAAGGGAGGATGAAGAGTCAGTCTCCTGCCCTTGGCCAGAAGCCCAGCATGACCTTTCAGATGTGGTGAATACTATTCAGCAGTCTCATTCACACAGTTTTCCTCACTTGAATGCTGGAAGAGTAATTCTTCTGCGGGCTGAGCAAGGTAGTAAGGGAAAAATTAGGTTGGCTGGAGGTTGGAGGAAAACTCAACACTTGGTAAAGACGAGATGGAGGCTTCTGTTGACAACTTGCTCAGTCCTCAAGCTTGAGTCTTAGCTTTTTTGCAGGCTGGCACTGCTGTTTCTTCCTCCTCAACCTTGCGAGGCTTCTTCACCGTGTACACCACGCCACAGGCACTCTTTCGAGTTTCTGGAATACACAAGCAGAGGCTGCAGTACCAGCACTTCAAATGCTAAAATAAAATGCATTTAAGGCATACTCAGTTCAGGTGTCCATGTCCCAACCCACAGCTGGAGAGGAAGAGCAACCAGCCAGTCAGCACACACAGCAGGGAAGCAAACTGCAAGGGCAGGAGCTCGGGATTCACTGCATTACAGAGTGGAGAAAATAGCGGGGGAAATACAATGGTGGGTGTAGAATTATAGCAAACCAAGGAAAACCAAGGTCTGCAGGGGCTGAGGAGCTGTAGAGACACAAAACCATAGGAAACCAGGCTTAGTCAGTTCAGTATCACAGAAGGACACATTCTTGAAGTACTGTCAAAAGCACTTCTGAGCCAAACATACTGTTCTTAAAAAAACACTAAAAAATGCATTCACATACCCCAGGATTCTTAGACTATGTGGGCACAATTGTATTGGCAGAGGATCCCCTACATACCAAGGAAGTATTTTACGGTATTCAAGAATTTTATTTACTAAACTCTCAACATTATCATGAAATACTGGTCAAATAACCTACTGAGCCAAATCCAATTTTGTAATTACTGGTGGGAAGCTTCTCTGCAAAATTTGAGTTAGAAGAGACTCCCTATTCCCTACAAATACTCTATTAGCAGAGAGGCTCTGCAAGAACCTTGACAAAATATATTGACTTATTCTGGGCTAGTATCCTCTCTGGGTCAAGGGAAATGACACTTGCTATTTAATTTCACAGATAAGATAGATGACAGGCTTGAGAAATCTCACATAAATTTGATAAACTCTGTATTTCTATGTAGATGAGCAGCAGGCTGGAGGAGAACCTGTTGATTTTGCCATGAGTTTGAAATGTTCCACACTGAAGAGTGAGTTGGAAATAATCCACGTATTAAAAGCATCAGAAAGAGACATGACTAAGGTTGCTTCTGCACACATGCTGCAAAAAGGCAAATTTTTTTTACGTCAATCACTGAGTTTTTGTGAGTGTCACTAAGATCAGCATTCAAACCTTTCTGAAATGGGGTAGTTTGACTACGAAGCACAGCAGCAGGTTCCTATTTTGGTTCAATCCTTTATGACTCAATGTGGTTGCACGTGTCCTCCAGCACAGACAGCACTGCCAGGTCAGCCACTGATTTGCCAACATGGCAACAAGGGAAAATAAAAGAGCCTTGCCACACAAGCTCCTCTTCATGCATTGGACAAAGAAGTAAAATCCTGATCTGACTTGCTCTGTAAGGTCTCAGACCTTTTGGAGAATATGCATCCACAAGAACTCAGTTTAACAAATGCACACATTACTTAGAGGAGCTTACAAGTGCTCACCTCCATGCAGCATGGTGGCTCTGCAGTTGGTGGACACAGCTGCCTTTGCTTCACCTTCTGACAGGCCAAACAGCAAACCTCTGTCACTGCTGCTCAGGATCAAACACACAGGAAGCAACACACACGACAGGGAAGGCTCTCTGCACGACAGGCTTGCTTACTCTACAAATAACTGTGAATTAGCAAAGCTGTAACTCAAAGTGACATTTTGCATAAGGTTATCCAGAAGCAGAAATGAGGCACCCAAATCTCCTGGCTGCAGTTCCCCAGCAGCCCTCCTGGAAAGCTCCTGGCAATGTTGCTTCTTTCCAGACAAGAAGCTGTACTTTTGAAAATAAAAGTCTGTCAACATAGAAACATTTTAGATATGCATAATCAAGAAAAAAAATTACCCCTCAGAAAATTTCAGCTTTGGGGACAGGGCACTGTCTGATACAAAAGCATTATGCTGAAGTTTCCAGCCACTTTTAGCAGGGATGACACCACCTTAGCTATGTTAATTTGGCTTGAGCCTGACTGCTCATTTTAAGAGGGAAGAAAAAACATTGTGCATAAGATCCTTCCAGGCCACACAGCCTCCCACATGGTTCTCATGACTCAGAGCACGCTCCTTCCCTTCCAGGGACTGGCCAAATATGTGCTTCAGGGGTGGGGAGAGTAATAAAAATGCATCTGAACTCCTAAAAGAAGGGAAGACAAGACACTCTCCTTTCTTTCTAGAACACAACAATGTTATTTAACATTACATGTATAACTAAGGACTGGAAAATCCAGAACAGAAGCAGTTACTGCTCATATAGGAAGTTCTAATTTTACACAAAAAACAACTTTATAGCTTCTGCCACCAAAAATGTGACACTTTGGAGATCCTAAGTAATAATTTCTCATTTGGTTCATAGTGTGCTTAGATTTTTATGGGTTTTATTAATTTCTCCATTTACACCCACACAACATTAATGCACATCACAACAAAACTTTCCTGGAGATGAACACAAACATTATTAATTACAGTGGCTTCTTTTGCCACCCCATGACCAAGATCTGTTGTTCCTTCCACACACACTCAGAGCCCTGATTCACTGAATGGGTCACCAACAAGTACCACTGTATAAAGTTCAGGGACTGTAAAGGATGAAAAGAATTTCAAAACCACTTTGAACTTTGGGAAAGGATACAGATTAGCCACATCATAAGGACCCCGGAGCTCTAGAGGCTAAAACAAAACAAAGAAGTTTGTATATGTGAATGCCTTTGCTGTTAGGCTGACAGTGGGAGCAGGCAGGGCAAGGCTATCAGATAGGCAAGATTAAATGCTATATAATAGCAAGCTACTGAAGATAACAGTAAATCAAGCAAATACCACTATTTTGTCAAATAGAGTGTCCATCTGGGACAAAACTGTCATGAAAAATACCACAGCAGCAGCAAAAAAAATCCCTCAAAAACCAACAAAACAAAACAACTAGCCAAAAAAAAAAGTCCCAAAACCCACAATACAATTCTTTGGTAATGGCAACCATATTTAAACATACATTTTTATATGTTTAATGTGTAATTAAAGCTGTATTTTCAGCCACAGATAAATCTTCAAATTGTTCTGACTTAAAAATAAAATCTGGGACTTACCCTTTCAGCTGCACTAGATATAACTATGTTCTGGAAAACAAAAGAGTACAAACATTCATCTGTCAGACAGCACCAAGAAATGAAAAAAAATCAGCAAGATGCAAAAATTTTTGAGCATTAGCTAAGTTCAGGCTCAGAGCCCAATTAAACATCAGAGTATCTGATCCCCTCAGATGAACTCAGGGTGGGAATCTTAATTTGGGGACGTGATAAACTTAGTTATTGCCCTGTCCCCTACACAGACAGGGCACAGGCACAAGCCCTCCCTTGCAATTACAAACCTCTCACAGCCAGATAGAAGATTAGTAAGCACATCTCATTTTGGAGTGACAGGCTAAGCAGTATAAGTGTCCAGAGTGATGGCATTAAGCAATCACCTATCAGCCTGTATCTCTCATAGTGGACTTCAAAGTGCCCTTAAGGGTAAAGAAAAAATGCAGAGCTGCAGGCACTGCATTAAGAAGTGTCTCCTTTATTTACACCAGCTGAAAAAGGCCCCACATAAACAACAACTCACCCTGAGCTGTAACAGAAATGGATTTATGAATCCAGGATCCCCCAGAAGCAGCTTACAGACAGTACCTTTAGACAGTTTGGTGCTCCCAGATTTTCAGCCTATACTGTTGCAGTACCTCTCAATGCTAAGCATTCATGTTAGCCTTGGCCATACCCACACTGGTCCAGGAGATGTATGTACACTTAGGCAGTGGCAGCCACTTTGTGCCACACACTCCTCTCCCTTAACACCGGCACCCCTATGAAAATCACCAGGCAGAGAAATCCTTCTCCCCCAAAAGGTTTCTGCAGAACAGGTATGTGACTACACTGGGGCTGGCAGATCCCACAGCTCAGCTGCCAGAGCTCTTGTGATGCTGAGCTCCAAGGATGCCCACCTAGGGGGGCCTGTTTAGCTCAGCTGGTAACTCTGCAGCAGCAAAATCTCCTTGCACCTTTTATTATACTGAATAAAGGGCTTTGGGAATTCCTGCTTGAGTGGGTGAGAATTAGAATTGTGCTGAGGCAGAGACAGACTTTCCCTCTCTGATGTCAGTACCACCAACACATCACCCAGCTCTGCTTTCAGGGTGGGGTTTCCCCACACTGCTCTGCTTCCCCTGCCACCTCCACAGCACAAAGAGCTGGGCAGGCACTGGAAGAAAATGCCCTGCGTGCAGCTAGAACTCAACAGCTGAAAGACCAGTGTAAAACTGACTGCATGGTCAATGTGCCCAAGGTTTCCTCATGTGCTGAGGAGAAGAGGATGGGACAGATGACTGCCTCACCACAAGGAAAGCCAGAAGCAGAAGCAATATATACAACAAAGTGACTTAACAGCACACATCCTGATGGAGCCTAGGACATTTTTTTTTCTGAATACTTCACCTTTAAAATGACTACACTATGGATCCCAGAGGTGCTTTTGGGCATAAGTGGTGCTGACTGCAAGAGTTTGCTGGGAAAATTCAAGTTTCCTGCTGCAAACCGTAGCAACCAATGCCTGTCACCCAGGCCCAGAGAAGCTCCTAGAGCAGCTGTATGAGCCATCTGAAGCCAGCACAGGACTGTGGATCACTGCTGGGCATTGGAGATACGCTCTGCCTGGTTCAAAGGCTTTCACCAGGAGACAGGTAACATGGAGGAGGGACAGAAGAGCAGATAAGAAAAGCACTGCTGGCAAGTGAAGGAGCAGCAGGCAAAGGCAAATCCAAGGCAAAAGCTAAAGGCAAATCTAAAAGGCAAAACACTATCTCCCCAGGTAAAGCAGACAGCAGCTGTTCAGCACACTGCTCCAGGCAGCCTCCAACTCAGTTACCAAAACACGGCAGGTGAGGGACTGTGGCTATACACACCTTCTGTCTGGCAAGGCAGGGGAGCTTCTCCTTCATTCCCTGCACATTTTAATGTTTTAAAGACACTGCTCAATGCCAGCTCTGAGAACACAAGCAAATTTCTGAAGGTTCTCTGCCCCGCTATAATAGAGGAGGAATAAAAGGATCCAAAAGCTACCACGGGTTGAGCAACATTACAGAACATGAGAGTTGCATGCCAGGTACCAACAGAAGCAGCCCATGGACCAGCCATCCCAGGTTTCATTTCAGCAAGGGCCTCCATCTCACTGACAGAGGCAAACTCTCAGTAAGGGCTAATAACCATCTCTGCTGGTCCCCAGCCTACTGAGTCTGGAAGCAAAGAACAAAGACATGCTAGCAGTCCTCTTCCAGTGCCTGACAACAACTTGTCCTGTGCAGCTCCAGCTGATTTACCTTCCAGCCACACATGAAACCCTGACTGACAGATGCAGAGTGAAAGGGCACCGTGCACAGACTGAGAGCCTGAACATCTTGCTTGCCCTATCCATAACATCAACTCAGCTGGGGCTCTCCAGTTCATCAACACCACGTGAGAAGCACATCCTGAACTGCACAGAGGAAAGAGGAGCAATATCAAAAAGGGAATTCCAAAGGAAAGTGGTTGGTATGTATAGAAGTCATGTCCAAGTCAGAACGTCATGTCATTACATGCCAGAGCTGGGCTTCTCAGGAGAGGCTGTGCAAACACTCACCTCCTCTGTAGCATCAAGGAAATGAATCTGTTTGACCCACCCTGCTGTTCTATAAGAGCTGCCATGCTTGAGGAGAACTGAGGTAATGACAGATCTACTTTTAATTTACCTTCCAAGCTCTACATCCCACTTCAGATTTTCCAAATCCAGCTTCTCTGGACTAGCTACATGTGGCAGAGGCCATTTACAATACAGAAGGGGGAGCTACCATTTCTGTTAAATTTGATATGACCCCCTATTAAAAAACATGGCATGAGAAGACACAGCATTACAGACAGCTTAACCTGGTAGCCTGGGAGGAGGTAAATTATGAAAGCAACGGGTTACAGGCATCTCAAAGTTACTTCTTCCTTGGGCTTCAGTAGCATGGAAGAATGCAGCTCATCTGACTGCAGCAAAGCCTTGGCTGAGACCAGCTAGCTGTTTGGTCTATTTTGGACACAGAGAATTTACTTGTTAACAAAACAAGATTTCTACTTTATTTTAAAATTGGTTTTTAGCCCCCATATTCAAAGTAGGCAGTCAAAAGAGCTTTTGGTTAATGAGAAATATGAAGTGGAAGATTTTAAAGAAATACATGAATTTCAGTTCTAGTGCAAACCTTAGATGTCTGGCACTTTAATCTCCCTCCGTCCCCTCCTTCCTTTGTTTTTGGGAACTGCATACCGTAACAACACACGGGTTGTTCTGGAAAAAGAATCTAACAGCTTGACAGCTTAAGACGAAAGCATGCAGTGGTGCAAGACTGGAAGTACCTGGAGCTACAATGATTGTGCCCTTGTGTTAGTAGGCCAAGATTTAGTCACAGCTTCAGATGTCCCAGCATCAAACTCTTCTAAAATGGCTCAGTCTGTACAACTCCAGAAAAAATTGAACTGATTTAATTACCTTGTTTTCACTTTGAGAGCTTACCTTTCCTTTGCAGATCTGCATCAGGCTGATGGCATTTGAAATTGTGTATCTTCTCATAGTAGAGTCTTTGATGGCAGGCGTGTAAAGAAGTTCAAAGTAAATGCCTCGATCTATTGCCTTCACATGAAAGAGAGTGATCAAAAATCAAAAGGAGAGAAGCCTAACAATCTAACAACTGCTGTCTGTTATTGATGCAGCTTACTCTCACTTTAACTGTGTCACATACAAAAAAAATAAGGCAGAATTGTTCCAGTAAGAGCAGAGCACAGCATGAAAGGAGAGTGGGGGGAGGCTTCACTGTACACCAGATACGTGTGCATAAATCTTGGACAGATAGATGAGGTTTAACAAACAAGTACCAACCACTTATTTGCTGTAATTGGCTATCACTAATATATACATGCAATCAGTCAAGGAGACAGAAAACCATTGCTGGTTATTTGCTGTCTTGAAACTTTGAGGACCCAGCTCCTCTAGTCCCACACCCTGCTGTAAGAAAGTTCACCACTTCCCTCAGCAGCCATGTATTGCAGATGAAGAATTCCTCCTTGCACAAAAGCAGCAACGAGGACCCTTCTTCTCCTGTCTCACAGCATACTCTGGTGTTTGTGACAATGTTAGAAAACACTGAGTCACAGAAGAGGTTTCAAATAGTAATACTGGTTATATTTTCAGCTGCTTTGACATCCTTTGCTATCTGTCCCAGTGCCTCACCAAAAGCCCAGTATTCTTGTTTTCGCAAACACAGAAAGGTTAAGCAACATGCACACAGTATGCTAGCAATAAAGACACAATGTAAGGCCAGGAGTTCTTTGTTCCATGGCAATCCTACATTTGCCTGAAATGATACTCTACTCTTACACAAATATTTTTAAAATAGGCTGCAATGGTAATACTGTAAGAGAGTCCAGTAACCGAATACAGCTGGAATTAATCCAGCTCCCACCCATGCATGACCTCTGTATGCAAGCACAACAGAAGTTATACATGCATCAAATGTTCTAAATAGATCTGGCCTGATAGGTGCAAACAAGGGAAGTCTGAATTTATCAAAACCAAACAGGTGATGGCAATACACCAATTTCCAGTCAAGGTGATTTTTAACCTCATCTCTACCACTTCAGCTGCCTGCCAATCTGTCTGGCATTGTAACAACCAGAGCTGACTGCCCCAGGATGCAGAGACCACTCAAACGGACAGACTGCCTTGAGGCTGGGACTGTGGAAGATGAAAGGTAGCTTGCAAGGAAAATGTCTCCCAACACAGGGCTCTAAGAGCCACACAGCTCCTGACCTGGGCCAGCTGCTGCAGTTTTAGACAGCTAGGGTACTTTCATACAGTGTTTCATAGAAAATTGTTATTCCAAGTGGAATGTTGAAATCCTCAGATTACCATAAATGCCAATGTATTATTGTTATTCTGTCTCAGAATTAATTCTAGTTAATTTTGAATTTTTATTCTAGGTCAAAACTTTATAAGAAAAGGAAGTAGGATTACTAGCCAATTCCAAATTTAAAATTTTGAGAACTACGTTCTACATCAGCCAAGAATGCCCATGTGGAATGAACCTTTACATACACTCAGAGGAGAAAACAAGTTCCCATAAGAGCACAGGCAGATTAAGTTTTCTGGCAAACTACCAACAGCAGGCAGAACTATATTTGATCCAGACTGATAGCCATCTTGGGTCCCACAGCATATATTTAGCAATGCTACATTGGGTTACCAAGACATACCAAGACATTCTTTTGTCCAAGTATGGACTCAATACAGTTGTCTTTCAAGTAACCAGCACAACATCCTTCTCCTAAATTAACACTGCCATTCACATTTCCTGTCTTTTAAATCAAAGGGCTGTTTATCTGTTTTGACACAGCTGTACCATTTTGGTTTGGGAAGCAGCTTTGTCAGCAATCACACCATATCTCCCTGCTTAGCAGCACAGTGGCCTGAAGGCTCTGTTTCCACTCCTTGGGAACACCACTTCTGCCTTCTTAAGTGGGGGACAGGAGAAGAAAAAGAAAGAACATACATCAATGTGTATTAATTGCTGCAGTGGAGGCTCTGAAATGAAGGACATTTGAAACAAAACTATACATTATGCAAGAAAATAAAAGAACCACTTGGATAGGAATGGTGGGTGGAAAGCAGTAGGGAATTCGACTCAGATTTTGTATTTAATGTCACTCTAACAGCAAGAATACAATTTAGATGTAAATTTACCATATTCACAGGGGGCCTTCGGAAGTAGAATGGCAGCTTTTCTGTTACATTTATGCAGACCAGATCCACATCTAGTGTTGTGCAAGCAATCTACAGCAAAGAAATAGGAACAGATTATTAGATATGCCAAAAATGCATAACCAGCTTAAGGTGCACTAATATTCTCCTTCATTTCTTAATGCAACAAATGTCTCTCCAGGGTGAGTTCAGTTTTAAAATTAAGAGGTACTATGCATTGCAGATATGCCAATACAACAGCAGCATTTGAGACTTAAAACCCAAGTCTTCCCTTTCTTACAAAACTAATTTTACAATGAAATAATGGTCAACCCCAAAGAAGTACTTACTTTGTTTTTATCGGACAGAGGACATGCAGGAGCAATGTTGGCTTTTGACAAAAGAACTCACAGATAATAAAGACCAACCCCAGTTTAGAAAGGGAAGAGCCCAGGAAAGGCCCCTTGTCCCATCATGCTCTGCTTCCAGTGCAGCACCTCTTGGTTCTCAGGATTAATTACTTTTACCAGAAGCAATAGAGAACGGAATGAGAAAAAAAGTAGAATGTGACTGTTGGTGCTGCATGCCATATACTGGAGACCAGTCCCCAGAGCCTCCCTTTCCTGTCTGGGTGCAGCTCCTCCTGACAGCCAGCTCCTCCTGACAGACTCTGGCAGAGTCTGGAGATAGCACTGAAGGCTGCAGTTTAAGAATTTAGCTTTGAATTCACACCACAATTTACAGGTTGTATTAAGAGACAGAGGAAATGAACAAGGAGCAGAGACTTCACACTGTGATACAGGGAAAATTAAGGGGACCTAAAAGGGAGTCCTTGATTGACATTAATCTCCTGCACCCAAAGTAGGAATTATATATGCCTACTCTGTAAGGATGATTACACAGGGCCAGACTAACGTCTGTAAGCAGTGTTGTAACAAAGAAGGTAAGACAGGATGGAGAAGTTGAAAAGGAATTTTCTGTGTGTAGGGGAACTCTCTGCACTCAGAAACCTGGCAGCAACTGCTCCAAATACACCTGGGCCAGGTGCCAACCATTCATCCCTCCTCCCACTGGCACAAAAGCAGTGGGGGCTGTGAGGAGCCCCAAGGGTAAAGGCTGCTCTAACACAAGGCACATTGCTGCTTGGCAAACTGGTCCTCTACCAGTTTGTTCACATGGAATTTGGATGGAGATGAGAGCACAGGCCCAGCTTTAGGACTGTTTCTAAGCTGTTGATAGCACTCTCTCCTAGACAAGACAGCCACAGTACACATGCAGGCAAACCACAAGGTTTTTGAAGTCGAAATGTCTCTGCCAGGACATTCAGACTGAACTTTTGCTTCATGCCCTAACTTTGTCTATCTTCCATTAGGCAGGACATGGGCTGCCTGCGGAATCTATGGCACAGAATTAGATTTGCAAGTTCAGCCCTACTACAGTCAGCTTCCCTCCTTTTCTTACATGAGGTACAAACTACTACACAGAGGTGATTTATGGGAACATGCACAGAACAAATAGCTCTGAATCATGCCCTAGAAAATATGTCAGTGAGGTCATAAAAAATTCAGGAAGAGATTATGGTAAAAATTAAGGGAAGCAAGAATAGACATCAGACACATGCAAGCTGTCCTATTTGATGAGAAATCAAGCCTTCCTAATCAGCTCCAGAAACACTGGAAAACTCTTCACCATTCTGCAAATTAAGCACAGTGGGACAGGGAGTGACTCAAAAGCCAGGATATCTACAGGATTCCAGTGACATGAACATGCCAGAAAATTCCACCAAGGAAAATCAAACTGTGAGCCATATTCCTCACATATGAGGAATTCCTGCACTGCATGAAAAACTGGAGAGTAGATTTCTCCAAATACTCTAATGTTCAGCCTGGCTCTGGCTCCCAGACAAATCAAATATGCAGTCAAGCTAAGGCTACACTGCCTTATGAAAAGATCTGAAGTGCAACAACTTCATCCAGAAAATGACATGCAGCAAGTTGCACAGCCCAGCAGCACTGTGGGCAAGAGCCCCATCTGCTGGGAGAACTCTAGCCAGCCATTCATAAATGCATCTGCCACTGTCTGGGTGCTCTGAAGCAAGCTTTGGCAAACGTTTTAGGAATAAACATTGAAATCTGACTTTGCACTACATTTTCAGATGTATATATATAGGTATTTTTAGATATTAGTGATGTGCTAAGTGCTTAGAAACAGCAGACAGGGCTAACTTATATCATTTAAACAATCATAAATCTTAGAAAGCAAAATTTTTGAAAAGCAGCAAGTACCCTATTACCTACATGGGGTGGGCATTCCTGCTGCAGGCCAAAAGAATCTTTTTGGGAGACTTAAACAAGAAGCCCATTCTACAATTCACAAATGTGGCTCCCTCATCCCCTAAAGGATATAAATTATTTGAAGAATTTTAGCACATCTTTCAGTACATATATCACTGCCACACTCAGACACAAAGGAGCTTCCCTGGCTTGTGACAAAAGGGCACAGACTAGTTTTTGGGCCATGCTAAAATTGGAGTACATCTCCAATGGTCATGTAATTTTTTCACAAAAACATGAAAAATCTTGTTCTATGGAGAAAATACAAGTGCCAAATTGTTGGTAAGAAAGATGATGCTCTTGAGCTCATGCTGAGTTACCAAAAGCCAATAGGAAGTTAATTTGTCATGCAAGACCCACTCTTGAAGGCTTTACTCTTAATAATGAAATATCCATGAGCTGTAAGAGGCAAACTGTATGTGCTGAAACCCTCTGTGTAAAGTCCCTTTCACCTGTGTGATACCTCTGTGAACCTGAATCAGCTCTCCACAGCAAGACATTCTAAAATCTCTAAACAAAAGGCAGTCATACAAACCTGCCCTGAATGTGAAGGATGAATGAAGTCTTTCACCTCATGCACTTTGTGAGAAACACGCCTGGATTCCCTCCCCAGCTCAACGTGCTGCCAGCATGGAAGCAATGGAGATAATCTCACTGACAATCCTGCCTCTTTCCTCACAGCCTGTCCATCACCTGCCAGAGTGTCAGCTTGGCCAGGCACTGTGTGCACTGGCCTGCCAGAGCACAGCACCCGCTCTGCGCTGGCACAACTCCGCAGGGCTGCCTGCTGAATCACTCTGGGAAAGGGGATCTGCCTGGAAAAGAACTTGGCAAAACCTCTGGTTACTGCTCAGCCACAAGCAGGCTCCTCCAAGCAAACTGCCACGCAGCTGAGCAAGCAAGCAGCCCCAGCAGCAAAGCAGGCAGGGACCTGCAGAAATGAGTGGCTGTTTAAACACTGCCACAGCTGGATGTGCAACTGCAGCAGGAGGCATGATATGGCTGAAAATAAACACTAATAACCCTTAAGTGAGAGAATACCCTTTTCCCAAAAAAACAACACAGCACACCCCAGCTGATCACCTAGTTTCAGGTGCTTGTTTAAGCACATGATAAACTGATTGAGCTCACTTGAGAAATGAGATTTTACACTATTGCCAGAGATCAAAAGAAAGAGTGGCCAGCAAAAAATATTTTAAACCATTTGCCTCTGTCACACCCTGAAGAGTCCTAAAATCTTTCAAGGGAAATAAAATTCAGAAATTTGTTTCATTTTGCTGTAACTCTTATAATTAATGCTTGAATTCTGCCGAAAAATTCTCTAAAGTTCATATTCTTTGACAGCCTCCTGCTTTGTAGTTTACTTGGACAAGACTTGAAATAGGAGGGGAAATAACGTAGTAAAACAAAACAGAATAATACAATTTTAATGCGGCAAAACAGGTACTCAGCAGTACTAGAAAGTGGCTTTAACTTATTTTTAAAAAAAACAACCACCAGACTCAGTTTTAAACTGAGAAACTCCCTTTGAAAGTAAATTCTTCAAAGAAACTCAGTTTTTTTTTTGCTGTCCCTGTCCCTCCTTCACACTGCTTTAAACTGCATGTCTGCCTGCCAAGGCTAACAGAGATGGAACACTTCCACCTACTCACCCAATTCAGACTTAATATTTACCAGCTTACAACAGATCAGACCTCACAATTTTGGGTTTTGTAAGAAAAATTCTGACAAAACCATTACTTGTTTCAAGGTGCTCCACCCAATCAGAACATCGACAGCTGTTATCAAGTATTTGAGAACAATTTAAATAAAATATGAAGGAAATGGAGGCGAACAGCCATCAGAACCACATTAGTTCCAATTTAAAATCCTCCCTAGCATTTTTGAGACCAGGAACAATTAGTTCTAATAGAAGATCATAAGTGCATTTCAGGGAAGTTGTTAAGAGTTTGAGAAGCTAAAACTGAAGACAGAAGTTTTCTACATGATGATAGTACACATATATTGGGGGGGAAAAAGGATGTTTTCTCTCCTCACTAGAGTACATAAAGGCAACCACAGTGCAGGGCATACAAGTCCCTTCATCAGGTAGACAAGGCAGATGTTTCAGACTTTAACCTATCACCTCAGGATCCTGCAGCCTTCTGCAAATCTTCCCAAACCCCTCAGCCCATCAACTGCCCAGGCAGCCTGTAATGTTTGATTAACTCCATGAGGCCTTCACAAAATGGGAAATAAAATCAAAACAAAGCACGTACTTAAATTAGCACAAGGCACTGAAGGCTACTGAATGAGCATTACTGATGAGATGATTGTACTTACATGGAACAGTTTCTCAGTTTTTGGAAATACTGCTATGATGTCATATAACCTTATGTTTGCAGATGTTGATCTCTATAAAAGGAGCAAACAATTATTACTTTGAATTCTGACAGATGACAAAGCCATGCACAATGATAACAACCAAAACAATGAGAAAAAAAAAACGTTTTTCCCTGTCAAGTACTAAAACAAAGCCAATAATCATCCAATTACACAGCAGGTTTCTACAATGAAGTCATTCATTCTCAATTTGAGGTTTGTCCCACCAATTTACTAAGACACTCACACTTTTTGCTTTGATCTTGCACCACAAAAAACATAACCAGATGCAAGGGTTACTCATGGTCTTCTACTTCATGCACCGAAGTCCAGAAACCGAGGAACAGAACTGTTTTTCCATATTGACAAATGATCAACAGAAGCCATATACAATCTTGTAGGTCTGCATCTCCTCATGATCACATTACTTGGTAGAGATGCAATCTCAGAAACCACTGCTGAGTGCCCTATGAAGTCCAGGATCTTGTCCCCATAGAATTTCCAAAGTTTCATTCATTCATTGAGAAAAGAAAATAAAAGTTGCAGAATTGCCTGCTGAGTATACTTACCAAGAGATTACAGTGGGAAGGATCAGAAACAACAAGTGTTAGCCGGGTCAAGACTTTAATTCTTTTAGATGTCCCCTACAGAAAAAAGAATAATATAAAAAAATTTTAATAACCCAAAGCAAAATTTTGTGGTAATTTCCACCCAGTATGCTTATAGTCTTGCTATACTAATTTTCTAAAGTCTGTAGTTACAATTCCCTATATAATTATTTACATTATCTCTTTGATATTATATCTGTTCTTACAAAGAATGACTTACTGTGTTTCTCTGGGGAAGGATGAATAGAAAGAAAGAAAAAAAAGAAAAACAACCATGCAGAAAAATTGAGTATGTTTTACTACTGCTATGATTCCCCAGGCAAGCCACAACTGCAAGGAAAAGCAGTTCTTGAATTAATCAATGTCAGTGACCCAAAACACATTATTGTATTTCTTTATATCCAAATTTTGCTCCATCAAAACCACAAAATTATTTTCAAAACTTAAATTTCAAGAATTATACTGTAATTATCCAACTACAAGCAGATTCAAAATTCACACAAAGCAACTTTAATAATTTCAAAAATAATGAATAGAGCCTGCCCTGATGTGAGTTTACTATTCTTCCAATGCTTGGAGTTTCAACCATGAAATAATGGTTATTTTTCATTTTTGATTAACACCTCATACACAAAATCACATACACAAACACACAAAGATAAAAAAGGGTAACTCAGAATAACAGTGTATATATATAGACCGTAACTAGACATACTTGTACAATAGGCAAAGATGGAAACAACTCTGAAGGGGATACTGGCTTGATGATTTCCTTGAAAGAGAACAGGACAAAGTTATTAAAAATGTCATCGGTTATGTTTACATGTAAACAAAAACTGCGTTCCAATCTTAAGAAGAAATTTACTACACTAAGAAAACTATTTTTGTGGGACAGTACATGAACCATATTAAAAATTAATCCGAAGGCAGTTCTATTGAAATATAAAATGGGAGTTTTGTTACAAATAGAGAGATTTGTGCTTGTGTGTATAGGTGCATTCTGCAGCTAAAGCTATCTGAAAACATGCAATAAGGCAGCAGGTTTACTAAAGAAAAACAGTAAGAACAAATTACCAACAAATTAACAAGAAAAATTACCTGTTTCTTTTCTTTAAAGTCGATGACATGATTAAGTGCAACTACAGAATATCCCACTGAAAAACACACAGTGAAAATATTTTGTCCAGTCAACAAAAAGGGAAAAAATCCAATGAGAAAACTGTAAAATACTCATTACTTAAATGTCTTACAGTTAATAATCACGTGCATGTTTAGATTTCACAATATTTTTTAAGATGACTGGTTTACCCGAAAAGTTCTTTGAAATAGAAAAAAAAATCTGTTTGGCTTTTAACACAGCCCAGGCCTGACAACTCTTACTCAATGGTAGAGCTTTATGAACACAAATATATGAGTTTGGTGTCCCCAAAGGTCTGGCCTAGCTTGGCCCTGTTTACGACTTTCTTTGTGGAAAACTGCTCTACTCAGGACAGTTGTTAAAAACTGCAGACAACGCAAAGCTGGCAGAGATACAGCTGTCCGAGAAGGCAAAGCGAGCAATTCCAAACGATAGCGACTGAACGGAGGAGACGGTATGGTTCACAGGCTCTGGGGAGGATGACAGACTTGCCAGGGGCATTCAAACCTCCCGCCCCAAACACCGCACGGTCAGCACGTGGCTGAACAACAGCTCCGCAGGAAAACAGCCGGGCCCTATGGAACTGCAGGCGGAAAAACTTGTGCACGTAGGGAAAAAACAACTGTTCCACTGGGACAAGCAGGCAGAGACAGAGCTGCAAGGCGCAGCGGGAGCTTCCCCTGCGACCCCGTCCCGGGCAGAGCCAGCCCTGGGCGCTGGGCTGGCAGAGAGCCGCGGGCTGAGCGGAGCGGCGCCGGGGAAAACGGAGGGAAGGGAAGGCTCATCCCGGGGAGTCCAGCTGTGCCAGCCCAGCCCGCAGGCTCCGGCAGTGCCTGCCGTGCCAGGGGAGCCGCCGCTGCCGTCCCGCTGCCCTCCTGGCCGGGGCCGGCCCTCGCTCCCCAGCTGGGCCCCACCGAGCTCCGGGCCGGCCCCGCCGCCCGCCCCGCTCGCAGACTCACGGTGCGCCGCGGCCTCCAGCAGGCTCTGCAGGGACTTCTTGTCCGCTGCCTGCGGCAGGTTCAGGTCGGCGAAGCCGGCCATGCTCTCGGCGCAGCGGGCAGGCCCGGCCCCGGCCCCGGCACGGCGGCGGCGCACGGTGGCGGCACCGCCCTCCCGCCCGCGGCAGCCTGGGCCCTGTAGTCCCGCCCGTCCCGGCCGGCGGCTCCCGCAGCCCCGCGGCGGGGCCGTGTTCCACGGGACCCTGGCTGCCTCGCCACGGGGCTGCGGTGGCCGGGGAAGGGCTGTGCGGTGATGGCTCAGGTCTCAGGCGGGGGTCCTGAAGGAGATCCCCCAGGATCGTGGTTCGTTCCCAGGGAACGCGCCCCGAGCTGGCTCCGAGGGGCATCCCCCGAGTGAGGGCATCCCCGAGCGGCTCTGCCGCTCTCCGCGGCCCAGCGGCGCCGGCCGAGGCTCGCCGCGCCCCTCGGAGCCGCCGGGTGCCCACCAGGTGGAGCGGTAGCCCTGCTCCAGTGGCGTGTTATCCCTTGTGAAACTGGTTCAGCTCTGTCTGAACGCTGCCAATAAAAATCAAATCCAATCTTTTCTATTTACAGTTTCATAGTTATTCTCTTTCCTACAAAGCCCCGAGCTGCCATGTCAAAGATACCCCCTGACACCGAAGAGGACAGAGGAATTCTCACAGACCGATGAATCAGATACAAGTACACTGTGTAGCGCTGCCACAAAAAATACTAATACTGTTCTACTGCTGATAAATAGCACACAACGTGTAAAATACAAATGGAAATTCTCAGTAGGTGGTTTTTGGTGACTTAGAGCAGCTGCTGAAGACTGCAGGTCTGCAATTCCTGTCCAGCTTCAGGTGGCCAGACCAGGTCGTCCTTCGCCTTTTCTATCTTCAAACTGGGCTAAGTGCTCACCAAGGGAAGTCCATGAAATATCTGGAGCCTTGAATTCTTAATAAGGTAAAACTGATTCTAACCAAGGCCAAGGCTGCTGCCAAACTCTGAACGTCCCCCCTTACAGGGTCAGACCTTGATGCAGCTTGCGCCAGGTGGGTGCACAGGGCTTGTGGGGACCTGGGGCTCATTTCTACCAAAGAGATCACTTGGTTAACAATGTATGGCTTAGAAACAACAGCGCCTTCTTGGCATGTTTCTGGACATCCTGCCTGATGAGTTACAGATACCTGGGATGGTGGTAGCAGAGAAGCTACTTGTGGGTTGCTGACACTGGACTAGGAGTTGAAGCAGTTTTGAGGGTCAGTAGAAAACAGCTCCCACATTTGTATGGCTGGAAAGTTCCACCTCACTCTGAAAGGGGTAAAAACCCCCAGCTGGTAAACCATTGTTGATCATGCCATATCTATGGTGGCTTTTTTTTCTTCACTATATTAGATCAAGATATTTCAATAAAGAAGCTCTGAGTCCATCTGCATCTGTAAGGTGCTTGCCTGTTACATCACATCAGCCAATACTGCTTCTCTGCCAGCCATTTGAAGATAGAGCAAAGCCTGAATGATATTGCCAAAGTTTTTCTTCGATGTGTGTGAAAATGGAGTAGCTTGAGGTATTATTCCAGGTTTTCTTTGGCTCAGTGTTTGATGGAACTTGATTTGTCTTAATGAATGTAAAAGGCGACCCAGAAGCATGTATCAGTTATTTCTGAACAGTCCTACTTCAACGGTGTTCAGAGATACCAAAGAAGATTAAGCAGCCTTTGTGTTTGTCAATATACAAGCAAAAGAAACCTTTCTCTGAGGTGCTTAAAATGGAGGACATTTAAGCAGATCTTCATTCAGAAGATCTGTAGAACTGTATTTGCTGTAATGGTGTAAGAATCCAAGTATGAAGCACTTTTGGCAGCAGGTATCACGAATCATACCCAGAACAGTGCATAGCCTTATTTTCTAGGTGATTGTTTATTTATTACTGCTTTTATTTACACCAGCCCCAATGGTCTGCGGAGAGCTTCCTTATGCTCCTCACCGTTGAGCTGCAAGCTTCTAACGTGCTTTGTTTCATTGCTGTCCTGAAGTTCTCCTTGGTGAAAACAGATCTCCTCACTCCAAGTGTTACTTTCTCAATACACTTAGACCTCAAGACAGTCCTTTCAGTAAATTTTAATGCAGAAACCATCACAATTCTTCTAATACATTTTCAATGGGCAGCCCATGGTAGCAACTGTTACGGTGGTTTTTTTTTTTTTGCTTTAGTTCTGCATTTGGCACTTTTTGGGTGCTAAGATTTTATTTAATACTATCTACCTCAGCAACTCAGTAACATGAATGTCACAGTCACTTTTATCATAACCTCATAACCTCCATAAACTCCAATGTAAAGGTACAGATGGAGTTTTCAGAGTTGGGAGCTCTTTTGAGTGATACAGAATTTTAAGCATAAATGTTGTCTTAATTGCTCATTTTCTTTTCAGATGCCAGCTTGCTGTTGTTAGTATTTGCTGGTTTCAAAAAAGGGAAGACATAATTTCATATTTAAGTTGCACAGATGAAAGTACTTATTTTGACAATGGTAAGAAATACCAAATATGGGAATAGTTACCTCTCTGTTTTACTGCCACAGAGTGATGATGATTTATCTTCACAAAGACAAGAAAAGGCAGAAAAGTGCAGCTGCAACATATTTGCTAGAAATTAGACAAGTGTTAGTTGCTAAATAGTACATGCTGGGAATAAAAATCAAGGTTTCAGTAATACCTCTAGAAAGAAAAGAAAAGAAAAGAAAAAGAAAAGGAAAAAGAAAAGAAAAAGAAAAGGAAAAAGGAAAAGAAAAGAAAAGAAAAGAAAAGAAAAGAAAAGAAAAGAAAAGAAAAGAAAAGAAAAGAAAAGAAAAGAAAAGAAAAGAAAAGAAAAGAAAAGAAAAGAAAAGAAAAGAAAAGAAAAGAAAAGAAAAGAAAAGAAAAGAAAGAAAAGAGAAAAGAAAAGAAGGAGAAGGGAAGAGATATGACAGGCAAATGAAAACAACAGTTTAAGGAGATAAGCTCTCTCAGGCAAGGAAGGACAAAAGAGGGGATGATAAGAAAGAACAAAAGAACAAGAAAAATTTCTGATCTGATTGTTTATTGCATTACATACTTATGTTACCTTCCTGCCATGTGCACAATATTGAATGGCTTAAGAAGGGGAATGTAGCAGTGCCTTCAACTTTTTAGGCTAAGATGAGCAGGGCTATTGTTTTCTAGAGGCAGCTGTGAGAGGGAAGGTGTTACCATGCTGGGCTGTCAGCGTTTTCTCCTCTGCTGCTGAAGCTCTTGCACTGCATCCCTTGACCCATTTCAGTCAGGATCCTCCAAGTTAGCACAGACCTGCTGTCTGCAAGCATCAAGTCCTTCAGGGAGGGATGAAGGATCCAGGATTTAATTCAGGGTTTTCCAACAGAAACACTTTGATAGATACAGTCTGACCCCACTAAATCAAAATGTACTTGGGAAACTGTATAGCCTTAATGACCTGTCTTACCTTATCTCACTAACATGGCAGCAAAGAATTGATAGCAACAACCACTGCTGTAGTATACACTTAGTATCAATAACAAATGCTGAAGATGTTATGTGATCAGCACTGTTTCTGGAGGAGGGGAAAAAATTAAACAGAGGAGTTAACTACTGTGAGAGAGGGAAAAAATCAAAGTAAAAAGTTCTCTTGCATTTTTTTTCTTTTTATAATCTGAAATTTTTCTATATAACAATAAAAAATACCAAAGGCGAGATTTGTAAATAAAGTACATTATCAAATATTAACAAAATAGTTTAACTTTACTCAGTGCAGAAAGAATGGGGGACAAAGGATTTAGCACAGAATTGGAGGTATATGTAAATGTTAAGAGGCTTTTATGCATAGAGAGCCTAAATTACTCAAAGGACAGGATTTTACTAAGCCCAGCCAGAAAAATGATTTGATTATATTTTTTGAAGCCTAATGGAAGGTGAAAAAGTAATTTCTTGGGTAGAGAATAAATGTCAGCTTGTTATTCTTGATACCTAATTGGACATTTGTTTCACTTCTGTATTCTGTCTGGAACAATGTGTTAGAATTTTTAGATAGGATCACTGAAGATAAAAATGGGATGTACCCTTGGAAAGATGGAGTCCTACTTTCCTTTGTTGTTATTTTAAGTACCTAGAATAGATGTCATCTCATGGAATGATTGATTCTCTATTCTTTTCCAGGCACTGGCCATGTGAAACCCTCTAAACCCTCATGAAAAGCACCTCACCAGATTCAGCCCAGCCTGGGAAACTGGAAGTTATTTTAGGTGTGTCCTAGTAAAAAGCTTTAAAGGAGCATATTTTAGAGAGGTGTCAGCTGCTTTGTCTTGCCAGGGTTTTTCACATCTCTGCAATAGTACATAAATCCCTTTCTGTAAGGGTACATAAATTGATTTAAATTGCTTTGTTTCTTCAAAGGTAAGATTACAACAGCAAATTCAAAGAGTGGTACTATGGCCTTTGAGAAGGAAAGAAATCAAGTGATTAACTTGGAATGAACTGTAAGGGAATTTAAGATACAGAACAAAAGACAAGGTTCAGTCCTACTGTTGGGTTGGAATGGGTAGGAGTTATCCCTACCCTACCAAATGATCCTGTGTATCATCCACTGAGAACATTTAGAGAGTCACATCCCAAAAGTGTATTGAAAAGCTGTCAAGAAGAATGACTGATTTAATGAACTGTGTTAACGCATTTGCAGGAAGCACCAGATTATAATTTGCTCTGCCTTAGTGACATTTTAAGGAACTGAAAGATTGCTTTTAATGGGAGTATTAAACTGTACAATTTTATCAGCTTTTGTGATAAGAATCTATTTTGAACAAAATTTACTAAGTTCCTAACTCCCTAGCTGTGCTTCAGAGACTATTTTTGAAAAATATGTCCAACCGATAAGGAAACATTCTCTCTCCAAGTTTTGCCTTAATGTTTTAACTTAGATATATCCTTGCAATTTCTAAAGACCTTTTTCTTCCTAATATTTGCTTCAAATATGCTTGAAGAGGAAAAAATACTTCATTTATCACCTGGTGGGGTAACTCAAGGCTCATGAACACATTTTGGGTGGTTAAACAGGGATTTTTATTTTGTGATTTTGTTGCTTTTGTTGTGATTGGACACAATAAAGCAACTAACAAAGTGTAGGGAAACACTTGACTGAACAGGAAAATTCTTTCAACTTGGTGATGGTCAAGGAGGTGCCCAACAAGCAGCTTATCATTGCTTATTTTATTATCTTAGTCAAATCAAGATGTGGGGGTGGTAGGGAAGGGCAGCAATTGAACAACCAAACCCTGCATTTCTGACCACAGGAGGCTCTGCCTTTGCTCAGTCTGTGTTCTGTGAGTCAAGTCTGGAAGCCTCAGTTGCTATGGATTTGTGTTTCACTAGTCTGTAGGACTGTCAGCTGAGGGTTTTGTTGGTTTTTTTTTCCTCCCAATAACTGGATACTTATTAGGTTTGTCTTCAAAGCAGATTTTAAAGTCAGTATAATGTGCAACCCTCCTGCAGCCTTTCTTACTACTGAGCCACACAAACAGTTCTTCCCTGTCCCATGCATACTTCAATAAAACTTTCTGTAGTGATGCAAGATCTTCCCTCATTTAAACCTCACAGTTACTGATACATCTGGGACCAACACTTTTCCTCTCCTTCTCTAGTTCACCTGGCTTCTGTCTCATGTTGACCATGTGAGGGGCACTCAGGAGCAGGTGTTTCATGGTTTTAGTCCTTACTGTCTGGCATGTTACTATATCAAGGGGTGTGATCTTCTGCTACCATCCCATGTGTAACTCACAATACAAACAGTTAATTTTCACCCTGCTCTGAGGCAAGAATAGGAGGACTTTAAGAATTGAGAAAGCTAGTGAGTCCCAGAAATTGGTATCTAAGAGTCCAGGGAACCTATAAGAAAAGCAGGTAATTAAAGCAATAGGAGTTTGCTAGTTTTAGCTTTACAGAAGGAATTACACATGGAGCACCGAGTAAATTCAAAATCAGGGTATCAAAATATTAATAAAAGAGAAACTGTAGGTGATGGTACTCACATCAACTTACTATGAAGAAGAACCTGCAAGCCTGGATATACAGAGAAGTGCTTACATACACGGGACGTGCCACAGGGCTGTGCCGGAGCCGGCAAACCGAGAGGCTCCAACCCCGCTCCGGCCGGGCCATCTCCGCCTGCGGCCGCCTCTGCGCCAGCCCGCAGCTTCCCGGGTGAGACCTGTGTGCATATAACACATATACATAGATACACATATACATTTATACAGGAGGTTCCCAGAGCGCCCCTCGCTTGGGGCGGCCGCGAAGGAGAAGCCGCAGGAGGAACCGGCTCCCGGACTGCGGGGAAGGGGCGCACCCCCACCGGCAGCTCAGAGGGCAGGAGGAGAGGGAGGCGGAGCGGTTCCCATCCCGTCGCCAGTCGCCTTCGGGCAGCAGCCGCGGTGGGAGCGGGCGATGGGCGCGGCAGGGAGGGAGCGGCCGCCGCCCCCGCCCGCCCCTGTGCCCGCGGGCTGGGGGCGATAGCGCCGTGCCCGCGCCGTGCCCGCCCGGGATGCGCGGCGGGCGAGCGCGGCTGCCCCGGGGGAAGTTGCGGGCTGGGCCCCCACGGGCCGCTCGGCCGGCTGCGAGGGGGCGGGCGGCGCCGGGCGCCCGAGGAGGAGCCCGAGCATCCCGGCGCCGGGGACAGCCGGGGAACGGGCGGCGAGGCTTCATGGGCTGCTCACGCCAGCATGGTGCTCGCCCTCAACGGCAGCCACCTCTACGGTAACCTGCGGCCCCTGGCGCTGGAGGCGCGGGCGCTGGGCGGCGGCAGGATGATCGCCGGCTCCTGGCCCCCGCGCAGCCTGGCCAAGCTCGGCCCGTCGCCCCCCCCGTCGGCGCTGCCCACGGCGAGCCCCCTCCCCGCCAACGACTCCCAGTGCGGGGAGCAGATCCTCAGCTACGGCAGCGCGGAGAAAGTTCTCATCGGGGCCGTGCTCTGCCTCATCACCCTGCTGACCATCGCCGGCAACTGCCTGGTGGTCATCTCCGTCTGCTTCGTGAAGAAGCTGCGGCAGCCCTCCAACTATCTCATCGTCTCGCTGGCCCTGGCCGATCTCTCGGTGGCCCTGGCCGTCATGCCCTTCGTCAGCGTCACCGACCTTATCGGCGGGGAGTGGATCTTCGGGCGCCTCTTCTGCAACGTCTTCATCGCCATGGATGTCATGTGCTGCACGGCCTCCATCATGACCCTCTGTGTGATAAGTATCGACAGGTGAGAGAGCCCGGCGCCCCGAGCCCTGCCCCGGCCTCCCGCCGCTCCGGGGACCGGCCGCGCCGCTGCCCGCACCCCGGCGCGGGGGACCCGCACTGAGCGGTCCAACCTGCGCTCTCCTGCCTCCTCCTCCTCCGGGTCCCTCGGAAATGAGCCGTGCTCAGAGCAGGGAGCGAGGCGAGTGCCAGCCCGCAGCCCCTCTGTTCGAAGGAGCCCGCCGGAGCAGGGTGAGCTGCCGCCCGGGTGCCAGCCCGGGTGCCTGGTTGTCCCTCTGGGTAACTTCCTTGCTGCCACTCGGGAGCCAGGGTGTCAAAGCAAAGCCGGACCTAAACTGTCACCGTTTACCATGGCTCTATGCAAGGAAATAGGGCATTTCCAGCTGATTTAATATTTGGAACATATGTCTTTAAACTGCTTTATACCACAGGTAGATTTGAGCTGATTCTTTCAAAGTGACAGTGCAACCTCACCGGGTTCAGTGGAGTTTTACCAGACCAGAGAAGGTGCAGTAATTATAGCTTCCTAAAGTTTTATCTTTATTCTAGGACAATCCCAGAATAGCTCAATTTCATTTTTGACAAATAGTGTTTTGTTTGAAAGAAGAATTACTTTCAAACGTTTGCTTTTTAAAAATTTGCACCTGCTGTCTTAAAAACCAAGTTATGCTCATTGGCATTTAGCTTCTTCCAAAAGATACAGTGACTGGGGACCAAAGGAGGTGTGTACACACTGCAGAAGAATATCTTAGGTGCTCGTTTCTGATGTAAAAACCATACCAAAGAGCCCTCATTTGCCTGTGGCAGCCCTCTACAGAGGAAGGCTGACAGATTCTTTTTTTCCATGTAGGTTCTATTCTAAAGTAAGTTGCAGCCTGTACCTTCCCTTTTCCACAGCCTAAATTCTATGCCAAAAATTTTAACAGCTAGAAGGTAATTTTTAATTAAAAGTTCACGACTGGCTGAAATTGAAAAACCTCGTAACTAGATTTTAGAAGTAGTTTCCCAACTCTGATATCCAACAGCAGCCTTGACTGTTTACTTCAGAAAGTTTTAAGAAAAGCTCTGCATTAGGTTTCTGCAAAGCAACAGTCTTTCGAAAGCGATTCCTACAGTAAATGGAGGTTGTTTCCTATCAGGGAGCATCACAATTTGTTTTAATTTCAGAACTTTAATTTCTGTACAAGCATCCTCTGCTCTAGTACTCTTTATTTTGTGACTTCAATATTGGCCAGCAGTTATCTGAATGCTGCAGAGCACCTTGTAGCAATGAAATCCACATACAGAGTTTGACAGTATGAAATGATCTATGTTCTTGATGTTGGTTTGATTTTTTAATTGCTGTTACATTGACATTTGCTTAATTTTAATTTATCTAAGTTGATTTTTAAACTTAATTCCTGTATTGCAAGAGCATGTGAATAGGCTTATCTACCTTCCCAATGTTATTCTCTGCTTTTCTATTCTATTTGTAAGAGAGGTGATTTCATTTTTACACTCTCTCCCCGTTAAGTATTTCTATTCTTTGATTGTTCTTATGTCCATCTCTGAGCTCTCCATCTCCATTTCTACCAACCTTTTGAAAACAGGTTAACATAATTAAGCTTTCTTAAGGATGTGTGATGATTCACACTGTAGCACTGTTCTCAGTTCTCTCTCCACTCCCCTCTCCCCCTAAAATACTAACAAGAGATGTGTTGAGAAAGAACATTACCTCTTGTAAATGGCTGAATTTTACCAGCTAGTGCTGATTTAAACTAGAATTATTCTCTTGTCTTTGTGTTCTCACTTCTTTCACTGGATGTTTATTCAACACCATCTCTTCATAATTCATTATACTGTTGTCTACTACCTACTTGAAATTAAAATTCTGTGACTTATGATGCTTAACCCCTGTCACCCAAATCCATTATATAGTTGAGATAGTAGGTATCATAAATAAAAGGAGACAAGCCAGCAATTCATTAACAAAATGTCTCTACTAATCAGCAATAAAGAATTTAAAAAATCTCCATGATTTGTAATCCTATTTAAAAATAATTAATCTTATACTGCTGTAATACTGCTAAGCCAGCCAAATATTAGTTTTGGATATTAAGAAATCCTTTGAATAATGCATATCTACAAAATATGCAAAGCAGGGAGGCAGCATGAAAATCAAATGTGAGTGATAAAATGTTGCCAGTATAGCTTTGATGGTAATGGTGCTGTCATATTGGCAGTTGTTCTTACATGTATGTAGTTAGGAAATCCTTGAATGATCACTGAGAATTTATCCCTGAGAACATATACCTCCGGTTTAAGTTTTGTTTGTGCTGCAGGAGCTGCAAATCACAATGTATGCAGTGCATGAGAGGGTCAGACCATTTTCACAAGGTCCATTTTTCCAAGGCTTTGGTGAAATCACTTCCATGTTTTCTGTTATGTAGGAGGAGAAGATTACCAATTATACCTCCCTTACTAGTCTTACTATCTCAGGGCAACTTACACAAATACAGGACCAGGAAATTTCAATCAGAAATTCCAGAAGCAGAGAATGTGAATGAAATTCATGGTCTTTCAAGTTGGACACTATCCTCAGAGTCATTTAGATGTACTTAAATCTTGAAGATCCTGGGGTTACATGGGAGACATTTCTTTAGGAAGCAGGGTTAAGACAGGACAAAGAAACATTTTTGAAACACAATTAGGGATTGTGCTATCACTTGTCTTTTTAGGGCACTATAGGAAACTTTTGTTGTGATCCAGTAACACCTGTCCTGAAGTAAAAGATGAGGCTGTTGCAAGCAGTGCAGAGAGCAAATAAATTGGCTATTTTAAAATTTGTTAGATCTCTAGATTCTTCCTGAAGCAGATATGAGAATCAGGTGTATAGTTGAAAGAATATTACTATCGAATTAATCTTAAAGAACCAAATTTGTTGCAAATTGTTAGGCAGGGTTTGTAAAGAGAAATAATACCTTTTATTAAACAAATAATTTAGTTAGTAAAACAGAGGCATTGAGGAGCTACCAAGAAGGATAAAATGAGTAAATTGAAAAGGCTTTTTGATTTGTTTCCCTTGCACAAATATGTGCTACTCAGCTTATGCCACTGAGAGCCCTGAAATGCCAGCAGCTGGCAGCCTATTTCTCACAGAGAGATTTTGCTGCACAGCCCTTAGTGGTGGATGTGGTTTTTAGCTGAATACATCAGCTCCTGAAAGAAGCATATTAGCATAGGGTATACAAATGGGCTGGTTTCATTCTGTTGGAAAACCTTGCATTTTTTTCCTAGTGAGACACACCAAGCACTTCTTGTATGTTTTAAGTTTCTTCTGTTCTAAGTTGTGCACTATAAGGGTGCAAAGTAGATGTTAGTGCTATCATGGGGATATCTAACTTTGCACAGGGTGCACAAGGAAGCAGCTAGGTTGGAAAGGTTGTTTGATCACCACAAAGATCTAAATTTGCAGACATTTGGACTATTGTGCTTTTCTTCAGATCATATCTTCCCTTTTGTTCCACAACATAAAAACCTTCACAGATCTTTGTCAGGGGGAAATGAACATATATTTTAGGTATCTCTATCTTATTTAAGCCCTCACTTTGGGGAAAGGCTATCTGCTTACAGGCAGGTCTGTCAGAACTAAAACAGATATGATGGAGAGACAAGACTATTTCTGCCTTTTCAAATTTTTAAAGGATTAAACAGGCAAGACGACTTGATACTCAGCTAATGATTACCTTTGCTATTCTCCCCCTCTGTATTAGCTGTGTAGTAGGAGCTACAGAGGCTTTTGCAGGATAATTGAACAGAATTGAATTCTTCTTTAAGAATTTCCTATTAGTGTGTTGGGATTTTTTTTTTTTTTTTGCTTTTAAGGCTCCACTTTTCAGGTTCTGAATTAAATAGATTATATCACATCACAATTCCTTTACATTCTTTACATTTAAGAGTGAGAAAACATTATGAGTGAATTATGAGGGATGGATACAAACCACATCTTAGTGGGGAATGAAAAAACAAAGGGAATTAATTGTGTTTGAACTGGTGGTGTTTTCATGCTGATTCATCATGCTGTTCTGACCCAAGATAGCTACAGAAATGCTGTTTTGGAGAGTATCCACAAGATAACTGCATAAGTAGCAATTTTTAATTCAATTTAAAAATAGTTCTTTGGCTTAGAGAGTGATAAAGAAACATAACTACTCAGATACAGTTGAAGAATTATAACACTTTCCCCACACCCACACAAGTAATGAAACACTTCTTGGGAACTTCTCCAGTCTGTATCTTGGCCAACAATTCACGAGTGTACCAGGCTTCCATTAAATTGATGAGGATTTAGAATTTCTATGCAAGTAAGTGGGCCTTTTTGTTGATCCTGTGATTTTTATATACAAGGATCAGCTCTCTCTCCCTGCCTGTGTTGCCACACTCCAAGTATGAATACTTAAGCTTCTCCTTAGAATGTGTCAGTCCCAAAAGTTCACTGGCTCTTTGAGTCCTCATCCCATGTCTAAGAATTATGCAAACCTCAAATTTCCTCAAAGGAGGAATTTGGAACAAAATTTAAATAAAGATTTAGGCACTTTCAATAGAATCCAGATGCCTAAATTCTACCTACATCCCAAGCTGATAATATGACCTGAAAACTGTTAGCAATTTGCTAAACCTAATGGTAGCTGGTAGTCCTGTGTAGCTTCCTATTTGGTATGAAGACTTTTTCTGCCTCAGTGCCAGGCATGGAAAAGGCAGCAGTCTGTTCTGCCAACCCTGCTCAGATCATTCACAAAATCCATGTAGAATATATATGCAGAAATAGCTATGAAAAAATCCTGCCTGTAATATATTTTTAATCTAGAATAAGCATAGACAGCCACCAGTAGTGCCACTCATGAGATTTTGTTTAATATATTTATATTTACACAGAAATAACAGAGAAATGAGGAAAAAGCTAAAAGGAACTATAGGAAAAGTGTGTGATGAAGTTATTGCAGTTAAAGTCTGTATTGCAGAAGAAAGTTTGAGATCATTAGGGCAGCTAATTGCTAACAACAGCCATCCTCACAAGAGGCATTTTTTCATTGTTTAGCCTGATAAACAACAGTACTCTTTTTGAGCCTATAAATAACTTGTCTAGCTTATGAAAGACCCAGCATTGATAAACTAAACTAAAGTGAAAAAGAACAGATTTGGTCTTACTCCTTTCCATGTAGTTTTTCTAATGCAGTCTGTTTAAAGAATGTTCCTTAAGCTGATGTAGTTTCTTTTCTGCAGACAATTTATTGCTGAACACTTATGCAATCTCCATTTCATTATTTATGTGTAAAAAATATACAATATAAATTTTTGGTCCAAAATTCAGAGATGAAGAAGTTCAATTGGAAGTTGGATGCATTAAGCAGTATAAGGCAGTGCAATGTTTATCTGTCACTGAGAACCCACTCCAAAAGCATAAATTAATCTGGGGAGGTTTGTTGCATTACCATGATTCCATTTCTTGAGGTACCTTTCTGTGACATCCTTGGGTATTATTTCCTGTGTCGCAGGCACAGGAAAGAGATGCAGTTACTTACAGAGTAACCAGATTTTAGCCCCAGGTATTGTTTTATTATGTCTTTGCAGAGAAATTCTGCTTCAAGAGCACACTGCCAGATGTACAATAAGCAGGTGGGAATTAACAAATAAAAGATATTTTATAAAGCAGATGGACTATTTTGTGAAAACTTGACACAGGGAAAAAGTTTTAACATCAAAATGAGTGGAAGCTTTGTCATTTTGCAGAGGAAAAAGGCATAAAATCTGAAGTTTGCTGAGTGTGTATTGTGTCTGCACAGTAGAGGCTGAAAAAGTTTGGGAAGCTAAAAGATGCTATAGAAGAAAAATCTATAGATTGGTTAATCTCTTGCTGTTCTATACTGCGTGCATTTAAGCAGTGTTACTGCAAGGAAGCCCCGAAGTGTGGAGATGCAAGGTACCCAGAGGTGGCAGTGCAGAGGGGACTGCAACTGGTGATTTTTCAAGGTGCACGAATGGGGACTTGCAGTTCAGTGAGTAGCAGGAGATTTGAGATTAAACCACATTTACCTGAATGCCTTTTCTTGAAACTGGATGTTGCATTTCCCCCCCCACATTTGAAACTATCTTCTGTTTGCTCCTACCAGGGTTTAAGACTGGATGAGTTTTCAGAAGTGATTTTGGGGTCTCTAATTCTTGGGGGTTCATCCAGACATTTCAAAGGAGCCTGATAAGTCAGAGGTAAGGGAACATTAATTCACATTTTTGCCAAGCAGGGCACTCTGGAGACATTTAAAAAGTGATTTCTTTCCTATCAAGGTAACAAAAATAGTTGTTGTAAGTAAGGTTGAATTTACTTCAAGATTCACAGCAAAAATGCAATTCTGGAAACTCTTTTCTTTGTTTTTGAAGGGAGCTTTCAAAATATATCCAAATATAATAAAAAATGCAAATACATCTCATACTGGCATGATGTGTAGTGTAACCTTATTACACTGGTATCAAAATATATTTTCCTAGTGTTTTTCTTGAACTGGATAAGCATCATAGAATGAAACATCAAAGGTTTTGTAGTTTTGTACACTGAAACAGGATTACTATATCAGTAGTAGTATGCTCACACAAGAGTCTAGAAGAACAGAAATTTATCAGGGAATGTTTTCACTTTCCTGAATTAATTTTCTCTGAAAATTATTTCTAAAACTCTGAAAATTACATATCTTATTCCTTTTAGTGAAACACAGTATTATATTTGATATTGCTGTTGAGTTTGAAATATTTAATTGGAAATATTTGTGGCAAATTTCAAAACTTGCTTCATCTGCAGTTGATAAGTACATATGGCACTGTCTGTCAGCTACAAACACCTCTCTTTTTTTCCTCTCGATATATAACACACAGATCTGGTCCTTCCTCTGTGGACCAGAAAGTCTGAAGAAAGCTGGCCACTGTAGGTCTTGTATGAAAATAAAGAGGTTGAGAATTAGTTGAATCTGCTGAGGTGCAGCTGTCAGAAGAAAGACTGGGGAGCAAAATCACAAGTTCTGCTATCTGCATGCCCAAAGCACAAGTACCATGAAACTGTGCTCACTGCAGTTCTGTTCTAATAGTCACTGCTCTCTGTAAGGTGAGGATAACTTCTTTCACCTGGAAAGCTTACAGGTTTTAGTTTTTCTTGTTGTACTGGATAGTCAACTATTTCTAAAGGATTGAATAGTTGATATCTATATATTCCTATATATACTGAAAAGAGGCAAAAACCAGCTGATTTTTTTAAAACAATCTCTTGCTGCAAATTTTCATTTTCAAACATCCCAGGATTAAATATGTCATAGTGAAAATTTGTTTTTATTCTGTTTGAATAGAGCAAAATTAGAGAGTGAGCGTCATTGATTTTTCTTTTTGTACCTTGCTGTTTATTCAAGGCTTTGTATAGAAATCTAGATTATCTGCTACATCTGTGTGGTTCTGTACATATTAGCATGTATGCAAATCTGGTGGTGACTCACTTCTAACAATAAACATGGCTTTTGGGTAGTGCACAGACAAGAATGAATTCTCCAGTAGTGCAGAACAGAGATGTGCATGGAAACCAAATCAGAACTGAGCATATTCTTTCTGTTTATCGTGGCCTTTGCTATCAAATGGGAGCTAGCACAAGACGCCACTGAAGGGGGTTTATTTCATCACTGATAGCTATTTCACTGCTAATTGTCATAATTGTTTAAAAACCAAACCAAAACACAAAGCCCAGAGGGACATTACAAAAATAACTTTTTTAAGTTAAGGAAAACTGGGGTGAAGTCTATTCTTAGAGGTACATTGTGTCTTGAAGAGAAAACTGGCAGCAGAGTTTTTTCCTGAGATATATCAAGGAAAAAGGAGGGATTTTGGTACAGCTAAACACTAAACCCAGGTTTTTTAGTTTGTAGAAGTTTAAAGTATAACCACAAGGAGAGTCTGCAATCTGACAAAAATCCATTTTTGTGTACAGTTCTTATTTCTCTTAAGGAGATTGTGGGAAGTGCAGGCAGACCTATATGAAAGGTAACAATTTTCTCACACTGGAAATTATTTGCCTGCCGGGTGTGACAGGTTGAGGGGCAAGCAGCAGCTTGCCACATATTAAGAGTGGTAGAAAAACAGGTCAGGGACCAAGGGAGAATGGACAGAGCTTGTTGTATCTCAGACATTCACCAAGCTGGGTAAAATCAGAACTAGCAGCAAAGGCTTGCCTGCAAGAACACTATTTTTGAGGCAGACTTCTCTACAAATTTTTACTTCTGATTTTTTTGTTGAAAACTCTCCAGTCTTTTAGGAAGAGATTGTAATTGGAGATTCAGGCAAACACATCATGAGGTCTCTTCCCAACAACCTGGCATGGAGCTGTGCCACCTTCACTGCCACTGAATAATACTGACACCCTTGGTGGCATTCAAATAATAATTTCTTGTTAACCATACAAGTATCTCTAATCAGAAATACAACCTATTGCTGCTGCAAGTGAAATTGGGCCACCAATAAGGAACTTTAAGTACCTTATTTATAAACTTTGCTTTCAGGAGATGTGTTGGAGACTGGGGACGATGTATTTCAACATATGGTTTGCAGATCTCTAGAGAGGGGCACAAAAGGTAACTGCAAAAATTCCAAGTCTGTGGCAGCAGCATCTGTTCACCAGAGGACTGTTCCCATGTGAGAAAATACAGGAATTTTTAAATCAAAGTAAAGAATAGTGCCCTAGAAGATTTACTCTGATAACAGGTGTTCATTCAGAAATTGTCAATCAATGTAAATATGAGAAAGTAAAAATGGAAGGCATAGTACCAATAACAGAGGTATATGCTATTAACTTATTGCAGAATTTACAACCTGTCATCTTGAATATAAGCCATGAAAAGATATTGTGATTGTCATGAAATATTTCAGATATACAGTACAATTTGCCAGAATAATTTTCTGTAAGCAGTTCTCCATGTGGGTTGTTAAATTTTGTTTATTTTCTGTAGAAGTGGACATTTAGCAAATAGTTGAAATATTAAATCCCTGAACAAAGAATTTCTTGTCTGGCCATAAATTACTTTATGGAAATATTTATACCCATGACCCAAAAGAGCTGCTGACAAGATGCAAAGCTTTCCTTTAATAGTCTAATGAGATGTTTTGATGCTAAAAGTGGTACAGCTTTGGCTCAAAAGACTTAACTTTTGAATTGTTATGTACTGCAGTTTCCTTTTTACTCTAAATATCTGCATTTGAAGATCCACTTCTTATCACAAGCACTTTTAGCAACAATAGTGATTGTTGTGTCTCAAGATTGTATTGTCCCATATGAAAAAGCTATTTTTGCAAAATGAATATGGCCATTAACAGAACACAATATTATTTTAAAAAAATAACTGAAAATAAAATAGCATTATGGACCATTTGTCTATGAATTAAACAATACAAGAAGGATCTTAGCATTTCCAAAGCCTGTTATTTAACACAAAGCTTCTGCACTGCTACTGTTGAAATAAGGGGAGGACCTTGTCAAATTTCTCAAACACCTGCATCTTGCAGTGAGCTACCTGAGATGCCCAGCTGTGGTGATTCAGCCCACACTGATGCCAATGTTCTGCTCCTAAATTCAAATGAATGTTTGAAGTTTTCTGCCTGGCAATGAAGCTGTTATCATCGGAAGCTGTAGTCACAGAAATAAACCGTAGGTATTTTACTTTTTACCCACACAGAGTTGATGCCACCATATCTCAGAAGAACCTTAGAGTTGCCAACTTGTTGCTGAGGAGAAAAAAAGCAAAAGAAATATATACTTACTGAGAGGTGGGAAGGAGGGCTGCTTTCTGCTGATCCCACTTGTGTGGTGTAGCATCTGTAAAATGAATATAAAATAGAGTTCTGTGATCCTTGATAATCTTTACATCCTGCTATCTTTAAAGGTTTTGGAAGAGGAGATGATCTATCATCAGCTGTATTTCTGTTTTAGCATAAATGTGTAATTCTAAATTCTGAGGGACACAAAAAGGTGTTACCAAGCTATTGTGACACAATGTGAAGTATTGTGACCACATATTGAGCTGGAAAAAATGGGTATTTGTGAAAAATCAATAGCTGAATCTGTCCTCAAATTTTGTCATTCCATATAGAAAGCCCAGGGGCAGAGAGCCATCAAACCATTTCTTGACAAGAAAAACGCATGAGGTTCATTTTGTAGCTTGGATGTATTATATTTTCATGCCTGTGAAGTTGGTGGTAGCAGTTTGTGTTGAAATGTGTTCTATATTTTAAAAATATTTAGTGTTGCAGATTTCACATGATTTTAAACAGAAAGAAAAAGATGAAAGATGTTGCTGATAAAAAGAATACACCGTAGTGGAGATTTGTCATAGGCAGGCCTGTGTTCATCTAGACAGAGAGGTCACACTGCCCTGGCTAATCTTTCCCCAGGTTTCCTGTCCTGTGGTCTCTAAGCTTACTTGCAGCTGCCTTCACAAAGGTAGACCTGGTGACACCTTAGATGGGGAGTATGGACTCCTGGAGTTGGATTAAATGTTCCTGGTGCAAGCTGAAAAAAGCCACCCTTGTGGAACCACAGCCTGGCAGGTCTGAGCAAGACCCAGGAGATTCAAAGGTCATGAGAATGAGGATTTGTCAGCTAGAAAGAAATTATGTTCACTCGGCCATTGCTTTCTTCATTGCAAAGGCTGCTGGCAAAAATGAATAAGTATTATGACAAATGAACTACTAAATACTGAGCTTGGGAAAGGCTGGACATACAGTTTTACTGACTGCAGTTTGGGTTTTGCTGCAGTTACTTCTCATCACTACATCTTTCTTTCCTCTAACCTTCTTCAGTTAAAGGGCACCTGGGGCTCTGTATTTAGGGATTCTGAATACTGCAAAGGGAAGAAATATTCATAAAATAATGTTAAATTCCTGAAAATTTTCTATTTCCCATTTATATAGGAGAGCTCGACCTGACCAGTTTATTTATGGATACTAAATTCCAAAATATTACTTAATGAGACATTTTGTGAGGAAAATGACAGCAGGCAGGAGAATTCCACGTGAAGGGAGAACTCGAGCCTGGGTGTTTAAGCATGCTGTAAGTGAATATGTTATTAAAATGAGTGCTAAGGAAATAAATGACATACTGTTGAGAAGTGTGGTAGCTACAGTAAACCTTACATTCGTAGGCATGAGAGATGATAAGATGATAACTTCATTCTGTACCACATACTGAGCAGAAAATATACTGCTAAAATATCCAAACATTACACAAAATCACTGTTTATATAAGTTACAGGGGAGGAATCACCTTATTGATGATAAGTCACTGAACCAAAAGTGTCTGCTGGAAAGGACTGTGAGCAGCAGTTTTCTAAAAGGTTCTTGAATTGTAGACTCACAATCTGATCTAACCTCCTGCCTTCCTTCCTTGATAACTTCCCCTCATGCTGTGCTCTCCCCAGCCCACGGGCTCTGTTCCAAACCTGGATATGATTTTTCCTGTGTTAAGATTTATTCATACTAGGAAGAGAGAAATTATTTTCCAACTGTAGGGGAAGCAACTCCAATGTGCATCTTTAAAAAACAGCCAGATAAACACTATACAAGATGCTTTGGATATCCCAAAGTTTTTGAAAGAATATTCTTAATTAAACCTGCTTTAGACTTGGGTTTTCCTGTGTATCTATAATAATTTATTGATATAGTTTGTCTTTTGTCTGGCCAAGCTTGGGCAAACAAATAAAGCTTGAGACCAACATTTATAATTTTCACATACCTGATCCAGTGGAAAACAGTGTGATTTTAAAAAAATTCAGATCTGCCTTCAGGCTGATACAACTATGGAAAAAGCCAAAAATGCCCAAGTAGGTTGGGTCTGTACTGAGATTTACCCATAATGACTGTACAAGTGTTCCTCAGGGCTCTTGCAGAATTACTGTCATGAAGAAACAAAGAGGAGAATTTGGACTTGGTCTTTCCAGCATTTTTCCTGTCTCTTCAGAGAGAGGAAAAGAAAGAAGGGGGAGGAGGGAAGAAGAATTCTAGAGGGGGTTGTTCCTTAAGTGCTTTTTCTGGAGATATGTTTAAACTGTTTGTATTCAAGGAAGGAAGAGAAGGGACGTAATATCAGCACACAGAAATAGATATTCCCTGAGGATACTTTGTTTTAATATAGTGGTATTAGCGCTTCAGTGGGCTGTGGTTTTTCATTTCATTCATCACTTATACGATGGAAATTTCTGAAATGTTTAATTTAATTGTACTGAAGACATCAGTCATGATTTTCTAGTTGAAGTTGTGGGAGGCTTTCATTTTGAAACACTATTATAACTTTCAAAATAATTCCTTTTAAGCTGATGTTTAGTATCAATCCAAGTGTGACTCATGTAGTGAAGTTGGAGAAAATCACCTTAGCCATTTCTGCTTTATGGCAATCATTGATTAAGAAACAAAAGACAGTTTTCATAGCTCTGAACTTGAGCCTCCACACATTCTCTGACAATTCCCCTGGGTGTGAGGGACAAGAGTGTTGAGATGGGGAGAACACAAAAGGAAAATGAGGATTTTCCTGTTCCTATCTGCAAAACATATACTGTTCCATTTTTTATGGGGTTTTTTTGCTCAGAAACTACATCTGTTGAAAAAAGTAGGGTTTTCTTCTGAGCTGGTTCTTCAAGAAAACAGATCTTTAAAGGGATCTTTAAGTCCCCTGTAACACTATTAAACAAAATTTCAGGTTAAGCCTCATCCTTCCCCAGTAACTTTCAGATTCTCACTTCTCCTCAAGCTCACTGACAGCACCACCTCCCTCCAGCCATGCCACATCATTTCCTCAGATTCATTTTCCCTTTTCAGAGTTACCCAGTTCTCCTCTAACATACAAAAGGCCATATAAGATAAAACCTCTTTCTTAGTTTTTTCCAACCGATTTTCCTGCCTGTTCAATTGCTAATGAACTTTGCATCACAACCAGACAAATAAACAAGAAAGCAATTCCTCTTTAATTCTTTTTCTAGAAAAGAATTTTTCCTTAGTCTCCCAGATAGTATCAGAAGGTTAAATATCTTCTCTGTCCTCTCACAAAGAGACCAGACATGTTGTTATAACTTAATAAAATTAAATACTGCATCATACACATAAAGATAAAAATGAATGTAAAAACCCCATGTAATTAAATACTCAGGTATAACAGTTGACATGATGCAAGTGCACTGCATTTGTTTCTATGGGTCTACAATATTTTGGGATAATAAAAGGGGTCTCAATGTGGAATAAGTTGAAATGTGAATTTTAATAGAAATAGTGTTTTCTGATATAAGTCCCCTCATTGAAGATAGCAAAAAACTGCCATCATTGAAGATGTTTCAATTTTCCTTTTTCTCCCTGGTTGATAAAATGACTAAACAACTACTCTGAATGATACCACAGGGTATGGACCTGAATTCACAAGCTTCTGCACTGGTGAAGCAGCTTGTGTGTATACGATGATGAATTTAATGAAGAAATTTTTCAGTAAATTAGATATTAAAAAGCCTGAGAAGTCTTTCTCTAGGGAATATTCCTAAAATGTTACTAGAATGTATTGTAAATCATCCTTTATTTTATATTTTGATTAATATAACTTTTTACTTAGGAAAAAAAAGAAGAAAAAAGAAAAACATTTTGACTCTCTTCTCTCTTCTTCCACAAAAATAAATATATCTGTGTTAAATAAAGGAGCTTGCAGATCTGGGGGGGGGGGGGTGAAAAGGCAGAAATGGGTAGTATGTCCCTGACACATTTATGCATTTTCTTTCAGAAAAGCATGAAATTATTTTTTATTTTCCCTCATCCTTCCACATTGTTGAACAGTGTAAAGAAAAATGATTCTTCCATTGTGTGATTTGCCCGGATTTGGAGAGCTTTTGAAGTGTTACAGATTATCTATCAAGAAGTGGGGTGAAAAGCACTTTTGAATTCTGTATATAATTAATCCTGTTGCACTCAGCAAGCAAACCACACTTGTATACAGGAAACAAGTGATGATGAAACTCACAAAGCTGGAGTGCAGACATTTTTAAAACATATAAAAATAGTAAGTCTTCCATTACAGAATGGAACTTAATTCTAAATAATTTGTGTCAAAAACCTTTTCAGTTTTCAAATGTGTCTGGTTTCTAGGAGGCTGGTGAAGGATTAAACAGGCTGAAATCTACCTCTCTCCTTATATCTCCTACATTAAAGTCACTGGTGATGGTAGAAAAGGAAAAATACACAGGTACAATTTTCTTCAAAGAGAGTTAATAAAAGCATTTAGCCTACAATTTAAAATATTTACAAGAGTAATTGAAAAATATTGGGTAGGAAATACATATTATCTAACATTCAGGCAGTGCTGCAAGGTAAACACCAGCAACTGCATTTTGGGACTTTTCCTTCCAAGCAATGTATAATTTGCAGTGGAAAATGAAAGGATAAAGAACTGGTTTGTCATGGAGCTAAGAACAAGATGTGACAGGTGATAAATGCTTTGACAGGCATGCAGGGTGAAAATGAAAGGCAAAGGGTGAGGGCAGGTGAAAGAAATTTGCCAAGATCTGAAAAGAAAGAGTAATATGGTTTCAGAATTACAAGTAAGGTAATAGAAGTTGAATGGAAAGATGTTACACAGATTCTGGCAGTATGGGTGTTGTGTATTTCTTAGAAAGATAACAGAATGCATCGCCCTACCAATGGGGTGGATGTCCAAGATTAGTAGGCAAAAATGAAGAAGGAAAAATATGGAGAAAGAGAAATAAGACAGCAAGAAGGTGAAATAAAAATGAGTGAAATAAAAGTACGAAAAATGAGCTAAAATAAATGAGAAAAATATGAAGCTGTAAAGTTATACAATATGAAAGGAAGAAAGCCCAGGAAAGCACAGAGAAGCTAAAATGTATGAGAGGAGAAAGCAACCTTCTACTATGCAAATTACATTCCTTTAGAATGAAGTTATTTAATTTTGATTGACTTAATCCTCCTCCACTGCCAGGAAAGCCTACACTTCTTGAATTCATCAAAAATAACCCCCTACAACGATTTTTGAGAAAAAGAAAAATCAAGTCAGAACATTTACTATGTAGAATAAATTAAATATGTGCCTACTTTAGCAGTGGAAATGAAGGTTATCCTATTATAAAAAGAACTTAAGAAAATACGTTTCATTAAGAAGAAATTAAGAAGAAAAAAGGGGAATAATTTAAAGTATCAGCCTTAAGAAGAAAAAGAAGAAGAATGTAAGAAGGGAGAAGAAAAAGGGGAATTAAGAAGAAGAGGAATAATGTAAAGTGTTAACCTTACTGAAAGCAAAACAAGTGTTTCATTCTCATTTTTTCAAATAGCAAAATTAACACATCACCATTTCAATTATAATAATGTTGAAATTTTATGAAATGTGAAGCATAAGCATCTAGAAGTATAGATATCAAAACATACATTTGAGATCTTCTATATTTGTTTTTTTGCCATCAGCTGAGAAGGATGAAGCAGAGCTTTCTAGGATTTCTAGCAATTAAGATGTGGAAGCTGACCACAGTGCCAAGACTTTTATAAACTCTGTGCTAATTCACAGCATAGGAAAGATGCAACATTTAACTAGATAGAACATAGAACTAATCAGAGTATTTTTCTTTCCACTGAGTAGTGTTTTGATTTTGTTAGTTCTGCTGTCTCACTCTACCATTGCATGATGTTTTGTTTAGGCTTTAAAGTGACCCAATTCATATTCTGAAAGGTTTCATATATGCATTGAAATTAGTAATTTTGAGCATTTCTGCTAAGGAGAAAAGTCTTTTACTGCCTCTGAAATATCCTCCTCTTGCCAGGAAATAAACTGGCAGTGATCATGATGTGATTATGAAGCCAGTCTGTATTGCAAAAAGGTAAAGTACTTTTGTACAATAATTAACAAGGTAATTGTCACATTATGGCACCATAGCTGTGCACTGCAATGCTCATGTCCCCCATTCAGGCCTTTCTATGTTTCTGTTCTTTTATTTCTCTCTCAGTTACTGAAGTATGTGGTAGGAATAGTATTTCCCTGATCAGTTTGTACATTTGTATACCTTACTTTATTTAAAAGGAAGTCTGAGGGACAAGGCATCTCTTGCATTGTGTAAGCACATCCTCTTTGAAAAGAAAACAGTATTTGCTAGGTGTTTTGACACAGCCATAACAGAAAGAATAGATTTGGTATTTGTTTCAACTTGCTACATTTACATTTGAAGGAAAGGAAAAAAAGTTATCTAGATATATTACTATACTAGAGAGAAGATTTTCAATGCTGGATAGATTTTAGGAATGGCGTTTTGTTCCTGTTCTTGTGAAGAGTCTTTTAATATTGAGCTGAACCAAACAGAAAAAGAGTATGAAAGGTGATGAGAGAATCATAGCCAATGAAGAAAAGCCAGTAGATCAGCACAGTTCTTCAGAATAAGTTATTATGGCAGGTGAAATACAGGATGGGATTCTAGATGTGGGTTTGTAAAGAAATCCTGCATGGAGATAGATATTGAAGACAGAAAGCTTCTGTGCTAGAGAAACAGAGCATGTTCTGTTTCTCCTCCAAAGGAGGAAACATTGTTGTGTCTTTGGAATAAAGCAGTTTTATGCCTCTTAAAATACAATAATAGCAGAACTGACAGTACCTCATATTAAGCACAACTCCTAATCAAATAGTAAGTGATAACAAAATATCTTGTGGTTCCTGGCAGAAATAGCTGTAATACACATCTGTATCATTTCCAGTATAATGTTTCTAGTCTTATTCCATTGCGGTCCAATCTGCTTCATGAAAGCATAGTCAGACAGTGAAAGATCTACTTTGATTCTGGAATCTGTTAGATCAAGACAGTGAATTCTGAGACAGAAATGTGGACTAACTAGAACGGAATGATATCTGACTATAAAGTACATGGAGACCAGAAGCAGAGGAATTACATGTGTGTACGACAATTGCTTAAGTGATGCTGATGGCACAATACATTTAATTTATTATTGATTTGGGCAGGAAGCTTCAAAATTATTTTAATTCTTTTAACTGTACGGTTTTCTATTGCTCTATGGCTTTGCTCACAGTGACAGACAAGTCCTTTTACTCTTTTTCTTTATCTTTTAGCCAGATAATGGAGCTAGGAAAGAAAGATTTAGGACACATGATCACAAATTGGACCATCCTGTTACTATTTTCTTTCTATTGTTTAAGTCAATGTAGCTGTTAAGCCTCAGGTTTTTTCCTGGATATTTCAAAAGTTGTGAGGACTAGACCCATCTGTCTATGTGATCATAGGAATTTTTTTAGCCCTGTAGGATAAAAACTATTCTCTGTGGTCATTGTAATGGATTGATAGCAGAAAAGCCAGAATGGAAAAGCCCAAAAACTGAATTGTCTTGGGAGCAGACCTATATAGTTATAATGGTTTTACATTAAATTGTTTATGATAATTTATTGTCATTAAATGCTAACCATTTAGAGATACCGGAGAAGAATTCTATGTCACAGGGAATCAGATTTTTGTAAAGCAAAAGGGAAGTATTTGTTCATTCACCTTTTCCATTGTTGGTGTTCATTGTGTGTGGCAAATGGCAATTGTGTACAATGCCTGGTGAAAGGAAGGAATTCTTTACCCCCTCCCAGGTTTGACCAGAGCTCCAGAAAGAGGATGGGGTAGTTTTTCCTCCCCAGAGCTGGGCACACTGTGTGCCTCACACCTGACTGGGACTGCAGCAAAACCCCCAGTGGGGAAGATGAGACACTGAAGAAATCATAAGAAACCAACCCAGAGCAGGGATGTGCTCATGTGTTTATACACATACATTTAACAAAAAGGTTTACCATGCCCTTCACCATTTGCCATCTTTTTGGTCTCTGCTGTTTCCTTTGGGCTCTCCAAGCAAGGGTCTGTTTTCCACATATGTGATGCAGCAGGAAAGCATTCACATCACCCTTTCTTGCTGTATCCATTAGACAGTAGTGCCATATTCTTCCTTCTCAGTGTTTTCCACTCACCCAGCATCCTTGGAGTGGCAGCAGAACGTGACTGCTGTGTGTGCTGTGCCTCTTGTAGGGCTGGAGCAGCATCCTGCACTTCAGAGTTCTGCATGCAGCATCAGGCAGGGCTGAATGGAAAATGCCATGACCAATTTAGAAGAAATAAAGGCCATTCATCTGCCTTTGGGGAGTAACCCAGATACAGAGCTCACTGTGCTGGGTGTAACATGGAGAGATGCCCTGTCTGGCAAAACCATTGAGTCAAGAAATTCAGAGCAGGAAGAATACAAAATAGCATTGCCCTTCTTTTAAAAGTGAGAACCCAGGCACAGTTTCTTCTCCACCAAGATCAAAATGAACATCTGTGGCATGTGAAAGAAGCAAATCTCAGAATAACAAGTCTGAGACACTTCTTTCATGTGGGGGATAGCTGAGACACATTAAATGGGCTTTTTAGGGACTCTGACTTAATTCTTTCCCAGTAATAAAACCTCAAGGTTTTGCTTACATTTGAATATGTTAAGGTCAGCTGATTTACCCTTAAGTATTTTTGTTAAAGTACTAGTTTAAGATTAAGCACTAAAAAGCATATTTTCCCACTGAATTTGACAATATTTTTGAAGTTCATGAATCTATTAAGCCCCGAACACTCTCTAGTGTATTAGACAACAGTAGTGATTTACATTATTTTGACGTTGCAAATGAGTTTTCAAGGGTAATGGATTTCATATAGGGAGATTAAAAGATAACATTCCTTCATTTGTGCCTGCTGACTCCTTTCCCCCTATCATACTACATTTAGCAAAATGAATAAGGCAGAAGCAATGCTGGTGTATTTTTATGCTAATTAACGTATTTTAATTTCAAATAGCGTTTCTGAAGAAAAGATACACTCCAAAAAAAGTGATGCCAGGGCAAAACTAATGAATTTTCATTCTTTTCAGTATACTTATGCTTTCATGAATTCTTTTTGTTATATTCTGGTGCATGAGAATGCATCAGTAGGCACTCAGAATATGCAGCCCACAGATCTGATTTTTACAGAAATCCAGCTTAACGTTTTTAGCTAGATAATAAACTTCATCCTAAAAGTGTTATTTTTAGTGACCAGTTGGGTAATAGCTATAGGAGTACATACTTCAGGAAGGCAGATAAGGATTTTTTGGAAAACAACACATTGTAAATGATGAGAAGTCTTTGTGCACAAAGGTTGTGTTTAGCTATTTTGTACCTAAACTGGGCTATTCTTAGACAAATTTTAAGGGTAGACCACTTGTCCCTGAAAGTCTGCAGCTGAGAGCTCACCCTTGCTGCAGTTGCACTAATTAAAGCAGTGTGATGTATATTTTAATTAGTTAAACTGAAGTTTCACTGCACTAATTCCTCTCCTCCATATCTTGGAGCACCTAGGAAAACCCTTGGCTCCTTGGGAGTGAGAATGGTTTTGGCCATGGTGCTATAAATCAGAAATCTCCATGGTCTCTGCATGACGCCCATGGCTGTGGGGCCAGTGGCTATATTCTAATGCAGATGGTGAGGGGCACAAGAAGCAGCCCTTTTTAGCAGCACAGTCCATGGATTGCACTGCTCTGATCCCAGACAGTTCCAACAAGAATTCTTAGTTCATGGCCCCTCCAGGCACAGGTTCACTGGCAAAATACTGACCTGCTGTAATTTACTTGTGCATCCTATCAAGAATAGGGCACAATAAACCAGTCTGTCCATCTTGTAACACTTGTCACAACAGCAATATAAAGCCAATGACATGGTTGAACAGGATTGTTGATACTCATCAGAACAGATCAATAAATGATGTTTCTTTTACTTCCATAACTCTAGCATGCTCTTGTATAAAGCAAGAGCACTGGTCATGATCTACTGCACTGCTGTAAAATCAACAGTGCATTCCACAGAGCCAGGCAAATCTCATGTTTGTTCTGCTAAGTGAATAGACTGAGAAAACATGCTCCTCAAAAATATTTTAAATCACATTGCTATAGTTCTTGTTTGTAACACTCCAGAACTTTCACTATATGAGTAAACACTTGTAGCTCTTGAAACCAAAACATTATTCAGGAACTTGATTTGAAAGAATTTCTTTTACAAGTAACAAAACAAACCACACTGATTTTCTGTAAATTCTTCTGGAAGAAGTGAAAAAGAACAATTTGGGAAGTTAACAGTAACTGATAGGTAAGTTCCAGTTGAGCAGAAGCCAAAATTGAAACTAAAAATCTTAGGTCTAAATAAAGGCATGTGATTCCATCTAACAAAAAAATCCCATTGTCAGAGAGGAAATACAGAAACGTTCTCTAGTTGAAAGTAAATTCAAACTTAGGATATTCTTACCCAGCTATGCAGAGCCATAGTACTACTTTTGTAATTAGAAAAAGATACTTAGTTTAAAATACCCCAAATTAGAAAATATAAAAGTTGTCAACAGACCTAACTTTTTTTTCTGTGAAAAACTGACCCATTATAAGCATTTTTCTTGTCTGTAAAACTGTGTTTTCTTCCCCAGGTCTTCTTGAACTGGGACAGATTTTTACTTTGTTCAGTCAAACTTTGGACATTGAATAAATGTATTTTCTTTCTAATTAAGTGATAATAAGAAGGAATTATTTTAGTGCTGAAATAGTCTACTCTTGCTATAAATTCGCAGTTTGTTGTTCCTGCCTGAAACATGAAGGAAAGAAAGGCAGCTCATCATCTCAGCTTAGTGGCAGGGCTCTTCCTGATTGTTCAATAGATAAGAAGAGTGAAGATGCATGCTTGCTTGTTATAATCATCCACTCAATACAAAAAGTGATAGACTTTGGGGAGTGAACATCCTTCTATACTCCAAGATTTAATAAGGTAGCAAAATAAAATTTAGGTTTCAGAATTTCCTTAAGAGCCAAAATATGCTTTATGTGCATGAAGATTGAACAAAGTCATAGAAATCACAGCCTGTTATGGCCAATGGAAGATTTTCGTCTGGAATAAAAGACCTCTTATATAGAATACTAATATTATAAATTTTAACATGAAAGACACATGAATTACAAGTTGGAAGGACAAGCAAAGAGAGGATTGAAAATTATGAAACTGAAAACTTAGCCAAAGATTTTGGTCTAGGGCAGAGTAAGTGAATAACTTTTAACAGTTAACCCCTGCCCCCTGTAGTAACACTGTGTTATCCTTCCAGGTACCTGGGAATTACAAGACCCCTTACATACCCTGTAAGGCAGAATGGGAGGTGTATGGCCAAAATGATCCTGTGTGTCTGGCTTTTGTCTGCCTCTATCACCATACCCCCGCTCTTCGGCTGGGCCCAGAACGTCAACGATGAAAAGGTTTGCCTCATCAGTCAAGACTTTGGCTACACCATCTACTCCACAGCAGTTGCATTTTATATCCCAATGTCAGTGATGCTTTTCATGTACTATCAGATTTATAAAGCTGCCAGGAGGAGTGCTGCTAAACACAAGTTTTCTGGTTTTCCACGTCTGGAAGAAATAGAAGGGATTTCTGTGAATGGACTTGTAAAACTGCACAAGGAATCTGAAGAATGTACTAATTTTTCACGACTCCTAAAGCATGAGAAGAAAAACATTTCCATCTTTAAAAGAGAACAGAAAGCTGCCACCACCCTTGGGATTATTGTTGGGGCTTTCACAATCTGCTGGCTGCCCTTTTTCCTCCTCTCAACTGCAAGGCCCTTCATCTGTGGTACACTGTGCAGCTGCATCCCCCTCTGGGTGGAGAGAACATTTCTGTGGCTGGGCTATGCAAACTCCCTCATTAACCCTTTTATCTATGCCTTCTTCAACCGGGACCTGAGGACAACCTATCGCAACCTGCTGCAGTGCAGATACAGGAACATCAACCGCAAACTCTCGGCCGCGGGCATGCACGAGGCTCTGAAGCTTGCAGAAAAGCCAGAATTTGTTCTGTAAGGTCACTCATCCTCTACTGTGATCATTTGCTGTTTTATCACATTGGCTTTTTCCCCACAGGTTCGAAAGAAGTATTGTAGAAAGAATGAGTTGAGCACTGTTAATGCAGTCATCAGGAAACAAGGTAGAGCCCACCAGTCCTAATCGGCCTGGAAAAGCAAGACCACCATCTAGAGAATTTGGGTCTAAGAGGAATATGAGAAAGGATGGAAGTGAAATGTAGCACAGGATGTTTGAGCTGCTAGTGAGGAAAAAGCAAAGTTGGCCTAACCTGTTTGTTTGGCCCAAAAAATGTTTAGTTGGTCTGAATGTTGGATGCACCTTGTGTCCCAGAGATTCTTTGCTGTAATAAAGACCTGAGAATGGTGAAAAGTTAATTTCCTTCCACTTCAGTATTACAAAAATAAATCATTAAAGAAGAAGCTGAATCAAAGAACTTGTATTCCTTAGAAATATTCTTTATGATAAAACCCCATATGTTCATTAAACATTAATTTACTGGATTGCCTGGAAATGAACTATGTTGTGAAATTCAATATTGCCTTTGCACAGCAACTCTGGCACTGAAAGAATATGTCACACTTCCAATGTGATTAAAAGAGTTTGAGTAAAGTCACATGGACCAGCACCTACTGCTGCATACAGCCCTGCAGCACAGTTAGCTGCAGTGCTGCTGTGCAAGTCACACCAGGTAATCTTGTACTATATTTCTAACATAAAAAATATGTCTGATTACAGTTTATTTCAGGATCTGTCTGGTCTTTGTCCATCTCTTCATTCTTTAATTCTCTTGGCTTTCTCAGCTGAGCACTTCTCTAATCTAGATGGAGACTGTCTGTGCGCAAGTCATTTCTGTGATGTATGGCTAGTCCTTGTTCCACTTCAGTAGTTAATTTACTGTCTATTTGAAAGCTCTTCTACTTTCTGGGACTTCTTTCTCTTCTGAAGTCAGTAAGGAAAAAACAAACATGAGACCTTATGACTTCAGAGACATCTGGACTTTATCCTTAAAATCTGATTTTAAACATCACTTGTGCTTAAAGTGATTTAAAGCCTTGCCATGTGTATGAATAAAGATAATTTACTTTTTCTGGTTCTAGCTTTTTCTACCATCATTGCAGTTTGTCCAACTATGTGATCCTACTTCTCCTGATTTTGGTAACAGATCTCTTCTGGCAGTGTAGCAGGGCCAAATAGTATAACAATTTTTTATTAAAAAATTAATCATACTAGTTATATTAATAAATTAATAATAATGTATTAATATAACATGCAGTGATTTTGTAATATACTATTATAATAAAATAATAATAAAACAACTCATAAGATCAGGATGAGTTCTTTGGCCCAAGTTTGCACTGCACACCATGTTCCAGCTGAAGCAGAGGGCGAGGGTACATTACTGAACAAACACTTCAACCTTCAGAGCTTGATCTCCTTTTTCAGATATTGGGACATCAGGGAGGAGACATGTTCATTATCAAATTGCCTCAGCATCAAATCCCACTTTAGGCTGACTTCTGTCCCTACTTTCTCAAGTCTGAAGGCAAAATGACTTCAATGAGCTCAGTGATGTTCATTTGGGCTGGGCAGGGGGCAGTCAGTGCCAGAGCCCTTGTTCCAAGCTTACAGAGGTAACTGCAGGCACTCAGCCTCTCACTGGCACATAGCCAAGAGCTGGGTGATGTGCTGAGCCACGTGTACTGAAACAGGCTGCTGCAATTTTAGGTGCATTCATACACTACAGTAGGGAGTACATTTTGGCCTCATTTTCACACCAGAATTGTAGAGTAAGAGGCTGTATTCCAGCTTCAAAAGAATTTTCTAAAGAAGTTTCAAATTGATTGGGCACAGTTCTATTTTGTGTGGCATCATCACTTGGATTTCTTTTAAATGTTCCAATATTATGCACAGGGACAAGAAGAGATTTGGGCCCAGAAGATCCTCAAGCTCTGGAGTACAGAGTTAACTCAAGAATATTTTCCATATTAAACATGAAATGATTGTTGTTTCTTTATTACTTATCAGAGTAGCTTTTGTTTGTCTGTTTGTTTCCAGCATAAATGAGAAGTTTTCAAGGCCTCCTGTAAGTTTTTTTCCGGTACAAGGACATACGTGGGAATCTACAAATAGGTGTATCTAGGAAGACTCCAAGTGGGACTATAAAACTTTGAAGGTGATTTTAGAATTCTGGACAGAAGTTTCAGCATTTTTATTCTGCAGGAAAGCCTGAGAAGCTGTGTTTCCTCCAAATAAGATGATTTTTTTTTTTAATGGAATATGTGTCTTGTGAGTCAGAAACTGACATTTGCCCAGCTGTCACTAAAGGCAATTGCTTTCCTCTGGGAAAACATCCTGCAGGAGTCCAGCTTTCCTCTACCATCTGTTTCAGGTAATGAGAGCCCAGGAAGGAATAAGAGTTGTTATGGTGTTTATACCAATCCTGGAAGTTTTTTGAGATAAACATCCATATTTGATCTCCGGATGTGTTTGGAAAGAAAAGAAAAACCAAAGAAAAGATACTCTAAAAACCAAAACACCACAAAGTTTCTTCATACACCCAAATCAAAATATAGACAATTGGAAGGTGTTTCTAGATGGAGCTGTATTTGAGGGGAAAAGTAAGGAAGTTGAGAAGATTAGAAAAATGTCCCACTGCCCAAGCACACAAAGAAGTTGAGAAGAAGAGAAAGTTTGCAGACAGAATTCTAATGGAAAAAGGCTTTAAGAAGAACAAGAAGGACATAATTGTTTGGGTTTGTGAACAGGCCATTTCCCTTTTTTAAAAGAGAAATAAATAAACTGAACTGCATCACGATATCTAAACTGCAGCAACAGCATTTTTTTCACTTGGATAATTCACTACACTTCTGACAAGGGGGTAATACAAAAGTGGGTGAATGAGAAGTCTATGTCAACATGTGCTTGTAGCAAATCCAAGGAGAGACTGCACTTGTGGTCTTGTGTGTTCCTCCGTGTGTTTCCAGAGGAAAGCCAGTAGGGTGAATCAAATGGAGTTGTGAAAAAATGGAAATAAAAGACTCCAGGAACAAGCCAGAGCACAGGCAGGCCAGCATAACACTGCCTAAGTGATGAGGGAGAAAGTGAGAATTGTACTCCCCCTGCCCTCTCAGCACAGCTTTTAAGAGGGAGACCCTCTGTGGTGGGAGCCTCGTTACTAACACTTTTCCCAGCTCCCACCACCTACCAGCCAGCACATCTAATACTGCAACACACTATTGGCCCTTGCCAAACTCCTCTGTTTAGCAACAGCCACACTGGGGAGTAAAGAAAATAGCAGAATAGTAAAACATGGGACTTGATGATAATATTATTATTATGCCTCTACTGCTTCACATTTCAGTTTTATAAAAAGAAAAATAATGTTTTTCATGCTCTGTTCGAAGCTAGCACCATGTGCAGAAAGATGTGTCAAAGAGTAGCAAATAAATTAACTACAATGAGACAAAGAAGGGAATTGTGTACCAAATTAATACTATAAATAATGCAGACAAAATCCACTCACTCTTTTGCCCCTGCTCCCTGGCAGGAAAACAGATTTCAAGGCAGCCATTGCTCCAAAAAGTGCAGCATTATTTCAAGAACATTAAGTTTTTGGATTACTGACCAAGATACTGCAGTTACAGAACTGGAAGGTGTTGGAAGCAATGCCATTGGTTTTTGTGCTTTCCCTAGCTATTTAATTTTCATATTATTTTTCTAATCCTACAGGAAAAAAACCCTATTTAAATTGCAGTATTCTTGAAGAAAGTGCAAGATCAATGCATCATCAAATCTTCTTCACAGTTTGCTTAAGAAGTAATTCTTGTCTTTTAAAATGTTTCTCAGGAAGACACAGAGAAAGAGAAAGGAGAAAATTAAGAGACTTGGGGAATGGTTTTAATATGCAAAATTATTAATATCCTGGACACCTCTTATTTCAAATGCTGCCAAGGTAGGGATGGTGGGCACTAGATTTTTTTTTTTTCAAGAAGGGCTCAAGCAAGTAAATTTAAAAATAGCTTAAGAAAAATTGAACCAGAAGGGTAATCTTTAAAATTTGCAAGAAATACAAAATTAGGTCCCTCTTCATGGTTTTAAATATTCTAATGTTGTTATCACCACTAAAGATTGGGTTCAGCATGAGTCTGCAGTGAATTATATTTTTTATATCCGCTTTCTAAGCATTTGCCAAATGGGTCTGTCTTTCCCCACACCCAAATTCAGCTCTTCTGCTCTTTCACTGAATCCCTTCTCACCAAGGGAGAGTTCCAATAGGACAGAATGGCTTTTATTTGCTGAAAACTGAAAAGATGCTTATGATTCCCAGATTCATTTCTCAGTGCTCCAAGCTGAAAACCCCCATTGAGCTACTTCTAAAGGATATTAATATATGGTGATTGCTGAGGGTACTATTTTGATGATTTCTGTAACGTTGTGGCTTTACTGATTGAAATCATAATTTGTCTCTTTTGCAATCTTTCACATAGAGCTAGTTGAGTTACTTCAGAAAAAAATGCGTTCAAATGAATCGAAGTTTCCAGAAGAGTTCATCCAGTTTTATAAACCAACATACCAGACTGAATAAATATTTTGCCTTTAGTTTTCTGTCTACTCAGTCAAAATCAACGATATTTCATTAATTCAGTAGTTGTGTGGTCTTGCTAGTTCCAGGAAATTGTGTTTACAGCATACTTATTTTTACCTTTTGCAAGAGAAGAGAAAGCAAACCACTGAAGTACGCTTAGTCCAGCCCTTTTGAAAAATCTCCTTTGAATCATGGAAAAATAGAAAAGAATGCATCTGGATAAACTCATTCTTGCCTCAGAAAACTTGGCATCTTTTGCTAAACTAACTAGGTCTGTGTAAAAACAACAGGGAGTCCTCAGTCAAATCTACCATTCTGAAGATGGCTGCAAGGAAAGTACAAAATTAGGCAAATTAAATGAACGTTTACTTCCCAACACTAGTGCAAAAGCTGACAAACCCATAAATTTTATTTCTGTCTTCAAAGAAAGAGTAAATGCAGCAAGTGAAAATCATGCTAAGGACCTTTCACTTGTTGTTACAAGAAAAAAATCATAAGTTCAACTAAGTACATAAAGTTAATGCTGTGAAATAATTTTTTTTTAATATTACTATACCCTTTCTGAAATAATCTCCTATCAGCCCAGAAAAGAGCAAAACAACATTCTCTAGGGCAAATTGTATAAAATCCACAATTTTATTCTGGCATTAAAAGAAAATCCACAGTTGCCTAAAGCATAGAATTTAATATGTCTTTGTCTTTCCTTTCTATCTGGTTTTGAACTTGGATATGATTACCAGCCTTCCTTTAATTTGGACAATTTTTTACCAGGATGCATTTTCATGTAATAAAATATTTGAAATAAGTGCGAATGCAGGTTTTTCTGTAAAAATACCTGCTCCTGCTACAGCTAGAGATGTGAATAATTCCATGGTTTGAAGAGGGAAGCTATAACAAGACAAAAGAGTGCCTTGCTGCAAGACTGGAGAGGGATGCCCTGAAACGCTGCCTTGTAACCTTGCAGATGTTTGTGTTCAGCATTTCAGCCTGGCTGCTGTACAAGAGTGGTTCTTCCCTTCACCCAGCTTAAGGGGAGAGGCAGGAATTTGATTATTCCATGCAAAGATTTTGCAGTAATTCTTTGTCTACAGCAAATTTTATGGAAGCAAGGCAGAATAATTCTTCATTACCGCTCTGGCTCCTGTCTCTCCCTCTCACATGTGGGGTCTCCATGAGCTCGTGGAGCTTTGTGCTGCCACCAGATGTGGAAGGCTGTACCAAATGCAGGGCTCTCTATACAGTCACCTCTATTTAGTGAAGGAATTTTGGGCTTTTGCCACTGAACTGTGTAAAACAGACTGAGAACTTCCTCAGTTCTCACAACAACCCGAAATACGGTGAGTACAAAGGACTGAAAGCCCCCAGAATGCTCCACTTTCCCTCAGCTCCCTCATTTGTATGAGATTTTAGAGAATTATCTCAATAGACATGATCTAATTGCCTCTTGAGAAATGTTTCCATTTATTTCAGTGGTATATTTGGTCGGAGCTTTTAGTTGCTCCAGGATATTGCTCGTCTAATCCATCCACTTTTTTAACAACAGGAGAAGTTCTGATTTCTCCAGGGAAAAAGAGTCATGACCAAATGTGCTTCAAAGCAGCCAGAAAAAGTCAAGCCACACCAGGAAGAAGAAAAATGAAGAGTTGGCTTCTGAAGAACTGGATGGATTTATAAAATGTACTTCATCTTCCTTTGATGGGAGTGTGCTAAAAATATTCCATGAGCTCAAAACATTACATTAGATACATTTCTATTGGAAGTGCTCACATCTCATTTGTTATGGAGGAAAATGCTGTTACATGCAAATGAAAATAGTTTTCTGCCTGAGAAAGCCAAATAATTTCAGCAATAAGTTTGACAAAAGGTGGGGGGAATGCCACTAAAAGATAAAGCCTTGTACAGATTTCCACCACATTTAACTATGTAGAAGAATATTTGTATGTTTACCATACTTGTGGATCCCACTGGTATTCATATTCAGGGATTGTCAGTGATACTGAATGTATTTTGCTGTACTAAAAAAGAGAAGTTTTCAGGCAAATGCTGTCTCTGTGGATGCTTTCAGAGCTTGTGTTAAAGAGATGCTGTACACCTGCAATGGCATTGAGAATGATAACAATAAAAGACCAATTTTTGTTAAAGATTTCTTTTGTATGAAGTAAATGTCTGTTACTTGTTGCATACATGTGGTTGGTTCTCCTGAACTTTTGTAAAAAGCTGCTTTCAGTTATGCAGTGACAAAAGGGACCAAATTAGAATGCACATGTATTACACCACAGCTAATTTACAAATATGATTGCTTTAATGTAATTTTCATGACCTGCCAATTTATAAATTTCTGTCATTTCAATTCAAATATGTATAAAAGGCTGGAGAATTTCCACAGCACTTTGCTTTTTGTCTTACTGCCTAGCTAGAGAGAGAATTAATTTTTTTTGAAAGTGTATTTAAGAAGTGTTATTTCTGCCAATGGTTTATTATAATTAAAACAGATCCCTTTTGGCTTGACAAAAACTAAATAGGTGAGTATAAATGACCATTTTTCCCAGGAAAATTTATTCAAGGCACTGTTCCTTAAAAATAGCTTTTCACTTTTTTTTTTTTGAGCTTCTCTTATTAATTTCCCTTCAGAGTTTCTAAACTATGCACAGTTATACCATGCACAGTGCAGAAACACATCCCATTCCCAAAGTCTTTTTTAAAGTAGACCTCAATGAGCATTTGCCTTATTTCCATAGCTGTGACATTTGTGATAATTTAATCCCTTGCAGTTTAGCCAATATGCTGCTGGTAAATCATCCAGTGGCTACATGTGCCATTGGGGCTTCAATTTCCTTTGTTTAAATCAATATAAAAGTTCACCATAGCTGCCTAAATAAGGAGTCAGACATACCATAACAAGCCAATTAATTTCTTATTGGCAAGGAATCAGCATAGGAAGCAAATCAAATATATGTTAAGCTTGTGTAAAACCCAGAACAGAGAGCCTAATCCTTATTCTACACCTGATCCTGACACCCTAAGATGATTCCTGTGGTTCCATGAGAGCACCAGAGGGGCAGATTTTCATTTCCCTAGGTCAGAAAGGCTCATTTCAGTATCTTGCTGATACAACTGCTCACTGTGAACTCTGCAGCTGAAACAAAATGACTCTTACAGTTTATTTTATTTTCCAGAGGGAATGACACAGAAATACTTTTTACTTGGTTAGCCTGAAGTATTTAAGAGGAAAAGGGACAGTTATTGGCAAAGGCCAGTGGACCAGTTCTGGTTGCATTTTATGAGAATATATTCAGAGGAACTCGTCTGAAGGCAAAACTACATTGACAAATTGTATTATAACTGAACCTAGTGAGAAAGGGAGATGATAGCTTCACAAATGTAACAAGAAAAAAGGGGAAAAAAGGAGGGGAAGGGGTTCATTTAAAAAAAAACCCCAAGACTTAAAGCGAAGGGCAGTGGCCATACTCTGAAACTCATTTTCAAACTTTATGGTCTCAGTTGCATGTCCATTTCACAAAGGCAATGAAACAATTTTACTTTGATGAATTAGGCTGTCATTTGCCTTGTTCATGATGCTGTGTCAAAACCTTAACTTCAAGTGAAATGGAAAAATTATAAGTTATATGAATATTTTAAAGGATTAAAAAAAAAAACCCAAATAAAAAATAGCTACCAGTAAAAAATTTCTGTGAAAATTTATGAAGTTTTTAATGTCATTACTTTAAGCATAAGGGAAAATGTGTGCTTTAAGAGGAACTTAATAGAGGGCAAAAGAGTCAGAAAGAGCTTTTGGCTGCTAGGGAGCTACAGTTCCAGGCAGACATATCCATACATATATAGAACACACACACTTATGTCCCTTGTATTTTAGGGTGGTACTTCCTCATGAAAAGAAGGTAGTGAATCTATTATTACCTGATAAACATTTGTTTTACTACCTATTACATTCCCAGAATCTCACAGAAATTATGAGGCTATCTGTGCCATCACAGACCTATAAAGTTGCAGTTCTACCTGTTTTACCCCAAAAAGTTTTTCCCCCAGAATCTTTCAGACACATAACATAGAGAGCATTAGGAACTACACAGCTCTGATACTTTGCAATAGAAGATGAGGTTCATTTTGTTTTCCTGCTGTGACTGTCAGGTCTGTCACCTCTCAAAGCAATGCACAAACCCACACAGCAGCAGTTAGGAGAGAGACCAAAGGCTAAGTGCAAATACCAGCAAATAATGCACACAATATTTTGGAGAATTAGGAAGGAAACAGGACTGATCAAAAGAGGTCAGGAGATGAGACAGCCTGGTGGGATAAGGAGCTGAGCTTTGAGCAGTTCCTGCAGCCCCCAGCGCATGGACCTGCCTCACACTGGGATAGTCCAAGTCCCAGGCTGTGGGTGCAATGACAGCAGAGTGGGTGATGCCACAAGCAAGGCTCAGAACCACCCTTCTGGATCTGCAGAGGGCTACATCTCTCTAGCTCTGTCCCTAAAACCTGTCCAGGGATGTGACATTGAGCAGTTTGCATTTTCACAGGGCTGCCCTATGGTAGTTACCATTGCATTTTTCAGCTACCATTGTCATTTAATAAAATAAATTACTTTAAAAAATTGCATACCCCTTGATCTTTCACTATCCACCTGATCCTGTCTTTTCCCCATATACTCTTGTGGTCAACAGACCACTGAGATATTTGGTGGACAAGCCTACTACACCTTTATTATATCTCTCCTGCACTTCCCTAATCTTTTTTCCCAGATTAATCTTTTTTGATTCTACAAACTTAAAGCTTTTTCCAAGCTGTCCCTTTGATTCTACTAGTAAAGTTCTTACTAAATTATGTGGCTTTATCAAGATGACAAAGTGATTTATTTGCTTCAGACATGAGCAAAAAATAAATTCTGTGATAAAAGGAGAAAGTTTATTTTATTATCACAATATACACTGATACAAATATTATGTGGAAGTGCAAAAATAATATCAAAAGTATACTATGTAAGCAGTCAGATGATCTCAATTTTAAAAGATAAAAGTGAATTCTATGTATTATTTCAGCCAGTTGGGACTTTCAATTGGCAAAATTCACCAGAGGATTGAGATGGAACTCCATTTTAGGTCATCTATTTAACCTTGACAAGGTCTGGTAAAACAAAGATAGGTAACATAAGAGACTCTTTTCCCCAAATAGCTTACCAAGAAATACAAACATGATGAAATTAAGCTCTTCACATTCTAATTAACCTGTGCTGAAAACACTGAGTATCTTTTGTTGTAATATGAGTTTTATTTGTAAGAAAAAGAATTGCTGTCACTTACATTGCAAATTATTCAAATTTATACAGCAGACTAATTTAGCAGAAAAGGAAATAGGGTTCTTCTGTATTAGGTACCAAGTTACAATATGCTTTTAAAATGTATAAGCCTAGAGGAATATTAAAATGTTAATTTGGATAGTATTTAAAAGGTAATTACTTTTATACAATAAAAGAAGAAGTCTACTGAATACTAATCCCTGTTTCATGTGCTTTTTTGAACTAATGCTACATTAAATAGAGAATCCATTTGTTTAAGTGATTTTAATTTAGATACCTGGAAGACATTATCATCTACAAAAATGTCTGGGTTTTTTCAGCTCAGCTAATGGAAAATCCTTACTGTATTAAATTAAATGTTGAAGAAAGTACCTATACTTGTGGGAGAGTGGTGAACTGAAAGAATAAGAGATTTTTAATGACTCTCCTGAAGAAAGCGTGGTTTGGTTGCTCAGCACAAGTGCTGCTACAAAGAGCACTGGCAGGGGCCATATGGAGCAGGTTGAGACTGATTGCTCCTAAACAAAAGCTGATTTCATCTATTCAAGCCTTTTCAGGGAAGGGTGAATGTAGAAAAATTTTATTTGCATTTCAGACCACAGAAGACTGCTCAGACTAGCCAGCATATTTTGTCCAACTTCTTGAATTATATAACCTGACCCCTAGTCTATGATAATCTTTTCAATACATAGAGGGCATCCATCTTGGAACATCCTCAGAAAATTATATTCAGGTGTTTTATAACATATTTCATTCATGTTAATGGGTTTTTAAAATTTTATTTTTAAATGTTATATCAATGCTTATTTGTTTAGCCAGAATATTTTCCTATGGTTGACTACCTCAATTAATTGTTTTGTTAAAAATACCACTTATCTAAGTTGAGTATTTAGCCAATTAAATAGAAATTATTTCTAGAATCAAAAAAGCCAATTATGCTCTTTAATTTGTAAGAAAGTCAGAGATGATATTTTGATTTTTTTCCCCAACATATTACGAAAGAGATTTTTAGAAGACAGAGTGTTTTGAAACTGCTCTCAAAAAATCAGCTTTTCATGTAACACCTCAGTTGTTCTGAGCAAATCTCATCTCTTGTAGTTTCAATTACCAATTCAGGACAGATGAAAGACACAAACAGCAACACGAGCCATGGTGGGAACTCACACCAGAGAAAAGCTGCACTTGAGACATTGAGCATGTTCTGCAATTCTCCAGAGCCAAGGCAAAGCAAACAAGGGGTTATAGCTGTGTCCTCAGCCTGGGGCTACTTCCCAGTGCCTGAATGCAGAGGTGGGGAGGGTGCCCCAAGGCTGGTTCCCTCCCCAGCATGAGCACCCAGGTGCGCTGTGCACAGAGCAGAGTGCCCAGGTGAGATGTGCACACAGCAGCAGCGCATCCCTGCTCTGGGCACAGAGCAGAGTGCCCAGGTGAGATGTGCACACAGCAGCAGCACATCCCTGCTCTGGGCACAGAGCAGAGTGCCCAGGTGAGATGTGCACACAGCAGCAGCACATCCCTGCTCTGGGCACAGAGCAGAGTGCCCAGGTGAGATGTGCACACAGCAGCAGCAATCCCTGCTCTGGGCACAGAGCAGAGTGCCCAGGTGAGATGTGGCACACAGCAGCAGCACATCCCTGCTCTGGGCATGGAGCAGAGTGCCCAGGTGAGATGTGCACACAGCAGCAGCACATCCCTGCTCTGGGCACGGAGCAGAGTGCCCAGGTGAGCTGTGGCACACAGCAGCAGCACATCCCTGCTCTGGGCACGGAGCAGAGTGCCCAGGTGAGATGTGGCACACAGCAGCAGCACATCCCTGCTCTGGGCACACCATGGGCACAGCTGTGTGCCCAGCTCTGTGCCCAGAGCTCAGTCTGATGAGGAGTAAGAGCTCAGTAAGTTTTATTCTTCTCAAACTGGATATCTATTGAACATTTCTTAATTTATAGCAAGAATATGAAGCCCTTTTAAAAATCTGATCAAGGTACAGCCAGTGCAGACTAACCACATAAGAGTTTTTCACACAGTGAAACACAGGTTGATCTATGCTTAAAATGAGAAAAGTTGAGAACCTCTCTGCTCTCCTAGGTCATTTACATATGCCCACTCTACATTCATTAGTTTGACATTTACTGCTTTTATTCTGTCAGCAGAAAGATGACTTGATTTTCACTGTTGCTATTACAATGTCACAGGTATAATAGCACTATGAACAGTGCAATACATTTGCAGAGTGCATAAAATATGGTTTCTGAGGAGTAATTACTGGTAGGAAACTAAATTTTAATAACAACTTACAGCAAGTTGGTAATTAACTAAATAGAATTATTTTATGATCATTATTTTTAGATGAATCATTAGAGACAAACCCCCAACAAAAAGCTTATCTCTCATCTAAAACATTACGAAAATAAAGATACAGTAAGTGATCATTTTCTTGAAAAGGACAGCAAAAGCAAGAAAGGCAAGAGAAAAATGGTAGAAAATTCAGTAGTAATCAGACCAAAATGGAACCAAAGGAATGCATGACTCCATAGCCTGCCACTTCAGATGCTAATTTACATTTAAGGAGTTCTTTATCCAGTGAATGTATTGTGGAAGTACAGTCAAAGTTGTGGATAAAATTCCAGGAGCAGAAACCAGGACTCAAGTTTACAGTTTCCCAGGTGAGCTTTATCTCATCCTACAGAATCATGAAGAAGATCCTGAAAAATATAAATGACGGCTCCCTCTTGGGAGGGCTTCAGAGCAGAGGCTCCTCTTCAGCCATAACATACTGATGTGATATTCCCTGTCTCAGTGAGGCCTTATGAAGGATGTGTGACCTCCTAACACTCAGCAGCTGGAATTAGTGACGAGTTGGGCAAGTTCCTTTATTTGAATTTGTCCTAGTGAATTTATCCCTCATCCCTAGCTATCCCCAAAAGTTTAGATGGCAGAAATACTTGCACTTTTACAGCTGAAATTAAAAAAGTACCTGTTGCATATAATAAACTAATATTTTACATACTGTGAGCTTGGATTTGGCAGGGGAAGCCCATGTAACACCCAAACTCAAAATGCAACATTGAAAACCTGAGAAATTCAAATGACTTTTAGAATGTACAGTCTCTTACTCTTCTGCTCCAATATGACTCTTCTGAGTGAAAGATCTTCAGACCATTGAGCATAAAAGCTTTTGTATAAAGCATGTTTTAAAATGTTATTCAAAATTACTCTGTTGCCACGAAGGTACATTCTAGTCTTTATAATGTTCCCTTTAGAACAATCACAGATAATTGGCAGGACAAGATTGTTGCTTGTTAAATTATCACCTAGAAGAGGTGGTGAATAGATTATCATTTCCTCTATTTCCATGAATTGGCCTACCTAATTTACTGGTTAAGCAGCACAACAGATTGCAGAAGAAAAATAACCTGAATGAGCTCCAAAAACATATTTCTGTTTATCTGCTATAGTTCCATAAACTGCAGCTCATATAGATAAATCTTTTTCCATTTAGACTTCAAACTCTTATCTTCATGTTACAGTCTGTAGAGCCTGAATTGTGATTTAGTGAACAAAGTAGTAGAAAAGACTGACCAGTTCTGATAAAACACAGAGAAAGATTAAGGCTTTATTGGGGAAAATGGTCCTGAGATTACTTGGGACACAAACTCATATGGGTATCTCTGTCCTCCAACTGACATTTGATAATATTTCAGCCTTTCTAATTTGTAGTACAGATTTTGCTGCTTGGCTAGCAAAGGCTTTGAAAGGAGCTGAAAGACATTGGTCCTGCTGGTGCCAAACAAAGGTCATTGCTGGCTGCCTAATTTGGATCCATGAGCGCCCATGAAGCAATTTTTTTCCAGTTGTTGTTTATTAGAAGATGGAGGATTAATTTTTCCCTATGGGGAGATAAGCCAGAGCATAATTTTTTTTAATATGGATTTTCCCCCAGCCCACAACCAGCTTAAGTTGATGGGCCTGTGATTAATAAAACATCCTGGGGGTTGCACAACTGAGTCTGGGTGCACCTCCCTGCCTCCCTGTATCCTGTAAACCAGGCCAGCAGTTAGTAAACTTGAGTGTATTCGTACAGAAAGGTCACAAAGGTCAGAAAAGTTTCTTTGCCTATACTTTCTGGTCTTCCATGATGATTATTCGTCACAAAAAAAATTATACTCTCATAAGTTCCGTTTCTCTTTTAAATTATTTTAAAAACAGTTAGACCAATTCTTAGCTGTGGTGCAATACTGGTAAACTGAAAGTTTCAAACAGACTTTTTACTCAAGATTTAAGCCAGCAAAAAGTAACCCCAAAGTTAACAGATCAGTTTTAGTCTTTACATTTGTACTTTCTGCTGCCTTTGGAAAGAACTAATTCTCATTAATTAGAAATTATTGGCATCTACAGGTTCACAGATAAATTACTTTAAGTAAGCCTTTACAGTAAATTTGATACTTGCCTTTGCTGACCCAAAAGGATATGATGAAGATGTTTAAGAAGTTACATAATTTAATGCACATGTACTCAATCTTAAAATTGAAGCATTGCAACTGGCGAATGACATTGCTAGTTAAATATCAGCAGATCTGAGCTACAGATTAAAAGGTGTTAACTGGTGGTATGGATCCAGCTGTTTTTAGAATGGCAAGTGAAATGTAATGCATTTGAAGAAAAACAGCATTTTATAATTGATTTGTTAAGTAACACAAAGGAAAAGGGATTTGGCATGTTTTGCACTTCAAAAACTTTTGTTCAACAATAAACATTTAATTACCTTTGGTAACAGGATCAGTATTTGAATGAGCTGAATGAAAATTTTCTCAGTCCCTCTGTTCCTCAGTGTTTCAGAAGTGATTAGTAAAAAATAATTGCACATTTTATCTATAGATTCAAAGACGAAAAGAAGCTTTCATAGTTTTGCAGAGAATTCAGCTGAGAACACAAAAACCAGGGCATCTTGTCTGAGACCATATTTACTAAAAGCTGGCCTGGCAGTTAAAACCACAGTGGAGTCAGATTTGTAGTTTGATACTTCAACCAACTCAATAATACGATCCTTCAGGCTTTGATCCTTGATCAATGGATTTTTAAGAAGCAACTTAGAAAAAAGTCAAATATTTAGTTGACTTCAGTTTTTCTTTATAGTATTTTTCTTTCTCTGTAACCTTTTTACATGTATCAGTTCACTTCTGAAAACCTCTCATTTGTAGTTTAAAGTGTTATTCAGGTTTTTTATTTAACCTGCATTGTAACAGTCTTCTACGTAATTTAGCTAGCAATGAAATTATTTTAAATATTAGCTTAAATAAAATTCAATATTTAAAAATGAACTTATTCATAGAAATGAATCCCAACAGCACAATTATAGTACAAGAGATAGTCTGAAATATTTTGTGAATATTTGAGAATGGATATAGAAGCAGGAAGATGTAAAGAAAATCAGAAAGCCCATTTTTCATTTAGCTATTTAGGCAGGAATGACTATGAAATTGCATTACTGGGTAGTGATAGTGCTGGCTGTCAGGAGGAGACAAAGCCACGACTGGGAGTCTGATTTTTGCATTTCTCCCAGGAAAGTTTTCAGTAAAGAAACAGTTTCTAACCAAGGTGACAAGCTGGTGTATCACTATTAGCACATTCCCAAAAAAGTTTCACTATTAGATGTATTGAGGGCAGCTTGCATGCACTGAAATTAAAGTCTCAAAGTATTTCAGATAAACAACTTTTTTGTTTGATTTTGTAAACTGCAGATACAGCCTGCTCTTCTCACAGGAGTTTTAGTGTTATTTCACTGGTAGGTAATTAGTTCAGATAAAAGGCCTTTAGATCTTTGAAATAAATCAATTTATATGTCAAGAATGCTGATTTAGACAAAAAAAATCTTCTGATTATGAGAACACATGTAATGAATGATCAACTCTGGGCATTTTGTGACCCAAGTGCACTAGGTCAGATGAAGAAAAATCTCTGTTGTCACAAATACTTTATAAAATTCTGGAATTTCTAAATTAGTCTCCACCTAACTTATAATTTCAACAAGCCCTCTGGGGGCAATACCCCACTTTTAGGATACTGTCAGGATTCTGCTGCTTTCCTTTACCTAGCATTCAGACTGTGTCCTCTTGCTATCATCCCACCCACACCTCCAAGACCTGAATGTATTATGTTTAAATTTCTCTTTTCTAAACCTTGACTTTACAAACTTTTTTTTCTCTATTCAATACAATGCCACTGAAAAAACTTTAAAAAAAGGCAACATTTAAGAAGTTAGAAGTTTAATTAAGAGCTTTAAAAAAAGAGTATATTTATTCTGGTACATATTTTACAAGAACAGTGCAGTGCTAGAAAAGGTTCCAAGTTTAAAAAGGCTACATTTTGTTCTTTGGCTTCATCTACATGACTCCACATGAACATTATCACCGAGGGATGCTTTTCTTTCTAAAGCAGGATTTCAACTTTTTCAATCAAAAGAACACAAACACCCTGTTTTCCTGTGCTAGCTATTTTCAGGAATTACTGACTAATGCCAATGCCAATAGATCCCCCCAGTACTAATTAAACAACCAGCAGCTGTAAAACAGAGGAAATCTACATTGAAAAACTAGATGGCAGTCACCAGAGAACACGCTTTTATCAGCTTCTGTTTCCCTGATGCCACTAGAAAATATTTGAGGGGGAAAATATAACAAATCCAACTAGATGTGTTATTTGCATCTAAATTAATTTGAGTTCCAGTGTATGGTCATTTCAAGAGCTCTGCAGGGGGAGGAAGGGATGCCCAGCAGATCGCCACTAACACCCAGCTCTGCACAGAGCCCACAGCTGATGGAACCTGTGCTGGGGGCTCTGCCTCTCCAGCTCCCTGCCACAGGGAACTTCAGAACCACGAGGAAATTATTTCAAAGCACCTCCACTTGTTAGGTTTCAGTAGGTGTCTGCTCCCAGAGCCAGCAGCCCTGTCAGAGGGGCTCACGTGCTGGACCATGAAAGCCCCAGAAGAGTTACTCACTGTGGAGCTAACAAAAGCAGGGAGGCAACATTTCATGTATAATCCATATGCAGCACATCTAAAATTAATCCAGCAACAAAAAGTACAGATGGAAAGGGCCCAACTGTTGCTATTCTGATGCTGACAGCTTTCAGAAGAATATCAGCAATTTTTGAAAATCATCCTGGCGCTTTTGATTGGAAAACATTTTTAGGCACAATCTGAACATGCTGCAATGTGATTAAGGTGGATAAGCCATTGTTTCTCAGTGCAGAACACATTGCTGGTTTCCACCTGAAGAAGGTGCACTACTAAAACAGTAAGTATGCAACATTCTGCAGCTTTGATTTAGAAAGCTGAGGAACACTTCTGCTTCCAACTCCATTTTTTCTGATATAGATTAAAACATTGGGAAATTTGAGACATACCAAGTACTTTTTCTGTCCTGCTCTGTTCAGCCAACCTTACTAACTGCTGCTTTGGAAAGTAAAAAAATGTGGGTGGTTGGCAGAGCCAGTGACAGAGAATTACATGATTGTCCCTGTCTTAAATCCATGCAAGACATAGAAAACATTGGTTGTCAGGCATTCACATCAAATTCAAACAAATGTATGCTCTAAGCATTGTGTAATATATTAGACCTTCACTGCAAAGCTAGGATAGATCATGCAAAGAAACAAAACTGGAAAAAAACCCAACCAGTTGCAAAATAATTGTACTCCTGGAAACAAGAGGCAAAAATTGAGAGAATGGCTCATGGCAGAAAGTTACAGAGGTAAAAGTAACTAACATTGCACTTATTGCTTATTCCATGTGGAAAACAGAGAAAGTACATAGATTTAAGAATGTCACAAAGTTACAATGGTCTACAAGTGCAAAGATTTCTCTTTCAAACCCTTTTCCCAGAAGCTCATTCTGAAAACCAGGCCAAATGCTTGAATGCCCAAGCCCCTCTCGGCCCAGCAGTGGACAAAGCAAACCATCCCTCCTTTCTGGGGGATCCAGATCAGACTGGTGCAAACCAGCAGAGTCACCAGCACCCAGCAAGCACAGCAGCAGGAGCAGGCTCTGCTCCACGCATCCCCTCCATCCCTTTCCATACCCTGAGTGTAGGGAGAACTCAGATGTGCTGAGCCTGGCAGGAAGGAGCGAGAGCTGCCTTTTGCTCTTCTCCATCATTCCTTAACATCACTCCTGCTTGCTCAAACATTTGAATTCAGCAATGTTGCTGTGGTGCCTCCTGAGCAATACAGCTGGCTGCCTTCTATCTTCCCCTGAGTGTGCCAAGCCTTTATGCACTTTATGTTTCCATGCACATGGCAAAGGAAGCGAGACACATCTGGGAATGCCTCTCTGAGCATTTGTCAGCTACGTGGGCCACAAAAACCCCTGAGATGTGAAGAACGTAAAACACAACTCCTACAAAGTGTTACCTCAGCACACTCCACTTGCAGAGCCAGGGGAGCCCTTTGCATGCACAAGAAGCAGCAGTTGCTGGGGGGAAAAAGTGGCCAGAAAAACACAGTTTGTCCAGCACTACACAGAAAGAGCTGCCCCCTTACTGGTGTCCCCTGCCTCCCACACAGGAATCTGCAGCAAGGGAGGTGCAGCTGCTTTTTCCCTTGCTTGGAAAGTGCAGAGTCAGATTCGGGTGTCTTTCAGGGAGGCTGCCATCCACTCTGTGTCATGGTGTGTTTGACCAAGAAGTCCTGAACTTGAGAGGAGCTGAATCACTTGGACTGTACTTCACCTCCCTCATGCTTGGGAAATTCAGCTGAAGTCTAATTCCTTAAGCAAGCATTGTCCTTCTCAATATGTGTGCTCCTAAATCCCACCTCTATTTGCATATGTATTGCTAGACTGAATAATTTGTTAACAGTAGCAATCAAAGTTAATATGAAAAGGCTGCAATTGAATAATTTGTTTTCCTTTTGTACTTTGTTATTATGACTAGTACTTGTATATAAATCATGAATCACTCCATGGCCTATGGATGCCATACACACCCACAGTGAGCCATAAGTAGTTTGAACATATTTTTTCACAGGCAACAGACTGCTTATCTGAGAGACCTCTGCTCTCCACAGAAAGTCTGACCTCAAATATTGCTTGTAAATCACTGAACTTTCAAAACAAAGCTCATTTACAGTGATCTACACTATTATGTTAGACATACTCCAGTAGTAAGAAGCTACATTTGTATTTTTACACTCAGCAAAAGAAAATGATTCTAGAAAAATTATTTGTTTTACTATATTTCATTATCTGGGAATTATTCCAAGTGAATAAATGTTGAGGAGCTTAATTAATTTATCATTCTGCAATTAGTTTGATTTTGTAAAGATCTCTAAATCATCCCCAGAGGAATTTGCCCAGATAATAGTAATTCAACTTTAGTCTCAGGGCAAACCAAAATAACAGACATTATCAGGATAAAACATTAATGGTCAAAATGAGAGTTAGAAGCTTCAGGAATGTCTGGACAAAATATAAAAGCTTATTTAAGGGATTGTCATCCTACTTTTGCAGATCTGCTCATCATCTTCTTGCCTCCAAACAGAGACTGTGGAACACATTCTACCAAATTATTCTGTTTCTAAATGGCTGCAAAAAATGTTTATCAACCAACCTTCTTTGGATAAAAATGTCTTCATTTAAGCAAATTCATTAAGCAAATAATAATGATAATAATTTTTTAAAAAACAGGTATTCTGCTCAAGATGTATGATCACTTCTTTAGATTGACAGAAGAAAGCTACATTTTTCTATTTGGTCTATCAAGTCCAGAACTTTAACTGAAAACTGCAGCATCTCCAAATGCCTTTAAAGGCTGTGTCTATGAATGAGTGCCAGCCCTCAAAACACACAGATCCCATACAAGACAATGAAGAAATGTTATTATCTGAATCCTGGTCTGTTGAATCTGTGAAGTTGGCATTAAAAACAAATTACTTGCAAAATAAGTTCTTTCAGAAAGAGTCAACAATCTGCAATAAAACAACTTCTTTGTCTGCAAGATGAAATTATAAAAAAGAAACTTTCTGATATCATAGTGGTATTTCTAGCTTCAAACCTGTCTCCATAGAAGAAACATGGTAACAATTCTTGAAAAGAATTTAGACTGCCTTAATGCCAACCCACGTGCATTCTGTAAATAGAGATTTAACCCATTCATCCAACAGCATTTAATCTTTTTCCAGTTATGGAAACACAGATCTGCTGTTTTATGTGTTTGTGTGGAACCAGAAAGAGAGGGCAGGCATGGGCACGGCTCTGAAGCTCACTGACTAGGGCACTCCTCTAGAAGCAGAGTGCTAGTTTATGTTCTAGGAATGTTTACTTGAATTTCCAAAGAAGTACTCAGAGAGGGAACTAGAACCAGCGCTTCTTGTCTCCAAGGTTAATGCCCTGCTGCTCTATAATGCTGGGATCTGACCTGGCTGCACTTCCAGACCACTGAATGATTTTCTGCTCAAGAGAACTGAAAGTGGACAAGGGAGGTGTTCCCCCCTTGCTATGTGACCTGGTGCTGTCAGAGATTGAAGGAGGGGATTTTAGTCATCTCAGATTTATTTAAAAATTGAACTTCTCTTTCCTACATGAAGGTTCTGTAGTGGCACATTAATGGATTTTGTGATAGGGAGGGGGATGCTGCTCCAGACTGTTTTGAGAGAAGCCCAGCTCTGTCAGCAGACTTTAAAGTATTTTCTGAGAATGATGTGTAGAGAGATTTGCAAGACCTGAAAACCACACCACACATTTAAAACACTTTTTAAAAATCAAGTAAAAATGTTAATGACTTGCGAGGCAATTTGATTTGGGAAGGGGGAGCTCGATGAGACATGCATGGAATTGCTGTTAATGAATCAAAACACTGTGCTAGAAAAGTTTCACTTGCAGAGAAGCTCTGAAGGATTAAATTAGCACTCAGAGGCACTTGTTGATGTCCCTGGGTTGGTTTTCCATGAAATGCAATGTCCTTTGCAATATACTGAGCTGTCAAACAAAAGTCAGTGTATCACTTTTCCCTAGGGTTCAGAACTTCTCTTCCTAAAGTATTAAGTAGATAAATGAGATTAAACTGCATTTGAGAGACAGATCAGAGATAAGAGATGTTTTAACAAACAGCTCTAGTAAATGTGAGCTCTGCTGAAGGTTTACAGCTCAGACGTCAAAGATGAACTATTATTTTTCTCACTTCATCAGCTGTACTGAGTATTTCTGTCAATCCTGCAGCCCCCAGGAGAGACTAGTAGATCTGGCCCTGACATTTTTCTAATTTCTTTTGTATGGTTTTATTGTTAAAAGCTCATTTGCAATCAGAAGTCAAAGACAGTAATCAAGAGAAAGAACTCGGAGCACAATGCTGGTTGTGATTTTATTCCCACTGAGATTGCAGTGAACACTGGGAATCAGATGTTCTTGGGGGAGCAACCAAAGAGAAAACTAGAAATTTATGTAAGAAATGGCAAAAGTGTTATTTTAATCTGAACTTGAACTATTTACAAGAATAAGCTCAAGCAATCAATCCACATGGGAGACAACAGCAGAAAGGCTGAACTGTAACTGTATTACACATCATCCTCATCCAAGTCCTTCAAAACAATCCTAAATCACACAATTCTCTCCGTTTCCTGTGTTAACTCACCCAAAACTCTCAGAAGCTCTATCAGCTCTCCTGTGCTGCTGGGAGCCTGCAGGTAACACCAGTCAGTGGGTGAGCATCCCTGCAGCCTCCAGCACACAGAGGATCAGCAAACAGGAGTGCCCCCATGGCACAGCAACCCAGGGAAAGGAACAGAGCTGCTCCAGAAGCAGACACTTTAACCTGCTTGAATTCCATGTGCACTCTTTTATCACAGGAACTCAGAACCTCGTGAGCTCAGAAAAAGACTTGGAATTTATTTGTGTGTCCTGAATGCCTCTGTTTCTGGAGGAATGGAGATTAGTAGCCTTGCGTTTCAGAAAACACAATATGTTGTATTGTCTCTATTTATTCTGGGGCTGTGGATGTGTGTGTGGGGGTGGGGAAAGTACGTTACGTACCTAAGCTTTACTTCCTACAAACTATAGAAATGCTGCAATTAAAGTATTCATACTTCCTCCAAAACCACAAGTTATGTCAGTCCCTAGACAAAGGCTTATGCAGACAGCCAATAAGAAAAAGAAAAAAAAGTTTCTTTTTTGGCCTGGTAACACAGGACATTGAGATTCATAGGTGAAATCATGGTTAATCATGAGTCTCAAATCTTGCTCTTATGTGAAAGACTGGACCAGAGCAAACTCCTTTAGCTTAATGCCAAGATCAGCTTGGGCAACTTGAGGTGATCAAGCAGAATAAAGTCTTGCTCTGGAATGTGCTACATGGTTGAATTGGATATTGTTAGCTGCTTATTGGGAAGGAACAAGCACAGAGTCATGAAAAACAAAACAGCAGCCAAACAAACCAAACCCCTGAAGTCCTAGGAGCAGCTCTGGCTTTTCCCAAGATCTGAACTCTACAAAGACCTGTGAATCAGCAGAGCCCTAACACAGCTCTTGAGAACCAACCAGAATATGTTGTCAAATCTGAAGTGCCTGTTGGACAGCTCTACATCCAAAGGGAATCCAGCTCTTGGGAAAAAAGTAACAAAAATATCATAATCCAGGGGTTACTGAGTGTTATCTGAGGTATATAATTCACAGGCCTTTTAACCTTACATACAAATAGCTGACTAAATAATTCCCACAATGTGGAAGTATTACAAGGGAATATTTAAAAATTATTAGGAAAGTATATTTTAAAAATACTGAAGGGCTGGGGAAAAAAGTCTTATCCTGGTTTACATTTATGAAAGAATATACTAGCTGTATAATTCCTTTCAATAACTTGAAACTTTCAGGAAAAAAAAAACCACAGTGACTGTTTTCCCATTCTGTTCTCTTAGGTTTTTTTTAAATTAAAAATATCCAACCAGCCACCCAGAGTCCCCAGATCATTTGGGAACAAAAACTCAAACCCCAAGGCACAGCTGGCCATATGCAGTCCTCCAATGCTTTTGTTTAGCAATGACAAATCAGAGAGGTGTGGTGTGATTTGTGCTTATTCTATACAACACAATTTCCTAGCAATCCAGATAAACTAACATGTGTAAAATGTACCTACAGGGGTCTTAGATTAAATCTCTCCTGCCATAGCTATGATTTAAAATATTTAGGTTTTGCAAATGCACATATGCTTAAGTGCCTTTATATTAACAAACTAGTGCAGAAGGCTTTTCTGCACATCTTAGGCACTGTGCCAAATAGCTTCTCTGCTCCATCTTTCAGTCCTGCTCACTTTGGGAAGGAGGACTGAGCTTTACTCTTCACTAATCAGCAAAAGACTTGCATCCTTTAAACTGTTGGTGATAACCATCATTCAATCAGCCCTCAGATAAAAGAGAAGAGATTTCTAAAATAACAGTAAATCTGGCAACATCTCACCCATTGATCCAAAAAAGCACGCAAGAAGAAATAGGAAATTTAGAGCAAGTGTTCTTGCAGGAGGTTTCAAAACATTCTCCACAGATATTCCTGTAATAGAAAAGCCCATCTGCTCCATACAAAGCTAATGAAATCACTTGGCATAGTGTGTCTTTACTGCCCTCCTCATTGCCCAAGAATTCCTTCTCAAATGATAAAGAGCAATTTATAATGTAAAGTTGGAATCCATTTCAAATAAATTACCTTAACAGATAAATTCTATTAAGATCTTAAATATTTAAAAAAATTTCTCATTTTAAATATTAGCAAAGAAGGGAAGTTAATACTTATTTATCACGAGATACAGGTCATTATGAAATCAGATCTATTAACAAGGATAATAGTTTCTTTTTTAGTCTAGATGAAGGCAATTTATGAGTGCTAGGAAATTTTGCAGATTGCCTGTGGGTAGAGCTTGGCATCTATGTAATTATGTGGGATCTCTGAAGGCATTTAAAGGCCAATTGACTGCTTTTAAATCATCTCTTTAAACCGGTGACAACTAGGATATAAAGATTTTGTGGCCAAATGAAAGAACATTATTTCAGTGTCGCCAATTCTGGCCAGCAATTCACAAGCCTTGAAAGTTCATACCCAGATATATTTTATAGCGTATATATTAAAAATTAATCATAAACTGATATTGAAAAATAATAATTTTAAAAGAAATTAAAATATTCCAGAGCCATTGGAGAAAAATTTGTATTAGTGAATGCTTTAATTATAGGAAGTAACTCGCAAAGCTTGCCTGGTTACAGGGATCAGATCCAGGAAAAGAACATTTTCTTGGCCCATTCTTGATGTATTTCTTCATGCTTGCCTGCCACTATTAGCATTCTGGCTATCTGTCAGAAGGGAATTACTGTGCATACAACTGTCAATCTGCTCATAATTTCAGACTTCCCACACACACTCTCTAACACATGCACTGAATCATTCCCAGCATCCAGGTTTGCTGCCTATTGTATTTGAAAAGACAGTAGAAGCCATTTCCTTCCTTCCTCCCTCCCTCCATGGAGTTCATATTACATATAATGGGGAGAGATGTATCTCCCTGTCACCTCTGGATTACAATAAAGTTATATATTGTAAGGCTCCTACATTGGTTCAGTTCTTCTCAATTCCTACATAACAACTGAGCTGTGCATTTTTATATGGTTGCTAACAATACCTTTGGTTACATACATTAATTAAAGGGTATTAAGGTATGACTCAAATAGATTTTCAGTAAATGCTGCTCTGAATGAGTGGTTCAGTGCACTAACAAGTAGAATTGCTAATTTCCTCACCTAAGAAACCCACTGAAGGAGACCATTTCTGACTGACCATTTCTTCTAGGTTTTGCATAGCAGGAGTCACAGCATTTAGCATTGCACAGCTCAGGGACACTGAGGGGCAGAATTCAACTGCTAAACAAGCACGTTACTGACACCCTCTCATCCTCTCATGACATTCTCCTGCTTTTCACAGCAACCCCAGGCAGTGGGGCACAGGGGAGCAGCCACTAATCCACAGACCCTCCTGAGTGAGCTGGTCTAAAGCAAACCAGAACACCAGGACAGTTCTGCATGGTGCCAAAAGGGAGGGGAAAAAACAATCCCCGGAGGACACCCTCCCAAAAAGGCTCTCATTTGCTGTATCAGACTCTGCTCTCTCCTGCAGCTTTCTGTGCTGTCTGTTATGAGTTGCATCAATTCATGTCTTTCGTGCATTACAAATCTGATGAAGCCAGAACATTTTCCACCAAAATGTCAGCAGAACAGACTATTACAGAAGAGATTTTTCTTCACAGGAAATTGAAAATGCCCCTATTACTTCTGATTAGAGCATAAAACTTAGGGCTCAGCATTTGAAGAAATGAAGAACTATAGTACTCTTTGCAGTAAGAAGAAAAAAAGCATAGTTACTAATATTGCAAGTAAAGTATAGTTTATTTCACTATAATTTATAGAAAAAAATGTATCCTCATCTTTATGCAAAGCAAAAACTTTTACTTCTATTGAAGAGCTAGGTTTTCAGTTACTCCCATTGATCAATTAGTCATTTAATCACAGAATTACAGAATTGCAGGCAACAGTAAGAAACTGTTGCATGAATTCTACTTGTCTTGCTCCTGACAGATTTTTGTTCATCTTGTTTTTTAAAGCCCCTAATTATGAGGTTTCTCCATCTTTCTTAGGCAAGGCATCCCTATGCCTATCTGCACCCGAGCCATAGAAATAGCAAGTTATATTTACATTGTCATTTCTATCTGCTTCCCTTCATCAGTTATTTAAAAAGGTGAAAGTTACTACAAAGAATCTGAGCTCAAAAATTCAGGTAATCAGTTTGTTTCTCTCCTAAGAAACAAAACCCCTCCTATTACCAAAGTGGTAATTTTTACCATTACACACCATAATTTGCAAAAACAAACTGACTGCAAACAAGCTGGGGTTTATAAGATGTGCAAGTTGCTAAATAGCAGAGTAGCTATCTAGCAGGTATTTACAGAAGTCAAGAGCATAAATCAAGGAAATGCATAATTAAACAGAACTCCAAGGTAAGAGAATCCACTCAAGCTCAGAAGTACACACTGATTTAAAACACCTCACTCAGATTATTCCTTTAGCAGTGATATTAAAACAGCAAATCTTTTAAAGGAATTGAGTTGGAGATTCTATCTGTCCACTGTGGTATTATATCTGTGGTGGATTATATCTGTCCAATCTGATACAGTCCACCATTGGATCTGCTAACTCATCCTTTGTTTCTAATCTACCTCTTTGTGCCATGTTCCAAATTCCTGCTGGAAATTCTTGGCCAAAATATTGATCAGTTGAAAAACCATGTGAGTGTTGATTAAAAAAAATAAAGATGCCTAGATTCCAAAATGAAGTTAAAATTTCTCCCCCTACCAATTAGAAAACTTTGAATCATTGCCCTACATGAAGCAGATATTGAACAGTGTCAGTATTCATTTTCTTGGAAAACGATGCAAGTTTTCAAATAAGCAAGTATTGCCCCTCCTTCAGTTCAGTTTCCGTATCCAGGATATGCTCTCCAGAAGTACTGGTTTTACAGGTGAGATCAAATTTCTGATCGCAACAAATTGTCTGTAGAAACAGTCTTAGAATAGCATAAAATTTAAAAATGTACTACAGATTTTCAGTCTCTTCATATGCTCATGACAATCTCCTGACATGAATTGACCACAAATCATTTTGAGGCACAGACATTACTGGGAAACTGGCAAGAGCAGGTTAATATCTCAAAACAGACAGGAAGTTTGACTATTCTAACTGTACTCTGGGCAAAAATGTAACATTTAGATTACAGATATCTACTGTAAGCCTGTAAGTCATGGGATGGTCCTGAATTATTCCAAACTATGATTTCTTAAAAAAAAATGGAAAGGGGGTCTTCAAATTTAGCTTTATTTTCCCCCCTCTAGTTATAAATTACATCTGAGCTTTTTTATTTAGCAAGTATAAAAATAATTATTCAAATTTTTTTTGTTTTAGTGAATACCTTTTAAGAAATTGTGTTACATATTTATATCACTAACACAGTTCCACAGCAGCAAGTAATCCACTGCCCCTAGAAAGTGTTGTTACCTATCTGACATTAAATACACTTGAAAAAGTTATTTTGTATGATATACTGAGAAACATTAATATCTTGCTTGGTAAGATTTATCACATGTAAATCTTAGAGTTCTCAGGCACATGGCTCTTCTGAATACTCTAAGATTTACATGCAAGAAACACCAGCAGACACAAATCAGAAAGGTTGTTACATTGGCTAAATGTCCTGCCCAGCAAACCTTAACAATCCTTTCCTCGGCTCATTTCAGATATTTCTGTGCTCATTTCTGCCTGCAGCTTCCCAAGAAACTGGGAGTGCTGCGTGTTTAAAAACTTCCTGCCATAGCTAAGGTTTATAGCTGTAGAAACCCTGGGTTAAAGTGTGGCCAGGCAGAAAAGCTGCACTGAGGATTCCATCAGTGGCTGAGGCTGAGCAGGAGAATCCTTTGGGCAGCAGAAAGGCAGCTTTGGTGAATGAGGACATTCAGAATTACCCTTTATCAGAAGATGTTCTGAGACGTGTCAGGTGCCATGACTGACTGGTATTTGCTAAGCTGAGGACTGGTCCCAACATGAGAATTTGCAATAAATAACAAAGAGAAAATGGCACATAAAGAACTTTTAAAACTAATGACATGAGAAAAAAGCTATTTCAAAAGCTCACCCTGGAGAGTTCTGCTTTCTTCTTAAACTTTGAATGAGACTTCAAGGGGCTTTGGTGAATCTGGATCTCCTGAACTAAATGAGCAATGCACAGACATCAATCATTTGCCAACTGCTCCGGAAAAGACCAAGCATGGAAAAATGGGGTAAAAAAAAGGTGCTTAATAACATATGGCAGATCTGCTTTGGGCATTTACTGCATTTTCTTGTAAACACAAACCCCACAGAGCAACCTAGACTTGTTGCTGCATTTCTGATGTCACTTACTCTGTAGTAGCACATTCAGTTCAGTAATGTTTTGCATATGCTGAAACAGAGACAGCAGAAATACCCATTGTGCCAGAATACTCCATGTTTTTGCTATTCCACAACTGCCTGAAAACCAGAAAAGTGGAAACTGGGAGTAACAGCACCTATAGCTAGCACAGTATATTTTCTTTCTGGAAACAGTCGTGGTATAGTTGTAGAGGAATATTCCTGGTTTATATAGCAATAGTATTTCTGCGGGTATTGTAATGTTGATTTTTATTCTATAGAAGTAGAAAAGCTTTTCTATTTAAATCAGACCTCAAAGCCTGTTCAGATTTTTAAAATATGAATTAAACTACTGAAAGTGACAGAGGGATGAATTAAAAGCAGATCATTCTGGCAAAGTCTAGATATAGAGCTACTCCTACTGCAGAATGCAAGCTCAGTGGGGAAAAATTATTTAATTATGAATAAATTTGAGTGTTAGAGATGCTGAAACACAAGAAAGAACGGTACAAAGCAGCTACCATGATGTTGTTATGAGAGCAAAAACGTATGGGCAGCAAATAAGAGTTTATTCCCTCACCACCGTTCAAAAAGTTTCACAAGAGACAAACATGATTTAACTGCTTTCTAAATGTGGTTTTAATGAGCATTTACTCCTGAAGTTATGCACAGTGCAATGAATTGATGCTCTTCAGCAACCACACTGAACCAAATATCTATCACTAAAACATTGTCTTAAATAAGATCTTGAGTAGAATATGCCATGCTAGGTTTGCTTGCTAGGAATTGTAGTCAATCACAACTTCCTCTGAAAAAATTCAACCATCTCACTTCTTTATTTTCCACATGCACTTTGCACATGCTGACTGCTATGGTGTTTCTCTTAGAAGTATGGGTGGGAAAAGCTTTGCCTTTGATGGGTCATTATCTGCCTGAAGATGTAGACAGAGAGAACTAGGGGGATTTTCAGGTGCTTGAGTGTCTGTAGCGAGTAATGAGCTCTAGAAAGTTTGCCTAAACCTTTTACTTACTGCTTGCTTTTTTATTCCACAGGGTCAGCTTCATCTACATTTCAAATTAATTTTCATCTCCTTTTCCCTTTCCACAGCTTTTTTCCCTTCTAGTTTTATACACAGATTTCTCCAGAAAAGACCAGAACAAATGCCACATTGGTAGAATAACTCATTTCAGGATTAGTCACTCATGTTCCCAACAATATTTTCCAAAACAGTATTTATAGCCACAGAAACCAAAAATATAGAAACCGTCAGCTTTAGATGCTTTAGATTTTTTATTTTGTGCACAGAAATTCAACTCTGATGCAATTATAGCACCTGACAGCTAAAAAAGATGCCCAGCTATGAGGCAGTGCCTTAGAGAACCTTCCCTCTGATTTCAGCATTTCACAGCAGAGTGCTCTAAGAAGCCTGGGGGTAGCATCACACAAGAATCAGCATCCTTTTCAGAGTTGTTCCTGCTGATTTCAGATGAGAAAATGTTGGTCTTAGGACCAAACATCCACAAAGCCTTCCTTTTCCACTGATTCCTGTTAGGAGTTGGTTCTTTGCATTGCTTCTACACTGCCAATCCAGGCATTTATGCCAGGCTTCTCTTGTAGAGATCAATTGTATTAATTCCCCCCCTCCCCCCCAAACCTGTTTTTTCCTAAGTATGCTATAATTTCTCTGCTGCAGCTTCTTTTCCTGGCCTTCTATCTGAAAGAGATCTAATAACTTGTACTGAAATCTGTCTCTGGTTGCCTTTGGAAAACGATTGAGTTTGATGGCAGTAGGACAGGGAACATGAGGGGAAGTCCTCTGCTGCTCTTACACATGAAATTTGGCACACAACTTCTGAGCCAGCTCAGCAACTCCACCAAACAAAGGCAACTGAGCCTTCAGTGACATGGTACAGCAAAGTTATACATCCTAGGGAGCAAATGGGATGTTCAGAAAATTCCTCCCGCTTCTTTTAGCTTTACAGGGAGACCCACCATTTAAAATATTCCTGTCTCTAGAGTAAAAATAGAAAAGAGCAGAAATGTTCTAGGATGTGTGACAGAAATTTGATCTACTCTACAGGCAATCTTCATAGCTCACAGCTTGGATTCATGTTGAAAGAGCTCCTTTGGTGGAGAAACAGCCTGAATTGCTGAACTGCCCCCCTGCTGCAATTAGACTCCTTCTGAGAGTTAAGCTTGCTTTAGGTATTTCCATATCACTCTACAGCTCAGAGCAGTGTCACAGAAATTCATTGCAGCCCAAGTAGATGGAAAATTAAATGTTTCTATCAAAACTAGTTCGCTTTTGATAATAATTTTTAAATACTGTAAATATTTAATGTTATTTTCTGTTTATGATATTGTATTATCATGAGTCAGTAAAAAGAACAGTGGCCTAATTTTTGATTATCTCTTCTTCAACAATTTCTCCCTGCACTCCTGTGCTACAGGAAGGTGCTGATATGAATGCCAGTCTATGTAATATGCATTTTGTGGTAAATCACTCGTAAGACTGCACAAAGCCATTTTCTTGTGGACATATTACTTTAAAAATGCTAACAGCACAAAGTGAAGGAAAAAAATCTCATTAAACAGCTTATAGCAATTTTTTCTGCATTTTATTAACAGAGCAACATTAACAGAGTAGCAGCACAATCTAGGTGTAATAGAAAATTTATCCATCAGAAATTTTCTTAAAACCCCATAGTCTTCCATGCAACACCCTATTTCTAGGTGAAAATACCAGAAAATAAGAAACCTCAGAAGTCTGTGATTATCTCTTGCTGTCAACCTTTACAGTGTAAAATGGCATCACTCAGAATTTGGTAGAAACACAGAGGGGACCAACAGGGTGCTGCTGTCTCAGACACACCAAACACAAACCTCAGCTTTGGTGCCAAAGGCTGCAGAGAGACTTTCAGTGCCAGCCAATGTTTGAGGCAAAATCAGCATGCAATCAGCAAAATAAGATAAATTGCAAATATGCTAAATTCTATAGGAGTAAACAGAAAACCCTGTTGAAATTAAAGCACATGTAAAAAAAATAAATTCTTGCTTTTAAAACATTGAGAGAGGAATCCTCTAACTTCTGTTAAACTGATTTTCTACAAATACAGCTCGTGCAGTTTCTCAGTTTGCTAAGCATTACATGAAATGCACGCACTGGAAATTTGGGTGAAGGTAAAAACAGAAAGAAAAACCAAACATGTACCAGGCAAAGACAAAAATACTCAGTTCCTGACAGTGTAGGCAGAACTGTAAGGAAAATAAGACAGAATTAGTGATGGAATGGGCAGAGGATGTTTCAAAGAACTTTGCTTTTTGTAGTCAGATAAAACTTCCTGTGAGCCCCAGAACTGCTAATGTCATGCTATCTGGTATAACTAAATTTTGATTTAATTTTGATAAGTGTCAAGTTACAGTCTCTTGAAATTTGTCTCTTCCACATTAAACATAATTTGTATGAGGTGAACACTTCAGTCATTTTAGGCAAGTTGCTGGAAATTTTCAAGAACACTTTCTAGACAAAACAAAGCTTTCTAAAAAGGATAAGAAAGCATTGAGTCAGTTACATGAGATAGACCAAATGCAACAATCACTAGTGTTCAACAGATGCTTCAAGTGTAAACCAAACAGTGATTTTGAAGCAAGGCTCAGGGGCCATGCAGCATTCTCTGGACCAGGCTCTTTGCTTTCCAGTCACAATGTCGCTGATTATCGAGCTGGGACAGAGGAGCAGATCAAATGGAATGAGAGACAGTGTTTATTTACTGAATTCGTAAATATTATTCTATTTTCACTGCTCAACTGCCGGTTAAAATTTCAGGAACTGTGTTAAATGACCTGGGGGTTTGCAAACAAAACACAATGCCATTTATCCACATAACACAGGCTGCAGCTGCATCAGGAAATCTATTTGCCAGAGGTATTACTGCAAGCAATTCTGAATAATAATAGGATGCCAGTAGAGATGATACTGGGCCCAGAGGGAAGAATCATTTATTAAGTTTCATATATCTCTTACAAAACTCTCTCAGTCTTTCATAAATCCTGTTCAAGATGAACATTGTCTGGCATTGTTTCACTGTACTTCATCAGACACCTTATGTTTGAAATCCCCATAATGCCCCTGAATGGGTAATTTTTGAGGAAAATGATTTTTTTCCCCCATTTAATTTTTCCATGAGAACATTTCACATTATTCCAATAATATGCAGAGAAAACACATTTTATAAGTCTATGTAATTTTTAAATTACGAAGAACATCTAGCTCAGAAATGCTGAACAGTTTGCAAAACAGCTGAAATACTGTTAGGCTATAACAATTTTATTGATTTTTTTTTACTTGGTACCATTAAAGTGTTTGAGTTTTTCTTTAATGCAAGCCACTCCCTTATCATATTGAAAACAACTCAAGAGGGCAAATCTGGTAGAAAATAGCTGCAAAACTCAATGATTAAAAGTAACTTTACAGAATTTACAAGATGTATGGGAAGAATGTCTGAATCTCACAATCAAAAGAAAAGGAACCACAAGGATTAATTTTACAAATTCATGTAGGATTTTAGCAGAGTTAGAATTCATTATCATTAGAAATCAAATCATTAGACTTTTATTGTGTTTAATAACTGGAAGTAAAATTATAGTTTAGAAACATACATCTGGCTTTAAAGATGTGTACTGAGTTAAGAGTGACTGTTTCTACTGCTGTGCAACCCTTCTGCCTAAGAACCATTTCTAGGATTTCAACAGTTGGACATGTCCTTTGTGCATCTTTCCAAGAGTGAGGAGCATCTCCTATCTCATTCCTGCACTTCTTGATAACGGTGCTGCAGCTGTTTGAAAGCCCCCTCCCAAGTCCCCTCCAGAGCAGGCAGTTCCAGGCTGCAGCCCCCACCAGCCCCCAGATGGGACTTCCCCTGGAGCTCCAGCGCCAACACAAAGCCAATAAAAGGGGTTCAGGGCACTCTCTGTCCCTGCTGTGAAAATGAGCTGCTCTTTGTTTCTGAATTAATGGATCTTAGCCCTTAACCTGGAAAGCGCTGCAAGCAAGAATTTCCTTCTACTAAAGGAAATACTAACAGGATGGAACCCTTTCCCTTATTAACAGGAAATTTCAATTTTGAGAAAACTCCCCCCAACATGTGTTTTTTGGCAGGTTTGAGCAAGCACACTCTTGAAATCTACACAATTTTTGCAGATCATGACAAAACTCTGTGTTAATTATTTGGATGAGCAGATACTAACATTCAGAGAAGGGTCAGGACTGTTCAATAGCATAGGCATCCTACTTCTTTTGCCATGTCAAGGATTATGCTGTCATCCCCACAGCCAAAAACATCCTTGGGGTTTTGCTGTAGTACCTGAGCAGGCAGCAGGAAAACAAGGCTTTGCAAATCTCTAAGGTTACTAGCTGCAACAGTAAACAGAAAATTTTGCTGCTGATACACTCATATTCAGGTAAAGAGCAAAGTGGGAAGAATACACAACATCTGCAGAGGAGCTTGAACAAATGGTCTTGGTGGATTTCAAACACTGCATTAGGAAAAATGAGAAGGGAAAATAATGCATTCACAACAACTGCTGTTCAAGTATTTCTCCATTTGATTTATTAGTATCACTGTTGATATTAAGAAATGCTGAGGATTTGCTGCAATGATGGCTCTGAGCCACACTTTGTAGCACACACCTCAGGCAGTCAGCACTGCTGTTGTGCTGCCTCTGCTCCAGAGCTAATCAGCAGAGATCCAAATAAGAAAGCCTGTAGAAATATCACTTAAAGGTCTAAATTAAGCTGTTGGTGCCTTACAAGCTGCCTCATAATAATGTACAGATAATTAAGGACTTTACTGTTTAAAGAACTGTATCATGGCAGCATATTGGGGCTCCTTTTCTTTCTTTTAGCTGCATCTGTCACACTGTCACATTTTGGATTTGCTTCATGAAACATGGAATGTGAAATAGATAGGCTACATCCTCCCTGGTCATAGTCTGAATAAGAATTACATGCCTTCAAATCAGATGTCTAATGGACTCCTTAATATACTCTGATATTCCACTGTCAAAATTATAGTGAAAAGAGGAAAGACAAAGCACCATCAATCTTTTTTTGACAGAAAATTGCATGAGAAAGATTAAAATTAATTGTGTTTTGAAGACTATCATGTCAAAATTCTCTCTGAATGCATAATTTGAGATGTGCAGCTGTTTTCATTTAGCTCAAAACACACAGAAATAGCTTTGTGAAGAGAAAAGAAAGGGTCTTATAACCTACAGCTCAGTTCTTCAGCAAGATTGGTAGATTTTCAACCTAAGGTGAAAATTGGCTGTCTACTACCATAGGTTGAACAAGTTATCTGTGCTGAAGCACCAGTTATTTTTCCACTGAAAAATATTGTTTTCTGCTGAAGAATGAAAAAGTCATTATTAGACTGTGTTAGAGGCAAATCTACTTCCAAGAATGTAAGTTTAGAGTATTTCTGCTGAACCCTTCTATTGCAGAGCATACAGAAAACTGTCATTTCTGTTGTTATTTAGCAGTGGACAGAGTGCAGATGGAGCTGAGGTAGTTTCTCAGGTCAGGTCAGGGTGGCCCAGGTCCCATCCCTGCCGCAGCAGCAGGAACCTGCCATGCTCTGCAGCTTCTCCATCTGCACACTGCAGAGACCAAGGTTACCCCCTCCAGAAAATTCTGAGGCCTTACTTGGGCAGTTTTACAACATCCAGAGGCCAAAGGGGATCAGGAAATGAGGGGAAGAGGAGAAAGCCACTGGGAGACATTTACAGCATCCACTGCATAACATAAAATCTGGTTTTATGGAGTAACAAAGATGAAATGGTGTAATTTGATAATTGTGCTTACTCCCCTGCCAGCACTCTTCAAATATTTGCCATGCATAACAGAGGCATACATTGACTCAAACTCACAACTAGTGGGTTCACACAGAGAAACTTGAATTTTAGCTATGTAATAACATATATTACACAACTACACATTAATCCCACACACAATTATACTATACACTCAGTATGGCTTCTGATAGGGATTTTAGCAAGGATTAAGTTTTCTCATCAATCAAAAATCCAGAAATGCCTGTGTTATGGGGAGATAAGGGTAATGATTGCTTATCATGCTCTGGAAATATTTTTTACACAGTATTTCAATAAATTCAATAAACTTATAAAAGCCTAGGCTAATTTGCAAATAAGCTTGTCATCATATCTGTGTTCATCAATACAAATAAAATTATAATGGCACATTGAAGGTGTAAGGATACTGGCAAAAAAGTGAGTGTGTATGCACACCTAAAGAGACAAACACATACAGACTGTGTATGCATGTACAGATTTTATATAAATAGTGTACATGTGCTTCCATGTGTGTGCATCTCCAACAGAGTATTATGTCTGTTTTTACAAAGACATTCAGCCAGATCAGAAGCAAAAGATTTCACCATTTTGTTTCCTATTCTGAGCAATTAGATTCCAATGGAATCCAATTTATATTCCATTTAAAGGTTTTATCAAATCTGTTCTAATTCTAGAATACTGTTCATGAAAGCTGGCAACATCAGCAAGTACCACTAGCAGATACAAAGCTGCATTTTCTCAAACACCAATTAATTTTATAAAGGAAAAGGTAAATATTTTATATTTTCACTAGAAGTTATCAACAGGCTCAAACAAAACAGACATTTTCTTGGCAGATCTCCAGGTTGCAGGGGATGACTGTCCTGGTTTAGGGCAAATTTGGTAGAGAATCTCCAAAGGGGCCCCTCCAGAAATCAAACCCACATGGCCCCTTCCCCCAGTGGGTTTGGGAAGGATTCCTCAGAGAGAAGTGGAAAGAACCTGTTTATTTAACAGGCACAGCACCCCCAGCACACAGAATGAACAGTACCGGATGACACCACTCTGAAAAAGATGACAAATTCAGAAAGTCTCTCCTGGGGGTGGTGGCTCTGTTCTCAGTCCCTCCGGTGCTGGGGGCAGCTGCTGCAGCCACATAGTGCAAACTCTTGGTGTTCCCAGGTCCCAGTCCTGAGCAAGTTCGAGTAGGTCCAAAAAAAAAAGGAAAGGAGAAACAGTCCAGGAAGAAATCTGGACTGTTTAGCTAAACTAGCTAATAAGCAGAAGCAAGAGCAAGCAGAAGCAAAGCAGGAGCAAGAGCGAGAGCAAAGTGAAAAGCAAAAACGCAGAAGCAGCACCATGTACTGTCCTGTCTGTGTGTCCTGCCAGCCGTGGGGGAGGGGCTGATAAGAAACCCAAACAAAACTTTCACTCTTCAGAGCCAGTCTTGAAGGTGCAGAACTTAATTTCCAGCATGAACAGAACACATGAATGGGAATACAAGCACCACAACGTCACCCTAGGACAATGACCCACCACCAAAATGGCCAGGGTTTGAAAGCTCTACTTTGAGCAGTAGCTGAGAGGTGACACTGCTCAGGGTGAGTAACAGTGTGGGGTTCCAAAGGCTCAGCTCCTTTCTCCTCCATCTCTGCCAGGGAGGGCAAAAGCACAAGGTGCTCCACTTCTCCTGAGCTGCCAGGTGCACACCTGGACATCCTGGGCTAGCAAACACTTAAACTGCCTAACACACAGCTCCTCTGCAGTTTGTAAACATGGATAACCAATGCTGCTAGCAACTCCGATCACCATTTCAAAATGCTTATAAAAGACTCTTTAAAATACCCAGATGGAAATATATAACCTGTGACCAACATAAACATAACTGATAATGATTTAATAAACAACATCCAAACACCCACACCACCACTGCCAACTCATACCCCAAGATAAAAGGGAAAGTGGAAGATTAGCTAAAATAAAAAGAATTGGCCCAGCTGTTCTGGCCATTCAATTCTTAATGCCACAAAAATATGAGAATTTTCGTGATGTATTATTGGTTATGGAGTAATTTTTAACTTACTTTTTTAATAAAATTTTGCATCAAAGTTTTCAAAAGCCAGCACATTGTTGTTTTCTAAATGAGCATATTCTATCTTAGTTAAGTTAATGGAACCCTTCAACTGGCATCAAAACTGGAAGAGCTAGACCAGTATGCTGAAAACTGTTATTACAGAAGAATTCACATAAAATACTAGGCTTTCCATAATGTATTATACCCAGATGGAAGGCTACTGGGAAAATATCAGGAAAAATCTAACACTAGAAAACACAACCACTAAAAAACAATTATAAAAGCGGGGTCAATTTCAGTAAAGGTTTTGCTAATTCTACTATACCTCAACTTCAATTGTTTAACTAAATTAAACTTCTTATACAAAATATTCAATTTGCACCTTTATTTACAAAGTCTAAAAAGAGATATTAAGTAGATATTAACTTTGCATTAAGTCAAGGCTTTCAGTAGAAATGTCACTGGCATGGCAGAGAACATTTCCTCTTTAGCATTGCTAGAAAAAACCTCTACAGAGAGTAAGAGATATTCTTGTTAACAAATAAATATCTGCTTGAGATTTCCTTCTTAGTTTTGTGGCTTCCACCAAGGCAAACAAGCAAAACTCAAAGTTAAATCAACCACACTTTTATGTACTGTATGCAATTATTAATATGTGTGTGTATATCTTGCACTGGTCATCCAAAAAAAAAAAAGGAAATTAATGCCTTGCATTCCTTGTCACAGATAATTAAGGAAGACTTGCATATCTGCAAGTCCAAATACTGCCCATTTAACTTTCCATGTTTCATCTGTTAATTGAATTTAATCAATGTGTTGCCATCTATTTAACCGCCTCATTTTCAAGATGAAATTGTGTCATTCTTCTTAAACAGAACAGTAAACAGCTTTCAGAAAACTTACTGCTTTCTAAAATGAACATACAAAAAAGAAAATTCACTATTCGTTGGGATGCGGTATCCTAGACCAATATTCATTTATTCACCAGTTTCATGGGATTATACACCATTTTAAGTTTACTGGTGCAGGTAGATATTACATCTGGATATTTGGCTTTCATGCTACTGCTCTGTATATCCACAGCATGGGAACAGACAGTCTGGATGACATGTAGGACCCAGGTACACAATGAAATTGAAAAGAATATCACTAGTGGCCATATATTTATTTTATAGAGAAACTCATATTGAAGGGTTATTAATATACTGAACATCTGTGGAAGGTTTAATCCACTTGTCCGGTTATTCTAAAGGAAGCTTTATCCCTGATTTATGATTTTTTTTAAACAAGACTTATAAATATGCATAATAAAGCAAAGAAGAATTTAGTGTCTTTATAGCAGAAGAAGTACAATTAGAAATAGATTTATCATTCGATGTTGAGATGTTGAGTGAGACTTATTTATAAATATTTTTCAAATTTCAGAGCTTTCATGGCTGTGCAGAGAACAACTTTGCTTCAAAACAGATTCCCAGGACCTTCAGGAACTATAGATGCTTTTATAGCTACAGCTGCTTTAAAAAGCTAAGAGATACCCTTTTGTAAAGATGCTGCTTAATTCAACTTAATCTTAAAAACGTTTTTTTTTAAAGGTTTCAAACTAAGCATGTACTCCTTTCAGCAATTAGTAAAAAAAAACAAAACAAAAACAAAACAAAAAAAAACAACCAAAAAAAAACCAACCAAAATCCAACCAATGACACTATAAATCCTGAAAATTTCAAGATGGAATGAGCTCTGCACCATTGCATATCTAAGTTATTTTAAGTTTTGATCTCCAGAAGAAACAAAATTATTTTGCTGAGTCACACAGCATAAAAAATCCTCATCCTAGCATGTCAATGATGAAATCAGATCAATAAATTATCTGAAATAGGTATTTCAGATAGATAAAGCAGTAGATAGTAGTCTATTTTAATAATGATATTTTAAAAAGTAAAATCCAGTGTTTTAATGCCTTCAGCATTGGTCAGCCCAAATCTGAGTACACAGAATCCCTCATTGCTAAGCTGTAGTTGAAGATTTCTATATGCATGACAGTATTTAAGATTTATTAAAATAGCATATTTAATTACTAAGACTTTCTTAAAAAAAAAAAAAAAACAAGACAAAGTTTCTGTTTTATACCTTTAATGACTAATGGAATAAGACTATGTTCAGTTATTTACACATCTGCTTTTCTTGAGCAAAGACACATCAGTAAGGGGCAAGGCTATGCATTTGGCCCAGAAAGATCCATATCCTATAATTCTAACAATCAGGTAGAACCACTCTTCTGAATTAACTATTCCCTCTGACTTTCCAAGGGCTGCTCTTGATAAAAACCCTTCAATTTCATGCAAGGAGTGGGCCGTGGTTTGACCCAAAATCCTACTTATGGTATCATTTTGACATCAGCTTTCAAACTAAAAGGTAAGAAGAGATGGTGTTTCCTCAGTTAAAAATAAGTTCTTTTAAGGATTTAAGTCCCTTAAGGTCACAATGGCTAAAACTTTGGGAAGGAAAAGCATTTTATTAGAAATGGTCCTTGCCATTACCACCAACTAAAATAAAAGACATTGCTTTCTGAGAACCACTGGGAATGGTAGCTGTTCCCAAAACTGCCTGTAAATATAGATGTACTACACAGCTACAAATGGTAAACACACTCGTGGCTGACTTATGAAACACCCTGAATGATGACTGTGAATAAGCATTTTAAGCCTCACTCTAGCAGCACTGGAATGACAAATCATGTGAGTGAAACTGGCACTACATCTTTGACCTTGGAAATTTTGTTTCAGCAAGCTATTTAAAATGCAGATTACCTGAGGCCAGATCACATCATTAATTTTAACCTGGTCACAGATATCAGCAGTGCTAAGCTTAAATCCATGTGTTTATGATTAAATTACTTTCCCTCAGGCACACATAAGGTTTTATATACTTCATATTTTGATAACTGCTGATAAATTCCTGGAACAAGAACTGCAGATGCATCTGAGCATTTCCCAGTGAGATGAAGGTCTCATCCTGCGTGGACATTCACTTTTTATTCTGTAATTTTCTAATAAAACTGATTAACAGTGTAAATTAATAACAAAACCCAATCAAATTGGGAAAAAAATCACCACTTCCTTCCCTCAATACACAAAACAGTATTTACCAGGACAGTAGAATACCTTTCACTAGCTTAAAAATCCTGACAGTATTCTAAGAGAAATTAATGACTTTCAAGACAAAACAAATATTTTGAATCCGAGTTGCTGACTCTCAGATCACTTCACACAGCTTCAGAGATACCTCCCATTAATTCTCTTAAAGTGAGAGTAGATAAGCAGGCAGATTGGAAGCCAAGAGAATCAGCTCTACCCTAGACACTAGAGAATAAGCAGCAAAATAATTAAATAAAACCCCCAAAGTTTATGCTGTTAAAATAAAGCAGAGTCTTTTTTGCCCCCACCCCAGCTTATAAATAATAATAGATAAAGGGCAGGAATTATTTTTGCCAAAAGCAAGCCAGACAAGCCTTGCTGAGAAGGCAGCATTGCTCACAAGAGGGACCTTCAGCACTGCAACTGTGCTGCTTTAGAAGATTCTGCTGGTAGAGTCTGACAGAAGCATTCCATGCAGAAGGCGCTGCTGTAAAATCATGTGGGGTTCTGCTCACTGTCCAGATTTTGCATTCAAAAAAAAAAAATCTTTTTCCATTTCTTGTGCTCTATAAAGCCAGTATGGTCCAGTCACATTCTGTGTGACAGCAGCTACCCTGTCAGGAATAATGTCACCAAATTCAGGTACTGGCCTTTTCTGCAGGAGGGATTCTGGATGGAGAGGAGTAGGTGATCATCAGCACTGCTGCTCTCTGCCAGCAAACTCCAGCGCTGACTGGCAGGGTTAGGAGGGAAACTTGCCAGGGTGTGCTCTACAGACATGGTGGTGAGCCCACAGCCCTGTCCTCCTGTGCTTCATGGGCTTCTCACTCAGCTTCTCAGGGCTTCAGTCCTGCTCTTCTGCTAGACAAGAAGGTAAATGCACTCCACAGCTCCTAGCTAAGCCACTACAAGGACACCTACTCGGTAAAAGGCTCAGTAACATAATGTATAGCTGAATTCACTGCTTCGAAGGTAGGCAAACCCATTGAGTACAGCCATTCCTGAAGCACCTTTGGAGTAATTGTAAGCATTTATCTTTAGTGCTCCAGGATCAAGACTTGACACCTGTGTTCTCCAGGGCCCTGTTTCCTGGGTTTGCTGTGCACCTGCAGGAGCTTTTGGACCACTAAATCAGATATTTTTTCACTGCATTTCTTTCCTCAATTAAGCTAATAGCAAGTTTTGCTTAGAACTGCTGGCACAAGGTATAATTACAATGACAAAACAATTTTAGAAAGTTGCTGTAGCTGTATTGAGTGTGGTTAGCAAATTAGTTATCTCACAAATCAGAGTGCCCATCAAGTATAAGCATTTCTGGATTTTCTGTGGTAATTACCATTTTCTTCTTGCAGCAATTTTTTCCAAATATAAAAACTTGTCACTGGCATTGCAATTATTAACATCAGGGGGTTACTTGAGTGCATTTCCTCCTGATTTATCACAGGAAATGAGTAGTGAAATGTGAAAAAAATTAACTATTGATGATGGCAACTATAGAGATGTACCATCGTACACTGCCTGTTTTAAGTAAGGACTTAAAGATTCTTTGGGACAATCTTAATTCTGTCTTGTGAACATTGTATGTTTAGCTTGCATAATACTTGCACTAAAGTACAATAATTCCAGAGTAACAATTGTGTTGCAAATCTTCACAGACCAAATCTCACCTGGAGCAAAGTAAAATCATTAGCAGCTTTCCCAGCCTAATCTGTATTTTGGCCTTTTAATATCTGAAATTCTGCAGACTTTGCTGCTCAGCTCTTCCCCACCAGTTCCAGATACAGCTCCAGCACCAAGTAGGTTCCCTTATGAAAGACTGTCCTTATCCAAAATCTAAATCTGTGGATTTTGTTATTGACAACATGAAATCCTTGTTAGAATGTTTAAACCTGTTCAGCATTTTTGAGCAGAGGATTGAGAAAAATATTCTTTTTTGATATTAATCCTGTACTATTATACAGATAAACAGATTCTGTATTTAACTCAAGATGCAGCTACAGAGTTGTGCTATGGAAGTCCCTTTTCAACAGCATACAGAGGATTTAATCAATGGGGAGAACACTAAAATCTGAGCCAATTTTCAGGCCCATTTTTGCCAAAGCAGTTGATCTTTCTTAGAAGAATTTAGCCATGGAAAGTTGAGACTTCATTTGCTTTTTGAATAAATAGTGGAATGAAATCCTGAAAGTGGTGGCTGGTGTCCTTTTGTATTTAGGGAAGAGCCTGCATGCAGAGGATACCCTTGTTAATGCCCATCACTGTAGCAGCAAATGTAGCACAGTGACTGGCCCAGCTCCCTGGGCAGTGTGGATTCCCAGCAGTGGCACTTTGCTGCCCAGCATGCTGCAGTCACTGTCAGACTGACACACGGTGGCCGTCCTCAGCCAGCTCCTCTCTCACTGCTGCACCAGGGTCCAGCTGCCTGAGCCTTCTTTCCCCACAGCTCTGGTGCTAAGACACTAATTAATGCCTTTCTGCACCAGATTATCAAGCTGCTACCTTTTCAGCATTCCAGTTTTCAGGCATCTGATGGAACTCTGCAGGGTTTTTTTCTATAATAGAAATCCAGGGTGTGTGCTATTCTTGCCATAACTGCAACATCTGGGGGACTTGGACCTGGTTTCATTGTGCATGTCCACAGGAATACTCTGTTCACTGCTCTGTTGCCTCAATATCAGATCTGGTGCATGGTTTACAAAGAACAGATGCTACAAGCGCATACTGATTTAGCACATCACACATTTGCAGATTTGCCCATTTCTTCATAACTGCTTTCTTCCACTTTCACCATGCTGCATCTATTTGCACTTTGAAATTTTAACCTGCCTAGTTTTTTCCACCTCCATAGGAGACAGAAGATAAGTGTCTCTCTGTCGTAAAGCAGAAACCAATAGCACCATGCCATTCCAGATGGATGCATGATGATGATCTTCAAGAATGTGTCAGACATCATGATTTAACAATCCCTCTCGGCTGGTAAATAAAGCACTCTCCTTTTGTTCCTTAGAGCTTTTCTCAGAGCCTAAAATTATTCCTGTTGTAATTCAAGGACCTGCTCATTATTTGTACACAGAGAGAGTGAGGTTTAATCCCTTCTTACCTTTCACTTGTCTGAAAACTGCAGTGCCATAGACCAAAATTATCTTTTTGTCTCTGGACAAATTTGGCATCAATTCCTGCAGCGTTTCTTTATAAGATATTTAGAAGTTCTCTGTAGCCTTTTCCTTTCTCAACAACACAATATTATAGGTTCTTCTTCAGCCCTTCATCTACTGTAAATCTCGGCCCCTCTGCACAAGTCCCATCAAGCAGATATCCCCTGCTTTCTGAGGAAAGTGAAACTAAAGAGGCTGAGCAGAACAGTTTATGGAATCACTTCCCTGTCAAAACAGCTGCACATGTATGGATTTTTGCAGCATATTTGGTGACCTCTCCTGACCCTGCTCTTAGCACAGCTCTGCTTAGACAGCTTGTACTCAGCATCCTCCAGGAGACACAGTTTCATTTTAAGGTACCAATAGTATGGGGTAGTCAAAGTACACATCTATAGACTGCAAAGACAGGTGGGTGTTCTCAGCAATATGCAGTACACTTTGTATACACACCAAAAAAGTCAATGATATTGAAGGGAAAAACAGAAAGCATTGAGATATTTTGCCTTAGAACAGAATATGTAGTAATAAACATTTTTTTTCTTTGGAAAATGCATGCTTTAAGTATGATTTCAGAAACAGCCTAAAGGGTAATGCAATTGCTGATATTAATTAGAGAGACTGAAATCTTCAGAGTCCCTGACTACAAGATGATTTCACCTGTGGAATGAAAATACAATTGCAACTTCTCTGCCAGTGTCTGTCATGGGCATCTAGACTTTTCTAAATGAAACCTCTATCACTTCCTCTCCACAATCAAAAGAGTGGGATGAAGCAACTTTGTCAAGAATGCATGAAGAAATTCACAGATGTGTTTAGAAGTGAACCAGACCTGAAATCCAGAGAATTCAGCTTTCTTATAAAATGCCAAATAATGAAGATCTTGGAAAAGAGCATGCACATACAGTCCTAACAGACATTAAGCATCTGGAAAAACCTAACTCTAGATAAGTTTGGCCAACAAGCATTTCTAGAAAATACAGCCTGGAAAAAACCATTTTTTACTTCTTATCTGACAGCACACTGAATCATAGTTTCCATTAAGTCTGATGAAAAACAATTTCTAAGAACATATCGTGTTATTGAAATCAACAATTTCTTAGTATTTTCACATGAAAACCCAGCTTAATGGAAAATTCACTGGTCGAGGAAAAAAAAAGAATCTTAAACTACTTCAAGATGGAAAGTTTTGTCCTTTGCAGGTCTTGGAAAAGGAAAAGTTTTCTTGAGCTTTAAGTCTGCACTTTTACAGTTGATACCCTTCTTAGCCTTTGAAATGGAGTGCACATGCAGCTTTCTCTGAAACTCCACAGCTTGCAGCTGCGTCTGATGGAAGTCCTGCTCCTCACTAAGCTCACATTCTGTTATGATTGAGCTCCCCAAACATCCAAGGTGGAACAGGACCTTTTCTACGAAGAGAACATGGAATATTATTACATTTGTGCTGTTTTGTCAGCGCTGTTCTGGTCAGCATGGGACCCAGTGGAAAGTGGGAGATTGACTGGCTCTTTGAACTTGACCTCAGAATATGTTAGCAATATAAGTTATTATGACATTCAAGGGCACATTCTGCTCCCTGCATACTGTGCCTGCCATGGCTGTGTCTGCCTGTCAGCTACTGGGGCAATTATTGGGGTCACTGCTGTTTGCAGAACATCATTTCCCCTTGTCTCTGGCAATGTCTGCATGTGTTTATTTCAATAAGAGTCATCAAGGATGAAAGTAAACAGCATTTTCTGTTTTATGTAGGGAAAACAGAGCCATTATGAGACTGTCATAAATCAGAGGATTTAGTAGCAAAGCAGCAGCTGGGGAAAAATGCATATACATAAACACACAAATATTCAATTCCAAATAAAAAAATAGGTGGTTCTCTCATGGGTAAGGAAATGCTGATTTGTATTGAACTGATCAGCAGGAGTTTCTATTGAATTGATCTGAATAGCAGTTTTGTGGAAATTGGAAATACTGAAAATGTCGAATTAAATGTTTTGAGGTGAGTTTACAAAAATATCTCAGGATAATTAAGCAAAATGCAACAATTATTTTTGCAGATCTTAACACATGCAGCTCAAGGGCATAAGGGAGAAACATTCTAAAGAGATTATTTTTCTGGCCAAAGAAAACAATGATCTTTATTTCTTCCTATTTTATAGGCACACAGTCAGGATGGATCTTGACAAATAAGCATCCCAAATGAATGTGGTCAAGTGTAGCAGAGCTAAGGAAATACAGCATGGTTTAAATGTATTGCACTAACTAGCACAGGCATTCTTTCCAATTTTGTTTTTCAGTCAACTGCAGAAGCTATGCTAAAAGCAAATGATGCCCAAGCCTGTCAGATGTCACCCAGAGGAGAGAAGAGCAAGAGGAAAATCACTAATGCCTGTAGCCTTTTGTTTAGTCAAACACTGAATTACCCAGAGATACATATCAGTGAGCCAGGCTTTGGCACTTTATCCTTTACATTCTCATATTGTGCTAGAAACAGCTGAAAATTAGGTAAAAGTTAAACCTCCCTGTGTACAGGGTTTCAGCTTTGCACTGATAGCAGTTATTAACTCCTGAGGCTACGCAGCATTTGCCAGAGTGATGCTGCCACTCCTCACTGCCAGAGATATTCAATACATGCTTCAGAAGGCAGCACCTGTTCTGCCCCATGGATACGCCATAAATGCTTTTATATTGAGGTTTCAAGATTTATAGCTGGGCTTGAAAATGCAATTCATTTCCTACTTAAAGCACAAGTATGTCTTCTTTCTTCAGACCTCCTCAGTGCAGCCCCTGATACTTTTTCTTCTGAGAGAAGAAAAAGGGAAAAAAAATTATGTAGATCAATTCAAACTTATCTGTTTGATCAACTAAAAAATTATTTTATTGATATTTGATTTATATGAAAATGATTTATAATGCTATTTTTAACCACATTGATTATTAAATATTTCTGTGATTATTGATGTTTATTTCTGCAACATAAACTAGTTCTTTCATACCAAAGCCTAGATACTTCTAGATAGTTACTTAGAAATTTCTATACAAACTCTCTACTTTTAGTCTTCTTTTTTTCTGGATGTATTTAAGATTATGGTCTATTTGAAAGGCTGCTAGGAGGAAGAAGAGCGTAATGACAAAATGAGGAAGTGTTTTCACACACCAAGCATGTTCAAAGTTTAAACTAATCAGTGTTTTCCCAACAGGGATACATCAGGCTGCCCATATTAGGTTACCCTGGATGTGCCAAGTTCACACTCATTGCATTTCAAAATAATAATTTTAAAGAAGTATCCTCTTCATAGACACATTGTTAATGATTCATGAATATCCACTGGGTTGCTTTACAGCTCACGTTTTTTTATGCATCTACAGGCAGTGGTTAAGTTCAGATAATAGACAATATGCTGAGGCATAGAGCGCCTGGCACTGAGCAGCTACTGTTCAAAATTGGTCACAAAACTCTACCAGACATAAAATATTCAGAATTGTTTTATGTCTTTTATTATTCTGTCATTTCAACTTGAAAATAGTCTCCAAAAGCATTTCCAAAACCCACATGAAAAAGTAAAGTGCTGTAAAAACATCTGATAAGCTGAAGGTCAATTGTGCTCATCACCTCCTGCCCAGAATTTTACTGTTGTGTACTCAGTTTACCCTGCATGCTGAAAAGTGACAGTTTTGGAAGGTGCTGCAATGAGAAAAAATTCAGACAGCAAACACAAATCAATAAAATTGAAGAGCTGTAAGATGAGAATCTTAAGGATATTCCTGAAAACAGTCGGGAATTTCTGCTCTCCATTTCACTACAAGCACATACAACACACTGAAAGATAGACGTGTCTGACCAACAAGGTCTAGTTGAAGACAAGTTTATAACCATGAGAGGAATAGTTCCCATAAGTCAGTCTAAGGGATTTATGTACTTGAAAATACAACCATGGCAAAGATTCATTACTTCTAATTTACACCAAGTAGTACTTTAGGAACAAAACAGTGCAGCCAATTTCAGCCACCTGAAGGCAAAACAAGAGAAACATCACTTTGACCCTGGTTATTAATATGGTTCAGTCATTTTCAAAATCTGTGTCTTCTGGACTCCAGGACAGGTAGTCCAAGAAGGACCATGACTTGGAAGAACAAGTCCACAAAGTCTGCAAAAACACCATATATTTGGAAATGTAGCTTCAGTGATAACGCAGTTTGGGGCTGGCTCTTGGGCACCCGTCCTGCACACACCTGTAGGTACACAACTGGTCCTGTTTCCAGCTGTGCAGCTACATCTCATTACTGTGTGCAGAAAACAAGCAAATGCAGATATGAATATATGAGCTGGGCTGAGTCCTGACTATTGAAACCCATCTCCATACCCATGTTCATCATCACAGTCATTATCAATGTAGTAAACATGTCACATTAACTTTGCATACATTTGCATTAGTTAAGAGGTTTCAGTACCTAGATGAAATTTAAATTACTGCCCATCTTCCTTCTACTTCAGTAAATTCAAAAGCACCTGCCTGCCTTTTTCTGGAGAGGAGGAATATAAAAACTGCATTCAGCTGTTCTAATAGGCAACAAGTGGTAGCAAATTTATAACCAAGAATAGCTTGGGCTACACATTTCCATTAGCACTGAGAATATGCTGCCATCTGAGGTTCTGTTCAATATTTTCTTCACTAAGCTATAGTCACTGCAGCCTTAGACAGATAATTATTATTTTCAAAATTTATCCTATTTAAGCCCTAAATATCAAAATATGTAGACATGATGTCATAAACCAAGAAGCTTCCCCAAATACATTTGTTTTTCCATATACACAATATGGACTTCATTAAAATTTTTAAGACATCAAAATCCAAGCATTCTAAAGGTAGTTCTTACTTTCAGAAACCTTGCTAAACTTTTCCAGTGAGGATACTCTTAATAACACAATGATTTGAAAACTCTCTCAGCAGAACACTTAGTTTTTTTATTAAACAAGTCCATGAGATCTTGAAATTTATATTTATATATGTGTGTTCATAATACACATATAAGATAGAAATTACAGTAATAAATAATTATATCGTTTATGGTTTTATATATAAATTAAATAATTATAAAATACTGCACCATCTTAGCAATGCTTTGCTTCATAATATGCGAAGACTCAAAAATTCACCGAGGAGATCAGAAAAGAATTTAGACATTCCTTGGGTGACCTAAGCTAGTAGCAGTCATATGTCACCTTTGCAGCCTTGGGTCATTCTGTCAGTACCTCAGAATGGTTTAAAGTGGTTTTGGATGTGTCTCAGTTGGAATCATGCTTCACATTCCCCTGCCACACTTATTCCTTCAGCAGCCATTCAGATGGCTGTGTGCAAAACTGACACTTAAAGCAGGTAATAAAAAGGTTGGAGAATTGATGAGAATCTGCCTCTGTTCATTGGGCATGATTGCTTGTGCTGATGGAGAGGAAGTAAGAAGAAAATACACTTTTGGAAACCTTTGAAAGTTTTTAAGGATGGCAGTGAAGCCATTCTCCCTGCGTTAAAAACTTGCCTTTCCTTGAGAGACTCTTTAGCCAAGTATAATTCCACTTCCCTTGCTTTAGTACCAACAGTAAATCCAATATTATGCATTGTTAACACAGCAATTACACTTTCCACTTCACAAGGCAGCCTGTCATCATCTGGAGCCCCGTGCCATCTGCAGGGCCAGCTGACAGCAGGGTCACCTGGGCCCAGCAAGGTCACCTGGGAGCGGCGGGACCGCGCCCCAACCGCGCGGCTCACGCGCCGCACCGAGAAACCAACAACAGATCCTGCCAAGCCACTCTTAGTGCCTTGCATTGAAAACTAATTTTGTCAATTAAAATAGAACGATGAATGCTCATTCATTTAAAACAAGAAATGAATTATTCATGCTTCGAACATTCCTTTTTCCAGTATCTTCTCATCTCGAATGGTTAGAAGCAGCCTCAACTCCCAAGTGAAACATGGCCTTGTATGGAGTTATCCTTTTGGTATTCCTCATGAAAAATAAGATTTTTGAAATTACCTGCATGATTTAGGAACAGAAACCACATCTGCAATTGAAATAGGCACACAGAGCCTGGAACAGTTATATACTCTGGGTTATTATGTTCCTTGTCAAAAACAGTTCTGGGAAAGAATAGTGCATCAAAAAAGTTATGCCCTACCTTGAATCCCTCCCCAACTTGGTAATTTTCATGTCAATAACCAAAAATTAATGTACTGAGAAATTTTGAATCCTGCTGTAAGACATTTTGACATTTCTGTATTTTTTAATAACTGCAAGAAAAATTATCATCATAGCTACTTCCCAGTAGGATAAATCAATTAGTAACTAAAAATACAAAATCAGATTCAGAATTTATCAACTGATGCCTCTGTGGAACCCACACACTCTGCAGCATCAGCTGTTATTATGCATGTTCTGATAAAGCTACTAGATTTCTCTGCATATGCTTCAGCTGACAACATAGCTTCTTTTTTATGTCCTCCTATACAAGTTCTGCATAGGACTAAAAAAAAAAATTACACCGTGAATAGCTTTTAGCTGGCAAGTTCTCTGATGTGTGAAGAAAACATTGTTCAACCTTAGTTTGCTCCTAGTTCACAACAAAATTTATATTTCAGATTTTTTAAAAATGATGCTATGACTGTATCTCATCAGAGCAAGCCAAGAAATCTGTTATGACACTCTTGGGCAATGCCACTGGAGATTTATGCTTTATCTAAAAGCCATTACAGCATAGGAACAATCACCTTCTTAAACACTGAAGACTGAATACTGTAAAAAATTCATCTTGGAGCCACCAAAATGACTTAGAAATTGCAAAGGTATAGGAGCAGTTATGGTTTGAACTATCTGTACTGTAGAAGTACTGTTTGTACTTATAAAATAGTTGTGCGCAATGATTCTTTGTCCCAGACTTCTTCCAACTGATTAACATCAGTAAAACTACTCTTACTTTTCAAGCTTTACCACAGACTAATTATTTTATTCATCCCAGTTAGTTCTGGGCTCTTCTAAAAGCCTGCAAAACTTCTCAATTCTGACTGTGCAGCTTCAACAAATACCAGGAGATATCACTACAAATTAAGTGTTCGTAAAAGCAGTATTTCAGAACCAGGAAGGTTGGAATTACATTACAGAGAGTTCTATACTGGGACAGGAATAGTACAATATTAAATGGAGGGTAATATAAAGGAAATGGCAGAGGCTTGCTTAGTAAAAATAAACCACCAAGAAGCCAAGCTATGGTAATAACAGTTCTGTCTGCATACTTGCAGCTTCATTAGGAGTTCTGGGAGCATGGCAATATTGCTCATGATGTAGTGTTTCCCCTAGGGAGCAGAAATTCAAGATTGGAGCATCATTTCTCTCCCAGGGTCATTCACACGCGCAGATAGCTCTCTTGGCTGAAGGGATAGCTGTTGCTGCAGAACTCACAGCAGCAGTTTCACGTAAGGATGCCTGCTGACCTCTTGCACTCCCCTCTGAGTCTCAATGAGATGTCCTAAGAACAACTTTTTCAGCCCTGAGCTCTAAGACCCCAAGGCCAAGCGAGAGATGAAACCTGTATCTCTTATACACAATAGCCCTGCAAAACAGAGCTTGTACTGTTTTCAAGGCAGAATATTTCAACCTTTACAAAGCTGTGTGAATAAAGTTTCTGCAAAATGCCTTAATTTCTTAGCATATGGGTTTCCTTTCCCAGCACAATACTGTGATTCAAGTTCCTTAAAAACCCAACAAAAAAGCACCACCGCCCAAAAAATCCAAACAAACAAACCCACATTGCATAAAAGCAATGAGCTGTGTCAGGGGAGCTTTGGATTAGATGCTATAGCAAATTTCTATTTCCAGAGGGTGGTTGGACACCAGAACAGGGTCCACAGGGAAGAGCAGCACCAAGTCTGCCAGAGCTGAAGGAGCTTTTGGATGGCACTCAGGTGTATGGTGTGATTCTGGGGGCTGTCCTGCACACGGCCAGGAGCTGGACTTCTGTGATCTTTGCTGCTCCTTCCAACTCAGGATTGGATTCATCTCACCACCAGTCCCAATTTGCAGTCTGCCTTCTATCATATACTCAAATAATAACTTTTATAACCTGCTGGGAGCGAGCTGATGGCTGCAGAACACTCTGCCTGACACATCCGTGGCTGAGTGCTCCTGAGACAGCCTTACGGAACTGCAGGCTCCTCTGCTCCAAGCCCACAAAGCTCACAAGTACACCAAGAGCTCATTTTAAGAGCAAGAAGTTTTCATTTAAGCAGTTATTATCCCAGAAACCTTTCTGCTCAATGACTCCCTTGCGTACTGGAGGTGCTAGCTGAAACTTTTTAACCTGAAGATTTCACTCCAAGAAAAATTGTTCAATCTATGATGCAGGGGGAAACGGACCACTGTAATGGATGAATATGTGGTGATTATTCTTTGCTCTTTTTTTTATTAAGGGGTTTATAGAAGTGTGAGATGGATACTTTAGAAAGTGGGGAATGTAAAGGTGATCTAATGGTGTTGCCAAATACCAATCTCTTGATTGCAGCCTTACTCTGTGTAAGAGTCTCAACCACAAGGCAATGTTCAGAAAACACCCAGTTACAGTGTGATTGGAAAGAAACAGTGAGTAAAATTTAGAGACCTCAGTCTTCCAATATATTCTCTAATATTGACATTTTCCATAGTATTTGTTCCACCAGCATAAGGCTTACTTTCCCAATAAATAGCTGTTGTGTTCCTAATCTTTCTCTGGCACCATATTCAGACAAGCAAGAGTGGTCAGTTGTCATAAACAGAGAGGACTGTGGTCTTTGGCAGCAAGTAATCACTATATTAAACATTTGCTCAATATTCAAATCAAGAATAAGGTATATAACAAGGCAAGTGTCAATGAAGCATGAAACACCAATTAAGTTCTAAAAAAATTCCTTAGAAGTCATTAATATCTGGCCTCTTACTGTGTATCTGAAAAATCTAAATTGCTCATTAACCTTGACTGGTCTGGACAGAGATAGATTAAGAATATCCATATAAGTTAGGTTTGGTCAATTTTTGTCACTGACAACTGTGGTGAGGAGAGGTTACTGAGGAGATTTAGAAAGAAGTGAGGAGATACTCTGAAAGAAACAGGAAGCTATTAGATCTTTTCATAGATTACCTTTTACATTGTAAATAAAGTCTTTCCAATGCAGAGTACCACAGGAAAATCACATTACTGCCAGGTCCACAAATTCCATTAATTAAGACAGCCATTACTTTACATTAGTAGTCCTTTTTCAGAGAAATAAGCACGTGGATAATGGATGAGAACAGCCTTAAATTACACTGAAGATTTTTTTATAGAGCTGCGATTTGCAATAGTAATTAAATTTTAAAGAAAAACACGCTACATTTTACAACAACTAGATGGCACTGTCCAAATAAACTGCTCTGTTCATGCTCATTTATCTGCTCATTAGACCAAGTTTTCTGTTTAAGCAATTAGTTATATTTAGAATAACAATTGCCAGTCTTCACAAGAAGAATTTAAAATAGGGTTTGCTTTTTGTAAAAAGAGATCCTTTGCTCAAACAAAGCCTCAAACAAATTTTCTCTAATTTCAAGTATTGACAGAAATCCCAGCCTGACAGAACTCAATGGCAAAATTCCCAGGTGACTCAGGAAAATGTGAGGTTTGACTCATGATGCCAGCATTCATTAGTGGGATTATATAAGTTTCCTCAAACTCTGGCTTCTTTTAGTGCCTCTACTCACCATACTAACACAAATAAATAGTTATAATATGCAAAGCAAGGAGATTATTGATATTGCCCACAGCATAGGGGAGTCTGATCGTGTTCTCCTTCCAGCAGAAGTAGGCAAGGGTTTCAGGCACTTCACTGGCAGTGATTCCCAGCATCATGGGAACTGATTGTTAGTGAGAGAGAAGACAACACAAGGAATGGACCACCAGAGTCACTGTTCAAAAGCCTCCAAGCAGTGATCTGTACAATTGGATGGAATAAAGAAAAGCTGGTGCTTCTGAAAGGGCTGAAGTTAGCTCATGTTAGAGGTACTTTTGAAGAAGGATTTTCTATTATTTTTCATGCTTTGCTTCTGTTTTATATACACATGCACTTATGCATCATTTCAATTATTGCCTAGTGAGTAACACAGCTGATATAAAGGAGAGCATTTGGTGCCTACACACAGGATTTAGGAGCGCATTCAAGAGTAGATGGTGCTCCTCAGAGGCTGGCTGGCTTCTGTAGTGCCCATCCTGTTAAACTGGCAACTTATACCCTTTATTAGCTTCCAGCTTATGAGCTTCAAACCACAAAATGCACATGTGATAACTTGTCCTGTGTATTACAACAACATGCTAGAAAAGGTAAACTCCAGTTTAAATATTAAAAAAAAAGTCAGCACAAAGCCTACACAGGTAAATAAGGCCTTGATCCAGTATGTGTTGCTTGCTTAACTTTATCTGCTGCCTCAAGGCTCTGCAGAGGTGCACAAAGCAGGTTCCCAGAACAAGAGACCAACAAATGGGCTTTGTTGACAGCCCTGACTCTCAGGCACGGGCACAAACCCCTGCAGCAACCCATTGCACACAGCCCCTACCCTTGCAGGAGAATATGGGGACAAAGTGCCCCTAAATTCAGTGAGATAAAGCAAGCAGGGAAAAAACACACAAGGCGTTATACTGGCACTGTTGTAATTGTATGATAAATTCATTTGCTCCACAGACAAATATTTTGAAGTAATTTTGAAGTGGGCAGTGGTCAATTTTGAGCAGGCAGCTCTTGCTCACCATAATCCTGCACAGATCACTGCCAGTGGCAAGCCCCAAACACATGGGGCTGCTTTTTCCACAGAGGACAGCAGGAACAGTGCTATCCCCAGGTACAGGGAGGTCCATTGAATGAGGCAGTCATGCATTATTGATAGAGGTGCAAGCTCAGTTCCTTCCTGCATTTGGCTGGATTTTGTCCCACACCTTGCTTATCCTAGCAAACCCTGAGCGCGGGAATGCAGTGAGGTGTCCTGGCAGAATACTGTTTCAGTATCAATGCTTTGCCTTTATGCTTGCTTACCTTCTCCAAACACACACAATATAGTTTAATGAGAAATGTTTCTCCTGTACACAAGCCAAGGTCTATAGAGAAAGAATGAAATAAGTAATAAAACTACTGGAGCAGAGAATAAAGGCTCTGTGTCCTAGCAGAAGAGCACATCCTTGCCGGCAGGCTGGAAAACTATTCTTTTCTTCTTCCATCCAATTGCATATTTAATTTTTTTGGTACAAGATAGGACAGGTCTAACAGGAAGGTAGGGCATCCTCCCGGGCAGTGGAAGAACACGATTTCAAATCTCCCACTTGTCAGGTAGTCACCTTCACTACCAGATTATTATAAAACAGAGCAGCCCGTTCATCCTGCATAACAAACACAGATTTTAGTTGTCTTTTCTTGCAAATGCAGCAACATAAACTGTCCCACATCCTATAAAACATGTTTTTCTCACCAGCTCGGGACACGTGTAGATTGATTAAAATCTATTTTGAGTGACTGCCTTTGATTCCTTTTTCTTCACCCCACAACAGACCTAGGGGTGCTGATAGGATTGGAAAAGAAATGAATTTATTCCCATAGACACGCTCACAGGACCTGCAGAGATTTCCCAGCTGGGTCTGCTGAGGTCTCACAGGAGTGCTGTGAGCCAAGGACTCCAAGCACAGTGAATACAATTTTATGTGAAAGAACAGGCACAAGCCTGTGAGCTAAAAAGTTCTGTCCCCAGAGAGGCTGCACAAAGGCTCACAGAAACTCTTGCCCTCTACCAGACAAAACACATCACACTGCTTTGGTTCACTAATCCTTTTACAAACCACAAGCTTTCAAATGCAAACAGTGAATGTTTCAGGGGAACTTTGCTAGAAGTATCCATAAACCGAATACTTCAAAATATTATGCAGATTGCAAATTACTTGCATTTTGATTGACTAATCAGCTTCTTGAAAAAGAGCCCTCTATATGCCATGATTACTGTCTTGATTGGAATTCAGCTTTGCCAACCTCCCCTATTTTAGCAAATCCATACATTTATCTTCATTAACAAAGATACTGGAGCTTTTGCTTTTGTCGTGATTGCTATGATTTTTCTTCCTTTAAACTCAGTTTAAAAAAACCCCAAATGTTGTCCAAGATCAGTAAAACTTTTATGTGATTGTGTTTAAAAGGAAACATGGCCATATTGAGACTGACAACTCCTGCAACACATTCACAGTTTGGAAAGCATCTGAAAGATTTTATTTAAGAAGAGTAAATTTTCACTCCATGCTTGCTTCTGCTCACAGCCTGATTCTGAAGCTCAGCTGAGGCTCTTTGGCTCAGCTCTTCTCAGAAGGAAGAGTGTTAATCTAGAAGAACTGTTAGTTTTCAAATTACTTTCTCTCCTTCTTGAAAAGCAGGCAAAGCTAACAAGACAGAAATTTCAGGGTTCCCCCCTGCTTCCTTTTCTGTGGGAAATACTGAAAAACACAGGCAAATATATAAAAAATATGGATCAGTATGAAAAATAGATACACACTCAGATCAATTCTCCCTGTGTCACCTGTTTAAAGTCACATTATAAATGCTTCATTTTCTGCACCACAGCCACACCACACTTGAGGTAGAAAGATAAAAGTTAGAAAGATATATCCTAGGAGACAATTCAAAAGGGAAAAATATACATGTAAGGAAAGACCAATTGAGGAAAAACTGGGAAAAATAGAAAAATGGTAAATTCTAAGCAATTTGAAATATTACACATGATATTGAAGATATTATTCACAGAATTAAAATTACATTTTTTTGTTTCAAAAGAGCTTTTGAAAACCATCTCAACCATCTGTTGTCATTATGTGATCACTTAAGCTGTAAAAAACACTTCTAGAATAGTTTTGCTACATGGAAGTTAAATTCTAGATAGTATTTTAATTTTGACAGAATATCTGGATTCTAACAGCAATGAAGATGGCACTGAACTCATTTGTGTTTGGGGGTTTTGTTTGTTTCCTCTGCTTTTAGTTTCACTATTAACATTTAAGTCTTTTCCCTTCCAAAAACTGAGGCAAGTTTTCATAACATTTGCACAACAGGTCTGCAAAAGACCACGGCAAATTAAGTACAAAAAGCCTTTTTGGATGACACCAATAATGACGTGGAACAAAGCAGCCAAGAAGGCAAACAGAGCACTGATTGTGGAAGTGTAACTTGTGCGAACAAAATTACAGACTTGTATTTATTAACACTTGTCTACCCTTGGAATCTTATCAGAACAGTTATCCCAGAATAACAGCTTTGATTGAAACCAAAATGACTGCTCCAGAATAATTACCAAGAAGGTTTATTCAGCATTGGAAATAGTTTAGCATGATAAAGGAGATACACTTTTAAAATTTATTTTCTTTTTAATTCAATGAGTGTGTTCACACATCTCCCAGTCCATGACCCCCATTCTATCACAGCCTAATTCTGCCCTAAAATGCACCATGGTCAGTGGTGGGGATCATTGCAGCCAAGGAGGTAAGAGCAACCCACCTTCTGGACCCTAACAATTTATGGCAGAATCTCCAGACAAAACCAGGGGATGGACCAAGCAAGCAAGTGTTCCACAGTAAATCAATCTGGGCCCTGAAAATGCAGGTGAAGAGAAAAGAGTAGAAGAAATTTGGGGTTCATCTGCCTAGGCTGGAAACCTTGACTTGTCATCATAGAGTCAAAGAAAGCACATTGAAATGGCCCTTGGGGAATGTCACCTGTGTGAGGAGTCATTAGCTCTGTCACTACTTGTCTGCTCCCAGAAAAGGGTCCAGACACTCATCTGGGATTCCATAATTGATGTTAGAAATAGCAGGAGGAGGAAGGCAAAATTTCATCCACAAATATCCAGAATATCCATTAATAATTTAGAATTTCAAAAATATTTAAGCAGAAATATAAGCCTACTTAATAGATTTACAGAGCCAGCAGGGCTTCTCTCGTGTCCTCACTGAGGTCTTGACCTACTTTGAATACAAATATTCATGTCCCAGTCCAGTGGCCATAGGCAGGCAGGTTATTTCAGGCTTCAGGGCCAGGCTGAATTTGTCTGGGGCACTGGTGAAAGCCAGCTGGCAATGTCCCTTGCCTATTGTCATGCTTCCCTTTGCAGCTCCCCTTCACAGAGGGGCATAAAAAAAAAAAAGAAACAGAGGCACACTCATAGTCTAGTCAAGTATCTTGCCTTTGCTTCTCTCCAAAGCAGTGAATTACAAAAAATTGAGATCAGTGTGACTTGAACAGACCAACACTCACTCAGCAAACAGTACCCTGAGTAACTGGGGCCACTGTTGCTTAAAGCAGAAAGAAACACAGGCAAAGTGTACATAAATGCTTGAGCACCTCTCTGATTTTGTGTGCCCATTTGTTTTGTTCACACCTAAGGCTGCTCTTGCTCTTATGAAATTTTCTCCACGTTGAACCTACACATTTTAGAGCTGCAGCCTTGGAGAGGTGTGAAGCACTGTGCAGTCGGGGTAGAAAAACAAACAAATCTCCCAGCAACAAAAGTAGAAATAATCTGCACTTATGTCAGGCCAAAGTTCAAAACAGAAGAGCAGCAAGAGATACTTTATTTTTGCAGACTCAACAGAAGTATTTGAACAGTACCATAGAAAATACATTCTCAGAAAAGTAAAAAGAACATTAGAAATCTAAAAAGCTCATAAGAAAACATTTATCTGATAAAGCAAAGCTATGAAAAGTAGTTTAAAAATTTAGAACTGAGAGACAAGTGAAAGTATTTTGGAAGAGTGGAGTATTTTATTTAGAGGGAAAGGGCATGATTTGGGTCAGAACAGTAAAAATATACATTTTATCCCATTTTTCCCCTCTCACATCCACTTAACCACATTGTCTTTGTAGTTCTCTTTAAAGGTAAACTTCTATTCAAATCCAACTACATTTTTGCTGCCTCTTAGTGTTATTTTTCATTTCTACTCCAAGAGTGGCAAGGCATCAACCACAAACAGAACTCCATTGTGCAAGGCATCACAGACAGAGCAGCAGGTAATATTTAAGTGCTTCCAGAACGAGTATTTGGGAGGAATAGGGTGCAAAGAAAGGAGCTCAGAGCAACAAATACAATGAAAAATGACATTTGCAAGACTGGAGTTTGCTAGGGGCTAGATGTGGCTGAGGTACAATAGTCATGGGAAATGAATACAACTGAGTGGAAATGGGGAGCCAGGGAAGCACAAAGTGAATCCAAGGTGAGATGTTCAACTCCTGGCAGTTCTTCAGCTCATAAACATACAGGCTGTAAAACTGCAAATAGTGGCTATAAAACTTGATTGCATACAGAAGCTAAATCTCAGCTGATCCAGAGTTCACATTAATCTCATCTCACTCCACATCTATGCGAGCCCACCTCTGCTGAGCTGCCACTGAGAGTCCACTGATGTGTTTATTCACAGCATCTGTGGCTGCTTGGTAAATTTGATCAAACAAGGAATCTTTGAGAATCTGTTTAAACAGCAATCTAGCAATTATTTTGGCTAGAGCTTGCACAGATTTTTCCCTTATGAAGATTGTTTTGTTATCTGAAGTGAACTGCTGGCCTCTCAGTGTTGCAGCTGTAGAACTGTAAACAGGTTATAGCCTATAGTACTAAACCGAGACAAAGAATCATTTGTGCCTAAATTCTGAAACCCTAAACATTGTTTTGCTGTCTTCGCTGAGAAAGATACAAAATAAAATAGAGAATGAAAATTAAAAACCCCACACACGCACAAGAGCTAGAGAATGGAAATGGTGATTAAAGTATTTTCTATGCCAATTTTAAAGCTTGAATGAGAATGGTAAAAAATTCTTCCTGCAATCAACCTGCTATTCTACAGCTCCCGGTGGAGGGACTGGAATAATCCAACTAGTTTCACATCTGTGAGCAAGACCTGCTTGCCTGCATTAGGCTTTCCTCTGAAATAACAGTTATCAGACAAGTCAGGAAAAAGTCATCCAAGGACATAAGTTTTGCTCTGCCTACATGGTACATAAATTATTCTGTTTGGTGCTTCCTATTTCAGAGGAATGCCATCTACATGAAGTTACCGTCCACCTTTAAAGGAGGGAAGTTTTGTAACTTATCAGGGTTAACTGCTCTTCACACACATGCACAAAAAAGAGAAAGAGGAAAAGGCCAGATCATTCTCATGCAGAACACACTAAAGCTGGAATATAATTCAAGGAAGCAAAAGAGAAAGCTAAGCAACAAGCTACTTTTGAACCAAATAAATAATTTGAAAGACCAGATTTGGAACAGCTAACTCCGAAGCTTGTTTCTCTTTTTTTTAACAAACTAGACTCGCCCAGGTTTACCTTACTAAGGTGCACAAACTCAGCTGAAGCCTTCAGAGTTACTATTTTTCTGTTTGTTTTGGTACTGGGTTGTTTTGTTTGGTTGTTCAGGTTTCATTGCTGCTGTTGTTTTTACATATGCTTTATTTGTGTATCATTAAAATGCCAAAGATATATATCCAGGTTAAAAACTGGTAAGTCTACAACTATGAAAAGTCAATTTCTTCACAATCAAAAGCGTGAACAAATGGTGTTCCAAATGCCTCAGCTGAATCTGACTTAATCAAAAAACTCACTCAGTAATAGCCCTATGTAATAGAGTTTGAGATTATCAATTAATTTCACCCTGGGACTCAGTAGAAAACTTGAACCAGAAAAGGAAGAATAATTTTCCAGTGAGTTGTGTAGAATAGTGCATATCGTGACCAGACAGCCAGGCATGAGCGCAACAGATATTTGCTATTACAATCCCATCTCCTCAGAGACAATCCCAATAGAGCAGAAAATAACTTATTCTAAATGAATCTTATTTAGGCAACACAGGTTAACTTTAACTACTAATTAATCCCCCAAGAACCTTCCTTCTTCTGCTCCATGAATTGATAATCCATCATCATTTAGGATTTTTCACTTGAACAAATGAAAGCCTTATCATAAACCAGGGTGAAATACTTCATGTCAGATTTTCCAGGACTGCATGACTGAAAGTGTTGATTATGAAGTTAAAACTTCTCATTCTATTTTTCAGTTTTGTAATATTTTTTGAGGTTTTTTGATGATTTTATGAAAGTTTAAAGTCAGCCATTTTACAGTTTGTCATACTCTTGCCTTGCCACAGAACAATTACTTAGATAGTGTTTAAAAGTTGATAATATTCTTAAATTATAATATATAATAATTATGATATAATAAATTCAAATTAATTGTTTTGTTTGTTTTTTAAACAGTATGACTACTGATTATATCAATTTTTAGATGCTCTGGTGTTCAACCCAAAGCTTTCCTTAACATCCTTTTGTCTTGCTGAACATCTGCTATTACTTTTTATATATTCATTTTGCAAATTGCAAAGCCTTATATACATGGGCAGCTTTTGTCCTCAAACAGAGGAAAAGCAAAGGCCACATCCAGCCCCACAGTCTTTTCATTTACATCAAGAAGCACAATTGTAAACTGCTTTTTTGTTAAATAAAAACAAAGTGAAGCAAAATAAAATCACCACATGAAAACACACACACTGACCAGAAAAGCCAACAAAATCATTCCAAAACTGACTGTAAAAGTCCACCCAGGACAAACACATGATTAGTTTTCACATTCAAAGGTATAAAATACACCTCTACATGGAACTAAGATTTCTGTTCATCAGTGAATCAGGTCCCAGAAAAATTGCTCTATAGGTTATAATCCCCCTTATTTTTCTTTTCTTCAAATTCTTTATACAGATTTGACTCATTTTCCCAACGCATTTCCAAAGAACTTTCTCCTGCATTGTTGGAAGGGATATAATTGTGAAACCATTTGTCCAGCTCAGCTGTGTGCAAATCTATTGTATTTCATTTCATTTTCAGCAACAGAAACATTCTGTGTTTGTCTTCATGCCTCCAGATAAGAGGCTTGGAAGTGTTTGGCAAAGAGTATTTGTCAAGAAGATGACAAGCATAGCATGACCTTTTTCCACCTCTCAACTCTTGAGCATTAAGCTTTCATCTGATATCACAGATAATGAAAATCTTAAGTGTATTTCCCATTTACTTCCAAAGGAAAAACTTCATTTGCTCAAACATTCTGAGCCATCAAGTTTAACTAATCAGAGGGTATATCCTGACACTTTCCAGGTGTCTGTGGTAACCTGACACTAGGATACCTGAGGGAAATGTGACATAATATTTCTGCACAAATTGTTTGAAAATTCAGAGTTAAAGACAAAAGAGATACCTATGTAGCTTTGAAAATTATTTCAGTGGGCAATAGGTTACAATTTTCTATATTCATAAGTTTTCCCTTACAGCATTGAGAGCCTGCTCTCCAACAGCCATAGGTTCCACTGTGAAGGGAGGTAAGAAGAGACCCAGAGGTGACTTTACTGCTGCCATCCATGGTAGCACACACACTTATTCACTGCCCAGAGACCTCAGAACTACTGACCCCTCACCTGTAGACTATAAGGCCCCTCACCTGTAGACTACAGACACCAGCCCACACTGACAGCAGGTCCAGTTTCTACACCCCATGGAATACAGATGGCATCACACTCTGTTCCTGAATGACTGATGGAAAAGAAAGCCAACAGTAAAAAAGCTAAACCAAAAAATTCACCACAAAATCCTCACACAACCACAAGCCAAGCACAAAGATGTACTTTCTCCTTTGTTCTTAAAAGAGAAGTTCATTGTAGGCAACCTACAACAGCAGTCACAACCTTCTCAATATGTTTTCATGAACAATAACTTCAGAGACTTTTGATCTCTTGTTATATTGTTCACAGAGGACAAAGGCAGAAAGATTTAAAGCAAGGCTTAAACTTTCAGGTTTTAACACTCACTCTGAGTAGGTTCTCTTGGAAAGGTCATGTTATTGTGCTCTTAATACAGCCAACCAAAATCAGGAAATTAGAGCAGAAATAATTTTAATTTCACTCCCTCCTGAAAAGGTGTATTTTCAGGCCTACTTTAAATATAAATGCTGAAAAAGTGAAACTAGTAGGTCTTTGACATTCTTTTGTGCTTTCAGCTATTGTTTCCAAGGAAACATAAAGCTAACTGTCCAGATAAATAATATCTCACACAGAACTACCAAAATACAACAAGGGAGAGTGAGCAATGGCAAAAAATAAAAGCACCTTGTTTCATAGAATCACAGAATATTCTGGGTAGGAGACAAGCCTCACCAAGAGACAAAGGGAGGAGAACAGGAGGAGAGAGGTGGAAGAACAGATGACAGAACCCAACAACTGAGAAGGCAGACAATGACATAATGGGAAAAATAGGGCTGGCACAGAGGTGAAACAATAAGACTGATCCCAAATGGCAATTGTATGACCATTTCCACCTTACAGGAGCTCCACAAATTTGCTGAAGGCAGGCAGGAGAATATTAACAGATCCTCTATTTTAAGATGGAATAGTGAGACAACCAATACTGCCTGTTGCATATGGAGCGCCATTGGTTGAATGTTTTCTTTCTCATGTTTAACTTTCCCATTCATCATGTGAATTTTTACAAAATAATCTCTGTAACTAGAAAACTTAATAAAAGCTCAGCCCCAATATCTGTGTCGTGTGCTTGGGAAAAAGGGTCAATTTTCCCCACAACAGAGACATTACTTCCCTGAACTCAAGCAGCACAGAGAGGTACACCATTCCCTTTAATTCCTCAGGAGAATCAGAGAGTTAGAGGTTTGACCACTACACCAGAAAGCCTTTTCCCTGTTACTATTAGCATTCTGGTTCATACCTATTTACATTACAATTCTACCAGACAGAGCCAGCTGGCTCTGGACTTGTCTACAGCAGAAAAAAAATCCTGTAGTAGCTTCCTATTATCTCAGTGTGATTGCTCACGGAAGTTTTGGCCCCATTACTTTACTCATCTTTGATAGTATGCTTCTACCTAATTATTTTGCACTCATTTTCCCATTTTCATGGATGTGGTCTGTTTGTCCTTGAAGTGATAGATCTGTACCAAAGAGTTAAATCTCACTGCCAGCATTTAAGACTTAAAATAATGAGATGTGTAGGAGGCAGCTAAAAAAAAGGGAGTCTGGAACAGCAATATGACAAATGCTTTAGAACATCTTAGTGCAATTGATACCTAAAAATTATTAAAAACAGGTAACAGAACAACTCATTTTCATTTCTACTTTTTATGGGTACATACAAAAATGGGAGGTTTTGGGTTATGATTTTATGACTTGAGTCACAGAGCCCCTCTAATAACTGCTTCAGAACAAGCTGAAAGAACAAAATAAATGAGTATCCACATATAATGGTAATTATGCAAGTTGGCTCTTTGTGCTATTATCTCCTACACAAAGATGAAGCAGAGGTGGTGGAAATTTCTGCTAAGGTTAAGACTGGAAAACATTGACGAAGTGGCAAAACGTTGAAATTTCTGCATGCTGAGTGCCACATCTTGGTGCCAACAACGTCGCATCCCCACAGTCTCTTGACAGGGCATTGGCAGACCAGGAGCAGCGTGTCCCATTCAAGTGGGGCAATGTGGTGGATCAAATTACTCTGAGGTAAAAGAGCTTTGAAAACTATATTTTTAAGCTATTTTCCCCCACCGTTCCTTTCTTTCTCAGAGAAGTTGAAAACAAAGCTCAGCAAGAAATGTGCAAACCTACCAGCCTGCTGGAAATGGCCACAAAGCCCCAGGCTGAGTCAGAACTGTGGTTGCAGTGTTACTTTTCCAGCTTGTGGGTCTTGCAGAGTAAAGTAAACAGCAATAATTTTATTGGCATGACAAAGGCACAAGTCATTACAGGGCTAAGGAACAAAAACCAAACAGGACTCTCCAGTGCATCATCTTACACATGCAAATTGTTGCATTTGCTGTCTGAATAGTATAAAACTTACATACAGCAGTAGTAACTCATCATTTACAGTCTCCTGACTGGGGCTAACATTCCCACCCTTGCCATGGCATTGGAGCAATGGATTTAAAGGTGAGTTTCAGACTGATAAACACAGGATTGTGAGTAATGTTCAATACAGCAAAGACTGGGTATAAATTTGGGAAGACAGAATAGAAATTCCAGGCCAAAAGAAAATTGAACCACCATGTTATAAATTGGTATTACTTGGCTGGCAGAGCTGCTCTTACTCAACAGGGCTAAAATCCAGAGTTATGATGGGAAATTGCTTAATTGAAAGCTTGACATGAGTCAAGTTAATATGTTACACAGTTCTACAGAGCACCCTTCACAGGAAGAGGAGATGAATATCACTGCAGAGTCCCTTGGTAGGACACATCTGCAGCCCAAAGGAATATAAGCAAACACTGGGTACTGGCAGGTAAATCAGCACTTGCTCACACATGCAGGGGTGCTAAGTTTAAGAATGCCTGGAAATACAGAGCAGAATGTTGGTGAGACAAACATCCAAGGGAGTGAGCTCTGGACACTGACAGGGAACATGGGGTTACATTTTACCCAACTCTACAGCCTCAGCCCTTCAGCTGCTTCCCTTTTCACCACCCCATCACTTTCTCTTGATAAGCACAGGATCTTAAGCAGAACTCCCTAAGGATATGGGGTAAAGCTATTCCTGGCATGAAATAAAAAGGAAGTATCTTATTTCATCACACTAAGACCAAAATTCCACTCTGTTTAATAAAAATTAATAAAAGTCAAGTAAGACCCAGCTGAAAATCTGTGGTGACTGAGTTTAATGCTAGAGTATTCATTGCATAAACTACTCTTGTGGAAAATTGCCAGCTATTTTAGCCATGCTCCAAACTTCATTGGGAGCTTTCATTTTTTACTTCAGCAGTTTTCATGGCACACCCCAAATTTTTTTCATAACCAGTTAAATTATTATACATAATTTTATTTTATATTACATTTTATTAATGTAAATGAAGACCAGCTGTGTTGCTTATACCAGATCCATTAGGGAACATAAGATTACTTAGGAGGAAGAGAACACAAAAAATGACTGGAGTTTTTGCCTGACGTCTAGGCCAGAAATATATCAAGCTGATAAAGCTCCGTTTTGAGAGTTAAATTTCAGGGGAAGAATGAATGTCCAATGAGGAAGTTTCCAGGGCAGAACAGAGCTGTGCACCTCAAAAGCTGGCAGACCCAGGCTCTCAGTAGAAAGGCGCTGCTGCAGGAGGAGCAGGGGCAGAATCACAGTGGTGGAGCACCTACAAGTTCTTCCACAGACTAATGCACACATGCTGTCATCTTTGATGTTGAGACGACCAGGAGATTATGGCAAGACACAAGCAGGAGAAACAAAGCAACCTCCTCTTCCCCTCTGCATTGCTCCTCCTCATTTGGAAAGTTTCAGACTTGCTCCATTTTAGATTTTTACTACCAGCTGCCCAGCATTCTAGCTCCCTGTACCTCACACAGCTGACAAACTTTGTAGCTTTTTCTCCAGCTTTATTGCAAATGGTGCTAGTGATGAAAAATGAGTGCTCTTACACCGTACTAATTTGCAGACAGAAAGAGGCAAGAGAGGGGTTACCGATATGGATGTGAGCAACTCCATCTCAAGAGGAAATGCAATCAATACGATTCCATTTCCTAAACTTAATTAGATTAATTTTGTGTTTGGTACTAATATTTTTAAAGTGCACCTGCTCAATTCTCACCACCAATCCCCAGCAAAACCATAGCTACGTTAAAAACATACATTGTGACAACCAGAAAGTTAAAGTTCTGTGTCTTCCAGCCCACCAGCACACACCTTTCTTTAGCCCATCAGTCATTTTAGCACTCCTGTCACACACATTTAGATGCTGATGGGTATCCAGGTGAAGAGGAGAGGATACACAGAGAGCTCAGGCCAACTGCAATGTTAAAAAAAATCCAAACCCAAGCCAAACCAGAAACATTATCATTTATACTTCTCATTGTCTCCTAAAGTTAAGTAGAAACAGAAAGGTCAAGTATCCTTTAGAATCAGAGCTGTGAGTACTGCAGTTACCTAGGCAACATCTGCTGTTTCTATTTAGGATTTCATCCATGTACAGAGACAGGAAAAACAAATGACAGTTTTCAGAAATTATTCAGGTCCCTTTAATTAAAGCCATATTATAAGCGTGACTACATGTCTATGAGTTAGGTGTTATCTTAAAGGGCAAATGTCAGATTTTATACATGAAAATATGATTTAAAAAACCTCAAACAATATTTCATGTATTAAGAATGACAAAATGTTTAAGGCACCTGAAATTAATGCCTGGGCAAAAATAGGCATCACAATTATTTCAGTGAATAACATTTGAATGGTTTATGTCTTATATACCTAAAGCCAGTTGGCAAATGAGTTTTATTCATGTCAGCATTTTAGATTTCTCTGAAAACAAAGAAAACTCAAAACAAGAAATAAAAATCCCACATCATGAAAAACTGTTAAGAGCATTGAGGAGCTTGTCAAATTGATGGGGACTATTAAGCTTAAAAATCCAATGGAGTGTGCACTGAAATATTTCAGAGTTAATGGAAGAGTTAAATCAATCACCTCTTGCAGCTTGTGTAGTGGAGTACTCCAGGCAGAGAAATAATATGATTGAATTTAGATTCCTTCAACACTAATATTTACTACTGTTAAAATCCTTCAGACTAAAAAGAAAAGCCTCAAAGGCAAATCTGTATTCAGGAAGACAAATTGCTGCATTAACTGAAATTCACTAATTTGTTCTTACTGCAAAATGAAAGTAGAAGTTATCAGATTGAAGAACAGAACAAAATGACATTTCTGAGACATTAATCTTTACAAGATGTTAAATTACTTGTAAAAATCTCAAGAAAAACAAAGGAATTAGTCAGACTATCATTTTCTCAAGAAATGAGAGTGACTGAGCTAATTGGATCATGTAACACTCTGAGGACATAATTCTTCTCTAAGTTTGGTGAGTTAGTCAGTGAGGTTCAGTAAGGACAGCCGACTTGCCATGGCCAAGCAATGAAAATAAAAATCAGAAGGTTTTTGTCACCTGTTAATTCTGCCTTTTTTACTTGCAATCTAGTCTGAAGCAACACCTTGTGACCCTGAAGAGAATATTAATGGGACAGTGTAGAGGCTTTTGGAGCCAGGTGAGAGAAAGATTTGACTACTTAAACTTTCTAGAAAAGTCTCCCTAATTATGTGGAAAATGGAAGCAGATAATTCCACTGATACTAAAAATGGATAAAAACTTGTCTCAGGCCCATTGTTCATGCCTTGGTATGAGACTGGTCATATCAATTTATTTGAATGATCATTGCACTTAAGGTAAATCCCAGATAATGAATTTCATTGTCTGGCTCTCTGCCTAAACCTTAGTTATTTAGAACATTCAAATTAAAGCCTATTAAAATCTTCACCCAAACACTATGAACTGGTTTTATTTTGCCATTACAAAGGGAGGACACACCTATCCTTTTTAACTCTTTCAGAAGCTACCTAGTTTGTTACTACTCAAATGCACATTATAGCTTAATTAATCATTTTCCAGGAGTCCTGTTCCAGTTTGCTGAACGTTGAATGATTTTTCTTGTTGCCTCTTTTTGGGAGTGCTTGGGTAGCCTTTTCTCGCCAGGTCCGTTTTTTAAACTGAGACCTTTTGTTAAGAATTTCCCTCTGGTAATGCTGTCACAGCAGTGAGTTCTGTATGAGAAGAAACTGGTGACTTTAACAGTGGACTGGAGAGCGGAGGTAGAGAGGGACAATTCTCCCAAGTGACCAAAATCCTGTGTATGAGGAAAGCTGAGCCAGGTGGTGAAGGTTTCGGAGCTGACAGCACAACCACCCCTCCCAAGCAGAGCTATGGCTGAAGGCAGACACTTGGTGCCTTTCCTAACCCTCCTTGCTGCTCTGCTTTGTTCCCCAGCCTTCAAAAGTTCTGTCATGCCAGCCTCCACGGTGATTTCCTCAGAAAACCCAGTGCTCCAACTTGGGAAAATTGTTAACATTTCAAAGACACAAATTATGTCTATACAGACCAAATGCCAGCTCTCAAATGGCAGCTGCATCTAAAATGCTTGTGCTTACACAGAAAATTCTTTGGCCCTTGAGAATAAAGCAGGCAGCCCTCAGGACCAGCAGGCACAGTTCACATTGCAGTGCAGTGTAGCCATTAAATAAAACTGTGCAATTGTCACCACAGAGTGGAGATGGTGTCAGTCTCTGCAGTTAGAGAGCAAAATGTGCATGAGCAAGGCAGGATATTTATGAATCACATAAAACCCACATTCTAACCTTTGCATTTTAAACTCAGAGCAATGATTTACTGGATATATTTTCTTAGAAGAGCTTAAGATCTTACACTTTTTAGGGGAAAAAAGTACTTTAAAAGGTATCTAAACAGCTTTAAAAACTAAAAATTAAGAGTGCCAAATGATTTTTAGTATTGCTCCAGGATGGCAAGTTAAGAAGTATGTGAGTAGAAAAACCACATTTCTCTCTCTAAACTCTGGTCTCTTCAAGCAACATCTGACATTTCTAGTGCCCACATCCCCCACCCACAGAAATAAGCCTCTGTACAAAAAGCTTCAAAGTTCTGTTGGTTCCCACAGTGCCATCAGCCCACTTTGTAGTAATTACCTGTCATTACCTCTGGAGTCCCACTGATCCCCACTTGCCCACCTGAGGAAGATCTCCAGGAGGTTCACCTCCACATCCCAGCAGAGAGGAGCTGCAGCTGGTGCTTGAGCAAAACCAGCTGGGTCTTCTCAGGTGCAAAGCACAGTAGCACAAGCCCAGCAAGCTGAGACCCTAAGGCACCTCACTTTATGCAAGCCTCACAGCACTTCCACACAGCCCCAGCTAACCTGACAGCACAGTTACACCCAATACACCCAGAATGACTTGCAGGCATCCTCTTTGGCTACCACCACCTTCAGAGTGTAGGGAAAGTTGTGCAAATCCCTGCATATGTTTGCATTTTCAGATGTTTTGTTCTTGCTGAAACCAGTACAGTGAATAAATTTAAGCTTTTACCAATCCATTACTGCATTTAATGACAGAATTAAAATGGATCTAAGCAAACAACAAAGTCTTTTGTATCAACCTGTAGACAGAAACAACTTGCAGGCAAAAACCCCTTCTGCCAGAGTCAGTTCTGTCCCTCCACAGGGAGGCAGGGATTCCAGGGAAAATGCCACTGCTTGTGGCTGTACTTCCTCCTCTTGGTACCACTTAACATTTCAGACAGGTTGTGCTTTAGCCGCCTGCTGAAAGTACCATCCACAGGTGTCACAAATGAAACACAGCTGACACAGATCAGAATCCCAATAGGAACACCTGATTTTGTATTGGCAGGGCCCAAACTGACATAAACCAGACCTGTAGAAAGCAATCATGGCTTATTGAACACAGCTGACTTCAGTGGAATTGTGCTTCCTTCCCCACCCACCAAAGGCTTTGATTCCAGTTCTTTGCTGTTTATTCATTTACAATTGAGTTCTTATGACAATTAATGAAGAATTGTGAGAGGAATCATACTCTTTATGAAAACTCTCCTTGTTCTGGCTAATAACTTGGTATTGTCACATTCCAAGAAAGCTCTTTGTTACTCCCAGCCTGGGCTACTTGCAATGAGAGTCAAAGGAATTACAAAATCAAGCAGGTTTGACTGAACTCTTAACAGAAAAGCACATTCAAAGTCAGCTATGAAACCTCAAACCCCCAAATCATTTAAACATCATGCAGTTGTTCCAAGCCTGCTTCTTTAGGAGAGCATTTGCTTCAGGTGTGCAACTACAATTTGTTTTTCTGAGGCAGTCCTCATACAAATAAAGACATGAAGTGATTTGTCTGCTCAAACTCACCACTAGGTTGGTCAGCAAAACTCAGGGTTTGCACTCACAATTAAGTGATAAAAAGCAAACCAAACACTCTCGTTTAAAATTTAGTTACATTCAAATGCTTTATGCCTTAACATCACCGTAACAGTCACCTACACACTTGTTTAAAAATCGGCTAGCTAAAATACAGAAAAAACCAACACAGTGCACTTTTGAAAGCCCAAAGATGATCACAGACTTAATGGAATTCTTAGTCAAGTATTCACTTCCCCAGCACTAAGCACACAGCCCAACACACTAGAAAAAGCACAATCTTTTCAACTGCTCAGAAATAACTGTCCTTTAAAACATTTACTTCAGTTCTCATGTCAGCACAACAGCACTCTTTGAAGTGAAATAAAGTATTACAAAACACAGGCTAAATCAAGTCCAGAGAATCTGAAACACCTTCAGTATTTTTATCTCTTTCTGCACCACAGAAGATAAAGCCAACATCAGAAGTCTTCTTCAATAAACAGTAGCAACACTTTGCAGATGAAGAAAAGTATTAACCTCTTTAGATTTGATAAAATATGGAAAGAAGAACATAAACATCCAGCTCTTACCTATCAGAGAACTGAAGCTACAGGATTTTGCTCCATGTCTTCAGCAGGCAGAGCTCCAAACTTCTGCTCAGTGGAGCAAACCAGCAGCTGCTCCTCAAAGTCTTCCTTTTCTACCCTCCAGTGCCACGTACTTCTTCAGCACACATCACTTCCCTCCAGCCCCAGAACATCTCTCCCTGCTGCTCTCAGCTGTCCTTAATACATCTCATGATCACCAATGCCTGAACAACTCCTCAGGCAGCAAATTACCCCTGCAGAGATCCCTGTGAGCCCTCACACCTTGAATCAATTCACCTCAATGAATAATTCCGCTGAGTTCTCACACCTTGAATCAATTTACCTCAATGAATAATTCTGCTGAGAGTCAACAAGTAGTAGTGGACCCTAGCTCTTATATTTGCCCCTAGAAATCTGTGACATGAAAGGGACTTTTTCCACTTTATATGATTTCTGTAGTCAACACTGCTCCACAGGCACTAAGATATTTGCCTTTCCAGTCCTCAGCCTGAGCAAACCAGCAACCATCAATGGCTGGGGAGAGGGGACCTCTGAGCAGGGCCACACAGGGTCTTCAATTGTCCTTTCCAAACCCCAGCCAGCAGCTGGTGCAACCAAGGAGAAGCAAAACTGGAACCAGGAGGAAAAAGGGGTGTCTATCCCATCCCCAAACACTGTAAGAAAGCAACCCCTCAGCCCAGAGTTATCAGGCAGCATCAGCAAGAGTTTCCTTGCTTTGTAGATACTTCATCTAAAGCAAAAACTTCATTTGAAGGAAAGGCTTTTCACTGCAGAATTTAGTGCAATTTCTCCCTCTTTTTGCAGTGCTGTGGTGAAGGAAGCACAAGAGAAAGCTCTTGGTTTATGGCCAGTGTAAATCTATGAAGGGACCAATGATGGGCTGCACAGAAACTGATTTGTCTGGGAGCCCCAGAAGAGTTTGCCAAACACTGGGAGATCAGCAGTTCTCACTTACCCCAGAGACAAGAATGCGCCTTCAGCACTGATAGATACTCAGAGACTGTCAGCTGCTGGCTGCTTGCTGTGTTTTCACAGAACTGCTCAGATTATCCCCATAGGGAGGCCGAGAGGGACAGAAGCTCAAGCTGTGTGAATTCTGAGATTCCAGCATGCTGCAGGAACTGAGCAAACCACAGGTTCAAAAATTCTTTGAGACTTCTCCCCAAAACAGAATTATAAAGGCCAGTACAAATGCTGTACTCACATAATAAGCTATCTGAAGCTAGTCAGATGTATTCTTTACCACAAATCTAGTTCTCATTGTTCTCATTCCTATGTTTCTAGTGTTTCTACAAACTTGGCAATATATCAGTGTTTACCTGAAGATTGTGAGTACACATGCTGTTGTGTACCTTCACCTCCAAAAGAATATTACAGTTCCAAGTATGCCACAAGCATATTAGCTCTTCAGAAACATTAATTTATTAACCATTTCTGCACTTCAACATCCTGTTGGGATTCTTTTCCAACAGTTCCAACTCTTCCCATAACACCTGAGGTGCCAAGGGCACAAACAGCCATCTACCACCAAGAAATTAAGAGCAAAAAATTTTATTGCCTTTTTTATGTGAAACTGGTACTGAAATTCTAGTGTGAGTCAATTCAGATATCGAGATACAGAAATACAGACAGAAAAATAAACCCAGGAATTTACATCAAGCTCAGCAAAAGATGAAAGGGCAGGCATAATGGGACAGCCTTAAAATAGCTTTGCAGGGCAATATTCTTCTCACTATGTTTGATACACCATGCTAAGAGAAGTCTGGTGACACTAGAGGAGCATGTTAGTTTTTACCAAAAGTATGACTGGTACAGGGTGATCCCCACATTCCTCCTCACCTCTGGCTTTTTCATCCCCTTTGCATTTCACACTTTTTTCTCCCCCAACAGACCGGATGAATTTGGTTGGATGTACCTCTGACTACACTAGTTTCTGTGAAACCCCAGCCTTGTTCAAAAAGCAGAGCACATTACTACCAGACACTAGAAGACGTTCGTCTGTCCGTCCATCCATCCATCCATCCATCCATCCATCCATCCATCCATCCATCCATCCATCCATCCGTCCATCTTCCATCCATCCATCCATCCATCCATCCATCCATCCATCCATCCATCCATCCATCCATCCATCCATCCATCCATCCATCTTCCATCCATCCATTCATCCATCCATCCATCCATCCGTCCATCCATCCATCCATCCATCCACCCTGCACCCACTGTTGTGTCCCTGTGTTCTCAAACCACCTGGGAGCCCTGCACCACCTGAGCCTCCTCCCTAACTCAGCAGGACCCCTCTCCTGCAGCAGTGCCCACAGCACCCTGAGATGAAACCTCCTGAATCTCAGGACAAACCAGGATTGGCTCTGGAGGACACCCTGCAGCTGCTGAGACACATCCATAGTCCTCACTCTGTGTTTGAAAGCAGAAACAAGAATTTGTAATGCTGCTCCACCACTTGTCTTCAGCTGTTCATTGAGGTGGAATATTGTGGATAAAGACTGACATTAGTAAGACAAGTGACTGGAACTACAATTAATAGAATAACCTTGCTCTGCCCTAGAGGAGTCTGATGACAGCATTTCCTGACAATTGGTCTTTTTTTCTGATGAAAAAATTTACCTTAAGTTTTATGGGCCAACACGGGAAAACTACAGGCGGAGCACATCTTGCAACAATTCTTTTTTATTCTCTCTACAGGGCAAAATTATGGTCCAGTTTACACAAAGTAAAAATCCATCTCTTGACAGAGAGAATTTTTACATTCATTTATGTATTTTATTTACTGTTATTTATCCCTGGAGAGCCTGAACTCTCATAGTTAAAAGCAGATGAAAATTACTCTGTTAGCTTTTTCCTTACAAGCACATAAATCTCATTACATATAGCAAATATTTGTCTCTAGAGAAAACAGATTTAAACCTCCCCTGAGATTATGAAAGCTCCACTAAACAAGAAGCTACACAGAGCCAAAATGACATCTAAGCTAAATGACATCTACCCCAGTCCCCTGTGACGTGGCCAATTCTTCTCACACCCTCCAGGTCTGGGCAGTGTCCCTGCTGCAGCACAGGGCAGGACAGTGACAGCACCAGGGCCAAAGACCCCGACCCTCCTGACCCTCCTGACCCCTTCTAGCCCAGCATGTCAGGGTTACTCAGGGTCTCAGTACCCTGGGGAGAAACCTGCTGGCAGCCACCTCCAAATCACCTCCACCAGAGCCAGGCAGCAGCTGGGGAGGCAGGGGGAGCTGGGGCAGGGGGTGACCAGGAGAACCCCCCACAATGGGGACAACAAAAGGAGAGAGCAGGGAATGAGCTGACATCTGGGATATGTGGCCTTTCAAGAAAGCCTGAACATCACAGGGCACAAAAGATTGTCTTTAAACGCACTGAAGTAGTTATAAAGGGGCTCTATCCTGTGAGGACAGAAGAAGAAATAATGAACTGATATTGCAGCAAAGAGATCCAGAGGGCAGGGAAACCTGAGGGTAAAGAGTTCCTGGACTAGATTTCCAGAAGGGTCTGGACTCCAGTTTTGAAAGGCTTTGATGCCAAATTGGACTACTGACTGTTATGCAGAGAAACCTGATTCATGAAAAACCCATCTGATCCAACCCTATTCCAATCTCTTATTCCTATAGCTTTCCCCCCCCCCCCCTTTATTCAAGACATCTTGATTCCAGTCACTAATCCTTTTCCTAACTTTTTGTGGAGGTAATCCACCCTATTTTCCCCTTAATTTTTGGTTGCAAATCTTACTGAAACAGTCAAAATAAATTTTTAAAAAAGTACATAAAAGGCATTTGAAGTCAGCAAGATCAAAACAAATGTGAAATGTTTATGCCTGGATGTTTTCTGAAGTTTATATCATTTAAAAGGGAAAAATAAATCTCACAGGGATAAGCAATGTAGGGCATTTTCTGAGGATTGTTTCCCACAAAAGTTGACTGCAGCTACTGTTGAAATTAAGAATTAGCTCTATCCTTTCCAGAGTTGTGTTATTCTTTTGTGCTTTTGTTGTACCCTGCTACCAGAGACAGCACCTGACAGCCTGCAGACACTGCTAATCTCTATTACAGGAAAATTACATCACTGACTCTAGAAAGTCTTTTTGCTGATGGACAACTTAGATAACTACCATCTCAGATGTATAGCCTCACATTTTTATCTTTCCTCGCTTCGTGGATAAATTCACAGCCTTCAGGGAATGTTTTTGACAGAATACAAATCAAACTGGGGAGAAGTGGAAATTCAGATTTCTGCCATGATGAGGTTTTTGTTCTCACTGGCTACTGATGGAGCTCTGTGAGGTTTCTGTGCTCCCAAAGGCACTGACACCATAACTGTATGCAAGAGAAGGTTGATGCTAAATTGTGGAGACAGACTTGGAGAACTGCTTTTTGTCAAAGGTTTGTGGTGTTCACTAAGGGCAGAAGGCTGGATATGTGGCAGTTTAGATTCATTTGGTTGGTTTCCATCCCTTCATTGTTTGGAGTTCTACAAAGAAGTACTGAAGAGACTAAGCATCATCAATGAAAAACTATTTAAAATATCTGAGGCAGTCTAAGCTTTGTGCTTCTGCCGGTTTGAGGTTCTGCTCTTCATAGCAGCTGCCAACAGCTTCTCCAGCTCCCTGTTTAAGTAAAATCACTTTGTCAGCACTTGCCTGCCAATGAATCTCTGATAACACCAGCAAGTAATTCAGTACTTCAGGAGTCATTTTTTGATCAGCATCCATGAAACTGTAACTTTTTGTTATTTTGGCATACTCCAAGCCACACATTTTTTTACCCTTCATTCAGAACTCATAGGCTGTGTCTCCTAATGTATTTTCTTCTTACTACAATCCCTCATGAAACCACAGGGATAATTTCTGCTTGCAGGCAAATGTTTGTGGAAGCCAACCCAACCACATAAACTTGCACTGAAGGACAGATTTGGCACTGTGAGAAGTCAGTCAGGGCAGCTGGAGTAATATAGCAGCTAAAACAGACATTTTATTTACCACACAGGCAAATTGTTCCAATTTGATTTACAAATTAAATCAATTTCCAGGCTGGGATAGGATTTTCTAGCAAGAAGGGATGTGTGTTCCCAACACAATGATGTGGCTCCTCTTTCTGCTTCAGTCCTTCGTGTGTGCATACGTGAATGGCAGCAGTGGGGAGCAAAGTTGTGAGGTATGAAAGAATGATTCCTTTCTCTAAAGTTTTACAATTGCTACATTCTCATATCAGTATTCTCTGCCAATCCAGGGTGCTTGGCTGACATCCAAGTACCCAGGATATCCAAGTACACAGAACAAGAGGCAAAGGCTGTTCCACCTGAATAGGAAAAAGAACTTTTTTAATGGGCAGGTGACAGATTGCCCAGAGAGGGTGTGGAGTCTCCCTCCCTGGAGATATTCAAGAACCATCTGGACACAATCCTGTGCTCTGGGATGACCCTGCTTGGACACAGGGGATGGCCCTCTGTGGTCCTTTCCATCCTGATCCATTCTGTAATTCTGTCATAACTGGTTCTCAGTTCTGAATGTAGTTTTAGTGGGTTGTCCAACACTGCATCTATCATGACCTGTTCCCAACCATTTGTGCTTAGTTTTAGTATTTCCTGTGCCTTTAGTTAATGAAAAAAAAAAAACAACAAAAAACACCTGACAGCAACAAAGAGAAAAATATGTCTAAAGAAAGAAAAAGTAAAAGGTAGTTTTGAAGTTCACTGCCTACTCTTTTAATTCAATTCAGTGCTGTGCATGTCGTAATAAATTAATCAGCTTTCAGTCATTTGTGTGTTGACATTAAAAAATACTATTTAAGGGCTCATTGGATCTGGAACCTGGTTTTTGAATTAAACAATAAAATAATTTTGTTAACTAACAGAATCTTCAAACTTGCAAGCATTAGATGTTAAAAAAAAAGTGAGAGGTGTTATTATGCTTTAGCAATAAAATCTCTCTCAGTAAAGTTAAAAACAAAACCAGGATTGATATTTTGATTCTGCACGTAGGCTGGAAGAAAAGGAGTGAAGTGAAATAATGTCAGATCAAAAGGGAACTGAGAATATTCAGCCCATTCCAACCGTATTAAAATGGACCCTCAAGTGCTGTTTTACTGTAGATGATACTTTATTGAACTGTAAAACCAAAATACTGATAGAGAACATAAATCTTACTAAGAGAACAGATAAACAGCAGAATAACACCGCCTCTATTTCAAACACTGTGACAGAAAATGAGCAAGAGAGAAGGAGGAAGGGTAGAGAAGATGTGCACTGGGACTTGTGTGCTCTCAGGATGGCACCACTTCAGCACTTTACAGGCATCTACAAGAGCAGGAGAACCTCAGCATGGAGTGAGCCAGCCTCTGCAGCAGTTTCAAGTGCCAGTGAGGAAACACCAGCCCAGGCTGGGCTCTATGCTGGTGACACACCTGCACCTGACCCCGGGACAGCTCTGCCGGCAGAGGCTCAGCTCAGCTCAGCTCAGCTCAGCTCAGCCATGGCGTTATGGAGATCAGCCAGGCTCAGGGCTCCAGGGGCTGCTGCCACCCAGAGCAGACAGCAGAACTGCCAGAGGCTCAGCTCAGCAGTGCGGCCATAGCCTGGCTGAATGGGGACTGGCCCCTCTGATGGGCCAAAATCAGCCCTGTGATCTCACAAACCAAAGGTTCACCTGGCAAAACTCCAGCTGCTGACCATGCTGTAGCAGATTTCATCTACACTTTCCCTAGCAGCTATAATGCTAAGCAATGAAGAGGTGAGAAAGTCATTTTAATCAGGTTTTTGAAAATGTCTTTGTAACTAAAAATGAAATTCCAACATCTTTTGTTGCTCTAGGACATGAAATAAAATGACGTGGACACTGGAATGTCTAAGGTAAAAAAGGGACATTTATTTTTCTGACTCCAGTATTTATAGATTTCCAAAAGTGACAGTGGATTGGAGGATGAGAGTGCCACCTCTCCAATGACACTGGACAAACCAACAGTCCATCAAATTTCTCCTCCTCCATAAAAGAATGCAAAACAATAAGTTATTTACATAAAGTGTGTGAGAAAGTTCGTTACAAGAATGCAAACATCAGAAGGCTTAGAAAAACTTAAAAAATCAGGGCGACAATCTTTGAGGATTAAATATTATGAATGTGTTTGAATCAAGCAGGACATTTAATGCCTGTAAATTGCAAATGATAAGCAAGTATAGTTTCCATGAAGTATGGCTTGCCTATCTTTTACTGGAACAGAGATTTCTACCTCCCACAAGACTGAAATATTTAAGTTATGAAGAACTTTTTATTTTGGCAATATCTGTATAACAGATATTTCTTTCATCAGTTATGTTTACTGCATTAGAAAACAAGAGTTACTCCTTAAGGGAACTCAGCTCCAGGATTTTTCTTTCAAAAGCTGTCATGAGAATCAAAGAGACTGACTGTACTTGCTATTTAATTTTTTATTACTTATTTGCATCACTAGAGTCTGACTATGAAATTTAATCTACAAGGAAGAGAAAACTCACTTTGTGTGAGACTGTCCGAGGGATTTCCTGCTGGGAAATCAGTGTTCCAGCTTTGCATTAGCAGGGTCTGCAGGAGTCAGCTTTTCTCTGGGTGTTTTTTCATAAGCAAGAAGTTTAACAGTCAATATTAGTGATGAGAACATCTATCTGATCATCTTGACATTACCAAGAGATGCTAGTGGAAATAAATACCATGTGGTATTTCACACATGGACATTAGATGCTTAAAAAGATGAAATAAATTAAGCTCAAAGCATAATCTCCCTTTTGGTTTTTTTTTTTTAACAGTTACTATTGTTGTTTGGAAAGCAAAAATCATTCAAATTTTTTATTTGGATAATACGTTTTAGCTAGATAAACTACTTGTAAAGGAAGACATCCAGAACATCTTCCTCACAGGGTTTCCACAAGGCCTTCATTTCCCTTATTTCAAAGTTCTTCTTTGAGCCCCCCAAAGCAAGCAGCCCCAGACTGTTTCTTGGTGGCTGCAGAAAGCCCAGTGCTCTGCAGTCTGAGTCCTGGGTGATTCACACTTCAGAACATGAAATCTTAAATGATGACTAAAGAGAGAGTCTTTCTCCTGACCTCTCAGCACAACTAAGGAATGACAGAAACACTTTAACAAGTGAAGCATTTCCTGGGACATCCAACAGGCACAGCTATGTGCTTTTCCAAAGAGGAACACATCTTATTCAAGTACTCACAAGAGCATCACATTTAATGCTATCAGATCAGGTCCAGTGACATTCTTTCCTGCCAAAAGAGGAATAAGTGACTTTTTCAAATATCTGGGAGCACAGAGGTGTCTCTGTAAAGCTACTTTCCTCAGGAATTCAGTCACTGCCTCTATTACAAAACTCAGAAATGCCCAAAGCACAAGATTCCTTCAAAGCCACTTTTCAAAGACTTTGCTATTACAGAAGCAGCATGCTCCTGTAGAGAGGAAAGGCATGGTCCTTTTTATTTGTTCCTCATGAGGATCTTAAATTCCAGATACAAAGATAGAGATAAAACACGTCCAAATTATCAAGGTGATAAAGCCAGAGCTTCTTGCGGGAGGAAGGGAGAATGTCAACCTGTGCAGCAGCATCTCAACAATCACTGAAACCTCATTTCCCCACAGATGATCATAAAAAATTTCTTCCAAAAAGGAAATACTTGGACTGTGATTGTAATATTTCTTTTAGAGAAGGAAGTTGGGACCGCAAAGCCTGAGACCTCCAAACACTTCTTGCATTTGGATGCAAAATCTCAGTTCCAATGAAATCATGGTCTAAATAATTCATCAAAACCTGAAAAGTAACATCATGTTAAATGTTAGAAGGCTGATGTATCTGGGAATAAATGTGGGTATTTTTATTCCACTTATCATAAGGCGATAGAGACCTCAGAGACTTTGTAGAAATGACAAGCCAGCCAGTTTATCTGATCCTTGGCCAACTGCTCTGCAGTGCCCACAGCCTGGCTCTAGCTGAGAACACTGCAGCAGCCCAGAGGAATGGAGAGAGAGAGAGGTGCCAGTATTGTTGTTTGCTAGGGACTTCTGCTACCAAAAGAACAGTGCTGAAATGAATTTGTGTAGTGATAATGTCTCTTGCTCTCATCACCTCACAAAGAATCAGCCTTGATGGAACTCACTGAACACAATTTTGTCTCACAAAATTGCCAATAACTTTGGATGATACCCTATTGTCACAGCAGTTAAGTGTCAGGGGGTGTCAGACTGATAAAACTGCTGTGTTAGATGTTCAATCACTCTTTTAAGTAGAGGAACTTATCTTCCCTGCCAGTTGTGCATTATGAAAATGCCCACAAATAAGTCTGATAAGCACCAAACACTGACCTTTTCAAAAGCTCAATTTTGTAGCAGCAAAGCATAAATAAATACATTATTGGGGGGGAGGAGAGGTGTTACACAGTGGAAAAGAGTAATTAGGCTGTTCTCATAATGAAAATGGGGTTATGGAAAAAAACCAAAAAAAAAACCTCTTCTGTGATATAATCACATATAAATTTTAGATATAGGTGAAACCCAACTAGCATGTCTTGTTCTAGATTGTTCACTACTATGCCCCTGCCTCCAGTGTCACATAGTCAATAACTTTCAGATTTCTGGAATGGAAAAATCAGCTTAAGTAATTCACAGAGTGCAGTTAATCAGAGTCAGTCTCAATGGCCTTGTGATCACTTCAAGTTGCAGTGTTTGATTTTGCAATCTGGTCCTGAGTCACACTGCTGTCTCCTGGAAGCATTTGTCCAGGTCTCATTAACTCTGGAAGAAGATAGCAGGTTTTATCTGATCAGATTATTTTTTCCTAGGTACTTTTGCCTCCCATGTTAGTATTTTTTCCCCCTTTTCAGCACTGTCCTAAAACCCAAATCAAAATAAGTAATATAGGATAGATGCAGCACACACTTTTCACAGTGGAATAAAACATTGATGCATCCTCTTACAGCATTCAAACTTTTGAAATCTGTTTCTCACAAAGTTCAAACAGTGTTATATTGTAACTGTTATACGTGGAACAGGTTAAAAAAGCCTCCAGTATGGCTAATTTCAAATGCATCTACTTCTATAAATTCCTTGCTTTAGTACTTGTGTAGTAGCTGCCTGTCTCTCCTGGGAACGTGATTGATTCTGTGATCGCTCTTGAGATCAGTGATAACTTCCACATTGGCATCTGCATGCAGAAATATCTGATTAACACCAAGCAGTTAAACTTAATGAGGTATTTAAATATAAATTTATAACTTCTCTTTTCCTTCACCAATCCTTTTCCCTTGGAACACAAACCTCGATATCACAAGTCTACAAGCAAGGAATAACTATTTTGTACAGCAACTGTGAGTCTCCTTTCTTCAGAAAATAAAATGTATTCTATTTGCAGTTGCCTTTAAGGCTCCTGTCAGACACTCTCAAGTAACTCACTCATGTCAGGGGCTGCACGGCAAAGCCACAAGGCAAAGCCGGCCCCGCAGCCCGTCCCTGCGGCCGCTGCCCGTGCGCGGTGTCCCGGCGCCACCTCCCGGGCACCGACCCCGCGGCCACCTCTGCCTAAAGCACTTCAGTGTTTCCTCTCCCACAGCACCGCTCAGGTTTCAACCACGTTCAAATACTTGCATTATCTACGGCAAGCTGTCCTATTACTGAACGATCATCCCAAAAATATTCTGTTCCCTTTTTCACACTTTAACTCAAGCAAGTCACCCCCTGTCGGATCAAATGGTGCCACACTGTTCCTCCTTGTTTTCTTTAGCCAAAGATAAAGGCTTGACCTCTATGAAGTAGTGTCCTCACATTTTCCTTCCAGAAGCCTTCACTTTGTCTGTAACTGGAGTGCCATAAGGATGAAAAAATGAAGTTCACCAAAAAGGAGCTGAAGTTGAGGCAAGCAATTTTTTCAATATTTTAGAAGAATTTAAGGCTATACAAGTATCAATGGGTACTCATTTCTTTCCACTCAAAGTCAAGATAGATAGGCTGCCTTAAAAAAAGAAATTTACACCATTCCACACAGGCACATCTCTTACTGCACAAGGAGTAAGTTATGAACACTTCCAAAGATGTTGTTTCAAGTAAACAAAAAAAGTTTCACACACAAGGTTTTTTGAACTTCATAATTTTAATGGAGTCAGAACAATTCTATACAACTATGTACAGATTTTGAAGCATGACTAACTATCTATTTCTTCCTACATAGAACAAGCTGGAATAATACAATGGGAATAGATCCTAACTAAGAAATATAAACACACTTTTGCAAGGTTATTTTGCTATTCTTGATCGCAGCCGTCGCTTGATGATTAGATGATCACTTTCCTTCTCTTTCTGTTCTACAAGGATCTGAAAAAGATGGATTAAAGGATGGTTATTCAGCATTCTTCAGAGACAAATGACATTCAACTTTTAGACTTGTGTGCCCAACAGAATAGTTTTTCCCAGAATTTGTTTCCAGAGTTTTGCCTGAGTCACTCTGGTGAAATTTACCCATTCACTGAGAGTGGTCAGTCAGTAGAACAGGCTGGCCAGGGAAGTAGTGTAAACACCATTCCTGGAAGTGCTCAAAAAATGTGTGGATGTAGCCCTTGGGAATATGGTTTTGTGGAGTTAATCCAGTGGTGCTGGGTTAACAGTTGGGCTCAATGGTCTTGGAGATCTTTTCCAAACTTAACAATTTTATGATTCTGTTACCTTTTTTTTTGTCAGGATAGAGAGACAATCTTAGTGCATCATGATAAGCAACAAATGCCATAAACAAAAAATCCTATTTTTTCTGGAACAAATACCAAAGTCCAAAGAAAAATATTACCTGAATGCAGCTCTCACATCTAGAATCTAATATTCATTTTCTGATACAGGAAGTGTCCAGAAAACATTTTAAGCTTAAATTTCTCTAGCTTTCTATGACTTCCCCAGGATTCAGTCTTGCACCTTTTCTTTCACTTCCAAGCTTCTTAGCTCATTTTGCTCAGCACTTCTGACATTTACTTCCTCCTCCTATGGACAGCATTGTGGGTTCTTTTGCATCCATTCATACAATTTACAGAAAAATCAGTATGGGCAAATGCTTACCATAGCATAGGGAAGAAAGGATGGAACAGAATGAAGAGATGTACATCCAGCAGAGCAGAAGAATGCTCAGCACTACAATTACTGTCTAAACCATAACGTTGGATTTCTGAAACAACACATCAAACTCTGGCCTTGAAGACTCTTAGACTAGTTTAGACAGAGCCACAGAATTAAAACACATCCAGAAGGCTATTTAGACTGTACTTTGAAAAGCATGGATGTATCCATATGCTATGGCCAAATAACACTTAGGCATAAATGAAATTGAAAAATACCTTTGGTGCTCACCTGTGAAGTTAATTGTACATGCAGATATATATATATATATACACATATATATACACACATACATATATTTTATTACACATTTAGATGAACTGCAACTACTGGAAAAACAAATTAAGACTTCACTGCTGTAGCAGAGAAAAAGTAATCCTGCACACACTACAAGATATCTGTGAATTCAGATGTGGAGGTATCTCTATCATTGCTGTATCACCTACACAGTCAGTCAGCAGCCAAAGAAAGGTGAGAAAACAGAAAACCAGAAAAAAATTAGTAAAACAGCAGACAGAAAAGACCAAAAGGAATGGTTAGGTAGGAAAAATATCTAAGTTGTTATTTTCAAACCTCTTCTGAAACTTGATTAGACCTTCAGATTTGTCTTTTTCTCCTAATAGTTAATTTTAATTTAAGATTACAGAAAAACAGTACAGTGGGGAAAAGAGGAATCTTAATCACTTACTGAAGAACTAGGGATATCCAGAGGGCAAGAAATATCAGTTGTATACAGCTTTCTCTTAGCTCGTTTTGGCTTGAGCTCATTTTCTTTGACATTTTCTTGTTCTGCAGACTTGGGAGAGCTTATTGTCTCAATAAGCTTCTTTGCTAGAAGACAAATTTTATCATAAATACATGTCATGATTTTGTGAGCCTCAAAATTCATGAATAAAGTAGGCTTTATTAAAACAGTTTAAAAATTAAACCAGTGTAGACCAAAGTTCAAGTATATAAATTCAGAACTCGTATTTAACTACCAGTTTTCTGTAGCTGGAAGCAATTTTCTGTACCTTCAGGTGCAAAAGCTTAAAGGACACATTTAAATAGCGCATTAAAAATCAATTAGGATTCAGACCTCACTTAAAGACTACTAAGCTGAACAACAGGCTTAACTTTTGTGCTGACACAAGCACAGTGTAGTCAATTTCTTCTATACCTTTTTGTAGTTTAACCAAACAAGTACTAGATCTATAAAGAGAGGAGTATATGTACTAGAAAAAAGAGAAAAATAAGAAATATGCAATACTGTTATAAAAAGAGGGAAACCATACAGGACACGATAATAAAGGTTACAAAATAGAACTCATTTGCTCAAATTGAGTATTCAAATTAAGGATGAAATTTTTATTAGTTTGGCTTCCATTTATAATAATACATACTGTGCTCCTGGAACCAATATGATAAACAGAAATTCTAAAAAATTTCACACAGTTTTTATCTAGACTGTATTATGTCAGATAATTAAAGATGTACTCTGTAGCAGGACAAGCTTTCACGTTGGTACAGGAGTTTATTTTAACTGTCCACACTAAAAAACGACCAACTTTGTTTTAAATAAATAATAGTGTATTTTAGAATTAAACACTGGTGATTCCTTGTGGTCCCTGCTAATTTTAATCTTTTTTAAAAGCACAGTGACCCAGAGATCTTTCGTGCTGTAGGAAAGAATAAAAACATATCCTTCAATGCAAAGTCCAAGCAATTCATCTCCCCAAGGCTATAACTAAACTTAACAAAATCCATTAATTGCTCTATATTCAGTTTAATGAAATCTTCCAAATATTTTCATGAGTCACTGGTTTTCCGATTTCGTAAAATTAACATACATCAAAAAACATGAATAAAGTTTTCACAGCAACAAGAGACTGCTTATAGAATGAGGTAAGATTTGGAGTTTGGATTCAATCCTTGATTTTTTCACAGCAGCTGGGTAGTTTCTACAACTGCCTTTAGAGGTGAATAAGTACAGAGTAACTCCAAGATTTTGGGCCCAAAAGTTATCATTGATTTGATGATAAATATGCACATATTTCACACTGCATCTTTCATTCCGCCTGGTTTATATTTCGCACTTAAGCTAAGTTTTAGAATTATGTGGTCCTCACAACCAAGACAATCTTTTCTTGTCTGCCATTCTACAGCAGCCAGAGAATAGCAAATAAGCCTTATTTATACTGTACAAACCTTTAGAGTGAATAATAGTAGAGAACTTTGGAAAAAATCACCAATTTTCTGTAGTGTCCCATCTTTCTTCTTAGATGACTTTTTATTTAGAGTAGATTCTTGCCTTCTTAAGGAGTATTCTTTTCTAAGAGATTGTGCAGTAGACATCTGTACAGAAATACAAGATCATTGTTTAAGCTGAAAATTGACTTAATCCTCAAGTTTCATTTCATTTTACTTCAATGTGATTTTCCAGCTGACACATTGAGCTTCGCTAGTGACACCTTTGTTCAATTAAGTAATGATATCACTACAGCAAGTAATGTAGACAACCTCATTTTACACCAAGAAGAAAGAAAAATCATCAAACTTTCACAGAATACACTTAAGAGCATGAGTCATACAGGAAACAGTTTTTTTTAAAGGCAGATTAAAACTTGTAGAGTATTTTACTTGACAGCTAATTATAATTCTATTGTATTAACTGGAAATAAAAGAATCTGATGGGGCAAATAAATGTCTCACCTTCTGAACCTGCCCAGGTTACTACTATGGCCTAAAAGAATCTTTTTATAGTTGCCATATATGTGGATAAACTTTAGTTTTACTTCAAAGGCATTGCCTATAACATCACACTCAAACATGCTCAAACTAGTCTTTTTAACTATTCAATATACAACATCCTTCCCCCTTTGAATCACTGCACACTGCAGCTGGGACACTACACATTCTTGGCAAATGCAGACCCTTTGGCTTATAGAGCTTAGTAGAAAGACACCATAAATGTTAAAGAATCCTGTTGAAATACATCAATAAGAATAAGATATTTTTGCATAAGAATATTTACTCTTCACAAGTCTACAGAAAAGGCTAAACTGACTCCAAAAATGGAACAAAATCAAACCATTTTTTTGTTGCTTGTAGAAGGTGAGTCAGCCATAGGAGGTTTTGCATTTCTCTTGTTCTCACTCTTCACAAAATCCTAAAGAAAATGAGAAGAAATTATAATTGATAGCAATGACCACCTAAACCAAAAGAAACTATTTCATAGAACTGATCTGTAATCTCATAGATAAGAGCTGGAGACAGCAAGAAATGGCACTGGCTGGGAGAGAGAACTGTAAAAGCTAAAGAGAAAGTGCAAATCAGGCACAAGGAGACAGAGTCTGGATCAACTGAAGTCTATGACCTTATTCAACACAGACCAGAGATCCAGCACTTGGGAGACATGGGGTTTAAATAATACCCTCTATGTACATCCCTGGATCTCAGCAGAAAATAAGAAGTTAGAGTTTTAATAAATGATCAGAGTAATAAACTGAATAGCTGCACAACAGATTTTGTCAGTTGGTTAAGTTCACACCTCATTCATCTCTACACTCTTCCTTTTCCTTCTTGGCTTGAGCATTTTAACTGTAACTGGTGAGGTGCTGCCCTGGTGTTTCACCTCCATCTTATGGGGTTGCAGAGGTGTGAACTGGATTTCCATCTCTGGTTCTGGGAACCGACTCATTTTTCCATCCTCTGTGGACACTTCAGTAGAATCAAGGACAATTTCAGAATGGTCCTGCAGGTTATGTGGAAAATGTATGAAAATAAGATTTAAACTAACTATGAGTTAAATACTATATAATACATATCACCCCCCTCTCCCAATGGATTGCAAAGTAGGTGTTCTATTTTCCAGCTGTTAGCTTTCAGAACATTTACAACAGAAGTGAAGAAACCAACTATAGCAGAGCTTAAGCCTTATTATCTAAAACCTTTTTTGTTAAATTTTGAACTTTTTTGTATCTATGATCACAGAATTTTCCTCAGCCTGATACTTTGTTTCCAAGTATTTTTTCCTCAAGGGCATAAGCCCTTAGTGATTGTCTCCATCTTAACTCTGCTGCTCGTCAGGAACTCGGCAGTAATAAAACAGCACCTTTTGTGATAAAAGTATAATATTTCTGTAGTTTATCTTTAAGGAGCTTTCTTTCCCTTCTAGAGAATTACAGCTGTTCTTTCTTACCTTGGTTCACCCTGAAGGTGAAACCTCCTTCTTCTTAAAAAAGAAAGTGATAAAAGCTCACAGAAAACCAGAAGGTAGTTCTCCAACAGGCACTGCTGGGATTCTGAGAGGGAATCCCACCCAGAATCCCAGTAGCATTCCCAGGAATTTTCAGAACTATATACAGAAATATATACTGAAAAAAACAACAGAATTATTGACATATCATTAATACATAAACAAACATACCTCTTTATTGACAGACTGATCAATTTTATCTTGTCCTTCTTCAGGCACAGGTACTTCTGCCAAAGACTGAGGATTGTCATGGTTTATCTGCTGTTTCATTTCCTTTATAAAGTCATCTTTCTCTGCCAGCTGTTTTTTCAGATCTTCTATGTCAGTTTCCTTATCCTAATAAACATAGCAAAAATTGCCACAAATTTCAGGACTGTCAAGAGAAAGTAATATATCACGAGCATCATTATGATTACTTGGTCATGACAGTTTTATAACTGCAGGCTAAACCAGTCAGGTATCCAATACACAGCCAATAATTTAACGCCTTTATGTAAAGTGAAGAAAAGCATTGTAAGATTCTGAGTAAACCTAACACAAAACTTTTTATTTTACTATGCTTTTTTAGAATTCTAAGTTCACCTCCCATTTGCTCATGAAGTTCTTGGTGCTGTGAAAAAGACAACAAATGGGAGAGTTTCAGATATCCAGTCCAAATTCACAAGAGTGTTTACTTGAACTACGAAATATTTTCAAACTCCGATTACCATTACAAATTCAGTTGCAAACAAACATAAAGCTTTTCTTTTAAAATTAGCTGCAAATGGTTTCAATATGATAGTGTTTAATAACAAAAAATGGGGCCAGAATGCAAAGAGCAACTATAATATTTTGCAGAATCGATGGGTAACAAAAAACTCTCAAAAATTCACACAGGAAAAAGAGAAAACTGACCTTTTCTGAAGCCATTACTGCAGCCTGTTTCAGCCTTTCTATTTCTTTATCTTTTTCTATGGTACTAGAAGCCAAAGTCTTGAGCTGTACTTCCAAAGCTTCTACTAGCTCATCTCTTTCCTCACGCCACTTTTGAAGATTGCTGTCCTTCTCTACAAGCTGTGCAGCAAGTCTTTCCTAAACATCAAAAAAGGTAGGTTAGAATAGAACACCCCCTCTACACAGTATCTGAACTCTGCTGCTAGTTTTGTTTTGCACAGTTAGTAATATTTTATAGCTTTAGTAAGCTTAAGAGCCTATGCAGATCTTCTAAAGCTCACACAGAACTAGTTTCAGTACAAATATGCAAAAGTAAGCCATGTTTCAACTAGAAAATCTGTATTTATACTCTTTGTGAAGCGAATTTTCTTTTTGAGAACGACAGCTCCTGTTTGCTCGCTTGAAGACTTTATTAATTACAATTCTCAGTCAAGAAAAGTGACAGATAAAGTAAAATTACTTGTAAACTCCTAACATCCTCCTGTACTGATTGCAGGTCCAGAAAGGCATTGCTAACTACTCCTAGATGCAAATGTAGCTTTAGATTGCAGAAATTCATATAAAAATTTCATCTGATTAAAAAATTATGAAGTTGCTGCAGTCCAGTGAACAAAGTGCCTTAATTAGTAACTATCAGTCTCCCAATGCTAGCACACACTACCACAGCATACTGACTAAGTATTTTCCAAAGTAAGCTTTCTTAGCTTTTAAGGAGCAATTAATTTAAGTGTAGGTTATTTATTGGTGTTTTCAACACAATATGAACTTTGAAGACTTCATAATGTGATGGAACAGCAAGGAACAGGCATGTAACTTCCATTATGTGCTAAGATTTTTCATTTTATGAGCCTCCTATTCTTCCTTTTTCGTATTGAGACCACCTCATCTAGGCTTTGTCACGTGACAAAGTAAGGGAACTGACAAAGGCCAGCTACTCTCAAGTGCCCCCACTGTTCAACACTTGCTATGTGATTTACTCTGCACAAAAGACACTACAGGACACTGCTGAGACAAAGTCACTTACAATTTCTGCTTGTTGCTTCACATGATGTTCTCTATCCTCCACAAACTTTCTCATTTCCCTGTTGCGATGGTTCTCAGCTTCTTTTACTTGATTTATGAGTCCCATTTTTTCCTCAAGCCACTTTTTCCTATCAGTTTGATACTTTGCCTCATTCTCCTAATTTGATGAAATCAGAAATAAAACCGTAAGTAGAAAGTAAAAAAAAAAAAGACTTAAAATTCAGAATACCATTGAATGGATTAATTTCAAAAACATAACAGAAACAATAGCACAGTTTTACTCTAGCATACTGCCAGGTACAAATATTATACTCATTATATATATATTATTATACTCATTATATATATTATTATATTGTATAATAGTTGCTCTTCTGTATTGCAAAAAATTATCAATTTTCAGCATTTCTTATTCAGACTGGCACATCTTCATGGAATAGAATTTTCTCTCCTCAAAGGATTTTGGGTCAATCACAGACACATTATGTCAAAAGTAATGGTAAACAGACACTTCTACCTTACAAATCCCCAAGCTTTTATGCTGCCTTAAAGAACATGCTAGAAAACTAATCTCTGCTTCAAGACTGAAAGGGAAACAATGCAGGACAGGTTGAATGGTGTTGATTGGTAGGCAGACAGCATGTGCCTAAGAATGTCACTTCAATCCACAGCAACTTCGTCTCCTTTTCTATCACAATCAAACCTCTTGTCAGACATTTTACCACATAAAACAGGAAGCACCTGAAAAGTTGCTCAGAAAATAAGTCTACTTTCTAATCCAAGGAGAGTTAGAGGAAAGTCCTCAGCCTTGCAGGAAGGGCTTACAGGCCATGCAGCAAGCACAAGATCTTGAGAGAGTTCGATTCAGCAACTGACAGGAGAGATCTCTGGAACTGATGCTTCAAAGGAAGTTTCCTTTACCAGTGTAATAACTTGCCATATCATGCCCTAGCCTCTTGAAGACAGGGACACACAAAAAAAACCTTAGACTCCTTAAATGGGCCTTATGGCTTTAGATTTAAGTATGAATTATATCATTATGTTTTACCTTCAGTTCTTTTTGCAGCTTTATTAATTGCTCATCTTCATTTACAGTTTTCTCCTCATTTTTGTTCATCTTTTGCTGCCAGTCACTATTGCACTGGTTATTCAGCTCTCTATATTTCTGCTTCCATGCTTCCAGTTCTAGGAAGAACAAAAAATGAGTTAACATAATGTATTATTTTAAACATGTATTTGAACATGTTCCCATCCTTTTATTGAAGTTGCTTGGATTTACCAGCTATGATCACAGACAACAGAAGCCTTTTAGGAAATTGCTATTTGTTATGTAAAAGTAACACCTAAATAGCAGTTAATAAGTAAAACCAGAAATGTAAAGCAGCTACCATAATACACATTCAAAGCAATTTTCTTTCCCTGTTCCCTCTCCACGTAGAGATTACCCAAAACCAATCTGTTGGTCTCTTCTAATTTGGCTTCAAGCACTTTATCTTGTTCAGTCTGAGTCTGTTCTTGTTCTTCTAATGTCATCCGCATATCTTCAATTATTTTTTCCTTTGCACACAGATCTGAAAATATGAAAATTAATTTACAGATGAGCCTCCTCCTAGTTCCCACCATTCTCTCAAACTGCCTTAGTTACAAGTCATTTCTCCACTCCCTGAGATCAAAAGCTCTATTACAAGGAAATAGAACGTCTATACTGAACTTTCCAGATCCCAAATTCTTAAGTGATTCTATTCTCACCAGTTTAACTTTAGATGTGCGTTTTGGTGTTAAAACACCAAAGCATGGCTTGTGTGGCTATGAGAAATTAACTGCTGTTCAACCCCTACATTTTTATCAAATCCGCAGAAACTTTGTGCTACCATACACAATAGTGTGCTGGTTCATGCTTGTGCTAAAATGGACAGTAAAATAAAACCAAGTAAATCCCAGTATTGACTAAATGAACACCAAGATTTTCTCCACTTATGTTTCTTAATCTGAGACTGTTTATTTCCTTACAAATATATCTAGTAACAATTCAATAAAAATTACTTTCTGACTGTGAGATTTTAATGCCCAGGTTGGAGTGCCTCAGTACTCTAAAATATAAATATACAAGACTTTCCAAATTTGTTATTGACATGATCATTCATTATGTTGTGATTGCAGACACACACAAAAAATTGGAACAATTATAGTTCTTTCTGACCTTTATGTGTTCTCTCATACTGTTTGGAGATTTCTTCCAGCTTTTCTTTATCCAACTGGTCCTAAATATCACATTGAAAGCAAATTAAAGAAATTAGAACATGCTGAAAGAAACAAATACATATGCTAGAAATTAATAGCTTTTCATTTTGAATTTAATAAATAATAAATAAGGCATTTAAGACAAACAGTTTCAATGAATAAGTTCTTCATATAGTATAAAGCAGCATTCCAGCTGTTTAAAAATAAGAGACATTACTACTAACATATCTAAGGGCAACTAATCAGAAACTCTGCAGGTATTAAGTACTTATTTACTAGACTAATTGTCAAATTGTTTTAAATAAGTCCTGCATGAGAATTTCTTTAAACATTTTTCATTCATCTGTTAAAATTCATTTCAGCTGGCTACTCCTATTTTTACCCCAGCTTTTGTAAGCTTTCTCCAGCTGCTTCAATAACTTGTCTCATTAGTAGATTAGTTAAAAAATTAAGAGCAAGTAAAATTTTATTTAAAAAATACCTTTTTAAGTTGCAAGATTGTGCGCTGTTTGAACTCTAATTCATCACTAAACTGCTTTTTAATTTTCTCAAGTTCATCAACTTGTTTCCTCAGGGATTTCTCCTGAGTTTGCATTGCACACACCTGCAACAAGAGAGCAAGCAAAACTTACATTTAGTTATAAGCCTTTTACAATCTCTGTAAGTTATCTAGATAATCAACTACTTAAATTTTTGCAAGCATCTCCATTGGATTTCAGGGGTTGGTAGTGTACAAGGGAAGATACTTAAAATGTATCACTCAAAATAGCCTTATTATGAATCTCTTTTAACATCCATAGACTGAGGTTTGTGAAAACAGGTTTTAATAACAGAAGCCCAAACTTGCAGAAGAAACATTTTGCCTAAGATTACTAACCTCTTTTTGTACTTGCTGAATTTGTTTCTTGGCATCAGAAAACTTCTCTTTCAAATCTGTGTATTCTTCCTCTTTCCTCTGCAAATCTTTTTTCAAACTTTGTACAAGGGCAGAGCTTTCAGAAAGATCTTTACGTAGCCTTGGGTTAGAAATTAAGAGACATAAATAATATTAGTTTTACATGCTAGCTCAGGCTCTTAGCTGGTTTTATTAGCAAATAGTATCTCAGCTCTATCAGATCAATGACAAGCTTTAGAATTTTACATTTGGATTTCAATGTCTTACTATATGAGCTTGAAGTAACAAACTGCTCAGATTCACTTCTGAACACTCAATTTTTAAAAATATTATCTTTTTAAGCACAGTAGAGCAATCATTTTTATCATTAGGTGACCTTATAAACTAGAAAAGCACAAGGTTAAAAGCAAGTAAGTTTAAAGTTGATAACTACATCCCAGTTCTTGTAAGTATAAAGATCAATAAAATGTGGGAAAAATCCCAATAACACTGCAATAAATCCTGCCATCACAAGTTCTGTAAAGTAAAGAATAAGTTTGATGGGTTTATTTTTAAGTGATCACATTTATTTCAAGGAGTTTCCAGTAGGAAGTCTTGGACTTTTAAACTAACTAAAGGAAGGTTTTTCAGGTCCTGTAAATGACAATACAATACAAGGCTTCACAAAGAGAAATCTTTCAAAGCTTCACCAGCACAGGGTGCTGACGGGGACCATCAGACCTTCATGCTAAACTGTACTAAGGAGTATGTGCAGTACCCACAGATACAGCACTAAAGAAACCATACTCAGGTGAAGGGCTACATAGCATCTTAAAGCTATCCTGACATAATTGCAATTTCCTTCCCATGTTGCAAATATCATCTTTCAGATGTACATAGTCTCCTATTTCTTACAGGTTTAAAAAGTAGAGAGTGCTGAGCAAAGTTCTACCCTCTACACCCATTATTCCCTTAAGTCTTACAGTAGACTGTTCACCTAGAATAGCTGTTATCAAAACCATCTGTTCACTCCCTAGGCTTTTCCCCCTCCCCTTTCTTCCTTTCCTTTTGCCGTTCAGTCCTTTCCAAAGAAAACATGCCCTACTTGAATACAAGTTACAGGGTATAATATTGCATTATGTAATTTCTTTCAGAAAGGGTCTGTGACAAAATTATTAGAAATCCTCAAATAATTGATTTTATTGTATGCTCCTATTTCCCTGCACAATAGTTCCACATGATTTAGATGTATATTTTTGAAAGAATATACAAACAGGTGAGGAAAACATAGACTGCAGAATATGCAAATGTAAAATTTGAGCAGTGTATAAAAATTTCACAAAGAAGCAGTTTGATTAACAAGTTTATAAACATGCAAATGGGGTACGTCAAACTGATGTTCATATAAGGGAGTTTTAACTTAATTTTATTCTTAAAGGGTTAGGGGTAACATCATTATTTACTTACAGTTCTATAGATTGTATTTGCTCACACTCATTTTTCTCCTTTTCCTGAAGAACGCGTTTCATGGTCTCCAAACTGTTCATCAACTGCACAACTTCATCCTTCAAATTTGCTTCTCGATCACTGAGTTCTTTCAGTTTTTTGTCTACACTGGCACATTTCTCTTGCAGAGCTACTGTATTACTTTCTAGATTTAAAATAGTAGATTCTTTTTCTTTTAGTTCTTCTTCTAACTCTTTCATCCTGTCATCTTTAGTCCTAGAAGCCTCCAATAGGCATTTAAGATCTCTTATTTCTCCCTCATAGCTGGCAACTTTCTCCTGAAACTGTGCAATTACTCTCTGATTTTCTGCAGCCTGTTTTTCAAAATCCTGGGTTTTCTTCTGGATTTGCTCTTGTAACTGATTCAGATCTTTTTCCTTTACAGACTGATACTCTTGATTTGTAATTTCATTTAATTTTATTTTTAGTTGATTATTGTAATTATCACTATCATGAAGTCTCTTCTCTAAGTCTTCAACTTGCTGACATAGTTGTTTGATCTGATGGCTTTTTTGTGAGGAAGCCTTAATGATAATTTTGCATTCTTCCCAAATGCTTTCAATGCTGCAGTGAAAGGAGCTCTCCTGTCTCAGATCTGCTGCAGAAGCAGTTTGGAACTGCATGGATAGAGGACTCATTTGATCTGTCTCTGGTTCATCTTTTTTTAGGTCTAAGGAATCCTTCACATTAACTAAATCAATATCCACAGCATAAGATTCTGAGTGACATTTATACAATTCATCTACCTGGGACTGCATTGTTTTAATTTGTGACACTTTGTCAATTATATTTTGTTTAGCATCTGCTACTTCATTATTTAGCTGAATAATCTTTTCTTCTTGTTCCTTATTTATAGTTTTCTGTTTGTCCAATTCAGAAACAGTCTCCCGATATTCAGCTTGACATTGTTGAAGTTCTCCACTTAAGCCAGAAGCCTTTTCTTCAGAAGCAGAGAGTTTCAGATGCAAGTTTGCTATCTGCTGATTTAACTCTTCTTTTTCAGTTTTTTCTCTTTGGCACTGTTCTTCAAGCGCAGCTATCTGACCTTCCAAGGTTTCAGTTCTTTGCTTTAGTGCTAGTATTTCCATGTAGGTCTCAGAATCATTAGTTCTCTTTTGATCAAGACAGTAGTTTTCCCAACTCTCTCTCTTATCTCCTAAAAACAAAACCAAAACAACATCAAGAACAAATAAGCCCCTATACAGCTCAGGTTAATTAAAATATACAAGTCAGTAGCAACACCAAACTGTAATTGCTGTGTGGAAAATGAGCACCACCTGAAAGCCACACTTTCATAGCATTTTAGAGTCTTGAAGTTGTTAGAACCTTCTGAGACATTTTATATGCACTAAAATGCCTCTTGGGCTTCTAGGCATAATTTGCAGAAAGAGGTGTTCAGAAGACTTAAAAAAAAGTTTGCTACAGTTCTATTCCAACCTTCTATCCTGCCCCACTAGCAGAAAAATCTAGCTAATTTCACTAGTATTTCCAACATCTATAAGCTAGGTAACATTCACAGAGATAACCAGTTTCCACCTCCACTGATTCAACAATCCCTTTAAATATAGGCAGCAATTTACTGATCCTCCATTTAGGGGAGCAATGCTGTCATACACCTTTCTGAGAAGTTTTATACCTGCTATATATCACCTTAATTTTAAAACAATTCTAAAAGTCCAGCACAGGGTTTGTTGTTTGTTTTTTGCTTTGTGTCTGGCACCTTCCTCCCTTCTGTATTCAACACATTTCTAAACTAGATAAAAGGATATATTAATGACCATGCCTAATATGTTACATGTAAAGTTCTCCAAGAAAGATTTACAACATCTCATTCCAACCCAAAATTTCCATGTTTTATTAACATAAGACTCTTTTCCTGAATTAATGAGCCATTTTACCTAAAATCACATATATTTAATCACCTTCAAAACTGACTCCATCTGTATTTCACGGAAGTGTTTTAGAATCCAATTGGGTTTCATAGTAACATGCATGCTATATTTTACTATTAAATCAAGTCTGACTATCTCTAAGGATTAGATTATCTCAACCATGTACTGCAGGGAGATACTATGGATTCTGATGAGTACTGCAGCGATAGTAAGGTAGAGTTAGGCAGTCTCACACTGGACCATTAAGCACAGGTGTACTGCATGGAAACATCCTCTGAACAGATCCAACAAGTTGTACAGTCAATTTCAGTCACTAACAAATGGTCATTCTGAAGCATTAGCAATAGTGTTTTGGTTTTTGAAAGTCAACAGACACTTTTCTCCTGCTTGTCCATTTTTTTCCTATTATAAGATATATCAAGTGCTTCTGCTAGCTCAACCACAACAGCAGCCTTACTGTAGCATATAAGGTTGTATTTTCAAATCCTACAAGATTAAAAATTTTGTATTTGGAAATGGTTTTCACTGAAAGCCCAGTTGTGTAGTCCTAAGAAAACTTATCAGACAAAATACAACACATTCCTCTCCCTGGACTTGAGTTTTGCAAGCTTCACTAAAAGCAAGATGTGCTGAGGTATCTTAACACAGGGTTTGTCCAAGTCCCTAGTCTTGGTTTCAAATGACACTTGAAGTTTTACAAAACCAGAAACGCCCTACTGGATGACACAGCCTCAGCTGCCCTAGCCTAATACTTTCACTTCCTTTTGCTAGTACTGGCAGGCCCAGCCATTTTCTATAGACCTTTCTTGACATTGAAGAATTGAGACAATACAACCCTGCCGAAGTCTTTCATATATGCACCTGTTGGCTGTTAGCTTATCTACCTGTGTCTGCCATCTGAGAATTTGAATACCTATACCTCTCCCATCTTCTAGGGCAGCAAACATCAGAAGTTCAATATTCTCTTCATGAAGTGGTTTGTTCATGGAATCATAGTAGATCCTTAGTTCAAAGGGACCCTCAAGGATCATCAAGAGCAGGGTTGCTCTCCAGCCTCTCACTCCCCAACCTGTACTTAGAGCCAGGGTTTCCTGCCTCAGGTGGGGTTGGTGATTGCCCAGCTCTGTAATTTGTCTGGATCTCTGCAGGGCTTCCCACCCTTTGAGGGAGTCAACAGCTATCACTGGCAAACTTAGGATAGTTTTGTGTCCTGTATCAAAGTTATTTATCAAGATGTTGAAGAGAACTGAGCCCATTAGGGAGCTCTGGGGAGCCCCACAGCAGTGCCTGGATGCCAGCCTAAATGTTAGCCCATTTACGAAACTCTTTGCACCATAAACTTAAAACTGATCTACCACAGTGAGTGCTGCCTTATTCTTTAACTGCACAATGTAATGAATGATAGTTTAATATTCAGTTTATTCATTGTATCCTCATTTTTCTGTGATCATGTGAATTTGATAATTCTCCTTTAACAGAAAGGAAAGGCCTCTCACCTTCCTTTTGCATATGCTTTCCATAGTTCTATGAGAAATCAAAACTAAGCTGGGTCCTGAGGTCAAGTTAGAGGCAGACAACTCTTACAAATACCATTTTGCACAAGTCCCATAATAGCTCCGTCTCACTTATTAATATTTTATTCACCTGATAAGCTCACAGATAAAGCAAGAACAGCAAAAAGACTGAAAATGCAAGCATGAGAACTGTACAAAATACACCATTTGTGGACTTCAGCTTTCCACTTGAATGGGAGTAAAATTAATTTTTCTCTTTTGCCAGCACCGTCACCTTGAGCAGAACTGGTGTGTTCACAGCACACACAGAGAACAAAATGTCAAGGTTCACAGCACATACTGTATGACTGAACAATCAGTAAGTCATTGACACCTTTGATGGTTGCTTAGGAAATTTTCAAACACTTTGAGCAGAAGATGTTACTTTCTCAGAAGTACAGGAACAGAAAATTTAGTACTACAACTGTTAAGCAATTGCCTAAGAACTACAGCTGGGTATGCAGGTACATACACAGATAAGGAAAGGCAGCAGAAAGGAAAGAGTCTAAAAGCTAAAATTTTATTTCAATCATTTAGGAGTAAATGATATAGGGCTGGCCCTCTGCAAAAGGGATTACATTTAGAGAACAGTTACTTCCTTTTACAGTGTAACATGGCAGATCTCCTCCTCAAAGCATAATGTTTACACTTCCCAGCTTTTTTCTTCTGTTCTGGAATAGTAACCAAGCTTTTTTTGAAGACCCCCTGTTGAGTGATGGTAGAAATTGTACCTTTCTTTGTAGGTGGTTCTTCTTCTGCAGTAGGCTTATTTTCCAAGCAACGCTTTCTTCCCACTTCCAATAGAGTTTTCTCACAATCCTTGAACTGGCTGCCTTCAATCACTTGGTTAGAGCTCTCTTCTGCTAATTTTCTCTTACTGGTAGTCAAAGTGTTCTCCTGTGTTAAAATACATGATCAATTGCTTAGAAGTTGTACGAATTGAACACTTAAAAGGCTTAGTAGCTTTTTCTATACAAATATTTTTACAAAACTTTTATGGGTAAGGTGCATAGGGGTTGTCAGAGGAAAAGTCACTGACAGATCAATTACTTAAACCAAGAGCTCCTGCAACTTCAGATACTAAGAAACACAGTACTTTGCATTGTACAGGAATCAGAGCAAGAGACTAGAGAACTACAAAATGCACAACTTTCATTAAGAGGACTTAATTTACCATCCAAAAACTATTTCCAGTGTCAAAAGAGTTGATGAAATTTCCAATTTGTTAAAAGGGCATAGAGTCTGTTCAAAAAATTCATCACATTCTCATCATGGTTGGTAGAGTTGAGAGCTTTAACAGCCTTCAGCAAAGCCAAAAATCATTTTTGTCATGACATGTTTGATGCAATTTGAAAGCCTAGTCAGTTCTGCTATACATACTTCTGATATTTGTTTGACTAAGAAAAAAGTTGGTTACTTGCAAGATGACAAGTGACAAGCGATGTGGTTGTCAAGGACCAATTAGTCATCTATAGGTGCTTCATTAAAAACCCACAATACACTATAGAGTTGAGGTTTATGGTCATGTTTAAAATTTCATGCCACACAATCTGCTGGAACCACTGGATAGTTAAAGCCTTGCTCTTGGAAGGAGCAGTAATAGTTAGCCATCACACTCCACTCACTCTTGGAGCATTCCATACTATTGACTTACTATTAAGCAGCTGTGAGGCAGAGACAGAACACAAGATAAACTATGTCCAAAGCTTTGAGTTTACAGTGTAAGAGAAATGGATCAGAGTGCTGAGTTTCACTTAAAACATTCTCAAAACCACTTCAGGTTACTGGACATCAGGCTCAAATAAAAAAATCCCAAAACCACCTCTTACTGTGTGTTTTGATTTTTTTACCTGTATACATTTAGCCAAGCTAGCTTCCAGCATTCAGCAGATATCATTAGACCATACAATTTCAAGTTTTATTGATCACATCAAAAACAGAGATACCCATGTCATACCTTCTTAATTCAAACTCTGCTCAAAACATTCACGTTAACACCCTTCCCTTGAAAGTGTGCAAGCTTGTTGGAGGTGAGTGAACACACTTGATTTTTTTTTCCCCCTAATTTACATAATTATCTTTTGTTACATTATTAAATTCTAACTTAAACTAAAATTGACCTTTCATTGTATCAAAACCTCATTTTCTTCCTCTTTTATTCAGTGATGCACTTCCTCTATTCCCACTGTTTTAAGTCCTCACAGTTTGAGGTCTTTTTATTTTTTTTTTAATAGTTCTCCAGAGTCTCACCTAGAGTCCTCCAATAATAAATTCAGATCAGTACTTCTGGAAGTCTCATTATTTACACACACCCCTGCTAACATTTTGCTGTGGCTTTAAGTTTGAATGCCAACTGACCTGCTATCATTTGAAGTAAATAGCAATTATTTAAAGAAAATGCCAATTTTCCCAAGTCAAGTCCATTATAAACATATATTAAGATGTTTTTGTATCATACAATTAAGATGTCTAAGACTTACATAGTCTTTTATGGTTTCTTCTGAACGGGCTATCTGACCTTGTAGTTTCATAATCATTTCATCTTTTTGCTTGACAATGTCAATCAGTTCTTCAATCCTTTCATTTTGTATATTCATTTTCTTAAAAAAGAAAAAAAAGTTCAGTGTTAAATTGAACTCTATCATGCTTTTTAGAAGCAAGATCAGTTAAACTATGCTTGATATAAAAAAGGGGCTAGAAGCATAGTCTAATAGCATTTTAAGTCTTTTGAATTTTGTATTAAAGTAAACAATTCTGCACAAGGTTTTTTTGAGAAGTTACCTCAGCTGCTTCTTTAAGTTGCTCAGCAGACTCATCCAACTTAATCCTCTGTGTTTCAAAACCTGTAACAGGAAAAAAGCCTGCATAACATAATCAGCCATCACAGTTTACTCAGTAATCCATGTCTTTGTGGTACTTCAGTAGTTTTTGAATACATTTATTTTCAAGTTGACTTCTGCTAGGACATTTCAAAAGTTCTTTACATTTTCTGAACTAGACAACTGAGACTTGCAACCCATTCAAAATAAAGATCACATCACCAGATCTCTGCTGAGATCATTATGATGTGCTGCTAGTTTTTGCTCCAAAGATCCACATGATGCCTGAATAATCTGCATCAGCAAAACATGAAGTACAGGGATTACAATACAACAAGGAAATCAATAACCTTAATGTTTTACCGCACAATTCTTAAGTCTGCAGTTGACAATTTTAAGCTTCATCTTAAAAATGAAATAAGCAAGGCCTATAGAATTGCTTAACCTGAACATACACAAAACAATGGATTAACACCATTATACATATGATTTGGTTACACAATCCCATACAATGAGATTAATATTTCTATTTTACAGTACTTAATTTCTTTTTTTGTGTCTTTCATATCACACTTAGACCCAGCTTACCTTTGGTTTTCCTTTCCAGCTCTTCCTTGGTCTCAACTAGTTCGGCAGTTATTTTTGCCAGCTGTTTTTCAAGACAACCAATTGTTTCCTGTGGGTCCTCTAAGGACACAATGTACTGGTGTGCTGCTTCTGCCTGATTTTTGATATCAGTGATATCATTTTGTAGAGAATCAATAACACCTCCAAAATCAATGCAGGCATCTAAGCCTGTGCTGTTTTCTTCATTCTGAAATAATTTAGAGTCATTTAGAAATGGCAAATAATTATACAAAAGCCATTATTTCTACATAAAATATGGAAGATTGTTAGGAATTCTAATATATAAGTACAGTTATAATTCTGACTTCAAAACCATCTTGTGGGTTCATATGCACTGACTGCCAGTTTGTCTACCTTCACACACCAGTTTCCAGTATCAAGCTAGAGCTGCTTTATTTTCGTAACATTTAATTACCTACCATTACATTTCCCCTTGTATTTCCACATAAACATCCCCTCCGAGTTTACTATAAAAGTTAGTATTTTAAACCAATGAGAATATCGAATCAACAGAGCAAGCAAACTCTTTTAGACGGAATACATCTGAAATTTTCATATGACAGGAAAAGTTTGTGAGGGCAAATAAGTCTGTGGTAACTTATCATAGTAAGTTATACCCAAAAGACTGGCTTCACATCTTGCCTCTTTTTTAAAAGGGTTTCAAACTCTCAAGAGACAGACTCAAGTTAAGAGTCTAGATATGGCTTAGGCGGATGAAAAATTTTCATTGCTCCAGTTGTAGCTACTACTGTCCTAAGAGAGAAGCTTCTGTGGCTACTCCAGCATAGTCCATTATGTGGGGCCTAAAGTCAGCCTCAAAGATTTTAAATAGGCACTAAATGAAATGGATTTTATAGCATAAAAAATTTGCAGCTTTTCTCCCAATTTCTTTGTACAGAATAATTGCCACTTTTATGCTGGAGAAATGCAGAAAACCCCAAAAATTCCTGAATCCCAAGGCTCAGCAGTCTCATCTATTAAGTAAGATAAACATATCCTGCTGAGGACACAGTCACATTGTGTGCAATTCCTTGAAACCATCCCGGGTACTTCTTGAGAAATACCATGACCATAACAGGTAGTTAGTAAAAGGGACATTTGGGGCAGACAGATAAAAATACCAGAGGTCCAGCTTGCTCACTGCAAGGCCGATCTTGTAATTCACATTTTTCATCTGCATTTTTAGTACAACTATTTACAAGTTCCTTGAAGATTTCCAGGCGTTTTTCAGCATTTTCTTCAAGCTGCTCTCGTTCATTAGAAAGGCACTTACTAGAGTAGAGAAAAAAACAAGTCAGATAAAAGCTAGCAATGACAGAGGCTAAAAAGTTATTAGCACAGTTGCCTACTAACAAAGATGCTTTCTTTATTTTGGCACAACAAAACAATACACAAAACAATGCTGCTACCCTAAACCAGAAGTATTTTTCACATACACCAGAAGACTAAGAGGGATACAGATACACAGATTAGGGATAGCACTAAACAAAAAGCATTTTTTCTGAGCTGCTTGAGACAGCAATGTTTGGAGTATCACTAAAACAAAAAGGAACCAAAGAATTTGTAAATGCCACTCTTTCCAAAACTTACCAAAGCAGCTCTTTCCTTAGAAAGAGTTCTACAGGAAAAAAACACTATTTAAAAATTATACACAAACACATTCCTACCCATCCCACAGAAAATTCAAAGCCTTTTCTAAAGAGCATTTTTCCTGAGCTCATAATCCAAACAGAACCCAACAACATTAACTGATGCAGCAGAAGATCAGATCTAGCAGAAGATTGTGGTCTCTTACAACAGAGATTTATGAAATAAGTAAATTTACTTTCACTTTCTTAACAAGTAACTTTAAAACCACTTAAAGCCAGCTTACTTGAAATTTATTTCCCGTTGAGCAAAATAATCTGTAAATTCTTGTACCACTTCTTCACGAATTTTTATTTCCAGCAGTAACTTATTTTTCTTCTCAGTAATAAGTCTGTTCCTCAGCTCTTCTACCAGATTCACCAGCATCTAGAATTACAAGTAGCATGCTTTTTATAAAGAAATACTTTACCACAAGTGAGATTTTTCCCCATTCCTCAAACACTACAACACTTTACTCTGCAGCTGGGAATAGTTTTTCCAGTTCTTTTACTAGCTTATTCATAAACAGAGGGATTTATGAGTAGATTGCACTACCTGTTCAGTATTAACACAGCAATTTAGGTTAACACAGAGTGGGTATTTCCAAAGAACACCAGGTTTATAACACAAATTCTTCAAGTTACCTTTTAAAGATAGACTTAAGATCCACAGAATTTGGCCTTCTTTTTCCAGATGCCCCTTTTTGGGTATTAATGAAACCTCCACAAAATGGTCCCTAGTCCTCTGCTCCCCTGCTCCTTGTCTTCCCCACAAGTGACTAAAATTGCTGTTTCTTAAAGAACAGCGTCCGGAGTTTTCTTGTGCATAAAATAACAAAGGAACCATCTTGTGTTGCTCAAAATAGATAATATCTTCTGTGTATTGATCACAGGATACCAAAAGAAGAGAAAGCCAAATCTGTAATTCTTACTGGTCAGTTTGCACTTTGACAAATTTAATATTTTTTCCCACAATAAGCACCAAGTAATCCCATCTGTAGTTCCAAACACTGGATTTAGGTAGAATTAGGTAATGAGGGGGGAAGAAAAGAAAAAGGGTGAGATGGAGCAATCCAGAAGAATACACTGCTTCAAGGCTCCATGCTATCATTATTCTTAAAGTAGCCCTGGCACATACCATATATTTTTCTTTTGCAATAACAACTTCATTTCCTTCATTTTCCTGCACTGCTTCTTCTCTTGACACACTGGGCTGTTCCTCCATATCATCATCAGCTTCAAACACATCTTCCAAGGTTCTGTCCCATAGGATTGTAGCTCTTTTCCTTGGGATTGGCATTCTAGTGACATTAAGCAGTGATGATTCTCCTGCCAATTTCTGGCCAAATGACTCATCTTGGGGAAGAATAGATGTGTCCATAACTAAAACCTACCCAGAAAAATCAAGAACAAGAAGTTATTTGTATTTTTTAAAGCTCCTTTGGCACTGTGAAGACCTGCTGCAGTCTCCTAAAGATCTCCTGAGCAGAGCACTCTCCCAGCTTATCCATCCTCTGTTCAGAGTCACGCTTAGACCAGTTTCCAGCTAGAGTACAAAGTTGTCACATTATAGCCTGGATCCTTCTTTGGATCCCAGGATCCAAAGTCTCACTCACCGGATAACCTACAAGAGGCAGCAACAGATTGTTCATTTCCTGTACTTTGAGTTTCCAGTTGCATTACATGAACACCATCCCACAAAAACCTATTTCTTTCACAGTTCTATAACCACTACAGTCTCCTGGTATTGTACTTAACCTGCCCAAATTCCAAAGACATGGACTTAACTGTAAACAAAACCTTTCCATGGCTTCCATTAAAGCTACAGCACTGATCCTCCACACTTACATCTTCCAACTTTGCCAAAGTTACACCACTGCACTTACTCCTCCTGACTCTGCTTCCACCTTCCCACTGAAGCCTCTGTGAACATAAAGATGACCTTTCACATTCTTTGGTGCTCAATCTACTTTATCAGTACTTCAGATGAGCAATATTCCAAGTTAAGATAGAAGTAGTATATAAGACAGCTAGAAGTGAGAGCATGTTGTATCTGCAGGAGAAATTTACCCAGATCTCAGGAAAAATCTTCCAAATACAGTAAGTTTCTTATTAGGCTGGATATTTCATAGGAGTTACAAATTTTCATGATGCTTCCACCCCCACACTCCAAAGGAAAAAAAGTCCCAATGAAGTCTTTTTAAAAGCTGTAGGAGATAAAGCTCAATCCAGTGTAATCAGAAATATGACTGCAGTATGAGACAAATCTAGTAACTAAATTCATATTCCTTAAAGTGGGAAAACCTGCTCTTTAAAGCAAATCAAAGTTACTGATCAACAAGATAGACTACAACACACTTACTTTTTGTGCAATGGCTGAGAACTTCAGCACATTGAGTGTTTCCTCATATGCTGATGCACATTTGCTGATGTTTACTATCATGTATACCTTCCCCTTTCCGCTGAAAAATCCTTGAAGGAAATGAGTTAACTTACTTTCCCGAAAGGGTATGTGCTGCTGCAACCTTTCAAAGACAAAAGAACAGGTGATCAGAAATTCCAGTAAATTCCAGTCAGTGTAAGAACTGTCCAGCCTGAAGACTTGAAAGCTTCACTCTTACTATGGCACTAGTGACAAAGGTGTTTTAAATATAAATTTTAAATTTATATTTATTCCAAAGTTTGTTTGATAAGCCAAGCTCAGAACAAGTAAGTAAAATCACTAACCTCTATGATAGCATGTTTAAAGGATGTTATAATTTAAGTGATTTAATTAAAAAGCAAAACAAGGCAAGTTTAAAGACAACTTTTGTATATCAATAAGACTCCAGTATAGATGTCAGAAATCTATACATTTTTTCTACCAAAAATTTAAGTGTTACTATTGTATATTTTAAACAATAGCTTTTAAACAATGCAGGTAACACCTAAAAAACACAACCAGTTGGCAATTCATGAAAGGACTTACTTTGACTGTTGACAGTTCTTGAGTGCATTAATACACTTGCCCAGAGTCAGGAGAGAGGTATTTATATTTCCACTCTCCTTCAATCTGTCACCCTCATTGCGGGTCTTGGTATATCTTTCAGAACCAGCAAGATCACACAATGACAATCTGAAAGCAGACAAGGAAAAAAATCACTGTATTTACCTTAAAGATGCACTAATTACTCACTTTTAAAAATGATCCCTTTTCCTCATCCCTCTCAAGTTTGCTTCCCTAAAAAAATTTCCCACTGTTTTCTGCTAAATATTTGTCCAACATGTTTCCTATTTCACCCCACCCACCACCTCTTCATCCTCTTCCTTCTGGGGACTTGCACGAGTGTAGGAGTAAAGAAGTCTGGCAGAACCTTGTGCTGAGCAGAGGTGACAGGACACAACAGCACTGACACCCGATGGCTTGAGGGAGAGGGCCAAGTTCTGCATGAGAGTGGAAGTGGGGAGCCACCACACATGCAGGAGGCTCTGCCAGTGAGCACTGGGTGCAGCACCAACACACCAACATGGAGTAACTGACAACTGCATCATGAGAGACTGTTCTGAACTTACTCATTGACTCGGGTCACCCTTGGTATTCCTGAATCTTCAATTTTCAGTAGTTTAACTGTGAATATGCTGTGACTAAAAGGAGAAAATGAAATCAGCAGAGAAGTGACAAAGTAGATGAATAGTTTCGAAGTATTCTTAGCCTCCACAACATTTGTTCAAAATATTTCTTGATCTGTCAACACATATAAGCATACACAATCAGATATAAACTTTTAAAGAGATGGTTATGTAGCATGTATTTTGATTTTTCCTCAGATATTTAGATAAGTGCTTTTGTAAAGTATTTGATAAAATAGTGTGAGCTTTAGTACACATTCACCCTACTGAAGAATTGAATCCCTTTGTCTTAAGCCATTGTGCCACACACTACTAAAGGACACCAAACCTGAACCTAGAAATCTAGACCTTGTTAAAGCCTCTTCCCTTCCTAGAAACCATAAGCCACGTTTTAGCTTCTCCTTCCTCCCACCCATCATCCTATGCCCAGTGCTAATCAAAATGTTTCTTACCTTCTGCTGGAGCAATTATTTAGTTTCGTGCTTGCAATACTCTGGTGTTTCAATCCCAGTTTTAGAAGTCTAAAAGCTTCTTTAGAGTCAGAAATCTGAACCCACTGCAGATCTTCAGGAAGAAGAAATATGATAATTTTTTAGATAACATTACCAAAATAAGTATTATGGGGAATTATGTATGCACAGCAAGGACACTACATTTACTTGAGGCGTAGAAGCATTTTATTGCATCTGCTTCAGACAGAACTTACGTGATGACAAATCAGATCAAAATGCCTCCTCTCATAGAAAAGGAAGGGCAAGTACATCACATCATTTCACAATTCTATTAGCACATGAAATATGTTCCATTCAAATTAAGTGAGCAACCTTAGCCTGAGCACAGACAAGTCAAAAAAGTAAGGTCTAATATGAATTGAAAGCTCTATAGTCATATTCAGCAAAGCAGAACTCTGCCTTCTAAATCCTAAAATAAAGAACAGCTTCTTCAATTTATACCACAGTTGAGGTGGGGGGCGGGAAGGGAGGAAGGGGAAGTCATATGGATATCTTTCAGGACCATCAACTTAACTGAAAAAAATCAGAAGCATTTTGCCTGCAATTTGATGACCATCTGTCTAAAGTCTGCTTCTCTACCAGAGACTACTGAAAAAAATCCCAGAAACAAAAACCTAAAAAACGTTTGAGCCAATTATAAATACCATTAAGAACTACTGACCTCTTTTTTTAAGAAAATGGAAAAAAGCAAACTCCTAAAAATTTGTCATTTGTTTCCAATATTTTTCCCATTGCAACGAAATATCGAGACACCGGAGTACAGAGGCTTTTAACAGTTTCAGTCAAGAGAAAAGATAAAACAGTTTTAAAAGCAGGGATACTTCTCTGTATGTAGAATGTAATAATTTTGTTATTGAGTCTTCTAATCTAAACATCATTACATTTAGACCAACTTTTAAAATTATATTTGGCAATTAGCAAGGTATTCTATTCACCTTTTACAAAAGAACATCCCTTGATGTCTTGAGCAAGGCGTAGTGTTTTTCTTTTCTTGTCATTTGACATAGGAATCAGTAGATCATAAAAACACTCATTGTAAATCTCAAAAAATGAAACCCAGACAGAAAACTTGATGTAGCTTCTTGCAGTTGTGATAGATTGTTCCAAGTCTTGTGAGATATCTTCCAAATCTGCCAAGTACAAAATATTACAAACCAATATAAACATAGTGACCTTCATTAAAAAATTAATAAGTAAAAACTGATATAACAAACCTTCTAAAAACCACTCAAAATCTAAAATTCATTCAAAAAATCCGTTTAAGTTCCCACCCCATTTCTTAAATATCTGGAACTCATATGCTTAACTTACATATTTTCAAGAGACATCTACTCTACTGCTTCCTTTTCCACTTTTAACTTATATCAACCATATAAAGCTTGGTTAGAATTAGTCAAATCTCTTCAACATCTTTAAACTAAACTGACAAGACACTTCATTTTGGCTTTTTAAAGTAAACCTAGTATTTAGGTAGTTTTTTAAATGGTAGAATTAAGTTTATATAATTACATAGAAGTACTCTAAAAGCCTGTCAGGATACCACTAGGACCCACAGCCTAAGTGGTACTACTTTTCTTTGCTAGAACTTCAGCTCATTTAATGCCTGTTCAGACACTCTAACCATTTTATCCTTGTTTTCTGCCCAGATTATTTGCTCACTATCCAATTCACAGGCATATAAAATTGACAAGAAGTCATTTTATTAGCATACACCAGAAATCATTTATTGACCTTAAGAAGGCTTATTTGCCAGCTTTAACTGCAAAACTTTTATATAAAACATACCCGTAGAATCCATAGGTGCTTTGTCCCTAGTGTTAATCTGGTGGTCTACCTGCAAAAGAAAACAAACCTTGAAATACACTAACTTTGACAGCAAAGTTATTTCTAACAGTTCTATAGTGTTACTAGATGGGAATACAGCTTGGGTGCAGTATGCCAATGGCAAGGCCCTGGTTACACACCAGGTCTAGTGCACCTGTACACTGCTACTGACAGGGCTGTTCTAACCTCACACCCAGCCCTGCCTCTCCCCTTACATCAGTATACAGCATTTCAGCTGGCTGACCTGGAAGCACTCTAGCCACAGAAAACAAGAGGGGCAGGAACTCCTCACATAAACAGGGTGATTCAAGAGGGTGATTTCAGGACTCCAGTTGCAGTTTAAACACTAGTCTCAACCTCGTAAATCATGGGGACTCTGAATTATTTTACTAATGGTATTTTGCCAATATTGGATTTCATATTTTTCCAGCTTACTTGGCTAACCCTTGGAAGTAAGAAGTAAATGTAGAACACTCATTCACTTAAAAACCGAAATGAGCAACTTACTGCTTCATGATACACGTTCAAAATAAATGATAGAGTTGAAATAAAGCCCAGATTTTACTAAGAGGAAGACAATTTTCTTTTGCTATTAAAAAAGTAAACCAAATAACTATAGCTAGAGCTTTGGAGCTTCATACATACACTCCCTTCCCAGTCTTGGTTTTGATTAGCTAGGTTTTTTTTAGACACAGAACTGCAAATTGGATTTCATTTCTTTAGGCACTTCATCTACTGAAATAAGTATGCTTAAGAGACCTAACATGAAATAAAAAACAGGTATGGTTTGCTTCAGGTTTCTTTAGTGTTCTGTCAAGGGTATATTTCATAATAAATTTTTCAAATAAAAAAATTTAGGTATTAGGTTTTACACATATAAAACACCCACACAAACTTCTGTTGCAGCAGATGCAAACTTTGCCAGCAAATTTGTAAGTTTAAGTGCTGCTCTTATGAACAGTTTCAGAAACTAGAAGGTGCATTCAAACACACAAAGGTTTTTCTCAAGTCCCTTCCGAAGGCAGACAGAGCTAGATTTTACTTATTCCTGTGTTTTTGAAGTCAACTCACAGAATTTTGCTGCCACCTACCTTCCACACTGGAGCTCAGTCAACCAATGGATAAAAACCAAGGCAACAGATACATATATTCTTTTTTCTTTTCAACACTAGCTATTATAGCTTAGCATATCACAAGGGAAATGCTTAATTCTTTTTGTAAAGAAAAAAAAGAAAAGTTGCAAATTCCCATATATACTTAGTTTTATTTTACATTATTCCACTCATTTCAGAATTAGAAGACACCAAGAAAGGTATGGTTATACAAAGTAAAAACTCCCCATAACTGTAACTGGACTAAACAGCTTTAGAATTTCAGTCAGCTTCTAAAACTGAGTGTATTTCTGGACTGCTCAACAGTGAACTGTAAGAAAAAAGCCCAGCAGAAACCCATCTTTAATTCAAACTGTTAAGTCCACTAGCTTTATAGCTCTGCTGCTTCAAACAGATTTTTGCTTCCTTTGAGGATATTTGTCCAACTGAAAGGGCAACAACCTCAAAACTATTAATTTTTTCCAAGTATCCTGAAAGATAATATGTTCTTTAAAGGATCAGACCTACAAGCATCCCCACAGATAAGAACTGAATGTAAACAGTCCCTTATTTATTAAGGAACAGTAATCCCAGAGGATAAATTATCAAGTGCCCAAGGTACAGGAAAAACAAAAGCACTTAGTTTACATGCCCATGAAGTACTGAGCCACAAGACAAAACTCCCCAGGAACAGGAGTCATCAGCTCTATTGGTCACTTTACTGCTAATCTGAATGGTTGCCTGCCAGCAAATAGACACATCCATTGTTAAATACAGCCAGTATTCTCTTCCCACTGCAAATGAAAAACATGGAGCTATCCAAAGATGCATGCACTCATCAATATAGAAAGAAGGGCTCCTCTACCTCTTTTATTAGACGAAGTAATGAATTTTTAATAGCAGTTTCTTCTCTCACTTGGTTTTCAGTCAGCTTTATATAATCTCTACACCGATAAGGTTTGAGATCCATTGCTGTGTACAGCTTTCCTTGAATACTTTTAAACAACATATCCATAGTCCTTGGCAGAATACCACCATCATCTTCTGTCCCTGAAAGGACATACAAAAGAAAAATCCAGTTATTACAAGGTATACAGATAAATGAGGACAGAAAGAATATAAATCTCAAGGCATACATAAAGAGTTTGAAGACAATTTACAGCATGAAGCAGTGGGGTTTTCTTTGTATTCTCAAGGTAACAGAAATATCATTAGAGAGTTTTGAAAAGTATTTGGCTTTCAGGAACAGCTCATGCTCTAGATCAGTAATGGGTATAACATAAAAGAAAAACTACTGGAGTATTTTGCACAAGCTTAGCCTTAAGGGAAAACAAAACAAAATAAAAAAACCAGCCACAACCAACAGACATTTGATAAAGACTTGCAATTTTTCATATCTACTTTTACCTTGGAAAGTGTAAGTTTTCCCAGCATTTGTTACACCATATGTAAAAACTAGACGATTATATCCATCCAGGAAATCTTGCACTGGCTCCTTCATGGTACCTTCAAAGAATTCTTCTTGGGTTGTTTCAGGTCCAAACACCTGAGTATTACCAAGAAATAGTTATACTCTGAGCAATTATCAGGGCCTTTAAAAAATCTTTTAAATTCTGTTAGTTTATAATCTTAAAGACTATAAAGTTAAAAAATACAGTTTGCTTGGTATTCAATAATGTAAGTTAAAACAACTTGTACTAGAAAGAATTTACAAACATTTAAAGACAACTCATTTACTTGTGAAAAAGTGAACTTCTGTAACGTTGGTCCTGAAGTTTTTTCACTTAGTCGACTCAAATAGTGTTGGGGGGGCTTCAGTACAATATTTGTTGAGTCTTCAAGTGAAACACAGTCCTATTAAAAGGAAACAAGAAATACAGGCATGAAGAGACTATAAAGCCCTCAGCTTACAGGAAAAACAAACAAAAAAACCACACAAAACAGATTTTAAGTATTTTTAAACTAAATAAATGTCACACCTGTGATCCATTTTCTCTTTCTGATGATGTAAATGGTCTGATACGCAGGCAAACTTGTATGTGTCCCTTAGACTCCAAACTACTCCTCTTAAAAGAAAACACCAAAAAAAAACAGTTAGAAATTTGGTTATTTTCTTGATAATTAGCACATGAAACCAGTTTTATTGAAGCAGGCTGTTTTGGACAGACTTATTTGATAACATGGGAATCAAAGCTACTTCACTAGGTCAGCTTTGACAAGTGCTTCAGCCCCTGCAGAAGCTTGCTGTGATAAGTAAATCTTGCAGCACATTTATCTAAACACTGCATTCGGACCAACAAAAACATTCTCTAAACTGGCAATCAGCCTCATTCACAGAAAACTGATGACCCCAATAGGGCATCAATGCACTGCCACACAACTTAGTCTAAACCCTAAGCACCTCTTTCAAGCTAAAAAATAACAAAGAAGCTTTTCATCTTCTCAGTAAAATTCTGACTATTCCTATCTATAAAGGGATTAAGCTTATGTTTTAAAAAATAAATATCCAAACAGTAAAGTTTTCTTACCTGGCTTGTGTCTGAGCCTGAAGAAACCAAAGAAAATTCTGAGGAGAGATCTGTTTTAATATCTTCCACACTTACTGGTCCTGCTCTTGGAGATGGCTCAATGCTAGCAATATAGGATGGTCTGTAGCACTTCCCATTATCCAAAACCGGGTCCATTCTGCAAGCTAAAATAAAACTATGTTGTGCTGTCTAATAATATAACATATAATATAGTTTGTATACATAATATAATATACATTGCCAAGTCTAGGCTACAGGAAAGCATATAAATTGTTTTACTAAATACTAATGGAGAACACGCAGTGTTCATTAAAGGAATGGGCAGAGTAGGGTTAGTTCAAAACTAATCCTTTTGCTCAGGAAAAGTGTTGGTCTCCTGCCTATAATGCAGTCCCATTTCAATTTCCCCCAGCATAAAACCTGAGATGTGTCTGCATTTCAGTGTCAAAACACTTAAGGGCTCAGTTTTCCTATGTAAAAGCCAGATACAACTTTAACCAGTTAGACAAATGCCACCAGACTGCAAATGAGATAAAACTATACATAAACTAAGCACCAATGTTTACTTTCTAATCTAATGTTTCTTCTAACCTAATTTATTTTTGGCCTAGCATCTGTATCAAAACCAGCAAAAATTTGGCCTGAAATATCATCGTGGCTTGAACAAAGACTGACCTGTGAATAAGCTACAGCTGAAAAGAAACATACCTGTGCTGTCACAGTCTGGAGGGCTTATTCATCAGCTACACAAAGGCACACTGCAAAACTCTTATCACTCCTTTACAGGAAACATACTTATTAGATGACTAGCATTTTAATTGCTTTAAATCTAAGCTTAAAGTGTGATTTGTCAAGATTATGCTCTCATTCTGAATCTTTTTTCTTAAGAAGTCCAAGACAAACATTAAGCTGTGTACACAAAGCCAGAATTGCAAGTGCTCACACAGCCCAGCGGTCAGAACGGCGAGGTTCAAGCCCTTATAGGATGCCCAGCCCAAGGTGCAGAAGTCCACGTTGAGTCACACAGCCCTGTAAATACCGCAGGTATTTACCTGCGAACAACTGTACTGCCCAGCTGCAGGCACTAAAAGGTACTGGTGTCCCGGGAGGATGTGTTATTGCAAGCCTGCTAACTGTGGCAATAGAATTTAGAGCTGTAGAAGACCCCCTCAAAGAAGGGGATCCCCAGAGGCCCACGCAGCAAAGCCACAGCTCACACAGGGCCCGTGGTGCTGCCAGCATAACAGAACGAGCTCCAAACCACACAGTGAGGCTGGCAGCTTGCGTAAAAGCTAAAGCAACAGCTCTAACACCTAAAAAAAATAAAAGGAAACTTTCTTCTCTTTAGGTATCAACCTTTCACTTCCAGGCTCTGCGCTATTTGCCTGTTCTTACGGGACACAACCGGCGCGGCTTTGGCAGCAGCACAGCGGGAGTTACCCAGGCCCTACCGAAAACTGCTCACACGCCACAGCCCCTCCCGCGTAACCGGGATGGCAGCGGGGCGAGCTGGGAAAATGGCCCCCGCGCCGCCGCCACAGGGACCACCCACGCCTCTTCACGGCCCCAGGACCCCCGCGTCACAAGCACCGCGACCCTTCTGCCGGCGATGGCCCCGGCCCGGCCCCGGCCCTGCTCACCCGCCCAGCCCCGGCCGCCGCTGGGCTCGCGCTCCGCTCCGGCCGCGGCTTCTTTTCGAATCCGACCAATGGCAGCGCACGGCGTCCCGCGGCCTCCTGTGCGTACGGCGCTGCCACGGCGCAGGGCTCGACGGGAAGTGTAGTCCCGGAGGGGCGGGGCCGCCTGTCCCGGTTTGCCCTCGGGCGGCGGCCGCGCCCTGCTGGGTCGCAGCGCCCGGGGCGGCTGTACCGAGGCCGCGGCCACACGGGGCCGCCAGCGCCTGGCCCTGCAGCGACAGCGGGACCTCGGCTGCCGCGGGAAGGCGCCCTGGCCCTGCCGGGCCTGCCTCACCTGCCTACGGCGCTCGGCCTTAGCCTGTGTCAGGCGCGGCAGAAGGACGAGTGTAAGTTGGAGCTTGCCGGGACTCCGGGTGATTCCAGCCCTTCTGCTGGCTGTTTATAAACAGGGTAATCATTCTTTGCAGGTGGTGAGAGGGAAGAGGCCAGTGACCTGCTCGATGCCTTGTACCAGAGCAGGGATCAGCCGAATTGGGAAACTCCCCGTTTAAGGTCAGGATGTGCTGGTGCCCTGCCCTGGGTTCCCGGCCTGGCAAATGACAGCTGTGGAAGACACTTAGTGTGGTACCTTTGTTTAAAAGCTTCCCCAGGCAGAAATTGTTGCATGATGGGCATTTAATTTCTTAATCAGCAGTGAGAGGAATTCTTTGGCTTTATTTTCGAAACAATGTTGTAATGCAAATGAGATCATCGGTTTCTGGAATGTCAGGGTATGGAAATGTACAGAATTTGGTAACAAAAATCAGCATGAGTTTCTCTTTAGAATCAGGCAGAAATTCTTTGAACTTTAGTAAGAAATGTCTGCCAGTTATGAATTGAAATAAAAGAACAAGTAAGTTGAAAGTAGTCAGTATCTGCCGAAATTAAATGTTTGTTTTTCATTTGAAGAAAAGACTGCCAGCAAAAGCAAGCAACTCTGTAAAGGAATAATTCTACACAGATTTTGTATCAGCTGCTGTCATAAGGTTGTCTTTAACGTTAAATCCTATCTTTCTTTAAACAGAGGCTGTGTCATATCAGTAAAAGAGGTATACTAAAGGATTTCAGTTCGGTTGTAGGCCACATTGTAACAGTTGGTTTGTTTTAACGGCAGAAAATGATACAATGTTGAATTTGAAATTGTTTGCTAGTAAAACTGGAAAGCTCTTGAAATCATACTGTAAAATTTTGGGTAACGTTTTAAAAATAATGTTGGTTTCTGTCTTAAATAGAATACAAACTACTGAACTTACCTAATGCCAAAACACCTTTTTCATACCAGGAGAGGACTAAGAATGCCTCTGAAAATAAGGTAAAAAATTAGCTCCTGGGAGAAAATACAAAAGTTGCTGTGTTCTACTTGTTGGAAAGGAAAACCGAAGATCTGGGAATAGTTTGCAAGGTAATAGTTTGCAAGGTATATTCCTAAAAACATTGGGTCTATGACCTGCAGAACATTATTTTGCTGAGTTGGGGCGTCACAAGGCTCCTTGTACAGGCAATATTTTGATTTTGTTTGAATATTGGATTTCTGAAACTGTTTTTGTGATACTGCATAAGTTAAACTAGAATCTCAAAGGACTCCCATCAGGATACTGAAAGGGCAAACTAAACCACAACCTGACATGTGTTCCCAGCCTCACGCAAGCCGTGGTAAAGAAAACATTAGGTCAGCATAACCAATCCAACCTGCTTTGGAGTGGGAGATGGTGAAACTCCATCTATGTAAATAAGCTTTATGGCTTTCTACCAAAATATTCTTCTTAATTGGTTTGTGCAAGAACACCAGTTGCAACAAAAATATCTGCTGCTAAAGCAGCATTCAGTAACTCATTCACCCCTGAAATTTGGTTATGTTTCTTCTCAAATTCTTTACAACTTGTGTAGCATGTTTGGCACTCACAAGAGGAAAATATTTTTGTAAAGGATTTGTTAGAAACTTACATGCCTTGTATTTGAGACAGGAATCAAAAGTTGTGGATAGTCTACTCGTGACAGTGAGATGATGCCCTATGAGACAGCACATCTCAGCTTGCTTTTACATTGCTGTCAGAAGTAATTAGAGACAGTCAACATTCCCCAGCATCCTTCAGCACGTCTGAGTGGCAGCCAAACCAGAGGTGGGTTCAGTTTCTTTGTACTCAACTCACCTTCCCCAGGGAATTAGCTAAGTGCTTGAGTTTTCTCTCATCACCCTTCTGCTGTGCTTCCCCATGCCCTGACAGTGCTGCCTCTCATCCTGGGTGCAGGCCAGGTCCTTCTGCAGAGGTCATTTGGAGCTGACTGCAAGAGCACTCCTGTTCCATGTCACTGAGATACCTTGGAGGAAAGTGGTGCACTGTGTAATCCTCCTGGTAGTCTGCCAGCCCTTTTGAATTCCTGTCTTTCAGAGCAGTACATGTCATTTATCCTGTTCCTGGCACAGTCTGGTGCATGCATTGCACACTTTCATTTGATCCTGTACCCTCATTGCTCCACTCTCATCAGTTGCCTTTAGGCTTCTAGTGCACATACAGCTGATTTTATGGACTCATAATATTGCAGGCTGTTGATTCACATTTTTTTCTTTAGCAATGTAGGTGTGTTTCCCTTTATAATCTGTTTTAAGCAATGAGCTACTTCTTCAGTCTCATGGAAGGCTTTGCCCCAGGGGACAGGTGGCATTGGGACAGAGATCTCTGGTGCTGGACTAAGAGGAGCAGTTGGCTGAGGCATCAGGCCCCCTCCCTGGGGGAGGCAGGAGCTTTCTGTCCTCAGTCTGCAAATACTGCTGCTGTTTTATAGCCAGTGTTACAGCTGAGTAATTGTGGGGTTTCAGGAGGGATAGGACGAAACCTTCTGAAAAGAGCTCACAGATGGTTATGAGGCTATTCCTTTGAGGTGCTCTAGGAATACAAAATACTCTTTGGAAAATTAATCATAGGCTCACTGCAAAAATGGGCCTTCAGGGGCATATTCAAACATGAGAGAGCCAGTCAAGGGCCTGGAAAGGAAGGAAGGAAGGGTCACTGATGGGCAGCTGGAGACATCTGTAACCTGCTGCTGGACTTAGGCCTTAATGCTTGTCCTCTGGACACTGCCATGCTTGTGCTTCTCACAGATGCAGAGAGGCCACCTGGTCCCATGCTGGTGTTCTATGCAATGAAAATGTGCTACATGTGCTCAATGTACCATTTTTAAATCTTCAAAGCTTCACATGAAAATCTGTGTATGGCAAACAGAATATTACTCCTTCAGCAAGAGCTGGGTTGTCTTAGATAGGAGGAGATTTGAAATATATATTCTGAGATGTATTTCTTTCACTTTGCATAATTCAAGATTTAGTCTTTGGAAAGAGTGCAGTTGAGACAAGAAGAGCCATTGCTGTGTCTTCCTGTTTCTCTTCCCACCTTCTGGAATCCCTTCCATCCCTCTTTGAATTATTGCATAATTCTCTGATGAATCAAAGAGATCATTTCAGCTGTAACCAACCTTTAAATCTTGTAATTAAGCCAAAAACACTCAGTTATTCTCTGTAATGCTTTAATTCAAGTAATCACTGCTTTGAAGGTCAGATCTTGCATTTTGAAATCAGAACCTTCTGCCTGTCATAAATGGTAAGAACTGTTTTCACATTTTGACACAGGTATTTGTCCTGTAAATGTGTCAGCTGTTTTTTCTGACTAATAGTCATATGGTGAAATGGTGCAGTTAGTTTGTAGGGGTTTTAGATATGTGCATTCAATAGTAAAACTATTTTTAATACAATAATATGTAATAGAATAATAAATAATAATATAATTAATAAAATATACTGTCAAAAATTTATTCTGTGAAATTCTGTGTATTTTTATGAGAAAAGATGACTACTCTTAAATTGTGTACTGTGTGATTTTTAGGAGCCATTGTGCATAGATGGCTTTTCCATAGTCAGTGGGGCACTTGTTGTGCCCCAGTAAATGAACACCAGCCCAGCTAGTTGGGCTGTGATCATGCTGAATCCTGTAAACAAGGCATTTTTGAGTTACTGGTAATCACATCATTGGAAATCTTGCCAGAGAATCCATGGAAGACTGATGGCTGGTATTGAATATTTGGTTAACGTTCTTGCCTCCTAGTCAGCATTATACCAATACCTCAGGACATACTCTTAGAAATGGCTCTACAGGTGGAATAATAAATTGAATACTGTACTTAGAGTAAATCAGGATGAGCTTTGGCACTGTTTTCCCATAGTCTGGATCTTGCATCTTAGTTTTCCTGTGGATTTCAAGTTCTTATAACCTTTTGTCATAAAAATTGAGTTGTATTGTTGATACAGAAGATACAGTCCAGAAACACTGACTACTTCAGGAATTTATTTTTATGTATGTTGCTTATATTTCATGAAGGGTATTTGAAATGTGCATCCAGCTTTTCTTTGGTTTCTTGAAATGCCTAAATGCCTCCTGCTTTATTTTATTTTTTTTAATTATTATGATTATTTCTAAAGCTGTGCCTAAATTTTACAAAGATTTGCATAATGTATTTTTACCTTCCAGGTCCAGGTCTGAGCCCAGGTATGTTGCCACTTTTTTGTATACATGATGTTAACTATTTTATTTGCAGTCAGTGTGCTAGCTCCAGGTTAAGGGGTGGAGGTGCTTTCCAAATCTTGTTAATAAAACTTTATTTCTCCCCATGTGTTATTGATTCTTTTTCAATCATCTGCTGAGCTGTATAAATACCAACAAGGGTAACTATAATTTGAAGGTAAAATCTCAGGGTTGGCTTTCCCTAAAATGAAACATATGTTTGAGTTTTATTTCAATTGAGGTTTCAGAAATTTTACTTCAATTCCAAGCTGCTTGTGGAAATTCTTCATGGCATTCTTCAAGCTTTAATCCCTAGTATTACTTTTTGAAGAATATTGGTAGGGTTTTGGTTTTTTTTGTAGTGCTATTTAAGATGCAGGCTCTAAATAGCTGTCTAATGGTCCCAGAACCTTCTGAACAGCCCCAGAAAACTTTACCAAAGACATTCTGTTAAAAGTTACATTCTCAATTGTTACTCTATCATCTTACTAAAAGCTTAACAAGATAAATAAATTGGAACATTAATTCAGTACTTATCTAGAGTAATGCAATTCTGAAATAGGAAAACTGGCCAAGATACCACTAAATATATATCAGATATATAGCTTTTGGGTGAAGAAGCTGAAAGAATTCCAGTAAAGGAATGCATACAAACATCTGTAAGTTCTCTGTAGAAGCCAGAGGACTGGACAATTCTGTGTCTCTGAAATATAAGGTGCCTCTAAAAGAAGTGGATCAAGAGCAAGAAGTTTACTGCTCAAATAACATGGGCTAAATCCAAGGAGCAGGCTATGTTATAGTGTAGTATTACTCATCTTGCTGGCTCTGACACCCAAGACAGTCTCTTTTCTTCTTGCCAAATGTCAACCATCTGTCTTGATCTCAGGAATTAGTGCCATTTCCTGACATTATATACCTTTCCTTGGAATGTCACCCTGGCTTTGGGCACTCAGGACTTCTGCTGTAACTCATGTGAAGATGTGATTGGAGTGCCAAAGTCACACCACTGACCTTCAGATGTTTTAACTTGGGCTTCCTGTACAGCCTGTGCTCAGAGACACTCAGAATGGATTCAGGCCTAGGTTAAATTCTTGTTCTGGAAGTGCACTTGAACTACATGGTACAGCTAAGCTATGTAATTGTAACCCAAATTACCCTTTGGAGGAGCCTTGCTTTCTTCACTAGCCTCTTCGCTTAGATATCAAAATTAATGTCTAGTTTTGGGGAACATGGTTATCCTACAACATGATAAAAGGGCAAGGAATGAACATTAGAAAACCAGTTTCTTAACCAGTGACATACCTTTAAAGGACTGAAAGATAATGATTCTTTGACAATAGCAAATGGCCAGGGCTTACATTTTACTGTATTACCAGCTGGGCATTGGCCATCCTGGAGGAAAAACAAACAGAAGGCAGAGAATAATACATACTAGACATCTGCCCTGCATAGAACAAAATCACAGTCCTGAATAGAATAGCCTGCATTTCTACCATGCAACTGGACTACAGTGCTCCTTGCAGAGAAACACAGTCTTCTTCACTCAAAGCGGACCAGCAGATGAAAGGCTATGAAAACTCATGAAGTCTCAGTTCTTCTCAAAGAGTTGATTAATGAGCAGTTAACTTTTTTTTGGCACATTCTTATGCTATTATTTTTGGCCAAATCAGCCAGCACATCTGTGTGGCCAAACAGATGTTGGGGCAGCAGAAGAGCAGGCAGAAATACTGGTGGGACAGGAGGGCAGGGCTGCTTCTCTTGTGTTAGGCAGTCTTGGCAAGGCTAAACTGTTTGTAAAGTTGCATGTTTGGCAATCTTCAGCAAGGACTCGCATATGGAGGTGCCTGCCTGGATTGCAGCCTTTGAGCGTATCCAGACTTGCAGAGTTGGAGAGTATTCCCAAAGGTAGTTTAATATCTTGTTCTCGATTTGATGCTGCCTGATGTTGTCACAGCATGCTGCAGCCAAGGATAAGCAGATTTTTGAAATGGGTCAGGCTTCCTTACTGAAACTTTACTCACAGCTGAAATCTGAAGAAACTGAAAGGCTGAATGCTACTAAGTACTGGCTGATCAGTAGTCAGAATAAACCCTGTTTTGCAAAAATTGAGAGGTTAATGGTGAAATTCCGTTGTTACTAATTCAGTTTTGTGCATCTGAATTTTCCTGTCTTGTTTAAACAAATTATAGGTACTGACTTCAGTTTCAGTCAGGTGCTTTGTGCAGTGTTGCCAAGTACTGCCATACTGCCTCACTACATTGTCTGTGTGGACCACTGAAGGACACACATGCATTTAAAATTTACTGTGAGATCCTCCTGGGTGAAAGGCATTATAAAAAGGAGATAATTATTTCAACATTTGATCCAGATATTCTATGTAATGCACATTTTGGCATTATAAAAAGAACCAAAACATTTAAAAATTTTGGGGGAAGAGAGGAGTCCTTTTTATTTTTAAGGATAATATTAGTATAAAATTAAAAATGAGTCATACTCTAACTAATTTCTAACTTGGTGACTCATGCTCTTGGCAAACTAATTATCCAAGACAAGTGACTCAGAAATAGATGCTATAGTTTTATGGCTATTGCTGTTACAACTAAACATGAGGCCTGATTTTGGGTGTATAAAATGTAGCTATATCCTGCAAGTTATGCCACAGTGCTGGTTGAGAGCGTATTATGCATGCAGATTTCTTCAATCTGATGTGGTTTTTTCCTTTTGAGGTAGGATGTGTAGCTAGCTTCTGAGTGTCTGAAGAAGCCATGGACACCAAGAATCCCAGGAGTGTATCTGGACAAGGAAAATCTAATCTGGTATGTATTTCTTTCCATCCAGGAGTGGCTAAAGCCTCATCACAGGAACATTTATCTGATTAAACTTTTCACTTCAGATTCTTAATAAATCGTTTGTTGAATATTATTGACAATATTGATCTGGAGATGATGGTAAGATTCATGCCATATTTGCTTGGGATGAATATAGTACCAGGCTGTTAGCTGTAATCCTCTCTCTGTTTTGTTTCTTTTTCTTTCCATGCCCTCCCTGCTCCTCCTTGGCTGCAGCCTGTAAAGTACTAGCGCAGTGCAGGTCTGATCTGATGAAACCACAACTAATGCCGCTGCCTGCCTCTGATGGGAAGGGAACCCAGACTATAAACTTGGGATTTCAGGCCTCTGAATAGGCAAGTCTGTTGCTCGTCTTTCCCTTTCCCCACCGTGGGTTCCCTTTGTTTCTGTTCTTCCTCTGTATTATGAACTCCCATTGAAGTTCAGTGTTTCTGTTTCCTGGGATCCCAGTTCGTTTGGGTGTACGTGCAATCTAAAGAAGTCACATGTTACCTCCATGGTGGGAGTTCATCATGCAACAAAAATAGAAAACAATTTTGTTTTAATAATTCTGAATGATTTTCAGCTGAAGCACTGAAAAGGAAAGTCAGGCATATTTTAGTGAAAAGTTCATGCTTCTCAACTATGATTTTTAAATTGCGAATTTAAGTTTATAGTAACATTAAAAATTAATCATAATTATTGCAGATACCTACACAGCCTTATTCTCAGAAAGTAGGCTATTTGTTAGAATAGCTGAAATGATTCCTGTAGTGAGACAGGAAAATGTCTTAAGCAAGCTGCACTGAACAGTAGTTTGCATTCTCTTTCTCTTGTTTGGTTGTAATTATAGCGGACAACAGATGAAATAATTATTGACGCATAGAATAACACAAATCATGTCAAACAGGGACTTCAAACACTGTGCTTTGGGGTCAATTACCTGTGTGCCTGGAACTTTGATCACGCTGGTGAATGGCCAGATGACATAACTTGGGAGGATGTACATGCAAAGATAAATAGGCAGCTTTTCATTGAATTTTCAAGCAGAACAAGAAATGTCAGTGAAGTGAAAACGTGTGTTTCTAATATGCTCAAGGAACTTCAACAAAGGAAGCTAATATTGATGAATTAATTTGCTGAAATTGCAAGCAAGAGGCTTTGTTTGTTTGGTATTTAAACTTAAATGGATCCTGTTTCCAATAAGCAGCATGAAGGGGGAGTATTCCCAGGGCACTGCCATGCCAAATGGAAGACAGCATGTTCTCTGCCTGATGAAATGTAAGTTTGACTGCTAATCAGCCTGTCTAATGTACTGCTAGATTAATAGCCCATTTTCCTGAGAATTCAGCTTCTGGGGAACTGAAGCTGTTTTCTTTTTTTATTTATTTTAAAGAAAATTAAGATATTCTGATGTTTTTCAAATAGAAGTCTTTCAGATATCCATTTCAGTACTGACCCTGCCAAGGCAAATGAGTTAAAAATCTGAGAATGAGTTTGGAATTCTGCTACTAAATTTTTCAGTTGAGGGGCATGGAAATTGAAATTTCTGGTTTGAGTCAAACTGATCCAAACATAGCTTTCATTTTGGAAGTGAGACCTTTCTGCAAGTTCTTTCTCAGCTCTCTTGCTACTTTTTATTTTAGCACTATTGCTTTTTTTTTCTTTAAATGGAAGGTGAGAAGAGCAGTTATTCACAGTTTGTAAAGGATTTGGAGATCTGTGTGCACAAAGCACTAGTAGGTGAAAATTATTTCAATTCAGAACTATGTTTTGTCTTCCTTTTTTCCTTGTGTCAATCTATGCTGTGACTGAAGTCAATCTGCTTATAATCAAATCTAAACTTGGTTAGTGATTAGGGGTGGTGACTTTGGGGATTTTTGTTTTAATCACAGACTTTCTAGTTCACTGAAATTAGGGTTCCAGCCTGATTTCTCTCTGCAGGAAAGATAAGGGTTTTGTTCTTAATGTTTTCGTTAATTGTTTGTCTTTGCTGTTCCTATGAAAATAGTCATAATGAGTCCATCACTGGTGCTTTTTGCATTTGCTTCAAAATATGGGAATGAATCTGTTCTAAAAATTACTTTGTCTATGTATGTCTCTATATGTTCTGGGAGTATCTAAGGTCTGAAAATTGTTGATGATTAGGAGGTCATAAATCAGACAACTTTATTTTTTGTTTAGGATTTTAGGTCACACATATTGATTTCAGCTTGTATCAGGTTGCAGTTGCACCTGTGAATGAAGACTAATGTCATATTTGTGGGCATCATGTTATGCACAGACCATGACCGCTGATGCCTCATAACCACTGCATCAGTATTTTTCTTATACCTTTATCTGTTGTGGTATGTGTACCTTCCTTTCTGATCTGCTTGGTCTGGTTGTTCTCAATCTTTCTTTTTTTTTTCTTTTTTTCTTTTTAGTTCTTTTTTTTTTTTTGTGTGTCTGTGTGTGTTTTGGGTTTTTGTTGGGTTGTTTTTTGTTTGATTGGTTTTTGTTTTTGGTTTGGTTCCCCCTTTCCTTCTAAGAAGAAATGGAATGAAGATACATGTCCCCTCTGATATATTAATTAAATTTTATAAATGAAGAAAAAGCAAATCATTTGGTGCTTACTACTTTCAGAGCAGTCAGGAAAAAAGGATGAGAGATAGATGTCTTTGCTGTATCAGTTCTGTTTTCAGTGGATATACGAAGGTTTTGTAAACTGAAGAAAAAGTATTTTGTCTCCTGTCTTACAGGAGATACACAAGGCTTTTGCTTCCTCATTCCATTTGTGAGATCACTGGCACCAAATGAATGGTAGCTTCTTTATCTGACATCCATGTCAAAATTAAGGATAAATACAATAAATTTTGTTAGCAGTGTTCATGAGATCAAGGAGTGTGATTTGCCATTTGTGGTTGAAAAGAACAATAAATGTGTATAATCAGAACTTTAAATGTGAGTGAGTGTCAAAGTAACGTCCCAGGGTGTTATGCTGTATGTTACGAGATACAAAATCTTTAGTGGTCCATGGTACTTGGCATATGTTTCTTAGACACTTCCATGTTAATAATTAATCCAAAGAACTTGTTTTGATCACCCATATGGTATCTTTGAGTCTTAAATTCCCATTAGACCAAGCATGTGTTTGTATTAGATATATTTTATTACAAGAAAACAACTGTTTTGGTGACACTAAGATCCCTGCAGTGAAATACAAATTGCCTCCTACGCAGGAGAGACCCTGAAACTTGATTGGAATGGTAGGGGTTTTTTTCACAATATATCTAATGAAAAAACAGATGTCTATAATTACAGTGTAATTTTTTTTTTTTTAGTGTATCCATAGTTTATACTGACCTTATGAAAGCCTGAAAGTTCTAAACTGGCCTCTTGAACATAATAAAATGCACAGCACAGAACATACTTACTTTAAGGTAAAGTCAGTAGTTCCAGAAATATTCAGAAGATATAACTATAGCAAACCCATTCAATGCTAGCATAAGGTTCTTTCCCTTTTTTGTAACCAGGTAGTTGGAGCATTTAAGGACAAATTTGTTCTTTGTAGCATAGCTCCTTCCTACACAAGACTCATTCTTTGCAAACATGGATTACAAAGGTATTTTTAAAAATAATAGCATTTGTGTATTATTGTCTGTGATTGCCTCTTAAACTCACAAGGACATACTAAATGCTTTTTAGCCTAAAAAGATCTTTGGTTTATCTGTCTGAAAGCACATATTCTACTAAACTTTTAGCTCCAGGTGAGTTGTGGTATTTGGACTTAAACCCTCTGCTTAAATGTTCTTTCAGACATAACACTTCGTTGCTACTGGAGAAATACTGATGGTGTGGTGTGTTTCTATTTTACACCTATTCCCATCCCTAGGCTAGTTTAGAAGAAGGAAAATTAAACCTCTGTGTCCTTTCTAGGCTCTGATGGACACTGTGTGTTCCCTTCTGAGTTAGAGGAGTAAGCCAGTTTTGTCTGCATTGGAGGTATATGTATGCAGCTAGAATAGTTCAAAGAGATGCCGTTTTTATCTCTTCCAAACACAGGCATAGGAAGTCAGATTCCCTGTTCTTACCTGATTAATTTTCATTCATATCATGGATTTCATGATTCACAGAACGAAATTTCATGGATTTTCAGCATTTAAGCTTTGGGAGTAGAGACCAATTCAAGTAAAAAGTCTCTTGTGCAGCTGACTGTTGATAGGAGAACCAGTTTCTCTTCCTCTTTAGATGTGGCAGTGCTGAATAAGGATGAGGTAGTCTTTTGTACTTGACAGCCATTCATTCTTTCAAAGTGCTTGTTTTGAAACTATCACTTACCTTCTGGTTGCATTGTGAAGGACCACATGAAAATGCTGAGTTGAAAAGAAAGTGAAGACATTGAGCTGAACAAAACCAGTATGTATACATACATGAGGGTAATTATCTGTGGGGCCGTCAGGAGCAAAGGCCATTGGTTTCTCTACTAAGTGCTCTGCCACTTGTTGCAATAATTTATTTTTTTATGATGATGAACATTATTTCTCAATCAGTGGGTTGTGAACTTGCATGCTTTCCCATCACATTTTGTATATTTAAGTTTGATAGTTTAAGATAAGCAGCAGTACACTGAGCCAAATACTTGCGTACAAGGTAGACTTTATGGGGCAAAGGAGAGTGCACTGGAAATGAGTTTTTTAGCATTTTACATACCTAAGAGTTGGGATACATTACCTGTTTGTTTTCTTTTTTAAAAAGTTCTCTGCAGAATAGAAACTGTGGCATGGGAAAAAAAGATTATTCACCTCCAACAGCTGCTTTATCTTCACTGTCTGGTACTAGTAAGAAGAACCAAGGACCCTAAATGCTACTAATGTGGGGGATTTTATTTGAAATGTCTGAACTAAGGCACTTACATTTTCTGTTTCCTGTAAAAGAAGAGCACCAATAGCTCTTTAACTGCCAGGGATCAGTTAAAGTTGGAGAGGCTAAGTGTGAACTAAGTTAGAATTGTCCAGTTGGACATAGAAACAGAGGTATTGGCAGGAAGGGCTTTAGAGAGAAGGTTATCACTGCTTTGTGACTGCAGCATGCTTTTTTTCAGTTGGGATGAAAGACAGCAACCACAATCCCTAACATCATCTCAGAACTGCCAGAGGAGAACTGTAGAAACCACTTGGACTGCTGCAAAGTCTGGCTGCAGGGATGGGCAAGATGGTAAGACCAGCCTACACCTATGTCCCCTTCTGACCCTTATTCCCTAGTTTGGCTGTTGTTAGATGTGTGAGTCATCTATTACACAGGCACACGGTGATTGGAGAAGGGGGGACAGAGGAGAGAGTTACATTAGATGTTGTTAAGAAGAAATTCTTTACTCAGAGGATAGTGGGGCATTGTAAAAGGTTGTCCAAACAAGTTGTGGGTGCCCCATTCATGGGAGCGTTCAAACCAGATTGGATGGGGCCCTGAGCAACCTGATCTGGTGGGTGGTATCCCTCTACATGGCAAGGGTTTGGAACTAAATGGTAGTTAAGGTCCCTTCCACCCCAAGCAATTTTATGTCCTAGTCCAGACAGCATTCCAGGTAGCATCCATGCTGCCTTGCCTGGCCACTGAGCTTGGCACTTGGGCTAGGAGATCTATCTATGTCCTATTTGTCATCAACAAAAAGAAAGAACATTCCTCCTCAGGGCTGTTCAGGCTGCCAAAGCAACGTTCCAGCTTAGGCAGGGTGCCTTTTTCCATGTTTCTCTCCCCTGATGAAAGTGAGGGGGAGATGAGCTTCCCCTCTGTGCAGGGCTTTTCTTCATAACACCAACAGATTTTCTTTAAGTGCCACAGAAGGCATAATTGAAAGAAGCCTGTACTAATAGGTGGGTGAAAAGGGAAGGAACTGATGGTCTCAATAGCATCTTTCTTTGCCTCAATCTGACAAAGATTTAGGCATATGACTAAATTTATGCTATTCATTTCCTCTGTCATCTGCAGTTTCCCCTCTCAGATGCACTAGTGTTTGAGGGAAGCAGAATTCTCATGTGAGCTAGCTGTTGTGATAAGAAGACTTCCTTAGCTTTCCTGAGTCACACCATAATTCCAGAGGTCCTTATGTTCATTTTAAATACTCTGACATTGCACTTTCCAGATAAGAATTTTACACAGTTTTAGAGCTGTTCTGTCCCATTTGATTTACACATCTATCACTTTTCATTATGTAGTTATGTTTGATTGTTGGTCTTCTAGCCCTGCAATTTATGAGAAAAAGAATTTGAAAAAAACATGTGTCTACCAAAGGTCTTGCATACACCAAAACAGTATGGGTGTTTTCCAGTTCTGAAGAGAAATTGAGAAGAAATACCAGACTCTTAGACTTGGCACTTTCTATTTGATATGGACAATATGTGAATATACCTAAAACAAATCAACAGTATCTTTTTTTTGTGAGGAATATTCTAAATAGATAATTTATTCTGCTTTACTGCATTTGCTTATTTCAAAGAGGAAAAATTGAGTAAGAACTAGTATAACTGGCCTGCAGTATCGAAACAGGATAAACATGGAAATAATTTGAATAGAAATATAAACAGGAATGGCAGAGTGCCAGCAACTGCTTGAATATAAATCCTCAGGCAGCTATAGCAGAAGTCTCTTTCCTTATATTCTTTGCATTGCATAAAACAGTCTGTGTAGTTTGAGAAGCTATGTTCATGTGTCTCATTACCACTTCTTTCCAAAATATAGCCAAACCTTTATAGCTGGTTAGCTTTGAATTAGAATAACACCACTGGTGCTCTGTAAGATTTTGTTGTTGGTTTTTTTGGATAACAGATTTACATGTGGACTGCACCTGTTTGATATTTATTTTAGCTTAGCCTTAGGCCCTGGATATAGGAGTCCCATGCAATGAAGGAGGGAGATATAACCCTCATAGGTTCCTAAAAAATTTCAAGCCAGGTTGCCTGATGATAATATGCCTGAAAGGGTGGTGTGTTTTGTTTGTTTGTTTGTTTGTTTGTTTGTTTTCTCCAGTTCGATTGGTTTTGAAACTGTCACACCTGGAGCACAGCACACAGTATCCTAACTGCAAGGGAGTCAGTAGTTTGCTGAAACTGACAGAGAATTGCACACTAGCCCTCTGTGTTTATAAACAAATAAAAAGAGGTGAGAGAAAGCTGAGTGTCCAAAGCACAGGCAGGTATGGAATAATCCATGAAGTGTTCACTGTGCAAATGTATAATATGCAGTGAGTCAGTACAGCAGACTTGTTCAGTGATCTAAGGTAATTTGTATCTTGGATTGTTCAGCATACAATGTGTTTGTAGTCCTTTTCCTACCACATTGCTGACTGTCAGTGAGATATATAGAAAATATTTTAAAATATAAACTAGGACCTTCCACCTGCTTCAGCTGAAGAAGAAAGACTGAAATGTGGAGTAAATGTTAATTGTGCAAGAACTGAAGTAATCCTTGACTTTGTTTGTCAATATTGCACCTAGATTCTATTTAGATTGTCTTACAAGTTTAACTGAAAATTGAACTGGCAAACAGGGTTTGTTTAGAAAGCTAGGGTAAAAGGAAGAGGAAAAATTTACTTTAGTTGCACCAAGGTTTTAGAAATTTCACTTGTAATACATGCCATGACTTCATTGACAGATTTTATATGTTCCAGTCCACTTCTGTCTGTGGCATAATTGTGCAAAATTAACAGCAAATGTTAGGGAAATACTTAGTTGGAAATAAAGGATTGGAAGGAACCTTCCAAAGGTGCCTTCTCCTTGCTTCAAGTCTGGATCAGTTCTACGTAAGCCATTTGTCCACAGATACTTAGTTTCTCCTCAAACTAGCAATGAACAGTTAGCTCTTCTGGTTCAGTCTGATCCTTGTCTAAGTTCATGCTAGGAAATGTCTGCCTCCAGTGGAAAGTAAATTTTCCTTCCTGCAGTTGGACTTACGAATTTTCTTATTTCTCAACAAGTGTGATGATTTCTTTTGCTGTTACCTGTTCCAGAATGTATATCCCTTCAAATCTTTCATTTCACAGACTAAAACTTGATGTTTTCATTTCATTCTGTTTGTTATTCCAAAAGTTTTTTAGAAGCCTAAAACTGGACACAGTACTTGAGTACAGTATTCCAGTGAGTCAATGGAAAGACTATTCTGCTAGCAGACGGAAATTTATGTATGCAATTGAAGGTGCTTTTGCTTTTGTTGGAGTAAGGTAAAAAGTTGCCACCTTTCAGCTGAGATACAGTAACTACTGGTGTATCTGCTCCCAGCAAATGCAGAGACGATCAACAGGTTTGATCTCCTGTTCCATATGGGGCTGGCTGTATGTGCAGTCAGTTTCTGTGAGAAGGGACAATTGTTACCAGCTGGGGACAGTAGCACCAAGGATTCCTCATGCCCGAAGAGGTTAGACTTGACAATTTCATGAAGTGTACCCAGCCAGCTGCCTAGATCTGCTGTCAAATGGCACAAAGGTCTCTGCCAGTCCAGGCAGCAGCCTTCTGCTTTGTGGTTTAAACATAATCAGGTAAGTTAGGGACTTCTGAAGGAATTCTACAGTTTTGGAAGCACTAAGCCCCCATGTAGCAGTAAATGTTTGTTGCCTGTCTTCCTTCTTACCCTCTTCAGGGCAATCACTTTTGGGCTGGTAATTGCCAGTGCTTATACATAAGAATATTAAGAAAACTCTTAAGTATTTTAATCATCTTCAGAATATTACTTGCAGGTTTTTAGGAAGAAAATTTTACTTCGTTCTCAAACACTCTTTCTTCGTTTTCCCAACTTGGTGTGCATGTTTTTCTGTTGCTTGCTTCCAGTTACCTAAACAAAATGTTCTGGTCCCAGCCAAGAAGTGGAGAGAATGCCAGATTACCTCTCATGAAGCTGTTTCTTAATGCAGTGTTCCTTTCTGGAGGCAGTTATAATAGTTCTGAATTCTTGGTACGTGTTTTGCCATGGAGGCCCCATGTTCTGTACTAATTCTAGGTGTAAAAAGGAGCCACTATGAGATGTGTTTTTACTTTAAGGACAACCATGCATATCGTGACTGGCAGTTTGTATAAAGAAATGACCTTCACGTGCAGAGTAAAATTCAATTAGTATTTCTTTTCAAGCCTACACATGACACCAGAGCACAGTTCCCCCAGTTTCCATTCCAGCCAGAAAGTTGATATATTCCATTTAGAAAATGCATTTTTGCACTTATATATCTCAGCGGTCAGAGAATAAATCAGTCACAAGATTATCAGTGCTGTGCAGGGAAAGCCAAGATACTAAAAAAGCATGAGGTCAAACACATTCAAGGTCACACTAGTCCTTCTAAGCTGTTGAGTGACACATGACAATGTAGACAAAAAGTTGAACCTTCGTAGACAAAAACTTGAACGTTCCTACCGATGCATAAGTAACTTTGTGTGAGGTGCAAGGCGTACCTGGGAGCACACGCACCGAGGCCTCCGAGACACAGATACCTGAGTCACTGAGTGTGCGCCATGGTACGCCGAGGCGAAAATGACCTGGCAGCCGGTGCCGGGGGCAGCCTGCTCAGTGTGCACCAGCGAGCAGGGTCGCGGGAGCGGGGCCACGCCGCAGTGGTACGGGGGGCAGCTGGCGGTGCCCGTGCCCCGCCGCTCGCTCGGGCGCGCTCCCGGGGCCGCCGGCGGAGCCCTCAGGTGCGGGGCGCGGCGCCGGGAGCGCGCACGTTGCCCGGGCGGGGGTCGCCGCGTCCCCCGGCGAGGGCGGCGGCCGCCCCTCTGCAGCGCGCTGCGGGCAGGACGCCTGCGCCGTGCGGGGGGCGGGCGCCGCATCCCAGCGCTCGGAGCTGCGGGCGCCGGCATGAGCGGAGGCTTCGCCGCGCCCAGCCGGACCTGAGCCGGGAGACAAAGGGGGAGAAGCTGCCGCCATGGGCGAGCAGCTCCGCGCCCAGCCCGCCGCCTCGGCGGGGCCGCCGCCGCCCGCCGCCGCCTCCTGCTCGCTGCTCGGCGGGCTGCTGCAGAACGGCTTCCACCCCTCGGGCCCGCCGCTCAGCAACGGCGGCTGCGGGGAGCCGCCGCACCCGCTGCTGCTACGCCCGGAGCTGCCGCCGCTCAGCCACGGCTCCCCGGCCAAGAAATGCAGGCTGCGCCGGAGGGTGGACTCGGGCCGGCGGCACAGACCACGTAAGTGATGACCGCGGCGGCTCTGGGGAGCGGCGCCGGCCCGGCCCCCCGCCGCGCGGCGCTGCCGCAGCCCGGCCCGGTGTCAGGCGGCCGCGGGTCCCGCGCCGCCTCCCTCCCTCCCTGCGGAGCGCCGCCCGGCCGGGGCTGACGGCTGCCCGGCTGCGCGCCGCGGGCGTTCCGCCCCCAGCGCCGGCTGCCGGGCGGGCGGAGCGAGGGGCCCGTGCCGGCCAATGCGGCGGCGCCGCCCGGGCACAGCCCCTCCCCGCGTGGGCCGGGCCCGCCCTGCGCCAATGGGGCGGCGGCGGGCGGGGAGCGGCGGCCCGGCACAAACGCGGGCGGGCGGCGGGCGGCCGCTCCTCGCCGAGCAGCCGCTCCGCAGCGAGCAGCGCGTCGGGCGGTGCCCAGGGTCCTGCCCCGCTCGCCGCCTCCCCGCCGCACGCATGAAGCTCATAGTGCCCAAGAAACACTGTGAGTAACGCCGGGGCGCTCTGGAGCGTGGGAAGGCTCCGCGGGCTTAGTGCGTGCTCCTTTCCCAAACGCTGTTAGAATGAAGGAAAAAGTGAATCTGGGAACTCGGCGCAAGTTATTCTGACTGGCGGGGAAAAATATTTGTAAACAGCTGAAATTTGTAATGTGCTTCTCATTTAGGAAGTGTTCGTGAACTGCTTGTCTATTTCAGGTTTGGTTTCAAGGCTGAGACTCAAACGTCCTATTTGTTAATTCTATATTTCCTTAATTCTCTGTGGTTTATTGCTAACTAAGTAGGCTCGCTTGCTTGGAGGTATTGAATAATTCTATGGTAAACCCTGCAAGTAAAACAATCTAGGGGAAAAAGTTTCTTTTCGCTCTCACTTTGCTAGCCCTTCACATAAACCCACAAATGTTTGGTTCTTTTTTGCAAGTTCAGCATGTTCCAGAAGGATAATAGGGATAGCCAGGATCATAGCTACCTGCTGCCAAAATTTAAAGATGTTTCTACTCAGTAGGAAGTAGTGTCCATTCAGCTACTCTGGGTTTTGGGCTTTTTCCTTTGTTTTGAAGTGAATATTTAGAAAAAACTTTTCTGGTTAAACAGAACAAAATATTCAGAAACAGCCTTAACGAGCTGCACCTTTCACAGAACTGCGTATTAGCCAGTGCCTTTTCTGACTTTTACCATGCTTTTGGTGAGCTACTCATGCCACTTTCTCTTAGAATGTTCTCTGATTCATTAATCATGTCGTGCTTACAGTACCTGTTGATAGTTAATTTAGTCCTCTATCAAATTTAACTTATCAATGGCCAAGTCATTCTCTGTCACAAACTGTTTTTGTAGTCTTTGTCCTGCTTCACTTTTTCTTCATGAACAAAACCTGCAGAACTTGGACTGGCTTACATTTTGATTTGGTGTAACTAAGGAGAGTCAGCACTGGCATATCAAACTCTCCATAATAGTAAAAACTATTTTGAAGCAAAGAGGAAAGCTTTTAGGGATTCATGTAATCACTTGATTAAGAAAGAATGAGGGCTTTGGAATTTCCATCCTATCTTGAGGGAAAAAAGTGCCCATCAAAGTAAAAAGCATAGGTGACTGACTATATTGCCCAAGATGTATGACAACTGAATCTTCAGGTGTGCAGTTTTAGTGAAATGAGGTTTAATGAAAACAGCAGCTGAGGGAAGTGCTTTGTAGAACTATTTTGTGGCAATTTATTTGCTGATTAAAATACATTAATGCTTGCTGGTATACTTTTTAATATATATGGTTTATTTTGTACAAGAAAAGGTTTGAAATTTAGTATTAGTCATACAGGCAATTATGAATAGCACATTGTCGCCATCTTAAGAAATTCATTACATTATTATCCAAATTGTCCTGGTCCTGCATGCCTTTCCACTGCATCCTCTTCTAGTGAATACTACACAGTACCATTTTTCTGGTTTGTTTGGTGCTTTTAATCCTGACCTTTGCAGATGTTTGTTCTTTTCTTAAGGACAGATTGCAAAATGAAGTGCAGTTGCCACATTGCATGTGAGAACAGTATTGATTGCAGGGTTTGCTTTGTGTAGTGGAGAAGTTAATGAGCTAATTGGCATTTCCCAATATTTCAACAAATGAAACCTATCTTTCTGCAGTAGTTATTCCTTTAAACCCTTATTTTCTTGATTGTTTTTACTTTCTGACAAAGTGAGATAGAATTCTATGTTCACAGGTCTTTTTCCCCTCTCAGAAGGGAAGATTCCCCATGATTCCAGTGTGCTTTGCTGATAAGCCTGCAGTGAGAGAGGACTCCTGGTACAGCTGCTGCTGGGAATCCTGCCTTGGCTTTCTTTTTTCCTCCATTTAACTAGATGGGTTGTCAGGGATATTAGGCTTCTGTCAGTTTTCTTTTTCAAATCAGTTTGTGATAATATAACTACATTTGTGTGTGTGGTCACACCTTTTTAACAAAAAGCTCTCTGCTTTTGGATTTGAGCTCTTTGTTAGGTTGGTTCTAACTTTTGGGTTTTGTCTGTTCTTCTGATGAGGAGGAAGACATTCAATATGCCCCTGCTGCTGAAGATGAACTGGAAGGTTTCACCTGATATGTGTGCATGATTTAGCTCTAGCTTTTTAAGGTTTGAGGAAACTTTAATTAGTAAGCAGATATAATACATTTTTTGAGCTACATATTCTAGTTTCGTTCAAAGAAAAAAAGATGCTTCCATTTTATTTTTTATAACTCTGTAAAACAGGAAGAAGTAATTGAAAAATTTGTGTAAGATATTATAGCTTTATTAATAAAAATCAGCTTTCGGAAGCTGTAAGAATACTATGTCATGTTATGTGTGTGTTGTTTTGATTTTTTTCACCTGTTACTGTTTTTGGCTCTCTCACCTCTTCTGGACCAAATTAACACAGGAACTTCCTAGATCATCAAAGTGTCAAACAATGCAAATGAAATGTAAATTAAGTAATAGGATTTCAACATATGTGTGTTCAGAAAGAAAAGCAGCTGAAACTAAGATACTAAGATATTTCATCTGAGATACTTATGACTAAGATATCAGAGTATTGATACCATCATTCAAATTATTGATTAAAAGAATTGAAATACTGTGTCTCTCTTTGAGGAAATACAGGTATTGTAAGTTGAAACAGTTTTGGCAAGAGAAGAAACTGCTGCAAACTGCCCAGGAATAAATCCAGGGCTGAGGTAGAGAGAAGAATGTTCTAACCAGCAGGATTCAAGCACAATCTCTTTCTAAATGTTGAGGAGCAGAAGGATTCACCTAACCTTATGTGGTGGTTGGTTAAATGTATGAAAAGGATTACTCTTGGTTATCTTCTTTAATAGGGGTAAATGTTACTTGATGACCCAGGAGCTCCCTCTCATTCTTGTTTCTCCTGAGCTCTTGTCTGTGAGGAGAATGTTGTGATTTGATATTTACTTTCCACATGTCCTCATTATATTGTTTGTTAAGCATAAGATTTTTAAAAATACAAGGTGTTGAAATCTGAATATAATCATGCCTTGTAGGAATAGCCTGATAGTGCAGACTTAATGCAGAAACTAGGTAAAATGTATCATGGAATTTCTCGTGAGTGAACCTTTGCCCCAGATACACAGCTGTTGGTGTGCATCAGATTACCTACTTATGCAATGCTGTAGATACCTTCTGTTTGCATTGTCACATGCTTCTGCAGCTAAATTTTGGACTAGTACAGATTTTTATCTCACAATAACAAACCACTGAGTAGTTGGCACAGTTTATTAACATAAAGAGAATTAATTTTTTTTAATAGATAAGTAGAGTCTTTGATTTATGCTAGACTTTTAAGAACACATGATGCATTTTGATGCTTTCTGTATTGGTTCTATGGGACCTAAAACTAGATTTTACAGTGTTATTTTTGACTTACTGCTGTGTAGCAATGCAGTAGAATAGTTCTGGTTTTGCCACAGTGATAGATTCAACTGATCCAAAAGGTATTTTACATACCTTCTGGAAAGAGAGCTGGTAAATCAGCTCATTAGTCTTATCAGACAATTTTAATTTAGAAGTGCATTTTTTTACATTGTGAGAACATTTCTGCAACATATCTGGTGTCTTTACTGCTCCTAGTAAATGACACAGTTTTGGCTAACTGTGATCAGCCTGAGATGTGGATGGGATGGATTTTATTTTCCCCTCCTTGCTTTCCTGCCTTTTCATAATTCAGGGCATCAATGAAATGCTGGACTTCCAGTTTAAAACAAATCAACAGAAAACCTCAAACACTGCTTCCCTCCACCCTCCCCCCCCCCCCCAAAAAAACCAACCAACCTCCCCCCCCCCCCAAAAAACCCAAAACCTCCACAATTTTCCCTCAGGTCTGTGGAAAACTTATCTACACAGACACTTTTCTTTAATATCCCCTGGGTGTAGTCCTGGGCAGGCTCTGTTAATTTCATTGGCCTCTGAATGATCTTACTCTGTGTTCACAGAGGCAGCAAACCCCAGGAGCACCTTCAGTCTGTGTGCACACTTCCATTAGCACCACGCTCAGTGGTACCAGGAAGGTTGAAGTGTATAGGTACCAGTTGAGATGAATTTGATATAGATATGGAAAAGAACTGATGGTGGGTCAGTGGTGCATTTTGATTTGGAACATAATGATAGTAACAAAAGATACAATGGATACATTTTAAAATAATCGCTGGAATGCAGAAGTGTTTCTACTCTCACTCCAGTTGTGCAAAAGTTATATGAAGTTCAGTGTGACTTGTTAGAAACTTTGAGACTTACTTTAATTTCTGATTGGTCAACCAGTCAAGATGGTTGTTGAATTATTGCAAGTAATTCCAACAGAGAGCTGGTGTTAGAAGTTGAGAAGAAAACTAAGCTGTTTTCCTGTGTAACTGAAATATCTGGTTTTGTTGTCTGATCTTGGGCTCTTTATTTGTGCTGAAGAAAACTGCTGGTGTTCTAAAAGCAAAGTTCCTTCCTTTCTGCAGCAGTCCATTTGGCTCACAACAAAATAAAAGGAACTTAGATTCACAGAGGGAATCAACTAAAAAAAAGTGTCCTGGTATTTCTGCTCACTTTATAAATGCAAGCATTATGTCTAGCTATCCCAAGAACTATGCAGAGTTGAAGAACCTTCATAGTTGTTTTCTACAGTACTTATTCTTTGTGAATTACTTGGTTATAACTATTTAAAATGTTAAGATGTAAAGTGAAATGTCTTGGCAGTCATTTATGAATAACTCTCAGCTGTTAGTGCTTACTTTAACACTTTTATTGCTGGGCTTGTGTTTGATAGGAGGATGAAACACTTCTTGCCTCTTTTAAAGATGAAATCTACACTATGGCTTTCAAACAAATGTTGGTGCAGGTAGAATGGAGCAGGTTTTATGCCCTTAGTGAAAAATAGTGGGAAATGGCTTATACTTAGCTACAGGCTGGTTCTGTATTGCATAGTCCAACCATGCTGCTTTTAAAATTAAACTTCCTGCTTGCATAGTTAAGATACATCTGAGGAAGAGACTTACTGTTCCAGTGGGACAGGTAATTAAAGTTCTCAATAGCTTTATTAAAGATTTGTGTAAATCACTAGTGGGATTGGCAGCCTGAGCTCCACTGCATTGCAATGTTGTGCAGTGTGGATAAGATAGCTTTCACATAAATATTTACCTTGTAGTTTCCCAAGTGTTTGAGTTGCAGGTTACTCCATAACATATTGTTATGGACTTTTATTTTATTATATTTTTCAATTTAGAATTAATTTCACTGTCTTTGTGCAGCTTGTATAGCATGGGAAAAAGATTAGACCTTACAACAGATAACAGCTGCTTCGTTGGAGTTTATGCATTATGCCTGCCTTGTCCATGGGGAACTGGGAGGAGAAACTGATGATTCAATTTCTTGGCATACAGCAATGAAGTAAAATAACTGTTTTAAATGTCTGACATTTAAGGATTGGTTTGGGCAGGGAGAGCATATTAAAAATTGGAGAATTTAGACTTCCAAATTATTCAGCCAGCTGATGCTGAGACACTTAGGGTAAGAAAAAAAGACTAAGCCTCTTTCAGCCTGAAGATGAATAACTTAATTGTGATCTGTGATCACATGAGGAAGGACAGTGTGAGAAGTACTTCCTATGCTTATTAAAGTGTTTGCCCCAAGTTGTTTATTTTTAGGTTCACTGGCAGAAAAATCAGCTCTGCATATGGTATTTATGGTTTCAAGTTTGTAACAACACTAAATTGGGATGCCCTAGTTGGTAGAATCATTTTTCTAGCAAATCCGCCTGATTCTCCCTGAAAAGCAGGAAGGTGACTGTGTGACTGCTATTTTAGAAGTGTGTCTTAGATGTTAATCATATACTCAGTACTTTAAATTTTTCTAAGAAACATTGCTAGCTCCCTCCATCTGCAGTGCCTGTGTATAGATTTTGTATTCTCAATTCTTATTGTTTCATAAAGTTACCTGGCTTACTATTTAAAATGTATGCATATATATGTACATATATATATATATGTGGAACCGGTAGACCAGCTTGATTCAGTTACCGTCTTCTGCTGGCCGTTCTCCATAGTCATTTTCTTCTGCTATTAACAAAACAAAGATTTTGAAGGACCGAGGCCAGCTGTGGCAAGCTGAGAAGCAAATAGTGGCATTTCTTATGTAATTATGTGATAGACTAACACATATACCAGCAAAGGGAGTCTGCACTCAAAGGACAGGTCTGTCAGCGGTAAACACTGAACATAAGCCAGCTCACTTTTGGCTACTATATACAAGTGTTACAGTCCAACAGAGCTGCTGGTTCTGGTGGGTTGGAGTCTGGAGGCCTCCAGCATAATGGGAGCTCTGTATTGCTCCTCTTTGGACACAGCCTTGTGACGGTGGAAATTCTGACTGAGCTTGGAAAGGCAATTGTAGATGTTACACAGTGGGAATATGACTTGAGAAATCTCCTTCTCCTGTTTGTTTTGTTGTTTCTTCTTCCTCCTCATCCCCTTAATTCTTAGCAGAATTGGAGCCAATTGGGTGAAATATACTTTCATTTATTTTCTCACCCATCGGTGCTGATTGGGTGAAATGCAGTAAATGTGCTCTGTCAAGAGGTGGTGACTGAAGAGTAAAATGATTTCCTGGGAAAAAATGTTTTCATTTTATTAAAGCCTGCTTCTTCAGACAAGACTATTTTGAGATTTTCCTTATTCTTTTTCTTAACTGAAGATTTATGAAAGCTTAACCTAGAGATGGGTTTAAAGCATATGAGTTGGGCATGACTCTGAGTTCTCAGGAATAGATACTGCTACTGTGACTGCACTGAATTGTCATTCAGCAAATGATTTAAGTGACTTGTCTACCCTGTATATTTATAGTGATGTTCTCTTTTTTCCTCCCTAACCCCTTGTTCTTAGCGTTCCCATGGTTTGGAATGGATATCGGTGGAACGTTGGTTAAACTGGTCTACTTTGAACCTAAGGACATTACAGCAGAGGAGGAGCAGGAGGAGGTGGAAAACCTGAAAAGCATTAGGAAATACCTGACCTCCAATACAGCCTATGGTAAAACTGGCATTCGCGATGTGCACCTGGAACTGAAAAATTTGACTATGTGTGGACGCAAAGGAAACTTGCACTTCATCCGCTTCCCCAGCTGTGCCATGCACAGGTTCATACAGATGGGCAGTGAAAAGAACTTTTCCAGCTTGCACACTACGCTCTGTGCCACGGGAGGTGGAGCTTACAAGTTTGAGGAAGACTTTAGAACGGTATGTGAACAGTTCACATGGGTTCAGTGGGAGGTACTTAGGAAAAACATCATGAGAGCCCATCTATTAAAACTTGCTGGGAAAATAACTTTTTTTAGTCCATCCTAACTGATTAGGAGCAGCAGAATCAATTCACATTTGTTAATTGGTGACATTGCTTAGAACATGGAGCGGGGAGGGAAGGGTATTCTACTGAAGTATTGCTGTGCAGGATGTTTTGAGTAAAGGAGGAGTTTTTTAAGACTATGGCTGTGATGATCAGATGCTTCATAATCAACTGAGGATATGTTATGACAACCTAGAAGCCTGACGCTATGGGTGCTTGCAAACTGGTTATCTATTGGAAACCAGATAGGAAACCATACAGGCTGGAGATTTGACTCAGGTTCCCTTCCCTTTGTATTAACCTTCAAACAGACTGAAGTCAAGAGTCTGGAAGACTCTTGGAGCATGGGGGAGAGACAGTGTGTGGGAACATAATAATACCAGCAAGCTTTTGATTTCAATTGTGTGAGCGTGCCATTTAAAGAAAGGCAATTCATGAGATGAGTAGGTCTCAGATCCCCAAAGATTTAAAAATAGCCTTTGCAGGGAACTCCAGAAACTGATGTAAATGTGAAGTTTTGCACTGGAGTACTCTTCAAAAATTGCTTGTGGTGCAGAAGCATGGAAGAGCTGTTGTACAAACCATGTTGAAGAGAAAAAGCATTCAGGAGGCAGTTGTCTGTTGTGCCTCTGTCTGTATTGGGACATATCTTCATTTATTTTCTGTGAAAAAGAGACTAATCTGATTGTCCCAGGACAGTGTCACCAAGACTAATGTGAATGATTTACTTGACTGGTGGTTCTGGCAGTTCTGTCCCTAACTTTTGACCTGATCTTGAGGGAGAGGGATGGCTACTGGGTATGGCAGGTTACAGCTGCTTTTCTGTCTCTGCTTCAGTCCAGGGAGCTCTCATACTGAATCACCAACTGCTGTTGACTGCAGTCCTTGGCTCTGTGTGCTTCATTTTTACCTCCCAGGCATCCATTCCTGCTGTACAAGAGGGTTCTTTCTCTGTAAATACCCTCCCATCATCAATATCCTCGCATACCAGATGACCAGGATTCTAAGTGGGATAAAGGATGCTGTAAGAGCTCAACATGAATTCCAACTGTTAGGCTGTTGTGCAGTCACTTTCAGTGAATATTAGACTGTTTCCATGTCCAAAGAAGGATTATCAAGTTTCTGAATTGGTGTAGTAGCCCACTGCTAGTGCGAGATTTCTTGTTGTTTAGGCTGACTGCAAGTCCCTTACAAGTTAAGAGTCCACTGATGATTAAGTCCTCAAAAACGTGTTTGCCTTATGTTGTTTAAGGATGTTGGCACCACAGTAGGAGGTGAGTCTTAGTTCTAGTCAGTGTGGCCTCAGTTGAGGTGTTTTTGAGTATCTTATGTCCTGGGAATGGTTCAGGCCACATTCTTTAGTGACAATGGGAGGTCACTTCAGGACTTTCTGAAGAGGCTGACTATCCCCTTGGAATGGTCAGTCTCTCCAAATTCATTCTTTCTGCATCATGTTATAACAGCTACAGTTGCTTAGTAAGGAAGTTCATGTCCCTTGCTCCCACAGCTGTAGAACTGAACTGGAAGTTACCTCGTGGCTCTCAGAGCTGAACATTTCTCTCTGTAGCTTTGGCCTTACAGGCTGTAAATGTGCAATCCACGGCAAGGGATCAGTCTCATCTCAGCTGCAATATAGTCAATATAGCAGGGGGAAGCCATGGCTGGAGGAGGTGGGGCTGTTTTGCCAACTATTGAACACAAATACAAGGCCACATAGCAAATGACTGGTTGACTTAGGCATGAAATTCCACACCTCTGCAGTGTTGTTAACATCCTGTGTGCTACAACGCTTGTAGGTAGTTTAAGACAAACCCTATAAAGGCTGGCTGGGGAGTTTTCTGGCATAAAGCTATCAGTGAAGTGCACTTCCACTAAAGTGAGTGCTTTGGACACCTCTTACAGCTATCCAGTTCCATAGCTTCCTTTATAGCAAGTGTTTCTTGGCTCAAACTGTAATATCCTTGGAGAATTACAGAAGCAGAATATTATCCATTACATGGAGGTTTGCTTGCTTAATCTCTCTCAAAGGGCAGTGTGTTCTGGGTACTGGCACTTAAATTGTCACACTTCATTAGCCATGGTAACAGCAGCTGGCTATCGGTGTGTTCTGCTGTGCATAAAGTGACACTGGACAACAGCTTCAGGACTGCTCTGTCAAAGTTCTGAAATACCTGCTTCAAGTATTTGACCACTAATTCACCTCTAGAAGTAGAGAATATGTGCCAAATCTAAACCTTGCTACTGCAGGTTTCAGTATTGTAAAATGCCTTATATGGAGGAGACTTTAAATCTTCCTGTTTGCTACGTAGAAGCAGTGTGGGAAAAACTAAGGTATGTTTGTGAATGTTGTTATTTTAATTTAAAAATCTGGCTAAATGTTAGTAAATTCATTTGATCTAGCTAACATGGTTTTGTTCTGGCTTTTTATTTTCCTTTGTACATGCTTTTAAGTTACTTGTCTTTTCGCAGTATTTCTCAATGTGACTGTAAGATTGCATAGATTTAGGACAAAAGATCCAATACATTGCAAAACAACATTCAAATCACAAGGAAGGAAGCTTTCTAAGTTTATAGAAGCTTTTTCTCCTTAAAATAGAGAGGCAAATACCCTGTTGTTATTTGTCTCTGTTCCTTTGTCTGGTTTTGAATCCCTAAATGAGTTAAATAGGTTTGATCTAGACATCTCTGTATTAAAAAATGACATACAATGGTGAGACATATACTGTTTACCTTAAGACTGTTTATTTTTCTATAAAAAGGCAAATAAATCTACAAAGCTACCTAGTTTTAGCTATTTCACCTCCCTCATATGATCTGCAGTGTTGGAGAGGTGGATACCTGAGGAAGTCTCCATGATCTGCTTGCTGATTGCTGGCAGTATGTTGGATCTTTTGTCAGTCAGTAGCCTGGCAAATCATGTGACTCATTCTGAACATGTGAGTGCTTACCCTAGAAGTAGGAAAATTGACTCTATTCATTAAACTAGACCACAGAAATAATTTTACCAACCATATGGTTATACTTAATGTTCATTGAAGAGAGCATCAGTAAGTAATTCACCAAAAGGACTGTTTCCAGCCTAGAGGGTTTTTTCTTGCATTTTTGTTCTTTTTTTGCCTCCTCTCTGAATGACTCTGAATGGTCTTTATAGCTGGCAGTCTTTATTTTAAGGTAACAGTGGTGTTAAGGCATGGATGAATCTGCAGCCTAATTCTGATAATCCTTCCTCCTTTCCCCAGCTATGTCACTTCACATATTCTGTAAATGCTCAAGTAACCACTTCTGTGAAAGTTACTTGCTTGTGAGAGGAATCTCTCTGTGCTTTGCCACTCCTCCATGATTGCACAGACACATTACTTGCACAGAAGTTTGCTGTTAATGTAATGAGGAATAAATTTTTAGGCTGCCACTCAGTTTTGTAAAGCAACTCAATGTAAAGGATGGGCAGGATGAGGGGAGGAAGGACTACTCAGACTTTTGATTAAAACCTGCTCTGTTATAAAATTTCTGTTGATTGCAGTGGCTAAAAGTGGGATCTTTGTATTCCTTTACTGAACAGACACCTGCAGAACCTGACTTGTCTTAATAGAAATTTTACTGCTGTCTTCAGTGGGAGCAGCATCTGTGCTAAAAACACCCAATCACTTAATCAAGAACATTTGGGACAGGGGAAGAAGGAAATCTCTTTACCAGCACAGACTCAAACTCAGACCTTGACCTTCCCATAAAGGAAAATGATTTACAAGTGAGTTTGGTTGTTGGATAGTGATTTTCTTGTGCCAGTTATTACCTAATTCTAAGGCTTGACTTTGTGCTATGAGCTGAATTCCTGAGGATGACTTATAGACTGTGCTCATCTTAAAACAAATAAACTCACTGTCCTGTGTTGTAGGATGAGTAAGCTGTGTAACTCACTGTTAGTGTGAGACTCAAAAATCTTCTTGCTGAGGAGGCTGGAGGCAGCTGCTCAGGCTGTAGGGGCTGGGCTGGAGTTGAAAGAGGCGTCCAGAGAACGGGTAAAGTAACCTCTTCAGAGGGAATGGGGAGAAACAATGTGCATCTCTTCCCTGTCAAGAGAGAGGAGAGATCCTTAGGGCTCTGCACAGGATTCCTGATGAGTGCTTTTTTTGCCCAAAGCTGATAGAGAGTGAATCTTCTGCCTCAGTGAATGTTGGAATTGCAGTTTGTTTGCATTAGACTTTGTCTTCTTTGAATGTGAGTAGTTATTTTCAGCTCCATAAAGTAGTATGGTTGGGGTTTGGAGTGAAGATAATCAAAACATAAAGAAAGCAAAGTCTTTATGAAAGTAGAAGAGATGGAAGAAAAAGCTAGATTGTAAGCTATTCTAAGAAATAAAAACTGGAGCAATGCCCAGCAGACATAAAAGCCACAGTGACATAGTAAATGAGGCTGTTGTAATTGATAATTAAAAACTTGCCAGATGCTATTTTCCTAACAGGTTTTTGACAGAAAAAAAATATCATATTTCTCATTGAAAGTCTAAGCGAAAAATGAACTTGCAACTGCATCTGGGTTCAGACTTCGCTGTGTTCACCAGAATACAGTAAAAGGGGGTGAAATGTTTAATGAGCTGGAGCTTCATTGAAAATATGTCTGCACACCAATGGTGATACATTAGACTTCAACCCTAGAGCATGTATGTCATGGCTGCCCTCAGCTCACTTCTAGAGGACTGGGCTGTTTCATGTTCACCTTGCTGAAGTGGATGTATTTGCTCACCCATAATAAGAAACAAATGGGACCCAAGTCTTTGACATATGTGCTTCCATACTTGAAAGCACAGACAAGCTGGTACCATGTTTTTTCTTATTATACTGCTTGGTACTTGAATACAGACGAATGTTTTTAATGTTTTGCTATTACACTATATAAAAAACAAGACAAACAACAAAGAAATCCAAATCTAAATTTCATCAGGTAACACAATTTCCCAGCACTTCTTGCAAGAGTACAAGAGATGGTCTTTGATTTTTCTTGGAATAGCATCTGTACACAGTAGCAACAGACTTTTTGTATCCTTAAATCAGCTGTGTTTCAGGAGTGTGATGCTAAGATCATGGGGGAAATGTTGGCTATTTTCTCTTGGTGTGTTGCACCTGCTTGCAAGCATGGTTGAAGTCCTAAGTCACTTTTTCGATGGTCCTGAAGAGTTTCTTGAGGTCTAAAGTGTTTTTTTCCCTTCCCCAGTATTTAAAAAGCAGTCTTAAAAAAAGAGGAATAGCTACAGTCTGGCTATAATGCAGAAAAATTATTCTTCAAAAAATGTCCACATGGTTCCTCTGTAATCATAATATATTTTCACTTCAGGGTCCTGTATACTACTTTGTTCTGCAGTTGTTCTTCTCATAGCACAACTTTCTGACATAACCTCTAGGAGAGGCACTGTGCTAAATATAGTTACAAGAGTGCAGAGTGGGTAACTTGACCATTTTGCTGTCTGTCTTCATGTTAGGAATTGTAAAAGGCTGGAAAATACCTGCAAATGCATTTTGTAAATGTTGTAGGAAAAAGTCCAATTAAAATGTGCTTCTAGACACAGCTTCCATTTTAGTTATGCATATTTGCACATAAACTTTGGTTCCTCTAAGGAGAAGAGGTTTTAACAGCTGAAAGTTGAGGGTGAACAGAGTGTGGTAGGTCAGGTTATGGCAGCAGGAAGAAATGTTTGCCTACTTGTAAATTAGTTACAATGGTTACAGGTGCCTCTATTCTGAGTGCAGTTTTGGTGCTTTGAGACATTGTGAGCAAATACACAGTTGTGTATGCAGGGAAAGGGACAGAATTGTGACCATGGCTCGCAATTGTACAAGTCTGGGTTACTACATTTCTTAAAACTTTGCCCTAATTTCTGTTTAGAAATAAGAACAGTGTTGGCTCAATAAGCTATTTGGAGCCTTGGGTGTCTGGTGGCTGCAGAGCTTTTGGTTCTCTGAAGAAAGGTGGATTGACATAGAATGCTGATGCCTGTGTTGATTATTCCAAAAATCAAAACCAGACTGTTGCAATGACACAGGAAAATAGTTTTTCAGTCTGCTATGAATATCATACATAAAAGAAAGCAGTAATAGGACTTCTTTGCTTACAGTATATCAACTGTTAAATATAGCACAGAGCTATAAAAAGCAGAACAAATTTTAGTGTGTCTTTTATGCATGAAGGGCTGGACCTAATAAAAGCTTTATGTGTACTGCTTGAGAAAGAAGTTGATTAGTTTCTCTTGTTCTGTTCTTACAGAGTTGGTGAGGTGACTGGAGAGTTTGTAGAATCAAGGGGTCTGTCTGTGGTTTTGTACTGGTCAGAAGTGTTTTACTCTGATTTGTATTACTTGTTTGTGTCTTGCAAGATCTCTGGCTAGTGCTTACCTGTGTGTGAAAGTGTAGCCTGGATCAGACAAAAGCAGCTTGTGGCTGGGTATTTGGGTTACATTAGAGTAGGGGTTTGGACAGGAGGGGCCATAAACCTGCTAATGACTCTTCTGTACCTCAGCTCCTGGTTCACAGCTGTGCATGTGTGAGATCATGTTTGGTGATGCTGCATCCAACTTACACACCAAGGTGAGGAAACTGACACTGTACAGCACATAACCTAGGGAAAGATCATGGGTAGTACAGAATATTTCCTTGTGTCATCCAGGTAGGTGCAATGTTTGTTGAACTGAATAAATCCTGTAAGGAGGGATGACTTAGGGGATTCCATGCAATGTTCATGGTGATTAACAGTGCATGAAGGGTTTATTATGTTGATACCTTGCATCATACCTTGTCCTGTATCTATCTGGGAGCTTTTCATCTTGGTCTAATAGTTAGAAATTGATTAAATCCAAGATATTTGCAAAGTACCCTTAAGAATTTTGTAACATTTCTTGAAAAACTTTTTCTCACAAATTATGCTTATTCTATTTGCTAGCTAAATGGTTCAAGTCTTTTATGCTGCATGTCTATAATTTTAATTTGTGTAGCAATGTGGTAACCAAAAAAAAAGAGGGGATTGCAGAAGTTGCAGGAGGAAAGACAGAAACAAGAGGAAATTATTTCCACCTCTCTCGCTTGTCTTATGAATAACTGGATCTATATTGGGGTCTTTGAGACTGCTGGTTTGGGGTCTTTTTGGTCTTATTTATTTTCCCTGGTTACAGGATTTGAGGAGTGGCAAGTAAAACAAAAGGACAGACCCAAAGAGTAGGATGGCTTTCACTTAGGGCAAGCTAGAGCTTTGTACAAGTAGAGCAAAGTCTTAACAGGGGAGATTTAAATAGCTTGAAAGAATGTAACCTATTGACCATGCCTGTTCCACAGAAATATCTTCCCTCTTTATAGTGACTTAATATAGCTTCCAGGATTAAAAATAGCACATAGTTACCCATGTAAATCTTCTCCATTAGCTGTTATTAAAACATCCTGCAGTATGCAAATACTGAAGAACCAGCTGTGTACTGTATAACTCCATTATACTCTGCTGCTTTTTTTTGTTGCTAGAAAGTAGAGTTAGGCATGACCTGCTTTGCATGCATGAGGATGAAAATGACCTCAGGATTTGGATGGGCATCTTTACAGAGTTTTTTTGCCCTCTCCTCTACTTAACAATGGAAAGCTGTGTTTCTACAGTTGGTCAGTGTATCCTATTTTGAGAAAGGGATGTTATTTATAATTCTAGTGAATAGAATGCTGTGGCAAGTAGACAGGTCTGTTGAAGTACAGTCATGGTGACCTGCGAGATCTCAGAGGGAATGTCTTTTGTCAGCTTTTGTTACTGGTTATGTGCCTTCTCTTTAAGTTATAGTCTGCTGGGGGCATGGGCCTGACAATCTTCTTGTTTGGATTTTTTATATGTTTTTTCACCAGTTATAGGCGTTATGCCTCTCTTTTTCATGTGGCATTTTAAAGTGCTCATTGTAATTTAAAAATTAATCAGAGTAAGTAGTGATATGTATGAAAAAAAATCCACTGTATATTTAATGCATATTTACATAACGTGAACATCTTAATTCTTCTATTGAAAATTTCGTTAAATTGCTGGGAAATGTGGTTGGATGATGAGCTAAAGCACTTTGCATCCTGAGGAATGCTGCTGTGTAGGCATATGTCTGATACTGCTCAAAAGCTGCAGAGCACAGCTCCTCTTGGGCTGGGAATGAGGGGGAAGACTTTTATTGCATCAGAATATGAAGGAGGAGAAATACTTCCTGCTTCCTGCTTGCAGAGCCCAGAGTGTCTCAAAGGCAAAGGAACTAGATGGCATTATTGTGTAGCACATAATTGTTTTGGGAGGTATCTGTTGTCAGGCAGATAGTGAATTTTTATTTCAGACTTCATGCTTAGATCTTTGTACTGCTTGGATAGCATAATGTGTTACTATTAAAGTGATCAAAGTGCTCCAGTGGAACCTTTTGTCCTTCTCAGTGTTGTGTTATGCTAGGAAATGTGTGTTTCTTAATTTCTTGTTATTCTTTTACAGATGGCTGATCTACAGCTCTATAAACTGGATGAATTGGACTGTTTGATCCAGGGCCTCCTTTATGTTGATTCTGTTGGTTTCAATGGCCAACCAGAGTGCTATTATTTTGAAAATCCTACAGATCCTGAACAGTGCCAGAAAAAGCCTTACTGCCTTGATAATCCCTATCCTATGCTGCTGGTTAACATAGGCTCAGGGGTCAGCATCCTAGCTGTGTATTCTAAGGACAATTATAAAAGAGTTACAGGATCCAGGTAAATTTACTTCTGTTTTTTTTTAATTGTTTTCTTTTCCTTCACAACTGAACAGATAGAATTAGAGTGTGATCAGTAGCTACAGCTCTGAATTGTGCCTGTATTCCCATTTCTTTTAAAAGCCTACCAGTAGCAAGGCTGAAAATATCCTAGGATACCTTCAGAGAGAGAATCTATGTCAGGGAAATAATTGATCTGTTCAGCTTTACACCTGCCTTACTCTCTTGTTGGTGTTCTTACCTATTTCCCATCTCTTGCTGTGAATTACCAAAATAAAACTGTCCCAGCAAATGAGTCTTCTCTCCCCCGCATTCTGTTTTTTGGTGTATGATACATATTAAAGTTTCTCCTGTATACTGCACATGACATGAGTATATACCTTCTATTGTCTTACCTAGGGCATACCGTTGCCACAATGGTAGCCATGAGCCATTTCTCTATCTGCAGTACAGAGGGATACAAGTTCAGTGGGAGGTATTGGATTTCTTGCAGGTCTGGGTCTTTTTCAAGCACAGAGATTTTGTATCTTTGGTAGACATGCTTCTAATCCTTTCCACTGTGGAAGGAAAAACATGACTGCGGTGTGTTGTTGACTTGTTATAGGTGATGAAATCAATACTGTCTTGTGGCTGGTGTGCAGAGCTTTCTACTGTTCAAATACTGAGAATACTACAGTTCTGTGAGATGTGTTCTGAAAAACCCAATAATCCAAGAGCACGGACTAAACAGTGACCTATGTGATCTCCTGTGCTTTTTTTGTGAAGTGCAAGTGTGGTGTCTCACTGATCCCCTTGTTTTCAGTGGCTCCAGTCTCTGTGACTGCAGTCACTGCAAATAAGCTTTCTCAGGGGCCAGGAAAGAATGAGGAAGGATGTAGAGTTTAGTAAGTTGAAGTTCATGTCTGTAAGACTGAAAAGTTCAAAGTAGAGCTTTAATGGGTTAGCAACATGTTATGCACAGTTAAATAATCCCTGCTAATTTTATGTAGTCAGTAAATATTGTACTGAGCCTTTACAAAATATTTAAGTGAATGCTTCTTGCTCAGAGTTCTTTCAGGGAAAGAACATTCAGGGCTGATGCTGGGCTTGCTTTGAAAAGGAGCCAACCAGATGCTTTCTGCCATTGGCTAGGGGAACAAGGTCTGTCTTGGCCGCCAGTCCTCATAGATTTACCTTTGTTCACTGTTCATTCTTTCCTCAGTCATTTGAGTGCTCTGCTGGTTAATTATTTTTTGTGCAGAAAACTCGTTAGAGTGCTACAAATAGCAAAGTGGTATCTGAGGTGTTGGATTGGACCTTATTCTTAGCTAACCCTTTATTATAATTCTCCTATTCAAGGATTAAAGACTCAAGGCTAGTTCAGTTAAGACCACACTTGTGTTAAATAGGAACTCATTGCAGAGTGTCCATGTTCCCTCCTTGAGGGAGGAATTGTGAATGCAGTTGGCACCTGTGTGTGCAGCATGTTGCAAATGGCACTCGGGAGGGTTGTGGTGAAAGCTGGTTCAAGCTGCTGGGCTGAAGGGACTGTGCTTTTGCAGCCTTGGAGGAGGAACGTTCCTGGGGCTGTGCTGTTTGCTCACTGGCTGCGAGACGTTTGAAGAAGCGCTGGAAATGGCCGCGAAGGGAGACAGCACCAACGTGGACAAACTGGTGAAGGACATCTATGGAGGAGACTACGAGCGCTTTGGCCTTCAGGGCTCTGCTGTAGCCTCCAGGTGTGTGTTAACTGGGCTGTTTGTAGGCAGTGCCTTGGAAACTTCCTGTGCATGCTAAACTGAGTGCATCATCCCTGGACTATGCACTGTGTCCATGTGGAAATGTCACTCCATGGGTCATGGGGTTTGTCCTTTGATCTCTCACCTACTTCTTGCTCTTTTTTTTTTTTTTTAAACAGGCATTAAGTAATGCCTCATACAGTTTACTTCCACTTAAATTACAGTTATTTTAGAAGTGTCCTTGTTCATTTTTCTGCCTTTCTAATGAGATCCGTTTTCACATTTCAAATCTGTCACAAATGAATGGTTATCAAATCCAAGCAAAGCTTGCTAAATGATAAAATTTTAATGGCTTTTATCACTCCTGAATAGCTCATGTTAAAAGACATGATCTTCCTCACACAGCTTTGGTCATATGATGAGTAAAGAAAAGAGAGATTCCATCAGTAAAGAGGACTTGGCCAGAGCTACTTTGGTCACCATCACCAACAACATAGGTTCAATTGCTCGCATGTGTGCACTGAACGAGGTAAGTTATTTACCATGAGCTTAAAATCTTTAGAAACAACATAGTGAGATTATCAGGATGCAAAAATGCAAATTGCTGACATAGTAGGTGTGTCACTGGCCTTGGTAAATATGCATATATTTAATGTCGTGCCATAACTCATGTGGCTTGTTATGTGTATGCTTTGATACAAAGTGTAAGGCTGTTCAAGCTTCAGAGCTACCAAAGAGGGGAGAAAAACTGTCTGTAAAGATCTCTTCAAGGCATTGAGTTTCAGCCTGGAAGGTTCACTTGTTCTCAAGCTGTAATACATAGATATGACGGATGGGTTGAAATAGCAGGATGGGTTGAAATTGTGTATTGTGTTAAATGTTTGGATAGATACAAGTTCCATTGCATTGTGTAAGTAAAAGGAAAAATGCAGTTCATTTTCCTTCTGAGACTCCTATCAGATGCTTATTACATTCTTTTCATTAGGCATGATAAATAGGGATGGATTGTTCTATCCATACATCACAGCTTCCAGCAGTTAAAAAAAAACAAACACAAACCCCGTCACAAACCCAAACATTCAGGCTGTTGCTTTTATTTGCAGATTTCATCCTTTACCATTATGTGGTAACTAATACCTTTCATCTACTCTGAGCAGATAATGAATTTATATAATTTTAATATGTAGGTGTTTTAGCTGCACAGCATTCTGTTGGTAGAAAAAATTGCCGCCACTTTTATATTTTTAATCAACAAGACACAAAGCCACAAAAATTGATTAAAACAAACCAAACGAACTCACCAAACTGCCATCTAATCACTTTATTGGGTCCCATCTAGATTATGGCTTTATCAGAAATAGTAAATAATTAATCACTAGTGCTTTTTGAGGGCATGGGTTTTGATTTGATTTTTAATCAACCTTTGATACTTCTCGCTCTTGGTCTTTCCAAGACAAAAGGTCCTAATACTTAGTCCCCTTACCTAAAAAATGAGAAGACACTCTTTTATGCATTGCTTTGTTTTGTCTATTTAATCTTTTTATGGTTGTGATTTTAAGATTGAATTACCAGATCTTCATATGATATTCAGTGTCGTTGGTCAATGAATTTATGTGATGGCATATGGATAAATTTTGTGTTCAGAACTCCTTTACTAACTGTTCATAATATTTCATTTTTGTGAGCATGGAACTCACTTCTAAGAAATCATCAACAGTCCTTCCATGGTATCATGTTAAAAGGGGCTAATTAGGAACCTATCATTGTGTGTGCATAATCAAGCATCTTTCCCCCTTTCAGTTGTGCCATTTCACTTTTTATATTTGATCTTCATCTGCCATTTTTCCTCAATCACAGGATATAAGTCTCTTCAGCACTGCTATGCTGTTCATTTTTTATTTTCTTTTGATTTTCTATGCCATTGTTATGTTTTTTGCTCACATTCCTCTCTGGAGGACCTGATCAGCACAAGTTGCAGTGTATGCCCCTATCAAATGCCACTGGTAACCTTCCTTCATTGTGAAAAGTGGCTACCGACTTACTTTTTTTTTTCTTGACAATTTGACTCTTTCAGTCAGGATGATTCTCTTTCAGTGTTCTCTTTGCTTTCAGCTTCTTTACAGTGTTGCCTTGTGGCATGGAGTTCAAGCAGCATTGTACAGGGCTATCAAAGCATGGAGAGTTGCAACAGGGAACCACAGAGGAGGAGACAGGCTGCTAAGGAAACTAATGCTTCTGAGTCACTGTGAAAAAGTTCCTACCATCTTTGTTCTGGGGGCAGGCCTCTTAAAAACTAATGTGACCCATAGAATTTGGTGGAGGAATGTGAATTGATGTGTTAAATAGTCTTCATTTCACAGTGTCAAAGCAGAATTTCTCCAACACCTGAAGTAAATGATTTTGTAGTTTTAGAGAATGAAAACCTCATTTAGTTGCTTTACATACTATTAAAAAGAAAAACATGCAGTATCATTTCAAGTAAGCTAATCTTCAGATAGCTTGATCTTGGAGAAAAAGCCTTATGCTATCACTCTGCTAAATGATCTAGACACCTAAATTGCCTTTGGGAGACATGGCTCTTACTTACAGCAAGCCTGATGAATCAAATCCTCAAATAAGAGCTAAATAAATAATTGAATATGATATTATTTTGTGGAGCTTGTATGTATTAGATTAGGGTTATGGTAAAGCTCACTTTTAGGTTGACAGAATCAATTTATGCCCTGAAGCATGACTTCTGATAAGTTTTTCCCAATGATTGCAGCTTTAATATTGTGTTGCAAATGACTTGCATATGTGCAGGAAAAAATGAGACTGGGGAATAAATGAAATATTCTGTCTGCAAGACTTCAAAGCAAATTTATTTGCACAAAGTTGGCAATGGGGTAGAAAAATTCCATAGTCTGGAACCATTTGGCCACAGACTCTTTGAAATGGCCTGTCCTAGGCACAGCAGAACTGCCTAAAGGAAACTGATCTCCTGGTTTGTACTTCCCTTACTCGCAGAACATGTAAGTTTGCATCTGAACAAGCTGCCTTGCAAAAATATGTGCAGGTTTTTTATTGTGTTATTGATAGAGATTTCCCTATTGGATTATATTGGTAAATAATGTGAATATGCTATATTAAAGTTACACTATAGCCTTCTGCTGCAGGGTAGTTGAACAATTTAACAAGACCCCACAGAGTGAAAGAGTGCATGTCTTTTCCAGGTTGCTGTAATTTGATTAGCTTAAATAAGCATGTCACCACCATCTCTTCAGCAGTTTAAGATTTCTGTCTTTTCAGCTTTGAAAGTTTCAGCAGTGGACAATTTAAAATTAAATTGACAAGACTCCCCTAAGAGTAGCATTTCAGCTTCTGAAAAATGCTAAACTTGTTTTTAGTTCAGATCAGAAATTTAGGAAAGTTTATATTATTAATACAGCTTTTCACCTTGTCAACTCAAGGAATGTTTGAAACAAAATTGAAATTTACGTGTTGGTCTACATTGTTATTCTAGTAGATATGACTAGTATTTTTAGATTCAAAATTTGCAGTAATTTTTATACTCTGTGTTAGGGATTGCTTCTGCTAACAGTAGCTTTGTTTTTATATCCAGAAAAAATCACATGCATGTGAAATTGAAATGTAGATTCTAATCAGTTTTATGCTATGGCATTACAGGAAATTAATTAGTTGTGTATTTGTCCCTCCTTTGTCTGAAGTTGCTTCAGAGACAAAACTGCCTTATCCAAGGATGCAGGGTGCTCTTGGCCATGTTCCATAGCAGCAGTTTGAAATTTAAGAAGTTCTTCTTTTCATTCATAAATTCCTGAGTATGAGTGCATGCTGATGTGGCTGCAGAGTCTGAGGAGATAGATGACTGAAGGGGAATGGTTTCAGTAAAGTTTGTGTTGCTGTGTTTGGTTTGAGGGCAGTCAGGGCTGGCCCTCGCTCAGTCTGCACACTGGTGAAGGAGCTCTGCTCTCTGAGGATGGGCTCTGCAGCACTGGCCACTCCAGTGAGGATGTCCCCTGGGCTGTGACACAGGCCACTCCAGTGAGGATGTCCCCTGGGCTGTGACACAGGCCACTCCAGTGAGGATGTCCCCTGGGCTGTGACACAGGCACAGTCCTGGGCATGGCACAGCTGTGGCTGTAGCACAGGAGTTGCTGCAGAGCCAAGTGCTGGGCTTTATAGAGCTGGATCAGTGTAGAGGGGTAACCCTTGCTAATTCTAGTCCCTGGGCAGCCTTTCTGGCAAACTTCTGCAGAAGACTCTTGAAGGTGCATTCCTAGGGCTCGTCAGGACTCCTGTAAAAGCTTTTATCTCCAGGATGTGGCCTCCCACTGAATCTTCTAGACCAATTCTAGTGTCTGGTGAACATCATGTGGTACTCTAATGCAAAATGCAAGTGAAATTTTTGGCATAACAGGCAGAACTGGGCTTGGTGAGATAGTTAGGGGCCATTGTTTAGACACCACACAACCACTGCTTACTGCAGCGGTGTACATACAAGTAAGGATGCTCTGTGGCTTTCTCATTGGCAGCCTAGTGCTGATGGTTCAAAAAAATCTTAATTTCCTGTGAAAACCGAGTTCAAATGAGCTTTGAAACAACAGAATACCATAGATATCAAGTATTATGTTGTCCCCATTTCACTTGATTTTTGAAAATGGAGTCACACTCCTGATAACAGATAATGAAAGATGCTCCTTTTCATCTCTAATGTAATCCTTCTCAGATACCCTTCAGAAGTTCTCCATCTGGATTTAATAATCACAGTGATCTCTGGAAAGTTGCTTCATTTAACATGCAACGGGAGAAAGATGTCTTCAGTGCAGCCATATACAATTAAAAAACCAAACTCCACCACCAAAATGCTCATAATCTGAGTGATGTTGGGAAGGTTGTGACATTTATTCAATATTTTAAACAAATATTGATCATCTATGATAATAGCTTCTCACTTTGTTTTGAATAAAACTCTGCACCTCCCTGCTCTTGCAATGTCTCTTACTTAGTGGTCAGTAACTGCAATATTTTTTTACTTTTCAGTTTAAAGTATTTAAATGTAATCTAAAATTCCCATTTAACTTTGTATTAGAGGCAGATGTACATGTTAAATGAGGCAAATAATGTAGCTGAATATAATTTCTCTGGTATGTGTTTCAAATTCAATTTTACAGAATATCGACAAGGTGGTGTTTGTTGGCAACTTTCTCAGAATTAATATGATTTCTATGAAGGTGCTAGCATATGCTATGGATTATTGGTCCAAGGGACAGCTTAAAGCTCTCTTTTTGGAACATGAGGTAAGGAAATATGTGTTGAATTTCCATTTGTAAGTACAAAATTCTTGTAGTTCTTTTTTTGGTGAACTTGAAAGGGGAGAAATGCCATTGCTTTGAATTGAATGCACAAGCCAAGTTCTGCATAAATGTTATTTAGTTTACAAATTCCTTTGAAAGTACTACTTGTTAGCTCCTTGGTTTGATCACTAATCTTGTGATATATGTATTGTTAAACGTTGTCCATTTCTTGTATCTGCTTTCTGACCTGTTCATTTGTGTGGGCTGGTATAAGAGGACCTCAAGTATAATTGTAATATTACTTTTTAAAATAATTTTGGAGAACTATGTAAGACTTTTTCCAGTATCAGGCCCTTTCTTCTACCTAAGGATGATCTTATTAAATCATATTTTAGATAGAGCAAATATTTGGCAGGGCTGACATTCTTTTAGTTGCCCTAACAGAACTGAAAACTTTGTGTTCATGTTATCTCTTATTTTGGAATTTGATTGGTTTTGATTTTCTTTTGCTTTTGTTCAAAGGGTTATTTTGGAGCTGTTGGGGCTCTTCTAGAAATGCTTAAAATGACAGATGATCAGTGATGAAGCTGTCTGAAGAGATTCCTACTGCAGATGCTGCTGGGTAAGAGTGAAAGCCACTACAAGGATGGAAATGAAGCCATTATGGTAGTTCTACCTGCTGGATTTGTAAATAATTTAAAATCCTTTTAGCTGATCTTTAATTTCTGGGTTTTGACCTTATACTTCAGAAGTCATACAGGGAATTACGAGATTTTTTTTCTGTACACTGTATTTTATAGGGGAAAAATGTGCAAAGTGGCCAAACATACAGATTTTATGGATTTATTTTAAAAAATGGATACTGTTTAATGTAGGACCTGTGATATGAGGCATCTGCTTTTCTTCTGGGGTTTACTGATTAGTGTGGTAATTTTAACTTCATTTAGTAATCACTCTAGGAGATTTTTTATCTTATTTTCATGACGTTTCATGATTTGTTCTTGGTTTCAAATGAAACTACAAAGCTGATGCATTTTACTGTGAAAAGTAGTCATTGATTTTTTTGCCTTTCCTTTCCTCATTAGATGAGATACTTTAACATCTCTCTGCCCACCCCACCCCCCAAAAAAAATTTGCAAATCATTCTGTGGCTAAATGCATTTCTTTAAAGGACTGTGAGGAAGCTTCGTAATAGCAGGGGGTTAAAGACTGTAATTTTTCAGTGGTCATGAATTGCAACAGGAAGAGACTGCCAACTGGTTTTGCTGGGCTGATTCTTCTGTATAATAAAAAAAATTTAAAGAAGATGTGAACTAGAATTTTAATTATTGAATTGACACTAAAATGAAAATCTGTTTCTGATTAAAACCTCTGATCAACATGAAGAGTTCTGTAGTAAAGCTGTTACTCACACTTGGTATTAGATGGTAAAGGGAGATTGTCTTCAGTTATTTTTCTGCAGTCTGCAAGTTCTAACTTGTTCTTAATTGAAAACAACTGATAACAGCATTATTAAAAGCCCAGTTACTAAAATTAGAAAATCACTGACTAGAGTGTTTTCTGCTTTTAAACTAGTGTTAACTTCCTCTCCAGGACAATAAAATTTGGGTGTTTATTCCAATACAGTATTTTCTACCTTTTTGGATTCATGGACCTCTCTAGATCTTTTTTTCCCAAGTTGAATTGAGATCCCTTTGAAATCCATATACTTAGGTTGCTGCAGAGCATGTATAAAGTTGGTCTCCTTAGACACCTTGAGGGCTCACAAATGAGAGGCTGAAAAACAATTCATAAATTATTTTGTCTTGCAGGACTGTATGTGATGTCACATAAAGTAAATGACTCATCAGAGGGACAGTATAGAATTCAGTATATTTTTGGAAGGGGGTGTATTTCACTTTTTTAAGTCATTGACTTACATATCTCCCAAATGTTGAAAGATGGTAATATGAACTGGAGTGTTAACTTGTGTGATGGAAATAAAGACCACTACTGTTTTGACAGTTTTAATGTGTCTGTGGAATTCATTTCTTGAAAGCAATGATGTGACATATGTAGCACTTTTTTTGTGACATACATGGCTACTTATTTCCATGATAATGGTTTGGTTCTGGACATGTTTTTACTCTTCATAAGAAGGCTTTAGTCTTCGAAGCCTTTTGTCTGCTTGAAATTGACTTTAAGGGGCTGTAAACAAAAATATGAGATAATATTAACATGCTGAAGTTGATATTTTCTGTAATATTGAGCTTGAGATAAGTGCAGATGGTTCTGCTCAGTGCCTCTATTTTTTTAATAAAGAAAAGAAAACTTTGATTAAGGTTATTGGCTAAGTTTTGCCTTCAAATTAAGCTTCACTTGTACACTGTTATGTTTTTGTAAGGAAAACGTCAGAATGTTAAGAGGTAACTGTGCTTCTTATGGTAACCAGTAGAGGGAAGCACGACATCAGCCATGTGACTGCTGGTTTTCGAGAAAGATCCTGTCCTTCTCTCCATTGTCAGTTTTTGCGGGGAATTTGTGTTCTTGCATTCTTCACATTTGGAATTGTGAAGGAACACTATAATGTTAAGTAAACAAATATGAAAAACCTGCTGTTCTTTTGAGATTGAAATCCTCTCCTTCTCCAAAAACAAACAAACAAAAAAACCCAAACCAACCAAAAAAAACCACCCCAAAACCAAAAAAACCCACACACATTGAAAAAAAACCAAGCCATTCAGAGAAATATGTAAGGGCTTTAAATGCACAAATTGAGGCTGTGTGGTTAAAGAAGAAAAGCACAATTGTGGTAGCCCTGAAGTTAGCCCTAAGACTTTAGGGACTGTCAGGTAAGTTGATCACAGTTCTAAGAGAAACACAAAATAAAACTTTACCTTAAAAATGCTGATTTGAAATTTAAAGTGTTTAATAGTTGAATTTCTGTATTTAAAAGAATGAGAAAAAGTACTCTGAATTGTATATTACATAAATGAGTACTCCTGGTTGGGAAAAATATTAGCAGGCCTTAACTAGGATAGGGAGTTGTGGAAAATCACAAAGTAGGAAAAAATAGAGGAAGGTGACACTGTACGTTCAATTCTTCCCTTCCCAAGGGAGAAAAGCCTAATTTCTTTGTTGCCTTGAAATCTACAGTTGACTACTTTTTCCTGTTTCCCCATCAGTACCATCATATAAATCTGCTAGTGCTGTAACTTGCTTCTTTACCTTCAGACTTTGCCTGTCTCCACTAATCCCAGCTCTTGGTTTTCTCCCCCATGTCCCCCTTCTGTAATTAAGGTATTGGATAAATGACAGTGTGGTTGATTTCTGGCACTATTACAATATTTTTCCCATAGGGGAATGCTTTGGGGCATTTCTGAGGGCATTGGTGTTGTCTTGAATTTTTCTGCTTGTGTTTGGTATCCAGTTGGTGTCCACAGTCACCTGTTGGAAGGGGTTCCCCAAGGTGCCCCACTTCATCAGTCATCCAGAGATATCTAAGGAGTCTGAAAACATTCTTGCTCAACTACACAGATAAACCTCTACTATAACTGGTACAAACAGGAAGTTTGTGCAAGCAAAGTTCAGCACTATCCAAGAGTATTATTGAGAACCTAGAAATATCCAGATTCTTGGATCTTTTTTGTTTTGGAAATGGTGAAGTTGAAGAAGCAGACTTTCCTAAGGGAGATCAGTGAGTCTGCAGATTTAGTATGTGTTGAAAATACTTGTTTTGGTATTAATTAGAGACCAAGCTTTGTTAATCTATCTTCTCTTTCTGAAACATGGTAAGGTAATTATTCAGATAAGTTGGAGCAGAATGAGTCAGACTCATCATTCTCAATTGTCATGGCCTATTCTTCTTTAGCACTTGAATGTTTGTTCTTGAATCACATACTGTTCTCTTCATTCTCTCTCCACCACCACCAAGACAGCCCAATTTTAAATGGTTTTGACAAAAAGTCTAATTACATCCCCTAGGAAGAAGGGTCTGTGTTCTAAAGTAAGGTTTTTGTACTAAGTATTGAGGGGAAATCCCTAGTGCTGGATGAAGAGAGAGAAAACAGCTAAGAGTATTTACTTTTTCAGATTTGATAGAGAAGGCTAGCATGGGGTGCATGGGGGCAGTACAAGAATCTGACTTCTAGGACAAGTGGGGTGCTTGCAGTTCATTCCAACCTCAGCAAAGCTGTCCTGGTGTTTCACTGTTATCAGCACTTCTGTTCCCATTAGACTGTCACAAGATACTTGCAAGTGATTTTTGGCAGGACACAGCAGAACTTTAGAGATGGGAGAACCATATGGGGTTGAACTGATGACAAAATAAACATCCATGATTGTTTCCAGTTGAGTGAGGAGTTCTACTGGGTTCTGTTTTTAAAGTACAAGGTGTCTTTGAATTTGGAATTAAATTAAATACAGGCTGTGAAAAACACCATGGTCTCTTTTGTGTCTTGGTACCTGGAATGAAGGTGGGTAAACAGCAGAAATGGCATCATGTTTTACTTAAAACAATGTGTCATTCCCTGTTTTTAAGTGGTTTTGCTTATTTTGTTGTGATGATCAGGGCACTTCCACCTTCAGAAGTGTCTTTCCAAGATGACAACTTTGTCATTTTCCAGGGTTTTGAGTGGGTGACCCATTCATTTCTTTTCAAACTTAAAAGTTTGTGTGAATCTGGGCATTTAATACAAAGCAGCAGTTGCCCTTTAGCAAATGCTGAGGTACCAAAGCAGCCTTGGCAGTGCATGTACAGAGTAGAATTTACCCCTGTTACTGAGATTTCCATTTATGCCCATCTGTGAAGATCTGGTCTCAGCTAACCATGTTACCACTTTCTCATATAATATGTTAGGATTTTTTTTTTCCAAAATGGCATGCTTTTTTGGGTTTAAAATCTTTTGTGAGATGAACTTCCCTTTCAAGGGAATACACATTTCCTGTTGCATCCTTGAAAGCATCAGGGGGCAATGCTTAGAGCAAGAAAGTGTCATCATGGGCAGACACTGGTTTGATAATGCATTTTGTCACAACAGACATATCAGTGCTTCAAGCACCAAGATGGTGTGGCCACTGGTGTGCTGTGACTTGGTCAGAGGATTTGTTTTCCATTAATATGTTAACAAATTGCACAAAAATAAAACAGCTGGTCTCAGTTTGTAGGAGTTTCTAATGCAGATGCTAGGTTAGGTGGAAGTGGAAATACCTGTGTTTCAGTAAGGATGAAGAAATGAGTATCTCATGCCCATAGGAAGGATGCTGACCAAAATGCTTTCCTTCTTTTAGAACAGCTGCATCTGTTAGGAGACTGCAATGGAAATATTCTCATGTAAGGCAGTAAACTGTGACCAAGCTGTAGATGTAGTACTGAGTTGGGATAGTGGTGTTATCTATAGCTGTCCCCTCTGTCCTCCCCCTGGCATTACCCCCTGACAGGCTGGCTGTCAGCAGGAGGCAATGGAGGCAGCACAGCCAAGGTGGTCTGTGAACATCAGTTTTGTGAAATGCAGTAGTGTAATGAGGGCAAGGCAACTGAAGCTATGGGAGGCTTCTCTGAAAAGATTGGATAGACTTCACCCGGAGATAAAACCTTACTAGTGCTATTGATTTGAACAGTAAGAACACTCTCTTATTTTGAAAATTGCCCTTACTCTTTTTATATTTTAAAAACTACCTGTGAAATAATGCATATTAATTGAAAAACCCCTAAACAAATTAATTTAGCATTTTCACAGGTGGCTGGCTAAATGAATCACAAAATGCTGAGTGTACTTCAAAAAAATGTAGTTCCTTTTAGTGCAATTGTTTTGTTTTTTGAGCAACCTCACCCCTAGTGCTATTTGAATAAGTAAACAAAAACATGCTGTTCCTATGTCCTAAGCATGGAGCATGCTGTTACCCAGCTAGCTTTCAGCATATTGCACTTGGCTACAAAAGGCTGTGCACAAAAAAAATCCAGAAGTATTTACAAGATAAACCAAAACCACTCCCTAATTCCCAGTGTTTGTCACTTCTGTTTTAGCTTAGAAAATAAATTTTCTGTTCTCTTCAATTATAGGAGATGTGCAGACTTCTCTCCAACAGGTTTGCCTGTGCAGTGTAGCAGCCCCCAAGCATCATTGGTTTGCCTCTTAGAAGGGAGAAAATCAGTGCAAGGAAAGCTAAAGCTGCTTCCTGATGGTGGCTGCAGGCTGACCTGTAACACACTTCACACCTGCTCATTTACACCTAGGCAGAAAACATTCAGGAACTAAATTTCTCTCCACTACTTACTCTCATCACGTAAGAAATTGTATTCAAAAAAATTAAGCAGAAAAGGCACCAAACCCTGCAGACTAATTCAGACTTTTATTCATTGGACAAATTGTAGAGGTCAGCTTAGTTTTAGTCAAGAAGAATTCTTTTTTCAATTTCTAATCTTTTCCTCCTCAATTTGGAGCTTGATTTTTTTAAAGGTGCCATGCAACACATCTCTCTGTTCCAGCTCTCCTACCTGAAAGGCAATTTTAAAAGGGCCTTTGTGAGTTTTTTGTGAACATCTGGCTCCCAGCATTATGGGAATTTGCTTAAAGTTTCCTTTTATGTACATTACTATAAAGTTCTAAGACACCAATTCTGGCATTATAAGCCCCTTGTTCCTGATACTGCTCTGGAGTTCATTGACTATGGGTGTGAGACACTGTAGAAGTTTGTCCTGTGTGTGGAGATTGTTATGCAATTAAAATATCTTTATTCACAAAAGTGTAAGAACTGGCTCTTCCTCTTCTAGCCTATTGCCTTACAGACCCAGTGGAGGAGAGAAGGTAATTTAGAGTCAGTTCCCTTTCAGTCCCTGACCATTCCATTTCCCCTGCTGTGCTAGAAAGCAGTGGTGTATGACTGGAACTCAGTAAAGGGGAATTTGGGACACACACACACACAAATAGGCAGAACAGCAGAGAACTGATTTAAAACACAAACAAGAAAACACTGTACTAAAATATGATTCAGGCTTGAATCAGAAATCTGTGGCTGAAGTTTGTGTCACCAGTTCCAACAGCACTGGTTGGAGAGCAGTGAGGTGGTGTGGAATGCTGCTGCCCTGTGCTGCCAAGGCTGGTATGGCTGATACTGAAATGCAAGGCCATGGATAATCAATGGTGTAACATTTGCCAAAATATTGGGCTACTCAGAGCAGATAGTTTATTTAGTTAGCTCTGGTTTAGGCCTCTGTCTGTACATGCATAACTCACAGATAAAAAAGCAAATGAATGGGGGGAAAAAATTGTTGTACCAAGCACAGGTGAAAAAAATTATCTGCAGGATTCTGTGTTGCATAAGTGCCCCTGGGACTAATCTGGTACATCTCCAAATAAAACAGAAATCTTTGATGCTTGTAACTTTCTGTGTGGAATGACAATAGTTTCTGTGTTTGTTAATTCTGTAAATGTTTGCTGTAGATAATATCAATGGGAATATTTTATTTAAAGTAATGTATTAAAGTTGAAACCAAAGAAACTTCTCCCTCAGCCTGTGAACACAACAAATATAACAAATAGGTAGTAAAAACTGAATTGAAAATAGTGCTAGGTGTTAAACTGTGTATTTTACAGGTGAGCTGGAGCCAACACCTGTCCAGAGGCACAGTATACCCCAGGCTGGGTGGGAACTCTCTCTGAAAGCCCCAGCAGCAGCAAACACCATCCAGGGTTTTGTCTGAGATGCAGAAAATTCTTGCCAAAGGACTTGTTTTCTGTGCTGTGGAGGTGTGAAGAATTGGTGGTGGTTTACTCTCTTCTTGTTTTGTGTGCTGATTTGGTGAACAGGATGAAGACCACCTGCACTGCTTTCAGGCCTTGATCCCCAATTCATCCTTTAGCTCGTGCATTTCCCTGAGGGCTGCTACAAGCAAGGGTGTTGATGATGAGCAGGACAAGCTGCCAACACCATTTCTTCTGAGAGCACAGCAAGCCATACTTGCCACCCAGAAGAACAAAACCATAATGGTATGAAAAGTTGTTGAACAATGGAAATTATTAGGTCTCCTCAGACTGGAGATATTACAGACTATATTTGGTGTCAGATTCCTGTATGGGTTGAAGAAGCCCAAGCTTCTGGTCCACAGTTAGGAGAATATGGAGGAAAAGCTGGAATAGCTGTGCAAAGGCTTGCTTCCAAGTAAGACTAATTCAAATTTATTATTCCCATGCTGTGAAAAATTCCAATGTCTAATTAAGTTTTTCTTCTGATGGGAAATTTCAAAATGTCTACATTTCATTTCACTTTCTCCACCAAAATTAAGCCTGCTAACAAGGAAACCTAGCAGGCTGCCAAAAGCAAGTCATTTGAAATAGAAAGGTTTTTTTTTTTAAAGTTCCTGCATTTCTACAGCCAAATTTTGTTAAATTATGTTTCCCTAGGACATTTTTAGTGATGAATCTGTGTTTTCCAGTGAAAAATTATTGCACTTGCTAGCTGGAATGCAGATCTTTGTAAAATACGTGCATATAAATGTGTCCAGAAATCTTACAGTGTGTGCTTGGAGCAAGGACTTCATGACATGTGGATAAAGAGTAACAAGGCAGAAGATTTGAAATCTGGAAGTTTGCAATCAGTAAAAAGAGATCAATCATCCTCTTGTTCAACTAATATTCAGTATTGATCTGCCTATACTTATATCAACAGAGAGGATGCTTCTGCCAAAATTTCCCAATATTCTGAAGATGATGCACTCTGTAGGTAGCATGACGTACCCTCACCTAGAGTGTCATTAGAAACTGCCTGGTTTCAAATGCATCTTTTGGCTAGAAACTGCCTGGTTTTAAATGCATCTTTTGGTCTGATGCCAAATGATGGTCTTATGCTCCAGGAATTGGCAGTGTCCGTGAAAAGTGAGGAAAACATTACATACCCTCCTTTTTCTATCCCAGGCTACATATATGACTTACACAGCCACAGATATTTTAGGAATGCATCAGTGTCTTTTGATCCTTTGCTAAAATCTTGTCAGTAAGAAACAGAGCTTGCCTTCACCTCCAGATAGGAGCCTCAACTCTCAAGGGGTGGGTACTTTACCTTCTTGCCTTGGAGTTGGCAAAATTTGGACTATAGACAGAGAGGGGGCTGAAGGAACCATAGGAATTTGTAGTTTCCCCAATCTTTGGCTTAATTTTTGAGAGATTCCCAGCCAGGGAAGCTGGGTTCTTTTGGCTGTAGAATGCCAAAGGTTGTAGATCCAAACATTAGTGTCCAGATCTGGAAATGTTCCTCTGAGCACGCTGCTGCAGCATGTCCCTGTACAGCTGGCTGGCTGCAAGTGCAGGGCTGATTGGCTCCCAGAGAAATGGGAGAGGAGGGCAGTGGAAGGAGGCTAGTGAAGTTTTCAGTTTCCAACAGGTATTTGTATACAAAGGTTCAAATTAAGAACATTCATTGTGTAGGAAGGCCATTCATCCACTGTTCCATGGCACCTAACCATTCTCCAAACTGCAAAAACTTTTATTTTACCTGTTGAATTCTATAGTATTATACTTTATTTTTGTGGTTGGCAAAGTGTGAAAGAGTGTAAGGGGTTTATTCTTGTTTGCACAGGAACCAAACCAAAACAAGCCCTTGCCCAGTTGTGTTTTCTTTGCCTGGTCAGGTACTCCAGGTGAGGGCGTGTGCTCTTTTCCTATCTTGATTGCAGTTCTAAAGAAAGCAACATTCATAGTCTTGCAGTTTTGGAAGGATTAAGGAAGATTCATTACCTCTTTTGTGTTGCTTGGTCATTTGTGTGGTGTCAGCAGCTGAAACTTGCATGAGAAAAATTAGTGACAAAAGGAAGCCTGTCATGAATGTGTAAACATGCGTGTAACACAAAGCCTGGTATTTCTATTAGTGTCAGAGTTTTGATCCAAGAACCAAATGAAGTAATGCGTTTTGATTTGGTGATATCTGGCTTCTGACACGTGCTTAAAACGAATTTATATAAAAATTAATTAGCACAGAAGTGTTTTAAAGTTGTTGTTGTAGCGCCGAGGGCAGGTCAGCAGAGTGTGAGTGGTTTGTCTGCCTGAGTTCCCCGGGCACATCCAATGCACAGTGTGGTGTAGTGCTCTGACAATATCCTTTCCACACCACAGAGAATGTTGAGCCAGATGTCAAAATGTCAGCAGCCAATACAGACAACCACTGTTGTTCCCCCTGCTGACGGGGAGCTGTCATAGAGGTGCTGCCAACCTGACCTGCAGAGGAAGTTCACTGCAATGCTGAGATCCCCAATCTCTTGATCAGCAGCTTAATGCCCAGACCATCTTGTTCAGAATTTTATCTTCCAGTGTTCAGCAGTTCAAATAAAGTCTGCTGCAATTATGTTACCAAGGTATTTTGGAAATCTTCCAACATGAAGTACAGTTTAATACAAGTAAGATTTAAAAAATCTTTTCAAAATATTAAAGAACCATAAAAAAGATTAGGGGAGAGGAAAATCAAAAACTCAACAAGAAAGGAAGAGCTTCACTTTTTTTTGTTGAAGGACAAGTTTTTATCACCCACATGCATGGTGGGGAAAACCTAGCCCCTTTTCTCTTGGACTGCTGTGGGCCACATGCCACAGGGGCATGTGTACTTGTGCTAGGGAAGATCTGCATAGGTGGTGTGCAGCTTCATGGCACAGTGAGCAGAAGGAGGGGAAAGATCAGTCTCTCCTGGCTCTCTTGTGCTGCTGAGTGGCAGAGTAGCTCTAGAGTCACCTAGAAAGGGAAGTCTTTTCCAATTAATAATCTGCCCTGAAGCTGCCATGCTTATCCAAATCATTTATGCTTGAACTTATCCTGAAGGCCAGCAGAGCAAACAGCTCCCTGCCATCCTCCCAGGGCTCTGCTTGCACTCTCCTGGCAGCTTTGCACTTGCTCTTCAGAGCAGCACTGAAAGGTCCTGGGGAAAGACAAGGACCAAGCAGCTCTTGTCTGGCAACAAGAAGGGTAAGAAAAGATCCTATTTTATCTTTGTTCTCATGGAAAGTGTCACAGGATGTTTAATGTCCTTTCTGAGCAAAGACCTGCTGCTTTCCAGATCTTGCCCAAAAACACATGCAGTATTCAGCAGGCCACTTAGTTTATCTTTCTTGGATAAACAGAAGGCTGCTGGAATTTGAAACTTGTTCCAAGAGTCTAGGGTCCAAATCTGCGTGAGTCCTTCCCCTGCTCTGGGGTTTTGAACTGCGTTTGAAAATTTAAAAGCTACCAAACAGCAGCATGATTCCTAATGGGCAGGAAGGGCCGGTGTGTGTGACAGAGAGCCATCCATATGCACAAGTTCTGGTGTTATTTCCACTCTTGAATGTTGCCTGACTTTGGAACCGTTTAAAATAACTTACGAAAAGCCTGAGAGCACTGATCCACAAATCCCAGTACTGACTTTGCCTCGATGGGAGGGAAAAAAAAATCCCTCTTAATGCGATGAAAGCTCCCGTGGCAGTGCTGAGACGCGCTTTTCGTGTTGGTGGAGGTACCACGCAGGAGGGACTCCGGTGACAGCTTGGCGGAGCCGGGCGAGGGGCAGCGCTCGGCCGGGCCCCGCGGCGCGGAGGGGCGACCAGCGGCCAGGTGGGCGACCGGGCAAACCCCGCCGGGGAGGGGCTGAGCCGAGCCCGAGCCTTCCCTGCCCCCTGTGCCGGGGCCGCGGTCACGGCCGCGCTGGCGGGGCGGGCGCACCGCGGAGCCACCGCCCCCAGGGGCAGCGCACGGCGGCCGGGGGCTCCTCCGGGCCCAGCCTGCGGCGGGGGCTGCAGCCTGCAGGTAGGGGCTGCGGCTGCGGGCCCGCCAGCGGCCGGGGCACACAGCGGGGACACAGCGGGACACAGCGGTGGCCGCGGAGCGGGGCGGGCAGCGCGGCTCCCCGGCGGCGCGGCTGCAGCCGGGGCGCTTTCGTGCCCTGCCTGTGTCGTGGAGCCTTATAACTGCGGAAACATTGAAAAATCAATAAAAATGAGTGTAAACGCCAGTATTTAATGACGGAATGCATATACATATATCTATATATATAGATATATGTATGTATATAATCTGTTGGTTAGGTAAGATGCTGGTCAGGTAAACAGCGTTTAAGGATAAACAGCGTTTCAAGTTGCGAGATGGCATGAGGAAGCTCAGGTATCTTTTATTTCTGTTGCATAAGCAGAACAAGTGTACCTGTTCCGAGGCAGGTGTGAGATCAGGACTGCGCCTTGTCGCCAGCCCCGTGCGTGCGGACGCGCGGCTGTCACCGGGATGCCCGCGCTCGGCTCTGTGTCCGTGTGTTTGTGCTGGTGTGCTTGTGTTCGTGTGTTTGTGCTTGTGTTTGTGTGTGTGAGCGGCTCCCCAAAGGGCTCCAAAAGCCCAGGCACAGGCTGCAGGGCTGCCCTCTGGCCTTCCGCATGGCCAGTTAGCTGTGGAAGTAGCTGATCACAGCGATCCGTATCCTGAACAGCCTGGATATTAACGCAGTGTATTTCCAGGAGAATTCTTGGTCTCTTGTAGGACAGCCAGGTGTGCAGTTATAGACTTGGGCAAAGTGGTCTTGTAGGAAATTGTGTGTTCACAGGCTGACTAAATTCAGGGCATCTATTTAATGAAAAAAAGAAGCCAAAAGATACAGTGAGTATTACCCTTATTTTGAACTTTCTGATAATTTGCCACTCATGTATCGACCTGTTCTGTTTAATTTCTCTACAGGTAAGTTGTTAATTAGGTATTTGGGATGAATTTGGGTTTTTGTGATAGCATTCCGACTGAATTGATTTCATTAAGTTAACAAGCTGGTTGGGATAGCTGAGTCTGTTGGTTGTTTTAAGTCCACTCCTGCAATGGCAATGAGGAAATGTTTCTGTTAATGCTGGGAAATTGGAGGATAACATGAAACTTAATGAAGTGAAACAGGATTGCATTTTCCTGAGTGATTCTATTATGCCTCATTTAGGGCCATGTTATTGCTCACCTCAAATCATTAGCTGTTACTGTCTTTTGTATTTCTGTTTTTAGTGCTACGTAGCTCACAATTTGTTCTTGTTTAATATTTTTTTCAGTTGCATTGTGTTTAATGTTTACTTTTCCATTTTTTGCAGCAGTGTAACAGAAGCTGTATTTTAATGGAAGGTTTCTCTGGGCTTCCCTAAGGGGTTTCCACATTAATGCCTTTAAAATTCAATCATTAACTTTTGCCTTCACCTGAAGGTGGAAAGTGATGATGAAAAACAATATAGCACAGCGTGTAATTTGATTTTACAAAGCTTTATCAGAATTGATTCAGCTGATATGTAAACAGGGGAAAACTCAGGAACTTTCTTTTTGCCCCAGCTTGCACATTCACTCCAGCTCCAAGCTGTGCACCGTTCACCTGCAGCTGCCTTGCTGATGGGATTTGCTGAGCTGGTTCTTGTCCGCAGCTGTGAGGAAGGGGACGAGGACACCCCCAGGGATCCCTTCTGGATCCATATTCCCAGGCCAAGGTCCAACAGACTGGGCACGGGGGGGAAGATTTTTCAGATGCTTTGGTGCAAACACAATTGCTTCCTGAGGGAGAGATTTGGCATGTGTTTCCTGAGAGAACCGTGCTTGCGTCAGCAGCCCCCTGCCACCCTCTGAGCTGGACGAGCACAACCGTGTGTGGGGCTCCTGGGGAACTGCATCTGGGTTCAAAAGCACCTTTGCTTCTTTTTTATTCATAACTTTTTACCCTGATCTGTCTGACTGCGTGGCTGCTGTGCCAAGGGCTGAGAAGGTGGCCTGAAAGGAAGGAACACATGGCAGGGGGCAGGAGGTAAGGGCTGTTTCTGCTGGCATCACTGCTGCTGAAAGAAGTAATTGCTTATCAAGCTGTGGTCAGAGGGGGATGATAACATGTGGTTATGGCAGTTGCCTGAAAAATGTAGCTCAGATATCTTAATGCAGTTGTGCACGTGCAGTTAGTTAGCTGTGTACATGAAGATATGATTCTCTGTTTCTGTTGTAACTCTGAGTTTTCACCTAATGATTTCACTTTCATGATGTATAGCCATATATACAACTTAAGGATACATTCCCTACAGTATTCTCTCCTGGAGTATATTCTCTCTCTTCTGGAAAATAGACCTAGGCATCATAAAAGTATGAGTTTTATTAATCAGATTATATTTAGCTGGAATAGGTGAATACCCAAAACTCTAAATGGGAAGATTAAACCACCCTAAGAGGGTGCCTCTAATCCTAGAGAGAATAATTTGTTATATGCATGTACTTTACTCTGCTTTACATTTACCTAAATTGTGAAATGTACTTTTGAATGTAGTGTAGACCTGCTGTTAAATTATAAATGTCAGAAGCAATTAGATAAATAGCACTGTTTTAATTGATATGGTGAGACTAAGAAGTCAGTTTAATGTAAGATTTCCATAATCTGCTACCATTTATTTTAGTCTGGAAAGCCCTGATACTTTTGTGCATTGTTTTAGGACTTGTTTTTGTTCCTGCTTTACACACTTTGTTTCTCATCATGATCCTATTGTAACCAGTAAGAAAACACAGCACATTGTCCATTTAGCAGGAGTGCATATTTAGAGGGTGATGGTACATGTTCCTGTTCACAGAATTTGAAGGAGAAATTACATGCTATTAGTGTCCTTATTCAACAGAGAAAAATAACCTTTTCCTTCCAACCTGAAACAAGAAACTTTATGGCATTGAAGAAAAGTGTCTTACCTTTTCTGTCCTGTGGTGGGTCACTACAGCTCCAGTTTGGATTATCTTTGTAGAGTCTCCTGTAGATTTAAAAAAGCAGATTAAAAGAAATAAAAATCTCAATTTTACCCATTTTTTTCCTAAGAGGGTTTTCTTTTCAGCAGCCTTATGAGAGCAAAAGACCTATTTTATGAGCTATATTGTTGCCTGTGGTGATTGGCACACGTTGATGTGACTGTGAGCAGTAGAACTGCAAGCTAAGCTTGCCTGCAGGAGGTGGCTCCCAGCCTGTGGGATGGAGACATTGGAAAAGGTGCAGTTTTTAAAAACCAAAACTGAAGCTGTTTGAGCTAATCACTCTGTTTTTCTTCACTGGAAATGAAGGTGCTTCCTGTGGAGCTTATTGAACTGACAGTTTTGTTTTCCTCTCTGGAAGCATTCTGCACTTGCTGGGAAGTCGGGAGAGCTGTTCCCTGTGGGGCAATGGCCAGCTGCTCTGGGGGAAGTCACCCTGGTGGAGACTCTTTTCCTGGACTGGCTCCTTGTCTCTCTGCATCATGGATGATGCTGGATATAACTGCATGCAGGGAAAGCTGTGATCTCTTGAGTATGAAATCTTTGATGTTCAGGTCCCCCATCCTCTGTTTTTGGAAGAAGCATTTTTCAGCACAGGAGGGTGCTCAGATGACACTTGTCTGGCACACTGTGGCAGTAGAGAGGAGCCCACAGAACTCAGGTATAGCCACAGGAGGCACTTATCTTTCCTTACCCTGTAAGATCAAAATCCATCACTTTGGTCTCTGCAGCAGTTTAAACTGTGCAGGCCCCTGGGGCAGCAGATAATCTCTTCAGCAGGGAGATGAGCTATTCATTTGTAAGATTAGCCAGCAATTTGTGGCAGATTTCTTCCCCAGAGCCTGCAGCAGCTGGGAATTGTAGAACTGGCTTGAGGGCATGCAACAATATATTTTGTGAGTTGGGATGAATTTAGTTAGTAAAACTCTACTGGTTTCTTTGCATACAATGCAAATGCTACTGAATAGTTGTTTCTCAGCTGCGGTTCAGTGTTGGACAACTACAAGTTATCCACAAACCAAGATATTCTTGCTGCTTTTACTTGACTTAAAAATAAAAAGGAACAGCATTTTTATTCTTATTTCATTAATGTGTCATATTTATGGTTTTGTTTGATGAGATAATGAAGTGAGAAAGCAGTAAATGAAGAGTCTTTCGTGTTTGCTTTTACATGACATTACTAGTTTGCACTGAAAAAGTGTTGGTCTTTTTCCTTTTTTTGATATTTTATTGTAACATGATTTTCTGGGCTTTGGTGTGAATGCTGTCTCAGAGCATTATGCAAATAAGAGAAAAATGAAGCAACTGTATTTTTTAATGTGTGCTGTATGTCTAGTCTGTGTAAAGGATGTACATCCATCTTTTATGCACCAGGAATCAGGCTTACATTCTGCATCAAATTGCTAGTTGGGTAATGCTATTTAAGTGGATAGGATTAAAAACTAATGTAAAAACAAGACATGGGAAATAATCTGGGCTCTTTTAACTATTAAACATTATTTTCTTTAATGTTCTTATTGTCAGTAGCATCTATTCAGTTTCTGGGGAATACTGTCCTTGAATGCTTTTTGAATGGTAAATACATTAGTTGCTGCCAGAGGGTGTCATAATTGTCCAGAAATAATAAACATGGGAAGCCCTAGACCATCTGTGGATATTTATTTATAATGTACATATTTGTTCTTTTAACCTACTGGTAGGTAAATTATAGAGGACCCATTTGCCACCTTTTTCTTTCCAGCTCTCCAAGTTTCTTGTGCAATCTGTGAGTGACCAGGATACCATCAAAATTATTGCCATATCTTGCCAAGAGATTTGACCAAACTTCAGGGATTCCTCAACTTTTGTCACAGACTTGCCTACATACACCATTTATACTCCATTTCTTTTTGGGGTAACTGTGTACCTAATGATTGAAATATTTTCTCAAACCCATTCGAAGCATTAGTTGAGAGTGCAGATGAACATATGGTAAAAGAAATTTCAGTTCTTGGTTGCAATGTCAGCAGCAAGGTGCCTGAAAGAAAACAAATAGAAGAAAACATTTTCTTTGGATATTTAAAAAATGAAAGCTGTTTCCCAGCTATTGCAGAAGGCCCTAGAGGCAGGTTTTGAGAATCAAAAGAGGGAAGATGTTTTAGCAAGCAACCACAAAATTCCTGCATCCCCCTTTCTGAACAGGAGCTGGAAGTATTTTTGGAGTTGGGAATTCAGCTCCTCATCCTCAGTCCTCAGCAGGACAGTGCTGACATTTTTCTCTCCCTTTGTTCAAGATGGAAACAGTCTCCTGTCTTTCACTTTTTTTTTTAATGCAAAATTTCCTTCCTTTCTGCTATTTCTGGATTTTTCTAAATGTTGATGTAATGATTCACATTTACCAGATGTGAATTGCAAATGTAGGAAGTAGGATCTTTCCCTTGTCTCTCTAGGGGTTTCTTGTAGTCTGTGGTGCTGTTGGGTTTCCTAGTTAACATCTCTCCTGATCCAAATGGTTTTCCTGCTGGCCACAGTGAAAACACTGTACCTAATAAGTCATAGAGTGTTCATTATAAACACATCTTAAACTAGGTTGACTTTGAGAGCTTCTTGAGGAGCTCACAAAAGTCCTCAATTTATTCTGTAGACATAGTCAAATGCCTCCTCTTGTCTGTTTTAGCCCTTACCTCATCAAGCTGATGTGTTTGACAATATCAAGCTCCTTTGGCAGAGGAGCGCCTGGAGCTTGTTCAGGCAACCTGCTGCTGGGGCACAGCTAAGAAGGGGCAGTGCAGGGCTGTGCTGCTACTCTGGGGTCACTGTCCCCCTCCTCTCTGCTCTGTCTTTGGCTGATACTGCAATGGAGCATGGATTCCATGTTTATCTTACTCCTGTGCATTCCCAAAAGTGCCAGAGTATTTGGATTGGTAATTTCTTGACTTTGTGTTTATTCCCCTCCTCCAGAGGCCCCTGTTATCAGCCCTTCAAGCTCATTACCTTTATTTCCCATAAAAGTCATTAACAGAACAGGAAAGGGAAGGCCTGAAATAAGGAGAGTCAAACCCAAAATGGTTCCACATTCAAGTGCCAGCTTCATCTTTCTGTCACCAAAATGCTGAATCCAGTCTCTCAGCTATTGAGCTTGAAATTTTCTGGGCCAGGGGCATCACACTCAGCCTTGCCTATACCGGTGTGCCTCAGTGTCAGTGTTCAATAAATATCCCCAGCTGGTTTTAAAATTAGTTACTGCACTGAACTTGATGGGAATAAAGGTTTCCCTTTTCATCTTGTAAGCTAACTGGTCTGAGTTGGCCCTTGAAGAATTGATGTGCTATTGCCATTTGAATATGTTGATATTGTTACATTTCTCATAGGCAGCTATTTTTCAGTTTTTTAAAGAAACAAACATTTCTGGTAGTTAGCTTTTTTGTTTGTTTGTTTGTTTGTTTTTAAGCATTGCAGCCTTCCAGATGCAATCCTGTCAGTTTGGATAACAAACCACTGCCCATCAGTGTTGACCATGATCATGTCCTTGCTGCCACACATTGCTGGAGAGTTCTCTCCCTGTTGACTGTCTCTCAGCAATCCTGCTTTCATGCAAACATCTCCTTAAATTACACTTTCTTCCACAGAAACTTGAAAGATACACTATCTGACCTGCTTCATCTAACAAGACAACTCTACTTGTTTTGACTAAAGACCATTTGGGAAGCTTCTCCATAAAGTGCCCTCTGCCTGTTGACTCTCTTTTGCTCTCTTTCTAGACTTTTGTAATATTTTTTCTCCCTTTATTTAGTCTGAATGGTCCTTTGGGCAGCTATAGTGTGATAACACCAGCAGAAAGCCAAAGTGCCTTTTAAAAGGGACTGAAAAAAATCTCTCCTGTGGGAAGAGAGAATATTGGAATGGAAATCAGCTGAGCAAGAAAAGGCAGCTGAGAGGAGCAGCACTTTCCCTCTTGAAAGGACTGAGTGGCTGCAAAGACCAGGTAGTAGTTCCATTTGACCAATATCAATACTGTGCTCTAATAGCTGCTGGAGTTTTTTGTATGAAAGCGGTTTTCATTGTTAAGTACAGAATTAAAAATTTTTTTGTGTCCTCATCTAAATCAGTTCAGACTATTTCTCTGTGCATCTGGTATTTTGCATTGAAAGTGGCCCAAATATTTAATTTGGGAAATGCGGCTGCCATAAAATACAGTTTGATGACAGTGGAAAATTTAGTATTGGATGAACACTGTGTGATTGCGGCATCACAGCTGATCACCAAGGACCCTGGAAATCTCAGCAAAAATATGCAGTTTCTGTCATTATGTATTGAAGGACCTGGCTTCCACCCTAAATACGTGAAAATCTAAGCAGTCAAAGCAGGATGCAGTTGGAGAACAATTAAATTGGTCAAATTTAATTTTCATTTTTTCAGGTTGGCACGTGGCTGTGATGAAAATTGGCAAGGCAAAACCGCTTTGTTAGCAGAAACCTCCCTGTGAATCCCAGCCAGAGCCAGCTTCCTGCAGAAGCAAACACTGTTATTTCTGTACCCTGTTTAGCTCTGTGGGGCACAGCACAGATCCAAAGCTTTGAACAGTTCCCCTTCTGGTTAGCTTAGGGATCCAGATGTAGAGTAGGCAGGGCAATCTAGGAAATCTAGGATGAACTGTGACTCATTCTCTGCCTGCTCCACCATCCTCTGCTCTTCATGAAGCCAGTGTTTCATCTCTTCTTTGTGGTCAGAGTTCTGTCTATCAGTGCCCATTTAATTTAGCCTGATGGAGTAGCAAGTTGGAAAGAATAAATAGAATTATCCCACACATCTGGTCTATTTTTAATGAAGTTAATGGAGTGGAGAGTAATTTCTGAGGGGCTGCAACCCATATGATGTAATTCTGCATTTGGTTTGTGGTGCAAGCTACATAAAATCAGTCCACATGTGACTGATGGTAAAATGACACTTGTCAGTTTGCAAGCTTTGTCTGTTTGCCAGAAAGCATGGGTTAACAAACTATTTCATATGAGAGGTCTTGCATGGGCACCTTGGGTGAATCAGCAGAGGTACTTTGCAGAGTGCTCCTTTAGTAGGCAATTTTTACTTTTACCTTAAATGAGAAAGCAAATCTTGGGTGACAGTTGTGAAAACTTGGTACACAAAGCAACTCCTAGAAAATAAAAAAATCCCATTGTTTTATTGCTTCTAGAGAATACAGCAAGCATGTAAATGCTGTTGTCAGTGTATCAATGCCTTCTGACAGGAAAGGCACCAATGCACCAACTAAAATCTGTCTGGGGAAAAAACAGAGGATGTGAAGGTGGTGACAGACAGGACAGTGTGTGAAACCAGTGGAGTGTGTTTTAGGGTGGCATGGAGGTGGAAAAGAAGATGTTCATGAAAAAAATCACTAGGACTTGTTCATTTTTAGAGAAAAAATTAACTTCACAGTGAGAACATTTTAAGGAATATCATCCTCTGTGTATCAATATATGAACATTGGTTTTAGAAATGATTTTTGCTTTCTGATAATTCTTACATTATTTTGCTCCCTTTTCATCCATGTAATAAGCAGTTTAAAGTGAAACTGATCCCACTAAAAGGATTATTGATAACGAGATCTAGGTAAGAGACAATTACAAGGTTGGCTGGAATAACAGGATAAGGGGATAACTGTTGGGTTGTCTTGTTAAATCTTGTTCTTTCGTTCCCAAGCTGACATGTGGTGAGACTTTGATCAAATGATACTCATGTGGCTGTCCAGTCTAAACAGGCAGCAAATGCATTTCTTCACCACGGCTCCTTGACCATTAATGTGAATAACAAAGCTGAGAGTGAAAAGCTAGGACTACTTTGTTTGTTTTTTTTTTTTTAACTTTCTTATAACTTGTATGGAATACATCCTGGAACATGGTACCAGGTTGAAAGCCTATACTTAGTTCTACAGTCTATTACTGAATTTTTAGGAGGTTTTTGTTTTTATAAACTTTCCAATTCAGTGGTTCAAGAGCTATGATAAATGGCCAGCAAGTTGGTCTGTAGGATCAGATGAAAAAGCAGAGGCTGCATAGTCTGATTCTGAAGTGTTTCCATTTGAGAGTTTGCTCATAGGAGCCTTTGGGTGTTTTATGGGAGATTTGGCAGGCTCTGCTGGTTCTGGGGTTGTAAATATTCAACTGCTGTAATTAGGACTGGGTTTAATAGGAAGAAGAAACAGAGAAGTTTTACCAATGTTTTTATAACCAGTTCTTACATAAATTTCTAGGTTATTTTTCTTAGATAGCATCGGCCTCTTTCTTTCTTTCTTTCTTTCCCTTTTCAAGTATTTTAAAATTTCACCTTTTATGGGCTCTCTTATCATTGCTTTCTAACATTTAACAAGATGACTCCCTGATGTCTTGCTCCTCCAGATGGGCTCTTTTCCTCCTTTTTTATAGCTATCTGGCTTTACAGTTTAAATGGTGAAGAGAAAAGACAAATGTGATACAATCTGGGGAAAGTGGTTTCCTGTTTTTCTACATACTGTCTCATTTACTGTTAGAGTAACTCAAACTTCTCTTCTATAAAATTTCTGCCCTCACTACTTACAGGTCTGTTTTCCTGCCAGAGGCACCCTTGGGTCCCTTGGTGCAAAGCCCTTGGTCTCATGCTTTTTTATGAGTTAAGATAAACCTGTGCTTCTTTTGGTCAGATAGTTTTCCAAATATTCTTTCCAATCACATCTCCATCACAGGTTTGTTTGAACACTTACTGTAACATTCTGCTTGCTGACAGTTCTGTGTGTCGTCTGTGGAGCTGAGAGGATACAAGCTCCACATAGGATACATATGTATGGGAACATCTGAGGAAATGAAAATGGTGACTGACTTTTAAAGAAATTAAAATAGAAATTAAAATAGAAATAGAGAGTAATGGTAAAACATACTTAAGGTATAACAGGGTGATTTTTTTTCTGTGTTTCACTTACCAAAGTGAAAACATTCTGTGAAGAGAAATGTTCTTTAACATAAAATTGAGAAATTGTATTTCTGGGCTGCAATGCTGACTAGGAGGAGCACACCCTTAAGTATCATGGAAAGTTCCTGCTGATCATTTCTGAAAATGATGTAATCGAGCAGCTGCACCAGTATTCACTCGGCAAAGGGAGCCTGGGGCACTTCTCTCAAGGCTTCAAAGTTTTCCTAAAAACTAAAATACAGTATTAAGCAAGGATCTAGTTGAAACATGGATGGCTCAGTGAGGCGGAATGGAAGACTGAGCATGAAGAATGTGCTGATCTGCCCAAGACACTTTGGTTGTTTGTTAACTTCCAGCGTGTGATTTCACCAAAACAGCTGCTTGTGAGTAGATGCATATTTTACTGTGTGCATGCTGTCAAATGCATTCTTCCTGGTCAGAGGTATATTTTGTATGGCATGCTAAGAGTTCTTCCTCTTGACTTCTGTTTCCTTGTCTTTCATTTTAGTATTTAATGTTTCCTTCCCAATTAAGTAGCTTCCCTCTTTTTACTTTCTGAAGGGTTTGTGCTTTCTGAAGGCTCACACATGAGCCTACTTGTGCAGAGATGTGTTCATTGGAATGTACCTATGGATCTATTATATTATGCTTTTTTAATAAGGTAAATGTGATTTCTGCTATGATTTCTCAGAAATCCCTTACCCTGTAAAGCCACATTCATCAGTAGTTGCTTTTCAAAGTCTGTTTCAGGAAATGACAGACATCCTGCTTATTTATCTTGAACGGTTGTCTGTCCAGTATTTAGAGATATTTCTGCTGGGGATTATCTTAATGCACAATTACAATATACAGTGATTATATATTAACATTATTAAAGGAAAAATAATTTGTGGCTCTGACATGATAGTAGGGCTACCTGACTTTTTACGGAGTTTAAGTTTTAGCTGAAAACCCCCTAAGACAAATAATAGTCACAGTGACAGTTTGCTATCGTATGGTGCATATTATCCATTAGAAGAGCAGGCATGGCATCAAGGATCCTAATAGCTTTGTTTCAGAACATAAGCTTGTGTGAACAAAAGGAAATAACCTGCCTTGCCTTTCCATGCCTGATTAGCTTTGGCAAATATTGCACATTGAAGATGATGATGAATTGACGCTATCAGCAGCACTAAACCATCAGATAAATACAGATAACCTTCTGGATAACTTGTTCTCTAGGTACAGAATTTGTTTTCTAAAATAATCATCTCCTTTCCTTTTAGAAATCACTTGTGTAGGATTCATATCTTGAAAATTAACTGTGAAAGGTATTTTTTCTGTGTGAATTGTTAAAAACCCAACAATGCCACTTGGGCTCTGAACTCTTCAAGATATAAGAGAATACTAATAAGTTCCTGATCCAGAGAAGTGCACAGATCCTTGAACAGATAGGAATGACAGAGAAAAATTATTGTACTATCACATATTTAAGCTTAACAGTAAATAAGTGTTTGAAGAAATGTTTAAGCATCATTAATGATATAATACAAAACTCAAAATTAACAGATAAATGTAATGTAATTATAAGTAAATAAAAAACCAACCGAAAAACCATATGTTTCTACATTAGGAAAATGTAGGGATATTGAAAAATTGAGAGATACTAGAAAAATAGCAAACATCAGAGACATTTCTGACACATACATATGTTGACATCATAAGATGGAACATGTGTGACCACAGCCATGCTAAGGGTGTGCTCACTGACAGTCTCAGCTCAGATTTCAGGAACAGACATGTACTCAGGAAAATTGTCTGGCTCTCTATTCTTTTCATCACAGTGAGAAATGAAATGCCTGTTTAAAAGCCCTTAAGCGTGTCAATCAAAAATGCACATTTTCAGGTGAAGTTAAAGTCAAGCTTTCTCTGCAAAGGTGTTTTCCTACAAAAATATTCTTTCACATTTTTTACCCTCTGTAGTTAAACTGCATTATTTAAGGACTGACCTAGCCAGGAGCTATGTAAAAGAGTCAAGAGGGTTCCATTATCATTTGCTTAGCCTTTTCTGTAGATCCCTTCTGTCAGGCTGTTGGTTTTCTGTAAGCCCTACACAATGGTTTTAAGAGACAAGGGATGTTCACCTGGCATTTCTCATTACTGACACTAACTACTCCTGCTGCAGCTGCAGCTGCAGCATTTGATTTAGCAATTTCTGGCAGCTTTGACAAATTTAGGAGCCAGTGTGGCAAAGTGATTGCTGTGGGAGGCAAGCATAGTCCTTCCCTTCCCAGTGACTGCTTGGTGCAGGAGCAGCTAAAGAACATTGTGCTGCTCTACAGCCCTTCCTTTTGCCATCTTATTCATGTTTCAGCTCTTAGTATTTTTAACTTTTTGGGTAAATGAGTCTTCTAAACTCTTGCCCTTTTTTGTGTCACCCCACTCACCTGTGCCCCTCTCTGGCACCTCCATTCTCTACCAGCTGCTCAGCATCCCTTTGCTTTCCAGACTGCTTTTCCTGTTCCATCTGTCTCCAGCAACCACCTCCCTCAAATGCATTAACTGAAGCAAACAAAGAACATTTGCTGTTCAGCATAGTGATGGGAGTTAATAAGCTGGGCTGTTACACATTTCATCTTCTCTATCTGGATACATTTTGGATGGGGGGCAAGTTTTATCAGATGTTTGTATGATGCCCAGCCCTGTGACACTGCTCTATGATTATAAGCCCCAAAGTACTACTGCAAAAAAATAGATTATTAATGTTGCTTTTATTTGGTATCATAGGGAAATCCCTCCTAAAATATATAAAAATGGTTACACATTTTCAAAATAAAACATCCAGATTTATTCAGGAATAATATGGATAAAGAACTGGAAAAAGTATGAAGCACTTACTACAATCTGTCTTAATGTGCTTCTTGTCTTAGTGTTATGGCAGCAGTTAAAAGTCAGGTTGGATTTTAGTTTTGTTTTGGGATTTTTTTAGGTATTTGTTTGTTTACTTCGATTCTGGTACAATTCCCTAAATGAACTTTCAGGTAAGCAGTTCTTTTTTTAACCATTTGTAACAGTGCTGGAATGATACTGGTTTTATGGAGGTCTGAGAAGCAGAATGTGCACTCTGCTTGTAAAGACGTGCATAATCTGCAAGATTACTCACTCACACAAGGAATATTTCCATGGATTCATCAGCCATTCTTTTCAGAAAAACACAAACTTTGTTTTTGTCTAGAGACTGGACAGACACACATTCAAACAGAGAAAAGCTGACAATATAGAGTGACAGCCTTAAAATGTTCAATGGAGTTATTTTTATTTAGGAACATAGGGCTACAGAGAACCTCTTGGGTTGTTTTTAAACAAGTCAAAGTCATAATCATATAATTCTTGATAAATAGACTCCGCTGAAATCAAAACAAGCTGTTCTTTTTGAGTTAAATAGCTAACTTAGGGTACAGAATAGGACAGCTGTTGACTGGAGAAAACAGATTAGATTAGAAATAGTGTTTGCATCCCAAGAGCTGTGCAGCATTGAAGTCTTTATTTTCCATGTAGTTAAGAACAATTTAGGATTTAGCAGCCTGCCAGAATTTTGGCTGTAGTGCCTACCATGATATGCAATTGCTAGTGTGGAAGTATGAGGAAGCAAAAAAGGCTGGAAAAGTGGCTTGTTTTTTCCAAACAGGAAAAAAACCAAAAAAGAGTGCCTCCTTTTCTCCTAACTAGACCTGTCAATAGAGAGTTTGCAGCTGTCGGCATCTTCTGTGCTCATATCAAATACCATGTCCCATTTAAATGTGCTCTACTGTATAAGTTAAGGTAGCTAGCCAACTTCTGGGAAGGACTCTGGTCAGTGGTCAGATGTGGTCATCCTTGATCCTTCAAGACACGCAAAAGCAATGAACTCTTTCAAAAGCTGTAAAATATTTAATCTTACGCTCCATTGTCCCACAGAACATGCATATTTTTGTTAGCTAGCTTTTCCCTTCTTCTCTCTTCCTCTTCTGTCTTCGATACTCATATCACACCCTTTTTGTTTTTTCTTTTATTCATAGTTCTTTAGTTTGTTTATTTTTCATTTCATTGAAGATGCAGCAGTCAAAGGGAAAAGAAAGCAGGAGAGTATTAAAACAAGAGGTCAACATGAATGTAGCAAGTGCCTAGAAATAATATTTGGTGCAATCTGAAGAACAAGAAAGAAGAACTGGCCTAGAGCTATGTGAATAGTAAATACAAGAAGATAGTAATCTGCCCTAGAATTAAGTGGGTAGGTTAAATGTAGTAAATATATGCAATTCTGTTACCTTTCACGCATTAATGAATCTTCTCCAGCTATGCTTAAACTGCTTTATACTTGTTCATAAAATTCAACCGCATGGATGTTCTTAGAGTGACTTTGAAAGCTGTGTGTGTTGTTGTTCACCAGAGAAGTGCAGTTTAAATTCATTGGTGTGCATGAACCTGTTCTGGAAGCGTGTCCTGGCATTCTGGGCACAGAGACTGTCACAGGCTTCTCAGGCCTCTCCCACCCCATCTTCATGGTAAAGGCAGCAAATGGCACATACAGTTTAAATATTTGGATGTATCTCACACTGGTCCAGAAAGAAAATTCTAGATAAGTCTCTTTCTCATTTTTCTGACATGTAGATCTCCGCATTATGGAACAGGTAAAAGTAAGTGTTGGATTCTGTGCTTACTTATGCTGGTAATACATATCTGGGCCAGCTCCGTTGGGATAAACTGCACAGAATGCAGTTCTGAAAGAAACTGCAAGGCATCTAAACACATAGAGCCATTTTGATTTTGTATAATCAGGATAGGGTGAAGAATAAGAAAGTAGTGGAGTGGGACCCCCACTATGGTCTGGGACCTGTGTTCCTGCTGTAGGGCAGCTGTGATACAAACCTCACCCTGTGCCTGTTCCTATGGCTGAAGCTGTATCCCTCTGCAAATGGAGCATTTCCAAAAGCATCCAAACTGTCAGGCACTGGAGGTGGTATTTCTTGAGACGAGGGAGTTGCCAGCACTGTAAATAGATCAGGTGGACAAGGTAGGCTGGCCACAGTGACTGTACCTGCTGTTCCTCTGTCCTTTGTCATACAAATACTTTGCATCTTCACGTTGTTGTGATATAATTATTGAACGAATTACTTCAAAGAAGGAAGCCTTTAGGGTGGCAGGAGAGGTGGGCAGAGGGAGCAGCAAGCACTTTGCTGGCTGTGAGCTGTTTAAAAGGTCAGGGGCTCCTGTGGCTGTGCTGGCTGGTTGCTAAGCTGCCGTGGATTTTTGTGCTCCTTTTCCTGGCAAAAGAGACCTTGTGATGAGGTGCAAGGTTATGGCAGTGCCTTTTTAGTAATCTCACCCCCTCCTTTCTGCTTGCTGAGTGACTGGGTAAGGGAGGTGCTCTCAGGAGCACTTGCTTTCTTTTTAGGCTTCTCAAAAACAGCTGCTGAAGTAAGTGATAGTTATTTATCCTGCCAAATTAAACCTAATGTTTTAACTTGGGGGAACAGAGTTACTGTTTAGTGAGCTGCCAGGGCACATTGGGTAACTAAGGCTTTCTGAGGGATCAGCAGCATTTGTACCATCTTCACCCCACTTGCATCTTCTTTGAACTCACAGAAAAGCACATTTACTTAGTGCTTGGGTGAAAATTATCTAGCAAAGTATAGAGCTGTTTAATGAGATTATATTTTAATCATGCATTCCTTCAGCTGTCTCAAGCAGCAGGAACTTTCATGTACATCTGAGATATGTTATAATAGCAGCCAATGCTGCCAGGCCTTACAGTGGAGCAAATATTCAAAAAATAGTCATCCTATAACAAATATTCAAAAATAGTCATCCTATACCAGAGAAGTTGAGAAAAAGATGCAACATGAGAGCAAACTGGCGTTTGGGAACGGGGAGGATATGATTGCTCAGATAAAGTGTGCTTTCTTGCTGTTCAACTTCATTTACAGAATCCACAGCCTGTACTATCATCCACCATATAGATAATTAGAAAACAGCACTGGGGTGTAAGCAAATGAAATTTCCTACCCTTCGAATAAAATTGCCAGGTTGACATAATAAGTGCTTTTAGACATGTGCAGCAACAAGAAAGGTAATAATTTAACTTGCCTTTCAGTGGCTGTGAAAGGCACAGCACTGCTTGAAGCAAGTGGGGAGTCAAGGAGATGAGGTCTGCACTAATCTGCTATGGGGAGGCTGAGTGGCCTTTTCATGTTGGCCAGGCATTTTTTATAATATGGTTGTTTTCAGTTGCTTGTAATCTCATTAAATGTTTGCTGGCAGGGTTCTGGGAAAATAACAGCAAGTAACCATGTAACCAAACACCTAATCTATGTTTACTTAGCTTGATATGCCATCAAATTCTTCCCAAGTACGTTAATGTACAGCTAAAAATGTGAACTCAACCCTGAGCTGAAGCTTGCCTAGAAAGTTGGACCAGAGATCCAGGCTGAGGCCATGCCACCCAGCTACTGTTTGTGCATTAAAATTAGTTAGGACTCTGTATGTGCAGATCTGAACATTTTTTGTATATATTTCTTCTTATTGAAGGGTTATCGTTATCCATTCTGGCATTCCTGGAAGTTCCTCCTCCACCCTAAATAATCAAAACTTGAAAAAGAAAACCAAACCAACCAACCAAACAAACAAAAAAAAAACACCTACCAAAGGAAAATAACCCCACCAAACCAAATCCTTCCCCCCTTCATTCCTGTAGAAGGGGCAATAAAAGATACTGCTCAGACCCAAAATATGGAGCTTCCCCTTGCAAAGACTCTGCAGAAGTGCTCAGGATCCCCCTGTGATGGATCCCCCTGTGATGGATCATGCTTATGCAAACTCCACCTAACTATATTACTAAGCTTTCAACATGTTTTTTTTGTCATACCTGTTTTCTTCTATTTTGCTCACCTTTGAGTTTGGCAGCGTGTATATGTTTTCTTAAAATAATTCTGGCTTTGGTTTTGAGCTGCAACTCTGGATATCTCAAGGAGGTCACTGATGGAACCCTTTCAAAGGTTCAGATGTGGTGGTGTTTAGGGCTAGTTCTAGAGCGTCTTGCTATTTTGGGTCAGGAAGCTCTGGGCTTTGCAGAATCAAGCCTTGAGTATCACCTGTCTGAGCAGCTTCAAGGATTGAGGATGCACAGTGTTAACCATGTAGCTTCTTTCTTGAATTGCCATTTTAAGTGGCTCTGTAGCCCTCTGACCTGCCTTAACAGGTAACACTTCTGGAAACCTGTGGTTCTCGTCAGTGGGAATCTTGCATTCTCAGCATCTGTTGTAGCTAGGTGAGATGGAAGGTATTTGAGCTTTCTCTTCAAGCAAAACTGAAAGGCATCCCAGATATTCTGCTTATGTCCTACAAGTCTTTGATCCATCCAGAGGCTAAGGGCTTGCTGGTGATGGCAGAAACATGGGCTGAAATCTGGCATTGACAGCCAGCACTGCATGTTCCTGCACTGAGAAAATTAGGGCACTTCAGGTCCCCTGGCCGAGCCCTGCCATTCAGTCACTGATGCAAAAGGACTGAGGGCTTTTTGTTGGTCCCCTTAGCAAAGCACACGACTCAGTTACTCACCTAGGGTGCATCCAGTGGGTGTCAGTGGGTCTCCTGCAGCACCCAGTGTGTGTTTAGAGACAATCTAATGGCCTGGATGCCGATACAGTTTTGATTTAAGTGATTAGGAGAGGGGGACAGGCTAGCTCTAACCTTCTGTGAACTGTCCATGCTCACAAAATTAAGTTGCTGTGTCCTGCTGATTACAGCTTTCATTTGAGGTTTAGCTTGTGAGAATACAGAGGTCATCTTATCATCAGATCTGCTCTGATTGTGGAGTAAATATTCCCTTCCCGTACAAAGGTGAAAACTGTATTCTCTCAAACAAAACTTTTGCACTAAATTGTGTACAAGAAAGAGTAGCTAGTTTGAGTCGAGATTGCAATTGGAAATACAGTTCAGGCCAGGGATGGATGAGTGGGGAGGCTGCTGGAGGTGAATGAGGACTCGCAGCAGTAAAGTGACTTGCCCATGTATGCAGTGACACGCAGGGGAAGAGGGTATTGTGCGCTAGGACGCAAGTGCTGGACAAACCACCCAAGTTATCATGAAAAACATGATACCAGACACTGGCTCAAATTCTGATGGCCCTCTTGGTTCCAACAAATTTTCATAAACTGCATGTGAAAGAAGTGCTCCCTTTCTGCAGTAGGGATGGCTGAGGCAGTGCCATTCCCAGCCATTCATGTTACAGCGTGTGCAGTGTGGCTGACATCGGCTGTTTCTCTCCGCAGATGGCCGCAGCCCCATGTGCCCAGCAGCCGGGGCCCGCGCCGGCCGTGAGGGCCGCAGCCAGGCGCTGTCCCTGAGGCGAGGAGCGCAGGCACCGCCATGGCCTCATCCCGCCGGGCCCGGCACGCCGGCCCTCCCGACGGAGGCTGGGGATGGATGATTGTTGCTGGCTGCTTCCTCGTCACGATCTGCACCAGGGCCGTGACAAGGTAAAGGCACTGCTGCTTGTCTTGCTGGCCTCTTGTGGCATTAGCTTGTTTTTCTTTTCCTTTTCTTAGGAAAAGTGTTTGTTATCTCCTGAAACCCCTAAGGCTGCTGGGGCGACCAAGGGATTATGAGCCCTCTGGCTTTAGTCTCGCCTCCTCTGACAGCTGCTCTAGCTTTCAGCACCCGCTCCTTGATTTCTTACAGAATCAAGGCCAGGGGCAGGTAGAGCTATTTCAGGCTGTGGTGGTTTGCTGGGGAGGGAGGAATCATGTGGGGTCTCTTTGGGTTCACTGTGTCCCTCTGACCCCACAGCCGTAATAATTTTTGCCAGTCCCAGTGAATTTACATGACTCCCGAGTCAATGTGAAAATCATGTGAATATCCTCTTCTCCTACTGCGAGCATTTCAGGTACTGTCCTGACTAAGAAGGTCCAAGCCCTAGAGTAGAGACCCCTCTCTGCACCCTTCTGGTATCCGAAATATGCAGAATATATTTTCTCGAAATAGAACAGGAAAGAACAAGAACTAGACTGCTGCCTTGCATAAAAATAATGCAATCTAGGGTGAGATTGCTTTCACAGTGACTTTGATGTCGACTGGAGATAGAGGAGCCTGGTTTGTGTGAACATGGACAATTTAGCTATATTAAGCAGAGAGTTAAGCACCCTGCTAAGTGAGGAAAACTGAAAGAGTGTCTTGTTGGGCAGTCAGTATAATGTAAATACAGTGTTTCCTACCTTAAGTTCTTAGTTCTTTTAAAATAAAGCTCCCAGATTTAGGGATCTTAAATCTTAAGGGATCTAGGGTCTTGGAGTCAACAGCACAGAAGGGGATAGAAACACTCATACAATGTTAGTTAATACAAATGTTAGCATACAAATGTACCAATTCCATAATAATAGCAGAGAATTCCTAGTGGATTTAATTCCATGTTTATGTGTGCAATGTGTTACATACATGAAATTATCTAATGGCTGTCACACATTAGACTACATAGAAGAGTGAAATATGTGCAAGAAAAAAAGCTGAAGAAAGTGGTCATTCATTGATTTGGGAAAAAAAGAGGGGGAAAAGACATCTCTTGTTGATCCAGAAAAGAATGAAGTTATGGAGACTTTTAATCTGTTCCTCTGCAGGGACATATTGAACAGTAACACTTGTCAAGTTGAGAAAGGACCTCTCCTGGAAACATGTTATTAAACTGCTGGAAGGTCCACAGGCTCCTGTTGTGTTTTGATTCTGTTTGAGAGGAGTTACTTAGCGCTTGTCCATCCATGAGCACACAGCTGCAGGTGGGGTTTGCTCTGCAGGTGTTACATTGACCCTGCCCTCACAGTTTGTGTGGGTGTGGGATAGTGAGCAACAGGGCCAGTGAAGCACTGTGAAGCCAGGGCTTTGTGTGCCAGGGAACCAACATCATCATGCGGGCTATAAGTTGCTGGGGAGAATTAGCATTTCAATTTCCTTTTAGTTCAAAATACTCTGAGTCATAAAAACTCTAGCAGCAGATACCCCAGCAAGAAACATCTGATATTATAATGTTCACAACCACAATTTTGATTTTCCCAGGAGCTGAGGAGGACCTTCAAGTGGATACTTTTTATACCTGAAGAGTGAGAACAGCGTTTTCTGTGAGGCAAATATTCCATGTTTAACAGACTGGTGTTCATGTTTTCTGTCCTAGGTGCATCTCCATTTTTTTTGTGGAGTTTCAGGCATACTTTGGGCAGGATTATGCCAGAACTGCTTGGATCCACTCCATTGTGGACTGTGCTACGATGCTTTGTGGTGTGTATTACCCTTTCAAGAATAATATGGCTACTTTTGCATTGGCTCCATCTGTTTTTACCATGCTCACAAGTTGGTGGAGTCAGCTGGGAAAGAGTGATACTGTGGGATCTCTGGGGTATGGTATATCCAAGCTGCTTCCCCCAACACAGTTCTGTAAGGGAGTGTCTTCATACTAAAGAAAAAGAAGCAGAACTTTGTTTTGTGAAATGATTGAATTTTTCAGAAATGTACTTTTGTTCAGGTCTATTGGGACACCTCATGTTTGAGAGCTATTAACTGAGCAATTGTTTCTTTTGCCTTTTGATTGGAGTCATATTTGAGATGTAGCACAGGATGTACATCTTGCCTCCAGATCAAGTCACAACTGTCCTCCTTTTATCAAAAGTGTATATTTACAGCTAGTCTTCTCTCTTAAAAGAAAATTTGCTATTATTAAAAATCATGTGCATCAACACAGCAGTTGTACTGAATTTCTCATGGGTTTGCTTTAAAGCTGTACAGCTTGGTGAAAATCCATGCCCTGGTCCTGTAGAAGAGGTTAATCCATAAGAATTGCTAGAAAGGCAGAGGGGCACAGCCAGAATGAGATGCAACAACTCACCTGTGACAGCCAGGTTGTATCTTGGGGAAAAGAGAAATAGGGGTAACCTTGCCCTGGCATTGCAGGTAGTAGAAGGGCAGAGGGTTGGTGATGGCATCCCTTGGTGGAAGCAGGGTGATATGGGAGATGTTGGTGTTGGAGGAGTGCAGGAGAAGGGTAGCAGTCCTGGAGATTGTCCAAAAGATGTGAGACCTTTCCTGTTTGGGTGTAACCCAGAGCCCACAAGGCCAGGGAGTTGTGAGCAAAACCTAAAGTTACTGAGGGCTGAAGTGCAAATTCCAGATGGGGAAAAGTCTGAGTGTTGTAAGCACGGAGTAATGAACAGTGTGGGCTGTTCCTGTGACCTGTCTTGACCCCTTGACACTGCAGATTAGCTGTGTTCCATAATGACTTTGATCTACAGAAATGGCTGCTGAGAAAGGTACTGTAAGTTTCAGGTTTATCCTGACTTTCAAGAAAATGACTTTTAGAAGTTTTTTTCCTTTATATTTGGCACTCATGCCATTGTGACAGGATTATGTTGAAAGACCACGATGTAGCTGCAAACACCATTTTCTCCTGCTTCCTCCTGCTTCCTTTTCTTTTATAACTGTTGCAGTGAACTGTGTGTGAGGACCTGCCATTAACTACCAGCTTTATTTGTTTCTTTGAAGCCCCGCTTGGGAGTTTAATCAGTAATCATGTATCCTGCCAAGTTGGTATCATGCTAGGAGGGCTGCTTGCATCTGCTGGACTAATTTTGAGCTCATTCGCCACCAGTCTGGAACATCTCTACTTATCATTAGGAGTCCTCACAGGTAGGATGCATTCAGCCCCTTTGTTGCTGCCAGAACACAAGACAGGAAGGCTAAAATGATGGGTGATCTCTTCTCCATGTCATATTGACACTGCACTGGTCAAATAGAGATACTCAGACCTGTTCCCATGATTGTAGACCAGAGGCTGTGCCAGCGAGAGCTTCAGCACTGACTGATCTCATACCACACAAGTGCAGCACCCTGCAAAAGCAACTTCACCTTCTATTAGAGAGAGGACTGTCAATAAAGTTCTGAAGTTATGGGAGGTCAGGAAGGACTGCTGTTGCAGTTGGTATACATGAAAAGGTTTCTCTGTTTTGTCTGGGATTTGGGAGGAGTTTGTTATAGCAGAAGTTCTAGATTGCCCTAATCTAGTTGCACATTTGGGAAAAAAGTTTAAACCAAAAAAGTTCAAACCAATACATGTAAGTAAGAATAGAGGAGCTCTTGGTGAATACCAGGCACCTCAGCTGTAAGCCTTACGTTTGTCTGCATTACATTCTAGTTGAACAGCAAAAAAACATTGCTGATTGGTAGTCTTTCTGTAGCAGCTCCTCCATTTTTGCTCAGGTATGGTGAAAACAAATCTTTGCTCTGTCCTATCTGCCTGTGTTTGTTGTGCACAGAGGAACTTGAGAGGGGCCTGTGGTCACACTGACATTCCTTCCTCATTAATACTGACCTGGTAGCCACGGTGATATAAGACCTTGTACTTGGTCCCCTGGAGTTTAGTAACGAGTTGGTGGAATTACTGCAGTTCACAGCTGCCAACAGCTTATTTGTTAAAAAAAAAATCCTTATTTTAGCGCCTGTAACTGTATTACAATGTTAATCTTTGACAAAATGTGTTCATAACAAATAAAAAGGCTTCTTGTAATTCGAGGGACTGTGCTACAAACCATGCTAATACCTCTGAGGCTTCTTTAGTGGGAGCTGCTGTGAATACCGAGGTGGAAAGGCAGTTACAACTTACATGGAGTAGTAAAGACCCAAGTTCATTACAAGCAGTGAACTTTTAGCCTGTGGGGGCTGATTAACAGAGACGTGAACTGTTGGTAAAGGCTAGATGTGGTGCCCCCAACCCAGAGAGCAGATGGGAACACAACAAGTGAATGTCTAAAACCATAAAAGCAGCAGGATTTGAAACCCAAGAGTGAAGCACAGGTGAGATTGGGGAGTGTCAATAAGTAGCACAGTTCCTTCTAAGAGATATGAAAATGTTTTCAGCCCTAAACTTTCCACTTTTCACAGGACATTTGTTGGCTTTTTTGAGACCTGTTTCCCCCTGCCAACTCGCTAAAAAATAAATTATGTGTATGCCTAATAAAGTATGATTTTCATAGCTCTTGAGTGATGATGTCTAGCTCAGGGCTGCTCTGCTGGCTCTGCTGCCTGTACAGGTCCAAGCCCAGCTCTGTGCCCTGCTTGTTCCCTTGCCTCCTGAGGGGTGCCAGACTGGGCACCTGCTGCCCAGAGTCCCTCTAATCCTCTTATTCCATCCTGGCAGGTTTAGTGCCTGCCCCACACAGTGTGGCCTTTGAGGGGGATGTGGCAAGCCAGTTACAGCACTGGGGACTGTTTTATTCTCTATCAGCAAGTTCTGCCAAAGGAACTGGGGCTGTTTCACCCTCAGTGTAGGACATGCTCCAAAACCCTAGTCAGGAACTAATTTCTATTACCGATTCAGAAATACATATTTTAGTGTTAGGGCAACCACTTGATGATTAAAACCTGCTCTCTGATTCTGCAGCAGAGACCACAATCTTTTTCTCCATCCAAGAGATAAATCTTATTTGTTTACTCAACTGGATCTGGCTTTCTGAGGCTTTCCTCCCCTCTTTACTTGTAGGTAGGGATTTAAAATGGTCAGAACTCCAAGCAGCTGTTGCAAGCAGTTTGTTTAGTGGACCAAGAGAGGTTTTTTGTAGAATATTAGTAACAGAGACAGGCTCTTTGTACTGTGTTTCAGAGACCTGAAAATTAATTTTCAGGATTGCAACAGACCAAAACACAAAGTGGTGCCTCATCAGGACAGCATGTCTAGTGCCAGCATTGGTGCAGACCCTGGGGCAAGACTTCATCTTGTATGCATGAGAGGCTGGCACACCAGTTCTCTCATGTTTAGTGATCCTCCTTGTTCTTGTTATGAAGTGAACCCCATCACTTCTGTCTGAGTCTTATTATTGTGGATTAATGGTCATCAGTTAGGTTTGTCGAGTCGGGGACCCTGCCAGTGGAAGAAAGATGTCATCCTAGTTTCTCATCACACTCAGACTGGGCTGCGTGATACAGAATCAGAAAAAGCTTTCTATTCTTTTGTACTAATGAAAATACATTATGTGGTTTGCTTTAATATGTTCCATATGTCATGCTTGGTATTAAGCCATCTGCACTTTGATTTCTCTTCTAGGACTTGGGTTTGCACTTTGTTATTCTCCAGCCATTGCGATGGTGGGCAAATACTTCAACAAAAGGAAAGCGCTGGCGTATGGAATAGCCATGTCAGGAAGTGGAATTGGTACCTTCATCCTGGCCCCTGTGGTCCAGCTCTTAATTGAGCAGTTTTCCTGGCGAGGAGCTTTGCTCATCCTGGGAGGTTTTGTTTTAAACCTCTGTGTCTGTGGTGCCTTGATGCGGCCTATTTCTCTTAAGGAGGATTGTAAAACTGCTCCTGAGTTGCTTGAACAGAATTATGTCCTTGAAACAGAGAAACAAGACTTAAAGCAAATGTCCATCTGTTCACCTTTAATCAAATTATGGCCTCATGAATGTTTGTGCTACTGTTCATGGAAGGAATATGACTTTTTGCTGATGCCAGGCTTCATGGTGCTGGCAGTGTCAATTTTATTTATGGCATATGGCTGCAGCCCTCTTTTTGTCTACCTAGTGCCTTATGCTTTGAGTGTTGGAGTGAGTCATCACCAGGCTGCCTTCCTCATGTCCATACTTGGTGTCATAGACATAATTGGTAATATCACCTTTGGATGGCTCACAGACAGAAGGTAAGGGCTTCTGGCTGATCAAGGGGAAGCTTTAGCTGGTGGGAGGCTGGATGCAAGCAAGGTATAATACATATAAAAGTTAACATTATGTACTCTTTCTCTAGCATCTGTAACTTAAAAACCCCCCAACAACCGAGTCTAACTTTCAGGAATGCTTGCTGTTTAATCTTTTTGTCTCTTCTGAGATTGTTCAATTGGTTTAATATCCCTTTTTCCTGAAAAAATGATGTATTTGTATGTTTGATAGTGGAAATGTAACCCCTTGCCTGAGGTATGTTGGGTGTGATTCACCATATCTATTTCCAAGGGGATTTCACCCTGCTTCTTCTGCTTTTCCATATCTTTTGTGCTGCTGGGGAGGCACAGAAGTTATAGAAGAGGGTCCAGGGTCTGGCCCAATATTGTAGGCACATGCTAGGAAGGACTGACTGAAAATTGTTATACATTGTCCAGTATATAAGAACTCACCATGCTTTGTGAACTCAGCTCACTCTGAACATCAGTGTACAGCATCTGTAACATCAGTAGATACTGGCCAAATTAGCAAGGATTTTGATTCTAAAGCATGCATTCTTTGCAATTCTTTAGTTTGTGGGAGAAATCAATTATTGTTTTTGTGAAGCAGGAAGGAAGGGAATTGCCATCTCACTTAACTCACATTAACTCGCATTTAAGAGCTGACTGGAAAGGTGGCAGCTAAGAGAGGTGTACTGAAATATTTTATGCATAATGCTGGGAGCACCTTGCTGAGGTGGGATGTAAAGCCCAATGAAATACTGCTTGGAACATTGAAACTTTATGGGTCTGCAGAATCCTGGCAGCAGGGTTCTGTCACTTGGAACATCCTGAAGAACACTGCAGGCACCAGGCTGCTGCTGGCCAGATGTTTCTGCAGCTGTAGGTGGGCAACTTTCCCGACCTGTGCTCGTCTGCTGAGTGAAGGCTTGCTTAAGGCAATTGACTTAATCTGAGCCATAGAAAAGAGAGACTGAAGCACTGCATGCCAGGGCATAGAAACTGAAATGCTGGTTTCAGTGATAATATTTTTCTTTTCGGTTTTGAAATTTGCAGGTGCCTGAAGAAACATCGTTACTTTTGCTACCTCTTTGCTGTGGGAATGGATGGCCTCTCTTGTCTTTTCCTGCCAGTTCTCCAAAGCTTCCCCTTGCTTGTGCCTTTCTCATTTACCTTTGGCTACTTTGATGGAGCCTATGTAACGCTGATCCCCGTTGTGACAGCAGATGCAGTGGGAACTCCTTTGTTATCATCAGCACTGGGCGTTGTGTATTTTCTTCATGCCATACCATATCTAGTGAGCCCACCTGTGGCAGGTCAGTTTTGCCAAATGTCTTCCCTATAACCTTACCAGTACTTCAGATTTACCTGTTGCTGTGATGTAAAGGGGGAGGAAGGATAGCAAATGTACAGTGAATGTGAAGGCAGCCTCTGGGTAAAAGAATAATACGCCTGGACATTCATAACTCTTTAGATTTCCCATCCTGGTCTCGGTGGGATGATTTCTACATCTAGAGTGAGATGAAATTTAAAAAACAAACCAGTATGAAATAGGCATCTAAGAGCTGCTACATCAGCACTTCACGTAGTTTAGAAACTGTGAAAGTAGAAGAAGTAAAAGATTCCACTGTGAAATTACATGATTTTGTAAAATCTAAATCTCTCTAAAGAGAGTTTAATTCCAAGTTTGTCTTTCTTTTATGTTTTCTTTTTGCATTTAGTCTCTACATTGCTTTGAACAGGTGGGTGAGTCAGCTCCACTCCTGTTTGGTCATAAACTCATCCCTGTAAAATCTAACCTTCATTTTTCCCATCTGTACCATTACAGTGAAGTAAGGATGAGAGCTGTACCCTTATTATTCTTTAGAAAGCACTTGACACAGTTTTTAATACTGTGGAAGCTCTGAGATCTTTTTCAAACAACCAACTATATATATCTTGCATATTCTGTAAATTTATGTTTACATCAATTCCCAATTAATCACTGCTCATTAAGCTTTTAATTTAATTTTGCATAGCAAAAATTATTGCAAAATAGAATTGTTTTGAGTGAAGCATGAGCCTGGCCTGCAGAAATAAGAAATATTTCTGCATGAAGATCTTAGAGCTCTCTAAGCCTTCTAAAGACTGCCAGTTAAATCCAGGCAGTTGGAAGATGTTTATTTAGTAGTGTGGTGATGATTGCTCTGCCTTTTCTTGTGGATTTGACCTCCAAACAAAAGGCTATAAAGATATTATTTGTCTGCTGAGAATAAATCCCTCTCTGTACCAAGATGTAAAAGTATAGTGATGGTGATGTAAATATGTATTATTTGATTGTTTTTATATGTGATAACTCCCAAAGTTTGTAACTGGGTAACAGGATTTGTAAATTTTCCATGAGAATACTGGTGGACCTCTAAATTTTTTTTTTTTCCCTACAGGCTGGCTTGTGGACACAACTGGCAGCTATACTGCATCATTTCTCCTGTGTGGATTTTCTATGATATTTAGTTCAGCACTATTGTGCTTTGCAAGACTAGCAAAGAAAGTCAAAAGGACACATTTGCCATCCCTCACTGGTAACACAGCCTTGAAACAGCACATCTGGACAAATGGAGCAATAGCTTATTCTGTCACAGCAGAATTAGACCAAAGGGATGTTGAATTTTTGGCTGTGGATACAAACAGCTTCAGCAACAGGTGACAAGTGCTGGCACAACCTGAGACAGATGTGGCTCAGTGGTGTTACACTGTTGAATATACTTCTCCTGTGAAACAAGACCTCTCAATTAGATTGTTCTGTCATGTTTTAGTTGGCTTAAATCTACATACAGCAACAGTAATACTAAGTTAATGCAGTAATGGAAGAAAGCTAGACTGAAAATAGAGTTTGTAGATACAAGTGTTCACAGATTAATTTGAAATGCAGTGTTGACTCCACAGGGATCAGTCACCAAAACTGAACAATAACATTTACATTTAAAAATACTATTAATGACCCAAGCTTTTTCATTTTGTGGTCTAGTGTGTTTCAATGGACTAATTATACACACCATGAAAAAATCTCTGCATTTATCAGTCTGCATGAAACTCTTTGCAAATGAGTGTTTCAAATGTCAAAGTCACCTGTTTGTTTAGCTTTTGTTTTGTTTTTGGTTTTTTTTTTTTTTTTAAGAAAATCTGGCAGGAATCTGATTTATGCTGAAAGTATCTCTGGAGCAGCTGTAATTTTTACAATGTGCCTGAACTTTGTACATACATTTCAATTTAATTTCAAATATGGTTTTAGACCTGCTTTCCCACATGCTCTATAGCAAATTTTACTTTTTTCCTTTTTTCTTCTGAATACCTTTAAAATTTGAACTTCTAAACATTGGCATTCAGGGTATGATCTTTCAGCTGATCCTTCTCTTGGAGGGTGGAAAATGTGTTGTGGTGGCTCTACTTATCTGAAGAGGAGTAAATTTGTACCATGGGACCAGGCATGCTGATAGACAAATGTGCTTTAAGTGCATTAGTTGGAAGAAGCCCAAAGGCAGCCCAAGAGACCAGAGAGGCTCCTTTATTTTTAAACACAGAGCCTCTTCCTCTTGTAAAATCAGCACCTATTAGAGAACTTTAGAGTCTATGCAACCAGATGGCTGAGAGATTGCCCACCCCACAGGCTGATAACGGAGAGGATGATGGCAGAATTGTTTCTGTGTATTGCAGTGGCAAGTCTGTCTCTTTTCAGACCCAGAAACTGCATCTTCAGGTGGTGCCAATTGCTCATTTGGCAATCTGAAGAGTTGTCAGGTCACTTCTCCTTGATGGCCAGAACACAAGAGCTGTGACTTGCAGACAGTTTCCTGCTGCTTGTGGGAGGAATATACTCCAGTTGGCTGCATCACAGGAGCTAGGGAGTGAATGTAGCTCATGGAGTAACTTACTGATGTGATGGTCTAATAAATACTGTGATTTTCTACATTTCCAGAGTGAACACATTGTCAGCAATGGAAAAATTCACATTCCACAATACAAATAGTTTCAGTGTTTTAATACTGTATCGAGCTGTATTCTGTTCATTAACAAATTGATCAGAGTCTAAATAATTCTCACTTACACTGAACTATTAGTTTTGTTATTCTGCAGTGTGTTCAATGGCTGCTCGTGGTGTCCTTTTCCACTCTGTGCCTTGGAAGTGAAAGCAACATAGACTGATGTTTATCAATTTGATTTAGACCAAGAGTACAGCCATAGGAGTATAATGTATTTTATATATACAGACACGCATATATATGAATAGCATGTGTATCAAGTAGTTTTGTTATCCAAGTGTATTTTAAATACAACATATTAAAATCATTTGTGTTAAAATGAAGCCTTTCTTGCTGTCCTGCTTCAGGAATGTAGTCAGAGCCAGTAGCATGATCTATGTGCACAGACCACAGAATAAGCAAGAGCAGTGCAAAATCTTCTTAAAGTCAATGACATAAGTTTTCCTCAGCTCAGCATGAAAATTGACTCTTGGGCCCCAGTTTAGTATTTAACATATATTCATTAAAAAAACCCAAAATTATCCATGGGTGTTTCTTAATGAGTTAGGAAAAATATGCACATTTGGAAAAACCTAATTTGTTTTATTAATTAGTACTGATGAAGATAATGTTTTAGATCTTAATACAATATTTTAATATTTTAAAAAGTAGGGAATAGTGTGGTAAATCAAAATTACAATTTTTTGGAACAAGTTATAAATTACCACTGTAAATAAATTTACAAAAATTTAATTACTTTGTTTATCACATCACAACACATCATGGAACTGCATATTGTAAAAGCCTGTTGGAATAATGCTATATGCATTTTTATCATAGTAAATTATACTGTGTAATATGTTATTAGCATTTTCTTATTATTTCAAGATTTTTTTCATATGCTTTTCCCTTTATGTTTTTTAAGCACTACTTATTGTTTTAAATATCTTATTTAGCAGCAAACATTCAACTGGTTTTATCCATAGACCTTTTGTAGAAAATGGTAAAATTCTTTCAGGGCTTTCCAATACTGTCTCTGCTCTGACTTAAGTCAATGGAGAAAAGCTTATATACTGCAATAAAGACTTCTGTGCATAAAGCACGCTGTGAAATATCAGCCCTGTCATGAATGCCCCCACTAAGAAACAGAAGGAAAGAAGTGTAGCCAGAAATGACCTGCAAGTGGAAGAAATGGGAATGCAATCCAGGCTGGTGAAGCCTCAGGCCAAACTTCTGCTCCACAGAACCCAGGCTGAACAGATCACCTTCATCCTGCCATGTGAAATATTTCACGCAATGCATTACAGAAATCTCTGGCTCACAATATTTTTAAAGAATGATTTATGGTATTGGCAATAATTTTATTCAGAGATGATAATATTCAGGCTGTCCTCCATGGCAGACATTTCCTGGCATGGCTAAGTATGGGAATAAATCAAGATACCAGAGCTTGCTGTGAACAATTTGTCAGATGAACACTGCACGTTTGAGGATTTAGGGGTCTTTTCCACCCTTAACTATCCTGTAATTCTATGTTCCCACCAGCCCTGATGGACACAAGCGTTGATGGGTATGAGCTCGGCTGGAGCACTGCACTGCTGAGCCTGTCTGGCTCCCCAGGACAGCGTGGTGGGACTTGGCTTGAGGTAACATCTGTCCAACAGATCCTACCTCACATGGATCCTACCTGGGATTATGCTCTGTTCTGTGCAGTGGATGGAAGTTCAGTGTAAGTAGGTGAAACTGCTCACAGCTGCTGAAGTTATCCCATGTATCTCCATTCCACGGGATTTGAAATGGGGAAATAATAATTATTTTGAAATTCTTTATATTGTAGTGATAATCTGGAACATTTAACAAATTGTACCTTGGAAAGTTGTATGAAAACAACATTGGAAAAGTCAAGTACCTTCTGTTGAAAAATTACTCTTTTTTCAGAAAAAATATTCTTGAAACATTCCTATCAGCTTGGATAATAATTTATCTCTGGAAAGACAAAGGCTGTGTTACTATATGGTGAATGTATTTTATACTGCCAAACATTATTGCTTTGTAAAGTGTTACAAATTTATGTGAGAAGGAAGAGCTTGTTTATCTTAAACTGTAACACTACTTCTTGGTCAGCATGGCAAAGTCCTTAGTGGGGTTTGCCTCAATAAATAATACCTTCTTCTTAGTGATTATTCTGGTGTATTTCAGTAAAATTTTCTATATACTTTAGAAGGTACTTTTGAGTCATAAATTGATACTTCCTGAAGTGTAATTTTCAGTCATTTGTCCTCTACACAGCCAGCATCAGCTTCAGTGATATATTCATACTTGGTGTGAATTAATTGACTGGTGTGTTCAGCCTCTGTGCAGTTCTAGTTTTGCCCCAAAACCCCACATATTTCTCAAAAATGTATGTTTCATTTTCTCTAACTCCCGAAGCTCCAACTCAACTTGCTCCCCTTGTCGGCATGCCAGGCAATGCAGCAGCACCACCCTGTGGGAAATAACGTTTTTCCTCATTTACAAGACAGGCAAAATCCAGAAGGCTGGATACCTGGGAGCATCCCCAGGCATCTGTGGTCCAGAGCTGTCCTGCAGAGTACAAAGGAGGTGAGGCACAATAAATACACTTTTTGCATTACTATGTCTCACAGTTTCTTCACTGTGCAGATCAAGCTGCTATGACTCTTCATAAAAATTCAGGCTCACTTTTTTTTTTCCAAAATAATTTATACCTTATCCTTATTTCTTCAAGGTTCTTTTTTCAGGAGATATCCTGGTGGCAGTGTAGAGGGGAGAATGGATGTGTCACCATGGCTAGCACCATGTCTTCCTCAAATTCTTCTGTGCAGCCCTCCACCCTCCATGCCCTCAGTGGAGTTTAGACAGCACTGATGGTGAGCTTAGAAGTCCTCAAGATTCACAAAGGCAGTGAGGCTGTCTAACAGACACTTTTGTCCCCATAGCTGGGCACACCAATGTCGTGTCACCAGTTCCTGACTTTGCTCCCACTGCTCTTGCAGCCAGCTTTCAGGAGTGGTCTGCCAGAACTGTTCCCAGTCCCCCTCTTCTCCCTCCTCACCACTCCTTCCCTAGGCAGGATTGCCTTTGTATGTAACAGAGGATCTAGCAAGTGGCTGGGAAACAAGGGTGGATTTTGGTCCAGCTGGTTCTTAGAAGAGGGTGTTTGCAATTATGTACACTTCATTGCTTTTGCTCGTGTTATGAAAGGTTCTCTGGAGAGCTGAGAAGGAAGAGGTTTATTGTTATTTTGTGATCTGGCGTTGGTGTTTTGCACTCCTTCATGGCTTGTCATCCTGTCTGTATGGGGGTGCTGTTGTGGGTGCAGGAACACTCCAGGATGGCTAGAAACTAAAGTGCACATCCTTCTTGATGGGCTCTGTCACCAGTTTGCTTCATGCTACACTAGTGGCTAGGGCTCAGAAGCATTTTGGAAGTAGAGCATTAGTTTTCCCTGAGTACTATACTCTATCAAACACAGGGACACTACTGGGAAATTAGAAAAGGATACTAAAAACAATAGCAAAATTTGGTTGGACAGCTGAAGACTTTTGGCATTTCAGTGCTTTCTTCCAACTATGTAGACCCTATGGGCACCTGCGGAGGCTCAAAGTCCTGCCACTGAAGTGACAGCATCTTAACCTCTGAGGAGCAGAAACAAGTGAGGGGAAACATCCCTCTCATGTTAGGGTGAGAAAAGCCTCCCTCCCGTGGGCCTCTGCAGGCACATGTTAATATTTCCAGTTTCATTGGCTCTCCCAGTTGTTCCGCCCCTATTCAGCCCCTGATCACCATATATGTACATCCCCTAGAATGTTCTCCCATTTCTGAATTCCTATTGGCCCCAGTTTGCTGCAGTGTTCTGCCCCTGTTATCCCATTGGTTCCCCTAGTTTGCTGCCCCTCCCCTGCACCACTTTTCCCTGTTCCCATTGGTCCTCAGCCCTCAGAGCCGCCCTTTCCCCCCCCCATATTTAACCCTGTACCCTCCACCTTCTTCTGTCTCTGTTTGTGGACCTTCTTGGAAGCAGTAAATAGCCTTTGGATCTCCAAGCAAAGACCTGTCCTTTGCCTTTCTTCATTAGCTTTTCTGCAAGTGTGCTCCAGGCCCCGAAAGCGCGGGTTGCTCTCTGGGACTTGTTGAAGTGCGCTGCTTCAGGCACCCACCCCTTTTTCCACCTGCCCCTTGTGCTCCCTTCCCTGCTCTGTGGCACTCACGCCAACTCTGCTCTGGCTGTGCTGTCCCCTCCATCTCCAGTTCAGGTCCTTTCTTGTGTGTGTTTGCTATCCCTGGCTTTTTTGACAAGCATGGCTATAGCCATCTATTTGGCATCTCAAAGAGTGTCCTTCCTTCCTCTCCAGATGTTGTGGTTCCTGATAGGGTGTTTTGGGTAAACTAGACAGATGTTGTTTTGTACACAGTTTATTTTATGCAATGCCCCTGGAGCCAGTTATACTGAGAGGTCAAGGAAAATAAATATGAAAGGCTCCTCAGCCTTTCATATCCTACCAAAACATTATCCTTCTTACTTTTTGGAATGGCTATTTCACTTTACTTAATCTACTAACATGAAGGCCGGTCATCAGAAAGATACCCAGAAGCAAGAGTCAACAGATTCAACAGACTTTAGTAGTTCACAACAATAGTACACATTTTGTAAGATTTCCAGTGGACTAGCTAAACAGTGTTAGTTTTTCATAATTAAACAGCATACAAGGCAGTAAACTGAACAAGCCTTCAACAAAAGTTTCGTCTACAAAAGATATTTTTGAAATACTTAAAAAAGCTTCAGAAATTGTATTTGTGTATAAGAATGCCTTCAAGTATACAGACAAAATACTACTGTATGATCCCTTATCATTTTCTCAGTAGAAGGTAATATCTGATTTCAGCATAGAAGTTCTGTGTTCTACAGACTATCACTTAAATCCAACATTTATACTCATGTTAGCATTGAAGACTAAGTTAGATTAGCTATAAATATATATTTTATATATTATATAGTTAGCCAAGCATGCTCTCTGTTAGTGAATGAACAAATCAACAATTGTTGTCTGCAGTTTCTACATTATGAGCAGAAAGCGATGCCACCTGTGTTCCATTTGGTCATAATGTCTACCTTCAAAAGAAAAACAAACAACAAAAAAGGTTTTGAAAGTCTGTTGAAACCTTCTTGGTTTGGGGGATTTTTGGTACACAGGATTTTTGTGAGCTTTAGCTTTAGATGGAAAGTCGTAACTCAGTTAATGCATTCAGATATTCTTCGTTTTTAGGATCCAAAGCAATGGCTTCCTCATAGCATTCAATTGCTTCTTGTTTCTTCCCATTTAGTTTATGAACGAGTCCAAGTGTACCAATATCGGTGGCATCTCCTAAATCACTCTCAATTTTCTGTTTCAATAATGTCTCCACAGCTTCACTGGACCTTTTTCTTGGATAGGAATCTATTTCCAGTTTCAGACATTCTATGTAATATTTAATGGCTTTTGATTCTGATTTCATGTGAAATTGCTGAAAATGGCCATAACTGAAGTAGACTTCTTGTTTTTCATCACAGGCTAGATCATTTCTCTGAAGCACTTTCTGATACATCTCTTCTGCTTCTTCATACCTCTTGACTATTGCATATGTGCTTGCTAGGTCACAATAGGCAGAAAAAAATACTGGCTTTTTGTCAATCACTGTTTTAAAATGAAAAATGGCAAGCTTGATGAGATTCTCCATTGCCTCTCTAGGTGGGTATCTTGTCTTTTTCAGCTGAAGAACCTTGGATCTGTAGCAGAGGCCTAGTTGGTGATGCAGAACGACAGACTTCGGCGTCAGTGCTAGGGCCTTTTTCAAAATCTCCAATGCCTTGTTCACTTCTCCTTTCTTTCTGTAAAAATTAGCAGCATGTCGCAGGAAAACAGGAAAGTCAGGTGTTTTCTGCAGTCCTTCTTCAATGTACCTCTCCCCTTCATTAGCTCGATTTAATCGCTGAAGCTCTAATGCAAGCAATGCCAGAACGGTAGTGTCTGTTGGGTTCAGTTCCACTGCCCGCTTCAGGGCCTCGAGGCATGGCTTCATCTCCCCACCATACCTCTGAATGTTACCTTCCAAGCGATACATTGCTGTTGCATAGCCAGCACTAAAATCTGAGTTATTGGGCTCACTCCTCAGAGCATTCTCAAAGCAATTCATTGCCCTCTCAAAGTAAGTCCTCCCAAAACGTAATAATGCCCATCCTTGCTCAGCGTAGATCTCTGGAAGCTCAATCTTCCCATGAGCAGTACTTGACAGCTTTTTGCAGCTGTTTTCCACTTTGCTTACATAAGTTTGAGCTTCTTCATATCTCTCCATGTGGTAATAGACCCAGGCATAGTTCCCCCAGGTAACAAGACTTCTCCTGTCAATTTCATCTGGATGACGTTTTTGAATAGCTTCTTCAGCTTTTTTGAGACTTCTCAGGGCTTCCTCATTTGAATTCTTTAGGTAATTTACATAGGAGAGTAAATTATAATCTCTAATCTCATATTGTGCCAAAAACTTGATATGATCAAGTATTGTTTCCTCTAGGGCCTCAAGACTTACATGCTCCTTCAGCAAAGTCCATGTAAAATGACATTCTAACTGCAACAGGGAAGTCTTCAAGGAATCCTTGGAAATGGTACTAGAAGAAATCAAAGAAAAAAGTTGTTTACACCCCATTTACTTTTTGCTATTCTTATTTTTAAGCCTGTCATGATGTACTTTAAAGGCAGGCAATACCTCACTTGGTCCACAATACTTCAAACAAGCCAAAGCTGTAGGGAGACCTAGGTCCAAAGTGCTGAATAGTGATTTTAGTAATTCTTCTTGCCAGTGTATGATGGCACCTCTTACACAGAAACAGATGTTCCTGTGGATGTTAAAATGGAGGGCCGGTCTCTGTAGTAAAGCTGGCACACCCTTGGGCCTCAGAACATACTTCCTGTGCTGGGAACAATTGCTGAAGCCTACCCAAAAGATGTCATCACTTAAAATTCCCTTAAACTATAAATAATGTGATTTACTCAATTTCCTAAACCTTTGTACATGTTATGGTTTATATTATAAATTTAATTTTGGATTTCCTGCATTTTTAAATCCTTGTATGTTAGATCATAGCACAATTCTTATGTAATGGTTATACTGATTATATGGTTAATGTATCCAGGAATTGGGTCCCAGATCTCACCAGCCTCTCCAGTTGCTGGCACTTGGATGTACAACCCAATGAGTATGTAACCCCATTCCACTTGCTGGTGCAAAGCACACATTCACTCACTAACCCTGTGGCCCCTCAGATGCTGCCTCTGGATGTCCAGTGGCTGGTCAGGGAGCTTCTCTCTCCCTCCAGGTGCCTCATCCCTAGGCACACACACTCACACACCCTTATTAGCCAGACCCTGGTGACATACTACTGGTCCTTAACACTCCTGTATCCCTGGTGTGGTTTGAGCCTAGCTGGCAGCTAAGCATGATGCTGCTGCTCACTCATCTCCCCCTGTCCCCCACTGGTGGAACAGGGAGGAGAATCAAAAGTAAAAATGGTAGGTTAAGATCAGAATTTAATAATTTCTAATAACTTAAACAAAATAAAACATAGTAATAGTAAACATTAATAATTATGACAAAAGGAAAAAATAAAACTCAAAGAAAAACAAGTGGTGCACAATACAATTGCTCACTATCTGCTGTCTGATGCCATACTCTGTCCCTGCACCCCAACCAGTGTAGGGAGACTTGTAAGGGGGCACAGTATTCCCCAATGAGATGCAGCTGTGTTGACACCTGTACGTGAGAACCAGGGCCATAAAAGGGTGGAGCCGGACAAAGAGTCAGAAGGCTGCCCAGAAGATGACTGCAGAGGAAGACTGCAAGAAGCAGGAGAAGGCTGCTCAGGAAAAGACTGCAGGAGGAGAAGATGGTGAGTTCCCCTGGAGGGGATGAATAATTCCAGAGGAAGATTGACCCCACGAGGGTAGACCCCAGGAGAGGGTTGGAGAAGCTTTGGACATGCCAGGGCTCTGTGGCAGTCTGGCAGCAATATCCTTCATTGGATCGCTGCTGGATTAGCTGCAGATGCTCCTGGCTGGGTGCTTCAGGAAAAGCCCCTGGAGGGGATGGACATGCATCAGGAAAAGCCCCTGGAGGGGATGGACTCTGTGACTGACCCCAGGAGGGTAGACCCCAGGAGAGGGTTGGAGAAGCTTTGGACATGCCAGGGCTCTGTGGCAGTCTGGCAGCAATATCCTTCATTGGATTGCTGCTGGATTAGCTGCAGATGCTCCTGGCTGGGTGCTTCGGGAAAAGCCCCTGGAGGGGCTGGACTCCGTTGTTGTAATGCTCACTGTAATATATAAGTATGGTTGTAATGTTTAATGTATAAGTATTAGTGTAAAGTGTTTAGGGCTACTGTGACCCACTGGGACGGAGTGGGGGAGGCGGCGTTGGTGAAGCTGAGAGTGGCAGGTGGAAGCCACATAGAGGTCTAGACCTGATTATCTAATCAAGACACCTGGGAATAGGTGAGCCAACAACAAGCAATGAGGAATTTGGTTTGGGACATTTAAGGTATTCACTTTGAGTTATGACCGCCTCGACAAATAGAGATAGATGCTGGTGTAATGTAACTGGTATAAGGTATTACTGTAATGCATAAGTATAGTTGTATAATATATTACTGTATATGTATTGTTGTAAACGTGTTTAATACAACAAACCAGCCCCCTTCCAGGTGACTCCCTCAGTTTATATACTGGGCATGATGTTCTCTGGTGTGGAATATCCCTTTGGCCAGTTCGGATCACCTGCCCCAGGTGTGCTCTCTCCAGCTTTTTTGTGCACCTCCTCACTGGCAAAGCATGCGACACAAAAAAGTCCTTGACTAGGATAAACACAACTACAAACAAATGGTGAGTGTGCTATACACATTGGCATAATGAAACCAAAACACTCTACCAGCTACTGAGAAGAAATTAACTCTATACCAGATGAAATCAGGACAATCTCTCTCCATCATTCAACAGCTTTTTCTTCCCAAACGTGGTGCCACCAGGGCAGGGTGTTATTTGGGGTTCCCCTGCTGCCATTGCCTACCTGTGTCCCTGAGTAGGTGCACAAACTGGCCTTTGTCACACAATCAAGGGGACATTTTTACAACACAGAGATGACATTTTAGTCTACACTGTGCTTTCCCTTAATTAAAGAAGGATTGACACACAATTCTATTACTGAGGCTCCTCAGTCAAATCTTCCTTTCTTAAAAATACTTCCTTGCTGTCCCTGCTGCAACTCCTAGCAGGTCTAAGAGCCTGTGGGGCACAGCATGTGCTACTGCTCAACTGCACAATCAAATCTTTTGGGTAAAAAAAGGACTGAGTGGAAAGACTGCAAAATTATGAGGAGGCAAATCAAGGAGGAATCACAAACACAGGTTTGAGAGACAGATTATACCTCTTTGGCTGGGCACCAGCTGCCCCTGCTACAGCCTGGATTTCATCCCCACACTGCATGCACAAAAATTTCTGACTTTTCTGTTCTACTCACAGAGACTTAACCTCATTAGAGAAGCAGTAACATGACAACATTCAGGAGCATCCTTATTTTATTTTGGTTCTTCTCTAAATAGTCTGTAAAATATTTTCTGTTTTTAGATGCTCAAAGTCCCTCACTGCTTACATTTATGTAAATAATAAGCATTATTTTCCCGTGGCATAGAGAAAAAAAGCATCTTTCAGAGACTGGATTGCTTTCTTACCTCATGGTTTTCCTTCTCTGCTCACTTATCTTCAGATTGCCCCAAAGCTAAAGGAGTGCTGCCCACTGCTGTTGTGGCTTCCATTTATTTGGTCCAGCACTCATGATCTGTGACGAAATTACTGTGAAAAAGAAAGTGAAGCTTATCTTTTCCCCTGGTGTGCGGAAGCAGAATAGTCAGCCTGCAGCTGAGGAAATGAAACTGAGTCTCTAAGCTGCACCGTTTCAGCCTGGCTCTGTGCCATGCATTACTTTGTGTTGCGGAGAATGTGGCAACAGCTCCTAAGGCTCCCAGCGTTTACTGTGTTCAAAGGCAGAGACATCCACGATAAAGAGAATATTTCAGGCTAGTGGGGGCTGACCTGGTTGTCCTGCATAGGCTAGGCAAGGGTCATTTGCCCCTGGTGCCTCTGCTGATGCATCTTTGCACAATTCAGTGCCATGCTGTAGGCTCCTGTTTTATTGGTGTTGTGTCGCCCATGTAACACACACACAAACAAACCCTTATCTCCCCTCTCTGCGCTCCTTCATCCTGTGCCTCCACACCATCAGGTCTCTGCTGCTCTACCAGGTCTGTGTTTTTCTGCACTTTGCCATTGTCTAAGAGTACTAAGTATCCCATCTACAGGAAATGTTTGTTGCTGCTCTCTACATAAACCCACGACTATCCTTTCACAAATCACATTAGACAGAGGCAGTCAGTTTGAGAAACTGCTGTCACAGGTGTGCCAAGCAAAACAAAACTGAAGACAGGTCAGGACAAGGTCAAACTGAGCAAGCCTTGGTCCCCAGGCCATGCAAAGCCATTGCAAAGCTTACAGCCTGATGCTGGCAAGAGCAATGCCTGCTACAGGCGACACACATGGCAACAGAGATGGGAATGGCCTGGGGTCTGGAGCATCTATGAACAAACAATTCATTGATGCTTAGTTTAAAAAAATTAAAAATGCAGACCCAGCTCTGTAGCTTGACTTTGGGAGTAACAAAGAGAACCAAGAAATAGGTCATAACATAAATAAATGGCACTGTATATAGTAAATTCAGATGTAACCTGAAGCTGCAGACCAGGGAAGAAAAAGAAAGGTCTAAAAGTGTGTTACCCAACTTACAAAAATTACTCAAACTAGATCTGGTGACAGGAAGAAGAAACCACAACCCTCAGCATGGCGGCAGAGATGATAGTACCCGATAACTGTTATTTTCCCTAATTTTCTTCTTCCCTTCTTTTCTCTCCTTTCCCCCTTCCACTCTTTCCTCCTTTAAAAAACCCAACAAACCAGTCTTACATATTAGAACTTCTGGTTTCTAGAAAAATTTGGAGAGCCTGTGTCACACAAAAACACACCCCCCACCCCCACACCCCCGCCTTGTGTCTTAAGTGTATGTTTGAGTGCTTGTGTGTTTGTGTGTGTCTGTGGAGGGGCTGTTGGAGCTGTTTCAGAGCTCAAGATAAAGGTTAGTGCAGCTCCTAAAGGAGTGCTGCCCACTGCTGTTGTGCCTTCCATTTATTTGGTCCAGCACTCATTTGATCTGTGATGAAATTACTGGGAAAAAGAAAGTGAAGCTTAGCTTTTCCCCAGGTGTGCTGAAGCAGAATAGTCAGAATCTTGAATGCTCTGAGTAGCTTTCAAGATTCTAGCAACCAGATATTTGACAGGTGATGAAAAGATGCAGTGGATTGAGAAGGAAAAAGATAAAGGTATCTACACAAATCCATGTATTTTATGGAAAATAAAGGTTGTAGGTAGTTACAGGGGAAAAAAAGTGTTTGAAAGGTTACTGCAATGCCAAAACCAAATGTGGAGACTAATGTTTTACTATGCTGCTAAGTATCTATGGGTTTCTTGTCTCTGCTTCTGTTCCAGGCATCTGTTTTCCTTTGTACTCTGCTTGGTACATGAGGGAAAATGCAGGCATCTTCCTTCTGAAATGCAGAAGTTTGCCCTAGTTTCTTTATGTTTTACTAATTTATTTGCATCTATATGCTATGGTTTGACACAAATGCCTATTAAATAAAGTACATGCAGCAAAGTGCTTAAATCAGAGTAAGAGAACAATTATGCAAAGCCTTTCTGCAGCCATCTCTGTAACTTGCCGGGCACTGCAAATTCAGAAATCTTTCTACAGCTCTGCTGCTTTCACTTCAGAGCAAGCTGTATCTGGGCTGACTGCTCTCAGGAAGAGCTGCACTGCATAGCAACAAATGCAGAAGCTCCTTGGAAAACATGTCCGGAAATGGGCTGGGAACAACAAATGCATTCGTATTTAATAAAAGGTCTTTGGTTACTGGAGTGATCTGTACATACAGAAGAATAAGAAATGTCTTCAAACATATCTACACATTTTATGAGAGAAAATTCAAATCTGGATATTTCCTTGGAGCTGAAATGGATACATACTGACAAAGAATTCCCCCTGGAAGCATTAGGTCAGCCAAACAATTGCCTGAAATGCAGTTTTCCTTTTTTAAAATAAGGTAAATTAAGTATACCATAATAAATTGCAGGGTCCCTTTACATATCCTATTTTATACTGGTTCCCATTTAGCCTAGGTTAGCATATAATTACTATGTTTGACAGCAGTAATTGTGGCATTTGATAATTTGGTTTTTCCCTTAGCAGAGAAGAGTAATCTGTAATTAATCTGACAAAAAACTCAAGTGAATCACTGACCAATAATTCTCCCACCCAAGTTTTTAAAAATCAAACAGTTTTAAGAAATGACAGCCAGGCATGCAAAGGATCATATAGTATCTCTGTATTTAGTGACATATCCACATATCAAAACACGGGGATGCTATGAAAACTTCCATTATTTTTCAATTAAAATCTTAATGCTTTCTAAATAAACAGAAACGTTTCTGTTCTGGACACCCTCTTGCTCTATCACTGCGTATTTAGTAACAGCTTTCTGTATTATTCTGTGGATATTACTCCACAGTAATGGGCAGAGTAACAGAATATTTATTTTAAAGGATTGAATTTGGTCCAAGTTTTCGCAAGCCCGGTCACACATCCCCTGACCACAGACACGCTTCTCCGGGAAATTACAGCTGTGCAATGCAGTGCCTGCAAATCAGTTGCCGCAGAGCATGAACATGACACAGGTTTGCAGGAAGCCGTGATGGTAACGCTGCACGCATGAAAGCCCATCTGTATAAGGCTGGATATGTTTAGACAATGCTCGAAGATGACGGATGGTGATGGGTGTGTGAAGGAGCAGCAGTGGCTGCTGTCGGGCCCCTGGAAGGACGGGCGGTGCCGAGGCGCAGGTGTCCTGCCCCGGGGGCACCCGGGGATGCTGCTCCGGCACGGGGAGCGCCGGGCGGCCGGGCAGGCACCTCCGCCCTCCTCGCTGCTGCGGCTGCCGCTTTGTGCACGGAGCCCGCTGCGGAGCACAACGCAGACCCTGGCAGGGCGGCACTGTGCGGGCTCCGAAGGCGGAGCAAATGCAGAAAACGAGGCGGGCAGAGAAGCAAATTCACGGGCGCCGTTCTGGAGGCTGCGCGGCTTCTGGAAATGGAGCCCGGGGGGCGGGAGGATTCACACAGCATTGCTGCGGAAACGCTGAATCACGCCGGGCCGGGCGGCCAGGGCCGCGCCGCGGCGGCACCGCCGATAGGGCCGCGCCGTGTGGGCTGAGCCCGGCCCGGCCCGGCAGCGCCGCCCCCGCCGCTCCCTCCGCGCTGCGACCCGCGGGGCACGCCCGGCCCGGCCTGGCCCGGCCGCGCCGCTGCTCCCGCCCCTGTCACCGAGGGGTGGCACAAAAGCCTCGCCCGGGCGCGCTCGCCGCCGTTGTAGCGCCGCGTTCTGCTTGGCCGCCGTGTCCCGGCTCCTTCTCGTAGGACGAGGATGCGGGGCCTGGTGCTCGCTGCTTTCCTGCTGCAGAGCATCGTCGGCTCGGGCGCGTTCGCCGCAGGGAGGAGGAATGTGGACCCCGAAACGAACATGAACAACGTGAGTGGCGCGGCCGGGAGTGCGCCAGCCCTGTGTGCGGCGGGGCAGGGCGGGCTGGGCGGCGCGGGGAGAGCCCCGGCGGCTTCAGCACCTGCCAGCGGCCAGCCCGCTGCTGCAGCCGCTCACACGCAAGGGGTTACACGTCCTCTTTCTCTACTCCTCCTTCCCGGTCCTGTTGGTCTGCTGTTGCCTATATTTGTTCTTTCTCTCACATTTTTTTCGCGTCTTTGCGACTGTCTTTCGGAACCGCTATAAAAGCCGATGTTCGTGGAGCACGGTGAAGTTCCGAGCACCATGCACCTGGGTTCTTACCCACGACAGTTTTTTTCCCCATTTGGGATTTACTCTCCTAACTTTGTTCTCCTTCTGCTGCAGTAGCTAACTCCTTAAATATTTCCAGTCGGTAGCCGATATTCGTTTCTCTTTCCTCTGGCCTGTCTAAACTGTGCCAATTTTTCACATGCGTGAGAAGATGCTTCAAGATAGAAATGCTTGAGGTGTATAAGAATAGAAGTGCTTGGATCATGTATATACAGTTTAAAGGTCTGAAGATAATAATTTAGTCTAAGACTAATAGCATTGGAATAACAGCCTTAAAATCACTTTGGAATGTTAATGTCACTGTGAATAATTAAAGACATATTTAAAAGAAATAGCATGCTTAATTAAATTCTTCTCCTCTTCCTTGCCCAGCAGTCTTAGAGAAGAACTCTAATCATGTCTTGCATTTCTTAGATTTTCTCAAGGCAATGTTGGTGTCATAAAACCAATGACAGCAAGTTCATTGCCCTGGTGGAGCTGCGTCAAAACAAAATAACATAAAGCCCAAGAAATAAGTGATGAGAAATTAAACCTAATAATGAAACCAAAGCATTTAACAGGTGTGAGGATTTTTATTATTATTTTCCTGTTTTCTTTGACACCAAAGTCACTTAAAAACTCAGCACTGGGCATAAATTTTGAGGAGAGAGTAAGAAATGGCACATCCCTCTCTCCTGTATGCTGCAGTGGTGCAAGTGACTCTCTTCTGTCTTCACTTGTATGTTGTTTTCTTGAGAGCAGTTTCAATTCTTGTCTGACAAATCTGGCTCTTGGTGTTCTGCCCTGTTACCATAATCTCCTTTTCAAGACTACATCTTCTTTCTCATTGTAAGCACCATGTGGCTGGGGCAGTCTAGGGAATCCTTACAGATTCCTAGGATTCAGTCTGGCTAGTTCCTGAGTCTGTTCTGGGATGTCTTATTAAGAAAATCTGCCCGACAGACAGATGGCATATTGCTACCAGACCCTTTAATTACACATTCCAGTCTTCAGAAGAAACCCAGGGTACTTTGCATGTGTTAGTGGACTGAGGAGCCGGGCAGTCTGGTTCCAAGATGGTTTCTTTTCTCTCCTCAGAGTGAAATTATTACCTTCAGAGGATACCCTAGTGAGGAATATGAAGTGACAACAGAAGATGGATACATTCTTTCCATTAACAGAATACCTTATGGAAGAAAAGGCCGTGAAGGAAGCAAAGGTAAGATTTATGTGTGTTTGGAAAAAGAAAAAATGAAAATGCTGTCTTTGCATTATAAAACTTTTGTTCCTGTAACAATCCAGAAGAACATTAAGGACTACTGTGGTTTAAGACCATGGAGGAGATGCAGGGGTTGTACAGCTGAGGAGGTGGGGGACAGAGAGAATAGTGGTAGTGTAAGCTCAAAATTACAAGGAAGCTATATGGGCAAAGGCTTTTGTGAGGACTGAATAATAGAATGCTTTAAAAATGAGACATATGTGAAGAAGAGAGACACATACCTTTTGACTTGCATTCCTCATGCACTGTGTATAGAATTAACAATGTCGTGCAGTGGCTGAATTTGTTATCAGTCTTGCCACTGTGCCTTATAAAAGCTCCTGCAGCCATTCATAAAACAGCAGCCCATTTGCATAGAAGTTACATGTTCTAAGGATTGCCTCAGAATACTTCAGACTGAAAAAATCCCAGGATTACAGGTAAAAACATGAAGCTCCCAAAAGAAATTTATGATTGTCCTGTAGCCTTGGGTGTGAACGAGACCTGTGAAAAAACCCTCTCCCCTGTCAAAGGCCAAGCAACAGCCTTCCTGAGCTTATCTGTTGGTTGTGTAGGAGTTAGGATGTTTGCACTGTCTGTTGTCTTTCACAAGGAATGTGTAAAGATCAGTGCATGGATGAGCCCTGTCAAAACTGGCAGGTGTCTTTGTATTTAATTTCAGAGATGCCCACAGGAAAAAGGCTGCCTTTGTACCTGCTGATTTTGTTGAATCCTTCATTGATGACATAAGTAAACAGAAGTTTCCTGACTTCTGGGAATTTTCCACATACCCCTTGCCACGCCCTCGACCCCAAGTTCATGTTTTGCAGAGTGCTTTAATTTGAGAAAACAAGGATTACTGACCACATTTGTGGAAGTGTGAGCTTCTGGGAGAATGAAGATTTCAAAGTTCATGTTGATCTTAAGTTTTTATAGACTTGGTATCTTTCCTCAGGAAGATACCAATGATGTGTTACTGCTGACTAAGCATATATATGCCGTATTTTTCTTTTGCAATACCTGCAAAATGTGAATAGAATTCCTTGGAATTATGTATCACATGATGTTTTGAAACAAAGCCCACCATTCTTCAGGGAAAAAAGAAAGGAAATGTACAGATAACCTAAAAGCAAAACATCAAGGATTTTTTGTTTTACTCATGAAAAACCCTAAAACAACTGCATAACATGGGTAAGAAGGGTGTGGAAGTAAATCTGTCTTCAGCTTGTTGGGTCTGTAATGAAGAGGACAAAATGTTCCATGCAGAGAGCGTAGTTTAAGGACCCACCTTTTTATTTCCCCTCTGGGGTTTTTAGGATCATAGGTGATAGAAAGTCATTATTATTATCCAAGTCAGTTTGTCATATAATTGTGCAGTTCACGTGGAGATCTGGTGACTGCTTGGTAAAGTGAAAAAGGAACTGGCAGATGTTGGAGGTTAATATGAGAGCAGAATTAAAGCATTAAGGCACTTAAACAGTTTTTCCTTTCCAATGTTACAAAACAAGCAATAGCAGCTTGAGGAGAGCCTGTTCTTCAAAAATTCACGAGTTGGTTGATCTGAGTTTAGTAAAAGGGAAGAAGATGTCAATGGGAAGTGGAACATTACTGAAAACAAATTCACTGTGAGGCTTGACAGTCCTGTTTATAAGACAATAAAGTGTTAGTGCAGCAGAGTAAACAGTTGTGCTGAACTGTACTGTCACCAGTGCCAGTTGGGCACTGCTGGGCACTTGTTCTGCTTGCCTGGACAGTATGCCATGTGGGCTTTTTAACAAAGTGGGAAAAGCAGGCACTCAAAAGTTCCTTGCCACAAGTATAAAGATTTCCAGAAAAGGGGAGTATTGTTAATTTGGAATATGAAACTTGCAGCAAACATTTATGGACATGACCTGTGATAGACAATATAGGTGACTGGGAGTTATGATTGATCTGTTTCTACTGAAAGATCCAAGTCTAAAATTATCAATGGAGGAAGTACTGTGTGAGTCTGTATCATGGCAGAGTAATGTGTCACTGGAGGAGGTAAATTCCTGAGTAATCTCTGGCATTGAGGTGGTTGTCATGTTACCTGTTTTCAGTTTTCAGAGCAGAAGTAAAAGCCAAAACACCTGTGCTACTGTGAGAACCAGAGACAGGTCTTTGTAGTTTTTGAAGGCCTTTTTTCTCCTAAGGGATTAGATGTTGATGGATTTTCTTTGTGTAGAAGCAGGAACTTTCAATTTTTAAATCTGTATTCCACATAGAGGTGCCATTTCCCTTTTCAGGATGGGGAAGTCAAGAGAGTCTTCTTAAATTCTCCCTGGGTCTTAACTGTGGTTCTTATGACTAGTTAAATTAAGGGGAGAAAAAGTCCTCTGAAACAGAGATTCCTTTGTTGGCTATTGAGCTGCTCTTCAGGTTCTGCCAGAGCTTTGGTGATGGAAGGGTGTTGCACAGAGATAATATCAGCACCAGCTGCAGAGATTTCCACAGCTCAGCACAGTGGTTTGGCACTGGAAAACAAAGACCTCGGTAGCACATACATGGGAATGCCTTCCCCACATGTGGGGGCAGGGGAAAGTTTATAAGTATTAAAACTGGCACTGTGTTCGGGTCACTTTTCTGAGTCTGTGAGCTTGAAACAGTTGTAAGGGCTACCTGTATTTTTCTTGTAACTCTTGCTTTTCTCCTGTTTATTTATTGCACACTTGTCTGTTTTGAGCTTCAAGTTATGAAACTAAGAAGTTGCTAGTTTAAAACTCTTAATGATAAAAAGTAGCTTTTGGTGAAAAAGCATGTGATTTCATGGCACTATGACCATTATACAAATTGCTGTTCTTAGTAGATTAAGTCAAGTAGATTAAATACTCAACTGCAAACCTAAAACAGACTTTCAACAGCTCACTTGAATTATTCTTGTGTATGCAATGCCTAATGAACAGGAATCTATCGAAACCACTTTCTTTTTCAGGTCCAAGGCCTGCTGTGTTTCTGCAGCATGGTTTGCTTGCAGATGCCAGCAACTGGATCACAAACTTGGATTACAACAGCCTTGGCTTTATGCTGGCAGATGCTGGCTATGATGTGTGGCTGGGAAACAGCAGAGGGAACACCTGGTCCAGGAAACACACACACTTCACGGTGAAGCAGGAAGAATTCTGGGTTTTCAGGTATCCTTGTTTTGCTACCCAGTCACATTGTGAACTGGCAGGATATTGTTTTCTGGTTACATATGGTGTCACATATGTACCCAGATGAGGGGCAGTAAAGGGGAGTTTTGAGATCAGTTTGGTGTGCTGAAACTTCTAGGTGGTCAGTAGAAAACTGAAAACTTGATCATCAGAGTTCTGTTTCATCCAAAGAAGCTTTTCTTTATGTCCACACAACAGATCTGTGCAGGAAAGCTCTGTGCAGCTGTTCCTCACTAATTTCTTACACAACTGACTTTCTGTCTTTGCTTTGTAGCTTTGATGAAATGGCTAAATATGACATTCCAGCCTCAGTGGACTTTATTTTGAAGAAAACTGGCCAGGAACAAATATTTTACATTGGCCATTCACAGGGCACCACAATGGGTATGTGGAGAGATGCATTTATTAGAATATATTGTGTTTGAAATGGTATGAAGTTCCACATATGTATTTTAGAGATTAAAAACCAGGGCACTTGAAAACTACTGCTTTTGGGTTTTAGTGGCTTTTTGGAATATTAGCATGAAAATGAAAAGACATGATCTTTCAGTGTTTATTTAAAAGTGGTAAGCTGTTGGACTGATAAATTGAAGTCACAGGTAGATGGCAGTACAGCTTCTATTAAAAATCCAATGAATTATACATAATAAAATTAGACTCATCAGACACAGAGAATAAAGATTCCCATTTCCAGAATATTTTGCTGCATGTAAGGCCTGGCTCATGTGCTTTAGACCTCCTTGTAGAAGAAGGGTTAGTAAGCATTAAATTGCTTTCTGGAGGAAAGCAAGTCTTCTGAATTACTGCATTTAATTTAGGCTTTGTAGTAACTAGGTTAATTTACATTATTTAACCTAATCCTAGGTACTGCAATATAGTTAAACTATTAATCTAAAAATACTTTTGCACACTTTCACATAGATTTTTGTAGAATTTCTACCAGGTAAAATTCTTATCTAACTTGTGTCACTGAGGTTTTTTAATTGTTCTTATATTATTTACAGCTTTTGTTGCTTTTTCAACTTTGCCACAGCTGGCTAAGAAAATCAAAATGTTCTTTGCCTTGGCACCAGTAGCTACTGTCAAGTTTGCCACTAGCCCTCTGGTAAAATTTGGATTGTTTCCTGACGTGCTGCTCAAGGTTTGTATTTGAGTGTAAATGTTTCAAGCCAAATGAGGTATGCCCCTTTCTACCTGAAAATTGCATAGGAAAGAATGTTAATAGCTGTGGATTAGAGAGTAACATACGATAAGGATTCTGGGTCAATTTTACCATAATGATGCTATTGAAGTCAGAAGTGTCTTCTGTAGCTTTATTACTGTCTAGTGAGATAATTTGCATCAGTTTATAGTAGTATTTTACAATTACAGCTTAATAGGTGGAACAAAATTGTTTTTCCATTTACATGTTTCTAGAATTTAAGCTAGGAAAATCATATGATTAACTAGTCACTGTATTTTAGAAGAGTTGTATAATATCTTTATACAGAATACAGTTCATGAATTGTCCATGAACTTTAACAGATTTGTTTCACAATCAACCATTTAGTATTGGAAGAGGATCCTTCAGAGGGTGATTAAGAGCAACAGCTTTATTTAGATGCTGTGAATCATCCTCTGGAGGAGTTTACCTCTTCCCCATTAACATCAAGGAGAATGAGGCAGGCTGCAGTGTCTGAAGTCAGACATTGTGAACACCCTGCTGTGTGTCATTTTTAACCATCACTTTTCTTTCCACCACCCATGGAGATTCCCACACAGAGCTGTTTGTTCTGTGACATAAGCCCCCTTCTGATCCAGCTTGTACTAATTTAAAGTCTGTCTGTAGTACTAGTTCCTTGCTCTAAAGGCAGTTAACATAAAAGCAACACTAATCATTGTGATCTCCTGTTCCTTGCATAATGGACTTTGTCTAATGAGACTAGCAGCTGATCAGTGCCTTGTGCAGATGTTCATGTTGTGCTGAGGAACTTGATTCTCACGGTGACTTGCAAAAAACTGGAGTGCAGGGAGAACCTGACAAACTCGTGGGTCAGTCATATCTTTAAAGAACTGTGTCACTTTTAAGGAAGTTTGCAGTGGGACATTTTAAAATCCTTGAACAACTTAAAAATACCCATCAAGAGGAAGAGGTCACCACATCTCATGCAGCTTGTTTTTCTCTCATGGTTTGAAGAGAGGAAGTTGCAAGTACAAACCCATTTAAAATTAGCAGGCAGAGCTTAACATTCTTTAGCCTTAAACAATTTGATGACAAAATGTTGTACAATATAACTGTAAGTTATTGAATTTAAAATTTATTTGAATTTGAGGTTAGGTTTGAAATTCTTGCAAGATTTTCCCAGTTCCCATATACTCTTGGTGGGGTTAATGTACTGCACCATTTGTAGCAGAAGCACTAGCCGTGACAACGCTGATAAGGAGATCAATGATTTTCATGTGACACACCTGTCACCAGTGGAAATGCAAATAATTACCTCAAGAGTGTTGTAGTATGAAAACTGAAAATAGGTCATTCTGTGCAATTACATGTTTGTCTTATGTGTTTGGTTTTTTGTAGGACATGTTTGGAAAGAAACAATTCCTCCCTCAGAATTTCTTGCTGAAGTGGCTTGCTACCCATGTTTGCACCCACAGAATACTCGATGACCTTTGTGGCAACCTATTCTTTCTTCTATGTGGTTTTAATGAGAGAAACTTGAATATGGTGTGTTCTAGTGACTTTCCTCATAGCTAAGTTATTGTGAACTCTAACACAGTATTGACTGAATATATAAAAAATATTAAGGGATATCATTATTACTTTTAAAATTCAGCTTGAGAGTTCTGTTGTTCAATGCAATTAATCCCCCAAATGTTTTAACTTACCTCATTTGTCTGTATGGCTCCAGTTAACTTTTGTTTATAACATTTTAAGTGGAATGGAATAGTTTGTTAGTTGTTCAGGAAGCAACAATGGGTAGAACTGATGGCCTGTGAGGAGGAGTCAACCATGTTAATGATCTTGTTGCAGAGCCGAGTGGATGTGTATTCAACACACTGCCCTGCAGGAACATCTGTACAAAACATGATCCACTGGAGCCAGGTAGGCTTTCCAGAATCTAAAGTGCCCATGACTCTGGTTTGTTTGTAGAATATTGATGTGTCTGATATTTGTGAAATAAAATGCCAAAATATATGTGCAGCCTAGCCCAAGTGAAATTTGGAACTGCCAAAAGTTAGAATGGCAGCTGTTCGCTGCAGCTGCTTTCATGATAAGGATTTATGGTGGTTCACCCCTCTTCCCTATTTCTTTGAAAATATTGTAACTGGAAGTACCTCAACCAACAAAAAGGACTACAGAATAACTTACCTCAGAGAGATGCTGTAATGAGTGTTTGTTTCCCTTTTAACAAACCCTGTTTTGATTACAGGTTGTATTTTTAGCCAGTGAAAAACAGCAGGTTTTCTGTTCTATTCTGCTTAGCTTCATTTTATATTTGTTAGTATATTTTGATGTTTGTCTCAATGCACAGTTTCGTGCCTGTGATGCTGTTGTGCCTGAAGCTTGGTCAGCAGGCTGACAAGTGAGACATTTCCCATGGAATCAGTGGTCAGTGCTACTTGTGCTCTCATAGCTGGATTTGGTCACCTCATCAGAGGCAATGTATTCTACTGTACACAGCTGTTCAAGGGTTGACTCAGAAAGAAATGTGTGAAGATTTTTTTTTCCAGATCCCTATTATATAAACTTGTTTCTTAAAAATAGTAGATGGTGAATTATGCAGAATAGGCTTGCTAAGAAAGCTCCCTGCTTTATTCATACACATTAGATATCAAGGTAAATATTTCAGAAGTAAACATGGAGCTGCCACATCCTGGCTTTGGATACATTAAGCTGTTTTCCTTAATCTTTTCTACCATTGCTATTAGAGAGTGTGAAATCTTGAGACAAAATCTAATGGTATTGAATGTTAATGTTTTCCATTCCTGTGACACTGGGCAAAGCAGTGACACTTGTCTTTGTTAATATTTGGCATTCCACTGTTTCTTGTGTAGGATGCCTGTTCTCCAGATGACTACACTTTTTAGCTCTTCTGGTAGTAGTGTTGCAGTTCTTTGTATGTGTATTTTTTATTTCTAGGCTGTAAGGACTGGGGAACTCAAAGCTTATGACTGGGGAAGCAAAGCTGCAAATATGGCTCACTATAACCAGGTAGATATCTTTTACATCTATAATTCTAGAGTGTCACAGAAAATAGTCCTTGGGCACTTCTCTGGGTGCTATTTTTATGCTGCATGCTAAAGAGCTGTTGGTGTTATCCAGTAACCAGACTGGAGATCTGCTTTTTCCAAAAGAACAAAAATAGAAACCAGCTGGGACTGTAGAGCTCACAGGTAGTCCTAAGTCAGTGTGGGGTTCACATATGGATATGAAGCTGTGGTGGCACACACTTCCTTGAGGGGAAGTCCTGTCAGTCTAGATCATGAGATCCCCCTGACCTTCTCATCATAAGGCACAGGCTGTCAGTTCATTTGTATTGTTTATCTTTAGTCTGTTTAGTCTCTGTGCATTTTTGTTTCTAAATTGCTGTGTACAATGCCAAAAATATTTTGCCCCTTTTCTCTTAGTGACTGCAAAATACTGCAGTATCATACTTTCAGAGTAGCAGTCACTTCTGACCTTAGAGTTGAAATACCTTGAATGAGATGCATTTTCACTGTCTCTGAGGTCCTGATACCCTGCTGTAAACTCCTCAAAACACATCTTTACTGCTGCTCATGCTATAATATTGCAGGACTCTTGCAGTTACATTTTTGGTTGAGCCAGGACTCCATCTCTAGCTGTCCAAGATAGAAAATGAGTATCTGACACATTCTTGCAGTTGCTAGTATGTTACATTAGCAGTGTAGGATCATACTGAAGACTTTTTTTCTAATGCTTTGTTTTCATTTTTTCCTCTCCTCAGTCTACTCCCCCTTTCTACAAAATAAAAGAGATGACTGTACCAACTGCAGTGTGGACTGGTGGACAGGACTGGCTGGCAGACCCAAAGGATGTTGCTATGCTGCTCACTCAAATCTCCAATTTGGTTTACCACAAAAACATTCCAGAGTGGGAACATTTGGATTTCATCTGGGGCCTTGATGCACCTTACCGCATGTATAATGAAATAATTAACATGATTAGGAAGTTATCTCTAGACTGACATGGCTATTGGTTCACCAGGAATTTGTCAGTTTTTGGAAAATACACTTTTCTGGCAATAGTGCTACATTGCTTAGGATGATGCATTTTTAAAATGCCAGCAATGACTACTAAATTGGATTAATATTTGGTTGTTTTTTCTCAGTATTATTTCTCTCTCTTCACAGTATTTTGCTTATTTTGCACACAGTGGCATGGTACTCAAAACACAGCAGTAGGATCTAGCACAAAAAGAGTATGTCGTGTGCACATAAATGTAGTCACCTGTCTGAAAGACAAATTAGACAAGTTAGTCCATTCAGCACCTCAGGTGCTTGACACTTAGAACAAGTGTTTCACTGTGCGTAAAACACAGCCATTTCTCAGTATGTGGCCATTTCTAAGTACCTTTGAGTAGTACTTCTTGTACTTCTTGTACTGCAGTGACCTATTTGGTGCTGGCACTTTATAAAGCACTTAGTGACTTTTTGCTGTGGTATTATTTTAGCCAATCACATAAAATCAGATTACTTCCCTTTTCAATATTGCCCAGAAGAACTGTGGTGAAGCCAGAGAAACCACTGTCAGTTAAAATCTCTGATTTTGGGACTGATTCATTGCTTTGATTCTTGCTTTGATGGTATCCCTGAAGCCTTCAGTGTTTCACATACCAGCTGTGGATAGAGGTCGCAATTTGCCCTGTCAGATTCCTGGAACAAGAGCAATGTTCAAACAAAACCACTTTCAGTTAACTTCGTCAATAAGTTGTGGCTTTCAAGGAGAGTGATGTAACATGCTTGTGTTTTGCACTGACCACTAACTAGAAAACAAGCTCCCCCAGTCTACTGCTGGTGAGAGAAGAGCCAAAGCATTAATTCTACAGCTTGAGCGACTTAATTTCTGTGGACTTTTCCCCTTAATCGTCTGCTGCATTGAAGATCTGTTTACTTCTTAACCACTTACAGGGTGCTCCCCACCATTGTGTTCAGCAACTAAATAACAGCCTGGAGAAGCCTGACAGTATTACAGCAGCTTGATTTGTCTACTTCAAACTGGGGCTAAGACCCATTTAATGGGGAAGAGGATTCACATCTGCCTCAGGGGGCTGACTTTGGAGCTCTTTCCATTGACTGTGCAGAGGACTTCGGTTTCTCTGAGATGCATTAAAGTTCTGTGCCAAATGAACAATCTCCAGAGTCAGTTGCCTCAGTCCAGATGATAATTTCTGTGCCATAGTTGGATTCAACTCAGATTTCTTCAGTAATCCCAACAGGATAAAGAGCCTTTCTACACGTCATAGGAAATAATGCCTTTTAAATTGAGGCAAACTTATTTTGTAAAAAAAATTGAAAAAATAAAAAAAATTGCAGAAATAGACACAGGTTGTAAATTAGAACTTGTTTCTTTGGGTATTTTTTTTTTTATTCCTAATTCAGACTCAGGGAATTCTCAGGTGTTGTTTAGGGACGAAGTCATTCATTGGTTCATGAGACTTTGGTCTTTTGTAAAGCACAGCCAGATATGGTTTACTTTGCTGTGCTGAAGGGAAGCTTCTGTTGAAATCCAGGGTGGCTAATTTAACAGTTGTGAGGGTATGTGGTATGGCAAGAGCCATGTGCATCATGTTTATTAAGCTTGAGCTCTTTCAATAAACATGAGACCTGCTTGGAGTTTGGAGTGGTGTGGTGTTTCACTTCCTGTTTCATGAATGCATGGGAATCTTTGGGACAGAATTCAGAAAGCCAAGTCTATTTTTCACAACTATTAATCCATAGAACAAGTACAGAAGAAAAGTAAAATAGCTAAGTAAACTTCCATTTTACTTTTTCCCTGAAAGAAGCTTTTCCCAAGCTTAAAAGGCCATTCTTATTTAGGTGGACTTCTCTGAGACTCTTAAGTAAGGTAATAATTGTAAATAATTACTCACAAGACAGAGTCATTTTCTAAGCCTTCAGGTGAGGCTTCTTTTAAACCACTGACGTGGTAGAAAGCTTCTTGTATCATATTCTTAAACCTTGGGTAATTGGATTGCTTAACAGACTGTCTGGTAATCTCATAAATGGCATTTAATCACACAGCAAGGCAGGGAGGTAATCTTTGCCACAGTACACATGAACCAGCTTTTGACCTTTGTCACCTTCAATAATAAATGTGCTCAGGCTATACCTTTCTGTACACTCTGAATGCTGTAGTTGTGCAGTTGAGACAGTAGAGTGTATAAAATCCTATGTGTGGGACAATCCTTTGTCAGCTGATGAACACCCTGTGTACCTGGAAATAAATCAGAATACTGGAAGTTTTACACAAAAGCCATTATGGAGCTCCTCTGCTTCACTGGAGTAAGGCTAGTTATGGAAATGGTGAGCTGCTTTAGTTCTCCCTGACTCACTGAAGTTGCAGGCCCTGTGACAGAAACTTAGGTGTCAGTGGGAAGAATTGTGCAAAATAAGATACCCTGAACATAGAGGAGAGAGTGAGAAGCTTGTTCTATTTAGAATCACCTGTGAGGAATTAAGAGTTCAGTGATGAATAGTACGTTTTCTAAGCAGATGTTAAATACTGAGTGCCTGTTCTATGGACCTCTGTGTTACAGGTATGTATGTGTGTATGTGCTGTTGAAGGTGGGCTGAACATCAGCTTTGGACAGTATACAAGTGCACTGGCTTAAGAGAGAGCATGGGACACTTTCTGCTGGCTTGGTCTCAGCATTTAGTGAATGCTAGAAAGGCAGAAGGAAGTAGTTCAGCTGATGGATCTCAGACTCACAGATTTATGTTCAGCTGAAGAGAATGCATGGTGTGGGGCTTTGACTGAGAGCTGTACAACAATCAGGCATATCAGGGATAACACAGAAGGATGAGGTTTTGTCCTCATGTTGTGCTTGGAACTTGACAAGGATTTTGTTGCAGTCATCTGCAAGTATATTTAACAGTGTTCATTTCATCAGAAGGCCTGAGGATGGTGGAGTGTGTGTTTGTTACTGGAGTGTACTGAATGATGCACTAGCTCCACACAGAGCATTTTTACATTGGTTAGTGATTCCATGGCTAGTGATAGCACTGATAAAAGTTTATACATCAACTCAAGCAGTATAGAAGTGCCTCAGCATAGGAAGAGGTGGTAAAACAGACTTCCTGCTGTACTTGGGCCCTGCAAGAGGAACAGTTTTGTCAACTGGGGAACAAATTTTTCTAGAAATTATTTACAGTGAATGTACCATACCAACAAACAAAAATAAAAACCCCAAAGCCCCTCAAAACAAAAAGAACCCCTCCAAATGACACAGAAGTGCCTTTATATCATTAAAAGTTACAAATGGCTTTACTCTGCAAGATGTGAGAGAGAAACCTTGATGATTGGATAGGTTTTGGGATATCTAATAAAATGGCTCCTGGTGGAAGATATTCTTGTAATGACAGCATTTATAATGTCTTCTCCCTGTATTGTGTTATAAATACAAACTCATGCTGCAGCACTGCCCATCAGGAGCTTGCCTTTCTTCCTGTCAGCCTATTTTCATAAAACTTGATATGACCAAAATAATTGAAATCATCAATGAAATAAAAAACTACGAAGGTTGGATAGACACTAGCCACACCTGTAACAGGATTGCCTAATTCTTATTTTCTGAGTGGAAGTGTCTGCATTGCATTCTGACTCTTCCAGAAATTATGTCTGTAAGCTGCTGAGAATACAAATCAATTTCTCTTTCCTGAGTTATGAATTCTGAATGAAAGGATTTTAGGATATTTTCCTGATGGTTATTATTTTGAAAACTAATCCTGTTAAGGTAAAGCTTGAGAATTTGCAATTTACTTCACTGGCAGTTTTCCATCATCAGCCATTGTTGGAAATTAATTTAAGTGACCTTTGATTATGCTTGATAGTGGCTGAAGAGGTTTTCAGTGAAGCTTGGTTGGGGAGGTGGAGATTAAAAATTTGATAGAGAAAATGTGTTGGTTCTGTTATGAAAAGTATTTTGTGTTTAGGCTAAAGTTTGTAATCAAAACTGAAGAGGTTTGCTCTTCATCCTGAAATTCTCAGCATCCCTGTGGGTTCAGGGTTCAAGTGCTTACCAGGGATGCGAGGAGGAGAGTTTTATCTTGCTTATTTTTATCCAGATCCTGCATTTCAATATGCAGATTAACGAAACAGAAGGGGACTGCAGGTTAGATTTACAGAATCATTTAGGGTTGGAAAAGACCTCTAATAGGGAGTCCAAGCGCCCTCCTTCCCTCCAGACCCATTACACCTATAAAGCCTGTTACAGACCCGTGCCTACCAACTTTCCGTGCAGCTGCAAAGCAGTGCGTAGTTGGTTATCCCTGGGGCTTTGAGCCGAGGAACGCTTCCCGGCGCCCTTATCCTCCAGCGGCGGATGGGCGCGGGGCGGCGCTGCCGCTCGCTCGCGGGGAGACCGCGCGGGGCCGCGGCTGCTCGGCGGGACCGGGCGGGCGCGGGTTCGCGCGGGCGCGGCGTTGGGCGACCGGGCGGGGCCGCTGCGGGCGGGGCTATGGGCGGGACCGGGCGGGGCTGCGGGCGGGGCTGCGGGCGGGGCCGGGCGGGGCTAGGGTGGGACCGGGCGGGGCCGGGGCGGGGCTGCGGGCGGGACCGAGTGGGACAGGGCGGGGCTGTGGGCGGGGCTGCGGGCGGGACCGAGTGGGACTGGGCGGGGCTGTGGGCGGGACCGGGCGGGACTGCGGGCGGGGCTGGGCGGGATTGCGGGCGGGACCGGGCGGGGCTGCCGGCGGGACCGCCCCGCACCGGCTCGGCGGGCAGGTGAGTCCCGGGCTGAGCGCCGCGTTGTGCCAGCACGGTAGCAGCTTCCTTGGAAACCAGGGCCGGCACTGCCGCTGCTCCTGGTGCCTGCCCTGCTTCCCTGGTGCTGGTTCGGTGCGAGTCTCCAGCTCTCCTCCCCAGCACGCTTTTCCCGGTAGAGGGCTCAGCGTGTTCTGGGATGTTGCCTTATCGCTGGTACAACAATAGTACTGCCATACAGAGGGGGAGAAGAGGAGGATGGAAAAAGGAATTTTCTCCTCTAATGCTGCATTAGTTTCAGAATGTCGATTCCAGTTTTCTCTCCCGCTAACTTTCCTTCATTTTCCTGCTACCCACTGTAGTGTGCTGTTTGCGTTATAGCTCGTACCTAACAGTGCAGCCGGGGGTAGGTGCTTGCATCTTGTGCTCATGTGGAATCTATTTAGACCCTTTGTAGGGCCTCATTCCAAACTATGTGCCCTTCAACCTAAACTCTGTAGCAGGAGTGAGTTTTTGAGAGATTCTTGCAACACATGGGAAATTTTGGCAGCATTGTAAGTTGAGCGAAGAAGGCTGGGGTTGTGTCGCTGAGTAAGGTGCAGAAGGGGTTTGTGTGTACTTTGTCCTTTTTTTTTGGTGTCATACCTTGTGCTGACAAGGAAACTGAAGTCAGCAGAGCGGAGGTACGTGATAAATGCTGTTTGGTGGCTAAGGCAGACGGCTCGGACTCGGGTTCTGGAGGGTGAGGGTCTGTCCTCTCGGATGTGCGAGGACCGGTTGTCCCGCGGGGCTCGGGGCGGGGAGCGGGGCCGCCGGCGGAGCCCTTCCCGCAGCGCCGGGCTCGGGGGGCGCCCGCTGCCCAGGTAAGCGCCGCTCGCTTGCGCCTCGCTCGGGCTTCGTGCTGCAGGATGTCCTAGAAATAGCGCTGCAGAATTCCGTTATTTTTCCTTAAGGGATTTAAGAATATTTTTCTATGACCTAATCTGCAGGCAGAATGCCTATTCTTTAAAATATAGCTTGTGGGCAGCAATGGCTCTGAAACTTATTGAGACTTCGCGTATCTGTAGGGATTAGTCAGAGGAGTGTCTTGAAGGCAGCTGAGCAATTTATGTCAATCTCCCTTTAGTGAGATTTGGAATACTATAAAATTTAGGATATGAGATTTGGAATACATTATAAAATAAATTGATTCCCTGCATAATTCTAATAATAGAGAGGATCACTTATCCCATATGGGAGACTTAATTTCTGATTGTGACTGTATAAATCAACAGAAATCACAATAATATTCTTGGACCCAGCTGGTGTTATAAATGCCTTATTGTGAAATAGAGGTTAGGGTAAAATGCAGTCAGAAGATTGAAACAAAGCTCTTGGATATAGATCCTCGCCTGTTAGATTAGTGTCTTGCACCAGGTTTCAATTCACAACAGTTAGTGGTTTAAATAAATTAATTCAACAAAACAGTCTCATAACAGCAAGGAATTCCAAAATATATATGGAACAGGTAGAAGCCTGTCTCCAGCAAGGACCTACTGATTGCCTGGATGATAGCACAGATAATATTATGCTTAAGCAAACTTCTTGAAGCCTAAGGAGGGAACAGAATCTATTGAAAAGAAAACAGTTGAAACTGAAAGCAAACTTAAGTGTTACAAATTCATGCATATTCAGAAAAGGTCACTGCTAATGAATCATTCCTAATTATTCAGGAGCAAGGAAATACAGTCTCACATTTGCCCCATCAGATTTATTTTCTGATTAGCAAAGAAATAAAATCATCTGAACAAGCTAATAAAGTCATCCAGGAAGTTGACCTCATTTCCAATATTAGAATAAATGCTTTACTGACAAAAGAGGTGAGTTCATAGGAAGCTTAGGGCAAGCTTTGTTTCCCTATATGTTCAAAGCTTTGTTTTTCTTTTTCTAAAAGCACAAAAGAAGTGATGTCTTAGTGGTTAAATCAAAACTTCCATCATTTACCTCTAAAAGCTTTTAGCAATTAGGAATGTTGGAGTCAAGCCTGCTGGCTTCTGCCTGTGGTCAGAGGAAGATCCTTTAAAGGGCATAGGACTACCAGGTGGATCTTTTAAGTGCATATGTTAGTTTGATACATGGGTAAAGGGGGATTTTCCTATCAACTTGCTAATAGAGCTGTGGAGATATGGGGTGAATATTGTAGTAATGTGATAATACTGGTAGCTAAGCATCTGTGGGGAAGCATAATGAGATTTTACCCTGTATTCTTCTCTGCAACTGGGTGATCTCACGTTCTTCAAAAGTGGTTGGCTCAATTTTGCATCTAGTCATGTCAGGTGAATTTTTCCATGTCGAGCAGATACAGGTATGTAAAGGGGAACGTGATTTCAAATGTCATGTTAGATGGAGATAAGACACAGCCACCACATCCGGACTAGAAGTGCGTTGTAGGTCTTCTTAAGGTTTTAACTAAGGCTTTTTATAACCAAGGGATCATTAAGGAAATGTGTGTTTGCACACAGCCATTACCCACCAGATACCCACAGGTCAGACCTGGAGTTTAGGTAGCAGTCACATTAAAAAAAAATTAATAGTAATTTTTATTGCCTTATCTATAAAGACAAAAGGATAACAAAGGATGGCACAATTCAAAATTAATAAGAAACAGCAACTTTTGAAGTGTCTGCAGTAAGTGGAATGGAAGATGTTCCAACTCTTTCTCTGAATTCCAGCATTAGAGTTCTGCACTTCTGCTTGTTTTTCTACTGTGCAGGTCTCTGGTAGAGCTCTGCTGATAACCTTGGCCAGCTAATTCTGTTCTGAGATTGTAATGCATTATATTGCATTCTGTATGACAGGAAAAGGAGCTTTCCCTTTAACGATTCTCATTGCCATGTAAGAATTTCTGGGGGTGGAGTCTGCTTGAGCAGGCTGCATAAAAGCCTGCAGGATTTCCAGCTGCCTCAGCCTGCAAGCAGCATGAACTGCAGCCTGCCACACCGAGTGCTGCTCAGCTCTCCGATGGAGGGACAGCAGGACAGGTTGTGCCTGCAGCCTCTCTGGGACTTCGTCACCGCAAAGGAGCCATTGATCAAGTCACCGTTTTTTCCAGTGCTGTTTTCTTTTACAGCATACATGGCTTTCTGTCTTCCCTATGTTGCACTGGACTTTTTAAGCATCAGACTACCAGACTTGAGAAAATACAAAATCCAGCCACAGACCTATCCAAGTCTTGGAATGATGGTGCCTTGCATTATTCAAAGTGCATATCACCATGTTGTTTTGATCTTCCCGGTGACATTTCTGCACTGGTACTGGAGACCCATGGATCTACCAGTGACAGCTCCAGAGCTGCCTGAAGTCCTGCTGCAAGTAGCAGCTTGTCTGCTGCTATTTGATTTCGAGTACTTCCTGTGGCATTTGCTTCATCACAGGGTGCCTTGGCTCTACAAGACCTTCCACAAGGTGCACCACAAGCACGTGTCGACGTTCGCCCTTACCACTCAGTATTCCAGCGTATGGGAGTTGCTCTCACTGGGATTTTTTGCTGCTGTAAACCCACTGCTCCTGGGATGCCATCCTTTGACAGAAATTATTTTCTTCCTTGTAAACATTGGTTTGTCAGTGGAGGACCATTCTGGATATGACCTCCCATGGTCAACTCACCGACTTGTGCCTTTTGGATTGTATGGAGGAGCACCACATCATGATCTCCACCATCTGAAATTCAAATCAAACTATGCTCCTTACTTCACACACTGGGACAAACTCTTTGGGACATTCACGGAGTCACATCCTAATTAAGAATATTTACCTGTGGATGAACTCTTATTTTTTATAGACTAAAATGGGACATTATTTTTTTAAAGAGATACAGAAGATTGTTTATTTGAAGCTGCCTACAAAAGCAATAGCTATTTATAACAAATCCTTTTAATATATTTGTGTGTGTTTGTGTGTGTACTTGGAACTGCCTGTGTTAAATGACTGCAAATGGAAAAGTGACTATCTGTGGCTTAAATTTGAGTCTAAGGTTTAAGGGAAGCATTAAGAGACATTCTCTCTCCTTTCCTTCTTTCCAGCTTTCATAAAGCCTGTATCATGTTACTGTATGATGTTTTATACATACGCCAGAACATTATCTTACTGCTGTAGGATGATTTATGATGTAAACAGAAAAAGTACACATCATGGATTTTGTGGAGTTTAATCTGCCAGAAAAAATTGTTATGCAATGATTTTGCAAAATATTGCTGCCAAGTCAGGGTGGTTGGCTAACTGTTAAATGATTTTGATATTTATATTTTTTACCTTGATGTACTGTCTCTTTTTAATAGAGAATAAATATGTTCATTCTTTTAAAATCATATTATGTTTCATTTTATTAATTCCTCTGTTCACATGAGGAACAGGTATGGTTCCTTTTGCATAGGTGTCATTTATTTGAATTATAAAGTCATAGAATTGTTTAGGTTGGAAAAGACCTCTAAGATAGAGTCCAGCCATTACTCTAACACTGCCAAGTCCACCACTAAACCCCGTCCCTGAGTGCCACATTTACACATCTTTTAAATACCTCCTGGAATGGTGAGGCAGCCACTTCCCTGGGCAGCCTGATCCTGTGCTTGACAACCCCCAGTGAAGAATCTTTTCTTAATATCCAATCTAAACCTGCCCTGCCATAACTTGAGGCCATTTCCTCTTGTTTTTTCCCTTGTTAAATGGGAGAAGAGACTGACATCCACTTTAACTTCAGAGTTGCAGAGTTTTGTAATATTATTTCAAAAGTAGTTTACTTTTACTCCAGAGTAATATGTTATTTTAAAATAGTTTTCAATTTTGTAGAAACATAATATTAAAGAATGTAGTTTAAAAAGTCAGTGAAATGTTATTATTATATTTCTGTGATGCTTGAATAATTTTTACTAAGCAGCTCTTTAAACAGGAACATTGGTTCTTCAGAATCGTATCAATTGTTACTTGCATGCAAAATCCTGTCAAGGAATATAAACAGGGTTTCGACAAAGTAGATCTTTCAAGCAGATTTCAGGGGAATAGAAACAAACCTTTCAGCATCCTAAGGCAGAACAAAATGGCTATGCATCGCTAGAACAGTTACATACACAAGATCAAAATGTATCTCTCAGAAGTAACACTGAAAAAATTAGGCATGAAGAGATAAGCAAGTCTTTGATGTCTCATTCAGCAGAGATCCACACGGGTGTCTAATGTCTCCTACAAAACATTTTAATGCTTGTTATCATCCTATCCCAGGATGATGATGGAAACAGAGAAAGCACAAATAATGTAGAAAGTGTGGAAAGAACACTTAAACATCATCATCATCCAAAAATGTCCTTATGTTATGTCTAGAGGGTTGTGTGACCTTACAGAGGCTGTTTGTCCAGTAGAAAAGAGAACCCTTAGTATTTCCAGCAATGTGAATTTATAAAGGGAGCAGCACTTTGAGACACTGGGTCTTTTTGATAACAGTAAATAATGTTCATAAACGTCTTCATAAACAATATGAAATGCTGCAATCTTAGTATTCAAATACTCTGCTCTCTGGATATCACAGAAGAGCAACCCTTCTCTTCCTTGTTAAGAACATGATGCATACTGAGAGCAAAACTTGAGGCATAAAATAGTACTGGAATCTGTCATTTGTCTATTGAGCTGTGAGGAAGAATCCCCAGTCTTTCTGGTGCTTGCACTCTTAGGTATTTTGGTGTGTTCTTGAAAGAGGGGGAATTATTCTTTCTTTTCTGCTGAAGTCAGGAGGAAAAAAACATTTTCTGATTTCTTTGAGCTGTTTAGCCATTTTGAGATGTCCCAAAGTTATCCTTTCTGTTCTAGAAATCCCACTTAATTCAGCTTGGCAAATTCTGAGCATCTGGCAAGGATAATCTGTGGTTTCAGTGAGTTATACCTTACACTATATTTTGTAACTGTACACTATAACAGTCATGTACTATTGGCTCCTGAGTAAGCAAGGGTAAGGCTAACTGGTACTTGCTTTTGTTGCTGTAGGAAACCTGTGAGCAAAACCCACGAGAAAGGTTGTAACTAAACTCATGGGGATTATTCTGCTTTTCATATGAAACTTAAGAGTTGATGTAGTACTTTATATAGTACTAGGACTAGAGAATTCTAGTCAGCTGCAGGCAAAACTGTGCTTGCTGTTAAGTCAAGTGAGATGATTGTCTGATTTGGCACTGGCAGTGTAGCCTGACAGCTACTGAGGATGATCAAACTGGCAAAGGAAGGAGGGAATGTGCTGCATAATGATCCTGCCTATTCCTTACATCCTCCACATTTGCATCACTTCAGACACACACCAAGAATGTGTTTCCTCAACGATGGAATTTCCCCCAGGTTATATCAGTACCTAATCTATAGCCAATCAGACCTGGAACCTCAGTTTAAAGGCTCATTATTGCAAGAACTTGGAATACTCCAAAATAAAAAAAAAAAAGGTTGTTAAAATGAGTATTTGACTAATACATGCCTGGAATGGCTTTTTTGAATCCCACACTAGAAATTTCTGTATTTCATCCTCATGACATAATCCTAGCATACATGTTCCCTATTTCTGCAATGCTTTTGAAGGCAAATTAGGTTCTAAACTCTGAGGGATTGAATCCATTTGCATGTTGTGTATACTTGGAAGTGCTTTCTGTAGCAGTTTACTTTAGTCTAAGTTTAGTTGTGCATGTGAGAAAAATTCATGAGAAGGAGACCCAAACAAACACATAACTTCAGGCCTTTGCAATTCAATAAAAACCTATACTGGAGATAAAGCAAATAAGGGTTGCTTTTTTTCCTGTTTTCATTGAAAGCTCAGCATATACTGTGCCACTGAGCGCGAGAGAACAGTAAATTCTGTGTATTGATAGTGGTGAGATTTGAAAACAGGATTTTATAGAAGTTACTTCCTATATTTGCATTTCTCCATGGTCTTTACCACAAATCTTTACCAGACAAAAGGAAGGGCATGACACTTGCTTGTAAGGGTTTATGTAAGAAAACCAAACCAAACTTTCTCTCTTCTGTTCCATAATTCTCCTAGCTTCCTTCCTCTTTATAATGTGACGTGGTGTTCCACACAGACTTCCTATCTAATCTGCTGAAAGCTGAACTGTGGTCATTTGCAGAGACCTTTGAAGATGTACAATTAATGTTTTTGTGCTGCTATTGTCCACTTTGTATCTTCAAAATTTAATAAAGCTCAAAGAAAGAAGATTTTATGCATTTCTCTATCTTAACTCTTAGGCACACATTAAATACTGAACTCTTTGTCTATTCTTGTGAATTGCAGGAATTCCCAAATTCTCACTGGCAATTTAGTCCTATTCTTCTCTTGAAATTTAGTCTGAGTCTTTCAAATTTGGCAATTTTGAGATAAGAGTACAACAGTGCAAAGGTTTGTACCTGGTGGGTGTGTTTTCAGTGCTGCTGTAAAGTGGGCTCCTCATGTGCTTTGGAGTGAGCTAATGATGCTTAGAGCCCTGCTGAGTCAGTATCCAGTGCTGGAAAAGGCTCCCTCCTCCCTCATGTTGATCAAGTGCAAGGACTTCACAGGGGAAAACCTACACAGCTGTGAACTATAACTATGATTTCTGATGATTTTTTTTGTGATTTATTATTCTGAAAAATAATCTGTATCAATAATGGATTTAGTGATTGATCTAATGTGTTATCGGGATTAAATTAAAAACTAGCATCTCTTTGGGTAATGCTATTTCTAAATTAATTTTGAAGCAATTTGTGATGACAGAACACTTAATTGTCATCTGTTGTCTCAATCTTAATTGTCATCTATCTCAATATCATTAGAAGGAATTAATAACTCTGATGTGGCTTTATCTTAGTGGCCTCAGCAGTCACTTCAGTTTCACTTAAACTTGCTTCCATGCACAAGTATTAAGCTTCCTCTAGTGCTTGTCCAAATCCATGCAACCCTTTTTGAACTAGTAATGGATCTGTATCTGAAAAAATCATCTGTCTTGGACTCTTTGCAAGTGTGAAACCCCACTGGAATTATTCACAGATTTCCTTGAGGGAGAGACTGACTGGAGTGTGAACCAAGCATCACATTCACATGTAAACCACGTCAAAGCCCTGGATTTGCATGCTCAAATATTGATGCTGGTTCTGCATTGCTCAGTGCAGTCCAACCTGAAAGGTCTTTGCAGCAGTCTGGAGCTGTGTTTGCAGCATGGTTTTCTTGTAAAAGCAACTGCCAAACAATTGTTTTCCAAAACTTAAATGTGTTTCCAATTTAGGGAAATTTGAAGTTGTTTACTGAAAAATGTCCCATACTCTCTCCAAACTAACCAGCATAAGCATTCCAGGCTTTAAAGGGAACAGAACCAATGCAGAGGGCCCTTCAGCTGTGGGAAACTATGCTGAGTTTTTAACAATTCTTTTCAAACTGTTTTATTCTCAAAGAGAAGATTTTAAAAACTTACTAATCACCTTGTCTCCCAGTCTGGAATGGTTGCTGTGATCAAGGTTATAGGTGTGCACAGAGGGAGAGAAGAAAGGAGGCTGGGGAAGTGCTTTTATTTCTGTCCCTTGGTGCAGGGTGCAGTGCTGTCAGGTATGGATGGAGTGTTGCACTGATATATCCTTCCCACCAGAGCACAGATGGTTTCAGCCCTCAGGTTCTTACTGCTGGAATGGTTCAGACTCCACATCCACACACAGCCTTTCCTTATTGTTATCTCTTTCTGGAAATTCCCACAGCAGCAAAACACAGTGACCTGCAAGAGGGAACTCCACCTTTGGTCAGCATAAATGCAAATATATTTCTGTGTCACCAAGCATAAGGCTAAGTTAAAAAGATCTACAGGCACATGGACTGGAGTGCCTCGTGCATGCTCAGATTTGAGATAGCAGGTTTTACTTGTGGAAAATAAAAAAGCCAACAGTGCAAAGGGGACGGCTAGTAGGCCAGGCAGGGAGAAACATGGTATCACTCTATTGAGAGAGACTCCAATACTACAGATACATGATTTAAAGGGATGGGAAAGGACGGGCTACCTGTACTTCCAGGGAGAATTTAGATGACACATATTTTTATTTGTGCTCAGAACTATGCAGCAAACAATTCAGGGGATTAAGTAGTCCAAAATCTAATTCCATGTAGAAGTAGGGAAAACTGTTTTTAAGGTGAGCAAGATGCACCCTCCTTATCAAAAGAATATGAAAAAGCTAGAAATTTTGTTGGTGTCTCTTTACACACTTTTTCAGCCATTCACAGCAGCTGTGAAAAATTACACCCCTAACAAACAACACACATGGGTAATTTCACAGTCCCTTTAAGGGATTTATTTACAAAACTTCCAGAACCAGTCTAAATAGCTGAGACAGTGGAATTTGTGAAGCTCTCTAGACAAACGAACTTGGGAAATGGAATGATTTAAAACTGCACAAGCAGCTCCCCTGACACTTGTGAATTACAAAACCTGTAAGATCAGAAGTGTCCTTCTCAGTTGAGCTCACAGAAAAAGCAAATGCCCACCAGCTGCCTTCCCCTCTGTTTTTAGCCTAGCAATCTCCTTCCTGGTAATGCCAAAATCTGCCTGCCCTTCCTGGTAATGCCAAAATCCTTCTCCTGAGCAGCTGCTGACAACCTCCCCTTAGTCTCTAAGGAGACTGGCTGAGTCCTGCCAGCTGCTTTGCCAGGTTTGCCATGTTTTATCCCTTGGACAATCATGTCATCACTCCCAGGTGTCTGCATCCCATGAGAATCTGTAGCACATTGCATACACAAGTCCTGCTGCAAATGCAGGCTTATCCCTCACAACCTGTCCTGAAAACTATGTCTGAGAGGCCAAGCTCTTGGTCTGACCCTTTTCCTCTTTCATTCAACTCCAGGTAGGCTGGCTTCCATTTCAGGTCAAAGTCTTTCCCCCGGGGGTGGGAGAGTCTCTGTTACCTCCTCACCTCTAGAACCTATTTGAGCCCAGCTCACCTCAGCTCATGGGATAGAAGATTTTTTCTGTTCTCCAGTCCAGGGAGGTCTTGGTTTGGCTCCCTGTGCTCACTGAAGTGACCAGAGCTCATGCTGGGCTGTGGTGCTGGGTAAGGTCCAACCCTGCTGTGCTCCCATGGCCGGGTGTGATGGAGGGCCAGGTGCTTTGGTGAGGAAGCTGAGCAGACACAGGGGCTGTGGGAGGGGAGGGGGCTCTGGAGGGGCTGGGAGGGTTGGGGCAGCAGGGCCATGCTGACCCACAGCTGCAGGATGGAGCCTCTGAGGGTGTCAGATTTTCTTGTCAGCAACAATTCCGGTGTGATCAGGCGTAACCCAAACTTGGAGCCCCAGGGAAGTTCATAATGGCTCATTGGCTTTGGTACCACTGTGGTGAGGAAAGCAAAGATTATGTAATTACTTGTCCTGTGGGTATGATTGTTTCCAGTGGCCTTTCTCTGCTCCCATAGCCATGGCTTGTCATTGATTCAGCTTGTCTGATGTTTCTTGTGACTCACCAGTGGAGAATTGCTGTTCTAGCTCATGACATCTCCATATCATGTGGCAGGCCTCTTTCTTAGGCCAGCAAGCTGAAGCAAAATCACTGCCTTGGACCTTGCGACTGGCTGGTGGGTAACAAGTCTATGTATCAGCACTCTTTTGGAAGTACCATGGCTGAGAGTTTACTATTTTATTTACTTTCTTGCAAATCCTGATGCTATGCTCCTAACTAACCCCCCACTTCCCACCCTGTTAAACCTGGGCTCCATGCCTGCTGCTCTGCATCCTTTTCTTTCTGGAGATTAATTGCATAGTTTAGCCAATATGCTGTATGCTTTTCTTCTTTTTTTTTCTCCCTCCCTCTTTTTGTGACTCAGATTTTTATCTTGAGTAATTGAACCATTTTTCAGAAGAAGGAATTTCATTTCCCTCTGCACTTGGCACAGCTTGTAGAAGAGCACTGTTAAACTCTGAAAGCTATGGACAGATACAAAAGAGCAGAGCATGTAAAATGTGGGAAGGCACATGCACTCAGCCATAGCAGCACAACAAGCTAATTCTCTGTTTTATTTCCTTTGTCTATTGAACTTCAGCTTACTGCTTCGCTGCTTTTCTTTTAGACCTCTTAATCATAGGGTAGTGGGAGAAATTAGTGCTTCTGTACTAGCATCAGTCCTGTTTCTGGAAGTTAGCCATCCTGCTAGATCCTAATTTGCAGTTAGTGCTAATTCAATTACTTTTATTTATTTATAATATTATTTTGAAGCCCTGACAAAAATCTAGGTGCCAGGAACTATATAAATAGAGGAAAAAAACCTCTCCCAAGAGGCTCAAGTCATAGTGTGGGCCTTCTGCATTCAGAAGTTACTTAGTCCTGGTAGCTAGAGTGAACTTCTAAACCAAGACTGAAGAAATCCACAATGCGTATTTTGTGGAAACTGTATTTACTTATTTGTTAGAAGAATTTAATCAGAACTTTCTCATGACAGACATTTAAGTTTGACTTGGCAGTAACGGGTTCTTTCAGATACCTGAAAAGCTGATGTGTGTCTGTTATCTACAAAGCACTAATACTTAGACAAAACAATGGGGCTTTTAATATTTTATTTCCTAGTGCTGTTATTACAAATCTTGATTATATAATGTAGCTGTAGCACCTACTAAGCTTCTAACTGGCTGTGGCAAGGAGTGGGATTTAGAAGTTTGTTTTGCTTCTTGCAATGTACATGAAATCCACCGTTGTAAGAGATTTCTAATAATTATGCTGTTACAGCTGTGTGCTTAAGGTACTTCTGCCTTTTAAGGCAAAAATTCCAGACAAGGCATAAGAAAAACAGCAGGATTCAAGTTTGGTCTTAAGTTACACAAAGGTAGCTGGTGTCTGTCCAACTACCTTTGACAACGGCACTCAGGGTACAACTGCATTTTCATTCTGCTTGAGTGGGAATTCCAGGATGAGATTATTAGAAATGGATGTGTGGCACTTCTGCTGATTGTCCAGCAATATGTTTGGTGATTGTCTAGCTCATGATAGTGCACGTATATCTCCATTTTACTTATCTATGCAAACATATACATATAAAAATTATTTTTATATATACATGTGAATTCCCCTTTGCTTTTTTTCTTTTGGTATTTACATATACATACAAACTGTGGCATACAAAGTGTGGTGTGATGCGGTGTAGGAAAGCTGGAGATGACCTCAAACCAGAGTCATGGCTGGTAGCTAGAGACCAACACCTGCAGAAAGGACCACGAGGGAGCAGTGATGGGGAGACATGGGCGTGCATGCTCACTCTCAGGAGAAACCTTGGGGTTCTCCCCCAGGTCAAGAGTGCTGCCAGAGAACAAGACAGCTGAAACTTGTGTGGGAGTGATAGTGTCTTTTTTCACTCAGTTTCAGAAGGAAACAAGTTATGCAACTGCAGCTTATGTCAGAGTCTTCCAGTAATTGTGTGCTTGTTACACAACTCGGCACAACTGGACAGAGCAGGAGAGAGGTCTCAAGATACTAAGTGCTCTCAGGTTTTGTGGAAATCAGTAGCTGGGCAGAGGCAAGAGGTATTTGCACCATTTTAACCCCCCGTTTAGGGGAGGAAGTGACCCTGGTTCAGTCAGCGTGCCAGCCCCGCCGCCTGCACTGCCTGCTCCTCAGCCTGAGGCCAAGCAAGATACAAGAGAGATGTTCTGGGGGGTCTGTGTGTGGGGTGAGCTCTGGGGACACGGGAGAGGAAATAGAATTTTGTGGGACAGTATAGTAAGCCTGGAGGCAGCTGGACATACTGCTGCATCAAGGAGGACCTGGCAGAGGTTCTGTGGTTTTTGTGGTTGTAGTGTTTAACTCACTAAGTCAATAATGTACAGGAAACAAAGATTTACAGCTCACAAGCAGTTCCTTTGATTTGAACCATCACCCTTATTTTTTGCTGAAAATAGTGAGAAAATCAAGAGCCACTTCATGACCCCAGTGAGCAGCTCTGCAGAAGAGATGTCATGATGAGCTCATCAGTGTCAGCCTTCTTCACAGGAAGGTGAACTCCAGGGCTGTGTGTGACTCCTGCCTGTGAAAAGAGAGAGCAGCTCTTGGTCAGTGCTCTAGGAGAGGCAGTGGTGGCAAATTGATCACAGGGAAAATTCAGTGGCGGGAAGCATGGGAGGAATCCTAGGAGGCGGCTGGCTTCAGAGCCCACATTACTTTATTACTGGCAATGGTAGACAATGAAGCTTTCCCACAGAATGTCAGCAGTTTGAAGTGAAGGCATAGAAATCATGTGATTTAATTGCATGGATGTGTAACTTTCTGTGTTTTTAATGATCTCTTACCAAAAAGCTGTTTCTGATATCATTATTTTATATCTTTCTCCTAGCGCAATAAATTATTTTTTAATTTTAATTATTTTTTAATTTGGCTTAGATGAGTTTAAGACACACAATTGCATGATGATAATGTAAGCCAATATAAATTTTGGAGTAGAGACATTAATTACCTAATTAAGTAATCTTTTGTAAGAAGGAAGGTACTCCACATTAACTGGATATGAAATCAATGTGAAGAATTTCCTTAGAAATTGTGAATTATTTTTATTTTTCTTTGAAAATTGCCAGCCATCAACACCTCATCCAGCTCAGCACACCCAGTTCTGCATCCCCACCTGCAGAAAGCCTCTTTGCATAGGGTGGTTCCAGTGCTTTCTCCATACTCCCTTCCCCCTTCTCCTGCTTCTACATCTCTTAGTACTTTCTCAGAGGGGGAACAAATTCTGTAGCATATCTGGAAACGAAAACTCCATCTGTTTTTGTTTCTTCTTCTTCTTTTTTTTTTTTTATATAAATATAGTTTCTCTTTAGAATTTTGGTATCATCTTGACCAAGTGACAGCTGGCTAATGCTTTGTGTTACTGATTCCAGAAACCTCTTTTGGAGATTGGCTGGAGCAAGCTGCACTGACTTTGTTTGAGCAATACTCTGAGAGCATTCTGTGCTGCCTGCAGGTATTGCATTGATCTGACTCATGTCATCCTGGCTGATATAAGTGGTTTTGCATCTGGAGTAGAAAATTTTGGGTTTTTCCCCCCTCATTTTGAGTGGGCCCTAATCCTTTCCTCCAGGTAGAAGCTTGATTTTGGCTTGCAGCATGTCAAGATGAAGTTTAAACCTCCATTTTAAGAAAAAGGAAGTGCTGATGAAGACTTCAGCAGTGTTTCCCATGAGCCAAAATTAACAACTGAATCTGGAAGGGTGGGGGGAAAAAAAGCTTACTCAAAATTAGAAGGATCTCAAATGTTTTCTGGGGTTTTCTCTACTTTGTAATGCAAAAGGGGAATAACAATCTTGAAGAACAGAGGGAGCAGAATTTTTCTTGTGGCAAAGTGGGAGTTTCCCGTTCATGTGAAATCCTGGGTTAGACCTCAAGCAGCACTAAAAAGATAGTAGAACAAAATCTGTGGAAATAACTACTGCAGAAACTAACTGAGGTTAACCATCTCTGCCTTTGCAGCAAGGAGAACTGCTCTCTGTTGAGTAGTGATATTTTTGTAGTTATAGTTCCCTTTCTCTTGGATGTTTTTCCTCCCCAGCCTTCTTTTTTCCCTCATGCCATGCCACTCTGCAATGCTAAGTTTTTACCTCCAAAAGCTTTCTGGTTCTTGGTCAGCATTACTCTCAGGCTTCCTTTTGAGGAAATGAAAATTGAGAGGAGTCAGAAGTGATGCTAGTTCACAGCTCTTCTAATCACACACCGAGGGAAAAAAGACCATGTCTGCCAATCTCTCACGGTTTTCTGAATCATCATTAGCCACTGTCAGTCTTTTATTTAAAAAAAGGCTCACTCATGAATTTATCCTTTTAAATTTTTTTGGATATGACATTTTGGAACTTTCTTTTCCAGAAATAAGGATAATTGAAATATTTCCTTGGAGATAGGCACAACTGTAACCAGTTCCAAAGTTTACTGTGCCTGCTAGGTGGCTAGATCTCATTTGATTGAAAACGTTAATTACTGGTTCCCCAGGAAGCAATGAGCAATACAGATGCTTCATCTTAGCCATAGATCTGTGCAGAATATGTTCAACTGGTATTGCCTTCATCTGTTTGACTTTATAGGATGCAGGTTGGCCAAGGAGGAAAAGAAAGGATTCAGCTTTGAAAAGGGTTGAGCAATGCTAGTGATGTGATGGTCCAGAACTGTAATGAAGAATGTGTGACTTATGTAAACTAAGTGGTACAGACAAAATATTGAGAGGAAAGGAACTCACAAGTATTTCACCTAGTGATGGACCTTCTTTCTGACTAGACATCTGCAGATTTATCATAAAGTGTGCCTAGCACCCACTGTGACCTCTTTCTCTAATGGTTGCAGAAATAGAGAAGCAGTCTCCTTGCTCCTTTCCTGGTCAGGTGAGCTGGGGACTAAGCAATTGAAACTGCTTAGTACTGTGATATATCAGCTTAGTGACATGCAAATAATCCACAAGAAATTAGGAAAACTACGCTTGCCTAATACAAGAATTTAGATTAAATTACATTTATCTAAAGCTCATTCTGAAGTGAAAACAGAAAGTGAAAACAGAGACTTATTGTGATTTCATTGGGATGCAAAGCTCTGGCACTTTGTTTCAAAAGTACTTGTTAAAATGTCTTTTTGGGTTTTGTTTTCATTTTTCTTTTTCCCCACCTCTATACCTTTAATCTTATTCCATCCTGTGCAGTTTTCCTTACAGTGATTGCTCCCAGTGGTGAGTCCCACAGACTCTCACTCTGCCCTCACACTCTTGCTCTCCCCTTGGCCTGTGCTGTTGGTACCTCGAGATGCTGAGTGGGCAGGGGCTGTGCCTGGTGTGGTCCCCTGGTGTCCCCCAGCATGGTGCCCCAGTGTCCCTGAGCACGATGCCCTGGTGTCCCCAGCTGCCTCCACAGGGACAGATCTTGGCCCCTCTCCCGCAGGGACCAGGTGGGAAAGGTGCCCAGATGTGCAGAGCTGGCTAGAAACAGCTGCATGCAGCGTAACACTGAAGTCAGAGCTCTCCGCGACATCAGTGGACTCGCTTGGAAAAACAGTCATGGAATCAAGCCAAGCCGGATATTTTAAGTACCATTTTTAAGAAGCAATGTTACTTAATCTATTTCTTCTATTTTAAATTCTTATATTAATTCAAAATTCTAAGTTTAATTTGAGAGCAAAATCAATGGAAATGAATCATATGTAATTGTTGCTTTAAAAACTTGATCTTTCACTCAAGCAGGAATAATAGAAATTTCCAAAGAGTTTCTAGTAGTAGTTATAAATATAAATAGTTAGTAGTAGTTTTTAGATGCAGATATGCACCTTTTCAACAAAAATTTAGTTTAATTCTGAAGAAAATTGCCTAGCTTCTATGTGATCATTTAATGCATGACATCATCTCTGGAGGATATGCTCTTGTATTTCAACTAAAAAAAAGTGTGTTCCTTTCTTTCTTTACATTTCTTTACCCTGACTTACCTTTTGGTATTGTATAACAACTTGCAATGTGCACAAAACATCTATTTTTGTATATTATTATGTGTACTTCATTTAAGCCTTGTAAGCTCTTCCTAGCTGCACTACTGACAGTGTCTGTTATGGTTTATTGGATATTTTAATCCTTTAATTTATTTGAATGGATGATGTGATGTCAGGAGGGAATGAAGAATGCAGTGGACTTTGAAGGTGCTGTGCAAAATCTGTACAGTGAATTTACATTAAGCAGATGCTGACAATAATGACATTTCTGCTACTGGGAGCTTATTCTACTTGAGACACATTTTGGCTTTGTGGATTATCTGGAAGTAAAGCCTGTAAATGCAGCTTCTGTTTTCTAGCAGTGTGAGCAAAACACTGTATCTCACCACTCCTAAAAGCAGCTGGTAGTTCTGCAGCTTGCAGCTGAATCATCCCTGGGTGTTTATTTTACAGGCATTCTGTAGTTTTTTCACCATAATTGCTGTGGGTTATTTCATACCCCAGAATTATTTTGCCACATACAAAGCAAGTTAATTCCTGCTTGCTTAAATGGTTTAAATCCTGTTCTGATTACATGTCTTCTAACTTGACAGGAGTCATAACCATAGGTGCTGGATCCTATAGAATATATCACGTGTAATTCAGAATTGGGCTAATTATTAGTTCTTTACTGAAGAGGTCACTAAAGCTTGTATGAATTTGGTCTACAAAGCTCTTTTGTTGGACTCTGTTCTTAGCTGAAGGCCAGTGTAATCCTTAATTGTGCATCCCACAAACAAGAATGAGACTGAGCAAAGAATCCCTCAGCGACATGCTGGGCAGGGCTCCATTGAAGAGATGTAGGGCTTCAGCCTGTTGGGAATGGGTGGCCTGTATTTCAAAGGACTTAGAAGTCCTGCAGAGTTCAGCAGTCTGGGACACTGCTCTCTGCAAAAAGCACAGTCAGAAACAGAGCTGAGATTCCTAATGGTGCTCTGCAAGTTTAAGAGGTGTTGCAAATGTGAGACTGAAGGAAGACAGTGTGTTCTGGCATCATTGTCTTATTCTCTTTGCAAACAAAAATACCTTCACCCAAAAATAAAAGAAAGGGTGGGGAGGAAGTAAAGCAAGCTTCTGTGAAGGCAGATTGAGTAGGTTTAGACATTACTGTTTTCCTTAAAGAGGAAAGAGACAAAATCCTGGTTGGTTTTTTGGTTGGGAAACCAACTGAGCCGTGGGGAATGTGGAGCTGAAGGAAATCATGAACAGGGAGTAGAACTGAGCACAGTGCAGAGGAAAAGAGGCTGGAATAGCAGGGCTGTCGGATGTGATTTATGAGGGAGGAAGATGGTTTAAGGTGAGCTGCTGGATCCCCAGAGAGGCTGGGTGGAGGCTTGTAGCAGTTGATTAGAATCACTTGCTGCTAAATTGCCTAAGACAAACTTGTCTTTATGACATGGATGCCCACAAGGAGGAAAATGAAAGCATATTGCAACAAGGAGTAATTTTTGAGTTCTATAGAAGCATTTTCTCACTTTGGGGTTAGAGATGCATTCCCTAACAACTCAGCTTAGTTAGAAACATTCCTGTTGTATATTAAAAACTTAAAGGAGGATACTAAAGTTGTTCAATAAAATAGATCAGCACCATCATCTTATTTGTCCGCTCCGCTAAAAACTCTAAGTTCCTTGGCACCATAAAACTCTGAATTATTGCTTCCTGGAGAAAATTTTGATAACTTTTTATCTTTGTTTTATAAGAAATATGGCTTTTTATGTCTCCACACTAATGTGTTGTTCCATAAATCATTGTAGGACAACAGTAGATCTCTGATTGAACCTGACATGAGGCCCAGGTGTGGCAGAATCTTCCCAAAAGAAGTAATAGGAGACTCCTGTAAGGTTTCCATTGTACTCTGATTTTGAGATGAAGTTAGAAATAACTACAAGGAAAAAAACCAACATATTACTGATAATGAGTATGAGATTACTCATTTCCCAAACATTGGTAGACACTGGCTAATAATAAACCTAGCAGCAGGACCAGGAAATTAACTGACTTTGTTGGGTCAACTAGCTTCCAGCCTTCCTGCTGATATTCAAACAGTGATATGAAATATAAATACGAAGATGTTTCTGTTGAAAAAGAAAAAAAAATCTACTGCTCCCACTCCCTACTCAGATTCTTTCCGTCCTCACCCAAAGTCCAGCTCTCAACCCACTGTCTTTACATGTTGACTTTTAATACTTTATTTGTTAACAATTAGAACAGCATCTCAGTATGTATCTCTGAAAGTGGGTTGAGATAACTCTCGTCTTTACGGGCTTCTGAAAATCTAGGTCAGAGGGTATTCAAATTCTGACTGATGTAATCACTTCTGGTGGCAGAAAATCTAATGGAGCAAAGCTATTTGTACTTGAATGTCAACTCAAATGCTTCCCATACTGAGGGTTTTGATCTCGTTCCTTCATGAGCAGTACAGATAATGAAGAAGTCTGTGACACAATGTCCTCATTGTACAAATGACTCTTGGCACTTTGTCTTTTTATTCTTGCACACAGATGAAGAGGCTACTTGGCTTTCCAGCAGAGAGTGAACTGCATCTTGCCAAAGATGCAGAGAAAGCAAAAGGATGGAGGAGCAAATGTGGGTGTATGGTGGAGGTGCCTTTGATTGTGGCACTGTGAATGTTCATGTGGTGTGTTCAGCCTGGTTAATGACACCTTCTGTTTCAGTCACTACAAACATTTGACTTCAGCTCAGGCCCTGAAACCCATCAGCTCTCTGAGGCTGGCCCAGAGTCAAGAGCTCTGTGAGGTCTCTAAGTGCTATTTGAAACTAGCCCTGCTGTGAGCAGAGGGCTGGACTAGGTGATCTCTACAATTTCCCGCCAGCCTCCAGAATTACATGGTTTCTTTTGTTTCCATAGGGGCCTGAGGCAGCCAGGGTAATGATACTTGTGCCAGGCACTTCTGCTTCCTTGGGGAGAGAGGTGGCTTCTGAATTTTCTCCAGTTCTCTGCTGCCCCCCAGTATTTTTCACCCTTACCTGTGCTTGGCCTTCACAATTGGAAGAGGAGCAAAGAACCCCAGCAGAGCCCTCTCCCAAGTGCTGAGCCTTTTTTTTGTTACCTTCTGCAAGCAGGGAAATGAACTTTTTTTATCCTTGACTTAGTTCTTCATGGAGTCACAAAAATGGCAGGGGGTACTTCCCAGCAGGAGCCCTGCCCCGTTCTCCCCGTTCCCATTGCAGGGTGATGTGGTGGCATCGCGCTTCCTTCTCTTTGGTGCTGCACTTGAAGTGGGCTCTGCTGGCTGCCCTCCCTCAGCCTTGGCTGTGAGGGAGGGCTCTGACCCTTTGAACCTGCCTCAGTCTGCCAGCAGAGTGGGGGCAGGACAGTGAGCACAGGCATTTCAACAGGACAGTGCTTCCTGGGAAGCTGTGAATCACTTCCTGGGGCTTCATTTCCCCTCTTCATCACAAGCACTGGGGATCCAGACACCCACTCAGCCAGGAAGGAGCCCTCTTAGAGCTGGGCTGCATCAGTGCAGGGGTCTGCTCCAAGTCCCCAGCTGCCCAGGGAGCTTTGTCACAGCTTTGGCTGCTCCTGTGAGATTGGTGGGAGTGGAGCTGAGTGCTGGGAGCACCAGGAGCATCCTCTTCAGGGGCACCAAGCTGGAAGGAGAGCAGCTGTGAAATTTGTGCTGTGCTGGGGAGGGATTCAGCATTCGCAGCCTGGATCAAACAGCCTGTCTGCTGGACATGCTGTTAGTGTTTGTTTATTGTCAGAGTGTCCAGGAACTGTGCTGATGGATGAAGATCTCTGTTGTGGCTGGTGCTGTGTAAACATGTGCTGCCTACAAACATCATTCTTCTCACACCCCCACCTATACAATCTATGCACTGGCTGGAAAACATGGGGCAACAGGAAGGGCCAAGCAGTTGGAAGAAGGTAGGGAAGCAGTTTCTTAACTGTGTACCATAGAAAAAGGGTTGTGCATCCTTGGAAAAGGACAACAAAATGCTTTTTGCTCCTGTTTAATGGGTTCTCCTTGCAAGCATGAGTTTTTGCAAGAGGCGCCTTTCTGGGAGCAACAGTGGTGAAGAAGAGACAATGATGCTGGGAGCTAATCCTTCTGTCTAGATGGACAGATAGGCAGAAATCAGGAAGGCCTTGAAAGGTAGGATTAAGAACTTCAGTTTTATGTGGGGGCCAACAAGGAAAGGATGCGATGGAAAAAAGATGAGAGAGTTGATCTTTTCAGCTGCTTTCTATGTGAACTGGAGCAAGACAAGACCGTGCTTGACAGCTCCTCTTGAAAGGGTGTTGCAATACTTGACATGATGAGAATGTGGGTAGGATTTTTGGCTGGCTCTTTGGGGCAGGAAATGTCATAGAAACAACTGCTGTGATTTATCTGTGGGCTGAACCTGAAGACTCTAAGAGAAGCCAGTCTCCAAGACTCTTCCCTTGGTTTTGAGTAGCCAAAAGGCTTAGCTTCAAGTGAGGAGACAGGAGGATAAAAGGAATTAAAAGCTGTATTGAAAATGCAAATATGGTAATATTCTTTTTGCTTGCTTGGGAACACTTTGCAACAGACATCTGAACTTCACTATTTTTTTCATGATAGCTCCTTCACTGTTTATGAACCTAAATCAGCCATTTGGTGAGCTACTTACTGAAGGTTTCTTCTTTCTGTTGTCAAAAGCAGACATCCAATAACTAACATTGTACTTCTAGTTAGCTCTACCGAAGCTGCCAGTTTGTAGTGTGGAAGCAAAAAATTTCTGTAACATCTAATGATATATGACTGGTGATCTGGAGTGTTTGCATGGGGTTAGTTGGGGAAGTGGTTGTTAGCTCTGGAAAGCACAGGGGAAAAATACAGGTTTGATTCAGATTAAAAGTTAAGCATGTCTGGATAAAAGTAAGTGGTTGGATTGGAGCTCTTATTTTACAGGAGCTTTTATAACTCTTTGTTAAATAGTCATGGTCTGCACTACAGTTCACTGGCACACAGCATGGCACATTCCTGCGTGGTTTTATTGGGAGCTTGCCTTTTAAGTAATTTCCCTCTTCCATTGTATATTACTCCCTTTTCAGTTTTATGTACATTAGATTTCAGATTGCCAAAAAACCTCTGTTATCTAAGTTGTTGTAAAATTATGAGGACAGATAACAACACTTAGAGGTAGAGGATAGAAACTGGTTATCAGGGTGTGCCCTGTACAGAGAGGAAAAGGAATGAGGGATGAAAGGAATGGATACCAACAGTTGGATATGTTGAAAATAGACCATGGTTAAAATATGGATTCATAGGAATATAGAAAATGCCAAGAACTTGATATGTAGGTGGATTAGGCAGGCTAATTTTGTAACAAGCATTTAATGTTTTTCCACTGTGGATAAAGTCAAAAGCAGAGGGAAGAGCAAAACAGATCACAGAATATGAGAAGAGAGTTTAGAGAAAACAGTGCAAATTACAAGATGAAGAGACTGAGTTCTGGACCATACTGGAGCATCTGCTTTCCAGTAATGAACAAAACCAAGGTTAAATGTACTTCTGTGAACCCCCAAAATTCTGAAAAATGATGTGTAATGTTTGTTTGAGTGCTGAGTTTCCAGTTGCAAGTCTAAAGCAGGTGGGTTTTAATGTTTAGTTTTATCACATTTTGTTTCTCTATACTTGATCTGAACAAATACAATGGGTGAAAGTGATTAGAGTGTTAAGTTGTACCATAGGCTATTTATAGTTTATCAGATACCAGTTAAGGCTGAGATGAATCAGTGCTGAGTGATGCAATGACTGTTTCACAGTCTTCTTAGTTGTCTTGCTCAGTTTCCCTTTAGCAGGGGTTCTCTCCATCAGACACATTGCTGAGAGGATGACAGCTTCCCACAGACAAACATACTCTTACAGGAAACTGTCTGTCCTGCAGGAAACTTGGAGGGAACTCTCTTGAGTTAAGCAGACTCTGCATCTCCTCTATTGGAATACCCAGCATCATTACCACATACAGCACAAGGGGAAACATCAGTCCTTGATTTTTATTTAGAGGCAATTACTGAGATTTTATAAAACATTTAAATTGTTTTTCAGTTCAAGAACTTAAGTGTTATATTTTTAAGAAGATTTGTTTTGGTCAAAGCATAAAAGTAGGTCTTGTAGCCCTGGAAGTTTTTTCACTTTCCTATTGGATTTGTAAGTGTGATTGTTTGTTTGCCACATGCATTAGAGACTTGTAGAGTTTTGACAGATGGAAATGTAACCAGAGGCCAGTACAGCTGGGATGTTTACACTACAGTTTGTGAATTTTCCCACATGAGAAAATCCCATGTAAGCCCATAAGAAAGTCTGGCAACTGAAGTATGTGGTGTTGTCACAGTCCTATCAACTCCTGAGGTAGCAGCACATGTGAGTTGTAGTGGTGTGAAGACAAAAACATCTGCTCAGCCACAGGTGAACTGAAACTTTTATTTCCCCTCATCTGGTACACAGATGCCAGGCAGGCAACTGATCCCTCCTGTTCCTGCCAGAGGAGATGGCTCCTGTCTGGGTGACGTGTGGGTAAGCCCAGTGACAATTCAAGGAAGGATGATGACACAAGGCAGGCAGATAAGGCAGCATATTTGCTCATTTCCTGTGCTGGAGAGCAGAGCTCATCAGAGAATGACGTGAGCACAGTCAGCAGATTCATGCGTGAGTCTCTTGCCGGCCCTTGCTAAGTGGTGGTAAGGAAGGAGGGAGGGACAGATCCCCTCCCTGTGGATGGGGGATCTGGTTCCTTTTTCAACCTTCTGAGTCGAAACCTAATTTCACAGCTGAAAAATTTTGTCCTGATCAGAATTAGACCCAGAGTGTATATTTTTTGTTTGATGAAGTCCCATTAAGTGCAAAGCACATAACAATGGTTGAATTTTGAGCCAATCAGATATTTGAGTTCATTCTCATGCAGAATGATGCACACAAACACAAGGAGCACTTCACAGTGATAAAGGTTAACATTAAAAGTATAAAAACCCCAAAGTATATCTTTAGACATGTTTAACACTGATACTTGAACACTTCATGCCAACCAGATTGTAGGTAAAGCCATTTGTTACAGAGATTGGTAAATATACCAACAGAGACTCTAACCTTTATCAGCTCAGCAACCACAAGGAACAGTGGAACTTTGCCTTACCTGTTTTTATTATAATCTGAATGGGAGAAATTACTGAGCCAAACTATCAGAGTAATTTTTTCAGTTTGACTTCAGAGTGAGCTTGACTATGGAGAGAGTACTCTGTCTGGTTGGTTTCCTCTGATAACAGTGCAGCCTCTTTACTGAGAAAGGATAACATTTCTTGTGTAGGAAAATATGAGCATAAACCCATGAAACCTGATGTGGGAACTTTGGCAGGTATAGCTTATAAAACAACATCAAAATGGTTTCTTCTTTCTTGGTTTTACCCTGACTAGAGTATTTACTGACTCTGCTGCTTTTATGTTATATTTCTGCTAAGGTTTTCAGTGCATGAGCTGTAGGAGCTCTTTTCTGAGAAAAAAAGATTCCTGGTAGTTCATTTGCGTCAAAAAATTCTTCTGGCCTGCACTTGAAGATACAGTATGCAGTACAAACCAGTGAGAAATGGCTATTTCAGGAGCAGGATTTCACAACCTGGTGCTCTTCTTTGTTAAGCACAATTCTACATGGTTTCTGTTTGCCCTTTGGCATCAGAGTGCCTTGGGAAGCACAGTGTTGGAAATGAGCTGCCTTGGACACAAAAGTCTTGTAATAAAGCTTAATTTTCTCTTTATTTTAGTGTTATCTTTTAGTGTTAATGGGTTCTGGGTTTATGGTTTGATAGGTTACTCTAGTGTTAGTAGGCAATTCCTGGGAGGAATTGCTTTTGCTATGAGGACTGTCTTGGGTGTGAGATCTGTGGCCACTTTCAGTGTGTGGGGCTTTAATGCTCTAATCTCAGGCAAGGAGCCAAAAAAGCCTGTGTACACAATTAACGTAGACAGCTCTTGGAGAGCTTCTGGTAGTTCAGGGGACCCGAGATCTCAAAATCAATGCCGTTCTTCAACATACCTGCAAATGGCCTGAGCTTTAATCCTGATTTACATATACTTTAATCCTGATTTGCATATCCTTTAATTCTGATGCATAAGCTGTTAAATTTTCTTTTTGCCCAGCATTGTCTAAGATTGCTATGTACTTGTCTAAAAATGAGTCTCCACCTAAGAGAGACAGGGGTATATCTTGGAATAGTGACCAGTAGACATCTCAATGTCTTTCTGCTCTGAGGCCTCTGGGCAACCTGTGCCATTGCTTCATCACCCTCCCTCTGAAAAATGTTGCCATTATATCTAGCCTAAAACTACCCTCTTTTAGTGTAAAACCATTACCCCTTGTCCTATCACTACATGCCCTGTGAAAGTTCCTCTCCAGCTCTCTGGAAGCCCTTCCAGGTACTGGGAGATGCTCGCAGGTGTCCCCAGAACCCTTTCCTCTCCAGGGTGAACAGCCTGAGCTTTCTCAGCCTTTCTTCACAGCAGAGGTGCCCCAACCCTCTGAGCGCCTTTGTGACCCTCCTCTGGATTTGCTCCAAAAGGTCCATGTCCTTCTTTTGTTGGGAGCCAGGGCTGGACACAGTGCTCCAAGTGGGGCTTGTGAGAGCAGAGCAGAGGGGCAGGGGAGGACCCTCAGCCTGCTGCTCCTGCTGCTCTTGGTGCAGCTTTTGATGCTCCAGCCCAGGCCATGGCTGGACCTCTGGGCTGTGAGTGCACCTTGCCAGCCCTTGTGCAGCCTCTCATCCACCAATTAATTACCACTGTGCAATTGAGAAGAGCACATTGGGAAATGGAAGTGAAGTTTGGGGGGTGGAATTCTTGAAGAATTCCTGCTGGAGAGGTTGCTTATGGATCTCATTGCTGCAACCCTGGTCTGTATCCTGGGGTTTAAAACCTTTTATCCTGTAAGAGGACACCACAGGCCAAGTGTTGTGCCAAGGCAAATGTGACTGGTGTAATTGTACCAGTTCCCAGTCTCTAAGGGGTCTTACCAATTCCTGAGACTTCCCTTGTTTCTCAGTCTTTGTTACCTATACCATGAAAAAATGTAACCAAATCTGCTTTTTCCTCTTTCTATCGGTTTTCCTATTTTGACCTGCTGTATATCAGATGAGTCTGGCTTTTGGAAACAGATGTATTTGAAAAAAGAAATGCACATTTTTCTTTCAAGGATACAAATCATCCAGTTTATTAATCCTTTTCTTTTTTCTTATTTCTGAATTAAACATTCATTTCCAAAATCTACAGGGAATAAAATGCAACATTCATTTGCTAGTTGCTGCAATGTTTAGCTACTACAGAACTGTAATTCATGATAAGCAACATTTCTAGTTTTATTTCAGCTATGCCTTTTCCACTTTATGATGTTGTTTTCCTTAAGTACCGTGTTAGTATTGAAGACGTACCCTAATGCTCCTTAGTACTAAAATTCTTACAAGTGTGTCAGTCATACATGATCATTTTCTATCTTGGAATTTTTCCAGAAAATTTTCTTTTGTTTTGTAATGTAAGATCTTAATTATCACCCTTATCTTAGAGTTTCTTAGGGTTTTGGAAAAAATAAAAATAATGCAGAAATAACCTTTTCAGGCTAAAGATATAAAAATTTCCAGAACAGATTAATAATAATGCAGTTGTCAAAACCACAGTGTCTCACAAGTAAAGTCACAGCTAAAAAATGTAAACCAAACAATCCCTGTTCCCTAAAGGCTGTTTTAATTTCAGAGAAAATTCTCCTCGCTCTTATATCAGATTTCAGATGTGTATGAAAGAGAGAGTAGTGCACTTGGCATCTGAATTAAGTCTCCTGAATGCTTCTTGTTTTTGTGAATATCACCAATTCCAGTACCAAAATTACTTCTGTTCCCTACAGATTTATTTTTCCTTCAGCTTTGTTATCAATAATCACTAACTTGAATTATGAAACAGCTTTTATCATACTCTCCCAGAATAGGTCCTAGAGAAATGTGGTCACATCCTGAGTCTTCCTTTTGCATCATATCCAGCTTCTTGACAATGGAATTCTGAGAAATCTTAAACAGAAAAACACCCAGTTTGTCTGAATGCAGAGATTGACTATTACTCAGTTCAAGCTCAATGAATAGAGCAATATCTTGTGAATGATTTCTTCTCCTGACTTTGTTCTTTTCCACTTCACAAATCTTCTGGTTTGCATTTTATTTGTTATTATTAATATTGCCAGTATTACTGCAATGCTAGAAAAATGTGTTACAGGCTGCAATTTAAGAGTGAAACAACACAAGTGTCTGGAGGACCCATGTGCAGAGACAAAAGAACAGCAGTGATCACAAAGAGGGATGGGGGTCATCCAAATTGTTTTCAATATTCAATAAGTATCACAATAGGGAATGTTTTTAAGCAGGACTTGAAGTAGAGTAGTTATTTTCATGTTTCTGGTATTAGTGGAAAGATCCTCCACATTTCAAGTGCAGAGAGGATATAAACACGAGGGCAGAAGTTTAAAATGTAAAATGTAATGACTGGGCAACAAACATGGCTGGCAGTGGAAGCTGTAATCTGACCTTGATTTTGTATGAGGAATGGTGCACATAAATGGATTTAGTTATGAAAAACCTTGAAGGGGAAGATCAATAGTCTCTACTTGATGTGCTGCAGCAAAGGAAAAATGCAAAGAGGACTATAAATGTGCTAATACAAGAAAGAAACTAATTTTGAAATAGCATGTAGATTTTGTGTGAAAAGGTCAAAGTTTTTTTAAGGAGAAAGACATTATAGTGATAACTACCTGAAGAGCAAGTCTTAGATATGTAAGAGAATAACACCTCTTGGTGATGGTGTACAAAAAGCATTGACAAGACTTAGGCATAACCTCAAGGACAAAGCCAGTGTCAGAAATAGTGAAATGAATGTTTTAGTGATGCCACTGCACCTTATTCATTGTGCCTGCAAAATGATGAAAGGCATTCAGAGGGGAATTGTGAGTTCTTTTTAGATTTTGCTGGGTTTGAGGGGTAATCTTAACATTTCCAAGAAAATCCTTGACATATGAAAAAGTTTTGTTAGGAAGAAAGTATCTGGTGTCCAGGGATGGATTTGTCAGATGAGACATGGGATCTGAGTTTGTAAATCTTTTGATTTACTGGATCTAAGGTATAAATGGAGAAGTGGAAAGGATTGTGTATTTATGATCTTGGAAAGCAGCTGACACTCAAAAAATCAAATATTGGTTTAGAGGAGAATTAAAATCCAAACCTGCTTTCACTATAGGGTTCAGGAAGGATGGAGGTGATGGATTGTTGCATGAACAACTAATTTTAGCAAGGAAGAAAGGAAGGAAGCCAAGCAGACTAGACAGCAATTTAAACATTATAAAAATAAATAACAGCATTTGTAGGAAGTGCATAATGTTTTGCTAAACCAGCGCAAGTTGCTGGAGAATAACACACCTATAGCCTGGTTTTATTCAGCAATATTGGCTTGCCTAATAGAATATACTTGAAATAATGTTTGTATCTTTTTAATGATTGTAGCACGTTCAAAACCAAGATATGTAATTTAATGCTGATAATAAATAAAGGGCTTGTTCCTCAAGCATAAAAAGTATGCTTTTTATTGCTTCAAAGTAACTGTTTAATATCAAAATAATATAAAAACCTAGAACCCCCGATTTCACTTAGTTTTTAATAGGTTTGGGACTCTTTTGACCTCCAAAAAGGAGCCTTGCTGATGACCTTTGCTTGAGACTGCTGTGGCTTGAAATTAGTTATTGATTTCAGTTGTTGCAAAAACATTATTTGGGGGCTTTATTTTTAGGTCTGGAATTTTTAGGCCTGGAATTATTGATAACTCAAAGCATTAGTACTATGAAACTTAGGAAGGAAGGGCATCTATGCAACATTTCTAGATGAGACATAGCATGGATTTCATAATTAATTGCATTTTTAAAATTAACTTTATTTAGACTATTACTGTATAATTTATAATATTTAATGAATTTACATAGTATAAAATTAATTGAGTAATTAGATTAATACAAAATTATTGTATTTTATGAATTATATATATTAATATTGTACTTTATAATTGTAATATTTAAATTTATTTTAATTAAATAGTTCACTTACTGTGGGTTTACTTACTAGCTGCTAGACTTGGTGAGAGCAGAAAATATGAAGAGCATCTTTTACATGTTTAACTCCAGAAAACCATAAGGGGGGATTTAAAAAATTGTTGTACTGACCCATTTATGGCAGGTAAAGGAACAAAAAAGTAGCAAAAAATTATGTTGAAAAAATATGCTCAGAAATTAGGAGTGTTTTGGGTTTTGTCCATTAATGACTTGACAGGAAGTCTCATAACATGTATGTTCCTTCATTCAATCATTTTCTTTCAAGTGCAGCACAAAAGCTTGGCTCAGGAACCATAATGGGGAAAATGAAATCAGCAAAGTGAACCTGAATGAGGAAGTGAAATTATTGTCATACAACTTCTGAATGGCATTTCTTTCTCCTTTTTTCCATGAGCAAGACACCATTCTTACATCATCTGACTAAAGTTATCATTGACACGGCAGTACAAGGCTATGAGGTCACCCTTTTCCTGTCCTGTTCCTCATCCCTCAAATGCACTCTCCAAAGCTGGAGCTGCTGCTGTCCCTGACATGCCCTTGATGGCTCTGCCTGGTTCCTGCAGGTACAGCTTGGTCCCTCAAGCTTGTCTTGCTCAAGGTTTTGAGCTTGTACCACAGTGGGAAGAATGGCTTACCCTAAATTCAGTGGCCAGCTGAGACGCCTGTGTTAGAGCTTGGCTGGCCTGTTGTTTGGGATCAGTGTTTGAGGCTGGAGATGGACACCAAGGTTTACTCACAGGAGCTATAGAAACAGAGCTGACTGACTGCTTCAGAAAATATTTTCTCTGGGTCTGGTGGTGACTAAAGTGCTTAATCTCTGGCTATGGAGATGGGTAAAATACCATTTTGGCTAGAGATGGTTGAGGAAATGGTCCAGAGAGGATGTTTTTCTGCTGGATTTTGTCAGGTAGAGTTGGATCCTAAGCATCTGGGAACAAATGCCTTATGCTTGTTTCTTGGAGAAGTTGAAATATCTGCTATATTTATATAAAACTGTGCTCATGGGCAGCACTTGAGAAAGTAGGGCTGGGACAGCAAAGTTTGTTATTGATTGTTGTTGCAATGCCTATGAAGAGAAAAAGGAATGCTGTGATCTCTGAATGCAGGTGTTTTTCGTTGCTTTCTCAAATGTTAAATCCAGTCCAAAAACTCAAGGGAACTTTAGTACCATGTGGCACATCAGCCAACGGCAGAATGAAATCTAGAAAGGGCCTTGCTCTTTCATCATGGAATGTTTATGGAAATGCAGTTAGAGAGCTTCTGTGGCCAGTAAAGACTGTGCTGAGTTCAGGGTCTGCTGAGGAAGGCTTAGGGTGGGCTTTGGCTTAGAAATAACCTTCCAGCAAGGAAACCCCACCAAACAATATTAGATGTTTGGAACTGTAGTGACTGCAGGGGTAGAAATGAGAGCCCATGTTGCCTGCTGTATTTCAGAGACTTGGAGATGGCTGCACCAGGCATAAGCGTAGGGTTTGGGAGGATCTGTTGCCCTGGTGGATTTGGTTGGGATGATGGCTGATTGTTCCTTTTTAGCTGAATGCACCTAATGTGACTCTTTCCATTTGAACTTTCAAAGCCCTTAGATCTCTGAGAGTTTCTGGAGGATGGAGGTGACCTGTAAGAGGACTATGAGTAATATCTAAATGCAGATCAAACCAATCTGCTTCACGAGCATCAACAGCCTTAGTTAACTCTGGAGAATTGAGCTGCCTCAGCTAGTGCAGCTGGACAGAATTTTCTTGATGTCTGTAACTCACATATCCTGTGGATTTCAAAGTGCAGGGTTATTTTTTTTAACAAAAGAACATTTTAAGCTTTAGCTTCTTCTTACTATGGTGCTTGTTTCCTGTCAGCCCTGACATTTCTTGGGCATCACAGTTTCACCAAGACAAAAAGCCTCTGCGAATTTGTGGGACACGGAAGTAGGAATATTTCCATGTGTAATGAAAGTGTCAGGCTAATCCAGTGAGTGCCTGTGTGGGAGGGAAGGAAGAGGCTGGCAGCGTGTGGGAGCTGATGTAACTCCTACTGAATGAGGAAGTTTCCCAAGTTGTGCAACTCATCGGATGTGATGAGATTTATCATTGTAATCTCTCCAGCCAAGGCTCTTGGAGGAACATCTAGCAGACAGTTTTCCTTCCACATTGGAAGAATAGCATTTCTGATGCTGGAGTGAGGCTCTAAGGGATTTTTTTCTCATTTTGAGGATTTTCAGGAATAATTTGAAGTAATTAGAATAAAGGTGAGAACCAGCCTGGCTAGATATAACGCAGTAGAATCTATGTCTAATTTCAAATCTGTTCTTGCCATTTATAATTTGTTCCTTTGAAAAATAAATCCAGGGGATTCATTATAGATGAGAAGGCATGAGTAGGCTTGCAAACATATTTGCAAAATATGTTTTTTTCTATTTAATACAATAAAGCACAAATTCATTTCTGCACAGGTGAGGGAGGAACCTCCTACTGTTGGATTTCTTTCTGTTGGAGAGCTTGCATCAGCCTTTGCTGACATTAACAGGGAATAGGCTCAGCAGCAATGCCTTTCCTTTCTGCATTCTAGAAAATGCTAATTTCCAATATAAAACTGACTTAATATTAGATGTTAAATTCGTTTTTATTCCATGTTGTTGTTAAAATATTTGATGCTTTCAGTTTTCAGAAAGAACAAGCATCTTGCTTGAAACTGCAATTTTAGTCCTACCAAGAGAATGCTTCAACAAACAGTTTTATTATTCTGATTATAACCTCTCTTTGTGAGGCTTAGCTATAATTATGGGAAATTAGGGATTTTTTTCTGCTGTGGAAACATAATAATAACTTCTCTTAGTATTTTTAGATCAGTTTTGAAAATGTAGTTTTGAATGTTGCTTTCAAATCTCACATTAATCAGATCTTTATATGCTGGGAAACTCCTGGCTGACAGAGACAGCCAAAATCTTTTTGGTGGGGTAGATCAATTTGCATGTTGAGAAAGTTGGAGGTTTTCAAGTTTATTTTTTTAGTAGTAGCAAAAAGAGGTTCGGCAGAATGGGAAAAAGAAAAGGAAGGCTGGGAGCAGGAAAGCAGAGTTTGGGATGAAATGAAAGGTGATAAGGGGTTCTGAGAATTAGATAAAAGTTGAGTCATTTTTGGATGAAGACAGTGTTGTCTGTCATGTTTTTCTGCTTTCCTTTTGTCTCCTTTCATGCACTCTGTGCCCTGGGAGCCCCTTGCTGCTTCAATCACCCCCAGCCGTGTCCCCCTCTGCAGCTGCCTGGCGCCACCATTTCAGGCAGCAGTGACCACACCTGAGCTCTCCTGTTCTCCTCATCTGTTTCAGTGGTTGTCTTGGGTGACTGGCACTCTTGGTCAGCACCAACCTGAGTGAAATATATGGATTGTGACATATAGGAGGTCAGGTTAGCCCAATGATCCCAATGGACCTCATGAGAACAAGTACTTCAAATGGTCAGGGATCAAAAGGGTTGAATGTTGGATTCAAGTCCTGGTTCCATTACCTTACAGAGAAAAGCACACGATGATATGAATATGAATCATCTTATTTTTGTGAGATTCAGAAGTATAAACATTATGACCCTTTGTTTATCTAAGGACAAAAAGAAACAAGCAGAGGTTTTTAGCTTCGGAAGAAATGGGATAGTTAATTCCAACTTTATTTCACACTTTCCAGCACACTCAGCTGGGCTTCTTGATATTTTAATTCTTGTTAAATATCTGAATCTCTACATACATCTAAGTGTTTATCTGATTGCTTAGAAGGCTAGTAACAAACTGAGGAGAAACAAGTTTCTTTTAATCTATGAGAGACTGAAAACTTGCCTTTTGGAAGAAAAGGATGAGAACTTTGCAGTGTTCTGCCTGACCCATTCCTTCAGCAGACATCTGTACAACTTATACCTGAGCATGTCCTTGATAGAAGGTGCCCATCTAACTATGGCTCTGACTTATTTTCCAGAAAGAGCTGGAAAATATTTAATTTTCTGTGTCAAAACATGTGCAACAAGTAATAGGTGAACACTTCCTCCACAGAAGAGAGTATTTCCAGAGCTAAACAGATTTTTATGGAAAGCTCTACTTCCCAGGAATCTATGAAAAGTGAGGAATGTGTGAATCTTGTTTCAGTTGGCTGCAAGCAGAACTTGAGTTTTCTTCAGAACTTACACAAGGACTCGGCCTCCAAGGTCCTTCTGACAGTGAAGGATGTGGATTTGGTTGCCTGGTCTTATAGAAGAACCATGGCTAACCCGAGCAAACAGTTTCATTAATTTCTTGAGACTTTTGAAATTTAGTTCATCAAGAGATAGGCCACACAAACAACTCTTAAAATTTTTTTGAGAAGGCACTTTCAGAAAAGTTTTTGGGTAATGTTCTTTTCCAGCATGACTGAGGTGTCAAAATTATCATTGACTTTAATGGGAGCTTGTTTTTCAGCTTCACCTCAACACAGCAACTATTTCAGAGAAAATAATTTTGTATGTCAAGTGTTGGGTCTTGTTTTTGGTTGGATTTGGGTTTTTTTAAACATTGCGGGGGGAGAACTGTCAGGCCAGGGCTTCTTGGCTGCTTTGTGTATTATTCAAGCAATTAATCTTTCTGGTCCATCTCTTGACCCTTCCTTTGGCCTTTCCATTCTCAGAGCCAGCTGGGAGGAATGTGAGAGAGGACAGACACTGGTTTGGGTGGTTTTAAACTCATCTAACATTGGCAATAAAAACCACAAAAATTAGCCTCAATTAGTCCGCAGTCAATTACCAACTAGACAGCAATCTGACTGGTTATGTGCTCTTCTCCGTTCTCACACAGGTGAAAGCACTTTAGCTCAAGCCAGGCATGGATTAAGTTCCCCACTATCACTTATCCCTAAAAATATGGAGAAGCATTTCTGCAGTTGGGTGCCAGTTCTGCTTTGTCTTCTTGGTGAGCGTGGTGCCTGTTCCCTTTCCGCTGACTCCTCATTTGGACTTAGCAGCAATGGACAGGGAGGCTTTGGGACCTCATGCTGGCCTTTGACTTCTGAGAAATGTGCAGTGGAAGTGAGGGCAGTGAGTTGGGAGATGAGAGTTACTTCTCCTAACAGAGGGGGAAAAAGCATGAGTTAAATGTCATGGTAAACCTTACTGTTCTTGTGAACATGTTAAAGTAACCCTGATGAACTTGGTTTTGAGAATGTCAGGCAGGGGATAAAAGGCAGGACACTACTAGAGATTTATTGTGGCTACATTTGGCACCTTGTCATACAGATTGGTTCCTGCATCTTCGGTGTTTTCATTCTTTGCTCTGAGAGAATATTACAGATATTCCCAGCACCCTACTGCCACAGAAGTTTTCTATTTTGAGAGCAATTCAGAAGGTTATTCAAATTGTGTCTTTAAGAAATACAGGGTAAAGAATGTTTTGTTAATATATTCTTTGCAAGAAAAGGCGAGTTGTAGAGAGAGCAGCAAGCTTTTTTCCCCTCTTATTTCTGGAGTAACTATTTACTTAAAAATAACCAACTCTTCAGAGAATAGTTTATTAGCAGGTCCCCCTGGACAGTAAACTATTGCTTCATTTTACAATTTTTCTAGTGATGAATATGTCACTACTATTGCTATTGATGTTTTATATCAATTTCTTCCTGAAGACATTGTATTCATATACTTAATATCAGTTAAAATATTATTAATGTGTATTGCTTCTTATAAAATATCCCCCACCCTTAAACTAATTTACCTCCTGGACACAAGAACTCTGCAGACGGCATCAGACTGTATCAGATTAGGCAAGAGTAAGTCTTGAGGAAAATGTAAACTGTAAATACTGACAGCAAATGTTTATTCTTAAATTTTTATCATGTTCCATTTTTTCCTACTTACCAACATCAGAAGAATCCCATTTAAGAGCCTCTCAGTAGCAGATGACACAGCTGTTGTCTTTATTTGACCTCCTGGTGATATTCTAGATGTAATTACAAAGGCATGCTTTGTCAGAGGTCTATGGCCTCTGCTTGCCTAAATGCAAGACCTGTAGTTTTGGATTTAGGCTCATGGTCTCAGGTAACATTAGTATTTATATAAATATAAATTTAGTAACATTCTCCTTTTTGTTTTCCTCTTGGCAAGGTATGGATGCAGAGTGCCACTTCTTTTCCTCAGAAATGTGTTGTGCCAGTCTGTCCCATTGTCCGATTAAGAAACTTGTGCAGAATCTTGTATTCATTTTCCTGTGGTCCCTGCAGGGCTCATTTTCCTAATGTTGGCTCCCTGGTGCTAGTGTCATTGCAAGAGCAATGTGTGTATTCAAGACTAATATGTGATTTTTAAGTTAGACAAGATATATTATTTTAATGGTTTCAGGCAAGCCAGTAACAGCAATTCGTCTCAGTGAACACTGTTATGTAAACACAGGAAAAGCTAAACTTTGCTGCATTTTCCTATAGAGACAATATTTACTAAAAAATTGGACATCTTTATTTAAATTATAAATTATATAGATGGTAAATGAACATAATATTTTTTGTCAAGTACTGCATGCAACAATTACCTATGCTGTGACTAAACACTTAAACTAATTAAATACCGTAGAAGTTCCTTTTCCTATGACGCTTTCCCCAAAGCACAGCAAGTACTTGAGGAAGCTGTAGCCAAGTCCATGTATGACCTCCAACTGTGTATTTCAGAGCAGCTTTTTCAGAAATTTTGTTCTTTTATTATACCATTGGACAACACATTTTTTCCAACCTGTTAGAACAGTTGCTTCATTTCCAAACTTCCTCCTACTCATTTGAACATGCGCCGCTCCACTGCACGCTGTAGACATGACTTCTTTCAAAATTGAAGTGGTTTTTCAAGTGGTTATGCTCCCTCTCAAGTCAGCCACAGGGTAAAGTCAAAAGTAAGAAAGGAGACCCAAGGAACTGTTTTAAAAAAATACTTGCTCTCTACATTGGTATCTTGCAGGGGCATCTGAAAATTGTCAGTTGTTCATTGCAGTGTGCTGAAAATCCATGGTGCCTTTTATTGAGCAAGTTGAGGGCAAGAATAAGGGTTTTTTCCCTATAGTGATACTCATTGATATGAGCAGAAAAGTGGAACTCTGTGCTGCCCTGGTATGCCAACCAATTCCACCGACAGCATTGGGCACCTGATGGTGCTCTGTGTCAGCAAGGATAACGAAAATGTTAGGGTTCCTTTTGAGAAACAGCAAAACAAGTGGGATCTAATCCCAGAAAGTACTTGCAGAGTGATCAGCCTTGCATAAACATTTGGGGCAGCTATAAGTCAAGGCCAAATTCAATTTAATTTAGGAAGCAAATTCTGTGATGTCAGAGAAATTTGTATGTATTTGCTTCATTTGTTGACTTGAAAGTTTCAGCCTGCTCCCAGCTGCTTCTTCCTTCACTTATCAAATGTTACCAAGCCTGAGCCAACAAAATGCAGTTTGGTAAGTACTGAGATTTATAAAATGAGATTAATTTGGTTTCATTTTTCACTGTACAAACCCCAATATCCTTTGATTTTAAGATTAACTAATTCTGATAATGAAAAATTCCTCTATGGTATGTTTATCTCTGACAAATTCTTCACATCACTCAATGTAATGCTTATATATTTATTTTCTTCACTAAATATAACTAATCTGTTACTTCTAGTGAAAATTAGCCTTCCACTAAGGGTTTTGTGTACTTATGGGAAGAAGGTAGGCTTAAAAGATTGTTTCCCAGAAACAAACAAGGTAAAAAGCCCTTGATCTCTCCAGATGTTTCCTCTAGGGACATGTAATTCTCTTTGGGATGTCAACATTTGCAATGAGTCATTAAGTTGTCCCTTTCAATTTTCATGCCTTTGATAAAACACTAAAGGTTTCCTTTCTTAGTGAGAGCTAAGTGTACATCTGAGTACACAGAGTTATCTTTTGTAGTCCAGATAAATGTTTATTCTCATAAGGTTATTAATGAGATGTTTCTTCATGTTAGGTATGAGCAATCTAGCATTTCCTTTGTTGGAGTTTTCACTATCAGTGCATTTGATACCTGCTCTCAGGAGCTCACACCACTTCTCAGGTATCAGATTTTGTCTAACGTTAAGTCTTTAGGTCTTCCTCTATTCCTCTTCTCTCAACTTTTGCAGCTAAAAATGCATACAATCCTTACAGGTTTTATCCAAGAAAATAATCCATACTGGGTTTTTTTCACCCCTTAGTCTGCTTTAATTCCTCTTCTACCCTTTCCTTCAGTGCAGTTTCCCAGAGAAATAGGATTTCTCTGTTCCTTAGATAGTCCCTATGGGTGTCTTCCTTCCAATGAAAAGGTTCAAAAGGTTGAAGTCTTTCTGCCTGTATTCTCCCTAAGCTGGCCAGGTCCTGAGCAGGGAAACACTTTGAGTGATCTTGAAACTGAGTCTTGGTTTCCATGTGACCTCTCTAGATACAGGTAGTCCACACTAAGCCCTTTCTTCATGTTGCAAAACATGTATTTGTGTGGCAAGGAAAGCTGGTGCATTTCTAGGAAATTTGTAGGAATATCCAGAACTCTATTATGTCAGTCCTAGAATGTCATTTTAATAGTAGATGAGGTGAATGGGGGCCAAACAAGACCACCTGACGTAATAATAGGATATCTTTTGGGGAAAATTGAGTTGCCCTACAGAGCAAGAAGCAGAAATGGATGGATGCATGGATGGATGGATGGATGGATGGATGATCAGCCAGTTTTTACTCATTTTACTCATGAAAGTTAGGCCATGGTAAACTTAGCTGGATGCATCATTGCAATTCGTAGATTTTGGTTTCAGTAATGGCAGGAAGGTTCAGTGGTGAGAACAAACTGGGTTTTTTTATGTAAGAAGTAAAATTAGCATGTCTGCAAGTGGGAATTAGACAAGCTGAAGCAGGCTGTAAGTCTTCTTTTTCTCCCAGAAAATTCCACCAGGTTATTGACTTTGTGATAGATCATGTTTTATTTTCAGGGTCTTTGTTTTTTAACATGGAAAGTGGTAACAGAATCAAGCAGGTAAGAAATATATTAAGATTGGGATTGTTCCTCAGAAGAGTCAACATTAAAATTGTAATTTTGAAAATTTTATATTTCTTTTGCAATTTCCTTCCTTTTTTAGGCTAATTTTATTTGAAGGGTTTCTTTTTCACTATGTGTGGAGGGATAGAATGTAAGAAAATAGTGCAGAAGGTAATCTCACACCTGAGGAGTTGCAGCTGTACCAATCACCAAAGATTAGGAACAGGCCTGCCCTTAATAGGCCGCAGCTGTGTCCAATAAGAAGGAGTGCTACAAAAGAGTGGGTTAGCTGGGTGAGGAGAGAGTTGGAGTTTGTTGGTCGTGCTGTGAAGAGGAAGGAGTCAGTGCTGTGAGGAGTTGCCCATGAGAAATCACCAAGAAGGTGTGAGAGCTTTGCAATATGATGACAACAGCTATGAATCTGTAGTGCACAAAAGAAGTTGGCTGAAAATAGTGTTGAGATTAGATAAGTATGTGTTAATTAATAGTTTTTTTTCCATTAAACATGTACAGAAGAGCTATAAGTTTTCCGGAGAAGAAGTAGTTTAAGTAAATTAAATCCAAAAGCACTAAGCCTAATGCCAACCTGCGTGCCCTAACACAGAGGAAAGAATGTGGGAACATTCCTCTCTATTTATAAGGGATTCCCATTTCTTGGAGCTGAATAGATGAAGGGGTGTTTTGGTAATGAGAATCATTATCTACTCACACTTCCCTCCAGCTGTGCCATGACTGGAAGATCTACCTGCAGCTGACTTGTTTCTACTAGATAGTGTTAGGTGGTCGAAACTGGAGTAGGCCTGTGGACTCTCACTCAGTGCAACAGGACAGATTTGCACTCCCACGTGCTCTGTGTGTCAGCATTCAGAGGCATTCATATTTTCCATTCCACCACTGAGGCCTTCCGGACCTTACCCTGCCCCAAGGGCAATTTGCATAGCTCCATGCAGAGTGCTGATTTCACAGACAAATTCTCTTTTCTCATTGTGTAAACCTGTGAATCCTCTCAAATAGCTTGCTGATGCCAAATCACACTTCCTTGTTCTCTATTAGTCCCCAAAAGGCTTCTTTCTACATTAAGTAATACCATAAATATGGATGCAAACTGGAGTTCTGATATGTTTTGGAAGGTTTCAGTAGGGGATTCTTTAAGCACAAAGATATTATGGGAGGAAAAATAAGTTCCTCATGTTAACTGGTTGCTACTTTCAAGTTGCTGCTTTCATTCAAATGGTTATTTGAGTTCATGTAATACATGCTGGCAGCATTTCCTTAGGAATGCCTATTTTATAATAAAAATATATGTGGTACAGAGTGGTGGCTTACATCATTGCCTTTGGCCACATCTAATGTGAGAGAACCAAAGATGGAGCACAGGCAGTATGTGTGCTAAAGCCAACCAGTGTGGGACATTGCAGCAGCACTCCCCAAGAAAGGCTTTCACAGTGAATAACTTCTGGGAAATCAATATGAACCACAGATTTTCAAAACTTGACTGGACAAGGCCTTGAGCAACTCAATCTGAATTCAAAGGTGGCTGTGCCCTGAGCAGGGGCTTGGAGTAAGTGTTTTCCAACTTTACTGATTCTATCAATATGTTTACTGATATTTTAACTGACCAGCTTCAGTGATTTAATAAGATCTAACATATGAAAATGTTCCTTTGTCATAACAGTAGGAAGCTACAGAAGTGTCTGGGAGAACCTGTGTTACTACAGTCAAATGATCATACCTTTTAATTTAAATGTATAATAAATGTACTACTTTTAATTACATAATAACTTTTTTCCTGTTATCTTCTTGCATACTGCTGGCTTCAGCAACTTCATCTGCAAAATTCTGCTGCGCTGAGCTGAATGTTCACTTGCGTCTATTTCTCATTTGTTTTTTTTTACTTTCTTTGTATCAGTGAGAAGTAGGAAAGAAGAACTGAAGGCTTAGACTCATCAGCTTAGTTTAAATTCACATCATCATAACTAGGAGAGGATTTCTAAACAGATGAGTCTATTTCCCTTCTTAGACTCCCTTTAACTGACCTCATGAGAATGGAGGAAGGAGTAGGTTTGAGATGTTTGTGATTTTACTAAGGCTTTTGATCCTGTTCAGATAAGCAAATCAGGGAAACATGATGTAGATAAATCTAGTACAGGATGAATAAAGTGGAGGAATCAGGTGCTTCATGACCATGTCTTGTGTCTGATAATATTTTCAGTGATTTGAAGGACTGTAGAATTTAAAATGATCTTGACTAATTGAAGAAATGGTCTGATAAAAATAGGATGTGTTTTTAAAACAAATCAAGAAGTCTGTCACTGATTTTTGTGGGGAACTAGAGTTTAAGTGGCACAAAAAAAGGCTGAATTGATGAAAACTTGAAAAAGTATCAACAGTGCTGCTGTTCTGCAAATGACAAATGCTGGGTCATATGAGCAAAGCTAAGGTTGCAGGGAACATCAAGGTTTTCCGCTTGCCATTAGCAAAATGTTAGTGGCAGCTCCATGGCTAGTGGTAGCAGTATGACTTTAGAAGGATGCAGACAGACTGGAGACAGTTCAGTGAAGAGCAGTAGCAACAAGGAGCCTTTTAGAATAAATGGTCTATGAGGAAAGATGGAAAAAATTGGCACTTGAGTTCCTTAGTCAAAAAGGAAGACTAAAGGGAAACATACTGTTCTTCAGATGCATAAAGGGCTGCTTCAAAGGTAGAATCAGTAGCTTTTTTACCTCTATATCGACTATAGAATAGAAACAGTGAGTATCAGCTGCAGTAAAGGCAGATTTGGTTGGTCGTTAAAGAAATGTAATGTACAAGCATTAAGGATCACGAAAGGCCAGAAGATGATTCTCTGGTGAGTTTTCAGTCATCATCATCAGGAAGAGCAGTTCAGTGACATCCATTAAGATCCATGTGGATTGGTGATTCTGCCCTAAAACAGGGAGTGCTAGTTGGCAGATATATATTAGCAGAGTTCTCCTGTTGCTCAATTCTGTACAGTGCTTGGGAAAACCCAGAAGCACGAGGCTGGTGGAGGCCAGTGGCCTAGATCTGTCAATATTGTTTGGGGCATCTTTCTGTCCTGTCAGCAGCTCACTGCTAACTTGCACTGTGAACCTGTGCTGAACTCCCACTGCCCTCTGTGTTCACGTGTTTACCTCTCCTCCTCCGGGCACTTTCAGGTCAGTTCCTGGTGAGCTGCTCATTCTGTGCCTCTGTGTAAAAGGAAAGTATGTATAAACTATAAATAGAATTGTTAGTAAATCAGGAAAGTAAGTATTTCAGATAAGGACAGCTCAAGTGGGTTGGAAGATGGCCCAGCTGAGTTACACGAGTGCTGATGTGATTTCAGCAAACAGATTTGATAAAACTTGGAAGGACTGAGGCAATGGTCTCTGGTGAATTTAAGTTACTTTCTCTGCTGGCTGGATTTTGCAGGTTTCTTGTGCTGTGTCTCTGCATTTATAATCTCATATTCAGCTAGAAATGAACTGCTTGCTAATGATATATATTATAGTTGTCTCCCTTCTGTTACAAAATGTGTGTTTGCTTTTAAATATGAACAATAGGCAACAAATCCTGAAACCTTGGGAAATTCCCTGTGCTCTTTTGTGACTGTTTCTGAAACCTCAGTTATTACCAATGTAGTAAAGAAATGGGATTTTTTCAGCTGCTTAATTTTAAGTGACCTTTCTTGATTTTCCTCAAAAATTTTTCCAGTTCTCTGTAATGTCAAGAGCAGTGTGTTTGACCTTCCTTTTATTCAAATACTCTGCTGAAAGCTGGAAATGCCTTCAGATTTCTTTTAAGAAAATTATTAGGGTTTTTACATTTGATGTCAAGAAGGACTGTGTGGTTGACCATTTACTATCATAGTTGGTATCTGACATGAAGCTTTTACATTTTCATTTGAGGCCAAATTGCAACAGTTTGTCTCTGCAGGCCACGCACCAAAAAAAATTCTACTTTAGCAAGAATATATCCATGAAATGTACACAAATCTCTGCAAAAACGTGCCTGACATACTATTAACTAAGGAGAGCAAGAATCTGGTCAGAAAGGACATCCAAATCCTGTCTCTTTGCATGCAGGTTTACATGGGATACATGATCTCTTGCCAACTGTTGCAACACTGCAAAGGGCAGCTTTGGTTTTGGTAGAAACCATAAAAAGTAAAAATTCTGAACCAGTTCCCTATGAAAGTCACTGTGCAAGATCTGCTTTAAATACTTAAATGTCAATCCTTCTGTAAGATTCGGAGGATAAAACTGAGGATAATTAAAGACAGCAGATTAAGTCCAATAAGACAAATAAAAAGGGCTAAGTTTATATTTGGGATTTATTGAGATTTATTTTGTTTGCAATGCTAAACTATTCTGATATTATCTTTCAGGTAGTCTCTTGCCCTTGTTGTCAGCCTCAGATATCTAAGAGGGTGGTGACCTTAGAATCTGTAACAGACATGTTGCTTTTCTAAGGAAAAATGTCCCAGATATGGCTTACTGACAATTAGATCAGCACTTGCTTCTTAAAATAGAAGATCAGATTTTTCTGAAGGTCTCTCATAGCAGAACACACTCAGTCCTTTCTGACTCATGAGGGCAAGGGACTGTGAGATGATTCCCCACACTTGACTTGGTTGTGGGGAGTCAAGAGCCAGACCCAGGAGGGGAGGGAAGGGATGCAGGAGTGGCATGAAGCGTGTAAGGCTGCAGTTGGTGGAAAGAAGAGAAAATTTCTATTTTTTTTTTCTCCACTTCTTTAACATTCTCTGCCTCTGAAAGGTACCTTAGTGCATCCTGAGAGAGCCTGTGTGTTCTCCACCAATCTGTGAAAGTATGCTGTAGAGCTCATGTCAAGAAACTCAGCTGTGGAAGTGTGGTATAGCTTGCTTTAAAGATTGTGGGGCGGTCATCCCAAACTAACCATCATCCTGAACTGGTCGCTTTTATCTGGTTTCAGTCAAGGCCAATATACCTTAAACCCATTTGAAAAATAAACAATCTGGACATCAGGACAAGAATTTCCTGCTTCCCTCAGTAATTTCTGTAAAAGCTACAAATTTCTGATATCTTGGCTGTGATGAACAAAGGTATTTTATCTGCATTTTATCTTTAGTTTTCATCATTGGTTTAAAGCGCTCACTTAATTTCATAGGAGCTTTATCCCTCTGTTTAGTGCCGCGGGGTTGTGGTCGTGGTCGTGGGTGGTTGGGGCCCTTTTGCCATGCGGCAACTGAGGTCCCCACAGATTTGTCTATTCTTTGGAATGGGTTCCCTGAAAGGGGTTTCCCGATCTCTCTGCCCCAAAAGGATGTAAAATATAAAAGATTAATTTTGGGACAGCTACCACAAGTCACCAAACTCTGCATGGCAAAATGAGCCTCTGGCAGAGGATGGGTGAAAATGCTGTGGCAATGCTCTGGTGACAGCCTAAGGAGGTGTACTGACCCATTAATTTCTTAAATATCTGGGTTTGGTCAGCTGGCTGCTTTGTTGTGCTGAATCTGAGAACTGAGTCAATACAGATACCTCTGCAAAGCTGGCTGAGGTAGAAGAACAAGTCCTTCTACTTGACTGAGAGGGCACCAAGCAGGAACAGTCTGTGTTTGAGGCTCCATAGCTCTGGAGGGCAGAGGAATCACAGTGGGTCAGTGACTGCTCTGATGCCTGTGATAGTATTCCTGGCAAACGCAGACATTCTCTTTTGGAGCTCCTGCCTGTTAATGCAGGTTTAACCAGCATAAAATACCCTGATCTGATCTGCAGCTCAGTTCCTGGAGGGATAAACAGAGCACTCACTGAATGGCTGATTGTCTTGCCAAATTGAGAAAGGGTAGCTGGAAGAAGCTGTGATAGGATCTGCATACCATGCCAGGAATCAGTGAGATGTGCTCTTGGGAGTACTTAAAATGTGGGCATGGCAGATCTTTCTGGTGAAAAGTTTTGAGACAGTTTGAGTTATGGTTCTAGTTAGATCTGGCTCTGGTAAGTAAAATCATAAGAAAATGATGATTTTTGTGCTGGCATAAGCTAGCAATGTCTCACAGATTTTCTGATGGATAATCTGTTCCCTTGTGGGGATTTTGGAGCAGTTTAGTGGTTCAGCCTTCTGTTTCTTGGATCATGTACTGTCTGGGGAAGTAGCTTTTCTAAGCAATGTCAGAGCTAGTCATTACTTGGATCTTGTCATTGTGAAAGTAGTGTTCTCCTTTAGCCTCCTACCAAGAATTAGCAAGGAATGTGGCAGCCACCCTTGCAGCATGGATTCTGGCTTGGCTAACCTTCTGCAGCCTCTGTGCAGAGAAAAATACATTGCTGTCTTTGATCTTCCTTCAGTGTCAGGCTGCATGCAGGACAGAGATTGCAGAGTGACAGCACTGGATAAGATCACTGGCAGTGTCTTGCTGATGGTCAGACACAAGGTCTATTTTGCAGCCTGCTCCTGGCCCCCCAGGTCATGGGTCCTGTTATGCTGCAGTGTGTGCTGCAGGGGTTGGGTGCACAGAGCAGAGATAAGTACAGGTCTTGGAGAGGTGAAGATGTGACTGCTCCAGGGTGGGCTTATCACTGCACTGCATCAGCCTTCAGCATGGTCTGTCTGTCTGTACTGCTTCCATGGGATGCTTTTGTGCAAGACCCCGGGGCACTTGTGTGGTTCCGATCCATGGCAGTCACATCATGGTCCAAGAAAGCGCTCTCTAGTCAATCCTCCGTGTCTGGAATCTGGGGCTATAGATAAGCCACTGGTGCTTGTCCAGCTGTATCTGAGGGTGTCAATACTCCTGAAATGAGAAAATAAAACCTGTCATTTGCTCCTACCAGCAGGGTGGGAGCAGCAGCAATTTGTGTGTGTTGTTTCCAGCTATAAAGCTAAAATGTAATAAGAAGCTAAAAATGGGTGGGCAGGACAAGCTCTTTACCAGCCAGGTAGAAGCTTAGAATGCCCTTCAATTATCTACTAGAATTGCTGGGGAGCTGGGGTTATTCTGACTCCCAAGAGTTCTGCTTTATGAGAGGTTTCTTCCTCCTTCTCTGTTCTCCCCCATAAATCCTTTCTGCCTCTCTTAGGTAGGCAAACTATTCCTGAGTGCAGGAAAGCACCACCTGCAAAGTTCTTGGGTCCTGCTCTTCAGGAACACAGTCCTGCTCAGGACATGGATAAACTCCCAGGAGCATGGGCAAGACACCTTCCCCTCTGTGCTGCTCCCTCTGGCTGTCCTGCAACCAGCCCCACCCTGGGCTGTGCTCCCTGCCAGCCCCTTTGGGGCACACAAAGCCACCTGTGTGACATGGCATCTCCCTGAGCCCCCAGCCACCACGAGGTGTCCTGGGAGTGCTCCCAGGCCTGTCAGCTCCACTGGGAGAGATCCAGCAGAAGGATAGGATATAGAGCTGTCACGCAGTGTGCCAGACACAAAACAAGGGGGTGGAGAGGGGCTGAGGAGAGTAACTCATGAAGTCACAGCTGAAGATGAAATCTGAGGGCAAGATCAGGTTGTGATCTGTAGAAACTGGTTGAAAATTTGAAATGAGAGCCCTTGGGCATAAACCCCTATTTAAAGCAGAGCAGAAGGCACCAGGGAGAGAGAAGGGCTGGATGGAAATGCATGCAGGGTACCCCATGTCCCACGGGCAGCACGTGTCACCATAAATCCTGTGGGCACCCCTGCAAACAGGCACAACTGTTGGATATGCTGGGATGTTTCTAGAAAGGATCAGCTTGTTTGATGTGCCTGTGGCATGCCCAGTCTGGCCACAGAAGGCACAGCTGGGTTTTGCATGTGGCCCAGCCAGAAGCTGAAGATTTACAGCAGGAAGTCCTAAATGTCACATCAGCAAAGCTGTTCTTGCTCCAGCTCCAGACCCCAGGCACCTGTGGCATGCTGCTGCTCTTTCAGGAGCACTGATGCAAGGGTTTGCCCAGCTTTCCTGTGAGCTGCCCCAGGAAGTGGTCTGCCCTGAGAAAATAATGCTGGGGGAAAAGAAGAGAAATGGTCATCTTTGGTTTATTTTATAAAGTCAGATCTCTTCCTTGATTGCATGATCTGGCGTGGTGGGGAAGGTCAGTGTGCCAGAATTAAATAGCTAGCAGGCACTGAGGCAGTATTGCTTCATAATTTTTGTGTAGCAAAACCATAATCAAAATATGATTTTCCTACAGATGCTAGAAAGGCTGTGATATAACCACACTGCTGGATAAGCACAATGTTGTTCTGTTTCCACTACATCATTATTTTCATATTTCTCCTTCACATAGAATGCTTTACAGGCACAAAAGAACTGATCTTATGTTTGATAGGTTATTGAATGGTGGAGCAGAAATTACAGACGAAGACAGAAGTCTCACAAATAGAAATTTACTATAGAGTGCAATCCAAGGTTTCTGTAATCTTGTATTAGTTTTTCCCTAAGTCTTTCTCTAATGCTTTCATGTTTAAAATAGAGAACTCTTGAAAAATCTTTGCTTGCATAACCACTTATGCTGCTTCGAGAATGAAATGATCTCCATTGTGTTCAGGTTTGAGAAAGTTCGGTGTTTATGGGAACTGCTTCATAAGTAAACACTTATAGAAGCAGCTTGATTTTTTTGCCAATTACTCTTGTTATATTTTGGTAATCTTTGTCTAAACAGATTTAAGCTAGTGACTAATACAGTTGTCAGCTACCCACTTGTTTCCTTTTCCCATGAACGTCCTACCCAGCCTCTGGCTGCCTTCAAGCAAACCTGGTGGTGGCATGACAGTCTCAAGGACAGCAAGGCTCTCCAGGTGTGAAAACAGAGTGCAGTTAAGAACTAATTTTGACTTCCTGTGCTGATGACATCCCCACTTTCCCCAGATTAATCCCTGAAGGACTGAGTGCTCCTGCAGGCATGGCTGACAGGGTGTTGCACAAGCACAGAGTTAATGCTGTGCTGCTCTTGTGCAGTCGTGGATTGTGCCTGGATTCCTCAGTGTTTAATCTAGGTGGCATCCCCAGTCTACCTACTTCTTCGCTATAAAATCTGTATCCTCCTTCTCTGTTTATCTGCAAGCTGGAGAACACCTTTTCTGTGGCTGGTATCCTGTTGTCAAGTTTGCTTGAGGTTGGGCAGAGCTGGTAAAGCCATTGGGAAAAGGAGGAGGAGCATGAAAGACCAACTTCCACACAGGGTCAGAGTGGTCATGGGGAAGCTGGGGTTGGAGGTGGCTGTCTCACTGCCCTGGGATGGCAGGAAAGGGAGGCAGAGGGGGAGGATTCTCCAGTCCATGCCCAGCCTGCCAGGCACAGCTTTCCTCCCCCAAGGCAGGCAGAGGCCTTTGGGAGCTGCCTGCCTGTGGCAATGGCTCGGTTGTCTATGCCATAACCCTCCTGAGCAGGTGCCCCAGCCACAAAAACAGCACTGAGCATTCTGTCATTCTGCTTCTAGGGAGACCTCCAAGTACTGCAGAGCCCTCATCTGCAGGAGAGCAAGAGCCCTTAAACCCTTGTTGCTATGAAGAAGAGGAAAGATGGTGTTGGAAGAGGCTGCTGACTTTTCCCTCTATATCTCTCCAGAAATAAAGACTCTAAAGGTCACTTCATGGAATTTCTTCATCCCCAGAAGCCCTTGCCTTGGGAATGCAGCTACAAGATCAGTTCCTTCAGGAGCAGTGTAAGCACAGTCATTCTGAATGTCTGTTCTTTAATTCTTGGTGTTTTCCTTTGAGATTAAAAAGTATGTTGTTTGTATCTGGGTGGATTTAATTTGGGTAAAGTGGAAAAAGCCAAACTACATCCTTTTAGTATATAACTCTAGCCTAACCCTTGGGACAACTCTGAATCCGTAGGACTCTCATAGATTGTCTTAATAACTGGTTCCTATCCTTTTTGTTGCATGACTTGTATGAGATTAGTAAAAATTAAACACTTACTAGAAGTTTTCTGATGGCAGTAATTGAAAAGGCAATGTGATATGTAGAAATTGTTTCTTAGTCCACAAATTTTTTGAGGGTCATAGTAGTATCTGTTTGCTTCTCTGCCACACAGTCTATACTTCCTTGTCTTGTAAATGTTCATTTATATGCACAACAGATCCATGAAGAGCTCCATGGACCAGGAGCAGCACCTGCCAAGACTACAGGCAGTTTCTCCTTGGAGTGGCTGAATGGAAATTGAGAAGTTTCCCCTTTTGGTGCCAGAACAATAATTAATGTCTCATGAATTTTCTGTTGGCAAATAGGCAGTTTTATCATCCTTATGTAACATTATTGATGCTGTTGCCAGCTAAGTTAGATGGCATTAAGGGGATCTTTGAGATAAATGCCTGTGGCTCATTTTATGATTTGAAAGTTATGTCCAGAGCAACTTGCTGAGGCAGAATTTTGAAAAGTATGCAAGTTTAAGGACCTTGCCAAGTATGGGCATCCTGTTACCTGCAGGAGCATTTCCAGCTTCAGGAAGGACTAAAGGTGAAGTTCTGGGCTGTGCCTCTCAGGGGTGCAGTGCAGAAGTTAAGGCTCAGTGAGCTGTGGGCTGTGTAAGCCCCAGGCATTTCTTCTGGGAGCTGGAGGAGACTTGTCAGTAACTCAGTAAAACTGGGTGTTTATGTAAGTGGTGACTGATTTATGGTTCTGAAGTTAACCTGGGCATTCATGGTATTGTCTCCTGTGCAAATTCACTTCTCTACCCTACAGCTATGCTCCAAGCAGTCAGCACCAAGGGAATCCCCCACTGATGCCAATCTGGAAATTCTTTTTGTTTTGATGAGAGGAGATAAAAATTTATTTTCTACAGGCTTTTGAATGTTTTTTGAAAATTAGTATAATCGAATGCATCCTAGTAATGGATACATCATTAAAAAGGTTTTATTTTAAATTGTAATTAGTTGAGGTAGACTTGATCTACTTCTGCTTTTAGAGAACCTACTGGAGGTGTTCCCATTGAGTTCAGTGTATGCAAGATCAGACTCGCCTGGCTGGCTGTTGCAGAATGCAGAACCCTTTTATTTCTGATGAGACTTCCTGGTCAGGTGATTTTATTTGAGATAAAAACTGTAATTTCCAGTCATGTTTCCATTTGAAGCTATTAATTTGCTGTGGCAAAGTTCCTCAGTAACCTCTGCTGACTGACTGACCCCCCGACATTGACCAAATGTTCAAATAGTTTTCATATTAGCAATAGCCAGTCACAGAGTTTTGGATGGAGCTTTGTAACAAGGATTTTGTTCTGGCTTTTTGTTTGCGTGGTCTAATTTCCCCCCCTCAGAGACTGTTTCTAATTCTCTTGAGATTTCCCTCTTATGAGAAAAAAGTAGCACAGAAGATGAGTTGCCACATTAGTCAATGAAACATTTTGGCTGTAATATGCTAGCAGAAGTTCTTCTTGGGTCTCTGAGGTAGGAAAACATCCCTACATTGTGGATGTCCAAGCTCCGGTGACTGCTTGTTGCAACTTTTGTAGTGATCACTGGGTTTGATCTGTTGAGAGTTGTTGTTGAGAACTAGAATGCTCTCAGCAGTGGCTGGAGGAAAGAATTATATTTAGATTCTGATGATTCAGATAAGTGCCACCACACGGGTTTAAGCAATGTAAGCAGCAAGTTTTCTTATTCATCAATGTGGATGTATTTATTTCAGCCCTTCTCCCACTCACCCAGCTGAAAACTTAGATTCTTCCAAATCTTGAAAACTTTGAATTGGTTTTGGGCTTACTAATGGCCTTGATTGCTGGAAAAATCTTAGTGATTGCACTGAGACCTCAAACCATGCATGAGATTAAAGTTTGCATATAAGTAATTGCTTCTGTAGTTTCCAAATTTGGTGGGGATTTCTTCTACATAGTTTTGTTCTTCTGTATGTACAGGTGTAGGTCCCCTGCCCCACTGGCAGCCACAGTCCCTCTGGGTCTGTGAGGTGAGAAACTGCTTTGAGGCACAGAGCTCCTGCCAATGACCTTGGGGAGATGTTGGTACCCCAGTTTTTGGTGGGAGGGCAGTGCCAGTCCAGAGGGCAAGGAAAGCCAGAGGGACTCAGAAATGGCATCAGTTCTGTTGGCAGCTGCTTCCTGAGTCACTGGGCCAGAGCTGTCTGGGTATGGCAGTGCCAGGCTGGTGCCAGTGCCTTCAAGCCCTGCCAGGGGCTTGGTGTCATCTCCAGGTGCACAGAGTCCTGGGGCAGGGAGCTGGCACACCCTGCAGGGAAATGAAATGAGAAATCTTGCTTGGCATGTGGTGGGAGGAAGTAAAGCAAATGTTCCCTGGTTTTGAATGTCCTCATGCAAGGTCAGTTAAAAAAAACCCAAACAAATAAAAAGAAAACCAACCAACCAAACAAAGCAAACCAAAAAATAACTTCCTGTAACATTAAGATGGCACTTGCACCCAGTGCTAATATTCATATTTGCACCTGACTCTCAGAGAGCCCCCACTAGGGAGGAAGGGGTTGCAGCACATGCATGGTTTTTATAGAGGTGAGGAAAGGATTTTCCCACCACTACAAGACTTTTGCTTTGGATGAGAATATACAGTGGAGAAAACAGACAAGCAGAGATAGAGAATAACAGGTAAGCAGCCAGACAAAACCAAACCACTTCCATGTAAACACTCTGGAAGCTGCAGGCGCTGTGCTGTGCCTAGTTCGGAGGAGGAGGCAGATCACGAGATTCTCATACACTGCTTCCATGTGAGACATGTTCTTCTTCTTACTTTTTGGTCATATCAAGTGCAATATCTGGAGGCAGATGAGCCTTTACCACCAGCACCATGGAGCAGAGACAATTATAAAACCCTGCTCCAGGAAGGGAAGTGAGAAGTGGTGCAGTAGGAAGATGGAAGGACTTAGCTAGCTCTGGTTAGACTGACCAGATGTTGGGGTTTTTAAGGGACAGAAGCAGAAGATTGTTCTTGCATCTTTTAAGGAAGAGGAAGATGAGCAGTGGAGGAGCTTGGGCTGAGATCTGTGTCTTCCCCTGTCATGAAATAATCATGAAAGCAGAATAAACATGTCTGGTGCTGCTGCTTAATGGGTGAACACTGCATCCTTTGGGCAAAATGAGAACACAGAGCATCCTGGAACGGCTCAGAGTGGCAGAGAGGCCCACAAACTCTGGAATTGTTTCTGTCAAAGGATATTGCTGAATCTCTTTCCTGCAGTGGCACATCCCTTTCTACAACACCTCTGCTAGCTACTGACACAGAAACATGACACAATCACACAGCTTTTGCTGTTCCCTCAACTCATTTTCTCCCCATCTCTGATCCCAACATTCTTTCTCTGTCCATGTTTCAGTTGTTGCCATAAACTTCAGCTGCTTCAGGCATATCCTGCATGTGTCTTTATTTCTTCTCACTGGTGGTAGCCTTGTTGTTCCTACTTAGTGAAGCAGTCTTAAGAGATCTGCATTAAGGAGGCAGGAAACAAAACAATTCTGACACTGTGGAAACAGTCTATTTTTTCTTTCCCAGCTAACTCAATCTGGACAACAGTACTGGGAATAAGCTCTTTTTTGAAGTGTTTTATTGGGAGATGCATTGTGATGTATGTCATGGTGAATTTACCAGGCACAGATAGTCACTGCCTTTCCCTAAGGGAAGACAGTAAAGAGACACCCTAGGTTTGCCACAGTGGATAAGGAAATATCTAGAAATTCTTCACAAAGGGGCTTGAAATGTGGACAATCTCCCTTGATAAGGGTGGATGCCATGATAGAAGTCAAGTGCTGGAAGCATTGTGTCCTGAAAGGCAAGATTTCTGATCCCTTCTGCTATTTAGGACAGAAGAGCTGTGGGTTTGGAAGAAAACACACTTCTACGAAGCCCACGGGTTTTCTGTCCCTGTCACTGTCCTAGAACATACCCTGGGACAGAGGAGAGAAAATGAAGAACCTCAAGGAAAGATTGATAAAATTCCTCTTCTTCCAGGGTCAGTCTTGCCTGTGAAAAGTTTCTGTGCAGAACAGGATCCTTGGCAAGAGTGCACCTCTGCCAGGTGAGAAGCAGGTGTGCTCAAGACCAGGCAAAGTCTCCAATGTTTTTCTTCCTGTTTGCTCCAGGAATAATTAGTGGGTTATGGGAACAAAGCTGGGAACTGTTTCTTTGCCTGTCATCCTGGAGTGCACATGGTGGTTTCCAAGCTGGAAAAGGATGGACAAACATCAGATAGGTGGGGCTGAGAAGCTCAAGGTGCCCAGGTACAAGCTATTTCTCTTGCCAGAGCAATTTTTTGGCTCAGTCCCTGTGTGCTCTCAGGTTATTCCTGAGGAAGAAGGTGGCTGGCAGTAGCTTGCACAAAGTGTTCTGGCAGTGCAACCTGTTCCTTGCTGGTGTCCTCCCCAAGCTTGCACACACTTCACTGAGGGGATGTGCCATGCCTGAGCAGTAGCTCCACTGCTTTCAAGGAGCACCACACTGACAGTCTGTGCATTGCACAACCAGTTTGTGTGCGTGCAACAAAACCATTTTTTTGCAATAGCAGCAGATCTACTCTTCTTGTGGAAATAGGCTAACCAAAAAAATTGAGATATTCTAGTGTATTTCTTGTCCTCAACACTGGAGATGCTCGAGGCCATGACAGAAATTCAAGTGCAACCCAAGAAAAGAGATACCTTTAAGAGGTTTGAGAATAGGTAGGTGATAGATGGGAAGAAATATAGATGGTCATTTATGCAGTTTGGCTTTTATTTTTTGACACCTTCATTTAACATTGAAGGCGGAAAACCAATATTTTTGCAGATGGAGCCTATGAGAAGCCACTGTCCCATTGTTTGTCATGCAAAAGTTTTATCTAGGGCTTGACGTGGTATGGTTGCAGCTGTTGAAACAATCTAGCTTCCTGAAAGTAAGTAAAATATTTATGTTGTTTTGCTTTTTTAAACTTGAAAATGGCAAAACTGAATATTGACATTTATCCAGTTAATAAAAGCAGAAGCCAAGTACACCCTTCTATTTAAATTTAGGTCCCAGAATTATTTGGGAGTAACAGCTCATTGAGTATCGAACTTGTACATGTTATAGTTCCTTTTCCTTTCTTCCTGCATATTAGGTAATAGGAATTCCTCTTTCTGTGGTGTATCATAATGGTTTGGGCTTTTTCCTACACGTCTCAAAACTCGACTCTTCTTCAGTTCTCTATTTTGATTCTTTCCACACACGGATGGAACTGAGAGTTTCTGCAACCATTGCACAATGTGACAGAGAGCCTTCCAGAGCAGCTGTCTGGAAAGTCTGGTCTGAGTGCTGCGGTAAGGAGACATCATCCTGTTGCAATTCCAGTACAATGTACACTGGTAGAAGTTAAAAAATAATTGTATAGAAATGAATGAGTGATGTCAGCCATCTAAAGGCAAGGAAAATTCAATCTATTAATTTCCAAGGGATTCTTCTAATAGGCCTAGGCTTGATTAGTGCCAAGGAAACTCTTTCTTTGACTGTAGCTACATAACCAAAATTAGCTGTGTGTAGGTGTGTTACCTACAGCAGTGGCATGGGAAACACCTTATACTGACATTGGTCAGGCCAGGGCACAAAAATGCCAAACAAATATACAGGCAGCCATAAGAGCTTTTTTTTTTTTGTGTTTTGGTAGCATCCCTGATCTTCTTCCTTTTACTTACGGTTACTTTTTTTTAATAGAAATTATTTACCTGTTTACCTATGGTTTTCTTCCCATGCAGTCTCCATATCACCATGTCTGTCTTCTTCTCAGCTGATTTCCTGCAAGGTCCTTTCCTGCTTTGTCTTAGGTTCCTGTGTGGATCCCGTATGCAATCAGCTGTGATTGCTGGTTGGGTTCCTACCATGTATTTACAGTTCTTCCTATTTATTTGGGCTGTCTCCCTACAGACTAACCTATATCTGCCCTGTGATAATGCAATTCAGAATACCCACAGAGAGACCTGCTGGCTGCCAGCAGTGCTGCTGATCCCTAGGGGAGGCAGGAAGGCATTAGGTTGGTGTTGTGGTGCCAGGGGAGGTGGTGGTCTCTGTGATGAACCATTGTCTTTGCTGCTTTCATTCTGGAGGTGCCAGTAGCTTTTTGTTATCTGACATATCTAAATGTAACAGATGTGCAGATGAAAGAAGAAAATCAGATTTTTAAAAGAAGAAAGTGAATTTTGACATCTGTTGCTTATATTCTGAACATCTGTCCCACTGCAGCCACTAAAAAGATTGCATGTAAAGGACAAAATATGACATATCTACATGTCTTCAATTATAGTGCATTTACAAGTAGTGCTCCATGTATTTTAATATGGATATTCAAATGCTGCTACAAATACAGAGCTTTGGAAGGTTAGTGGGAGTGCAGAGAGGCTGCTGAGATGAGCTTCTGTCAGATGCCACCATATCTCAAACTGCAACAAACCTGAGAGGCCTCAGAATGATTTTTTGGATGCTGGCTGTGTTCAGTGCTTGTCTGGCTTGCTGAGCTGGGCTATGTTGTGGTTTATGGTAAACATTGTGACTGATGTCCCAGACCCTGGAGCTGTTTCAGCTGAGTGACCGCTGGCAGCCCTCTAGCACCGTGTTCTTCCAAACATTTGTCTGTTGCTGTGGCACATGCTGTTTACTTTATTTGCATTCAGATGGGCTTCCTCTTAAACATTTTCTGTATTTCTTTTTCTTTCCCTTCTCACATCATCAGAATGCAGCAAGTCTGACTGCTTGTGCAGGGAAAGGTGCCAAAGGAGCCTGTGCACAGCTTGGGTCACAGAGCTCCCCTCCAGGCTGGTAAGTCATGGAGCATCTCTAGGGATGTAGATCCAAAGGGAGGATTAGATGTTTGCCTGGACTTGAGCTCCAAAAATTATCTGGAATCAGAAGTTATAGTGGTGATAAACTCGTTCAGCATTTTCATCTGACAAGGGGTCCTCTCCAGGGTAGTGATGGATACAGTGAACAAAAGAACTAAATCTGTAGGATCTTAGTTGTGTGATATGGACACTAAAGATGCTGGCAATCCCTGGCATGAAAGGAAGCCCACCAGTAATGAATAGCATGCAGGACACATGGATATGTGGGATTTAGGGCACATGATGCCTGTTTCTCAGTATTTTTCAATGTTTTGTTCATCTAAATTATTGCATGTGTTCTCATAACCAATTACATATTTATGTATGAAGTTATGTCTTTGAATTAGGGACAGAAGTACCTATTTGCCTTGCTTGCTTTAATGCATTTATTATTACTGATATCCAGTTATCTAATTTAATTTCAGACCTTATTTTAGTGATAAGGTATTTTAAAAATGAGTTTCCTCTGGCACTGAGCAGTGTTTTCAATGAAGTTCTTATCTACACACATCCTAAAATCTTCTCTGAACAAGCACCTGAATTTGTGTATTTAGGGAAGGTGTTGTTTCCTGGGAGGTTGACCATTTGCTACTGATATTCAAGAGAAAACTTTAATTTTGAACCAAAATATATTGTATTTATTTCATTTGTCCTTCTGTCCCATTCACTGTTATTTTCCACAGCTCCTGTTGCTGTGCTGCTGCTGCAGAGCAGTGGTGTGTGGTGGAGCATGGTGAGTTGGCTGCCTGTGGGGACAGCAGCCCAGGCAGGGCACACCAAGGGTCATGTCTGAAAAGTCAGCACCTTCTCTGGCTGCCTGTAATGTCCCAGCAGGAGGGAAGGAGCTGATTAATTGTAATGATTCAGAAAGCCATTGCAATGATTCAGAAAGAGCTGCAGTCATAAGAAGCATAAGAGTTATGTTGAAATTAAATTTTAAAGACTAATTCCAGGAAAGCTAATTTTTGACTGGTCACAATTCCTGGTACTGGTCTGGCTGTATCTTGTAACTACATAGCGAAAAGATGGGTAAGGCAGCAAAGCTATGACAGCAAAGGGCAGGGGTTAAAGGTCTCTGGTTAGGATAAAATGTTATTTTTCTTGTAATTCTGATCTGATAACTCTTAACATTTCCAGAGATTTAATGGTTCTTTAGAAAGTTAAGAAATGTATTTATATCCTGACAACGTAACAGAAAATCATCCATTTAAAGAAACAAACTGCATACTTGTGGCCTTCTTACAATAAGGATGAGGCAGAAAAGAGAGAATTCCTTAGCAGACCCTTAGCATGACAGCAGAATAAAGGAAGCAGATACACAGAGTTCTTTAAGATTATTTCTCTAAACTAGGTGAATACAGACTTCATCCTGATGAAAGCAACGTTTCCTCTGGAAATGAAGTCCATGGCATAGTAATACCCAATGTTTTCATACAGAGCCCAACTCCATGGGACTTTTCCCAGGGGATATGTGAAAAAAGAGCCAGACTAAGCCAAGGTCTGGTTGTGACAGCAAACTTGGTCCTGTGTAAAATACATTCACACTTGCAAAGCATGCCTGGTTATGAGCCAAGGAAATTCATTTCAGATGTTATATTTTTGCCAAGTATTTGAGCACTAGAACACTAACTGCATAATTTCTGCTTCTTTTGCTGGGGTGGCAATGAATACAGGAGATCTAGCAGAATTAGACTGAAATAATTGAGTATAAGATATTTGAAAAGAATCCTGAATTGAACATTGTATATCCCTAAGCATACCTACTGCCACGTGAGGGAAAGTCAGGAGTCCCTACTTGTTCAATTGTACACAGAAATGTATACATCTAAAAGTACACTTTTGCTTTGGAGACTAATCAGCAAGTTTCAGAGTCAACCACAGGGAAATTCAAGGGTAACTGAATTAGCCTGCTTTATCCTGCTAATGTCATCATGCAAAAAAGGAGAAAAACAATGTTCCTTTCATTTTTGTGTGCTTGTCATTGTGACACAAGACATGCCCCTCAAAGAAACGCTGGAAAAACTGGTGCTGTATAAACTCAAGTTGCAAGAAAAAACAAATAGGAGAGCCAAAAAGCGTGGCAATCATGTTCAAATATGCAAAAGGCTGGTGTTGAAAGGGTGGGAACCATCTCTTCTCCATGTTGTAGTGAGTATGGCAGGGCTGGAAATACACTAAGAGTTCATTTTGTTATTAAAGACATAGTTTTGAAGAGTAGAGGTTGTGAAATATCAATATGGGGAGTTTTGGAATCTCCATCTCTGAGATAGTACAAAAACATTTAGTTAATCCTTCTTCAGAGCAAAGGACTGGCAGGGCAAAGGACTGGCATAAATGACCTTAAGTCTCAGAAAGTACCAGTAGCTTTTGGAGCAAAAGGACTTTTGTTCATCTATTTTAAGGTGGCTGGAATTTCCAGCCCTTTCTTATCTAAATAGGAACTCTCTCTGGAGTCCATTGTTCAACAGGAAAAATTCCTGGGTTTCACCTTAGCTGGAAGACCTAATTTCCTGTTTGATATTTTAAACAGAACTGTGTTCTCAAAGAAGAAAGTCCCTGACGCCTTACTAGGAAAAAAGAACAATACAAAAGAAAAATCCCAAAGGACAGTGAAGTGTGACCAAGTAAGAAACTTTACAGTGTAACCCTGTCTTCACAGCATGTTTTTTATTCTTGCGAACTCCCGCAATCTATCCCAAAACACTTCCACAGAAAATCTCAGGTACTTAAAGTCTCAGTAGATGCCAGTGTCAACAAGTGAGGGCTCAGTGCTGAGCCCCTGAGCACTTGCTGGGTTTACAAATGACAACTCCTTGGCTGCCTTTCCTGTGCCAAGTGGCCACCTGATGGCCAGTGTGGCTAACCTGATCATTTAGGGTACCCTGGAACAGAGAGAATCCATCTCAAACGTACGCAGCAATGAATATTTCAGTACACACAGCAGAACAGCCTCAGCGAGGGTGATGAGGAAAGAGATGTCCTCAAATGGCCCAGACTTATTTCTGGAAGGTGGGGGACTTGTCTGCAATTTTCTGCTCCAGAGCACAGAAGGTTTTCAGGCCAAGTGCTGCTGCAGCTCGTGTCAGTGTTGACATCTCCAGCACCAATTCATGTCAGGTTAGAGTGGAAGAAGGAGGAAGAACTTGCATTTCTGTGCTTGGTAATGTGTCAAGACACCAAAAAGGTAGGCGTCATTGCATTTTAAGTTATGCCTTTAGTTCCAAGAGTGCTGTTCTAGTAGATTAAGGTTTTAAAAATTTGCTTTGCTTTTTGACTCTGCCATGGATGGCCCTGTGGACTTTCCCATACTAAGGTTTTCTGTAAGTCTGCCTAGATTTGTTAAGTAGTGAGTGCAAGCTGATGGCTGATTAAAACCTGAGGTGGAATGCTGGCTAGAAAAGAAAAATTCTGCTTGCTTTCTAGTAATGATAGTCTCTTCAATCCTAAGAGCTAACTTGAAACCAAGTAGAGCAGGACTGCACTTGAAGTCCTATTTTGAACTACTTACAGCCTCTAACACTTGCTTTGCTGAAATTTTCTGCAGCTGGTTGCTGTCCAAACATAATATATTGATTTAATTCGAATTAGTTACATTTGGAAGAACCATTTCCTGCACTTCAGGGAAACAATCTATACATGACTGTCTTTCTTTGAAACACATCCACAGCTGAGATAAAAAAGTAGGAAAACAGTATTTCTTTTTAAGAAACGCTTTTGGATGTTTTGTTGGTGGCTGGTTTATAGCTGGATGAGTTAAAGGATGTTGAAAACAGCAGTTCTTGGAAGATCTGTGCATTTTTATTGTGATTGTGTAGGAATGCCTTTGGACAAGGGAGAATGAAGCTGGTCTCTGAAAAACTGTTGACTTACACAGAACAGATCTTTTATCTTGTGTCCAGCCCCCATATTCCAGCTCATTCATTTACTCATCTGTTCTCACTTACGAATAAGAAGAGACCTTAAAAAGTTGCATTTACAGCAGGTTAATAGCCTTACAGTGTAAAGGCAAGCAATGATAAGAGGGCATAGAACCCCAGGAGTTTTCCAGGCATGTTGCTGTTCCCTGCAGTGTGAATTCCCTGGGTCACCTGATAAATGTAACTGGACTGCAGTCAGTACCCCAGGGACCTTGCAGTGGGGCCACAGCTCAGGAATCCTTGGAGGCACTTGCCAATGTAACTGTTCACCAGGCTGCTTGACCTGGGCTCCCTAAAGGCTGCCTGTTACCTGTTATTATGATTTGGGTGGCAATGAGTAACGTTGCTCATTGCTTTCCCTATAGCATCTCTATGGGCTGCTCTCTGCTCTATGGGCTCCTTGTACCAGCGTGTCTGGTGTCAGAGAGAAGCTTTTGAGTGCTGCAGGGGGATCTGAATAAAGCTCCTACAAGAAGGTGCTTTCTTGGGAAAGACATCTCAGTAAAGGAGCTGTGTGCCTTGCACAGCTCCTTGCTGATTTGTTGTTTCCCAAGGATACATAAATAGACCTAACAGAAAAGCACAGGACACGGAGTACTTTGTCTGATGTCTCCTGGATTATATATCTTCAAGCACTCATAGTTATTCCAGTTTTTCTCATGGAAGCAAAAGCCATAGATTCTGTAAGATTAAAAAAATCTTGGCAAATCTTCATGAGGTGGTTATTCCCAACATTTCTGTTGCTAGAACAGAAGTCAAAACTGCATTTAATGTATAGTTATTTAAAATGATAGGCTAACTTATGAGCCTGGAAAAGAAACTAGACAGGACCATTTACAATAGCATGTTGCAGTAATTAAGGGTATTATTCATAAGCCAGTTCCTCCAAAAAGCCTCTAAACTGTTGCCACCCACTCCTTCTCCTCCCTCAGCCCCACCAGTTGTTTTTTCACTTGATTATGGTGATACAAAGACTACCCTTCAGAAGCCAAACTTTAGGACAGCCATCCTGTCTTCCCTAGGCTTTCACAGGCATTGCCAACACCTACCTTTGATTATATTTTGGCAGTTGTGCAAGCTAGAACCAAAGTGAACATCTAAGTCTCAACTGATTTAATTTATTAGTGAATATTTACTAAGGCAATGCACATTTGTGTTGGCACAGGTAGTGCAGCACGTACTTCAGTGCAGTGCCAATTGCAGAGAGCTCAGTCTGCAGCCTGGATGTGCTGTTATGACACCATTTTTCCATGTGTTATTAGGTTTAAAAGGAGCTCTGCCAAGCCATGTGCCGTGCTGCAGCCTGGGAGCAGCGTGGGATCTCCCTGCCTAATCCAGGGCTGCTTGGAGGGAGCCAGGCTGTGCCCTTCCTCACACCTGGGGGCTGTCACAAAGCTGTCACACGGAGTCTTCACAACATTGTATGTACTTCTAAGTCTTGTGGAACACGGTTTGAGGGAGCCCATGCGAAAACGAGAGCTAGTGCTGGCTCAGCACAATGACAGGCTCAGCTCTGCCAGCGAGGCTTCGTGCCCTCGCCAAGCCCGGCTGCGGCTCGATTCGTGTGCGCGCTCGGGTCCCGCGGCAGGGATCCATCCCGGCATGCAGGGAGTGGGGCAGGGAGTGCCCGCAGCCAGCCTGGGCACGGCAGGCGGGGACACGCGTGGGACAGACAGCACGGACACAGGCTGCCACCTGCCGCGGGGACAGGCAAGGACAGCCTGCAGCGCCCAAAACGGCCCCCGCTGCCCAGCGTGGCTGCTCAAATAAGTTTAAAGGAGCTTAAGTCTGAAGAGATGTGGGTGGGAAGTTTGAAAATACTGAGTTACTTAGTGATCACTATGCATCCTTGGATAAATGAGGGGACACTGTCTGGTATGAAGTTAGCTGCTGCTCCACTCCCTCAAAGTACAGGGATAGGTGTTGTCCTCCTATCTTAGAGATACACCTGGAACCCCAAGACCCTGAGGCAGCCCAGACCATGGCCAGCCTTCCCAGGGTCTGCAGTGACAGCCCTGTTCCTCACCCAGCCCAGCAGAACCGGGTGCCAGGGCACAGCCAGCCCCCACAAGGACAGAGAGTGGCATGCCAGGGGCCTCGCTGTGCTTCACAGCAGTTTGAGTGTCATAAAACATTCCCTGCAGCTCCAGCCATCCCAGAGAAGTCTGGAGAGGGATCTTCATGTAGTTTTAAGGGAGGACTAGGAAAAGACCAAGAAACATAACCTTCCAATACTGATAATCTGGAGAATGTATCAATCCCATCACTGACTGTAGGATAAACATGCAGGAAATGAAACTGGGCACTTCTGTTTTGTAAGCTTCTTGTTCATATCCCAAAGACACACATTCAGGTAGATCCATCCTGTCCTACAGACAGCCAGTCATATGGACATCACTGTGGGGAGATGCATGGGAGACAGGTTGGTGATCTCTGTGCTCTGCATGCCCCGGGGGTGTGGGATGCTCAGCGCTGGCTCTCCAAGGTCTGTGCCTTTGGTTTCCTCCTGCCAATGCTTTTTGTCACTTACTCCTCTCCTACAATTGTTCAGGACCTATTTTTCCAACATCCCTTTGGTCACAGACATTTTTTGCTTGTGATTCCCCACTAGGCTGAAAATAAATTGGACTTTATCACAACTGCTAGTATATCCAGGGAGCAAGAGACCATTGTGTAAAGTGATGGGAGAGGGCTCTCTAGCACTCTGAAAGCTTTAAAAACCTTGCTTCCAGTTTGGAAGGAAATTTCAACTAAAACCACTGAAAAGGTCTTGAGAAAACCCTGACTGTAAGTTGTTTTGTGATTGTTCCCACATCCCTCATAATTCTTAACCACAGCTCTGTGCTGGAGGCTAGATACACATGGTGGGTATTTTTGCTCTTGCTAGCAGTGGGATAGCAGGAATGCAAGCTTCCCTTTGATGTCCAGAATCAAAGTATTGACAACAGTAAGAGAGGGATGTGAGTTTTGAGGTTGTATCTTCCCTCAAAACAGGAAAACTGCCTATCTCCAAGGCTTTTCCCAATACTCTTTTATTCTTCTCACAAATTTGCTGGCATTGTTTTCCTTTTCTCTCCTTCATACAGGAAATAAGCCTGAGCTCTCACACTTCAATATGCTTGTCATGCTATCTGTGCAGAAACATTTCAGACTCCTTGTACTGAGCACTTCATTTCTCAGCCATGTCTTTTCAAGAACTGGCAGCCTGCAGAATAACTTTGAAAATAATTTATTTCATATTGTAGCAGTCCTGTATACTAGAGCTGTCTTTAACCATTCCTGTGTTCTCCTGGTACCACAATGTAATATTAATTTTGCTTCTGTCATCTTCAGGTGTTTGGTTTGCTTGCAGAGCAGCTGTACCTGCACTACATTTTGCAGCATGGATGAGCAGCTGGTGTGGGTGTGCACAGCAAAACAGCCCTTGGAATTTCTGAACAAACATCTCACACATGGGCACTTTCAATTTGTAGGGAACTTGAGTAAGATCATCCCTCTGGCCTCTTTTTTCTATGTTCCTGTTTATCTATTGTAATTATTTTAAAATAACAATTGTTTTGGGTGTACTATTTGCATGGCACATGGCATTGTTTTGCAAAGTTTTGGCTTCCTGAAGAGACAACTTTTCCTTTGTAATCTGCTTTTCAAAACGTGACAAGTCATTCCCTGGACGAGTTTCTGTTTCGATTTTCACTTGCTTTTCTGATGCTGTGTTTCTGTAAAACAGGGGAGTTTGGGCTTTGGTTTCTTTTTTCTTCTACAGCCCTAGTTTGAAAATTATGTCAGAAGCAGGAGGCAATGGAAATTTGGATGTGCTGCTGCAGGCCAGAGAACTAAACCTCCTTCAGTCCCCGGTCCAATTACGCTAAGCTTGATCCAGCTCTACTCTGCACTGCTGACTGCAATGCAGACACATACAGACTGCTTTGGAAAAGTAACTGCACAGTATAATCAATCCTCCTATTTGATGCACAGTGTTACAGTTAAGAACAAAAAATTATGATGTATGCTAACCACCAGAGTCAATGGCAGTCTGAGTTGAGCCCTGCAGACCTCTCCTAAACAAAATCTGACTCATTGCTCAGGGACTTTTTTAAACCATCCTTTTTATACTGAGGTTGGGGAATTCCAGTGTGATGAAAGATAAATTATCATTTTATTTCTCTGTCAGAAATTTATGAGGTTTGGTGGCTCCATTTTAAGATCACTGCAGTTCAGATTGGTCAGTTCCCTGCTCCTCTGGAACCCTGGGAGGTGGACCACCTTCATTTCTGCTGCTCAGATGCTTCACTTGGACAGACAAAGCCAGAAGTCAAGGGAAAAACAGTTGAAGTCAAGCATCTGCCAACAGAGCTTTAAGCTACATTCATGCCTTCCTGGATGGGATGTGGTATAGGGAGGGAGCAGCCTATCTACCAGGGCGTGTGAGAGCATGGAGTTCTCCTTCCTCCCTTCCTTCCTGTCTTGGCTGTGCTTCTGCACGACTGCATCCTACAGAAGATGGCACAGCTGACCCCACTGCTGGGCTGCTTTTCTGAAAGGCAGATATTTCATTCTCTTAGGTATGTGTATGATATTTTATATGTATGGTATTTTATTCTCTTAGGTATGCGGACCCTGGCCAGAACAGGACCAGGGGTAACACATTGTCATGGTGTGTCAGAGCTGTACACAGATAGCAGAGATTCAGGCCATCTACACAGGGCCAGGTGCAATCAGTCCATGGATGCACAATTTGGCCCATGGCTGTTAAATCATCTGACTGCAGCAGCCTGAAGGTCTTCCTTCAAAAAGCAGCACAGTGTGGGGATTTTGGCAATATAGCAGTGGATTAGATACTTAGAAAATGCAGCTAGATTAGAGGCTCCAAAGTGGGGTGGAAGGTTTTTCTGACTGTTTAGCATGGAAGGTGCTTAAGAGCTGTACAACATACACTGGTTCTGGGCCAAATGTGCTTTGTGTCATTGAGACCTTTAACAGGTCAAGTATATGAAACAGGTAATAAGTTCAAAGCTACGTCCTGCCTTTCCTTTAGGCTCCTGCTTAATGCCATGCACAGACTTTAGCAGTTTCCAAAGGCTATGTACTGCCTTCCCAGGTACCTCACTTCCAGCTACGTGGCATTTTGGAGGAGCTCCATGTGGCTGTGGGCACCCAGCATTGGCAGGGGTTGATTGCCAGCCTCTGGCACCCTGTGGCCAGCCTTACCTTGCCTTTCCAGGTCCTGTGGTCAGGTGCCAGCCATGGGACCCTACCCCACACACCCAACACACCAAAGGGCAGGTGAGAGCCAGCCCAGGTAGCTCTCTTCCTGTTTTGGCTGAGTCCTGATACTGGCTGGAGATGTTCTCCAGGAACTGATCACAGAACCAATGAAAGACATCTTTCTCACCCTGTAATCGGGAAAAATCAAACCTTTCCAGTGAAGTCTCCCCTTCTGTTGAAAGACTTTGTGAGATTTGCACAAATGAGTGTGTGAAAGGGAAAGGCCTCACAGCAAAGCTGCCAGCACTATACTGGTCCTTTGAATTTAGGAGCTGAGTCCGAAATTGGTGATGAAAGAAAGGTAAGGTGTTTTTTCAAGAGAATGATCTCCTTTATTCTGATTTGCTAACCTGAGTAAAAGCAAACTTGAACATGACATCTATATACTGCACGATAAGAAAGACAGAAGCCATGTTTTATGCAGATTTTTTTTTAATGAAGAAGATGCTTTCATTGTATCAATTTCTGCATTAGAAAAGCATCATATGCTCTGAAGGTTGCCTTCCAGAAATGATGGTTCTGTTGTGCTGCTGACCCTATTAACCCCGTGCTCCTATTTCTCTGAAGGTTTCAAACATTAGAAGAGGCTTACAAACACTGCTGACAACAACAGAGATAATTATTTTTACCTAGAACTGAGAGCTTTTAGTATCGAAAACTTGCACACATATACAAAACTCCATATACACACAGAAGCGCTTTCATGAAAAATAGAAATTGTACTTGCAGCAGAGTAGAATCTACACAGCAACACCTATATTTCTAATTAATCAGGTGTAAGGCAGGTAACGTTATTTTTTCAAGTATTTTTCCAGATACACTTTGTAGACTCATAACACCAGAGCTTTCCCTTCAAAAAAAAAAAAAATGGAACAGTCTGCATTTTTAATGTATGCAGAATCTTACATTGATTAAATAATGCAGGACCATGCATTTAAACCATTCCTTTTCTTCAAATGATAACTTCTTTCCTCTTGTAATGAATCCTATAGCTGGAGTCTTATATTGCACCTTTTAGTAAACAAGTCATAAAACTTCTTCAAGTCCTTAACAATCAAAAAAGGCTGGAACTTTTTTTAAAGGAAAGATATTGCTACAAAATTTGTAATTATTCCTTTTGCATATAATAACTTACTTGAGTTCAATCAGAACTGCTAATGAAAATGTCATTTTAAAACTTTGCTATTTATGTTAGAGAAATATTCAGAAATAAATTTCAAGTTACTCTGTGCAAGGTCTCTTCCAAACTAGCAGTAGAGGCTTTACTTAGCTCAGCACTCTCATTGTAAGAGTTTCTACCCTCCTGAGTGCAAGTTTTGCTTTGCTCACTGTCAGGATTATAAGACTGTCCCCCTTCCTGAGAGCTGGAAATAGCTGCCTTCAGTTTTTGCTCAATTTTATCAGCTACAGCACACATTTTTAACTCTCTCAGGCTTCTTATTAGGGTTCCATAGGCTCCCTTCATCCCATGACTTTGGTACCAGACTCGAAACAGCCTAATCTTCTGTTCAGATGTATCACCAGGAAAATCCTGAATGCTTTGGTCTATGGCAGGTTCTGATACATGGTGGTGACGAACGAATTTCTTGACTTCTGTGAGTGTCATCTCTGCCACAATGCCAGGAATGTGGCTGCTCAGGTCAACATCTAGGAGCAGGAAAGGAAATGAATGCACCTAGCTCTTTTATCTTACTGGGTTTTATCACCTGCATTCAGATTTGATACTTCTATTTGTGACTCAGTATGGTTTATGTGTGATTTTTTACAATACATGGCAGGTCTCTTTTTACATGTTCTGCCAGATGCTGGGTATTTAAAAGATTCAGGCTTGCAGCCCATATGGCTTTCTACCACCTAAAACAGAGTCTCAGCTCCCTCTGTAACCTATTCTGTCCTTCTATATCATGGAAGTGTGGTCATCTCTCACATACCCATTTTTCTCAAAATAGCACTGGGGAGAGGTCATGAAACAGGACAGGTCTTCTGTTGTGATACAGTCTTGGAGCTTATCTTTTTTCCTGTTGTGTACCTCTCCTCTGGATTTGTCCTTTAACAGAATGTAGGCTTGTAAATCTTCAATCCCATTGTGGACTGCTCCCTTATCATAAATATCCATGGTTATAGAAACAGTTTCTATTGCTGTTTCCTAGTGTCTGTACCACATGCAGAACTGATATTCACTTGTAGACAATGAATAATTGCTCCCTATACACAGAAATTCCTCCTGAGGCAAGACTTCCATGATGCCACTAAGTGTCTTGATGACCATTATATGAACTGGCACTTCTTTAGCAAGTGTTCACTTTTGTGCTGGCAGGACAGGTCTGGATAGTGACAAAGTCTACACAAAAATACTTTTTTTTTTTAGTTTAGGAATTTTTTATCTGCATCTGTTTTTTCTTTCTACTGAATTTTGATAAATTGTTTCTTACCTTCAACTATAAGAGGTACATTCTCCTGAAAAAAAAAAGCAGGAGAGAAAAAAGTAGAAACAACCTTTGTAAAATCCCACACTTATATAAGAGGATAAATACATTGCATGATAATTTTATGATTTTCTTTTCGTTTTCTCCATGATTCCTGTTTTATGAGTGAGAGAGTCAGACCAGACAGACAGACCTCTTTTGACTTGGGTAAGTTTGGGGAATCACCTCCTAATGCCTAGAATTATGCATGGGGACAGGAACATCCTGGGTTGGTGGAGGCTTGATGATTTATGAAGTTTTGATCATGGCTATGTGACTTAGGAAGCATTCCAACAATCCTGAAGATATAATACAGGGTTTCTCTTACTTCTCCCAAAAGAATTCTTGTGGTGAAATTTACTTCATTCTTGTCATAGAAGAGAGGCACACAAATGTTTGGGGAGACTCAGTGCAATTTAAATGGAAAAAAGTTCTTTGCATAAAGCTGAGTTTTTTATGATCAAAACAACAATACTTACATGCTCTCCTTTGTAAACCCCATTACCTGGGAGGCCCGTATTGATTGTAAGATGTTTCTGTTTTTTCTTGTCTGAAACAAAAAAAAAAGCATTTTTAAAATCTAGGGAAGGATATCTCTCCTTTGGACTCCAAGACTATAAAATTATATTTGAATAAGAAGCTGAATGTCTCCTTCATAGTGCAACAGGAATAAGTAGGGAATCACTTACACCAGACTATTGCTCCAGCTATTGCCAGTAGTACCAAAGCTACCAAAGCTACCAAAGCAATCCACCACAGTGTTGCTGGATCTGTTGGAACATTGGAAAATTTGCATGAAAGTTAAGTCAAGAAATGCAATACAGCAGCACACCAAATTTTAAACAAGACTGTGTCAGATTTTAAAAGCCCTCCTAACACAAAAGCCAAATATGTTAAAGACGTACCCTATGGTGAGGTGCCCCTAAAAAGGGGTAACAGCCCCTACACCTGCACAGCGATCAAGGGAAAATCACACTCTGCAGGTCAGTAGAGGGCCCAGTGGGACTGAGGCCCTGAGCTGTCAGGAATTACTATGGCCACTGTGTAGAACAGGACAATTGCAATTGCCTCTCAAAATACAGCATGCGCTGTACCTTGCTACATTTATTTGGTACCTTTCATTCCGCACACAGTGTCTGAATCTCTAGTACATTGCTTTTCAATTACACCGCTTCCACATCTGCAGAAAATATGAACACAAATTATTAGGGGGATTTTTTTCTCTCTTAAGCTGTTCAGAGTGCAAAGCAAAATTTTCTAAGATGTTTTATCAGCAAAATATGAAATATTTTGCTGATAAATATGCTGGTTTCATATTCCAAATCCCTGAACTTGGGGTTTGGAATTTAATAGGTACGAAAATGTTATGGAAATTTGTGGGAAAACAGCAGTGGGAAAACATATGAAATTATTTTTCAATGTAACAGTAGATCACACTAAGACAACAGGAAAGTGCTGATACTTTATTAGTCATTTTGAAATGCATATACAGACTCAGTGGATATATATTTTTTTCTATATTCCTTTGGAAAGCTTTCACGGCTGCAAATTGAGCTGACTGAACTCAGTCAGCTCAGGTGTAAAGGAAAATTGGTATGCTTTCCCTGAGGTTATAGATCACCTTAGCCTCTGCTTGAAACCAGCTGGAAAAAAATATGATTACATATTAACAATTTCATGCGTAGTGATGAAGGCATGAACTTACATGGTACATGGACTGCAAGCGTCACATCGTGTATGATTGCAGAAATGGTTCTTTGCACAGTCACACTGCGTGTCCTCTTCTGGGGTACAGTTCTTTACAACTTCCCAACCTAAAAACAGATGTCTTAAGTGTACTAGTCTGAAAAAGCAGGCTTCTGCCCACAAAGTCTTGTCCTCAGACTTGCTGATAGCTCCACCTCTGGAACTGGCGAGGCTTAGCTTTATAATACGCCGGAGCCTTTCTAAGGAGCTGGGCTGGCAGAGCTGCCAGAGAGACCTCTGCTGGACGGGAGCGTGAAAAACTCATCACACACTGCAGCTCTAAAGCTCATCACACACTGCAGCTCTAAAACTCGTCACACACTGCAGCTCTAAAACTCGTCACACACTGCAGCTCTAAAACTCATCACACACTGCAGCTCTAAAACTCGTCACACACTGCAGCTCTAAAGCTCATCACACACTGCAGCTCTAAAACTCGTCACACACTGCAGCTCTAAAACTCGTCACACACTGCAGTTCTTGCCAGGAGAGGACTCATTCAGCACAGCCAAATCCCAACTTCTTTTTCCCATTTAGTATTGTAAACTTCTGAGTTTCCAGAAGGAAACTCAGAAGATCACACAGCCAATCTCCCTACTTGATAATGAAGATGGGTTCTTTGCACTCCCTGACAGACAAAAAGTTTTACCTTTTCTTGAAGACCTCCAATGATGAGGAATTCCACTGTCTCTTTTTTGGCTAGCATATCCACGTTAAGTATTCCTCTTAAGAATCAAAACAAATTATTAATTTTCTCCTATCCTCAGTTTATATGATAATGCTATCTCCATCCATGAAAAAAATACTTCTGCATTAAAAATTACTGTATCTACCTACTATGAAAGCTATTTTCATAGGCATATATAAACAGAACAAATTTTTGAGTTACTACATTCAGTGCCCTGCTGTAATTTGAAACTACTTGATATTTCAAAATTTGGTGAAGCTCTACTGTGACATCAGTGCTGAAGTAACTCATGAAAATGGTGGATATGAATGATCATAAGAATGGTTCACATGGAATTCAGTGGTAATTTTCCTCTTGCCTATTGTCAGTCTACTGACTTCTCTTCAGCTACATTACTGTCTGCGGAATATTGTGACTAGCCATTACCCCTTTCCTCCCTTCAGTTTTAATAATTGTGACACATATAAAATACTGAATTGTTTCACTCTTACCAATTTCATCACCCACACAAAAATGCTTATTATAGCAGAAAATGAGAGGAAAGTTTTCTATCCATATTGAGGTCCTAAAGGAAGGAGAGAGCACTAAATATTGATATTCCAACAGGTGATCTGAGTATAACCATATTGGAGTTGAGAACTGTTTGTCCATTCACTAAACTTGATTTTGGGTATGAGGAATGAAGAACTGTCATTCCCTAAATCCAAGCAGAGGAGATCTACAGGACACCTGGTGGAACTGGTAGGAGATAAGTTTAATGGATTAAAAAAAAATAAATCTGTGATGGGTATTTATGCAACAGGTAGTGAATTTCTGCTGTCACCCAGCAAGTTCACGAACAAAGGGCTCATAAATAGACACTGCAATGATTAGGTAGGGACAGATTTCCAATGTCCTTTCCCTCAGCTGGGGTTGCTGATAGACAGCAGGGCCCAGACCACAGAAAGCAGACAGGTTGGTTTGTGTTATCCCTAAACAGCCCCTCCTGCCTGCACTGCTGAATGCAGAGCCCTGGGTGGGTGGGCCACTGCTGTGCCCCAGGAGGGCTGGCCTTACAGCCTGACACACCGTCCCAAACTGCATCCTGAGTGTCTTTCAAAAGACAGCAATCAGTTTTAAATAACATTATCAATTATGTGAAAGGCTATTAAAAATCATTACTTTTTACACCCCTGTTTTAAACAGAGGGTGAAGAAGAGGGAGAACTTGCCTTCCTTGACTCTAACCAGTTTGTACAGTGTCAGCTTAGCAAGGACTTTGGCTAAGCAAAGGCAGATATTTGGAGAAATAATGGGCCAGCTATTTGTCTTCCTACTTGGTGCTTGATGAAAGGGAGCTGGAGGATAAACTTACTACTTTCTCACAAATTCATTCATGTCTTACCACTAAAACTTTTGACTCTACGTGCTAACCACGACTAGGTATTATGGAGACTTTTCAGTGAAATCCTGTGTGAAAGAGGAGTCATTGCTACAGTTGCTATTTCTATAGACATACCAAAGTTGCTGTCACACAATTTGCATCTCAAACACTTGTCTAAGTCATTGGGGTGATTCATGAATTCCTTTCCTTTCTGACATGGAGCACAGTGTTTGGTAACATCTGTTGGGCAGGAGACATTTTTAACAAAACCTGTAGAGACAGAAAACCAACAATTTAGAGAGCAGCCACCAGCTCTAAGACTAACATCAGAATTACATTTTTAATCCCTAATACTTTTGATTCCAAATAAGGAATGTATATTCTTTGTGCATGTGTAGATGCACTCCAGGAATGTAGTATACATAACTTTTGATTATCCCCACTCTTCCTCCAATTTAATAGTGAAGGAGAACACACTAAAAAAACTGTACATGAAAAATTGGAAAACCCACAAACGTATGGAATCCTGTAGGCAAAAGCATGTGTTTTCACTTTTTCAACCTTTTTCAAACATGTGTATGTTAATTCTTGGCTCTTTTGTAACAAGCACGTTATGAGAGAACTACTCTCTGTAGTGAGAAGTTATTGGTGCATTGAGCTCAAGAAATATCTTTCAAGTGGCTAATATCCTGTAACAAAACAAAGATACAGCTGGAATGAAGCACTGCATCCAGGAAACCACCTCATGCCACTTCAGTATCCCAGCACAAAGCAATGTGCATGCTGTGGTGTCCCCTGTTAATGACTTCTCAACACATCATACTCACCACTTCTACATTTCTTGCAACACTGATTATCTGAACTGTATTCATCCTCCTTGCAGTTAACTTCCCTCCTGGAAATGATCCTCCTACTGGATGTTATTAGAGCTTCAGTATCATTTTTGCACTCTGTTTCAATAATTAGGAGAGCCACCTAGGAGAGAACAGAAAATTAGACGAAAAAATGTTTTGGACTGTGCACTAAAACTGTGTGTTTCAGTACTAGAAGAGTCACATTAATAGTGTTATCTATAACTAAACATATTAATATTCTCTCCCTTATTAAAACTGTTCATTACTTTAGATTTAATAGACAATGAGGGCCCATATTAAAGCCATGAACCCTACCACTACACTCTCCTTTCAAATTAATTTGTAACAGATCCATTTCTTTGAATTTTTTGCACTGTCAATTTGCACTGTCAATTGCATAGTGCTGGGAGCTTTTTGTTTGTTTGTTTTTATTTCTGCCATTAGGCAGGAGAGGTTTACTAGTGGCCCCTGCCCTGCCTCTTCTCATGATAATAATAAAGCACTCCAGCCCAGAGGCCAAATCATGGTTTTTGTATTATTTTGGAAGAAGGAGGAAGAATTATAAGGATAAATCTGGTATAGTTTGCCTTCTTCTCAGCAACATTTTCTGGGGAATTCTATATCTACTCTGCATACACTAAAGATGAGATGTCTGTATAATGCAGCTATGTATGCTGACCACAATTTCAGTTAGATGCAAAAAACCCTTTATGTTAAATTACCGAAAAAACATTTTGAACATCAAACTGGGCTCTCAAGTGAAGGAAGTGTTATCTGTTGCTAACTAATGATGTAACCAATAAGACCACTGCCTTCTACAGGTAGCCACTTTTCATCCTCTAGTCTATTCACAAGTGAGAAGGTAGAAAGAATTTTATTTCCTTAGCAGCTGCCTGTTTAAAATATATATAATATTAGTTACTTGACATAATTAAGAAGGCTTTTCTTTGCACCTGGAAGTGCAAAGCTCCAGCAGCTGAAACAGCATAATTAGCACTGGAGAAACTCTGGGTATGGATGCTCATCCCATCACTTCCCCTGTTTGGTGCTCTCTCTTCCTTTGCTGCCAAAGCTTTCAGGGTGCTCTCCTCTAAATGCCAGTGTAACGATGTAAAAAAATTAAAGTCTCCACAGAAGCTGTCAAGTGGATGTGTCAAATTAGTGTGATTTGTTTTCCTTTTGTCTAGGAGAGCTACCTCACTAAACACTGGATTAGAAAGTCCAATTAAAAAATAATCATTAAAATATAGTCAGGGATGTATGACCTGTCTGGTTTGGTTTTTCCTAAAGCAGTATGAAGGAAATGTCGAGAGAGTCATGCAAAAAATAGAATATAAGCAAAGAAGGAAACATATTTCTAAATTACTAATACCAGTAAAACCTTGCTTCTTTTACCAAATGCCTGCAAACATAATGTGTGCAAAGATGTGTTTCCTCACACCAACAAAGCTCTCTGCCTCTTGTTTATGCTTTTATACAAATGGGCTATGCTGGTGTGAGGGGCTACAGAAACAGAACATTTTCAGATGGATGCCCTCTGCTCCTGCTCACAGAGATGAACTTCCTGGTACACTTACAAGAAGTGGGGGTGACTTCTCAGAATTTGACACTTAAGCAGCACCAAATACCTACATTGGCTCTGCTTGCAGGGATGTCTTACAACATCTTCCTGTGGAAGGAATTATGATAAAACTGTGAAGACTTTTTTTTCAAAGCAATGCCCTAATTTTTTCAAACATTTTTCCTCTTGGATTTGCACCCTTGTAAAGCAATCCATTTGCTATTTACAAATTTTGGTGTGTCTCATAGGAAAAAAAACCAGAAAAGAATCAATAGTCATTTAGCTTCCTGTGCACACCTTAGTTGCTCTTTCTGTTGTCACTGAGCAGTAAACACTAATATCAGAAAGGAAGCAGTTTAGGGGCTTTTATACAGGCAGGGATGATAGGTGCTTTTTTATGACATGTACACTCAAGCAGTGGTTGTATGTTTTCAGCCTAGAATGAGTCACAGAGACTCTCTTTTAACTTTCTCAACCTAAAAAAAATAGTTTTGGTATCTAAACTGAAGACTTAGATTGCACTAAGTAGTCAATGGGATTAAGATCAATCAGCTGGGGAATCTACCCTTAGCAGAACCCATAAAAATATGAGCCCAGATTTTCTGGTTTTGCTGCATTTGCATTGCCCAGACAATGAAAAGAGTTTTCTACCTGCTCCCTCTCCTTCATCCCAACAGGGCCCTCCAAAATGCTTTCACCAACAGGTATTTGCTAAGGACACTTTTATGAAACCTGTTTTCATCTGCAGTTCTAGGGCACAGTGACAAGAACTTTCATTTCTTTGAATACTCGTGTCATTTTGGGATTTTCAGGCCTCCAGTTCTTCCTCTGTCAAAGTATTCCTCATGACATCTCAATCTATTTCAACAGGAAAGCTTCTGCAAGACACAGCTTATAGGTATGTAATCTCAGCTTTGGAAGTGTGTGAACACGTAATTTGCCTACAGGACTTTTTAAAACTTTACAAAGTTAACCACGAGAAACAAAAAATTCTGTTTTCTCCAGTTATCTTTATAATACATTTTATTTTTAGCAAGCCTCTTCTCCCATTTCTCATCTATGAATGCTGATGGACGAGAAGACTGATGGTTACAGTATGAGGCCTTTTTTTTCCACTCCACATTTGTTACATGGACCAAGGTGCATGAGCTCATCAGGGGCTTTCTAAAGTGTTAAAAAAGGAGGAGGAGGGATTTTTCTTGCTTTTTTTTGCCTCATGGAAGTTAAGTTGCTAAAACTATCTTCATTTTAATATGCTTTTCTCTGTAATTAATCTCCCTTGTATTAACTCTGTCAGGCTGGCCTTTTCAAAGAGTAATTTCGCTCAAAGGGTAATCTTAAGAGGATACTCTACTCCAATTCTTTCACTATGACAAGAAATTTCTTCTTCCAAAGCCTCAAGTATAATTTTTCCTCCAAGTCTTTTTTTTCTCCCACCAAGGCTGGATCTCAGTTAGTACCAAAATAACCTCTAAAAATAGTATTTCACATTCTAAAATCTTTTATGAAAAGAACAAAAATAATCCGGTTGCATTTTTTAAAGCCCAACAATGGGAGTTGGTATTTCCCCACATCTAGAAGCACCCTGAGCTTCTTAAATTCCAAGGGAAATGCGTGTGTTTAGTGCCTGTGAGAGCAAATAGCCTCAGACTGTTCAGCACCTTAAAACACTGTTCAAATTCAATCCCTTTCATATCTCAGCTGACTCACATGCAAATTAAAACAACATACTGGGCCTGGGGGTTGTGTGATGGGTTATTTTGCTGGGTTTTGCTTTTCAGAAGTACTGTACTACTAAGCACCTACTAGTAAATAGTACAGTAGTAACTGTAGTCAATACTACACTATTTGGAGAGTTGGGAGAGATATTAACAGCTCTCACCTCTCTTTGTTGAAGCTAAGCATGAATTAGAGCTTGGCAGATAGAAATCTAGCAACTCTCACCCTTTTCCTTTTCTAGCACAAAATGGTTTTCTTACGATTTTCTCTTTGTTCAGTGAGTTACTGCAGAGATGAAGGTGGTTACAGTGGAAACATGCACAGACATGTTTCCAGAACTGGGGCCCTTACACCTTTCACTTGAGTCTTGGGCCAGCCCATCATTTTATGGCTGTTTATGCATGTACATGTAAATGTGTGTATTAGTTTTCCATGATTTGAGGAAGAAAGGCCAATGCAGTAATGCAGGAACCTTGTTCTCAAAGGTACATCTTCTGAACTTCCAGAAAAGTGCCAGCTCTGTAGTCATATCATAATTACAAAATATTTACATAACAGTTCACTCTCTGGCCTATTCCTGCGGAGGGCTGTCTTGAGGTGATTTTATGGTGGTACTTCATTCCCTAAAGGCCAGCTGCATGGCTAGGAGAGGTTGAAGATGAAGCAGGAGGCTGGGCTGGAGCCTGGGAAGGCCAGGCATGGGCTCGGTTCTCTCTCTCTCTCTGGCATGCTTTGGGCTGTGACTCGGACTGTTAGCTCACTGCCTTTGCTCCATCTGTATCCCTGGTTGCTCAGGCAAGAAGCTCTTTTTTGTCTTTCCCCACCTTTTCCCCTGGACTTCAGCAGAAATCATTCAGTGGTTTCTTTCTGGGTTTTTTTTCCACTTATCTGTTTTGGCTTGCAGTCCAGGGAGCCTACGGGGGCAGTGGGAAAGACCCAGGCCAGCAAACAAAGGACACTAAACCCCACCAGTTTCACCTGCTGTGAGGAGCAGACCAAAGCCAGAAGCTCAACAGCTTTGCCTGAGCTGCTGTGTGGATTTGTTTTCTTCCCTTTCCTCAGACAAATGGAGCGGCCACCATCCTTGCCCCCTGGCCATGGGGCTGGGTTGGGGGTATAAGGTTCAATTTATTTTTTCTGTCTTGTGGGTATCTTGCTTTGTTAATAACCAGGGTTTATTTTCACTTGCACCCACTAGTATTCATTTCTCTCATTGGCAAAAAGGGATTATTGAAGCCCTTCCTCTTCTCAGAGGAAACATTAATTACAGAGCGTTTTCTCCTAAAATCTGTCTCTAAACTGATACAAGTGTGTCTCTCAGTGGTACGTAGTTTTGTAGCTTTTTCTACATGGAGAACTCAGATGTTTTCTAACTTCATAGACCATGGCTATTTTTGCATGACTATGCCTAAATCTTCTTCTACTCGAGTGCAGTGTGGAGTTCCTTGCAAAATTGAAGTCTCGTTCAACAAACTGTTTTCATGTTCTGGTTTAACCAAATAACATGTCAAACTCTGACCAGGTTAACTATTTTATATGTAGTGAAACAACATGCTAATTAAAACAAAAAACTTTTTAAAAATAGAAATTATGTAGGAATGCTACAGACTTTCTAAGGTATACTGAAATTTGGAAACAACTGGAAAATAAGAAGAGAAATTATATATTCTTTGGAGCGGTGTTATAAATGAAAGTATTTTTAATCTTAAGACATATATTCTGAATAGTTTTAACATACTGAGCTACACTGACATTTCTGTCACTAGTTGGCTGCTCCTGTACAGGAACAGGTAATACACACTTCTGTCAGCAGATGAGAATCCTTCTTTGTATTTAATTATGCTTTGATGATTTGTGCAGGGGCATGGATAGAGCTCTCTGAAATACTTTAAATGTTTTACTACCTGTTATGCAGTTGATCAGATCACAATTTGATTGGTTTATACATTAAGACTTGATTTTAACCTGACAAATCGCAAAACAAACTGCGTTTGTTGGCAATAAAACCACATTGCAAAGAGACTTGGGGGGTCAGCTGCAGTGAGGTGTCTCTGGAACGGGAGAACTGGGCTGGGGAAGCAATGTGTTCTGCATGCACACTTCCAGGTGGCTATGCTGTCCAGCAGGGCTCGCTGCCACCTGTCTCGTCCCCCTGGCATCCCTTGGCTCGGGGCTGCCTCGGAGCAGCTCTGGCCGGGCGCAGGCCAAGCCAGGCAGTGTGCTGCCCTGGAGCTGCCTGCCGCTGCAGCAATGCGCTGGACCAGCGGAGACCCTGCGCTGGCCACCGACACACACTGACACGCTTCCTTACTTTTGCAGCTGACGGCGGCCGTTCGGAATGGATCTTTGTCAAGGTAACTTTACTGATGAGAGTGAGACAGGAGACCGAAACTCTCAGAAGCTGCAGGGACTCACTGTGTGCACAGGCATGGCTCAGGCAAAAGGGAAGGCCCTGCCCTACTGATTCCAGTAAATGCTGTACACTGACGGCAGGCTTGGGCCATTCCTCTGGCTTCTCCTGGGTCACTGTCATAGAGGTTCAAACTCCTCCCCTAGAGGTATTTGCTTTTATGTTGCTTTCCCAGCTCTCTGGTAGGGATCGGCGGAGGTGCAGCGCAGGTCGGCTCTCACCGAGCCCGGTTTTATCCCGCACCTCCCCGTGCTGGCGGAGCGGGGACTCCGCACCTGCCTGGCCCGCGGCTCCGGCCGCTGTGGGTGCCTGCGGAGCAGTGCCAGCTGTCCCTGGGTCCCCCCACCTACAGCCACCTGCATCCATCCCCCTTTTCTTCCGTCCGCTTGACACAACACGCCCTTCACTGAGCACCCTTCAGAAGCGCCTGAACTTGAAAGTGAGTTTTTTCCACTTAAAACCTCACCTAACGAACTGACTGAAATGTCGGTAATAAGTTCGCCACGGTCGGTGGCAAGCAGCAGCCGGGCAGCGCTCCCCGCCCGGCGGCGCCGCGCTCCTCGTCCCCGCCCGGCCCCGCCGCCCCGGCCGGGGCTGTCCCCGCCGCCCGCCCGCCGCCCTGCTCGGGCGGACACTTACGAGGAGCAGGGCGAGGAGCCTCCGGGCCATGCTGCCGCCGTCCCGCACCGTCTCCATGCCGCCGCTGCCCGGCACCTCCGACGGGAAGTGGCCCGTCCCTGCGGGACAGCCCGCGCCCCGCCCGCCGCTCCTCCCATGTTGGCAAACGCGGCCCGGCCCGCCCCCGGCACGGCCCGGCTCGGCACGGAGCGGGGGGGCTGGGCTGGGCCGGCCATGGGGCAGGGCAACCCGGGCGCGGTGATCCGGCCCCGGGCAGCGGCTCCGGCCGCCGGGAGAGCCGCGGACACCGGCGGGACCGCCCCGAGCCCAGCGCCCCGCGGTGACCGGGACAGAGCGCTCGGAGCTCCCGCTCGGGTGTCCCGGGCGCCGCGGGGACCGCGGGTGCTTGGCCGGAAAGACACCCGCTCGGCAGCTCGGGGATGCCAGGCGCGGCCCCGAGGTCACCGAGTCAGCGGTGCTGGGAATGAGACGTTCGATTCCTGAGCTTCAGGTGCTGGGCGGAGCTATTGCCTCCCTACCAGGGCAGAAACTCTGCTTTTCAAGTACTGCCAAGGACGGGCAGTCCCGTGTGGGTAGAATGGAACAGGCACTCAGGACGGGCTAAACTGCAGCAGGCAGTACTGCCCTTTGCTGTCCTACTGAAAGAGTTGCTCAAGCCCGTGACTTCTATTTGCTGTCTGTTTCCAGTCAGTTCTTGTGTTTTTCCTGCAAGCTTTCAGGGGTTTGAAATGCTGGTAGTCTGGCCTCCTTTGTAGAGTTAGAAATGACGTGATGGAGTTAGTTATCGATATGTGTTTTCATCTTTCAGGTTTTGACATGATTCGATTGCCTCGGGAGGACCATGGTTGCAATCGAGCTGGCATTTTCATTTTAAACACCATTTTTCAGTGGTTTATGACTCAGATTTTCAAAAACCCTTCAGCTTTTCTGCTAGTATGGCTCTTAGTTGCAATACATAACATCGACAAAAAAATAGCTACTGTTTTAAATACTTCAGGCTTTTAAACCACTTCCGGATAAACCAAAAGTACTGCTGACACGCTTTTAGAGATGCTGCCTTTGGAGTACCCTTGAACAATCCACTTTTTGCCTTCCCAGTGGCAGTATGGAATGTAAGGAAGGAGAGGCATCTCTCTTGGGTGCAGTGCCTGGGTTACATGTCTCTGGTTCCTACTGGGCAAACCCAAAGCAGCGTATCTGTGAGGCTGCTAATTTTAGCGGAAATTTGCGTGCGGGTAGGGGTGCAGTAGGGACTGCAGGCAGTGTTGTCCAGATCCGGATTGTTGCTGCAGCAGAAAGCTTGGTAGAATTGTTTCCAGATCCATCGCTCGAGGGGATTGTGTTTTGTCCTAAAATCAAAACCTTATGTGGCTGGGCCCTCAGCAGGCATTGCTCAGGGTACAGTGGCACCTTGGTGTGCCTCTCGCACTATTTGCCCGGTACCTTCCTCTGATGTCGCTCTAGTCTGTGGGGTGCATGTGGTTTGCACTCCTCCCTGCCCCCAGGGCGTGATGACTGTGTGCATGAAGCTTCTTTGCGGTGAGCTGTTTTTCTCTTAGGTAGGGAGCTTTGAGAGATGTTTGAGAAGCCACCAGATTCATGTCAAAACAACAGTGCCTGCATGTGATGTGAAGTCGTACCTTACGTAGTTAATAACTGTAGTTGTGGGGTTTTTTTAAATATATATAATGGAGAAAGAGAAATGCGTTTGGAGGGCTTTTTTTTGTTTGATGAGAAGACAAAGGCCTCTGCATGATTTAATGTGAATCAAGCAAAAACTGTTTATGGTGCTTCTAAACATTGTTTAGATTTACTTCTTATCTTGGCCTACACAGTCACGCATTGTTTAATTGGTAGCTCTGCTTTGCCCATGCATCTCTTGATTGGTAGCTCTGCTTTGTCCATGAGGCAAGCACGCATCTTCTCCTTCATCTAATTGGTAGATGCTGTGTCATTTTACTCGAGTTGACGCCCCTATGTTTGTCAGCAACTTTTCTGCTTCTTCTTTCTTCTTGCAACATCAGCTTTTTTATCCACAAAGATGATGTTGTTCTTTAGTTCCAGAAGGTTAGGGTGGTTCATTTAGTGTATGTCCTGTAAATATGATCCTACAGTTTGATTATTCTAACTGTGAGAATAGTCAAACAAATAGTTGGTATCAGTGAGGACTATAATGCCAGTGTTTTCATCTTTGCTCTGTTCCTTGTGTTGCAGCAGCTTCTTTTCAGCTGGTAAAAGTGGCATCATCGACTCTTTTCTTTACTCACCCTTCATCTAAAGCTTAATTCTTGTGTCAGCTGCGGCCTGCTAAGCAGTACAGGCTCTGCAGTTTCTCTCTGCCAGCAGATGGCCTTGTGCCTTGCCTAATGTGGGAACAGGGGTCAGGCTGGGGCAGGATGCAACTCGAGGAACATACACTTTTTAGCTCCTTTGCAATTCCAGCTTAAAAAATGTAAGATTCTGGAATTAAAGTGATTTTTTTACTGTGATGATTTAATTTGTGTGTGGCTGTGTGTTGTGTTTCTTTTTCCCCCTTGAAATTGTTGTCCTATGTCACATGTACACTGGTCATAGGAAATTCTGCTCTGAGCAAAACCACCCAGGGAATAATTTTGGACACACATGGTGACAGTATTCTTGCATTTGGTGTTTCTGAGTTGGAATCATTATTCACACCTTAACTGGCATCAAACCTTTTCTTCCCTCTCCAGAAAGCTGCTGCACCTAAAGAAGCTGATTCTGTTGATGTATTATGATATTGTGGATTGCTAAGTTTTTGAGAAGATTAACTTAGCTAGTCTCTCCAGGTGAAGAAAAATTTGTCAAGGTGCAATAAAACATAACTGAAGGCCCAGAGCCCTGTGCATTACATTGGTCTCACCTCAGAATATTGAATCCATATTTATATTCCAGAGGGAAAATAATGGGGGACGAAGCATAAGATCTGACTTGCTTTCTACTACATTTTTCTCTGTTAAATTATTAGAGATTTTAATTTTTTTTTAAATATTTTGTTTAGATTTGTTTTGGCATATTTGTAATCTCTAGCAGTTCTTTTGTACTAAGATTGGGCAATTAGATTGACTGTAGTATAACTTAACCAAAGTAGTTCCATCAAACTTAAATTCCCTTTTGACCTAAAATACACATTAGAAGACCATTGTTGGTTTGTTTTTTAGTTTGTTTGTTTCAGTTTCTGTCTTTTGTTTTCTTTTGCTTTCCTGTTTTGCCTCTCCCCTCCCTCATGTATGTTCAAGAACAACCAACCTTTGTTGGCTGTTCATGCCAACTTTTGGCTTTTTGTTGAAGTACTAGAGTGAGTGATCCGTTACTCATGCAGTTCAGTGGTATCTCCTTCATCTTCTATTCAAACCTCTTCAGTGATGTGGCTCATGTCACAAGCATCACAAGCATCAGCTAACACTATTGGGAAATCATTAGAGTGGCATCAGCCTTTAAATAATCAGCTCTTGCCCAGGACAGTTTTATGATGCTTGTATTGTTTTCCAGATCTTCTGTGAAACACTGGAACAGCGACCTTGCTGCACCCTTTGCATTATGGTCTCATAGACCAGAGAAGATCTGTAACCACTGTAAATATGGCTATTTGTTGCAGTGTGGTGTGGCCAGATTCTGACACCCTTTGTTCATAAACCACTTTGAACCACCACTTCCAATCCCCTGGGTTTGTGGTGCAGGGAAAGTTTCTTTGTAACGTGATGTGGTAGTGTAACACTTTGTTGGCCCTAACCCCCTGGTCTGTGTGTGGAGAAGCTGACATGACAGCACAGAAGAGGGAGAGCAGAGTGTGACCAGAGAAGTTTATGAAGACCCTGTGGGGTTTTTTCATAAGGGTGTTGCCTGGTGTTGCATCAAATAACAGATCAGGGTGTTCTGGCATGCAGTGTACTTCTTTTAAAAGTAACAGTGATCTGATATACCTGCCTGTGGATCCATAGATGCTACTGTTTATCTGAAAAGGCCCCACACTGGCAAGAAAACAGAATGGAAACAAAAACCCAGCCTGGAACAAAACAGAGTGGAAATCGAAACTCACAGCTAGTGACTTGTGTCCTCTAGCAGTTCTCCTCTGGAGAAGGTGATAAAGGAGAACTGGCCATAAACCCTGCCATTCTTAAAGAAAATCAAAACACATATGTGTCCTTTTTCTCATAATTTAACTTCCTGACACTACCCTGGATCCATGCTTTTGTTCAACAGACCCAGTTTGATGACGTCAATGCATTCTTCACAGCAGGGAAAAAAAAACATTTTTTAAACAAACTAAGCATTTCCTTAGACTGGAAAAGCAAATTGGCTGGATGCCTGGTGGCTCCTACAGCCAATCACCATAACCTTACCATAAATGTAGATGTGTTTCTGTCTTAGGGTTGATTATTGACTTTATTTTAGACATGGGACCATCCTGTCCCAGTCCTCTGTGTATGCACTGTACGAGGGAATGCTGAGATTCTAAATGCTGCATTATTTACCAAATATTTTGCACATTACATGAACTGACATAAAATTTGACTTTGTGACTTGATAGGTTGTAAATGCATCTGTTTTAATTGTTTTGAGAGCTCTGTATCCATCCAGATCTTGAGGCAGGCAGCTTTGTTTCAGAGGCTGGTTGGTGATATTTTCTCTTTTTTTTCAAGCAAATTGATCTTAGTTGTTTTTTGAAGATGTTATGACAAAGATTAAGCTTTATACTTTCAAAGCTTGGTGTACAGCAAATGCTGTCAAGTCTGTAACAGATCAACTGTAAAAGTTTAGGAGATACTGTGCTAGGGATACTAAATGTTCTTCAGAGGTGAGTGAGGAAGTGTTCAAACCTTTTCCCTTCAGGTACTGCCTGGACAGAGCACTGCTGATTTAATTTGTGGGTTTCTTCCATTTGTGCGATAAACCCAAGGCTGAATCCTTGTGCTAAGGATGAAAGAGGAAAAAAAAAATCTATAGAGGAATGTCTGAAGTTAAAAGGTAAACGTGAATAAAAGGAAATCTTTAGTTCTACTTTTGACCTTTAATCTGAAGATGGCCTTAACAGGTGCACCAGATGGCTTCATTTCCCATGTTAAGTAAGTGATGCTCAAAGAGCCACCCTTCAAGGAAGTTTTCCTTACAATTTTAAAGAAAACAAATTTTATTAAATGTGGTAGTGAGGAGGAGAAGCTAAAGAAAACATTTTAAAGGGTCTTGGCATGCTGTAGTTTCTGATATTGTAAGAAATATTACAAGTTTGGAATTCAGTTCCACTGTTTTGCTTTGCTCTGTCATGCTTCTCTTTCTGGGCTATCATCTGACAAGTGAGACTAGCAGGCTTAGATAAAAGCAGTCTCTTGTGGCTGAGACTCCAAACGCTCTTGTTTTGGTTTCTTTTGATATCACTTAACCTTTGAAATTCTTTGGGGGTGGGGAAGACACAAGAGTGATGTGAAAAGCCTTATCCCTCCCACTACCATATGATGCAGCTTGGCATCCGCTGTGACATCAGAGCCAGAGCAGCATGCAGTGACCTTACTCTGGGTGTTTGTCTCCTGGACACGGCTGTGTGCTTGTCAGCACGACTTGTGCTTCAGGTAAAGCTGCTGTGCAACAGCTAGATCCTGATAAAGAGGGGCTGTTGTGGTCGGAACAAAGTTGGAGGTCAGGGGGTTATCCCTGCCTTCACCAACTCCCCCACTTGTACCACACATTTGCACAAACAGAGGAGAGGCCTGGCTAGCTGCTGAAGCTGCAGGAGTGAGTCATATTTTCTCTATTCAGCTGCACAGCCCACTGCATAGTAAGGTTCTGTGACCTGTAGCAGATGAATTGAGTATGTAATACAGACTGATTTATATTTCTGTCAGAATGCAGTGGATTGTTTTCTGTTGGTGGTTCTCATCAGCAATTAAATGATGTGCTTAGATAGCTGTGCATCTCTAAGGGTGGTCGTAACCAGAAGGAATGCAGTGGTGTTAGCTGTCTGAAGCAGTCTGTTCAATCCCCAGATAAGACATCAGTGTTATTTTCCAGCTGAATAATTTCTCAAATGCTTCTTGGAGGCCAGTATTTTGAAAGAGGCATCCTTTCCACACTGCACAGTAGCTGTCTCTCCTGCTGTCAGCCAGCTCAGGGGCAGGAATGGGATGAGGGAGTGCAGAGGGATGGGCAGCAGAACATGCATTTCTGGTTCCCTGGGATGAGCAGCAGTCTAGTGGCAGTGCAGGCCATGGCTCTTAAAGGCACAAAAAAAGCTGCTCTCTCAGCTTGGGGATGCTCAGAAACCTCCCTGCCTGGAGGCAGCCAGCTGAGAGGAGAGCAGTTCCTCAGTTTCATATGAAAAATGAAGAGCAAGTCACATGCCTTTGCTATTAGTGTAGGGAAATGGTCTTACCTTCTGGAAGTAGAGGTTTTGGACTGAATTCTCATCTTTCATTTATTCACTTCAGAGAGTCATGACTTTTCAGTTTTTTGGTTTTTTTTTTTTTGAGATCAGTGGTAATTTTGATATTGCTAAGATTTGATTGATTGAAGCTAAGATTTCACTACCTGTGCATAAAGCATATATAAAGATATGTTATATCAATACCTGGGATTTGCCTCTCATGGGGAGGCAGGGCTGGCCACCAGCCCCTTCTCCATCAGCTCCCTGCAGGGGCAGCAGGGTCCGTCCTGCACAGGGCATGTGGCAGAGCCTGCAGTGTCACAGCTGGTGCAGTGAAAGGCTGTTGGCACATGGAGCTTATCCTTTGTCCTCACAGATACTGCCCCACTGTTCCTGAGTGACCTGGCACAAACCCCACCTGGTTTTCTCTTCAGGGGGCCCACCTGAAAAACAGGATCTGACAAAGACAAGCTACTAAAGGATAGTAAGTTATTAAAAGCAAGGTGATAGGGAAGGTTTAGCCCTCATGAAAACAGTAGCTTGTATTGTATGCAGAGTAAAAGAACACAGATGTTAGCCCTTTTTCCCAAGTGTGGCTGTCTCCTGCTCCTTCCAGCCCCTTTTCCTGAGAAGGCCTCACACATTTGCAGTGTGAGCGGTGTTCAGTCTCTAATGCAACAAAATGCTACAGCAACACTGTTTTATTTAAGTGCAATTCAGAAAGGGAGATGTGTTTGTGCTGAAGATCTGCTGTTGCATAATTTTCTTCTTGTATTAAGCAATGTGTCCATGCTGTGTAGTGCAGAGTAATCAGCATGCAGGGAAATGATTTATATTATATTGAAGAGGTCTGAGCTTTTGACCTTGTAAATGAATTCCCAGAGACAGCTAAATACAATGCAGTGAGTAACGGGCTTTAATTAGGAAGCTGGAAGAGTTGTACATAGTTCTGTATCCTGATGTGGAAACTCTCCAGGCATTTTCAGGATGCTTGCACAGCATTGTTTTACAGCAGTGAAAGGATTACTATGCCTTCAACAAGTTGCTAGCAAGGAACTGAAAGAAAGGGAAACTCAGGAGGTACTTACAGGACTGACAGCATGGTAGAAACTACAATTCTGAGACTTGTCATTTTTTTTAGTGATGTTACTGGCTTGCAAGAAGAACAGAAATGGATCAAAAAGCAGTTGAGTTTGCAGAAATCTCCCACTGGCAGGCTAGACCTGAGTCCTGACAGTTTTCATCCTCCTTGAGACCAGTGGTACAATAATTGGTCCAGAAATGGGCTGGAATGAGGAAAAGCTTTAGAGAATTCTGAGTTTTTCCGTGTTTCAGGAGGATGGTTATGTTTGTTTCAGAATTATGTATCTAAGTCTTCCTTACAGTCATAAAAGGAAAGGAACAAAATTTTGTTTTTTGGCCTGTAAGGGAATTTGAGCAAGCAGTTAAAGCTGGGCATGTAAAATATATTTGGTGGAGAGGAAAAGAAAACCCTAAGTTTGATAGGAAAATCACTTTCCCTTTCAGAAACCAAATGAAATTATTGAACAAAAATAGCACATTATCTGTACTTTTCCATAGTTCTTATGGCTGCCTGTTAGAAAGAGGAAGAAGAAACAGCCTTATGTAACTTAGCTGCATCTGCAAAGCAAGGACCAAAGGTCTGCCTGCTTCAGTTTTCTTGTGAGGCTTTAGCATCCTTTGGGGAGTAGTTTATAAATGGAATATTCTAGAGCATGAGACACAGCTGTGTGCTAAGTGACCAACCATCACCAGCTGTCTGTCTCCTGAGGCACCACACTTTGTAACAGGAGGGCGTCCCAGGGCCAAGCAGCAGCCAGGATGATGCAGGGAGGTGTGACAGGGCAGGTTGGCACTGCACATGGGGCACAGGAGAGCTCCAGTGAACTCCTGTCCTTCCTGCAGGCTGCAGTGGGTTAGGCACCATATTCCTGGGTGTGTTTGCATCAGCCAAAATGACATTTGGCAAAAATGCTATGGGGGCATGGGGTGGGAATCCTTCTGCACAGGTCACAATGCAAAGAGCCTTCTGTTATAAATTCCCTATTTATTCTATAATATTCTCCTATTGTAAATACTTCTCCTATTATAAACAGGATTATGTTGGAGAGAACTCTGTTTTATCTTAGATCTTTAATGTAGGTTGTAGCAAGTTATCAAAATACATTCATGCTCACACAGATTTTATCTGTGACCTTTTTCTGTAACTTATATTATTGTTCAGATCACTGATAAAGGCATTAAAGTGTGTAGCCAGTGCTGGTCCCACAGAATTCCACCCACTCAGCAGAGATGTCCCTGCGCTGCTGTGCTGTAAGGCTTCAGAGGCACCTCTCATGCTACTCTGTATATGTTGGATCTGCAGTTGTTTGGTTTTTTAATGTTTTAGAATGTAAAGGGGTTTAGAGGACTTTACAACTATGTTTATAATATTCCTCAAAAAATTTACAATAAATATTTTCTTATACAGCCTTATTCTCAATGTTTATTATATTTTCTCCTTTTATTTTTGTTGTTTGAATTCTGTATTGGCAGCTGTGATAGGTTGACTTAGAGTGGTGTGTTCATCTGGCATGTTTGTAATTAACTACTTCTTGTCATTACATGCTTGAAATTTTTGTTAAACTGCCTTTCTTCCTGGGGAAACCCCACAAGCATTTTTAAGGGCTAATGAAAGTAAGTGTTGATTTTTCTGGAGGCACTTTGGCCTATTTGTAACACCTGTGTGGATGCAGGCTATTCCTGCCTGCTGCAATGTCCATGCCCAGCTTTATTGATGGCTCTTTTAACGTTCTCTTGCAGTGGAGTTGAAATCAAAAAAGCCCCAAACAGTTTTTGCCCACTTTCGAATTGACTTCTGACTTCTTTTTTCTGATACACAAAATGCACATGTATTCAATATGACTGCATTTGCCACATTACTTTTTACTTTTGCATATAACAGCACACACTTTCATGTAATGGCATGCCAATTCCAAAAGTAGGTTTCCTTTTTATCCTTTTTATTAAAAGTATGTGTTCACTTTAGTCACAAAGGTGATAGAATTCGCCTCGTATATTTTGTACATTCTTTGGTTTATTGCCACTTTACTCTCATTCCTTCACTGTTATTTAGTGGTTCTTGTGAAGTTAAAAAAAAAAAAAGTTCAGCTGTGCTCTCAGCTGTTTGTAGTTTGTGCTGAGTGACTCATACAGAAGACAAGGAAGTTGCAGTGTGGCCACATCTCCTTGTCCTGCCCAGCAGCGACACTTAAACTCCAAATGCTCTAAACCCAGTGCCAGGAGCAAGAGATGGAGACCAGGGCTGGGCCTTTGGGAGAGGCAGGCACTGCCTCCGTGACATTTGTGGTGAGTGACTCCACAATTTGCCGTCATCTAGAGCCAAAAAGTGAAACTCTGGCACTACAGTAAATTATTAAATGTGCTAGTGAAAGCAATGACCTTGTTGAGTCTGGGAAGTTTTGTGGAGGAAGGGCCCCTGTGCCCTCCCTGTCGCATGCGCAGGCTGTGTAGGTGTGAGTTCCCTAGAAGTACAGCACTTGTTTGCCACAGCGGTGGGCTGGGAAGATGTCATTTACATTTTGACAAGTTCGGATAACTTGTTGCTGCAGAGGTTCTAAGCATCATGGGAATGCGGCTCTTGAGAGGTGTTCCAATGTAACATTATCGTGAGGCCTTACCTGCAGTGTGATTTTGGGCAGTTGTGTCAGCACGAGCTGTGACCCAGCTACTGAGGGGCTGCTGAGAGTTTGCACACAGTGGGTCACAGCTCTGCCCTGGCCAGTGGCCTGAGGGCTGACCCAGCATCTCCGCTGGATTTGCAGCTCTTGGTATACACTGTGTTCCTTTCACTATCTTTCTGATATATTTGTTGCTTTCCTTGTAACATTAGGGTTGTCTGCACCAGTTAGATTGTGAGCTATGGGAGGTGCCTTGCCGACAAAATGCAGTGTTACTTTCTACCAAAAAAAAAAAAAAAAAAAAAAAAAAACAAAAAAAAAAAAAAAAACCAAAACTTCAAGGGCATTCAAAACTATGTATTCAAACCAGTCAAATTTATGGAGGGAAAATATGAAATATATCTGCATCTATTATGCATGAGGATATGGGTACATACTCCTGTCTCAAGAAATCCTTCTGCTTTACAGAAGGAAGGAGAGGGGATATAGGAAGTGTAGGTGTCCCATTTCTTCCCATGCATTTGCTATCAGGAAATCTCAGACACAGGATACGGACCTATGAGGATATCAGCCTGACCCAGCAGGACTTGTGCTGATGTGCTGTTTATTTATCTAAGAAGGATGATGGGGGAGACATTATCTCATTTTTACTTTGAACATATTCCTTTGATTTTGAATGAAGGATAATTTTACCACATTACTAGAGGAAGATACCTTGTTAAGAAGATGAAGGAAGGTTGTGAATTAACATTCTTTATACAGCGTACTTAAGAGGTCCAGATGGTAAATACTGTCTCCTCTAGCTCTTGAAGAGCACAGGCAAAACTATTTTCCAAATTTTGAAAGTTGAAAACTGCTATACTTGAGAATTATTAGAGCAATTTTGTCTTAGTTATTAGAGAGCGACCAGTGTAGGAGCCTGACAATCACAGAGAAAGCTAATCTATGCGTCTGATGGTTTATGGTTAATCTGACACTTTACAGATGCTTACTGTGTGACAGCTGCAATGAATCAGGTTATTAGAGTGACTTTCTGCTCCCTAAAGCTTATTTCTTCCTGTCTTTCCCAAAATAGGGGGTGGGGAGGTGTAAAGCCTATCAATGAGATAGAGGAGAGGGCCTGAAGGCAGACAAACCAAAACATTTAGAGATTCTGCTAATGTTACGAAGATGAAAGGAATCCCCAAATAAAAGGGAGCCAGAGACATATTTAGCAGAGCCTCATTCCTAAACAGCCAATTGGATGGAGGCAGGAAGGTCTCCACACACATCTCAGAAGTTGTTTTCCCTTATAAAGTCAAGCAAAGAGATTACTTTATTCACATTCTTCTATAGACTGGGATAAGCCTGCAGCTTCTGTCCTCCTTTACCAAAAAAGTATGGCATCTACCCACTGCTGCTGGGCCTCTGAGCTGGCACTCTTGGGGCCAGCTGGAGCCCATTTCCTTGGCATGGGGGGTCTGCAGCCCCTGCTGCTGTGGAGTCCCAGGCACACTTTGGGTCCAATCCACAGTTACTGAAAAGAAGGAGCTTAAGGAAGGTGTAGCTAAATTTCCACTGCTATATGGAAAGATGCTGGAAGCCAATAGGAGAGTACCCAATGTGCATTGGAGCTTTGCTGGGATCTCTATTAAGAGATCAGGGGAAAAGATACTGAAAAGAGGAGCAAAATTCATTTTTCCCCTTCTTTTTTTTTCAGCGATTGTACTCCAGACATACTCTTGTAATGCACACTGTAAAAGTGTTTAGCTTGGAAGACCTGAGAAGTTCTCAGGGGAGTTAAATAAAAACCATAGGTTTTGGCTATGGATATAAAGAAAGAAGAAGAACCTTGGGGTATGGACACACCAGGCAAATTGTGCTGAGCAGTCTCTGTACAAATGAGTGGGATAAGGACTGAAAGGCAGCAGAAGCTGGTGTTGGAAGTGGCCTCCAGAGGGAAAGCTAAACTACTTTCAGGAATGGTGTTTTGTTCTTTTCCTTGAAAAACAAACAAAACCCCAAAGCCCCACTCCATATATATAGATATATTTCAGATGAGCTCTTATTTGCCCATGACTGCAGAGGAGGGTTCAGAGGTTTGATCCCCAGCATTCTAGGCTTGATTCTCAGACTTTTTCTACACAACTTTTGTTAGGTTCTCATTCATGTCTCATGCTGAGTTCATTCTTCCCTCTCCCCTTGCCCCTCTGGCAATGACCTAAGTTACTGAGAAGAAAGGTGTAACCTACTAATGCCATTTTTTTCACATGAGCTTTTATGTATAGAAATATTTTTGTGATCATAACTTTAGCATGGAGCCACTACAAAGAAAAGAAATTCTTTTATTCTATAATGTCCCTGGAGCTGGACTGACCTAATTTCCTCGTATAGTTCACCTGTTTGCCTTCCTTCCTTCCTTCCTGCCCTGGCATTTTCCATAGTGTCCCACTGCAGAGACAAGCTGCCTGCTGAGCACTGCTCTTCATTGTGTGGCTGGGCAGCACCTCTGCATTTTCCCTCTGCTCTTGCTGTGAATTCATTCTCTACGGCTCAGTCAGCCTCTTCTAGCCTGCCTGTGCCTGCCTCTAACTAATGTCCTCCACAGGGCAGCTCCTTCCAAAGAACTGGTGTTTACGTTGTATCACCGTGTCAACACCTGCCTGCTCTGAGCGACACTCTGTATCTGTCAGCTCTATCTTTTTCCCGAGCACCCTGAAATCCCCGGCGCCCCTGGCAGGGAAGGTGATGTGTGATCCCTGCCCAGATAACCATTCCTGAAAGCAGCCAAGGGGCTGCTGCTGCCACCACTGCCACCAGCAGTAATTACACTCGGATGAGGTTACAGGAATCATGGTGAAGCTTAACAGAGGTCCAGTCTCTGGTATCTGTGTGGCTCCTTTATGTTCAGAAAGGTAGAAAATTGTTGCCTGTATTTCTAGCTGTGCCAAGGAGCAGTGTGGATGATGTGCCAGCTCTGCTGAAGGGTTGATTTCTTGGCTCTGCAGTCTCACTTGTGCTGTACCCACCACAGTGCAATCACCACCAAGTTCTTTTGGGATTGTGAGCTTCTGCTCAGTAAGGCAGAAATTTAGGATTTTTTTGAATCTTTGTCCCAGTCTAAGTATTCAAGGATGATGTTTCTGAAAACCTTGGTGTGTGTTTCTTCTGATCTAGAAGGTAATTGATGTTTGTATTGAAATCAGACATAATACTGCATTGAAGGGTTCTGCTGTGTGAAATTCCCCTTCCCCTTGACCAAGGTTCCCTGATCTGATACCATATGCTCTATATGAGGTATGCAAGTTTTCTCAGCTGTGTTGTTTAAAAACTAAGAATTTGGTTTTGGCTGTCCTTTGAATGTCAGTTGGAGATATGCAAAAAAGGGCCTGTTTAGATCTTCAGTTTGCTTATCTCAATGGGTATTTTCATTTTCTTTCCATTTTTCTTTCCCTTTTTCTTTCCATTTTTCTTCCCCCTTTTCTTTCCATTTTTCTTCCTTTTTTTTTTTTTTTTAGTATCTCTGTCTTTTGCCCTGATGATGGAAGTGAAATAGCAAATAGCTTTTGCATGGCTCACGTTCCAACACTTGCTAGCTTCTGTTTCTGACTCTCCAAAGCAGTTACATTCCTTAGAAGTTCCTTTCCTTAAAAGTTAAATTCCTTTTGGTGTTCAAGCCATAATTCTGCCTATTTACTATCTCTGCTAGTAGCTTATTTCTTACATTTTCACATCAGAAAATCTTTCACTGTGGTTTTCTGGGAGGTTTTTTTGCATGAAAGCTACTCAGGCAGCAAGCACTCCATAACAAAGGCACGTTGCCTCTCCCTGCTGTAACAAGACTTGCAAAGCAAGGATCTCACTTGGGTTATCACATCTCTCTTGGCTTGTGTGCTTGGAGAACTTTTGAATTTGCAAGGTTTAGTATTGGAGTTAAGAGATGCTGTTTCTTGTCTGTTGTACAAACTTAATGGCAAAACATTGTTGGCTGTGAAAGGGCTGCTCCACCAGAATTAATCTCTCCACAGAACAGTTGGCTACAGCTGTAGAAATCCAGGCCTGTGCTGAAAATAACTTGTACAGTGAGAACTGTTCCTTTGTTTGCTAAAAGTGTGTTCAGTGGAAAAGATAGCTGGGGTTATAAAATTCAACAACTTTATTATGAACAAATTGGGATGTGAGTTTCTGACAGTCCAGATTTGTGGGCATCACTGGAGCAGCTCTAGGGCAAATTTGGCCTGCAGAGCCTAGAGCTGGAAAATAAGCTTACACAGAAACAGAATGGATTCTAACCCATCACAGACCAGAGAGGATCAGAACAGTCTTTTACATGAACATTTTCACAACCTTCAAGGTCTTCTCTGTGAATCTTGTACAACAGCTGGTACATTTTTTACTACCCTTAAGCCTGTGGGCAATATTCATTATACAAGCAAAATTATAAGCTTTTAAAAAAACTTTGTAGAAAAATTGAGCAGCTGTGTAGCTGGCCAAAAATATTTATTCATTGTTTTTATCAAAATCTTCAGTGACAGCAAGGTGCTTGTTTAAAAAGACTTTCCCTGTTATAAATGACTGCTCTTCCAATTTTTCATTCTGCTTCTTGGATGTTACTGTGGAGTCCTGGACCTCTCTTGTTGGAACACATGATCCTCCTGCCAGAGAATGTCTACTGTGGGCACACTCTCTCTGGATTTTAGCAGCTCTCCTGAAGTTTAAAAGTGTTTATCTTACACAGCTGAAATTCTCCTCCTGTTTCATGAGCTCTACGCTGGAATGCAGTGGAAGAGACCCAGGGCCTGTGGCCACCCAGATCAGAGTTTTTTGTATTAAGGTCCCTATATGGTTTTGTTAGAGACTTCAGCTCTGTCTCTGTCTGTCTCTGCTCCTTGTTTGGGAGGCTAGTGGGAGGAGAAGAGCTGAAGGGGCTATAAAACCTCTGGGGTTTCAGATACAGAGTGTACCACCCTAGAGCAGCCATCCTCAGCCAAGCGCTGTCAGGGTAAGTGGCACGGAACCAATGCATGATTTACAGGTTGCTGGAGGATTTCAATTAAATAATGTCAAGTGGAAGCTGTTCAGGAGGATGTACTGCTGTGCTGTAATTTGCTTAAAAGACTTATTAGAATTTGAGTTGATAAAATGCTTGCAGTATCTATACTGAGTCGTCTTTATTTTATATTCTGAAAGGAAAAGTTATGCCCTAATAATTTTACTGCTTCTACCAGCACTTCAGCAACTGTATAAAGAAACGGTTTGTGTAATGCCACTGCTGGAATTGCAGATATACTCTGGTTTAAATGAACCCGTGTGACATTGGGGTGTTAGTTTGGGACAGAGCTCCTGATGGAGTGTGTAGTAGTGTTTCTTAGCAGATTTGCTTCAGTGCTTTAAATCAAGTGTGAGGTGAAAGAGTGTTTCGAGGAATGTGACTGCAGGAAGAGCTAGAAGTATGCAAATCAGCAGTGTCTAATAGGATAAATTGAGGATGCATGTGTATTCATCCTTGTCTCCATGCATATGAAATTACTGTTCTGTAAAATGCCAAACATTCATTAACTAACAGGCTACACGCAGCATTTGAGGAGCTGGAGTTCTCTTTATAATTTATTGTGGAGATTGGGGAGGTGATTAATTATATTTGCATGTAAAACAGGGAGAAGAAAGAGGCTAAAGACTGTTTACTTGGGAGAAAATTTCCTTTGTTCCACAGCACTCAGTGACATTTGCTGCTCTAAGATCTTGCTACTGCCTGCCATGGCAGTCCTGAGCTGTAACTCATTGGTTGGTAGCAGAGCCCTCTGTCTGATTTTTCAACTTTTTGTGCTTTATTACTAAATATGGTTTTCATTTAGAGTCCACTAAGCTCAGAAATGTAGCCTCTCCTGCCCCCTTCTTCCCCTCCCCCAAGTGATTTTTGGCATTGCATGAGCTGCATTGGTTTGAGCAACCCCCTGACCTCAAGCGCTGTTCCAAAAACAGACGGCTGAAAAGCATATTTCCTAATTAGGAAATGGTTTGTCCAAACCAGGCTGTTCATTCATGTTAGATAACAGTTGTACTCCATTCAGTAAATCTTTTCATATAAAGAGCCTAAGGAGTTTAATAAATGAAAAATTGCAACTTACTTTCCTTTCACAGTTATAATGATAAAATATCTGGAATACAAAGTTAGGATTTCCCTATCCTATCTTCTCCTGGGAGTTCTGCCCACGCAGCCTGCAGGAGCAGGGCTGCAGCCATGTCTCGTGGCTGCCTGGTTGGGGAGAGACAGAGGATCTCAAATGAAGCATTTGGGAGAACTGTCAGTGCCTGTTCCATCCATTGTAGAGGCTTAAGAGATTGTGGCCTCCCTTGCTCATTGGCCTTGGCTCTTGCTGACCCCATTCTCATCTCTGCCTGCACTTCCAGTATTCCTGCAGCAGAAGGTTTTGGAGACTGCATGTGGAGCCAGCTGGTCCGTGGCTGACAGCTGTCTCCCTTAGCTGTTAACACACTGCATTTTGCTGAACTCTGCATGGAAGCCCAGGCTTGAAGTGGGCCAAGTGATTCCCTACCATGCTATAAATTGTGAGCAAATAGTTCTTCTTGAGTCCTGGTATTCAGTGCTTGTTTCTGTAATTGACTTCAATACAAAGCCTTCAAAGCATTTTTATTACCCATATTATCTTACTGTTGCCAGAGGAAGAAAACAGTTTCTTTTTAGTGAGCCAAGGAGCCAACATAAATTGTTCTGTCACTCTACAAATGTAGTTTATTGGCTGCTTTGAAATGATGATAGATGTTATGGCCTGTTTTTAAAACACATACTGTCTCTGACTTAATTTTAAAGGTGGGTTTATTTTTCTGACTGATTAGGGGAGAACAGGAAAAGACTTACTTCTTTTTTTTTTCCCCTTTTTTATTTGGAAAATTTCTACCTTTTTAAAAGGTTAAATGTAAACTTAATTGGCCGTCTTCACCAGTGGATTAATATGTGTATCAGGAAAACATCCCTGTTACATGCATAGCATTTAATATAGCTAGTTTTTGGGAAGCCCAAGACTAGAATGGGAAGTTGAAGTGCTCTCACCTTTTAACAGCTATCCACATGTGTCAGGATTTTGTCAGGGTGATAGAAAAGCAGGAGAAGTTGTGCTGAATTCAATGCAAATGAATCTTTGTTTTTGCAGCTGTCAGTCCAGCATTCTCTTTTATCTCTCTTCCCCAGCCGTGGATTTTTGAGACCAAATTTAGATAAACATTTGCTGCTCCCTGATCTCTCTGCCCGTGCCGCAGGGCTGGAAGTCTCCTCTGGAATTCCCTGGATAATCTCTAGTGCACCCAGGCATGGTTGATGGCTCTCATGCTTTCAGAAGGAAGCCCATTCCCTCCCACAGCCCTGCAGTCCTTGTGATTCCCAGCTGGGGCCATTCCCCTCCTTGCAGGTCCTGGTGGCCAGGGTGGCTCTGCTACCTGAGTGTGATTTTGATTTAATTCTTCCCCGCTGTTTTCACAGAGCTGTTTTCTGTCTGGAAGCTACAGGCACTGCTGTAGAAGATGTGTGAGGAAGAGGACAGCACTGCCCTTGTTTGTGACAATGGGTCGGGGCTCTGTAAAGCCGGCTTCGCTGGAGACGATGCTCCAAGAGCAGTTTTCCCATCCATTGTGGGTCGTCCCAGGCACCAGGTGATGAACTACTTTGCTTGTTCCATACTGGGCTTGTAGAAGGCTTTGCTGCTCTGTCACCAGTTCTTCAGCCAGGACCATCTGTGTCTGGGGCTAGTCCAGCCTAGGGTCATCTGTGTAATACAGTATTTCCTGGCTAAATGAGTCCAGCAGCACACTCCCCTGAATCAAGGGAGGTCTCATGCCTTGTAAAGGAATGATTTTAAAATTTTTCACTCCCTTCTATGCCATCTTTTCCCTGCCCCTTAATTTTGAATCACCCAGAGAACTTGGTGAGTAGAACTAGGTTAAAGAAACCCAGCCCAAAATCCAAATAAGTCCAACACAGGAACATCTAGAAATTCTGACTGCCCTTAAAGCTGATAATAGGTAATGTGTGGAAGACTAAAGGAGGAAGCAGAACTTTTCAGTCAGCTTTCTCCTAACCTTTCTGGCTTTATTCATTAAGCTGTACCAGAAATGGGTACCTGTCTAGGGTTGAGTTTCCTTAGCTTCAAGGTTTACATTTGAGTATATGATGCACTCCATTATATTTTAATAGTTTGCAGAACACATTTATTATCTGAGCTGTTAATTATAGAGTTTATGAGTCAGATCACCATAAGCATGAATTAGAGCAGCTTCTCTAGGTCACAACAAACGAATCCAAGTAATTAACAGATCCACTTAATTGCTTCTATGTCACCCAAGGCCCTCATGGAAAGAGGCAAGCTCTTTGCAAGATGAAGACTTTATATACCCAGCAAATGCATTTTAAGTTCTCCAGGATTGGAGAAATACCTGCCTTTCAATACAGAAACTAGGACTGGAGGGCTAATTGATGCCTCTGGGAATTACCATAATTTGAAAAGTGCATTCAAATGCCATCATCTGTAGCTAGTGTAAATGATAATAATTGCTCAAAACCAAGCAATATAGTTACAGTGGAAACAAATACAGATTTCTAGAACCTTTCTTTCCTGATCATTTAGGTTGGATCATCCCATTAAAAATTGCAAATCTGGGATGCCTGTTTTAAGACATGGATTTAGAGATGTCAAGGTTTGGAATCTCTAATGACTGAGTTCTGATAGTTGTATTATGCACTTAAAGGATCCTACTATATTTTTCTTTCATTATTTCTCATTTTAACATAGAATCTAGTGTATATCCAGAGTAGTTTCTAGCTTCTGGTCCTTCAATAATTTCTACTGGATCCATGAAAATATCTGTAAAGAAGTCCACACAGTAGATTTAAATTGTCCATCCCTAATCACAGTATTATGGCATTCAAATAGAGGATTAAAAAATATTGAAACTGAACCTTTGGGAAACGTAAATTGTGTATCACTCGATCTTGACCCTTAGATGGCACAATATCACTTTCTGCTTTTACTCCACTTTATTATCATTTAGCAGACCGTTCATCCCTAAATAATAACAAACATAAAACAACTCAGTTTTCCCACTTTATCGTGATGCATTTAATATTGTACTTGTTCTGTTTACTCAACTGTAGTGGAAATATGAACTCCAGAGATTTAATAATGAAACATTTAATACTGGCAATTTAAGAGCAACACATAATACTCCATTTGTTAGTATTAGAAAACTATGTTGTAACTAGTATAACTCGCAACTGGATTTGTTCCACAGCTAATGTTCTGTCTACTTTATGACACTTTTCTCTGAGACACTGACACAATTTGTACTATTTTATAGGGTGTGATGGTTGGTATGGGTCAAAAAGACAGCTATGTGGGTGATGAGGCTCAAAGCAAGAGAGGAATCCTGACCCTGAAATACCCCATAGAGCACGGCATCATTACAAACTGGGACGACATGGAGAAGGTATTTCAGCTTTGAGAAGTCAGTGTGTACTACTGGTAAACAGAACTATTTGAACCAAATATTTGCAGAATATCCACTAAATTTGAGATGAAAGTGTCATGCTACCCAGTATGGTTCAAGGAGAAACTTGTTATTTGGAATGGTCTGGACATCCCAACACACTGTAAGTGTGTGGAGTCCCGAGCACCTAATGACTCTCAGTATTGTAGAATTTGCTTGAAAGCAAAATCTTTTAGGTGCCAAACATATCAACCAGTCCTTAATGACCACCAGCTTGAAAACAACCTTAGGAAAGACTTCTTGGCCTTCAGATTGAAATCTCTGGTTGTTTTACTTCTTATCAGTGTATTAACCTCCTCACTGCCTCATTTGGCCTCAGATTTTTACAACTTGTAGGAGAAAGTTGTGTGGAGGTGATAAACACAAGTCGACTTTCAACCTCACAACCATTTATCTTCATTTCTTTTCATGAATGCTTGGGCTGGCCTGTACAAACCAAAAGACATAACTGTCAAGAGACCCATTATCTATTGAACTCTGTGTATGTTCTCCGAGTTGCTCTGGAACTGTTTCCCTTTCAGTCATTATTGAAATAGCACTGCTGGAACCAAGTGTGTCCTGTTCTGTCTTTTCTGTTGTAAGAGTACTGTATTCATTTTCCTTATGTGTCCTTAAAGTAAGTCATATATTACTGGTAGTAAAGCCGGAGGATGGTGGTTTTCTTTCTACAGTTGTTCTGGTAGTCTCTGTGGAGGCAGTAAGAACAACTGCATGAGAAACATCACCAGCCTATATCTAGAGCTGTAAGCAGAGTGCTGGAGCTCAGCACCTGTCTGGAAGTGATGTTGAGCTGCTGACTGATGGTGTTTCTTTCCCTTGGCTTCTCTCACTATCCTCAGATCTGGCATCATTCTTTCTATAACGAGCTCCGGGTTGCACCTGAGGAGCACCCGACTCTGCTGACTGAAGCACCCCTGAATCCCAAAGCCAACCGTGAGAAAATGACACAGGTGAGCCACACTAAAGCCATGGCATAGCCCAACCTTTTCATTCAACAGGATGTGAATGTCATCCTTCCAGTTAGTCATGCTGTCCAGAAGTCTGTCTCACTCAGTTATGGAAGATGGAAAGCACATAGTGACCACCTGTCATATTTACATATTATTACATATAATGTAGAAAATCACTGTATTCACATTGAATGTGAGCATTCCAGTCTGTCCAAACTTTGTCATCTTAATCTGTTTTTATACCCAGGCCTATTACGAAATTATCTTTAATATGTGCATGTGGCTATAGTAATATGATAAAAATACAGGCCAAACACAGGGACATACCTTATAGGACAAATATTTTTGGATTTAGATTTTGTATTTTCCTTTCTTGCTTTTACCAAGCATAGAGAAATATCAAAATCTTGCATTCTGCCTCTTTTTCAGTAAACTGCTTCAACTAAGCTAAACCCTCTAGTGTTACGACCATTATTTTAATTGCATTTCAGATTATGTTTGAGACATTCAACGTGCCAGCCATGTATGTAGCTATTCAAGCCGTTCTGTCCCTCTATGCCTCTGGACGTACCACAGGTAAGCCTCAGGGGAACGTGGCACAGGTGTTTGCAATGGTTCCATGGGGATGATGGCGATGAACCGTGTGTTACCCTCCCAAAGGGATCGTGCTTGACTCTGGGGATGGCGTCACCCACAACGTGCCGATCTACGAGGGCTACGCCCTGCCACACGCCATCATGCGCCTGGACCTGGCTGGCCGGGACCTGACCGACTACCTCATGAAAATCCTGACGGAGCGCGGCTACTCCTTCGTCACCACTGGTAAGGACACGCCGAAATGGAGCCTCGTTCATGGGCCTCAGGACTGTCAGTGGTTCTGCAGCTGAATAGGCATGAGAAGGTCTCCAACATGAAAGTCCCTTGAAAGACTAGCAGAGGGTTTGTTTAAAATATGGGGAGGGTGTTGGAGGGTGAAAGGGAACAAGCAGTCAACATGCATGGGTCCTTCCTGAATGCCAATTTAAAGATTGAATCCTCTTTACAGCGGAGCGTGAAATTGTCCGTGACATCAAGGAAAAGCTCTGTTACGTGGCCCTGGACTTTGAAAATGAGATGGCCACTGCTGCATCTTCCTCGTCTCTGGAAAAAAGCTATGAGCTTCCTGATGGTCAGGTGATCACCATTGGGAATGAACGCTTTCGGTGCCCAGAGACCCTCTTCCAGCCATCTTTCATTGGTGGGTTCAGTGACTGTTCTGCCTCGGTAAACTGCACTGAAATACCAAGTCCCTATTTCCTTTTGCTTGTGCTCCATTACTGACTCACCCACATCTACACATGGGTGTGTGTAGCACCCATTATAAAACAATCTTTTATAACAGGTCTATTAATGTGGTGGGAAGAACTTCACGTTAAACAATTAGCCAAAATGCTTTCCCAAAATAAACACACAATGTTTGTTCCTGCCTTCTGGCATTGGGCCTGTGCCATTTTGTATGTTTGAATGTGCTTGCCAGGAGTGGGAAGAGGTGGGAGGGGCAAGCAGGCAGCAAGACCTACTTTTATTTTTCCAAAAGACTGCTCCAAATCCTGAATCCATAGTTCATTGCCTTTTCGGAGCAAAGTCAAGATGATGCCATGCTAATCAACATCCATGAAGGCAGATTTGCAACTAGGTCACACAGAAATCCAGAGTCAGTTCTGCCAATAGGCAGAATTTCAACTCAGAGATAAAGCAGTTGCATACCTAGGGGTATTAGGACATATTTTGACTGTTCTGTCTCTGAGTTGACTCAATTTGAAAAGAAAAAAAAAAAAGGAAAAACAAGAGAACAAATGATTCCAAGACCATATAAGGAATTCTTAGGACAATTGAGATTGCCTACAGAAGCCTAGTGGAAACTTTGCTATTCCACACTCCCAACTTTCTTTTTAAGGAGGACTTGTTGTGTGTAAGGGGGAGAGCAGGGCTGTACACGAAGGAACTCTTAAGCAAATAATTTAGGCAACTGAAAAATGACTTTCCAGATTTCCGAAGCTCTGAGACTGATGTCTTCCAAAGAGTCACTAAACAGCATGTCAGTTCTGCATTAACAATTTTAAGCCTCTGTATGGAGTTGCTTCCTCAGTGTTCTTCTGTAACTTCCCCAGGCATGGAGTCCGCTGGCATTCATGAAACCACTTACAACAGCATCATGAAATGTGACATAGACATCAGAAAGGATCTTTATGCTAACAATGTGCTGTCTGGAGGCACCACAATGTACCCGGGTATTGCAGACAGGATGCAGAAGGAAATAACTGCTCTGGCTCCTAGCACCATGAAGATCAAGGTATGTATGGTGCAATCATTCGTAGATTATATGAGCTGGCATTCACAAAGTCCTCAAAGATCTAGTGAAACATGCAACACCTTACAAAGTAAGTGCTTTTAACACATTCTGAATCACATCTGGGTTATCTAGTAAATAATCACCAACTGGTAACTTTGGTGCTGGAAAAAGAGAGCTTTCTCTCATTTCTTTGTTCATGTTGATTTTGGTCAAATGTCCTAATGAGGCCAAAGAACAGCAGGAACCCAGGAATATAAATTTTCCTCTGGGGCTGTATGTGAGCTTCTTCAGCCCTTCTAGTCTGATAGACACGGGAGAGAGGAAACGCTGGTTTTGTCTTTGGCTTACAAGTTTGAAAGAGACCCTGACAAACTAATCTTTGTTCTGCTACTTCAAGTCTTCTGTTCTTTGCTTTACAAACACTTTATCAGCTATACCAAAAGTAGTGCTCCATAGGTCTTTGATTTTTTTCAAAGCCCACCTAGACTGTCATTATATTTCCAGAGCAATCATCTTCCCTTTTCTCATATATGCTCAGGAGTACATGAGTGCACCAGGGATAAGGGTCACTGAGGGTTGAGTCAGGCAGAGAATTTGAGGGTATAGATTTATATAACAAATTCTAAGCTTTCCTGCTTGCAGCAATGGATAGCACTAGCACATAGATGCAGTGTTTTTTGTTAATATCACATATCACTGCTTCTGTATTTTTGTATAAAAATGTATTTTATTCATAGTAGACACTTGGACTTTATGTTTTATTTCTTAAACAGATCATTGCTCCTCCCGAACGCAAGTATTCGGTCTGGATTGGAGGCTCTATCCTTGCATCCCTCTCTACTTTCCAGCAGATGTGGATCAGCAAACAGGAGTATGATGAAGCTGGCCCATCCATTGTTCACCGCAAATGCTTTTAAATTGCTTTTTCTTTATATGTCTCCTTAGTGTGAATGTATTCAGGGAAGTACATTCTTATAATTTCATTCCATAAATCCTTCATCGTAAGTAATCTAATTAATTGGATACTGTGTATTTCTTAAAATAAATTTTAAATATGCTATGAAATTGCTGCTCCTATTTAAAACAAAAAAAAAAGCCATGCCATGAGTGTGTGTAGATGCCATTACAGCTGGCTTGAAGCTCCATCTTGTGACATGAATTTATTATTACACTCCACTGGGCTTAACAGAAATGGTGGTACCTTTAGCTCGATGATGCCAATGCCAGAAGATGCTCACTTGTCAGGCTGGATGTTCTCAAAGTTTAGCCTCAGAAAACATTTTAATCTGCAGACAGAACCAGCCATGGTTCTTACAAAGTTCTAGGCAGTACCAAAGGAGCATGGCATCTGTTCAACATCAGGAATATCGTGTTCAATATCATGGGCACGCTGCTCTGCATCTGCTCTATCCAGAAATATTATCTATCCACATCACTTCTTACTTCACAGCTGTCATGCTGGAAAATCTAATTTCTTACAGTTCATGGCCCAGGGGTGTATGATATGTACCACAACAATCCTGTGTTTTCTTTAAAGAAATAAAACCTGTTCCTTTGGGAGCATTTCTAAACACTAATAGCAGGTCAAACATATGACTTTTCTATTGTATGCCCTCAGGATGAGTGCAGCCTATTATTTTTATTTTGTGATTTCTAGCAAGATCTAAAGGGTAATTAAGCTGGCTTAAAGGACTTTCTTTTCAGAACTTTTTTTAAAGGGGGGGAGTAATGTGTTCAAAGCAGCTAAAATAATTTTGACAATTCTCTTTTTCTGTGATTTTTCTGATTCCATTTATAATCTTAAACACATCAGCTAGAAGTATATGCTTAGAAGCTGAAGCCAGTAATACTGTCTTAGAAGTATATATATATGAATAAAGAATTCACTGAGACAGACCTGGAAAAGGTCACTTCTAAGGAACTTGCTGCAATCTGTATTCATTAGAGTCCAGGATAAAGGATGCTATTTATTTTTGTTAACCTATTTTCCTCTCTCAACTCAATAGTTTACCTCACTTGCCTGTTACTTGTTACCTTTCAAACTGTAAGCTCTTTGCAACAGCACCTGTTATTACCATGTCTTCATAACCCCAGGGTTTCAGATCTTGTCCAGCTTCTGACTGTTAGCATATGTTGCAAACCTCTTTGTACTAACCTTATTATTTAAAGTACAGGTCATCTAGGTTCTCGGAACAGTTACTAAATAAACTCTTGTAAAAGCAAATAACTTTGTACGGCTCTTTCTTCTAACTCTGTCTAGATCTTTTTATCTAACTCTAGATAGATTGAGGAAATCCTTTTCAGGATAAGAAGTGTCTTTCAATTTAAAGTCTCTACTGGCAGGTTGCTAGGGAAGACACATTTCTCCAAGGGACTCTGATGCATCCCTGCTATCCCAAAATGGTGAGGATCAGCTCTCAGGTAAAGGATTTGGATATTTCTAAGTATCTTCTGTTTAATAGCTGAAACTTGGGCTATAGAAGCTGGACAGGAGAAAAAGATGAAAAAAAAATCACCTAAACTGATTGATTTGCCTCGACTACATATAAAAAGCTAACCACTGTTAAAAATACCTAATTCTCAGTAGGCAATTAATGCAAAAAAGTGACAAAAGAAAAATTACTTATTTCAACACAGTTACTGTAGTTTGAAGTTCATTTTATTGTTGTGTTTTATGGGTGAGATTTGTTTACAGATTCAGGGTTAATGCCACTGAACTCCATCTTGACAGAGCAACAAAATAACTCCAAAACAGGCTAGAGCAATAAATATCAAACCATTCAATCTAAAATGTATAAATATAAAAGTAATTTCTGAAAATGTAGGAAAAAACAGGAATCCATTTTTCTGTTTTGGCCTTTTGTAGAGTACATTGTTGTGGTTCATCCGTATCACCTCAGATCCAGCACGATTATCTTTATGTCTTTCCCAACCACATGGGTACATGGCTGCAGAAGAAGTCAACCCATTACTCTCAGAAATCTCAGTAAAATACCCATTAATACTTCATCCATGAACTATATGTGTAAAAGACCACTGAAAAGAACCTACATGGAACACAAAATCGTAACTTTTTTCAGAGCTGGACTACCTTCTCATTATCCCTGCACTCAATGATGAAAGAACAGAACAAAACAAAAAACTGACCTTTTCTTTTGAGGCCTAATGCTGACATTCAGAGAGCCTGACAATACAGTAATTTCCAATGTCTCTCAGCATGACTTCTCTGTATTGGATCATTTAATTTTACTCTACAGGAGAGGCCTCTGTATTTGAAGCAAACCCCATTGAAAAAACCAAACCCTTAATTATTCAAAGGTAAAGGCTCTTATCAGAAATGCCAGTATTAGCTGGAAGACAGTTCTGGCTGACTGTACTGCTCAGCCACACACACACCATTATGCTGTTGAAACATCAAAAGATCCACCAGTTACAGAGAAATGCTCAGAGAAGCCAGGGCAAACTCTTGGCAATGAAGGAAATAGGGCTTAACCTACTTACAGCTGCATTTTTAAGCAGCTGGGATGTTTTGTTGGGGCACCAAAATTGGAGAGATGAATAGATTAATTGCTCAAAAACTGAAGACTCAAGAGTAACTCCCATTTGAAAATGTGGGTTTTGCTCCTTCTGAAAGAAGGTAAAAGTGGTGACTGATAGTAACCACCTCTGGTTAACCACCAGCTGAATGGCAGCTTATAACACTCATTAGCATGGCTGCTTAAGTAGTCTCCTGATGTCTACCTTGGTCAGTGAACTAAGGGTAATGAATTAGTAAAACAGGGGGAAAATTATTAAGAAATCTAATCTCAAGTTTCTGTTTGCAGCAGAACCACGGTCAAGAGTTTGAATAGTAAAAACTGTGTTGAATTATATACTTACATTAAATAACCTAGGGTCCTTTGTATGTGGATGGAATCCCTTCTTTCTACAAGCAGAAACTTCTAGCATGCCAGCATTAGTCAGTCTGAAGATGCCAGTGCTGAAAAGCAGAACATGAAACTCCTGTTACACTCTGCTCCCATAGTACATATCCAAGGTTTCACATACAAATTGCTTTGCTTAAAAGAAGGACAACAGGAAGGTGCTTGGTGACCTTCAATACACAGGAGCCCTGGCTGAGTTGGGTTTTTAAATGTATTTTAAATCAAGGGGAGTTGTATTGCTGTAAAGGCAGAGATGATGAGGGGAAGGGGACAAAAAGGATCCCAGTACTGGCGCTGTTCCTGTTGGGCACGTTAGGCCACTGAGGGATAAGGCTGGTTCACACAGGAACAGCTGCAAACCAGAAACTTACGTTTCCTGGATTGCATTTCACCCAGGGCAACTTAAAAGATAACAGCCTTTAAATCAGCTGTGTAAATGACTAGGAGTGCATCCTCCCCACTCTTTTAGGTAATCACACAAAGCATTAGAAAATGCACTGCTGCAACACTTTAGACATTGAATAAAACATTACAGTGCCATCCTTCTGCAAAGAGAACCTATTACCTACAGGGCAGCACCTGACCATATAAATGTTACAGGTTAGAGTTGGTTACAGGGTATCAGCATCAACTGTGAGAGAGGCTTTAAGAGCAGAAATTTGGAAAGGTATGTAGGCATGCTCAGGGTTAGAAATGCTGGTGCTTGTGCCCTTGGCTCTCAGTCTGTGTTCACAGCTCTGCTCCCTGAAGGGCCCATTTAGGAAGTCAGGCAACCAGGACAGGATTCACATCTACTGAGGCAAAAGGCCAGAAGCAAAGGCTGAAGAAATGCACACTCTAAAGAATGGAGTTAGCCCTGGCAACCTGAAATGCCAGGCACACCAAAGGAGAATCACAAATTTGTTGAGGTTGGAAGGAACTTCTGAAGACTGTCTGGTCCAGTCCCCCTGCTCTGGCAGAATCACCTTGAGCAGGTTGCCAGGGCCATGTCCAGTCATGTTTTGCTTATTTCCAAGGATGCAGACTTCATGACATCTCTGGGAAACCTGTTCCATTACAAGCCTTCACATTAATATTTGCATTATTCTAGTTTTTTCCAGATACATAGTTTGTAATTTATGAAATACAAAAATAGATCCTTATTATTAAAAAAGTGACTTTTGCCCTTCTGCTTTGCAAACCGCAATTTTCATATCATTCTAGAGAAATAAGCCTAACCTCCCTCCACACTCTTAAGCAGACAGGATGAAGGCAGATCTGTGGTAGGGCATTGGCAATGAGTACTCCAGAAGAATAGCTCCTGTAATTATTACTTTGTTGAGCAGAATATAAAATAAAAAAATAAAAAAAAAAAAATTTAACACCTGCGTTGGTGGAGGGAGGAATAGAGAAACAATACTGTGCGCAGAGACTGACTGAAATGCAAGTCTAGGCTACTTATAGAAAACTAAGTCACAACACAATGTTCGTGCCCTTCATCTGACTTGACATGTACCCTTTGCATTTGATCAGATTTTATGACAAGAAGCATGGAAAAATACAAAAATATTACTTAAAAAATTCAAACTTACTCATTATGCTTTGGTGAACAAACAATTGCAATGGCCTCTGGCAACATTAGCTGATAAGAACAATGAGTATGGAGATCAACACTGGATAAGAATGCAGTTTGTGTTGGATGTGTCTACAAAAAAGAAAGGGAAAACTCAACATAATGAAGTATTTCTTACAGGTCAAGGTCAACATACATTTAAGAAGGAAAAATAATTTGTTATGAGTGAAAGCATCAGTACTTCCCCAGGCTAGTTTCTGAAGTTCTTCTTAGCCCAGGGTCTATATTGTTCTACACTGTTCAGCCTGGAGAAAAGAAGGCTTTTCAGGATGAGTTTCATGGAGGCATGTTCACAATCAGATATACAAGCAATTTTCTGATCATGGGGAGGAAAAAGTGGAATGAAGAAGCACAAGACAAATGGAAATGACTTAATTGTCCAACAACCCTAAGAGAAAAATTAATATTAAGTTTAAACAACACAGTAGTCCCCTCCCTGACTTTTGAATATGGCATTAGAAAGTAACAAAATACCTCTAAATCAACATAAAAAGAAGTTGCACCAGCAAAAGTAGGCCCATTGTGTCAACAGGATGCCTCAATTGCATTAAGGAGTTCTCTGTGGAGAACATGAGTGCTTATTTACATCACTACAATTTGAAGTCAGTAAGCAAATTTGTATTACTCCAGTTGTTTCTTTCTTTTTTTTTAGTATGTAGAGCCAATATAAAAAAACAGAGTCTATGAGTCTTACATACATGGATCCAACCCAAAGTGAGGAGATCATACTGATCCTGAACACCAAATAATTCTTCCACGTTCTCCATGTCACAGTAGTCTGGTCCTGCAGTTTGCTTTGGCACTATTACATGTGTAATAGTAAATTCATTATGAGTCTGCAAAACAAACATTGACTTAGGGTGGAACAGATTGCCTAAGGAATAAATGCTGAATCAAAATCTGAAAGATGCCAGCTAACAAAACAGTACAGCTTCACTGATTCCAGCTCCACTGATTCCAGTGCAGCTCTACCAACATACTGTACCTAAAAATATGCCTTAGCATTTCATCATGAAAGCATACAGGGCAGTATTAGTCACAACACAAGACTGTTGCATTGAACTGTTGTCAGTGATCAGTGTGAAAAGACTGTCCTTTAAAATAATTAAAAACACATAAAAGAGCTTTGAGAAAACCATCATGATTTTCTGTGAAACAAGACTAATACTGCTGTTCTTTCCTTTCATGCAGTTCAAATACACTTGGGATTCTCTAAAATTCTTCATGCCAGCATCAGCCATGCCATCTTTCCCTGCTCTCAAAGGACATGAAGTAATCTAGCCCAAAGGAAAAAAAAAACCAGCCTGAAAATGAAATGTTCTACAGCTTGATGGGGGGATTTCTGTTTTGTTGTGCCATTATTCATTTGATGACTCCGGTGGATTCTGGCAGTCTTTATATTTCATTGTCCCGTAACTAAACCTCTCTTACCTTAGATGAATGCCAGAGAAAGTACTCGAAAATGCCTGTATTGTACAGCATGCTGAAAAACTTGCTAGGCTTGACAACAATAGCAGCATACTTTGAGCAGAAGTTTCCCCAGTAAAGCAAGCCCACAGTGCTGAAATAACCACTCAGGTTATAATATGAAGTTCATTACATGGAAGGCTAACCATTTATAGCTGCTTTTGCTCTGAAATCAAAACATCATAGGATATTACAGAACTACCAAGTATGTCTTCCCCATACAAATATGAGGGTTAAACTGTACCAGTTTTCCACAGAGAATTCCACATGTCTCTATTCCTCTTACTGTATTTGCCTCTGCCAGCAGCAGAAATTTGTGACAGAGATCCCTGGGCAAAATGACACCTCTGAGTGCTTCGGCCAATTGAGCTAACCAAGAATAAAAAAAAAGAGAAAAAAAGAGAGAAAGAGAGATAAAAAGGCATTTACAGCTAACAGCTAACGCAATGAAGACCCCTAAAATAAGGAAATATACACAGTATATTATACTATATTACTACAAGTGGAAGAATTATACTTACCACATCATAGACTTTTAATGAGAATAAATCTACAGGACAAGCACTTCATCTAAACTGAAGTCACCAACCCACAAGATACACTCACTAGCCTGTCCCTTAGGTGACAGTCAGCTGGGACCATCTCCCAGACCAAGGCTTTCCAGGGGGAACCACTGCAGGTTCTGTTTCTGTTCCTTTGAAGCCCATGGCAAGATTCAGACTTCATTTCATAGGAACACTAAATCTCAATCTCTGTATCCATCCATTGGTACTCAACTGGAAAATGTGAAACTGTGCAACTCTCCCTCTTAAAATGAAGAAACTATAAGGAGCTGTTGTGTTTGCACAAACCTGTTCATGGTTATTTCAGTATGGGCATCCTCACAGTGAATAAAGACATATGCAGGTAGACAAAATAAAATAGGGGATAAAAGAAATGTGTGCACTTACTCTGAACAGCACTTAGAGTAGCTGCTGGCTTTAAGACCCGTTCCACGGGTGGTGAATGTCCAGCACAGCCAGAGGTGCCGCGCCTCTCCTTCTTCTCCAGCAGTGCTGCAGATAAGGAGCTGTTCTCTTGTACAGAAACACAAGACAGCATACTTCCATCTATCTGTTCAGACATAACCACACTCTCTTTGATTTTCTGATCTCGAGCTAGCTCTTGCTTCTTAAGTTGATCCTCAAAGAACTGAAACTGTTCTGATTCGAGCTGCTGCTGCCGCATGTGTGCGATTCGTTTCTTCTCTGCCTCTATTAGCTTTTGGTGCTCCAGTTTCTTCAGAAATTCAGCTTTACATTTGTTCTGAAACATACACAGCGTAGTGACATTCTCAGAACACCAAAAATGCTAGGAAAAATGGAAGGAAAGGAGCAATCTAACAGTTCAATAAAACCATAAAGTCCTGTCATTAGAAAGGAACTCTTTTGGAACCTCGTTACTGAACTGGAAAATACAACTATATCCCCAAAGGTAGGATGGAAAACATAGCATTGATGGATGGAACAAAAAAGATGTTTCTCAGATGCTTTTTCCAAGTCAAGTTTTTAAGCTATAGATTCTGTTTTCAGTGGCTTCAATCTTAATTCAAAGTAGAGCACATTTGGAGCCAAGGAATCTTTTCCACTTATTGACATGAGTATCAACTTCATTCTCTTTATAAGGCAGAATCATAGTATACCAAAAACCTAATTGGATCTTTGTAGACACTTATTAAGTAAATATAGCAGCACATGTATTTCCTAGCACACATTTGCATTACTTATTTTTAAATTATCAGCTGATTCTCAAGAAGAAATGAAAAGTCATTCCTAAGCAGCTCAGGAAATTATTTGGTTGTTGTAAAACTGGCATTTTGCTGCTTAATTTTCAAGTTTTATATGACAGAAAAATATTCATGTCAACATTTAATAATCATATAAAACTTACTTTGTGTTGCATGTATTCTTGATACTCTAAGTTATATTTTTTTAAAAGATCTCTTTTCAGTTCGTCTGTCCGTGGGAATGCAACCTCCTTCAATTTCTTTGAGGTGGGATGGGGAAAAAGATAAATAAGTTTACTTTTCACTTTTTAAAAGAGCCACCTGGAAAACAAACTCAGCTGTAACACAGATTTTTAAAAAATACAAACCAGAAAATAACCTGCTCTCCTCAAAGGAAAAAAAAAGCAAAAGAGAAAACACAAACTATATCATCAGTCTATGAAACTTCTATAGTACATTGCTTTCAATAAATATATTGATTTACATTAGTGAAACATGTGACATGGCTGCTTCTTGTCTCAAGGAAAGATTAGTCTTTTAGTAGGAATCTGTTATCTCAGTCTTGTTTAATAGGTGTCTCATGACTAATGTTTTTGCTGTAGGCGTAATTCTTAAAAAAATGCTAAGACCAACTTAGAGCGTTTCAGGTAGGATCATTGCATTTTTCTCTGGAACTTCCCAGTCACAAATATGTCTGAATATGCCCATTTCCAAGTGGTAAAAAACAAGGTTTTTTTAAGAGATAGTTATACCTATAGCTTTCTGTCACAGACCTGGCAAAACAACATTTCTTATAAAACAGAACCAATACCCAATGCTTTCTACTCATGTGAAGGCTACTACAAAATAATTCAGAGGCTGTAGGCAAGGGAGGAAAAGTGACCATGTGCTTAATGCTGCTGAGTGCCACAGGAGAAAGCAATGTTAGATGCCCTTTCTCAGTAGGGATGTTCTGCTAGAGGACCACAGTCAGAACGTGGGCATGGATTTGGTTTTGCATAAAACATTCAGTTTAACAGTAGAGAAAGCAAGCAAATATGGGGGCATAGAGCAAGAGACACTCATGGTCCTACCAGAAATTCTCACTGAGCAGTTCCAGCTGTTTTAAGTTCAATATAAGGCTATACTTAAAATTTATTAAGAATTTATTTTGTAGGGGGAAAAAAAACAAAAGTAAAACTATTTTGCATGGAAGTGGAGGGGAAAAATCTGGTAAAAACTAAGTAAATACATATTTGGTAATAAAGAAAGAGAAAATATACTTTACTTATTTAGCAGAGTAAGCAAATACTGCAGAGGCATCAGTAATGCCACACATTTCTCCTTCTGTTTGCAATAGCCAGTTTGGACCATTTATCCATTCACATAACTGGGACCAGAATCAAACTAAGTACTGTTAACATATGCATTTTTAATAGGCAAACTTTCAGAAATAGATGTACCTGGGCTCCCAACAACTTACCAACTTATTCAGACCATTCTCATTCACGTTTTAGATCAATAATTTAATTTCCAAAATAAAACAGGTATGAGCAGTGGAGAAAAGTATCAGAAATTGAAGCTGTGATGGCTGCTATGGGTGCTCTGGGGAAAAAGAAGCTATGGCCTATATGGGCTGGGAAAAATGAAGAGGTTCTGAGTAAAACATTTCATAAAGACCAGGAAACCATAACCGTACCTTAATAATATCTTGTTTTTCTGGTACTGCACATTGGTGATAGTCTCGGTGACTGGGCAATTTTTCTACAAACAACCTAGAAAATTAAACATGCATGTGTTTAGTCAGAAGAATATCCATAATAGCTCTCATGTTGGCAGAAAAATCAGTTTCACATAACTGTTAAACACTGAATTCCAGATGACTTGGACCAGGGTTCTACACTCATGTTTAAATTAACACATTATGGTATGGACCTGTACGGGACACACAGAATAAGGACAGGAGATTATTTTCTACATCTGATATATTTTGGTTTCCATTAGTACTGGGTTAAGTTAAAAAAAACCAAAACCACCCTCCACTCTAGTCAGCACTAGTAAATCCTATTTCTACTCTCTTTATCTGTTCTTAGCCAAAATGCTGACTCTCCTATGGAAGACATTGCCACTAAAGCAGGTATTTTTACCAGACCAAGCCACACAGATAAATTGTGGCAACACTCAGCTGCAAAGAGCTTGTAATGCAGAGCTGCTATCATTCTTTCAGCAATTTGCACAATATTCACCTCCAGACCCTCTTTTTATAGAGATAGATGCATTTGAAAACAGGTGGGCTAACAAAGGTTTGGTCTAGTTTTCAGAGTATGAGGAAAATAAGCAGGGAGGAAGGATGTTTCCTTTACAAAAATTTTAAAATATGCACAGTAAAAAACCCCAAACCTTTCCAAAGTAATAAAACAAACCAATCAATCCTACAGCAAAACTAGCTAGGTTAAAAGTTTAAATCTGCCAGTGATATATTTTTCAGCTGTCTATTTTGAGAGTTGTAATGAAAGCTGGCCAGATTTGTTCTTTTGTGGTAAGGAGAATAATCATGAACATACATTGTAGATTTTGCATTTATTCCTGTAAGAAACAATAAATTATACTTAATCCTTTTGGGGGAAAAAAAGTAAAATGAAAGCAAGAAAACACTTTTCTCATGCTTTTTTAATTATTGTGCAATACTACCATCCTTAAGATCAGCAGATGCTCATAAAACATGACTACTAAAACTTAGAAATCTTATTTAAACATTGCTTTTAAAGTCAAAAATTGTATTTAACCAACATGCTGACATAAACAGAATAATCTGGGGGCAGCAGTGCTCATGGTATGGCCTGGCAGAGTAAACTCAAACCTCTGTTAGGTTAATTCACGCCTGGCAGTTCACACATGGATAGGACAACCACATGAAAAGGTGGCAGGGAGTTTCAACAAAGCCCACGCTCAGTGCAAAATATCCCAGAGAACAGAGCTGTTCTGCAAGATCACATTAAACAAATTTCTCCTTATCTAAAGGGGTTCTCAGGGCAGCTCTCCATTTCCGTTCACTCAGAATTACAAGCTGTAATGGCTGATAATCTGCTTTCTTACGTGATGAACTTGTTGTAGAAGACGAAGGCGTTCTCCAGGTTGCCCTCCTCCATGTAGACGGCGGCCATGCGCTCCATCTCCACCCCTGAGCGGAAGTACCGCCGCGGGGTGATGTCCTCGTTGATGCTGATGTTGCTGCCCAGCTTGCTCAGGGCACGCACTCTCTCCTCCGGGCTCACCGAGATGTCTGTGTGGTCAGGAACAGCCACCAGCTTTCTCTGAAAATGAACAGCCTCGTTAGCTAAGAGTATATTCCGTTTCACTTTCAGTAAGTGGTCTCAGTCAAGAAGCTCAAGGGATATATTCAGCTAGTTTTTTTCTGAAAGTAGGCATTGGTTTCTCCACCTCTAGCCACAGTTGAAACATTACAACATATTTCCCAATTGCAAGTAAATTGTGATCAAAAAGAAAAGTGATTTTATTCCCTCCAAAAACAACAACAACAAAAAAGGATAAAATTAGGAAAATACCTCTGGAAAAAAAAATTAAGTAAATTGCTGTAGAAATTACCAAAGGCAGTATAAAGCGTGTCCTCTTTAAAAGCCCCCACACATGAATTCTACAAGGTTCTGTCTTAAGTTACTGAAATAATTTGATGGATGTCCTGAACACTCAGACTCCTATTACATGATGTATAGCATTTGACTGCTAGAAATAGTTCAGGAAACAAAGAGCAATAGGTTCTTCTGGTGAGTCAACAGTTCACTTCAAATATTCATTTCCAGTTTTAAAGGAGGCAGTTAAAGACTAAGAAGTTCAAACTAATTACTGAAGAAGAACCATAGCTGCTTATTATGGTCATTTCCTTCCTGGTAATTAATAAATAAATAAATGGCTACTGTAAGTTGTTTCCCTTTTACTTTGATAAATTTTTTTACTCTTTCTATTCAAAAAGCTCATTTCAACTTCTTAAAACTCTGGTTGCTGACACCCCATAAATCACACATACAGGAATATAATAAATTCCCACAAAACTTTCAGGTAGCATGCAGGAAAAGACCCATGGAGCTGAGAGCCACCACTGCTAAATTGCTCTCTTGAAATTTTTCCTAATTGAAAGAAAAGCTGCTCAGCCACTGAAACATTTTTCTGTAATACATACCAATGAGCTGACAGTGAATGGTTGCTCCATGTTGTTGTCTGCCTGTAAACCAAGGAGATTGCTCTTTTCCTCCAAAGTCTCCATCTGACTGAAAGGCCAGTATCAATCCTGAGCTCAGTATTTGCCACCAGATGTGTCAGGGTTTAATAGCCCAAGAGAAACTGGAATATAGATACGCTGGTTGTGGTTGTGTGCTGGAAAAAATAAGTCATTCAGATTAGAAATATATTCAAATGTCAAGTAACTTTGCATGCCAGCACCCACTCATTACTTTCGTGGCACAGTACTTATACACTTAATAATAATTTAAAACTTACCAGGTGTCTAGAATTTAAATTGGGAATGCATAAGGGCTTACAGTGCAGTTGTGAACTAGTTGACCTGTACTAAGGTTATTTCAGCAGATTTGAACACAATAAATTATTTTTACAATTTTTATAGCAACTTAAAAACCCACTAACTTTCAAGTATTAAGTGAAAAACACAGAAGTTTGAGGACTTATAATCTGTGCTTCATTGAGCATATGTTTACAAACATATTTATAAAAAGTATGAATCTGGTATCCTTATTTTCTGCTAAGACTATGAGAAATAAAACTTTATACACAAATTTGTATCAGCATTATAAAGCAGAAAAAATACTTCAAACACCATGTGTTCCACCTGCACAGCTTGCTGGTTTCAACACTCAAAATACAATCAACTCTGATGAGCCAACTAATAAAAATTCCTCCTTGCACAGCTTTGAACAAGTAAAGAGAAAAAATGTAGATGTTGTGGTCATCAAAAAAACAACCCAAAAGGAAACTAAACCAAAACAAGGAAACCCTACTCTGAGAGAGGAATGAAATACTCAAATTACACAGGAAATGTGAAAATTAAGTTTCTAATGTGTTTTTTCACTTGTGTGCTCAGTCTAAACAGATCTGATCCTGCATGTCGTAGGCTCTTCATAGGTTGCAATAAACATGCTTATGCTTTTGTAAAAGCATAGAGTGGGTTCAGCAAAGATACTTTCTCAGCACACCCCTCTCTAGAGAGAGGCCAGAGGACTCTGGGTTGAAGAAAACAGCCCGAATGTGTTTTTAGATGGCTGTATTTCTCAAGTTTTGATTTTTGTGTTTGTCTCTTCCTCTTTTTTCTTCCAAAAAGCAATACTATCTATTAGATCAGTCCTTAATTTTAACCATTAGTGCAATTCATTTTCAAGAAGTTTTGCTAATTAAGGTATTCAAACTGCTTGCATAATTTGTAACCAAAAAAATAAGCAAGGCTTATACGTCTGAGAAAACAGCCTTAGTTGTGGTTGCAGTGCTAATAAAAATAGTTCTCTAAACCATTTAATTTTATGGAGATGGAGCTCTGGTGTAAATGATCACCTTGGCAGGAGAGCCTATTCATTGCCTGTTCACAAACTGTAGAAAGGCCCCATGGGACAATGATAAGGAAATATTTCTGCTTTAGCCTACTCCAAGAAACTTTCTGCTTTAGGGCTTGTTCTACCTGAAACCCTTCTTCACTGAAGCACTGTAGATGTGGAAGGCTGTGAAAGGAGAGAGCTAAAAGCTTGGCCAGTGCACAGTTTGTGTCAGACTTCTGGCCCTGCAGCCCAGATTCTAAGCAGAAGTAAAACCTTCAATGAGAGACTCTGCATGCATATGCTTTGTGGAACTCAGGAACAAAAACCAAAAACCAACCCAACCAATGAAACAAAAAAGGACTTAAAAAGCATATATTTTACAGATATTTATCCATTCACTTATCCATCACTTGTGAATTTTAAATTTTATTTCCCCCAGAAGCATCTGGGACAGCTGAAATACTTGAATGGAAGAATGGATTTGGTCTAAAATATGCATCCAAGTATAACAAACTGCAAAATGTTCTAGTCACTCGTATATAAAAATCATTCAAAAGTAAAGGTGCAGAAATGTATTTCTCTCCAATTTCTTATTTCATTTAGCAGCTTCTGGCAGGAAAGCTTTTCTGTAGCAGTTTTTCATTCTGCTTTCAAGGCTTTCTCCCTTAACAGTCCTTCTGCGAAGCCTAGAGAGGAAATGAACATTAAGGACAATGCTCATGAGATGCTTGCCACTGAAGACATGGAATATGGATCAAATGCTTCTTTCAGCTGTTACCACTCCTTGGAGAGCTTTCAATCCAGCTGGTAGGCAAGTGCAAAAAAGTTATTGCAAGTGGCAAACACAGGAGCCACTAATTAGGGGTTTGGGTGTTTTTTTGGGTCCAGTACTCCCAAAGAGGTCTGTGTTAAAGAAGCCTATGGTATTCCCCCACCAAAATCTCTTTGGAAATGCCACAGGAAGACATCATGGAACCCTTTACTTGCAAATATTTCTCAACTTGACTGGCTCTAAGAATATTAAAGTTATAAACATAATTCAGTGAACTTTAAATCTAAAGAAGCATTAGTTATAATTATTTTTTAAAGTGTAATACCAGGTATTTTAAACAGGAGACATCTGGTAATAGCAGAAACTCACACTTCCTCAAAATTGTGTCAGAGCCTGGAAAGGATGAAGAAGCTCTGCAACAGACATAAGACACGTCACAGTGCAAGAGCTTAGCAGAAGAACGCCTGCAAATAAAAGAAGAAACTGTCTTTTTAAATTTAGTTTCAGGAACACACTAAAAATGAGACACTGTAAATAAAGAAGAAATACTAAGATGAATTTGTATCCCTTTTACAAAAATGTCATATAAGATTCAAATACATTCACTATTAGAGGTGGCAGGGGTAACTTAAGAAAAAAGAACTCCTATAAAGATTGTGGGCTGACTTATGACTGCACTCCAATAAATTATCCTTAACATGTGGACGCACTGGCAGAATTATGAATGATTAAAATGCAGAGAGTTAAGCTTTACTGAAAACACCACCAGAGGCATGTGTGCCAGGTGCCTGGAATGCCTCTGTGCATAATGCTCCTCATGCACAGCTCCACAGTCACCTTCAGCTGCTCCAAGGGCACGGCACTGCCAGGGGCTCCCCTCACCCTCACCATCCTTCTTTGTGCTCTCACTTTGCTGCCTCCACTGACTTCAAGGCAAGTTGTAGCTGATCCAAATTAAAATTAAATGGACTTTTACTTCCTTTTCCAAATCAAAATGCAAAGGAGCAGGCAGAACCATGAAGCCAGCAAAGCAGAGAGGTTTGTCGCTTTCTGAGGCAGTGCTGTCCTAGATTGATATGAGCTGCCTTTGAAAGGGCACCCTAAGAGTTTGTATAGTTCCTACAAAAATTGCCCAGTTCTGGCAAGTGACTCTGTTTTCCAGAAATATATTTCACTTTACAAGAGTAAAGATAAATTCAAACACCAAATCTCTCTGTATAGCTGAAACTAATTATAATCAAACATACAAAATCCTTATGCTAATACAGTGAACTACACTCCAACCTCAACCATAGGGGATAAATACCAATGCTAGCCTGGAGCTGTCTTAGTCTATTATACTCTAAAGTGCTCAAAACTCCAAGAGTGAAGATGCATTTTTCTACTTCACTATTTCAGGCATTCCAGTTAACTTAGATGGAGTTAGGTAATGTTTGTTTGAGGAGAAATACCAGGACATTTAGCATTCAAATTAAGCTTTTTTTTCTAATTATGAGTTTTCTGATAGTCATTACCAGATAATAATAATAATAATAATCTAACATCTATTCAATGGTTAAGAAACTTTTCTTGATTTCATTGGGAATAGCACTTCTCATAAAATCCCATTTCCTCCTCAAAGAGCATTTGTTTTCCCATATGTCCCATCTTACTATTGTATGTATTATTCCTTGACAAATTCAGGTTTATTAAATCAAAGCCATTCAGCCACAAGAAAACAGAGCAAACTGAGAAAACCAGCATTTTAAATGGCATTGAAAGTGATTCCTTCTGTTCAGGCTAACAAGCATGGTACCAAATAGCAGGGAAATGAAAAGCAGAGAGATCAATTTTAAGTGAAAGTACATGCCAAGAGTAGTACATGAAGACAGAATAAGCATATCCAGTACCTTAGGAGCAGGCTCATGAGACAGAGGTGGTGTGAGAAGGCCTGGGAAACACATGCACAAACCCTTCTGAGAGCAGCAATATCCCAATTCACCGCAAATTCTCAACGCCCTCACAGTTTGCTGCACGCTGGCACGTCAGGCATTGCCAGGCTGGCTGGAGGTGGCCAAGAGAGGCACCCTGGCTGTGCTCAGAGCCCGACAGGCCCATGCCCTACTGGCTTTCCCTGTGACACACGTGCGGGGTGGCAGTGAGAGGTGACACACACGGCTGCACAGCTGCAGTGCTGCAGGAGCTGCATGGCTGGTGTTTGCAATGCCTGCAGCACAGCAGCCAGGGCACAGCCTGGCACAAGGAGTGTGTCTACATGCCTTGCTGGGACAGACCCTGAAATGTCCTTCCCTGAAAGAGCCTGGCTCTGGGAGGTGACTGCCCCAGCCAAGCCAGGGACACCAAGCAGGACCATGCTCTGCCCAAGGAAGGATGCCCACAGGGACTGTGGCACCCCAGTGGGAGCTGTGCTGCTCCAGCTCTTCAGAGAGGACGCAAAGAGAAGCTCAGGGCATCAAGACTTCCCAGAAACTGACTGCAGAGTGCTAGCATTGAATTTCAGCTCCTTGGTGGCATCTGGAGGCTGCTTTCCCCTCTTCAGTTCTTCAGAAGAGGTTGAACGATCAATGCTGCTCATTCTTGAGAGGTTCCGAGAAATGCTAAATGAGCTTTTGGATTTTTAAACAAGTAACCGAGTAACTTCCATAAATATTATTAAAATCTATATAATTTTCCCTTTGTAACATTAGTTACTTTGAAACATTTGAAACTTGAAACTTTGAAAGAGTTTCCTCTTTGTAACACATTTTAAAATTTCAAGGCAATTAATCATAACAAGGACTGCACTGCTGCCAGCAACATTTATCAATATTTTCATTATTTATCTTCCAAAAAAATCTTTATTAAAGAGATCACTGGCAAAGTTTTCCAAAACACTTTCTTCATTCAAAGATTATGTTAAAAATAATCCATGCAATGATTTATTCTCTGAATATTTTTAATGGTAGATTATTCCAGAAATACTCATCCTTTTGTTTGATATTTTTGTGGAATGTAAAGCCTAGATGAGGTTCCCACCAAAATCATTCACCTCACTCCATGGGGATCAGGATTCTTAGAGTATATCTAGAAATATTTGCTAATATAGAAGCTAAAATGTAGTATAGCTCTACTTTTTGAACTACTCTGGAGAGAACTGTTTTGCAGCCATCCCATGGCAAGGAAAAGCTTACTTTAATATTGCCATGAGAAGTTAACACAATCATACTTCATGTTACTATACTAGGAAGTGTGATGATAACAGAATCCTAGAATAAAGATGCATGTCAAACCATAAGGAGGTCAGTCCTCGTTAAAATAGCCAAATTAGCAAGTGCAAATAACACCTTTCAATTACCCATAAGGGAACGAAGTTGTCTCAGCAAACTTTAAATAGGTCACACCAATGATTGCCAGATGAAGGTAAAGGACCATTTCATGCCAGTAAGTCACCCATGAAGCAGATACTTAATATTCTGTACTTAGAAGTGGATACTCAAGTGAATTTGGTGAAAAACAGGTTAGAAATACAGGCACCTATCTCATTCAGCTCTTTTTGAAATTCCAGGCCATGTATTGGCACAGCACATGATTATTTATATACACACACTTAGGTTTGATATATAAATATGCTAAATCCCAGCCTAAATAGCAAACTGCCTTCTGCTGGTTCTCTCCAAAAAGAAACAGCATATTCATCTGTCAACATGCTTTTTGTAACAAGCACTCATCATCACAGCAAGCGATTCAGCTGGTGTAGTAAGCAGTCTCTTCTGGAAAAAAACCCCAACAAAGCACTGAATGTCATGGCAAGATGATTCCCTTGTGCAGAGGAAATACCCAATCCACCAAACTCAACAGAATGGCCTTTCAATGAAGGAATCACTGCAAGGAGCCAGTTCCTGAAAGCCCTGTGCCTTTCAATGGAGAAGTTGCTCTTTACAGCTACTAATAAGCTCAGCTCTAGAAAAGCCCATCTCAGCAACAGCTCATAGGTTGACAGTGCTCCTTAGCTCCACAGCTCCACTTAAACAGCAGTTCCAAGACCACCTCCCAAGCTCCACTAACTGCCAGGAGCAGCTGCTGAGCTATACAAACATCTCTCCTAGAAGTGGGTCAAGAACATTTCCTCTTTCTCACTGGTGAAGGACTGGTGCCTCCCATGCCCCAGCACAGTGCCCAGAAGCCTCTGTGTCAGTGGAGGATTGACAGTAGCACCTTCACCTGCTTGGGCACTGAGAGGGAGAAATCACAGGCAGGGAAGATCCTCCATGCACAGGTCTGCCAAACCCAACCCTTGCTCATATGCTTAGGCCACTCAGTGCTGTACCTTGCATGACAAAACTGAAATTTATTTTCATCTGAAAAAAGAATGGGTGACACAAGGGTCTGTTTTCCCACTTCAAAATGAAGTTTGAATTAATTGTCTGAAGACTGTTATAGTTCTGCAAATATTTGGACTACTGCAATTAGTCAGTGTAGTTTCTAGAATATCATTGACTACTTTGTTTTCTAACGACAGCATTCCTCTTGGCACAGATACAAACATTGCTGCATCAAGAAGCTACATTAATAAAATTAGATTGCTACTGAGTCTGCTCAGACTCTGATAAACCACTACAATATGCAGAAAATGTCCAACATTTCACATGCAAGAACCTTACTTCTGCTCCCTACAGAGTATGTGAGTGCAGAGCCTACAGGCTTCGCTCTTCTACTGCCTCAAAGCACAGAGGAGACCTCTGGCAACTATTTTCTCATTCATTTTTATGCAGGCTGTTTTGAAATCAACAATTAGTATGGTTGTGCTACTACAACAGAATCCTTTACATTTGAGCTGTACACATAGATGGCAGCTTGCTTCCAGATTTATTAACAAGCTCTGTCTATAATGACATTAGTGACTTTTAGGAGAATGTCCTCAAAAATGGACTGGAAATATTAAACATTCAAACATTCATTTGTGAACTGACAGCTCTTGCTCTTGTGGATTCTTGTATTAAAACGAAACACAATCCCTTCTCCCCCCTCCTTTCTTTAGTGACACCATGCAGTTTTAGCAAAAAAGCATTTTTAACATAATGGAAAAATATCAACCATGGTAGAATGTCTTGGATTACAAGCAAAATCTTTCTTAGGCAGTCAGTGAAATATTACTTATGCTACACAGAACAGCATCTTTCCAGTGACCCACTAAAAGGATGTTCTAGACATGGTGTAGAAAAACAGTGCTATTTCCTTCCTTTGGGAAATCCACTACAATCCCCCAAGAAAACTGCACCAGGGCACAGTAACCCAGAAGAGGACAGAAGTACAAGAAAGAGCTGGTTTTATACAATTTGTTCTTTGATGATTCAACTGAAATACTGAATAAAGGAGATACTTGACATCCATTACATCACTGATAAAACTAACTTCCACCACAAAGACAAGAAGCTGTGTTGCTAAGGGAAACAAATGAGAGGTTAAAATCAGCACAGAGGCCTGCAACTCCATACACTTCCAAGAATCAAAGAAAGCAGGATTCCTTGCAAAGCCTTAGGTTTCACACATTTTTTTTCTATCTGTACCACTATTTCTCTCAGGGACAAGGTCCCAGTAGGCTAGAGGGGTTAAGAACCTTCTTGTTCTTCCGTATGAAATGCAATGATTTTTTTTTTTTTTTTGCAAAATATATCCTACCTAAATTTAGAACACTTTCAGACTCCATAGCATCTAACAAGGACACTTGTTGATTGAGTGAGTAACTGGTTGCAGTAATCAATTTCTGTTTCTATCAGATGACAAATTCTTATGCTGTCTTACTTTCTGTAGCTCAAAATATAGGGGACAAAACAAAAGTGAGCCAAATTTATTTGACATTTCTGACATACAAATTCACAGTTTATTTGAAGCCTATTAAAGTGCCTATAAAGAACGAAGCTTGGTTTTTTGGCCTCATATCTAGAAAAAAATAATTTGAGGCATTAGTTCAAAGGATTCTGACTGTTTTGTACACAAACAGTTAAGTAAAGAAAGGTAAGAAATGGACAGTGAGATTACCTACAGGATGAAGTGTGATCATTTAGCATGAACAACTACCATTTTATCTGGCATGATTCTGTTGTACACAGTTGATTTCATAAGGAAATCTTTGACCTTCTCCCCCGTTCTAGATGATTCAGGATGTAACATGCTATGAGCAAAAAACAACCCAGGAAAAACAAGAGGAATGCCTGGTTCTACGAGAAGAACTCTGTGAGCTTTAGACTGCTTGTTCTACTTGGCTAGTTACAATACTTCATTTCTCTTACTTAAGTTTCTAAGATTGACAGCGTTAAGTACATGTTTTATAGCAGCACTGGCTGTAACACAGTCAGCTCACAGGGCTCCTTGACAGTCAGCTGAATGATCCAGAATATCAAAGCTGAGCATGATGATTTCTGGTTAACATTTTGTACCCCTGCAGGACAACAGCTTCATCCCAGTGAACCACAGTGTACCTTTGAGCCTTTCAAATTATCTGCGTTTCCCCTCAGGATGAGCCCATTGATCTTTGCAGCCTATACAAGCTCCTTTTTATACCAACATCCAGCATTAGATGTCCCTGAAGGCTTTTTGACAGCAGTGCAGAGATGCTAACGGGTCAGAGATGCTAAAAGATGCTCCTACGCTGACCGTGTGGAGAGCCCACAGCTTCCATAACGCAATTCCGTGTGCGGTGAGCTGAATGTGACTCATCCAGAGCTGCCAGTAGGAAGTGGTAGGCAGAGGGTTGTGTCTGAGGAGCTGCCTGACTCACAGCACTTCTGAGAGGCATCAGCACCTGGGCAAGATTGACAAGGCTGGGTTTTTATAATAGGAATTTCTTTGCAACAACAGCACTAAGCCACTGCACAAGGATTGTTCAGGAACTGCACAAGCAAGATAATTTTCTTTCATGGATTGATGCTTTCCATTATAAATAGAAGTATGAGCAGAAAATATGTTTACTTGCATGACAATCTAAATGTTCTAATTTTATTAAAATTGTATAGACAAAGGCTTCCTTTACACGGCAGCAAACTAATTTTCAAAAGATGAATTGGAAGTGTAACCTTTGGTGCAGAAATAAAATTTCAGGAGTCTGATAAAGCCAGAACAAAGCATTATTCATACATGTCCAGCAATCAGAGACCAAAAACTTAGTTTTATACAGTATTTGTTCAGTGCCTTCATGGACAAGTCACCTTGCCATTCCCTCAGCAGCTGAGGAATTTACAACATCCCTCACCTTGAGCTATACTGTTCCTGATCCTGGTGATTAACTTCCAGGAAAAGCCTTAAGGCCTAACCTTCAGCAGGTTTAATGCACATAAAGAAAACCACACAAGAAATGCCTTCACAGCGTCTGCAGAGCAATATCAAGTAATACAAATGACTGCAGGATTGATCAAAACAATTTTTAAACATAATGCTACAAAATACCCCCCTGCATTTACAGCCATTTAAAATACTGTACACACACACCCACACAAGGACCCCCAACTATGAAATTGGTACCTACAGAATTTGGGATGAACGCTTCCTGCATTCCTACAGTATCCTGTGATCTATGAAACTCCAGACTTGTAAACATTGGCCTTTGGTTTAGTTATCTAAACATTTAGCACTTAGACATGCAATATACCAGCTGCAATGCATTTAGTACCTGAGAAAACTCATCTGTTTCAGAGTAAATTGCCTGAGCAGCACCCACAACAACCAACCTGGGCTCCATTCTCCTGGGAATATCCAATGAAGTTCTGGGTCTATATCCTATTTTCTAAGACTTGGTTGTCTAAGGCAAGTCATCAATATATGCTAACTACAGTTTTGGATAGTAATCCACTTAAGCCTGCAATGAAGAGAAACATTACTTCTGTGCAGACAGAACTTTCTCAAAGCTGGTCTTCACCTGGGGAATGAATGTCCTGGGAAGTACAGTGTCTCCAAGATCTCAATCTCACTACTTCCCATTATCAGTAGAAGGTGGGGGGTTTCCTGCCCATAACTTCTCAGAGCATTCAGAACCACGTGCATATTAAACACAAATAATTCCAGATCAAGAGGAATTCCCCCAGAAGAGACTTTTTGGCATCTTCCTGAAACCGGGCAGCATGTGCAAGAGTGAGATACATTCCTCAGCGCACTTCAGAAGGACACCTGAGATCCTACAGAGGTCAAAAGGAGGCAGGTACAAAACCAAGTACATGAAACAGAAAAAGTTCATCACAGAGTTACAGATGCTCAGCAACCACAATTTCTACTGGTTTAGATTCTTTCACTTTCTATTCCGATGACCACCTTTCACATATATACGGAAATAATTTAAAGCCAGAACATTGTTATCCGTTTGATTTGCCTCTGGCACACGGCACCATTCTGGACTCCCACCACACCACCACAGCTCTTTGCGTAGCCGCAGCGGAGTCAGCAGGATCGGCCGGCCGGGCTCGCTGCCCGCCGCCCCCGGCACAGCCCCGGAGCCCCGCGCTGCCCCCGCCGCTCCCCGCTCCCGCCGGGGCCGCTCCCGCCGGGGTTCCGCCCTGCCCGGAGGGAGGAGGGCTGTCCCGAGAGGCCTCGGTGGCTCCGCACCTGACACCGGGGCGGGGACAGGGCGCTGGCCGGGCCGAGGAGCGGATGGAGCGGGTACCGGCCCTTGCCGCTGCCGCGGCCCCGGAAGGGGTCCCGGCCCTTGTGGCTGTGCCCGCAGGGGCCGCTGGCGCAGGCAGCGGGAGCGATGGAGGCGGAGGCAGCGCCTCGCCGCTCCGCTCCCGCAGGGGCAGGGCGATGCTGCTTACCGGCTCTCGCATCCGCGCTGGCGGCGGCTGCCGCGGACAAAGCGCGGGCCGGGGGGAGGCAGGAACGCCGGGGCGGCCTGGGCCTCCTCCTGCTTCTCTCTCTCTTCTTCCTCCTCCCGCCTCGCCTCGCCCCGCCGGGACCGGAGCCGCGGGCGCCGTGCGCGGGAGCGGCCCCGGGCGGGCGGGCAGGTGGCGGCGGGCACCGAGCGCCCTGCGCCGCCGCAGCCGGGCCGTGCCACCGTGCGGGGCGAAGGGAGGAGCCTGCGCCGCGCCGGGAGAGCGAGCGAGCTGTGCCGCTCCTCGCTGCGGGGTCCGGCCGGCACAGCCCCGCCGCTGCTGCTGCTGCTGCCGGGGGGCGAGGGCAGCGGGAGCGCCGTGCGTGGGCGGGGGCACAGGGTGCTGGGGGCAGCATGGTCCGTGCGCACCTGGGATGCGTCCCCTCCGCATTCCCCAGGGCCCCGGTGCCAGCCCGGCCATCATTGAATCAGTCTTTATCCGCTTGGGTACCGGAGGGTGTGCACACCTCGCCTGGGCTCTCCTGAGCTTTGGGAAGGGCTAACTCGGGGGAAAGAATGTTAGCAGCGTTGCGGAGGAAGCTGTGGGTGAGGAGGAAAAGGACGAAAGATAACTGAAGGTGTGGTTGTCAGTATGGGGCTGCTGTACCTGGGAAGAGGCATGCTGGACCCGAGGGCCTTCCTCTGAAGCAGAGGAGGTAGGCTGGGTTTCTGAGGCGGCAGGGCAGTGCTGTGGGCTGGCCTAGATCTCTGCTGGGAATGTTCAGCCGATGCAGCAGTTAGTCACGCCGTGATAAGTTTGGATGACCTTTGTGTTGTCTTTTTGCTGAACCTGCTCAGCAGGTGTTGATCATATTGATGCCTTTCCTGGACCCCAAACCTAAACATGGAAGTCTAGGCATGGTCTAAGATACTTGTATTTAGCTCATCCTGCACCCCCAAACACAGTAATGTAATTTTCCTTCCCTCCTTTCATTGTGTGTGAGGCTGTTCTGGCTGCTTGGCTTCCCAGCCTTGAGGTACCACTCTTGCTGCTGGTGGCTGTGGAGTGACACCACAGGGCTTGGTCCTGGCTTTAAGAACAGGAGGGACTGATTTGGGCAAGCAACGAAAATCCAGTATGTTCAAACACCTACCTTGTTATCTTGGATTTGGCTGAGAGAATTATGAAATAGAGGCTCCAGTCTATGCCATGGAGGGTTTTCAGTGGACTGTTGAGTTAATCCTATCCTGAAGCAGCCATGGAAAGGACACTTTCAGTGCTGCAAGGATTTTGTCTGGATAGCTCATGGTTTTCCAAGGGGAAGTGTAAAGAATGGCTATTCCTGTTGTCCAGACCCTGTGCATTCCAGGACTGCATTTCTGATGGATGGCAATAAGAAGATAAAGTTTGGTTGCAGGAAACTTTGGTAAATGGAGACCCTATCAGATGGGTATTTGGAAATTCTCTTCTCTTAGAAAAACTGGCAATCCTTTGTAAAACTCAGTTGCATTAGAGGTGAAATTAGGCTGAACATTAGCCTCAGATTAGATTTAGGTGTTCAGTATTGAAGACACTGCACATGGTGCTCTTTCCCAAGAACTGTTGGTCACTGACCTGAATGCTTCCCTGTAACCTCTTGCAGGGTGTGTCTGTGGCTGGTTCTTCTTCTACAGCATGGGAAGGTGCTCTAGAAAAGATTGAACTTGATGTCCTGGGGCAGCCCTTGGTGGCTGCTTCCAGGATGAGTAAACTTAATTTCAGACCAGTGTCCGTCCACCCAACCAGATTTTGAGGAACTGCTAGATCCACCTTCCTGCACCTCCCTGAAAGGGCAGTGTGTCCCCACTGCTTTCTTCAGCTGGGCAGAGCCATGTGCTCTGGTTCATGGAGAATCAGTTCTAGTTCATGGTTAGCCCTGACTCTGCAGCAGGGAAAAGGCACCACTGGCGAGGTGGAAGGAGTTCAGTGCTGTGATTCTGGTTTTTCCCTCCCTCCCATTGTACATTTTGTGCAGAGTCACGCTGTCAGGTTCATCCCATGCACCTTGTCTGAATGCTGGGTGGTGCTGCAGAAGTGTGAATGAGAGCAGAGCTGAAGGGCTTTGCTGCCAGATCCTCCACAGAGGCCCTCTCCTCCTCTTTGCCTGAGCTGGAATTGTGGATCCTGCTCCCCCTCCCTTCAGAGCTGAGCCTGTGTCTGTTTGGGGTGCAGGGTTTGCTGTGCCAGTGCTGGCTCTGCCCTGCTGCTTTATGGGGTGGGCCAGGTCTGCTGTGAGTTCCCTGGGGCAGCCAGGACACTGGGATTTATAAATGATGTGGTGTGGGCAAGAGTGGCCACTCTGTGTCTTGGACTGCAAATGTCCCCAGGAGCTGAGAACTCAATTCCCAGTGGTACCACAGGTTGCTAGAGGAGGTGTGTCATTTGCATATGTTTGCATGAAGGTGGCCTTTGCATGTGTTTTCTATATTACAAGAGACAAACATGTTTTGTTTATATTGCTCTCTATCTCCCAGATTATTATCAAATGGGTTTCACTTTCCACAAGTCTTGACTGAGGAATCTGGGCTTATGCCCCCACCCAGAAACACCCACAGTGCCTGAACTCTCCTGACTTGCCCTGCAATGATGAACCCTTTGGTGTGATCTGTACCCCCTGAAATAGTCCCATAGGCAAGCACTGACATGAGGAGCTGAGGACCCAGAAGAACTTCAGCTTCTTTACTGATGGTGGCAGGAATATTTATTGAGATGGATGCAGTTGTCTTTTAAGTACAGTTTGCTGCTATTGCCAGGTTTTGAAGACAGTTGTTCTCTTTGTAGTAAGAGGGGTAACAAGCCATTAGTTAGTGTAAGGATAAGAGAATATCTGCATCTGTCCAACAGTCAGGTGCTTTTTCTCTGACATATATGTTATGGTGTTGGATTTCTTTCATTTGGGCCAGTATAGCCAGCTCCTGTCTGCTTAGATGCCAGGGTGATTTTACAAGTGAAAATTTTTTGGTTTTGCTGTTTTTTGGTATTGTGAGGAGAGGAAAATTGGTGAAACGCTATCAGAATGACAGATGATTGAACTTCAGCAAAGTTCAGTAAACAGAGAAATTATCTCCCATTTTGGGTTTTCAGGGGAAATCACCTTTGTCTCAAGTGAAATATGTAGTGCAGGTCAACAAGGAAACAGAAAATGAAATCTTAGCAAAATCAGTCATATAAAAATTGAAATCTTCCAAATTAAGGAATCCCTGAAGTGTTCTGTGTAATATATTTGTAATTTCAGTGGTCATTCACATGTACCTCAGCTTCTTCTGCAATCACCAAAATAGTGTAACACCAAAGGAAGCAGTGTAAAAATATTGCAAACCAATTGTCAGTAGTTTGTAAACCTCTCTACCTATACCAATAATCAACTGCTAAATAGAAATCTCTGGGGTTTCTACTGCATGAATTAAATCCTTCTGTGGCACTCTAAGCATATTTCTTCAGTAGTTCAATGATTTTCAGATACATTTTCTCAGCTGCATCAAGGCCCCAGAGGAAATCAAGATGTCCCCATGTAGGAAAATGCTCATGGTAAATGAGATTAGTGATCCGAGGAAGCAGCCTTGCTATGTCTTTTGGATCTGCAAATTTGTCCTGTCCACCACTCCAAACAGCAGTTGGTACCTTTATCTCCTCTATCTTGTATGCAGGAGGAGCAGTCTGTAAGACAGGGAAGAGACCTGAGTGAGTGCTGCTGTATCAAACCTTTAGAGAAAGGTTTCTGTGCAAGCACCTCTCTTTGTCTTTTGCCTCTGCACTGCCTACAGTAAAACCATAAGGATGAAGGCCATCCTCTTACTGCTCATTGCCCTAACCCCATTCCCTGCCTTGCTTGTCATCACAGAAGAAGTTAAAGAAACACAGAAGATTAAAATGGAAATTGTCTGAGATCTGAACCAAAAGCCTTAGTGCAGGATGGTTATTTGTCAGTGTGGCAAGGGACCGTGCACAAGATGTTTTGAAACTTACCCTTATTAAAGGAGAGTTCAGTTATCTTTCTTCTTGACTGCTTTTTGGGACATTTCCTAACCTTCCACATCATTGGGAATAAAGCATTGCCCATTTAAAAGTTTAAACTTCAGATGTTTAAAGACCGTATGTGTGTATGCAAGGTGTCTGAGAAGGAAGGTGTCCTTGGAATCTTTATCGACTTGCAAAATAATGTGCCACCCATGAAATAACCTGCCCTGACTCACAAAGCACTCTGCAAGTCAACTGATCTGATCAAACCTCAAAAAATAATCAGATGAGTTAAAAGTGTTGCAAGAGGATCAGAGCATTTTCAAGTGTTGACTACACAGTAAATAAAGCTCCTATAGACCAAATTTTGCCTGTTTCCTTTTTTCCATACAGGACTCTTTAGTTCTTCTCAGCAGTCTCCACTGTGCCATACTGAACCATCCCTTAAGTTTAATTTTTACAGCAAGTAGCCTCTGAAAACCAAGGTATGCATTTCCACTTTTTTTTTTCATCACCATTGTAGTGTTTAACTGAAACGCAGACTTTGAGGATTTTTGGGGAAGAGCTCTGTACTCATCCAGTCTGGGACCTGGGTTGACTCTTAGCCTTTTGGGAATGGCAGGTAAGCTGACATGTTGTTGGACACATCCCTGCATCAGTAGGGGAGGCTGCAAAAATCTGTATATGCCGTGTTTGTGAATAGACTCTGACAATCATGACTATTAGATTCAGGTGAAGCTTTACCTAAGACCACCCTTCCCTTCCTTTTGTAGCATTCAAGGTGCTAATATATGAATTTTTCTATTCTTGGTTTTTCCAGGACCCAAGGATGAGTTCTCAGAAAAATGAATTGCCTTACCTGGTTGTATTTCTTCATGTTTTCCTTACAGCCATAGTCATAAGCTTGAAATTGGTCTGCATGTTTTATCTGTTAATATTGTAACAAGGGCAGATAAAATGAGTTAAGAGACTCAGGGCAGATAAAATCAGTTAAGGGACAGAGTGCAGGAGTTGTTTTCTTGCATGTGATTGAACTCAAGTTTCCAGCAGTAGACAGGATTCCAGGGATACTGAGGAGGGATTATGGGTTAAGTGGTTTCACCACCTTTCCCCTCGCTAACATTTTCTCTTGATCTTCAACCACCATCCTTGTTGTGTTTAGTTATTAAAGCCTTGCTACCCAATCTTAATTTGCTCTTTAGTTAGCTAATGATAATTAGTAGCTCTTCGTGATGCAGGAGCATGTCAGGGCTCTCACTAGCCTGGGATACCTCCTCAAAATCCTCAACTTTTGTGTGCCTGCTTGGTCTGCTCTGGTCTGCTCACAGTAGTGGCAATGATATCTGAGGCTCTGAACTGCATACAAGCATATTGGGAGCTGAGTGTGATTGCCTTAGCATTAAACTCTTGTCTTCTGTGTTCTGTCTAAAAGGAATATCAAAATAATAAAGGGTTAACCTGTCTTACTGATAATGTGTGTGCATTCTTTTTTGATCTAAACCTCTAAGTAACTGAGGATATGATAGAAATCTGCTAGCTCATCTCTGTTTTCTGGCTCTGGGTGCTGGGTTTCTGTTCTGCATACCAGGAATTTTGGGCAGGGGATGTACAGCAGCACACATGTATTTAAGGGCTGCTTTAAGTGGCACAGTGCACTTAGGGTTCACTTAAGTTCACAGTTGACTTGATGTGTTTGGGTGATGTGTTTCTGAGCCAATGCCATCTTGTCCTAGTCTGATTTGGAGCCTAGGCAGAACAAGCTTGGGTCTGGAAGTGGCATGAGGTACCAGCAGAAGAGGCAGTTCCCCATTTTGCCATTGTGCCTGCAGAAGCATTTGTGCAGTAAACTGGTTTTGGAGGTAATCAAGGCTGCAATTAACCCTCTGGGAGATGAGTTTTAACCTAAATCCCTTCTTTGTCTGGTTCATCCCTGACTGTAAAGTTCACTTATCCCACCTGCCAAGTGCCTAGACTGTGCTTGTGTTCACTTCTGCAGCTTTCTGCACACATCTCCATCAATAAGGATGAAGGCTGGAAGCCATTAGAGCCAAGAGAGGTGTGATGTGCCCTGGGGAAATCTCAGAGCCTGGTGCCAGAGGGGAAATTTGGGGAATGATCTGGTGAGCCATGGGGAACAGGGCTCCCTCTGTGACAGGTGAGAAGATGTGATGGGCAGATTTCCAGATCTGTCACCTGTGGATTCCCCTGTTGGCTGCCAGTTGGATAAAAAGCCATACTAAGGGTGTTTATGTGTCAGCACAGCTATACCTGCTGCCAGTGAATAATGTTCTGTACCGATGTTCCAGCTGGGTAATGTCCCGTGTATGAATCTGTTCGACTCTGCAGACAAAGCAGAAGTGTTGTGAAGGCTGAGATCCAGTGCTGTGACAGAATAAAGCTGTGAAGACCCTGAGCATCATACTGCTGCATACCTCATTTTTATAGGATATTCTTCAGATATAAAAATGGAAGTTGAGGAAAGATTCACAAATACACTAGTTTACAGTAGGAATGAGTACATGGGATTTTATATCTTTGGGATAATCTTTTCAACATTCTCAACATAGAGAAAACATCATTTGAGAAGCGTGTATGGCCTTTGTTTTCCCAGTTTATATGATTTGTATAATGCTTTTAAATAATGCTGTGCATGATCAGTAGAGAAAGATTCTCTACAGTTCTCTTGGGCATAATGAAGATTTTTATGGGTACACTTGTTAAATAGTCTGAGAGATGAAAGGTGACTGGAGAGCAGACATGTGAATGGTCTGTAAGAACAAGAGGTAGCAGCCAGAGTAAAGGAATTCAATCTTTCTGCTGGGAGAAGTGTGAAGAAACAGCTTTGTGTTTTGGCTGGAAATGTTTCAATGTGTAGCAAACAAAAAGAAACCATCTCTTAATGTCCAGAGGAGTCAGATGTCTTGTTTAGGAAGGAAAATATATGAATTGTGCAAAAGAGAAAAAGATCTTTGTCCAGTTGCCCTTCAAAGCTTTTTCAGATTTACTTGTACGAAGCTTTTCTGGGAGGTGCTTACCGTGTTCATATTTTGTATCATGCCCCCGACCAGGTAGCAGAAGATATTGCCACAAACTTTCCCCAGACATGCACAGAACCGTGTTACAGGTCCTTTCATCAGCTCATTGTATTGAAGAGCTCCTTTGCAGCCAAGTAGTAACTGAGGGGAGGAAAAGTGCAAAACTTTTCTTAGCTGTTGCAAGATTATTTCATGCAGAAAACTCCCTCTTCTTTAAGTCACTCTCTCTTCTTTAATAGCCTTGCCTCTTCACAAGAGGCAAGATTGCTGAAACTGCTTGCCATCCCACTATCCTTTACAGAGTGTTCTTCCCAAGGACAGAGCACATGTTCCTCCTTCTCCTTGACACAAATGCTGGAGGTCACTATCCATCTGTTTTTAGTGAGAAAGAGTGCTGGCTGCACTGATGGCTGCAGAATATAGGAAGTCCCTTTTTGCCCTAATACCTTTTCCTGGCAGGTGCAAACTGTGCTGTGAGTGCCACTCCTAAGTAAAGAGGGATCAGACTAATGAGACAAATGGGAAGGGTGTAGAGCTGAATGATCTGTAGTCACATCATGGGTGCAGCTTGGACAGAAAGAGATGTGCTTCTGTGGTTTGACATAAAGTATAGCATGCATGATTTCCACATTCCCAGGAAATTCTGTTAAGTTGACACCTTCTGGTGTTTAATTTATCACTTGTAAAGTAAATACTTTACAAGCATAAATTATCTGCATGTCTGATAAAATTAAGATGTGAAATATTTTACTTGTGGTTTTTATTAGTGCTTAAGGCTAGATTTAGTAGACTATATTAGATTTCTTTTGTTCTGGTATTTAAAAGTTTTATTCAGAAATATTTGACTTAAATAAATAATGGTGAAGGTATGCCTGCTACCTTAAAGAAATTGCAAAAGCCATACCATGTGAAACCTTGCAGTTTAGCTCTTTGGAAAGTCTGAAGTCTGATATGCAGAATTCAATTCTAACTGAGCACCCCTTAAAAGTTCAGGTTGAGTGAGTCCAGTAGAGACAAAGCAGACAATTATGTCTTTCTCTTTAGAAGGAGAAATTCCTTACCCTGATCAGTGGCTGGGGAAGCAGTGCAATTGTTATCAGAGGACTGGTAGAATGTGTGATGGTGGTCACTGGTGCCAAAGCAAAAAATGCTTTAATCTTCTGAGGCATATCAGGATAAGTAGAAAGTGCTATGAAGCCTGCAAACTCAGAAAAAGAAGTCAAATTGATTAAGAGATGTCCACAGACCAAATAAATAAAAAAGCAGTAGGCAACAAAGCAATGAGACTAGGTTAGCTTCCAATTGGCTGTTTTCTATTTCTGTGCTGCAGACCTAAAGAGAATGCTTGATTCTTGCTTAAAACCTTTATTTGGAAGATAAAGTTCATTCTAAGGATACAAGCTCATTAGAGCAGTCCTGATACTGCTTTTGTCAGAACTGATAATTTTGTGTTAAGGCCAGTTTTGGTTGAAAAGGTATATTAATTAGATTTTTGAAATTTAAATTCTCTCTAAAGTTCCCTAAATTCAAAATAAAAAGTTTCTCAGCTTGCAGTCTCTAAAAGACTGTACATGTGTATGCTGCCATTCAGCAAAACAAAAATTATCTGAAGATTAAGAATAATTTTTTTCCTTGTAATTAAGCACATACTTGCATGAAAGTGAATTCACACATAAAGGAAGAGTATAAGGAAGACATTAAAGCAAAAAAGGTTTGTTCCATCCTGTTTTCTGAATGTGTTTACATTTCTCCACTGATGGATTTGACTGGCTGACATAATTATCTGAAGACAAAGAAGGTGGTGGTTTTGTCTGAACTGTTAATTCTGTAAAAAGACTCTTAGAATGCACATATGGGAAGAAAGGAAAATAATTTTCTAATAATGCCACTCCCCCCATTTTCTCCTCTATTTCTGAGTTTGTTTTTGTAAAAGGACAATGGTACACTGTGACATAAACCCCAGAGTCTGCTCACAGACCTTATCTATAAATCATAAACACTAACACTGACTGTTCTAACATTACCTGCAGCTGACCCTTCAGAGTGACCAATATAGTAAACATCCTTCTGTCCAGTTTTATTCATGATGAAGTTCAGCTCTGCTGGAATGTCATATTTACCTATCTCATCGAAGCTGTGGAGAGAAACACAAAAAGCTGGCAGACAATTTGACTATCACAGTGTGAGTTACTGACTGTCAGTTTTGTTCATTGCACCGAGCAGGAGCCATTGGAGGAGGAGGTTGCACACTGTGCCTGCATCCTCGCCTGAGCTGGGGAGGTGGGCAGAGGGTGCAGCTGTGCAGCCTGGCTGCCTGATGCCCTGGGCTCTGTGTGCATGAGGTGCCAGTTTCACCTGACAGCTGCAGCCCTTGGGGAACTGAATTTAATCAGGGCTTTCACCTGCAGGGGTTACAAGAAATATTTTTCTCTCAGATAACATCAGTTGTGGTAGATCAGATTTCTAGGCTGAGCTGAGCAGTCTCCTGTCCTTTCTGCACTTGGAACATGGTGTCTGGTGGGAGACTTCAAGGTGACAGATACCTCACAGTTTTGGAAACCTTTTCCCACAGAAACCAGCAAAGGTGACCTAGGTACTTCCAGCTTTGCTTCTGTGTGTGCTGATTCCAGAAGAGCCAATTCAGCTCATGCAGCCAATTCCTTCTTATAACCTCCCTCATATGCCCAGGAGTGGCTGCATCTCTGGAAAAGAGTTTGTCTAGTCTCCTTAAATGTTGCATGTCCTACTTGAAGTCGGATTATATGAAAACATGTCATGTTTTCATATAATTTAGAAGGGAATTTTTTTCATCTAGCCAGAAGGGGAAAGGTTGTGCATTCTAATAGCAACTGCCTAATCTTGCTAGTTCTCTGACAGTTGCTTTCTTCAGAAATTCTTTCTCCAAAGAGTACCTGAACTGCCAGAACTCTTTCTGGCAGGGCTTAAGGGTCTTATGTTTTAAAGACCAGGTGTCTCCTCGGCTGTTTCCCAACCAGACATCATAGCCAGCATCTGCAAGGATGAAGCCCAAGCTGTTGTTGGGCAGGTTGGCAATCCAGTGAATAGAATCTGATAAAAAACCATGATGTAGCAAGACTGCAGGCTTCTTTCCTACAACAGAAGAGATTTTCTTAAGCTGAAATAGTAATAAGTAATGTGTACTTAAATCTGGGGCGCAGAATTTGGTTTTGCTGGAGTGTTTTAACCAATATACAGAATTCAGGCCCCATTCTAGGCTGAATGACTGGGTACCCTTGGTGAGATGGAAAGGTGTGGAACTTTGCATTTGCAAAGGGGAAGGATGGGGAATCCATGTGAGAGTTGGCTCTCAGACTGTCCTTATGTCCTATATGTCATACCTGCATTGTGGCTGTTCCTTCCAGAAGGAATTCTGAAAACACCAAGAATGTATCCATCCTCTGTTGGAACTTCATATTCCTCGCTGGGGAATCCATGATATCTGATAATTTCACTCTGTGGGAAGCCAAAGGAGAATTTGTTATCATGCATTTACAGTGAAGATATTGGTGTAAGAACCGTTTGGAGGCTGCTTCTGCCCAGGAATGTGAAGCTAGCCAAGAACATGCCAGGGAGATAAATGTGGTAGCATATTGCTAGCCTTTCTCTACTGCTCTGTGTTGTACTGGTAGGGAGGGACAGGGATTCCTGCAGGAAAGCAAACCCCAGGTCTCTCTTTTTCGTGGATGATCCTCTAGCTGCTATGCTGTAGCCATGGAGGCTGGAGGATGCAAACAGCAGCTAGAGGAGTTGGGATGGGTTTCTGTGGAGTGGTTTGTGTACTCTACTTAATGCCTAATATCTACTTAATGCCAAATGGTAGTAATTTGCCGCAGTAATTTGCTGTAGCTGTGGCACTCAAACACTACACAGATTTATAAGAGTATCAGGATGCAGTAAAGTCTTCATCAGACCTGCTTAGATGGTAGTTGTCTGGAATTTGATTTCCTATTACGGGGCAAAGTGAGTGACTAACATTTTGGGAGATAGTTTATCCTGTTTTGCAAGGGTGACACTGGTCTGTATGATGATATTCTGCCTTGGAATGTGGTCAAACCACTCAAATAATGTCCTGTTTTGCAAACTATCAGTGGTAGGCTGAGAAAGAGCATCATGTATTCCTGTTGGTGTTGAATTATGCTAAAACAGGTCTGACACATCAACCCCAAATTAGCATCCCGATAATGAGATAAAGAGCTGGTAAAGATAAACTGCTAAGCCAACCTGCAGGCAGAAGGTTGGTAGTCAATCACTTTATACTTTCACTGCCCAGTCCACTTTCATATGATTAAGTTCTCCTAATATATCCCTTCCTGGAGTTTGTATGAAGATTTCTCCTTTGGGTTGGGATGCCCCTCAAAGTTACTCCTAGAGGCTGAGCAAAAGAGATTTTGTCCACAGTTGTTGGTATGGGTGAGGGTGAGTTACATCAATCTCAACTTTAATAATTGTTTCTTTTTGCTAGCTTGAATACAATTGCTTTTATATGATTGCTTTGATATAATGCACTGTGCTATATTACCTTATACCAATACTTTTAGCTACTTTTCTGTATAGTAAAAAATTCTGATTAGGTTATTTTTGTCTAATCATTAATTATAATAGATCATTCTATTTTATATAAATATATCTGGTTTGCCATGGTTAGTCCTGCAGGACAAAGTTGTAGAATGGTTCAATCACACCTTTATAATTCCTTAGCCTTCAGCAGTGAGAGTCAGAGGCTGAGACTGGATTCAGCTGCACCCAAGCTCCTCTTTGAGAAGGAGTTTAGAAATCAAAGGGGGTCCCTTCAGCACCTCACAACTCAACAGGAGGGCTTCTCTAATGAACCTTGTCTGAAGCTCCCACTCTCCCCACAACAAGGTTGTACCTTTCCAGTCAGTAAACATGCAGCAGTATCTCTGTCTGATCCACAGTGAATCCTTGCCAAAATGAGGTTAAGCAAGCCACGGAGGGTGGATCTCTTATTTCAGACTCACAGCACCACCTATTACACTGCTGCCACAGTGAGGAAATCTTTCATTTAGTGCAAGGGTTTTGTTTTGAGAATCTGTTGTTTGAAGGAGGAGTATAAGCACCCTTTCCACTGTACTAGGCAAAGAGGTTGTTGCAGAAGATCAGGCCTTGAGACTAGAAGCCAGCCTTTGTTTCCAGTGCAAAGGAATTCTTCTCTCTAGCTCAGACTGTTTGGCTAGGAGCATCAACATTTCCTCTAGGTCTGTGGTGCTGGAGGAACCCCTTTGAAGGGAACTGACTTTAGCCTCCTGATAGGCACTGTTAGTCAGTGGTGGTGGTAGTGGGAGAGATGCTTTAGAAAGAAAGGAAAGAAGGTGACCCAACTTACAACATTCATGAAGCATTCCGGGTTGCGGCGCTTGCAGTGGCTTGTGTCAACACCTGCAGTGGAGGCTGCTGTGAATCCTGCTGAAAAGGCAATTCCCTGGGAGCAGAGCAGCAGGAGCAGGCACCACATCTTGGGGCTGTGTGGAAGAGCACGTGCTCTTTGTTCATTAGAAAGAGTGTGGTGTGAAATTCCACAGGAGGACCCAAGAGCGGAGTCTCCTGAGGTTGCCCAAGGTCTGTTCCCCAGGGGCTGACAGAATAAGTACCTGTGTAAAGGAAGGATTGTCTACAGATTTTCCTGTTTAATATGGATTACAAATGAGTCAAAGGCTCCAGGATGAGAAGGAACCAACCTGGGGGCCTGTGTTTGTATGACATTGATGCTAGTTTGTGATGAGTACCTTCCTTTCTCTCTACATATGGCCTTTTCTATTGTAAATCTGTCTTTCTTGGAGAAAAGGCTGAATCTTCCTGGATTTTAGGCATTGTGTGGTGCTCACAGTAAAGCTTGTCTGAGCAGAAATTGTAGTGCTCTCTGTGTATTTAATGCCCTGCTTTTTGGTTGTAGCCACCTTTTAATTAGCATGGATGGAACAGGTCATAAACCCAGAGTGTTTTATCTGAATCACCATGGGGAAGATCATTAAGGTTTTGGAGTTTGGAAAGGACAGGTAAAATTTCTTTTATTTGTTTCCTCTGAATTTCTTTAGGAGGGAGGGAGTGAGTGGGTTGTCAATTATCTTCATTTTTCATTAAATCTATTGTATCCCTTGAGAGACAACAACATTTGGATTAAGCCAGAATTGGAATATTATAGACAGATGGGTAGATATAATATAAAAGTTATATATAATTATATATTATTAGAATATATATACAGTGTAATATTATATTTTTAATATTGAAATCCAAACTCATTGTGGCCTATCCACTTTGTAGGAGAACACTCCAATTCTTCTGTCAATACAACAGAAGTCCTCCTACCTGTGTGCTCTGGAAGCACAGTTTCAGAGTAAATATTCCACTGCTTTCTGCTATTTTATTTAGTTCGAACAAAAGTAAAAACCACATTCCTCTTTTTCTGCATGTGGAGCATTGTTTGGGAAAAAAACTGAAAAGTTCCGCGTAAGTCACAGTTTCTACTAAAGATGAATCTATGCGGTAGCTAAATTATCACCTTTTTTATGGTGTGCAAATTTCTCTGTACTGTACTGAATATGAAAGCTTTGTAAATCAGACATAATGCACCAATCAACTGCAAGGCCTGGCACACAGCTGTCTCATTAATTTCAATGACCAAGTCATAGGGGCTTTGAACAATAATCTAGTCTTTTTATGCAACAAAACAATGCCAAAGAGTGATATTTACCATGGCAAACTGGAAATAACTGAAATCTTTTAAAAAGAAAAAAAAGGTAGAGGAAGATGCCTGAAAGATACATTCAAAAATGTCATTTCTGGAGGGTTTTGATATTAATGAAAACAAACCTTAAACCTTCTAGAAATTCATCAGTGTACTCTTGAGAGACTTCTATGGCTTTCACATAGACTATTAATGGGACAGAGAGACACCAGAGGCTAGCAGGTGTCGGAATCTCTGGGTTAACTTACAGGGAAAACTCAAATGCTTTTGCATCTATAAGATTTATTTAATTTATGTACATGTTTTCAAGGCTGAGATTTCCATGCATCCACAGTAACATCCCTAGGGGGAAAAAAGACAAGGAGAAGAAAAGAAACCATCATTTACTCCTTTTTCCCATCTGCATGGGCCAAAGGCCTTTTCCTCTCCCCCTCTGGCACACCTGCCCTTTGATGCACAGCAGTCAGGAGGGATGGCAGGCTGGCTGCTCTGAGAACCAGCTGCACAGAACCAGGACAGCACATCTGCATGGAGACAGGCAAGGGAGAAAGACAGCATGGATGCATAGGAACAAACTCACCTCTGGTTTGGCTCCTGTGCTTGCCCCTTCTGCTGCAGTTCCTGGTCAGTCTCCTGCTGATTCACTGCCAGAAGCTTGTGCCAATAAAAGGAGCAGCAGTAGAGTTCTGTGTGAGATCTGCATTCATAGGACAGCATGTTTAGGTGCTGCTTGTTTGGCAGTATTTAAGGAGTGGAGTTTTTCCATGATAAATAGCACCGTTGCATGAATTCTGAAAGACCGAATTGCACCATGGATCTGGTGAGGTAAAGAGGCATCTAACCTGTTATTAGAATATTTATGATGAACTTGGTTATTCTTGTTCCCCGAGGCTGTGGCAGATCTTTATCTGTACTGCTACCTGTCTTACTAAGTGCTGTAACTACTATATTTTGGGATAAAAAGGAGGAAGGATCTATCTTTCTCAAAACTTTATAGCTGTGAATATGATCTCTGCTGCTGAGGGTAGTACAAAAGCTGTTTTGGTCGCTGGTTCCACACCAGTTGCTTGTTTTCTGAATTGCTGATTGCCCGGGACAATCCTTCTTTGTTAGATAATCTTAGAATAAAACCAGAAGTTATTTGAAAGGTGTGAACCCCACAATATACAAAAAAGAGTTTGCTCCGAATTACCCAGCTTCTGTAGGGATTCTCAGGATCTAAATTAAGTTTGAAAACATTGTTTAAACTTCGAGTCAAGAGAGGGTGCTAACACTAATTCTTACTATTTCCAAGCCACCTCCATAACTCTGTGAACCCAATACATTAGAAACCCCTGCCTAACCACCCAATTAATTGAAGTCAGCCTGGGGGGCTTGATATTCACTGAAACTGGCCTGGCTTCTTGATGCCGCAAATTCTTTGAAACGTGGGTGCTAATGATATGCTGCCTTGCCTGGGAAAGTTAATGGAGTAAGTACTTGTTAGTAAACACAACCTACCTGAGAGTCACCAAAGAAACAATTCTGCTCTATGAAGTAGGGCACAGTCTGTGGAAAAGCCAAAGGGGGATTTCTCAATGAAAAGCATCACAGGTCAGCAGGTCTGATACCCCCACTTATTGAGAAATATTGAAGACTTTATTCTACTCCCAGATTACAACATCCCACATTTTTTATTTTATAGAATTGCCAGCTGGGAATGATCTGCAACATTTTACCTATATCACCTTGTGGTGGCATATAGGATGTATGGTATATTTTCTGATATTGTTGATGGGAACCAAGTGAAGAGCAAAAGATATGTTAGCCCATCTTAAAAGGGAAAAGAGAATGAAAGTAATGCATATAAAGAGAGAATAAAACCCACAAAGCCTAGAAACAGAAACTTCCCAGGATGGGCTGCCGTTACATAGAGAGCCAGGGAAGCTGAGATAGAAAGTATTCTGTTTTAAAATGCTGTGTCAAAACTGAAGTCCAGGTGGTCAGGCCTGGAGCTGGACTTAGCATGAGCTCAGTTTAGTGTTACAAAATACAGGCTCTGGTCCATGCCATGGAGGGGTTTCTTTGTGTTTGCTGGGTCTGTTGAGTCAATCCTGTCCTGCAGCACAGCTGCAAGGGACACTTGCAGGGATGCTGTACAAGTGGTTAACAATCTTCTGAGGGAAAAGGTAAGGTGTCAGTGTGCCTCTTGTGCAGACACTGGCCATTCCAGGACTGCATTTCTCAGGAATGTGCATTTGGGAGGACTGCTCTGCACACATGACTCCAACAAGCCACAGGTTCCTTTCCTGAGAGTAACATGGCTTGTGGGATTTGTGGCAATACAAATTCTAGTGCTTGGAATTTAAAGAGACAAATGATCTTCTGTGACTTTTATTGAATATGCTGTTCTTAAATTATTGATATCTAGTTTAAAAAATAGTTTACCTTATTAGTGCCCTAGTGAAGGCTCTTATGAAAAATACTTAGTTCCCTTCTGGCTCACATGAAACTTTTGAAGTATTGTTGAATTCTGTCAGGAAGTAAGAATCATCTTTCCTTCACAGACTGGATAGGGGACAGTTTGCCTATGCACTATCTCAGCACCCTTTGGAGAAAAAACCCTTATTCATAAAAAAAAAAAAAAGTTTTTCAGGATTCTAATCTTCATTTACAAGTATGGCAAAAAGCATTGAAGCAATAGGTTAGTCAAAAGTGAACCTGTGACTATATACATTTGCATGAGTTTCATATTTCATCATGGTTGGGCTGTTCTTCAGCTGAAGCTCTGACCAAAGTAGTCACTTCAGTGCTTTTCAAGAGGACCTGGGATGTGATGCTGGATTAAATGGTAATTTACACGGTCTTGGGAAAAGTAAATGTTGCCTGAAGCTATTGCTCTGCTTTGGAGAGGATGGGCTTTTTTCTTTTTTCTTTTTTTTTCTCTTGGTTTGTTTGTTGGGGTTTTTATAATACTTTTTTAGATTATCAAAGATTTATTTATTTTTGTTAGAAAGAGATTAATTAAACTACTATGTTGTTTTATGTAGCATCTTAGTGATTCAATATTTCTTTCAACAGGTTGTAGTTTATAGATTCCAACAAGCTGGTCAGTAGATGCAGGAGGATGTGAATATCTTAGGATCTTGATGTGAAGAAGATCTTAATGAAATACTGGTGAGGAAGACCTTTTCACCTTTGAGGTGTTACTCACTCTTCCATGTCCTTAGTCCAACATGATATCCACCACATGCTTGAAGACCAGTGTGTTGTCACAGGTAGGTGTTATACCTGCATCTGTTCCCTGCTGTCACAGACTTCTTTTATGAAAAATCCTTTCTTTAGGATTTTTCCTCCTGAGAAGCTGAGAGGCCTCACGAACAAAATGTAAACAATGGTTATCTGCTGCTGTGGAATGCAACAGGTGGATCTTTGATTAGCCCATGTTAGATGTTTCTAAGTAATGCTAGATGTTTCTAAGTAATGGTCAATCACAGCCCAGCTGTCTCAGACAGAGAGTCCGAGACAGAGCCTTTGATAATGATAATTCTTTGCTGTTCTATTCTTAGCTAGCCTTCTGATGAAGTCCTTTCTTCTATTCTTTTAATATAGTTTTAATGTAATATACATCATAAAATAATAAATCAAGCCTTCTAAAACACAGAATCAAATCCTCATCTCTTCCCTCAACCTGAGACCCCTGTGAACACCGTCACACGCTGCCAGCTTAACTTTCTTCTGATAAACAGCTACTGAATGGGCTATAATTGGTGCCAGCAAAAGAACACCACAGCCAGAAATATTGTACTACTTTAATTAGACAAGGCTGGAGATAGAATAAGAAATTTTATATGGTCCTCCACCTCACTGAGAATAAATACGAACATTATTTGGAAAGAGAAGTTCTCAAATGTAAGGCAGAGGGCTTGGATTTAAGATGCATGCTTACATTAATATGTTTTAAAACTTTTTTAAAATTTGCTTGAAATACATGAAACGTGATTTAAGCTATAAAAGGAAAAGATATTTTTGAGGTGAATGCAAAAATTTGAAATACACATGCCTTACTCGGAAAGACTGAGTGTAGTACAGATATGCCATCAGTATCTTATCCTCAGGGCCATCAGCAATAATTCTCTTCCCAATTAGCATATAAAATTATCAGGGTAGACATGAATCATATTCATTGGTTGGGCTGGGCTAGAAAGAGAAGACGAAGCCAATGTGATGAAAGCGGCCGGCCTGTTTAATTGAAGAGTGAGAGGCTAATTATACTGGGAGTTCTCATTAAAGGCGTGGGATTTAGGTGCTTCCCTTTTCCTGACAGGAATTCGAGGTGTTCTTGCAGAAGGTTTGGAACATGTTTTAGTCAACAGTAGCTTGGGTGGCAAACTAAGTACAATTCTTCTTTATTTTAAGTTTTAGGTTTCATGCTCTTTATTCTTTTCACTCCTCCACTTCTTTACTTGTGAAACTTCCTTCCCTTCTCTCTCCCTCCTCTCCTCAACCTGTTTTGCTACTTTCCTTTTTAGGTAACTGGAGGATGTTATTGCAGAAATGACAAAGGAAAATGCTTCTGTGTTGTAACTTGTTCCATCGGTCTCCCGTAGGCTGCTGTTCTCACGTTAACTCCCTGGGTTGGGTTTCTGAAGACAATAGTTTTATGCTACTAAGTAGAAAGCACTGAGAGGAAACATAGCTTAAGAAAAAGTGATACTTTCACGTTAACTATTAACCAGATTCAAACAAGCTCGAGCACATTTCAAGTGAGGGTAACTTGTTGGGCTGTTGAACAAGAAGGAACTCCAGAGTGAAGAATAGGCATGGGGATACTCTATTCAGAGGTACGTGACCATTTTCTGCAGTTACTGACGCTATTCAAGGTATGGATATTCACTGGGCTTGGTTTGTTCCCTTTGCAGCCTCCCATACACAGGCTTATAGCAATCTGGAAGTTTCTTCCCTTTGGAAACGTTTTCCTTTGTCTATTACAAGTTGTCAGTAGTATTGTTTATAGAAGCAAAAAAAAAAAAAAAAAAAAAAACACTAACCGGCAAAGTTATTGTGGCTTCGCAAAGTATGTGTTCAACATTTTCTGTTGTTCTGTGTTGAGATCAGAACGATTCTGTACATGGTGCAAGTGAAAAACAGCTTTGCAAAGAGCAGACAACTCCTTGGCTTACACTGAATACAGATTATAAAGTTAATGCCTAAGAAAATGTCCCATGCCCCCATATTATTTTAGGAAGGTAATTATTTTTTACCTTATCTTTACGGGTTTGTCCCCAAACTACACTTCATTTAACATTTTCCTGTACTTTAGCATAAATTCTACCTAAACGTATTCTGTTATAAATTTCCCATTTGTACATGTGGGGACAAATGAGGAGTTTGGTCCTTTGTGACTGTGAAAAGAATGTGTTGCACTTTGTTAGGTTTTCTGGAGGTAGCATTACATAGCTGTTGCTTTTAAAGGTTACATTTCTATGCTGAAAGCCACCCTTTTATTTTCAAAAAGCTATTCTATGAAATCAGGAAATCAATCTTCTCCTCTTTCAGTATTACAAGGAACTTGAATCTGTGCATTCATAGGGTGATCATCTGAAGACACTGTAGCTTATTCTGAAAGGATTTCTTGCCTCTCTCCAGATCTGCTACTCTGGGATAGTACTGCAATGGAAATCAGTGTTGTCTAGCTTAATTACACAGGTTTTTAAAGAATGTTTAAGTGCTGTCCATGTTTCTCATGCTTATTAGTTAAAATTCTCATATAAATTAATTTTCTCTCTTTAAACATTTTGAGAAAGTTTTCCGCATAAATTATGGTCCATGTATACAGGATAGAAAGCTAGGGAACTGAAAATAAAGAATTGCAGGTTGCCTTTTCTGAGAAGCAGAACTTATTTGGGTAGTAGTATATTCCTTGGCATCCTAAACATAATTTAGACTTTCCTGTTAAGTTCATAGCATGCTGTTTGTATAATTTTAGTGCAAAAGAAGAGGCTATGGATTGGTTCAGAATATCTTGACATTGCAAAATGTTTTCCTTTTTTCTAAACAATTGCAAAGACTTCATGTAATTTAGGCAATCCCCTGGAGTTCTAAAGGAGGAAACAATTGCAACTGAAATTGCTCTCCAAGTTGCAAGACAGGCTTTACCTTCACCTCCTCTCTCTTGGTTGAATGCTTTGTCCTTCATACTGTGCCTTTAACGTTTACTTGTGTGCTAGAACTTGCTAAGTAGCTGGAGGTTTATCACTAGCTCATCAAAGCTGAGCAGAGGGTGATGTAAGAAACCCTGCAAACACCAGACAGGTTCAGATGTGGTGGTTCATCTGGATCTGGGTAAACTACTAGGACTTGGCATCAATCATGTTCCACAATTGATCAAAAAAAAAAAAAGGTTCTATAACTGCCCTTTCTGATAGTGAAAGTGTTATTGCTTTTCTTGTACCACTTTTTTGGTGATCTTGTACTGAGTGCTCTCAGCCATGAAAACCCTTGCATGTCCTGTGAGTATTTCTCACCTTCCCTAAAGCCTTTTATACTGAACAACTAAGATCTGGTCCAAAGGGCTTGCAGAAGAAGTATTGGAGAAAGAGAGATTTTAAACACTCAATTATTGGCATATCTAATCTTCAAACTCTACTTTCCATACTCCAGTGTCTCCCCACTGTTTTTTTTTTCAGCTGGGCAGACTGTGCTCTAGTTTATGGTTAGCTCTGATGCTATGGCTGGGAAAAGGCACCTCAGGAGAGGGTTAAAGGAGTGTTTGGGGTTGTGATTCTGGTTTTTCCCTCCCTCCCATTGTACATTTTGTGCAGAGTCACGCTGTCAGGTTCATCCCATGCACCTTGTCTGAATGCTGGGTGGTGCTGCAGAAGTGTGAATGAGAGCAGAGCTGAAGGGCTTTGCGGCCAGATCCTCCACAGAGGCCCTCTCCTCCTCTTTGCCTGAGCTGGAATTGTGGATCCTGCTCCCCCTCCCTTCAGAGCTGAGCCCGTGTCTGTGTGGGGTGCAGGGTTTGCTGTGCCAGTGCTGGCTCTGCCCTGCTGCTTTATGGGGTGGGCCAGGTCTGCTGTGAGTTCCCTGGGGCAGCCAGGACACTGGGATTTATAAATGATGTGGTGTGGGCAAGAGTGGCCACTCTGTGTCTTGGACTGCAAATGTCCCCAGGAGTTGAGAACTCACTTCCCAGTGGTGCTTTCTTCTGAATTTGTTGTTGTGTTCTCTTCTCACACATGCCTAAAGGAGACTCCACAGACATGAGCACAAGACTTTGGATTCCTTGGGTATGGCTTGCCCCTGGCATGTGAAGCTCAGGTATTCTGAGAACTATCCCATAGATTTATTTCTCTCTTGTGTACGATGAGTGGATAACAATAACATAGCAACAGTAACAACCATAACACAAATATGAAACTGGCTGTATCACTACTGAGGCAATCTTCTAACACTGTAGAAAACAGAGTGAGATTTTCCAGTCCCTTATCCTCCAGGCTTTTCTACAGACTTAGAGGAAATATGTTTTCTCGGTTTTTGGATGGAACCTACTGTTTGTACCTAACACTGATCTAACTCCATACTTGGCCTCCCTGCTGATACTCCAGATAGGTGCTGCCTATCTGTTTGCAAGGAATTCTGTAATTGTCTTATGAGCATACTTTGGGAAACAGTTTAAAACTTAAGCACAGTTAGTCCTCCTTTAGATAGGGTTGCCAGAGTGACAACCCAAAAAAAGTGAGAGATGGAAAAGAGTTTTGTGGCTGAGGCTTCACAACCACAGAAATCCCGGTACAGGCTCAAGCCCCAGCCTGGGGCCAGGCAGGTTTTGTGTCCAGTCTGTTGCTACTGGAAGCTTGTTTTGTTACTTTGCTTATGAATACAAATCTGTTTCTAATTTTCATGCTAAATTTCTTGGTCAGATGCATTACCTTTTTTACCATGTTCCTTGAAATTAATTGGTCTTCTTTAATACTGACCCTTTAATCTATTTTGGAGCACCAAGGACAGTGCTGTCTCTCCCTAGCCCACCTAAGCAAATCAGCCTTTCTTCAGGATCTTCATATTCCTCAGTTGTAGAGATGTTTCATGCTCCTGCTGTGGTCTGATCTCATTTTAGGACACAAATGACAAGAACTCTACACACTATCCCAGCAAAGTGTCTTCTATAACACCTCTTTCTGTGAGAGACACTATCTAATATAGCATTTGCCTTTTTTGGACGAGTGGCTGATTGTCACCTATTTGTAATTTTTCTTATCTTCACACTTTCCTAACACATTTTTTTCTGAATCCTTATTGTTATTGATATCAATATAATGAATTTATAGTTGTTGGTACTGCTTTGTTCCTTTACTTAAATATTCTGCTACTATGTTTGCTTTTCCAGCCGTGGAAAAGCCAATTTGAGAGACATATTACAAGTTTGGTCTGTGAGACTTTTCAACCTTCTTTGGCTAAAAGGTATTTTCAAGCAAAGTGGGCCTCAAAAAAATCCCATACAAATGGGAAGAAAGTTTGTGTTTCCTTTTTTTTTAATATGAATGAAACATGTTAATGCAGACAGTATAATTTCTACAAACTACCCCTACTCCAGGGGAATAATAATGATTCAAAATACATCTTTACTCTACATCACACTTTAAATAAATCACACTTTAAATACATCACTTTCCCAGGTATTAGTTGCTGGAATGGATGAGAACTGCTTCCTTGCATTCTCTGTGCCCTGGATGTTTTCTGGGAGCAGCTGGTTTCAGTAGGTGAAGGAGCACCTGTGACTTGTGTGTTCTGGGCTCTGTGCATGACTTCAGCCCAAATAATGTGGTCTCTTAGGGAGTGGTCTGTGTGCCATCATTGTTCATGGCTCTAGAACTGAGTCCAGCAGAAGTGGAAGGTTTAGAAAAAGATCCCATGGATCAATGAGAGCATCAGTCAGAAATGCCTTGGGTTCAACCACCTAGCAAGTAAAAGTCTTGGAGGCAGTACAGAAAAAAAAGCAAAAAAAGCATATCCTTGAGCTGCTGAATGAGCAAAATCAGCTTAGGAAGGAGCAAATTTATATGGTAAATGACTGGGATTTAAACAGATGTTCAACCAAAGAGCAAATCTCCTGCATCTTTAAATAAGCAAAGCAATATCTAAGAAAAAGAGTAGCAGGGAAATCAGAGGTGCAGACAGACTCCACAGGATCTTCTCTCTCCTGGACATGAAGATGCAGTTCTAGACACCCACATGACAGAGAGCAAGGTTCTAGAGAAAACTGATCTTTTAGATGGCACCTGTGCACAAATCACAGCAAAGGGGGTTTGAAAGAAGCTTTTCTCCTCAAAATCATTGAAACAGTTCTGGTTCTGGTTCAATGTGAAATCCCAAATTGTATGTGTATGCTTCTATACAAATACAGGCAGATGTGCAAGTTTAAAACATGGTATGTGTTCTTTGTAGATTTTTGACTCATAATAAAAACAAAACAAGAAGTGGTGCAAGGTCTGGTAAGCATGTAAATACTTCCTTTGGAAACAAATCACTTCTCTTACGCAGCTGTCCAGAAAACTAAGCAGCAGTTATGCTGGAGATAAACCTGTGGTGTAAATCAAAGTTTGGCTGAAAATGTGTAAATAAGATGAATATTTTTAAGGCAGGAAGGTGTAGGAGTAGAGGGGAGGACAGAGAGAAGGGAACAATCTGGAGGAGTGAGGAAAGAGCTCAGAGATCAGGACTAGATCTTTTTCATATAGAGTATTTAGAATGTGAAAAAAATGAGAGTGAAGAGGAAAAACTACAGCTAATATTTAAAGAAAACGTCTGCTTTGGAAAATGTTGGGTAAAATCCTCAGTATCAAAGAAAAGAAAGACTTCTTCTGTTTTTGACTGGAGAATTCAAATGCTACCAGTCTGCCCCACCTCTAAATGTTAGTTTCTGCCTGTATTAGGCTGTTAGAAACCTGCAGTACTCCTGCCCTTCTCAGCTTCTCCTTAGTCTGAATTCTTGCTACTGGAGAGGGAAGGAATTGCAGTTTAGGTCAAGGATGTGTAGAAATACTGAGTGAAAAGCTGACCAGCAAGCAGTTCTCAAAAGCCAAGCAGGATCTGACCTGTGGGCGCACTGGCATGTATTTTTTTAGGTATTTCAAGGTCTAAAAGAAATATTGGTGGGGCTTGGTTTTTTTAACTTTCACCTGAAGTGTGGTTCTCTTCTGGGAACGGTGAGTCAGGAGTGGCTCATTCTGCTCAGCCAGAGGCAAAGCCTGAGGTGAACTTGGGCCCAGGGGCTTGTCCCTGCTTGCTGCTTAATACAGTGACCAACTCCCGTCAGAATGCAAGCTGGTTTGGGGGGTTTTTTGCTAATGGCTGCAAATAAACAGGACTTATTTCCTGGATTATAGAAATAGCATCCAAAATGAACAGAAAATCCATTCCACTGTGCAAAGGCTGTGACTTTGGGGCTGGGAGCTGTGTAGAGCTGCAGGAGTGTCTCCTACCACCATCTTCTGGAAGGCACCAAGAACTACAGCCTCTGTCGAGTGCTTTGGGGTGTGTGAGGAGTCAGCCAGAATGGGAAGTATGGATGTCTTAGTGAAGCACGTGCTGATGAATATTATCTTCTCACTTCAGCCCATCTGTCAGGCAGCTTATAACAACGATTTCAACAAAGTTCATCTCCTTTTGGAGAGCAACAGCAACTATTTGAATGTCCAGGACAGCTTCCTTGGAGACACCCCCTTAATTTGTGCATGTAGACAAGGAAACAACAGGATAGTTAACTATCTTCTTAGGAAACATGCTGATGTCAACATCAGAAATAAGGTAAGTGGCCACTGACTCTCTCCTTTGTGGGACTGTTCTTTCAGATTCTTGGAGTGCCAGTGGGGACACTGGAAAGCACAGGCAAACCTCAAGTTTGTTTCCTACTGAGGATATGTGGAGAAACAGGTGGAACTAAAAGGCTTCTCTGCTTATTTTGGGGCCCTGTGTCCTGCTCCATTTTGACAACCAGTAACAAGTTTAACACTGTAGCACAAAACTATGCAAACCCGCCCTTTCGTTGGTTTGGTATTCAGTATTCAAAGAGTTTTTAAAGCTCTATTCTCAGTAGGAGTCTGTGGTGGTTTTTACTGCTTTCCTGTTTTTCTCTGGTGTCCCAAAGGAGATGTCCTAAGGTCTCACATATCCTTGCTTCAGTAGCCAGCACCTCCATAAGAAGGGGGGCTGTGGTGATTTCTCCTGCTGATTTACCCTTCTGTGTGGCAGCAACAGCCACATGAGATACCCACTGTCTCCTTTGAATTTCTGCAGCCAGGTCCAAATTTGCCAACATACTCATGGAATCCTTTGGATCCCACATCCTCTTTGCATGTGTAGTTCAATTTCCATGGCCCTCTATGTGTTAAATATGCTTCTACTTGAATGAAGCAAGATGCATGTGCCTATTTCTGCTTGAAAATCACAGGAGATTTCCTATTGGACAGTCTAAAAGAAAGCTTGTGGAATTTAAAATTATCTAGTCAATATTAATCAAAGTGAGTTCACTGAATCTGATACTAATGAGAGTTGCTTTGTGTTTAGAAGGACTGCACTTGCCTCCACTATGCTGTGAGGAAACGGTTCACCTTCCTTGACTATGTGCTCATCATAATCCTCATGCCAGTTATGCTTATTGGGTACCTCCTCATGGTGAGTCTGGATGGAAGCAGCAATGACCCTGGACCTTTCCCTTGCCATTTTTCCTGGCAGTGTTTCAGGCCAGGAACTTCTACAGAATATGGGCTGCTTTCTTAAAGCAAGACTGAATGTGCACAACAGAAGGGATTTTGCTGTGGCTGTAACTGGTGAAGGAACAGATTTGTGTTACTGCATCAGTCTGAGATTTCCAGAGACCATGCCTCTTTTTGGGAAAAACCCCACAGTATTTAGCACAAATATACTTAAGACTATATGCGGATTAACTGTTTTACTGTGTTACTCTTTCCCTTGCACCAAACAGGTCTCAAAGACAAAACAGAATGAGCACCTGGTCAAGATGTTGCTTAGAGCTGGAGTCGATGTGAATGCTGCAGACTCTGTAAGTGGGTTTATACAAATGCAAATGTGGCTCACAGGAAGGAAACAATACTAAAAACAGACTACAGAACCTTCTAGCAGCATAGCTGGAGTAGGAGCAGCAGGCACTGAACTGACTAATGTACCAGGAGGATTCAGTGCTTCTGCTTGACACTCAGGCAACAGATTTATAGTGTTTGCAGAAATAATTCCCCACTGATCAAGTAATCCTCCCTTTCTGAACAATGCCCTCATAAGAGAATCCAGACAAGCTGGGCTCGGGTACTTATGTATTAAATACCCAATTCTGTAAAGATTCTTGTCATATAAGCATCTGAGTTTACCAGCATTTATTTTGAACTGGAACAGAGTTGTGGGCTACAGGGCAAGACCCTGTGTCTTTTCTTGGTCTTCACAGTGTGCTGATCTGTCATAAACAGAGTTATGTATCCACTATCCTACTTGGGTGAGGTAAAGAACTCCTCTTCTCCAAGGAAGAAAAGGAGAAACACCAATTTTATCAGCAATAAAATTCTAAAACACTGAAGTACAAGCAAGCAGTATTGTTTAAGATGTAGTTTCTGAGGTCAAGCTCATGTGATCCTCTGAAATTACTGGCTTCCTGCTAATGTATCAAACCTGTTTTAGCAGTTGCATCCCAGGGAAGGAATTAATTTTTTTGATCCTGTTTTTCTCATGGTAATGTGTTTGTTTTACCTTGTAGTGTATTGTGACAGGAAAAGGTATGTGTGTTTTGCAACCAGCTGTTAGGGGGAATCTGATAGCCTACAGGTAGTCCTACTTACCTTAGCTCTACTAAAGAAGTCATAGAAATAAAATTAATTTGCTTCCATTTTTCTTCAGTCTGGCAGCACAGCCCTTCACTATGCTTGTGAAATGAAAAACCAGGCAGTCATTCCTCTACTGCTTGAAGCTCATGCAGACACTTCTGTAAAGAATCAGGTAAGAAGGTGAAGTTGATAAATGTATTTGCTTATCGTGGTGGTCAGCCAGTAGGTACATTGTCGGCCTTAGCTGGTGCACAGCAATGTAAAGAAAAGGGTGCACACCTTCCTGGCAGCAAATTTGTTTCCTGTTTTCTTCTTAGCTCAGAGCTTCTCTATAGTTGTTCCTAAGATGTAGGCTGCAGGGCAAGGATAGAAGTCTTCCTAGGTGGTTTTTGTGCTGTTGAGCACCCTTCTTCTGAGAGGCCAAGTCAACCTGCTTCTGTCACCAGAACAGCTCAAGTGTTGCCCAAATCAATATTGACCTGGGAGTATCTGCACTGCTGAGTTGAGGTGAGCAGCGTATTACCTATGCTGGTCTTGAAATCAAATCTTAGCTGAGCTCTGTACATTTGGATATTACTCCCAGGAAAAGTGGAAAGGCTTTCCCTGCTGTAGGGGAGGTCTCTGTTCCTTTCTTCAGCCAGAGCAGTATAGGCTCAGCACGTCCTGAAACCTTTATTTTAGAATAGAAGTGACAGGGGACCTTACACAGGTGGCAAGGTTAGGAAATCTCTTTGTATGTGACCCATATCTGTCATATTGCAATGTATTTAATGTGTTTCTTTCAGGATGGGGAGACTCCCTTAGATATAGCAAGAAGATTACAGTTCCACAGCATTGAAAGCATGATAAGAAAAGATTCTTAGCCATCAAGAACTCTCAAACATGCAGAAAATCACCTCATCTGACAACCCACCTTTCACAACAGCAGAAGTGCTGCAGAGGATGGGGGCTGATGCTTGATAAAGACCCAGTCCACATCCACCCATTCCTTGCTGCAGACTTGGACAATTTTGTGTGAGATTTATCAGTGCCCCGAGGCCATGAAGTTCATTTTATTTTACTAAGCCATGAATTACTACAATAGTGTTTAAAATATTGCCCTTTCCATCTGCTTCATCAGTTTTATTACTTGACTTCTGCAGACTGTGGATTTTGAAAGCTAGCTATAAAATATCTGGAAGCCTAAACATTGCATATGATGGTTGGCAGCCAATGCAAAAATAAAATATCCTTTAGAGTGTGTGCTACTTGTTCCATAGGGAAGGTAAGCAATATGATACAGCAGTTATAAAAGGCCTGGTACCCTTCTTCTTAGTATTTATCTTCCTACAATGAGAGGGGCTGGGAAAACAGATCTCTCAGCTGAGCCCTTCCTCCTTCCATCCTTCCTAGAATTTTCACACACCTTAATTCTCCCTGTGTTGCTACAAGGGTAGGACTTAGATTTCATCTAAGAAACAGCAAAAAGAGATTCAATGCCTTGCTGGATTAAGAAAGAAAGTCAATTCCCAGATCACTTTAATGCATTAAGAAATAGTAAAGAAAATATGTTTGGCTCAGTAGAGAAACAGGTCTCTTGACTACCTTTCCAGTACAAACAGTGCACTAAAGAAAAAAGAGTCAATAAATGAAATGCTGTTGATGGAAACCAGATGTATCATTCCCATGGGACTAGGCAGGATAGCCTGCTGTACAGAGTGGTGCAGGCAGCAGGGAATAATACCAATCATAATAATAATATATCCATGAGTCTTCTCTTGCATAAGTAAAGGCAGAAGAAAACCTGCAGTAATAAGCAATGTATTAAAGTGGTCCAGTGCTTTGTGATTTAATAATGCAGCAATAAAGGGGAAGCTCCTTTCATACACTGCTGTGTTGTGCCTCCTTGGTCTAATGGATCTTTATTTTTGTTGACAATTTTGGCCCTTTCCTGTAAGCTGTCAGAAGTGCAATACATTGCTAATGGTGCCACAGTAGGCGTGCGGACAAGCTAGTGTACTTTTCCTGTGTTGCAAAAACTGATACATTTTTCAGTGTAACTATTGTATTGGATGTCAGCTCCACCTACGAGGGGTCTTGGCTGGACAAGATGAGCTTGAGGCTGCAGCCAGAAACACTCCATGAAATAAGCTCCTGTTGGAGCCTGTAATAATGAACATCTTGTGTGCAGTCTGGGGACACACTCCAGAGCAGCTTGTAGGTGAGAAGAGGGGAGGCGCTTGCATGGATTGTGAAGACACCATCTCTTAGGGCTGATGGCTGGGACGGAAAACATCCAACTGCTTTGCCATGTTTTAGGAACTGCTTGAATGAAGAATGGCCCAGACACAGAGCTGTGTAAAACTGAATGCTGACAGCTCAGAGTGCTGGCAACAGCTTCACTGCCAATGTGAAGAATAATTCATAAGGTGGAAGCTGTATTGCCTGGAGTGCACCTTACTGGATGGGTCTACATCTCATTCCACAGCTGCCATCTGTGGTCTTTGAAACTGTGAGGGGCTCAGGGAACAAACATTTGTGTGATTTGTAGGCATGGGGGGCAGAGGAATACGTCAATAATTTTTTTGAGGTTGGATTCCTTGATATTTTTTAGTCATCTATTATCTGCTCAGTTTCTTGTGCTTGAAGATCTCTTGGTTTTGTTGGCATAAAGGGGTAAATTGAGGAAGGAAAACAAAAAAGACAGGTTCTCTGTCAAGAGGATCAATAATTTAATTTAAACAAAATTGTTCATTTCAACAGAGAAATGATCAAATCACATTTTTGGGTCTCCATAGGAAGACAAAAATTGGGAATAAGAATGCCTCAATTGGGTAAATAAGATCTATCTGAAAAAACAGAATTTGGGCTTAGGAAAATTAGTCTTGTAGAAATAAAAACTTTTGAAATTTAGTGATCCCTGCAATATGTACTCCAATATATTCATGTTTTCAGCTTTCATTCTTATGTACCTCGGACTTCTCAGGAAGACAGCAGTCACAGTAACACCATGGAAAAACTCAAATTATGAGGAAAGCAAGAAATAAATAAGAACAAATAAATACCTGTAGATGTATCCATTATGTGTGCCTGTGTGTTTACCTCTTCCCCAGATACCACCCTTATTGCCAAATAGAAATTTTGGAGGTTTTTATAATCAACACTCTGTTCATAATTTCAAAAATATTTTCTTAATAATTCAATGATTTTCAGATACATTTTCTCAGCTGCATCAAGGCCCCAGATGAAATCAAGATGTCCCCATGCAGGAAAATGCTCATGGTAAATGAGATTAGTGATCCGAGGAAGCAGCCGTGCCATGTCTGTTGGGTCTGCAAAAGTGTCCTGTCCGCCACTCCAAACAGCAGTTGGTACCTTTATCTCCTCTATCTTGTACTCAGGAGGAGCAGTCTGTAAGACAGGGAGGAGACCTGAGTGAGTGCTGCTGTATCAAAGCTGTGTTTAGAGAAAGGTTTCTGTGCCAGCACCTCTCTTTGTCTTTTGCTTCTGCAGTAAAACCATAAAGATGAATGCCTCCCTCTTAGTGTTCATTGCCCTAACCCCATTCCCTGTCTATGGAATGACCCATCCTATTCCTGTTCTTCCTATAAAGCAGGGCTAAGGGTTGTCCTGCAGTTTGGTCCGGGCTTGTGCTTCTTCAGAAATGTGAGCATGGAGAGAACAGTGTCAGTATTCATCAGTCAAGGACTGCGGAGATTTTTCCTGTGTGTATTCAGGGTGAGGTGATCTATACGGTTTTTGGGATGCACAGAGTGCAAATCTTGGTCTTAGTTCTCATGCTCAGAACTGAAGTGGAAAGGAAATAATATGATCATTTATGATTTCCCCCCAGAAAATTTCTGAGTGTGTGAGATAGAAGTGACTGATTGTAGCTCTGGAGCCGTTCTGTTTGTGAAAATCAGCATTTTGGTACAGCAAGTCAAATGCGCTGGTTAAAAGTGAAATGGTTGGCCAGTCCACTGGAGAGGTCACTGTGAGGTCTGTTTCCTCTCTTAAATGAAAGGCAAGCTTTGAGGATTTTAGGGCAAGTGAAGAGCTCTGTACTCACCCAGTCCTAGGACTTGGGTGTGGTTATTCATTTTTGGAAAAACATTGAGCACATCCCAGCATCAGTAGGGGAGACAAAATGAACTTCTGTCAATTGTCTGTAAAGGTCTATCTCTGCCTTGTTTGTGAATAGACTTTTACACTTGTGTGTGATTCAGCTGAAACATTATCTGAGACCACTCTCCCCCTTGTTAATATTCACGGGTGGTAGAATTTGAATTTTTCTATTACTAGTTTTACCAAGACTCAAGGGTAAGTTCTGAGGGGGTCCATTTTGCCTTACCTGGTTGTATTTCTTCATGTTTTCCTTTGAGCCATAGTCATAAGCTTGAAACCGGTCTGTATGTGCTAGCTGTTAAAAGGACAAAATAAAAGGTATGAGAGATGAAGGAGTGGAGTGCAGGAGGCATGTTCCTGCCTGTGAGTTAAGTCAAGGCTCAGGTAGTGGACTGTGTTATTCCCACAGCTTTCTCTGGTTGCAGGCTTCCAGGGTGCTGAGGATAGATCACAGGGTAAGTGGCATCCTTGCCTTCTCCCTTGCTAACTTTCTATCCAGATCCTTATCTTCCACCCTCAGTATGTTTTGTTACTTAAAATATTGTTTTACTACCTTAGATAACTAAAGTTGGGGTCACTGTTTGTCATGCAGAATTGGGTCCAGTTGTTGCATGGGAAGAGAACCTGAATGTCTGTAATGTGTCAGGGTAACATGCCGTGCAGGACTGGTGAGTGAATACCTGGAGTTATTTGTTTGTTTTGGTAATTTAATTTTTTGCACAAACATGACAAGTAATTTTATTTTTGAGTTGTCTGTAATAAAGGGTGAGAGAAACCCAGTTTAGAAAACCTTTGCTTCCTGGATTTAACTAGCTGGGTATGTGCTAAAAATCTGCCTGATGCATTGTCTTTGCTGTTTTATCTTCCTGTATCTGTGTTTCCTTTGCAACCACTTGATTTCATGAGAGGTTGGCAAAATAAACCATAGAGTCACTAGCTGCTCATGGTTTGTGTCCATTTCCTGACTAGTTGTATCCTGTGGGATGGACTGTTGGGAATCTTTGTCTTCAGGAGCACATCTATATTCCAGACCATATTAAATGTGCAGGTGCTCATGGCAGGAGGTGGGAAGGTATGGTGGTCATTTTTCCAAATCCAAAGCCTCTGGATTTCCCTGTAGGCTGTCAGTTGCATAAAAAGCAGCAGTAGGAGATTGTTTACATGTCAGTGCACAGTTGTACCTGTCGCCAATGAAACATGTTGTGTACCGATGTCCCAGCTGGGGAATGTCCTACGTACATATCTACTCGACTCTGGAGAGAAAGCAGACATTTTATAAAGACAGACATCCAGTGCTGTGACAGAATAAAACTGTGAAGAAAGTGAGTTTCTATTAAAGAAGTCAGCTTACAAAACATTTTTCATAGTTCTGTTAGGGAAATGTCCCAATTCCATCTCCCTGGATTCTTCTTCAGCTGTGTTATCTTGCTCTGAGAACCACATTAGTGACTTAAGCAAGGCAGGAAATATCCTTCATGGTTTAGCACTGCAATTCAAAAGCTGCAAGTGATTTTGCATTGAGCCATTGAGTCTAACTGCTTTCCCATATGTGCTTTTAAAAAGGATTATAGATGAAAAAAATGGGCCCAGTTGTTACAGACGCTGCAGTAATAAACATTATACAGGCCAGTTTCTGCATACTTTGGTCACTGTAAAGGGGATTGGCACCACAGCATCCATATATTGGCAAGCAGAGGGAAAACTGCTGTCTCTCCTGTCCCCTCTGATTGATGCCCAAGTGTTTGTGAATCCCACTGTAGGTGTGCTGCACTCCTCAGCACAGTGGAAGGGCTTTCTGTAGCTCTACACCTTGTGGATGGAGCTGTTGGGCCCAGCTCTAAGGTCAACAAAACCAGAAAATGTCCCTTACAGTAGTTCTTTGGGACCAAGTTTTTGGTGCAAATAGTCAGAAAATTGGGAAGAAGAAGAGGTTTTTCTCCTGTCTTTTAGCTATTTCAGTGTTCAGAGGACTCCAGTGCCTCTATGCTAAAGAAGGAAACTGTCAACTGTATTGGCAAGAAGTCTGACCCATCACTTTTTGTCTCTTTTTAAAGAACATCTGTGTGTGACAAAAATCTGGTTGGCTTAGCCCCAAAGAGGGTACATTCTGACATATGCAATATAGCTCCACTTTGAACTCAGCTCTTTCTCTCTGCCACTGGAATGTGCCCAGCTGTTGGTTCCACCCATCACCAGCCCTAGCCATGTTCCCACTGCTGACAGTCCTGGCATACCCTCGGTCTGCTGAGAGCTACATTGTGGTTAATGTACATTTACATGCATGACAATAACTAGACAAGGATGTACTGCACGCGTGCAACTGCCAAAATCTCTTTAGTTTTACTCTGAGTAGGTGTTCTCGCACATACTTACCGCGTTGATATTCTTTACACTGCCTCCAGCTATGTAGCAGAGAACATGGGCACAAAACTTATCCAGGCTTGTACAGAACTGTGTCACGGGTCCTTTCAGAAACTCGATCTGGTGGGCAGCTCCTTTGCAGCCAAGTACTAACTGAGGGAAAGGAAAAGTGCAACGCCTTTTTTTCTTGTTTCAGAATTTTATGCAGAAAATTGTTGCTAATAATAGTTGCCTAGCCTTCATAACACAGTATTGTGCTGGAACAGCTTACCCTCACAGTACCCCTTAAAACACCCTCTTCCCCCACACATCATTTATTCTTCCTCCTTCATATTACTATCAGCAATTCTCAAGCAAGCTGTCCTTCCATTTCTAGTGGGCTGACCCTAATGCCTACTCATTTTTATAAGTCCTGCAGATTGTCATGTCTTCCATTGCAGTTCTGGTTTAACTCCTCCTGCATGAGGCCAGCAAAATTTTAATTAAACAGAAGGAATCCTAAAACAAGACAGAGTTTCACAAGTCTCCTACTTCATTGGGAGCTGCTGCTACAAGCTCTATATCTTAACTATTTTCACCACAGGGTTTGGGAACAGTTTTTTTCAAGACCACTCAATCATCCCCAGCTCAGTGTCAGCATTGTCACTTGTTTGGGAACACTTGACCTCAGGCTGAGGGAACCCTGTGAATATCAGTCAGGCATTAGACCTAGAAGGAAAAAGTGACATACCCTGAGCAGTGGTTCAGGAAGCTTTATTAACTTAACCAGAGGGCTTGTAGCATGTGGGCATACAGTTACTGGGCCCAGAGCAAAGAACACTTTCACCCGTTTAGCCAGCTCAGGGTACATATAAAATGCTATGAAGCCTGCAAACACAGAAGAGACAGCCTGAGTTAGTGAAGATATCCTCCATAGACAAATTAAATACATGAACAGCAGATATAAAACAAGACATCATAGCAGGTTTGCAGCCCAGTCTGCTGTTGTGTTTGTGCTGCATATTTTACTTAAGGAAATTGTTGAACTGAAATCCTGAAACTAATTTTATTTGGGACACAAAGTTCATTTTAAGGTTTAAAGCATGTCTGGGCACTGTCTTTATCAGAACCATTTTTGTAGGCAACATATCAGTGAGGTTTTGAAGATATCATAAACTCCCTTTAAAGTTCATGAAACTGTCATTAAAAAAGAGTTTTTCAAATTAGAGTCTCTAAAGATCGATGCATGTTTATGCTTTCATGAAACTATAGAATAATTAGCTGAATACTGGGAGCTTTGAGTATTTTCAACTGTGCTTGCATCACAGGCAGATGAAGAAAGCCTAGACTGGTTTGTTTTGCCATGAGGGTCCTTAAATACTCTTATGAGAGGCAAAAAAAGAGAAAAGGCCAGAATTTGTGACAGTATATGATTTTTCCACACTTCCTTCTCTTTTTTTCTGGGTTGTTTACACTAATAACTGGCAGTGGCTCCTTTCTAATCAATGTTCATTCCTGGATCTTACACCATAACCATCAAGAACTTTCAACTGATGCTAAAAGAAAGTTAGCTGCATTTAGAGGCCATGAAATGAGTAATGACAAAGGCTGGCCCTAAGAGAAAATAAACTATTAATGTTTCTACTTTCCTGATTTTTGCTCTCTGACACTATGTTTTTAAACAGCAATGTGGCCAGTTATAGCCTGTCATTAACTACAACTTAAATTGTAAGATTGAAACTTAGTCATGACTTAGTAATGTTAAGGTTATTTTTCCTTGCCTTCAAGCAATTTAAATAAATGTATTCATGTAAATGATGTATTATATGGGCTGTTTTATCTTTTCAGTTTTTCCATCCTGTTCACAAGAACAGAGTCCCCAGGGCAGTGATCACAGCACCAATTCTGCCAGAGTTCACGAAGTGTCTGAACAATGCTCCTAGGCACATGGTGTGAATGTTGGGGCTGGCCTGGGCAGGGCCAGGAGTTGAACTTCAGTGATCCTATGTCCCTTCCAGCTCAAGATATTCTATGATTCTATGATTCTAATTGTCTGCCTTAATACAAAACAACTTCATGTAAATTCCCATTGCTGAGAAAAATACCCTATAGCAGTTCAAGAAGTACCCAGTAAATGACTATTATTATGTCTGTAATTATTTAAAAAGTTGAACTATCACTACATCTTCTATTAAGTTTATTTGCTTCTTAAGGGTAACCAAAGCTGATTTTAGATAAGTTTTGCATATTTTCCAAATCTCAACACAGAAAAATCTCTCTGTTTTTTCTAACTCTCAACAAACAAGAAGAATAACAGAATTAGTGGGGAGAGTCACTTACTGATCAAATAGGAACACAAATGGTTGTCAATAATTCTCCTAACATTACCTGAAGTTGACCCTTCAGAGTGACCAATATAGTAAACATCCTTCTGTCCAGTTTTATTCATGATGAAGTTCAGCTCTGCTGGAATGTCATATTTACCCATTTCATTGAAGCTGTGGGGAGAAACACAAAAAGCTGGCAGACAATTTGACTATCACAGTGTGAGTTACTGACTGTCAGTTTTGTTCATTGCACCGAGCAGGAGCCATTGGAGGAGGAGGTTGCACACTGTGCCTGCATCCTCGCCTGAGCTGGGGAGGTGGGCAGAGGGTGCAGCTGTGCAGCCTGGCTGCCTGATGCCCTGGGCTCTGTGTGCATGAGGTGCCAGTTTCACCTGACAGCTGCAGCCCTTGGGGAACTGAATTTAATCAGGGCTTTCACCTGCAGGGGTTACAAAACACATTTCCCTCTTGGCTGAATTCAACTGTGAGAGGATCAGATTTCTAGACAAGGCTGCTCAGCGTGTTCCAGATGAGGTTCTTGTTCTCCCTCTCACAGTACAGTCTCCCTTTTCCTCAGCATCCCGTTTCATTTCCCAGTCTGAAATCTCTTCCCCAGCCAATGCTCCCAACTCTGGGTAGTAGTGAGCACCATCTCTGTCTGGTTCTTTACTCTCCTGGGTTTCTGTAGATCCTGATCTGATGCTGGTTTAGGTAAAGGCCATCAGGCTGAAGCTATCTAGTCCCCTTGGAGTTTCTATGTTGAGTCTTTTTCTCTCAACTTAGTACCTGAACTGCCAGAACTCCTTCTGGCAGGGCTTAAGGGTCTTGTGTTTCAAAGACCAGGTGTTCCCTCTGCTGTTTCCCAACCAGACATCATAGCCAGCATCTGCAAGCACGAAGCCCAAGCTGTTGCTGGGCAGGTTGGAAATCCAGTGAGTAGCATCTCCTAGAAAGGCATGTTGCAGGAACACTGCAGGCCTTTGCCCTGAAAAAGATTAAAAAATACTTTTATTGGAACAGCAATTAATGTGTATTTAATATTGGAGCGCAGAGTTCAGTTTGTGAGAGGTTTCTGTCTTCTCAAACTCCCAGGAGAACTATACATAGATATTGGCTTGAGAAACCTGAGGGATTTTTTCTATGCAAGCAGGAACCATTTAATGACATTTCATAACCTTTTTACGACAGGTGTGGCAAATAATGGATTTACTGAGGATGCTTGTTCTAATTCCTCTGCACCGGAAGGGCAGATTACAGCCCCTATGCTGAAACCATCTACCCAAAGGTGAAAACTGCTGAAGGCACAACAGCGTATGGAAGAGGAAGAAAAGTTAATCCAAAGAAGGATTAATTAATCCAGGCAGCAGACAAAGAACTTAATGTTACAACTTACTTTATAAGTTTTTTCACCATTCACACAAAGCAAAAGCATATTGACAGTAGTTTTATCTAATTACTATAAGCACAAGTACCTTTGGTTAAAACAATGCTTGCTTATTTCGAATACAATACCTGTTTGTAAGGCTTAAAACACAATGCACAGAGCTCCATTATTAAACTTAGAACTTGCTAATATCTCAATAGATAAACTTTTCTGCATCTTAGGGAGTTATTCTAGACAAGCGTTAATACACAGACAATTGTCCTATTTGTCCTTACTTTTCTACTTACGTGATTTTTCTGCTGACCTAACTCATGGCTACTGCTTAGCTCCAATCACAGTCCTGCTGTCTCTGATGCCTGCCTTTTGCAGCTTTCCCCAAATCCTCTGACTTTATGGATTCCCACAAGTAACCACCAAGCAGGGCTGAGAGGCCCCTGATCTAACTTGGCCAGCCTGATTTTGAGAGTCAGCCTGGTCCAAATTATCCACAAAGGAGATGCAGTTAGGGGAAGGCATCCAAATAAATCATTCTATAATACTAGCAAGGACTAATAATCAAGGTAACAGTACCCAAGGTACCTCAAATTCCAGCTAGAAATTTTTATTCAATTCAGAAACTGTGATGAAATGGATGAAATGCATTTACTTTTCACTGACAAACTGATTTCTTTCCTTCTTCCTTAAGAGTATCTCTGTCCTTCAGAAGCCTGGGAATTATTCATATACCTAACCTCAGAGGCTTTGTTGTCAGGCTACTATTTTATATGTGTGTGATTTACATTGTTAAGGCAAAACCTCCCCAAATCCTGTTTACCAACCTACCTGCCAGGCCATTTGAAGGGAAAAAACCTCCAACCCTTGGATGTAACAAAATTATTAGGGAAGCCTGAAATAAGGACAGAGACACTGAATGTGTGGACTTCAGATGTATTCAGAATTTGAGTCACACTTCTGACTAGGTGCCCTTGTGGAGATGGAAAGGTATGGAACATGCCATTGCACATGAAAAGGGGAAAGATGGGGAATCCCTGTAAGAGTTGGCTCCTCTCAGACCTTCCTTGTGTCCTGTAATTGTCACCTGTATTTCGGTCATTCCTCCCAGCAGGAATTCTGTAAAGAGCAAGAATGTATCCATCCTCTGTTGTAACTTCATATTCCTCGCTGGGGTATCCATGATACCTGATAATTTCACTCTGTGGAAAGCCAGAGGAGAGTTTGTTAATTTGCCAGTTGTCCTGTTCCCTGTTCTAGAGCCTAACTAACATGAGCAGTGCAGATGTGGGATGTGCTCTGATGGTAGTGCAAGGCCCCAGCCACAGAGAACATGGCTAAGAATAAACATTACAGATCTTGTAAAAAGATGAAGCAAAGTCCTCTTCAGACCTGTTTAGATGGTTGTTGTCTGGTATTTAGCCCTCTGTTACAGGACAAAGCAGAACTGTGCTGACCAGCTCCCTTCTGAGAAGCAGTTTGTTGTGTTATGCAAGGTTTATACAATTGTACCTTTCTACAGATTAAATGTGCAGCTATATCTGGATAAGACAATGCCAATGGCTGTGCGGATGGTCCATAACGAATCCCTTTTTGGAAAAGTGTGGTTAGGCAAGTCATACAGGCAAAGTAAACAAGGGTGGAGATCTTCTCAAAGGAACTAATGGGACCACCTACACCTAATTTTGCATGCACTCTGAGGAAATCTTTGGTGACTCAGGGCAAGGCATCTTTGATTAGTTTGCAATGAGAGAATCTGAAGAAGGGGTTCAACGTCCTTTACCACTGTTCTGAGCAAACAGTTTCTTATGGAAGGGTAACACCTTGCTTCACTTGAGATTAGAAACCAGCCTTTGCCTTCACTGCAAAGGAATTTTTCTCTGCTGCAGCCCAGATTGTTCGGATAGGAAAATCAAGGTTTCTTCCAGGCTAGTGCTGGAAGGTTCCTTGTTCTCTTGCCAGGTTTGCATTCCTCCTGCTCTGCAATAGCCTGAAATACCAACATGTGTTGAGAAAGCTGACTGCAAACAGGTATCATGAGCCATGACACAGCTCCACATTTATCATGTATCTGTTGGGCTTCACCCTAAATGCAGGCAGCAAAGTCTGTCATTCAGTTTAGTATGGACTGTAGCAGTCGTCAGTGCTCTGTCCACAGCCAGGGCTGAGTCTGGCCACTGGGACCAAAATTACATGGTGTGGATCTCCAGTGCCCTTCAGGAGGTTCTGGGGAGCTGCTTAGCCTTGGAAACAAAGGTAGCAGTCAGCAGTTCCCACTGCAGTGCTGCGTGTCTGTCCTCATGCAGTGAGGCACATCTGACCCTGGCATGTTCAGAGCCAGCCCTCATGGTGGGAGTGACCCTAAGGCAGTGGTTTTGGAAACAGCAGGCTGGGAAAACAGGAAATGCAGAAGGCGTTCTTCTTAGCTTTCCTGACAAGGAGTGTTAGATATGCAATGGAAAGAGAAGCTTTAGAAGAGGAAAGATTACCCAACTTACAACATTCATGAAGCATTCTGGGTTGCGACTCTTCTTGCAGTGGCTTGTGTCAACACCTGCACTGGAGGCTGCTGTGAATCCTGCTGTGAATCCTGCTGAAAAGGCAATTCCCTGGGAGCAGAGCAGCACGAGGAGGCACCACATCCTGAGGCTGTGTGGAAGAGCACATGCAGGGGTGCTTGTGTTAGGAAGAGAGTGGTGTGGAGTTCCACAGGAGGACCCAAGAGCAGAGTCTCCTGAAGGTTGCCTGAGAACTGTTCCCCAGGGACTGCCTGAGTAAGAACCTGTGTGGGGATGGGCTGTCTTAAACTCTCCCAGTTTAACAGGTAGGGTTGCAGAACAGGAGTGGGAAGCACCTGGGAGTACCATGCAAGAATATGCCTGAGCACTCTGCAGATTACAAGAGAACTGGGCTTGGCAGCCAGGGCCAGCTCTTGGCATGAGCCTAGTAGAAGCTTGACAAAGCACGATCACCTGAGATGATTGTCACCCAGCTTGTCCACCTTTATCTGCTTCCACCCTTCTGCCAGCAGGAGAGGTGAAGGGAGAAGAAAGCACTGTTTGTTTCCTGTGTCCTCATGAATGAGGTGAAAGAGGTTCAGGATGGGCTCTCTTTAAGCTTGCCTCTCTTCCTCTGGGACTGAATGCTATTCTTGTGTCTGTCAGTGGTGTGCTGGGGGGAGGGACCAGATAATGAGGCTCATGAAGGGGTCAGGAATAATTCAGGCACTCTGTGAAGAAATTTAATGGATGTTGGGCAACATGCTTGCATGTTCAGTGCCAGTTTGTGCTTTCTTCATAGGGTGATGTGCCCCAGAACATAATCAGTTCCTCTGAGAATATAGAGCAAACAAGGTGACCATGTGTGGCTCCTCAAAATCCCCATGAGTCAGTTCCTAGTCAGCCTTACCTTTTGGCCACCAGGCAAGCAGCTGTGAGGAGAGAGCAAGAGATCCTGAGACTGCCTTTCTGCTACCAAAGGCATATCTCCAATATCTCTTAGAAATGGTTGTCTGTAGTGCAAATCTTGTATTGGTTATGGGGAAGTGAGACCTTGCCTTTACCCGGGATGATGGATGGTTCCAGATTAGCATTTCTGAATAGAAATTGCAGAGTGCAGTCGATCTAGTACCAGTTTATGCCAACTCCATGTAAAAAAGATATGCTGCCAGGTTTTACTCTTTATTTTCTAGAATCCAGATCAATGAGTGCAGGAACACTGCTCTCTCTGAGCTTCCCAGACTTTTTTTGCACAGCAAAGATTGGCCCGGGAAGCTCAGTGCTGTGCTTATGTATTCAGGAAAAGCCACATCATACATTATGCATCAGATTTGTGCTTTATGCTGTGCTTTAATGTGTGAGGAGAGAATGATGCCTGTGAAGAGAAGAGTAGTAGTCATTCTGCATGTGTATAAAGACCATAAAGACCAGGCAGGAGACCTAAATATTCAGTAGTAGAATCCATGGGACTTACTGCAGCGTAAGGCTTCAGCTCACTGCAGCATCTTGTAAGAATGCCTCACCAGGAGCAGCTGGGGACACCACTGCTCTTACAGGCTGGGCTTCCTCAGAAGTAGAGGACACGTTTCTATGACCATGGTGTGTTTGTGCTCACCATCCTGTCCATCCTTTGATGGACTTTTGATGCAATTGTTAAGTATCTGCCAAGTCCAGCACTGAGACTGGGGTCGCAGCAGTCCCTGAGGACAGTTTGTCAGGGAAGGACAGGGAACTCCAGAGGCTTCAGCCTTGCTGGGGGAAGGCAGGCAAAGGCAGCTGGTGTAATGCCCAGCAGCAGCCAGTAAAAGTGAGATTGTCAGCATGTCAGAGTCCATCTAACTTCACAGTAGCCATGGCATACATGGTTTGTGAGTGAATTTCATGGGAGACCTTCCTGTCTTACAGTTTTTGTTAGGAAGTTAAGCAGGCTCAGGAGACAAGGCTTTTGGGAACCAGGCATTAGACACGGAGAATGCAATTATTAATGATGAACAGAGGTTCTCATGTAGCTACATGTTTCTTGAGTCTGCTTCTAGCATAAGACATCTATAATGATGAGATATGCTGCTCTGTGAAGTTTATTTGTACTCAGGAATGTTCAATATCAAGATCAAGAGAAAATAAGGAAGTATTCCCCATCAAGTAGTGGGGAAAAAGAACAGAATTTGTGGGATGAGAGAGAGATAAACAAGGAAAACATGTTTTGACTTTTAGTGATCTCCAATTTGGCCTTTAAATTTGACTGAACAAATTTAAAGAAGTCAAACCTCATGAGTCATCAAACAGTTGAAATGAGGTAGCATTTGGAAACACCCAGAACTTTAAATTTGGCATAAAACCACACTTCATTAAATTCCCTTTGAATATCAAATACTTCTTAATTTTTTTGTCAAAACAGGAAGCCTCACAACTACATACTCAGGCAGTGCAACACTCTGTTTTGCTTTCTGCTGTTTTACTCTGTTCTAGTGGGAGCAAAATATGCCTGCCTCTCCCTGCACTGGGAATCTCAATTTGGCAAGAAAAGGTTCTGCCAACATCTCAACTTGTTTTCACATCACTACCAAAATTAATTGAGACAATGCAAAGGCTTAATTATTCCTCTTGTTAAGGTAAACTTTCCTCAATGCACTCTGTGATCACCTGGCTTAGCTGGCATGGCTTATGGACTTCCAGGTATTCACCTGTTACAGATGCAGGGGGCCAAGTAGCATCAGCATTGGCAGGCCACTGCTCCCTTAAACTCTAGGAATAAAGACAGGAGACACAAACAGCTGTTTTCATCTAGTGAGATGAAGTCATAAGTAACTGCTGAGCATGGTAAACTATAATAAAAGAATATGCTTAGGTGGAAAAAAGATCAGAGAGAGAAATGCCCTTGAAAGTTCCTCTACGTACTTTTAAGATTTAGTGAAGCTAAGCTGCAAGTCATTCTGAAATTTGTCCTTTTATCCTTGTGCCTTAAGCAGTCTAAAGTTTACTTCATAGAAGCTGTAAGGCATAGGCACACCAACCAGAAGAGCAACTGTGACTAAACATGCATGAGAATTTGCTGCCTTACTCACTAATAAAACGTACACCCGCATTATACAGAAGGAACAGGAGGTCCAGATTACACATTGTTGCAATACTTGCACATTCATTCCCTTGTTCTCAGAGGGAAGAAAACAAGTAGGAAAAAATTAAATAGTTTCTCTTTTTCTCCTTTTTGTGCAGGTCAAATATTTTTGTCTTCTATTTTAAGCAGAGAAGCACTTCAGTGCATCACAACAGACTTACAAATGAGAGGAAAAACTCTGCTTACTTTTACAACCAACTGCACAAAAGCAAGGCACATCTTCATGGAGACAGGAAACAGAGAAAGAGACCATGAGCATGTATGTACCAGTAACTTACCTCTGCTTTGACTGCCTTGCTTCTGCCTTCTGCCACGGTCACTGGTCTGTCTCCACCAGCAGACTGATTCACTGGCAGAAACCTGCGCCGATAAAAGGAAGTCAAAACAAAATGAGCTCTTCAGGGAAGCAGCTGTGAGTGTCATGAGTTGGCAGCACGCATTGCAGAGTGTGTTTAAGTGCTGATTTGGCAGTATTTCAGAAGTGGGGAAATCCTTGTGATGAAAAAGATGATCTGGTTTAATTCACCACCCCAAAATGCACCATGGAGCAGGAGAGTCTAGAGACTACCTATAAATCAGTGGTTAGAATGTTTAGCTGGGACCTGGGTGTTGCAGTTCAGCTGGGGCTGTGGCAGACCTTGATCTGTACTGTTGCCCAACTGAGGGGCTGCTTCAAATGTAATCTTTTAAGATTGAAAGGAGGAAGTGTTCAGCTTTTCTCAACATAGGGCCTCAAGAACACCTTCTCCGCTATTGCTTTTCATTTGTTTTGTGTTAACTTTAACATTGCAGACTGACCTAAATCTGTTTTCCAGTGAGCACTACAACTAATGAAACCCACTTTATTCTGCATTAATCACACTCCAGTGCCAAAGGAGGCTTGAACACATGTAACCTTTTTCCCAGTGAGGGAACAAACAAGGGTTCTTGTTTATCCTAAGCTATTTTCATCACCTCTGAAAACACGGTATCTGGAGATCTTTGCTTAACGGCTCAATTAGCTGTAGACAGCCTGAGGGCTCAGTCCTCACTGAGACTGGCTGATGACCATGGGCAGAAGGACTTGTTCTGTGTCCTTGGGCAGCTGGGCTATAAAGTACTCAGTACAATCCTCCTACATGAGGATCAACCTGTTCAGCCAATTAACTCACAAGTGTCTTCAGGAGAACTTGAGTTTCATCAGGGACCGATGAGCATTTAGAAGAGCACCAGATAAGAGGAATGTGTTCTTTGGAGCACCATTGCATAGTGTGATGCCTTCGACTCCTAGGGGAAGGAAATGAGCGAAACAACAGGATGCCAGCACAGTAACAGTTCTGCTTTACATGCAAAGTAAAGAACATTGCTTGGGATAGTGGGAAATGTAGTTTGATAATTTCTCAGTGAAAAGCACTGTAACTTGACTTCTCTGATATCTGTAAGTGACAATAACTATCATCAAGCCATAAATTGATCTCGCAGAAGGACTTCTGCAACATGATGTCTCATCCCTTCTCATGTCCCAAGGTGGGATCAACAGTCCCCATGATGTGTCTAATGCTGTTTGCTCAACCTGCTTTTCCTGATTTTCCAGAAAATTCAGCTCTCTGCCTCCTCTATGGTGTCCCAGGTTGCAAGATAGCTGTACAATTGCAAACTCCTTTCTAGGTGACTTTATGGAATGCTCTGTCACTCTCAGGTGTGATGCTGTTGCATTTAGCATGGAAAGGATTGAAAACTTATGAAGCAGGTCTCATGTCCTCATACATTTTCCCTACAAGCAGTGAGTTAGTTGAAAGACTGACTCTCTGAAGGGCATTTGTCTCCAGGAATTTGTATCTGATGGAAGGAATGTCCTTTTCTGGACGGGCACTGTTTTGTTTGGATCAAGCTCTGGTTACATTTGTGAAACAGAAGGAAACAGGACAGCCTTCAGCAGTGGGCTCAGGAGATGAAAAAGGCCTGTTGTTTCTCTTGGAAAGGAAAGATGCAGAAGTGGTAACAGCCATGGTTAATTTGTTTGGCCAATGAACCATTACTCAGAGTGAGACATTGGTCCTTTGGTCTTACAGTGTCACCAGTGAACTGTCCCAGTGCAAGAGCTGCACTGTGCTGGCTAGGATCCCAGACCTGGCCCACATTAACATTTCATTGAAAAGGAGAATGAGGGTGTCAGGCTGAAAGGAAACCCCTAAATGCACTGTGCTCCTTTCCACAGTGGAGCTAATGGAACTTTGTTTTGGAGGAATGGTGACCTATAATGCTGTAACCTAATAACCACAGAGGTTACCCTCCAGCTGAGTGGTTTTGTGCAGTAACTACCTATTTGAAACAAAATTGGTAGAGTCATAATTACCTCAGGAAATTAATAGGATGAATAATTCTTTAGCACTCTCTTGAAAGCAGCTCTTTCCAGTAGTGGTCAAAGTGCTCTAAATTTACGTGGGATGAAGATAATGAATTCTTTCTAACAATGTTCAGGTACTTCTCATTTTAGTGTCTAAACTCCAAAGAGGCTGCTCAGAGCCTTGACAAAGGTTAGATCATCTCAGCTCTGTGATAGCCAGTAGCTCACATGTGAAACAGCAGGAGGTGTGAGGTTTCTGCTGGTGTAACTTGGAAATAAATGATCCCATGGAAGTGCTGCCATTGCCAAAATGATTAAGATTGAATCAGCAAGGATTTCTCTTTTTCAGGGTGGGTCTTGAAGCCAAGTTTCCCAGCTTCCAGGTGCATGCTTGAACCATGATACTGGCTACTGTTTTTTGTTTGTCTACCTTGTGTCCCCTGCTCTTCCTCATGAAAACAGGGAGAATTCCTGTTTCAAACAAAGACAAATCATCTTCTTTTCAGGAGTGAGATGATTTTTTTTTTTGTATCAACTCACTTTTTTGTTTAATAACCTTGCTTGATAATAAAGTTATACAATATCACAACTGTTAGAATAAGATTTTGATTACACTATGCCTTTAAATAACTGTCAGCCCAATAAACTGAGCAATAATATGAAGAATGGAAAACACCTAGAAATCACAGAATGTATCCAGAGAAAGGAAGTGCTTTCATTACTGTTACAGTCTAGAGAGGAGAGCAGGCTGGAAGCAAACCCTGTCTTCTGTTAGCAAAGTATAGTTACCGCAGAATTGAAGTATCAATTGAAAAAGTATTACAGATCCACAAAGTTGCAAGAAAACATGAAGGGCACTATCAGGATGCAAAAGGCATTGGAGTGACATGTAGTGTGCAGGAGGAACCCTATCCCTGACTCCAGATGCAACAGAAGGAGGTTTTTGTACCCAGTGAATCTAAGTGCTGTTGAATGAGTCAGGTAAGGCTTCTGGCTGTGGGTTAAGGATACTTCTGCATCAGGTCAATAATTTCATTGTACACATGTAAAGGTGCATCCAATCCCCAGATGAAATCCAGGTGTGCCCATTCAGGAATCTTCTTGTGATAGCTAAGCTTCTTGATTTTGGACAATAAAATGGCTGCATCCTTGGGATCTGCCAGCAGGTCTCGTCCCCCAGTCCATACTGCAGTTGGTACAGTCATCTCTTCTATGTTGTAGAGAGGAGGAATAGTCTGGAAAACAGTAAAGGAATGAGTGTCCAGGAGAGCACAGCAATCTTAAACATTCATTTGGGGATTTCTTCTGTCACTGCTCAAAGTAGAGGTGTCTAAATCAAGGAGGAAGGAAGTTCCCTTGTTTGCCTTTTCTATCTATGCTCACAGGGATTACTCAAGTGATTGCACAGCCAAAAGTAAAACACCTCCTGGGCTGATGAAGAGTTATTGTTGGGTCTTTGCCTTCTCAAGTGGGAATCTTAGGGCAGGAACCTGAAACTAGACAGAGATGTCAGGATGCCTCTGGATAAACCCCCATCATGGTCCTTTTGAAGTACTGTTCAGTCCCAGGAGACAGGGGCTAGAGAGAAAACACAACATGTGACCAGGATGAAAAGGATCATAGACTGGCTTCTGTAGGAGGAGAGGGAAAGCAGCTTAGGACTCCTGTGTTTGGAAAAGAGACGCCAGAGCAAGGGCAGGAGACAGGTTTATACCACCACAAACGGTATGAAGAAAGAGCACTGTAAGTAATTATCCCAAACACAAAACCTAGAAGGCATCCTGTGACTTTCCAGGGGCAAGCAAATTCAAAGCAAACCAAAGGAAGCTGCATTTCATGCAATGCATCATTAAAACATGTAACTTGTAATGACAGGCTGCTGTGGAGACCTAAAGGCTAGGAGGGTCAAGGATGGGATTAGATTGTTGAATGGAAAAGGTGCTCCTCAGGGTCTGCTTGAGGACAAAGTCCTTTTGTCTCTGGCTGCCAGAATCTAGGGGCGCTTGTTAGTTTTCCAGTTTTCCTATTCCTATTGTTGTCATCTGTTTCAGTTACACTGGTAGGCAAGATGTTTTTGTTATTTTCTGTGTACTCTTCTTTCTCAAAATGATTTTCTATTTTTTCTGCCCTTACTTCCCCTTATTTGTATTGATCATTTAATTGGAAAGTTTTTCTCTTCCTCTCTCTCTTTCTTTTAAAATGTTTTAAATGTATTATTGCCAACTAGTGCTTGCATGCTTTCTCTATTGATTTCCAAACTGAAAAGCAATAATATTTTCATTTACTTATGTTCTGAAAATATGTCTCCTACTTCATCCTTGCTCTCTTCCTGTGTGTTTCTGTTCTGTCCAAGGTTGCTTCACCAAGACATACCTGTTGGTATTTTTCCATGTTCTTCTTTGAACTGCCCCAGTCATAAGCTTGGAACTTCCCTGAGCGGGCCTCCTAAGAGGATGAACAAGAGAAGGGTAGTTATAAAGCCATCATTTGGGAAGTTTGTGTGTTCTTTCCCTTACTCCAATCTAAAGCCCCAACAGAAGTTCTTCCAAGAGCTATGAAAGAGCTGATAGTAAATTAATTAGAAGTGTCAAAAAGTGAAAAGAGTCGGATGTTTTTGTCATAACAAAAGAAATTCACATCTTCTGCAGAGAGACCCAAGGATGTCCTTGCAAGCAACTTGTTCAAGTTTGTAAAACTGCTGTTAACAACTGCTGTCAGTAAGTTCATCTCAGTGCTACTGCTTTGTCCTATTCTTACAGTCTTGTTGCCAACACTCAGCTCTGTGAGTGGTTCCATCTTATGTTTTTTCTACCCACTCTATTTTGAATACAGAAATTACTATTTTCAGTTCTCTCCCTTCTTGGCTTTACTTACAGCATGGGTTGCTCCTATTCTGAGAGACACCTTCACCAGAATCTTAGTATTGAAATTCTGTTAGCTCCTTTAGTTGTAATAACAGTAAGGACTACAAAGACTTAGGAGTATTACTTCTGCATGTTTATGCTTGTAGTCTGCGGTTAGATGCTGAATTCCATCTGAGTCAATTTGCAGAACTCCCCCCACTCTGCTTTTGTAACCCTTTTTCTTTACAGAAGAAGGTCAGGTCATGGTTACAAAAGCAATTTATTCAAAGCTACTATCTAATGCAATCTCACATCCAAAAGTATAATTTTATTTTGAGTCAGTGCCTGTGCAGATGTCACTCAGACATCTGTGTATTTGCTTTGCTGAAAAGGCACAGACACTCCTGCAAATTCTGTGTGGTCACAGCTGCTTCCAGTGCCGCTCCAGAGCCCATGGTGCTGCCAGCAAACCTTGGATCCCCAGAGTGTGAGACCAAAGACAGAAAGGCAGCTCCCATCAGCACTGCTGCTGAAAAGGTGCTATGGCAGTACCTTGTAGGTAAGGGGTACAAACAGTATACTAAATAAAGTATTTATTATTTATGGTTCTACTGCTGTCCAGACACTGACAGCCTTGAAAGCAAGAGAAGAAACTACAAGGTTTTAACAGTAAAATGTGACAATTTATGTGGCAGCCTAAATTCTGCTCATTTATTGACACCACATTGGAAACATGACTAATTTAAGATAAACCCCCTACAAACTGTGGACATCATTCATAAAAGGTACCAGATACACAATAAGAAGAGTGATGTGTACACCTGCACACACAGCTTCCAGCCTACATATTTTCCCTCAAATGCAGCTCTTCATTGTTGGCTTCAAATGTAGGACATTTCTATCCTGCTGGCAAAAGAAGGAGCAATGAAAAATAGTGTTCTGAACTGAGTTTTCAGCTGTAATTCACAAGTTGAATGTGTTTCCAAGAAGTTGGCAATGGCTTCACAGCTGGTTATCTCTTACCTCTCTACTCATCTCAAGGTGAGTACCTATCTTATCTTTCAGGGGATTGCTCATACCTGACTCCAGCGGACTATGTTCATACCTGACTCCAGTGGATTATGTTCTGCACAGAAGTTCCAGCGGAGGTTTGGGCAATATACACATTAATTCGGTTCTGAAAGAGAATATTTGGTGAGCATTCTCTTCTTCCCTTCAATACAGATGTACATCAAAAGATATGCTACAGCAGTGTCATGTATCAATTAAACCAACAGAAATTGGAGTGGCATGATTGGAGACTCCCTCAGATTTACTTCAGATGTGGCAGTATGTCAGATTAGGAGTAGCATGGAAAGAGCAATTACTAACCAGAGCATTTTCGAGGATGACTAAGAATCTAAAAGAATCTACAGATGAGAAGGAATGATTAAAAAGCCTGCAATTTAGACCCCAATCTGTATGGTTTTTTTCAGAATTCTGTATCAGATTCCGTGTGAGAGAGGATCACTGTTGGACAGAACAGCAAAGGGAAATGCAATTTCCTGATGGATGCACAAATATTTGAAATAAAACACATCCTAGTACTGCAGGGGTTTCTTAGCAAGCTGCTGTGGGATCCCTCCTCAGTGAACACTTTCTGAGGCATTTTTTGAAAAATGCTGGAGCAAAATTTTGACTCCCAGATGATCTGACCTATAGCTGAACTTAGCATGAGGTGCCCAGGTACATCCTAATACTCTCCTACCCTGATGGCCCAAGACTTAGAGAATGAGGACAAGGAGGAATATGTGTGTTCCTTTCTGTGTTGCAAAGCGAAAACATGAAGCAGGTAGACTTTTCATTTCTTCTTTTTCAGTGTGCCAGCATGTGAAATATCTCTGATGAGACCAGTAGCCACAGGATGGACCAGGTTATGGTGCCCTGGGTGAGGTCTGTCAGAAGGCAGACTGCAGAATTCTGGGGGGCTCTGAGCGGCTGCCCACTGCAGAACTGGCGCCAAATGCTTTTCTGAGGGCAGAGGCAGTGGTTCCCTGCTAGAGATAGGGCAATCAGCAGATACTGCTGTCCAGTAGTGGGGACTGCTCCCTGCAATGTGATACTAACAGAAATTCAGCATTCACGCTGTAAGATAGAAGGTGAATTTGAGGAGCATAAGTTTAAACTCCCAGTAGAGCCAGTAAAAGTTATACATACCACATCAATGTTTTTCAGGTTACAGCCACCCAGATTGAAGAAGACACTTCTACAAAGCCTGGAAAAAGCTTGGTAGCTGCAGACAGGGGCTATTATCTTTGTTAGACACTCAGTCTGGGGAAGGAATTCTCTGTTGCCAAGCATACCCTGTGAAATACAAAGGTAACGACAATTTAGGAATGTACACACTTCTCCATCAATTTCAGTCGTTCTTACTGGCCTTTTCTTCACTTGTCAGGTGATGTTCCCACAAACAAGGGAGAAATTACTTGGTTTTCCATTGCATCAACCTGCTTGGGCATTACTCAATCTGGGTTACATCACTTTTAATGAAGAGATATGTTAAATTAACTCCAATTCATAGTTTAAGCTTTTATATCAGTGGCTTTGCCTGAAGGAATCTTGGAAACCTTTGAGGATCTGCATCTTTGTACCTCTCTGGGTGACCTGTCCCTGTGCTGCACTGTTGCCTTGGACTGAGAGCTTTTCTTATTGCCCTGTCTGAACTCCCAAAGGCCTCACCACAAGGTAAACCTGCCCACATGCAAATGAGTCGACTTCACAAAGTCCCATACTTTCTATTTATCCATTTTAAGAGCTGAACAAACAAGTATATGGTTAAACAGTGGAAACCAAGACATCACACACCCTGAGCATTTTCTCAGGAAGGTAGAGGAGTTTTGTTGCTGGGCCTTTAGCATACTTAATAGCAGTGACAGGTGCCAATGCAAAGAAGAGTTTGATTTTTTGAGCCAGCTCTGGCATTGTTGAAAATGCAATGAAAGCTGAAAAAAAAAAGAGGAGTTAAACCTCCATATTTTTACAATAGACTGTTTTCAGTATTAATCTATATTCTGCACTTTCAATTTATAAGTAACCTTGTTAGTTGTTCAGAGATTTGTATGAAATCCCTCCCTTCCATAAGTTACCAGCTTGTAGAAGTTTTGTATGAAATCCCTCCTTTCTGTAAGTTACCAGCTTGTAGAAGTTTTCCCCTATTCAGAGAAATTTCTTTCTATATTTTGCATCTTTCTTCCAGACTTGATTAAACATAGATGTACATTTCTGATGTACATTCATGTATTTCTTATACTATTGGGAGGAAAAGTAATTTTTCTTCCCGTCGGTCCAATTTTGTATTTTCTTTTTTCATGCCTACATCTAGTCCAAACTGGCCAACTTCTCTTTTTGTACTCTCATCTTCCTGTTTTGTTTATTTTGTTGAACTGACCAGCTGCTGTTGGGCACACCCTTGCATCTTGGATAGAAACAATTTGCATGGCCCATGCACAACATTTTCCAGATTAATTCTTATTTGACAGATTTCCAGCAGCAGTGCATATGATCCATTATTCTTCATTATCTTTATAATTTTAAGTGCCTACATGTTGAAAACTGCTTATACTAACACAGTATTTCACAAATACAAAGAGTTAATGAAAACTTTAAGTACATTCAGTAGCTCAGTATCTTAAATCACATTTTATTCCTGTTTTCTGGAAGAATTTCTCTCTTGTATGTAACTTACCAATGGTAGTACCTTGTGAATAGCCAATATAGTACAACTTTTCCTGTCCTGTTTTCTCCAAAATGAAATTTATTGCTGCTGGAAGATCAAACTTTGCCATCTCATCAAAACTGCAGGCAGGAGATTTAAAGAGAGGCATGCATAAATTAAAACCCAGACATTAAATTGAATTCACATTTTTATTAATAGCTTGTCAGCAAAGAAACAGTCTGACTGATTTAGTGAATAACTCAATTGTTCCAAGTTCTTTGTTTTTCTGGCAGTGGATATGGAAGATACTACTCAAGAGTTTTTTTGGGTTATTGTATTACACAGACTAGTGTTTCTAAGTAGCTGCTAAAACTGGCTCCAGGGCTGAGGAACGGCTTGGAGATGGCCTGAGCAGGTTCCTCTGGGTCGTCCTGCTGCTGTGCCTCCAGTTTGAAGAACCTGATCAAGCAGTAATTAAAGTTGTCTCCATTAATATTACAGTTCACATGCTTTCATAGGGGCACCTCAGCAAAAGCAAATGTAAAGAATGCTTATTAAAAAGTGGCATATGTAAATCCCTGATTTAGCCATCTGAAATAATATGCAAAGATGGGCTGTGGATATCCCCTTCAGTGGTTCTGTCTACCTGAAAGCCCAGAATTCATCTTGGTCAATGGAATACTTCTGATGTTTTCTTGACCAGTGATTCCCTCTGCTATTTCCCATCCAAACATCAAACCCAGCATCAGCTAGCAGGAAGCCCAAGCTGTTGTTGGGCAGGTTTGTGACCCAGTTACGAGCATCTCCCAATAATCCATGCTGGAGAAACACAGCAGGTCTTGAAGCTGAAAAATAAAGCAAAACCAAAACAGTTTATAATTGTTTTTATCTTTTCATTTCCTGGTTGTTCAGAGACATTATTTTCTCATATTCAATACCGGGATTTTTTCCTGAATCAACAAATCATAAGAACAAAACCCCTCTTTCTGTAAGAGACAACTTCTAAGCTTCTGAAAGAATTGATGGAAAGGTCTGCCTGACAGCACAGCAAACTAACTTGGCACCCTCTGGTCATTGTTTGTACAGTCAGACACATCAGCTTGAGATTCTCAACACTGACAGGGAGATGAAGGTGTGGCATTGTTTTTAGATATTTCCCTTACCCAAAATATGAATCAGACACTGATACTAACCAGGTGTCAGCAAAAGCAAAGCAAAATGAGAAGCTGGAAAAGCTTTTGCAAAACAGGTTGATTAGGCAACCTTTATCCTATTTTTAATTTTCTAAAAAGTTTTACTCATCAACTCTTACTAGGAAGCATATACTTAATACTATGGTGGATTTTTATTATAAATAGGTGCTTGACATTAATTCTGTTGATCTTGCCGGTTGTTCAGGGCAGCCAGAACTCTTTGCAAAAATTTCACTCATGTATACAAGCTTTGGTGGATGTTTTAAAAATACGAGTTGTCCCTTTTGAGAATATGCCTTATCTAGACTGGTGTTGTGTCATATTAAATAACTGTACCTGGGCTTCCTTGATTCTGAGTACCATAAGGGATTCTGTTAATGGTAATGGTATAACCATCTTCTGTCATCACTTCATACTCCTCACTGGGGTACCCTTTGTAAGTAATGAGCTCATTCTAGGAGAGAAGGTACAAATGCATTTTTTTGCACAAGTCCATTTCATATATTTTAAGACAGTCACAATGAAGAAATGTTAGAAAGCAGGTACAGCTGGGGATTTAACCTAATACAGGAGGCATCTGAATGTATGTAACACTAAAGCAACCACAAATTTCCTTTTTTCTTTATATTATATCTAGGGCTTTACTACCTGGTTAAAATGTGTCATATAAAACCTGTATTACACTCCTGCCATACAATCATCACAAGCCTTTGCATTCTGGTGATATAAGAATCCCTATAAGCTCATAGCAGGACTTTATGAGCTGAGGCGTGTGGCTGAGGAGCTGTGTGGGTGCAATGCTTCTGATTTTGACACAGCCTGGGAGCAGCTTATTTAAACTACCTTCAGAGGAATCCAGACAGCTTCACAACTGTGGTTCGCTGAACAGCATAGATGCAGTGAGCACTGCTGAAAAGCTGACTACATTATGGAAAAAAATGGTCAGGCATTTGCCCAGCTGCAAGGGAAACCAGCACAGCCCATCTTAAGCTCTGAAGTAAATATTACTTTTGACCTGTAACATTCCATCTGTTTTGTTACAAAAGAGTATTGGTTTTTATAACTTGTACTCAGAGAATTACTCAATGTGTTTTGCCATGCAGGACAGAACCTCCAAGATTTTAACAAACAATGAAAGACCTACACAAGTTTCTTGTCAAGAGGTGTTTTTCTGAAAGCTGGCCATTTCTGGTCTCTGCTGGTCACCACTAGTTGTTTACAGACTTCATTGCTGATGAAATGCTGACATTCCAGATAGTCATTCTTCCAGATAGGCAGGCAGTGCCAGCAATAGCAAGCTGGTAACTGATATTTAAAAGGAAAACAGGTCTGGAGATTTTTGCTTTAATTTCTACCAGAGAAAAGATGGGCTGTTACACATGCAGGCAGAAGAGAATAGAAGAGAAAGCAGTAGTACCTACAGTGACTAGAGAGGATAGGTTAAATAAAGGCAGCTTATCTACTAACACTTAGAAACCCCTCTGCTGTTAGTCATGCATACCATCCATCCTCAGGTCACTCCATCAACCAACTTACAATACTCATAAAGGCTTCAGGATCCACAGCTCTCTTCATTCTTCTCAGTTCTTCTGAATAAGTAACTCCCTGAAACAGATATATCACAGCAACAAACAGCCATATCTTCTCCCTGCAAAATCCAATATATTAATCTGTCAGTAGTCCTCCTCTGTGCTTGCAATCCAGACAGGTTCTGTATTTTTCTGATGAGGAAAGTGCTGTCTAATAATGAATGGAGCCAGTCAGGTCTTCCCTACTTGTTAATTAAATGGAACAAAGCTGACTTCAAACGCCTGTCTGAGGGTGTTGGGCAGCAACCTGGACTCTCTGCTAAGGTTTGGGTGAGGATGCTGCTCTTGATCAAGGCAAAAGTATCAATGAATCCAAGCAAAGGAGCAAAGCTTCTGGAGAAATGAATTTCACTCATTTGTCTGAGAAGTAGGTCACTTGCATTCCCATACCATGCATTTGATCTGTAGGTGAATTTGGAAACATTTCTGGTTACCTCTGTGAAACAGAGTTATTGGGTAACTCGTAAGTAAATCAGTCATTGTCACAGGGAAGATTTCAAAGTAGAGATAACCAAGTTGTTGGATAGTTAGTGGAAAAATTAAAAACAATTGCAAATAAAAAAATTGAATATTTATCATTTAATTAAAAACTTAGGAACCTAAATGAGGCAGTTCTTTATATTTGCAAAATTCATGCAAATCTGCTTAATGACAAAATCAAAGGATGAGGATGGATAAAGGAAAAGAACACTTTGCTAAATGTAATGCTAGGTAGAGACTGAGTGCAGGGACCAGGATCCAGTTTTGTTCAGCAAAAAAGGAACAAAAAAACCCTGGGAGGTGGCTGTCCTGCTTAGAGGCACACATACAGCACTGTCTGTGAAGACCTACATACTCCTGGCTCAAGAAAATGCAGTGTTTGTATTAGCATTTTCTCTATACTGTATAACCCCCCAGAGGCCACACCTAAACTTCTGTAGTCCCAGAGATACATCTTTCAGTCAGACTGATTCAGCCAAAAAATCTATTGCATTTATTGTTTTCCTATTCAAGAAGACTTTTAAACTATTTTTCCTTCAAATAATATGAATAGCATTTTCTTTTCTTCTCACAGAACAACAATTTATACACTAACTTCCTAGCACTGCATTCTGGTAAAATCTGTGTGTTGAAAATGCATAGCTCCTTTTGTAGAAAAAGGGACATTTAGAGACTTTTGTTTTACTGAGCTAGCACCCTTTCTTTTGGTTTAAAGTCACCACTTTCTGATTCTCTCATTTGCTATCTTCCCATACCTCTCCAGCTACCCCAGAGTTACTAAATTCAGGCTAGGTGAGCCAGGCCTGAATCTCTTTAGTCACAAAGAATCTTGTGAGAAAATGCCATACTTTCACCTACCTACAAGCAAAACAACACACGAAATACATTTGTTCCCAAATAGTAAAGCAACTCCTCAAGCTCAGGTTTCATACCATCTTTTGCAGCTCCCATGAAGCTTCACCACTTTTGGATCATAAATAAATCAAAGCATTACTGACCTTGTGCCCAAAGTCATGTGTTTGGCTGAGCAGCTGCAGCTGCAGAAGAATGAAAACTCAATTCCCGCCTGTTTGGAAGCGGTGCTGGCAGTGAAAGAATGGTCATGCACTGTTTTTTCCCCCAATCATGCAGCAACTTGACAATAAGCCTCTGTTTCTTTCCCACTACTCATTCCTTCTACTATCACTTCAGCTTTTCCCTGATGCAGCACCAGAGAGGGGTGACTCCTTTTATTCTCAAACCTCATGCTTTTCAGCTCCTTAGCCACCACAGCTTTAACAAGGCTCTTCTACTATCACAGATTGATGGATTTTTAAGGAGAATACCAGCCTCTGTAGAGTGGCAGAGCAGGATCAGGAATTTTGAAAACAAATATATTCATAGATATACCTTATCATACCAAATGAAATTGTCAATAGACCTGCAACAATTTTCTCTTTTACTAACAACCTACCAATTCCAGCTTCTCATGTTAGCTGGAAAGGAAGGAAGGAACTCTGATACCTCTACAGATGTAACTGCACATATTTTTCTTTTATTTTTTAATGCTTTGGTTGCTGCTCCATAATTTTACGCTGTTGCTGGAGTGGTTTCAGGAGATTTTCCTCCATTTATATTTCACCACTTAAATGGGCATAGAATTGAATGGATATTCCCTAAATGAATAGTTATGAAACTAGAAGGCTTTTCTGTAATCTGTATGGACACAGAAAACATTGCTGAGATGGGCACACGTGTGTCAGTGGTTTCAAGCCTACTCTGAGTGGGCCAGAATGGTTCAGCAGTGGAAATTAGGTAGGCCTGAATGGAGAGTCCAGACAGGTCCTTTTTAAGGCATTCAGGACAGTGACCTTTTTAAAGTTCTTATTTTTTTAGAGGACAAGCCCTGTGCAGCTGTATTCCACCATGAGTGCTGACCTCCCTACAGCAATACAAGCTTTGCAGAAGCATGAGTGAGAATATTTTTTTTGTCTACTTGTGTACCCTGGTATAAAGCTGGTGGTTTTTTCATTCTGCATATTCCATGTATTTTTAAATCTTGAAACTAATTATTCTTTCTTGTTCAGTTCCCAATTTTTATTCCTCCAAATATTCTTTTTGTCTCACAAATAATGTTCATCCACATAGAACAGATCAGCTTAAACACTGAGATGAACATTGACCAAGGTTTTGAGCAGGATTTGATATTTCTATTCATATTATAGCTTGCATGCTTTCTTCTTGCAGTACTACCTGTGGTTAGGATCAGAAATATTCAATATATTCTCAGAAGTTATTTTCTTTAGTATTCACAGATCAGAAAGAAATATGAAAGAAAATCTCAGAAGACTTGTTCCTACAAAAGTTGTTATCAGGCTTTCAAAGAGAAATAGAAACATCTGAGTTCAGTTTCTGGCAGTGAATAAGGAGAGGAAATGATTTTCAAAGAGCTGGTTTAGAACATGGAGTGTTTTCAAATATTGCTTCTACACACAGGATGGGATGTTTTTGGATCTTCTCATTATTTCCTTTATATACTCCAAGTTCTTTCATCTTTCCCATAACAAAAGCAGGTTTCTGCCTTTCTGAAGTCTCAGTGTCTTCTGAAGCTCGACAAGAATTTCATGAGTGAACTGTTTAAATGTGTACTTGCTTTTGAGTACCTCATGCTATTCTGTGTCATTAAGTTGTGCTATTAACTCACTGTGAACAAAGCCAGCTTCATTCTTTAGTGCAAAACAATGCTCCAATAACAAAAAACTCACTAAAACATTGCATACACATGCCATAATACCATAAATAGCAAATGACTGGATAAAGTCATTGCAGGCACTATGTGTTCAGAGTGAGTGTTTGAGATGGGCAAAGAAGGTGAACTAGGCTTAGTCTTGGGCTAATTTTTTTAAAACCAGACATGCACAGTCTGTTGTAAATTATCAGGTTTCAGGGGAAGTTACTCACACTATAATCAGGTATGGAATTCAGTGGAAATGCTTAAAGGTTGAGATGCTGCTGTCAGAGTTGTGCTGCATCTTCACAAGAGTGGTCATATATAAATGAACTTTAAACTGGTCAGTCTAGGTGCCCTTGTATAAATAAGTGCCTTATATAGATTGTTCACTACATGCTCAGTTTATGAAGCCTCAACTCTTTCCAGTGCTTTGTGTGGATAAAACCCCCATCAATGTACAGAATATGATCCCTAGCATTTTTGTGTTTTCTGTAAACTCTTTGCTCTCCCCATTCCCTCCTGCTGCAGGAATTGGACCTGGCTCTGGAAATTACTTAGGAATGGAAGATATTTTTATACAGCTGAATATAGCAGTTCATCATGGATCAAATATGTCCTTTTGGCTTCTTCATGTAGCTAGTGAACACAGTTATCAGAAATGTTTGGCTATTTTAAGTATGTTAAGGAGGGCCTTTAAGGGGAGGTATGCTCTATTGAGAGACAGACTTGTTTTTGTGGAAGTTGCCATCCAGGAGTCTCCAAGGGAACACATAGCAGCAAAACCAGAAGGATCCCCTTGTGCACTGATATGGCTTTAAAAATATTTCATGTCATAATGGTGTAAACAGTTGCTTCCTGAGAGTGAGAAAAACACTGAGAACTAAGCACAGGGTCTCACAGTGTGCTCTCCACTGAATCCCTGGGATAATACCTGGCTTGCACAGCATACAGCTGCCCTCAGCCACACACCCCATGCTGTTGCCCCAGCTGGAGTGCTGTTGGCCCCCAGCACAGGCACATTTTGGGGGTGAAGGCAGACCCTCCCTATTCAGCAATGGACCCTACACCTCTAAACAGCAAAGGAGCTTCTCTCAGGGCAGTGCCTACACAGAGACAGAACTGCAGAAGCATAAAGCACTAATGAGAACAGGCACTGCTTGGGTGAGAGATTCTTCTCAGCTCTGTCAGGCCTGCAAAAATATTTCTGGTGGTCATCATTAAGGTCAATGGACTTGCCTGTAATCACAGCCCAGTACTGGGCTGAGTGGCACAGTATTTGTAAGTTATGAGTAGCTCTGCACTGGCACTTGGATAATTATGAGTCTTTCCTGTGACAGAGGTAAGCTAAGAAGTGTCAAAAGGAAGAGCTCATGAGGGACAGAGAGGGCTGCATGCCTGGCTGTGCTGCTCACACTGCTGATGCCTTGTCTGGAAATGTCCCAGGCAGCGTTGCCCTCCTGCTCAAGTGCCACTCACCTATAGAAGGGGCAGCTTCCACACGAAAAGCTCAGCATCAGCCTGTCTGTTAACTTATCCAAGGAAGATACAACTTGTGATAAGAGCAATTATTTCCACAATACTTTCTGGCTGATGGTGAAGTTTGTGAAATGTCTGCAAGCCAGGACTTCTTCACCTCCGAGGGCGGATGAAGTCTGTGTTGCAATTTATGAGCTTTGCATTGTTAAAATTGTTTTGCCTCACAATCTGCAGATTTTTTTTAATCCTTCTGCTAATTTTGTAGCAATGTATAGAGCAGTATCTTTTCACTCCCACAGTCACCTGACATCAGTGCTATCAACTATAATTAGAGAAGAAAGGAATTTACACATCTGCTGACACATATGGAAAGCTGAAAATTACATATGCATTATTTCTCTTGTACTTGCTGCTAAATGAAAGTCTTGGGAGTGTGAATTGAGATCCTCTGGCAGAAAAATTGGGACCAGTAGGAGCACTGTGCAGGCCTTGCACTCAGTGTGCAGCAGTCTCCTAGTGAGCATGATAAACCCAGACTGAAGAAGTATCTGGTCAGTTTTGTGCTGCTATCAGTAGGACCTAGCCAGCTATTTATAGAGGTTAAAGGGACTGTGGGCAGAGGGGCTTTGGTTTTTCTTAATCCTAAGAATTAGAGTAAGGGGTTTGCTCTGGGAAAGAAGGAAGGGGCTAGGGAGGTTAGAGACAGCACCACTAAACCTCTGTCCTCCATTCAAACTGGGATTTTGCATACCTGTAACTGGGTTGAGTGGGGGCTGAGTTAGCAGCATCCCAGAGTGGGCTGTCTCTCTTCCTACAAACACCTTTTCTCCTTGCCTTCTTTCTACTGGAAAATTCTCACCAAATATGAATGCCATTACTAATCATCTCCATCATGGTTTCTTCATTCTTTTCATGCATTAAAACCAAGTTCCTCCTAACTTCACACAGAATCACACATAACCACTAGGTTGGAAGAGATCATCGGGTCCCATCCATGCCCTAACACTTCAACTAAACCATGGCACCCAGTGCCACATCCAGTCTTTTCTTAAACACATCCAGGGATGGTGACTCCACCACCTCCCTGGGCAGACCATTCCAGTACTTTATCACACTTTCAGTTAAAAACTTTTTCCTAATATCCAGCCTATATTTCCCTTGGCACAGCTTGAGACTGTGTCCTCTTGTTCTGTCAATGTTTGCCTGGAGAAAGAGACCAACCCCCACCTGACTACAACCACCTTTCAGGGAGTTCTGGAGAACATTAAGGTCATCCCTGAGTCTCCTTTTCTCCAGGCTAAACACCCCCAGCTCCCTCAGTGGTTCCCCACAGGGTTTGTGTTCCCAACCCCTCACCAGCCTCGTGGCTTCCTCTGGATGCACTCAAGAGTCTCAGCGTCCTTCCCAACCTGAGGGGCCAGAGCTGGACACAGCACTCATGGTGTGGCCTCAGCAGCGCCAAGTACAGAGGAAGGGTGACCTTCCTGCTCCTGCTGGCCTCACTGCTCCTGATACTGGCCACCAGGCCACCTTCTTGGCCACCGGGGCACACTGCTGGCAACCTCTGCTATGGCAGTAGGTAAGATAGTCAAAGACCTGTCTTTCCAAATTGTAAAGCACTTATTTTTTCACTTGTACCTTTACACATATTAGGAATTTCTTTTGAAACTGCAAAGGTTTTGCTGACTCACAGATCATTTGTCTTTAAAAAGTAAAGATACAGTTACCAATACAAACGAATGGTTTGCTCTGAGTGTCAACATTAATTTTCCCACATGAAATAATCTACTGTAAACAGTGAAAAATGAAATATACAGTAATTATAAAATTAAGATGATTACTTTGTACTTAGAACGCAGAATATTGTTTTGATCTTTTGTAAGGGAAAAGGAACATGATCAAAGTATATTAACCTTAGCTATAGAAATGCACTTTAAATAGCAAAGCTGCTCATCAGATATAGTCTGTGTTTTCAATGGAAGCTTTCCCTTATAAGGACAAAATTTGCCTGCTGACCCCAAAGTGATACTTTCCAAACCAAATGAAGAACCTACATGTTCTATTTTACTTATGTCAACAAAATGTTTCATACTCTTGCTACGTGAAGGAAGTTAACTTCTAAAATGTTAGTGCCAACACATAGTTCCACAATGTTGCAGAGAGGAACAAATGAAACTTATGGACCTCTTTCAAGCTCTGCTCCACTGAATGTTGCATTAGACATCAAAAGTTTTCATCAAACAAGGGAGTATTCTTTCATTAAGACAAGCAATATCAGACAAGGGCATAATTCTTACCATCCCAAAAGAAATCCATGTCTTTTTGATGATCAGGATGACCTCTGCTTTGGAAGCATTTTGTGAAGGGTCTTGAGGCAGAAAGATCTCTTTGCAGAGGGGTCTTGTGGCTGTTTTACTCCCCTGGAGCAGGCAGTAGCAGCCGTCAGTTCCCAAGGTTCGTGTAAGAGGACACTCTGTCTCTCTTTGCTAGACTGTCAATCTGCAGAGGAGAGGCTCCAATATTCAAGAACAGGTCTGAAAAGCTGGTAATTTGTTTTTTCCTTTTGAAAACCAACAGGACAACTAGTCAGGTCTTCACTGTCCAAAAAGTTGTGGCGCAGTGATCCTGATTCTGGCAGCAGCCCTACAGAGCAGCACTCAGGGGTACCAGCTGAGAGCTGGCCCTGGCAATGCCAGTTTTAGGCTCTGTACCCCTTGCACTGTGCCCTGTCCCTCAGCTGGCAAGGCTGGGCTGACATCTCCCTGCTGCAGCAGTGCCCAGCCAAATCAGTCAGCACTGGTTGTATCCACAGTCTTGCTCAGGTCATCCTGACATCCTGAAATAAGTGTCTGGTGTCTGTGTCTAACAGCTGGGACATTGGTCCACTCACCACTGTTATTCGACCTTCTCAAGCAGTTCCGATCTCCAGGGCTTTTGCTTCCTTCCTGTGCTTCAGCTGGCACCTCCAATTAGGAGGATTTTGTGCATGAACTGTGCCTGCTACTTGTCTGAACAGCTTCCAAACTGCAATCTTGTTAATCTGAATAAATATTCAAATAAGTATATGAAAATTGTGGCTGAAATCCTTCCCTTTGTGCCCTAAGGGATGTCAGATTTTTTTTCTATATAAATCATAAATCATGTCCTAATTATAAATTGTACTGAAAGAGACTTTAGAGAATGGATTACTGGAGATAAAAATATCACTTTTTTTTTGCCTTGAGAAAAAGAAAATATCTGAAAGAAATATTTAAACAAAAATTTAACAGGTAGGTAAATTCTTACAGTTAGCAATGTTGTAAAAATTTTAATACAATCCTAACAGAATTCTTCTTTGTTTAACAAATCATTCCCTGAGCACTAGATGAGGCCACCCTGGTTTCCTGTCAGTTTGCACCCTACAGTTGATTGTAGGCACCAGTCAAATATTTAGGGTACCTCATGCTCTTCTTCCTCTTCTAATTACCTAATCATGCGGCATTCTTTACTGGTCAGAACACTCGCAATCTTTCTCTTCTCGTATGTCAACTTTTTGTTATCACACAACAAAGCCTTAATTATTTTGTGGATGACTATGCTGAAAACCAGAGAACACGCAGACAAACACAGAGGCAGCATAATCTGCTGAACATTGCTCCTGTAGAAAGGCAGCTGAACCATCCTCCCTTAAGCCTTTGAATAAAATCACTGTATGTTTCTATACTTCTGCTAGATTGCTCATCTTCATGTTTTGAAAATGGATTGCGCCATTTCAAAACAGAATGATTTTTTTAGACTAATATTATTTTCAAATAATGAAGACATGCACAAGTACTTTTAATAAATGAGTTATTCTGATGTTATGGAACTGCTGCAATCAGACTCACCCTTAAACTTATGGGCAACGTGCAGTGCCAAATTTGTATGTGATGCATATATTGGATACCTGTCTTTTTAGTTTCATAAGAAGGTTTTTGATTCCACAGAAGGCATTGGATTAGGAGGCACCCTGAAGTTAGTGCCACTGTTTTCTGCATGGCTGTGTATGGTTCACTTTTAACAAGGGAGGAACTGAAATTAGACCAGTTCAGAGAAAATGGGATCCACCCAAAAATGGATGGGAGTTCCCAGTCTCCAAGGATCTTGGCATGTATGTGGAAAGAATCATTACCATTTTGTGTACTGTGAATTCTCACCTGGCATGTTCAGCACCCTGGAGTTTGTCCCAGGTTGTGCAGAAGTGAACCACATCTCCATACCAAGTTCTAGCAAGGGACATTGAGGAGGGCCTTTGGGATGATCTGTGGAAGGAGACAGCCTTGCCTTCCCCACTGCAGGATTGCTAAAATCAGCAGATTTTCCACATGATGCCTTCCTCACGCGTGATGCTGCCACTGGCGCCAGGGAGGGGGAGCAGCATGAGGGGCAGGTCATCTCCGAGATGGCTTCTGTGATCACTGCTCTATAATTTTCACTTGGGACTGCAGAGAATTACAGCCTTGGACTTTATTTATTAGAAAATGAAATCACAGCCAGGGCTAGATAATTGCTTAGGGCAAACTGACTTCTCTACGTGGTACACCAGCCGTCAGCTAGCAGTGGGTAAAATCGTAAATACAGGGTGTATATGCACACAGGGTGTGCTCATGCAATCCTCTGCTCACAATGGCTACTTCTTCCCTCACATGGCAATTCACTTCACAGGGAATTTTGGGGAAAATGTTTTTTTGCAGAATTGCAGAATTTCAGGCACTAATCTCTCTGCTTTTTTCCTTTTTCTTTAAACCTTGGTCACCAGGGGACTGTAGGACACTGGACAAAGAGTGGAGAGTAGCAAAAGAAGGTATTACTCAACACACCAGTAATCAAATCCTGGATCCATCAGCAAGAAGCAACCAATGGGCTTTAGTGCCATTTCAGATGCCTTTGGGAACCTTGCCTGCCTCTGGGATTTGACTCAGACTTTGTATGCAGTCATTTTGGCTGAACCAGTTTCTTGGTCAGTCATGTCTGGACTGTGTTTAATCTTAATCTGCTAAAGATTGCTTTATTTACAAAACTATAAGTAAATTATGAAGACTGGATTTTCAGGTAAACCTCACTTGGTTTATGCAAAGCAACAGGCATATTTTAAGGTGTAGAAGAAATTTTCTGTTTGTGATGACTGATGGGCACAAGTTGTTTAAAATCCTGAACATCTTTGGTCTGAAAAATTTACACGGTATGTAGATGAACATTATAGGGGGGGAAAGGATGAAAGAAGTGGTCATTTATGAGAGGAATTCTAAACATTTTCCCTTTCCCAGGTGATGCAGACTAGTCAGTTCTGTGCATTCAAAGCCACAAACAAACTCTCCAGGATCAGCAGGTGCTCCCAGTTTTCAGGATTTTTCTCTGTGACAGAGCCATCTCTTTGAATAGGAACTCAGTGTCTGATATCCCCACATGACTCCAGGAGCAGCAATCTTTAAGGAAATGCCAACCAACCTTTCAATAAAATAATAGTAAATTTATTAATTTATAGCATCATTATAATTTCAATTGTGGCTTTTCATAGCTGTGACAAGTCTGGGAATTATTAGCAGGATTGTATCGAGTTTGATATTATCCTTGGACTTCAGAATACTTGATAGATAATCCCCCAGTTTCTTATCCCATCCTTTGATGTTGTGCAGGTTAAAGGGTTTTGGTTTGTCTGTTTGTTTGGTTTTTTTCCTGTTACTGATAGTTTTGGTTTTGGTATTTAGTCTGATGGTGAGGCTACTTTACACCATTATGACTTTTCTAGCCATGGCTTGTTTTCTAATGTGCAACAGACGTTGGCTTGCAGAGATCTGTCCAACACAGAGTGTGTGTATAACCATGCTGCAGAGCTCTGTTAGCATGTGAACCCCAGAGGGCTTGCTGCCTTTGAAACATCAAATGCACAATGCATCAGCTACCCAGTGTGCACACACTATTTCTGCCTGAGAAATCACAGTCAGAAATGGTGTCACTGCATCTAATTGGAGACAATCACCCTGATATTTCCCATCAAAGCAATGTGGATTTACCAAAGTGACACAGAATGAAATAGCAGGCTCTTATTATGCAATGCACATTGTCTTGTTTATTAGTTATAGATAGGGCTGTTCATCTGAGATGAACCTGGTTTGCTAAATGCAATCATAGCATGGAAAGATGTGGTATCTCCTGGATGAGCTGAGGAAAAGCTGGTTAGCTCCAGTGGTGCTGCTACAAGGACAAGCCATTCCCACACACACCCTGGTGTGCCATGGCTCACTGTCCCATGCAGTGACCTCCCTGTGCAGGGGGAGGTGATGCACCCTGTCCTGCTGCTCCTGCCACAAACCACACAGCGATGCTGCAACAGCAGAGCATTGCACAGTGCTCAAGCCATCTCAGAATTAAAAAGCTGGTGTAAGAGTTATACAGGACAACTAATCCTCATGTATCTGTGTTTGCTTATGTTTGCTACATATTTGTGTTTTTTGAGTCTGCCTTCCTGTCTTTGAGGGGGAAAGAGACACTCCTACTATATGTGGCAATTTCAGTTCCAAATTCAACTATGTGTTGCCATACTTCTGCTCAGGGAGGAAAAAAAAGAAATCTTCATTTGCCCTCTCCTGCTTTTCATATGCATCCATTTACGAGTGATTCATCCAGGGCAGAGTAAGTTTATAGACTTGTGAACTCAGATCTAAAACATGATTAAAGAGATCAAATGGAATATAAACCACAGAATAGTAAAACAGAAATTCCCCTTGGCTTCAGTTCTTCTTAGCAGTTGTTCTGTACAGGTATTGAGCCATGTACACACCTACTCAGCTTCACAAGAAAGCTTTTCCTAGATGTCAAACTTTTTCTTTAAAAGGATAGAAAAAAGGCAAAATTCTATTGATAAAATTATCTTTCATCTTAGTAACTCCAGCATTAAAATAATTGTAAAGCAGATTAATGTTTTCAGAAATATTATTTAACTTGTAATTTCTAATTATTTTAAAGTGAAAGCTCTGTAAAACTTGATTAATAATTATCATTGCTGGTTTTCTACTTGAGATTAGCTTTGACTGAATTCCATTCAACTTGTAATTATGACTGTGCTTGCCTGAGATGTAGCATCTTTTTAATAAGAAAAAATACCAATCTGAATGGCTGATCTGAATGCCAGTAACATGTGGGTTACAGTCTTATAAAAAAGGTTTAAGACATTGCTCGACTTGATTTTTCTTACACTTTTGTTTTGAATTGATACACAGACTTAGATGGTTGTAGGGCAGTTATTTGAATAATTTGTTTTTCCATAAAAGTATTGAGTAACAAAGCTGAGCTTGTGCATGGCAGTTGTGTGCAGTGCAGAGTGGCTGTGTGAGCATTTCACAGGTGACACAAGAGTTTGCACAGCTACAAGCAAGTAACAAGAAAGAAGAGAGTCTGCCCAGAATGGCACACAGGACATCGTTTTGGGGCAGAACCAGCACAGTGGCTGCAATAGCATTTCCATGGCAATGTAATTCCATGTGGTATTTTTTACTTTACCTTGTCTGGTAGTTTGTCTCACATGATCTGCCATGGTACCCTGTCTAGATACACAGTATTGATGGAGTAATTCATACCTGTGGCACGGTTTCAGGATGAGTAGCACTAAAATTAATGGGTTTGGGGCATTCTTAATTGTAGCTTTGGGACATAAAGCAAAAAATATTTTGCAATTTCATGCCAGTTTTTCTATGGTTGAAAGTGCTATATAAGTGGAAAACAAAAATATGTGGAATTTTGATTTAGAAGGAATCAGCCTGAATTAGGAAATGTTTGTGTCTGTGATTACTAGTTGGAAGTGAAGAAAACATGAAACAACAAGTTTGATAAAATGATTATAGTAGAAATGCAGTATTTTAGTACTGGATAAGAGCCAGGAAAAGTAATGATAAAAGCAGAGCCTTTTTCATTTCCAAACCAGTCAGCAAGAATTTGTCTGCAATTTCCTTCTCAGGGCACTTCCATGAGATATGTTGAGTAAGATTGTGATATTTTTTACATTGTCACAGCATGTAGTCCCAATGTGAAACACATAACATATCTCTGCTGGAGAAGACACTGAATTTCCATTTCTGCAGCTGATGATTTCTTCTGAGCTTGCAGATGCTTGCATGAGAAACAGATGCTGAGATGGAATAATAATTAATTAGAAAATAATAAGATGAAGTTCACTTTCCTGCCTGGGCCTGGGTTTTTGAGGGAAAGGTGCTGGCTAAAGGGTGAAATTTCTTCTTAAGTCCAATCTCCCAAGAACTGCTCAGATCAAGCTTCCTTGCCATGCTGCTGCAAAGTTATATATGCAGGAAAGGGCTGGGGACTGTTTCCTCAACAAGCACAAAAGTAAAAGAAGTTATAAAGAACCCAGAGCAAATCTCCCTACCTTGAAAGGGAGAAATGGAGTTCTACTATATCAAATTCAAAAGTCCTACTGTTATACCAAACTCCCCCAGAGAACTTTACTTGAGTGTGGCTTAGAGAGAAGACAGTGTAGAAAAGCTTCTTCCCCTCAATTTTGTGCACAATAAAGCTTTTTTGTGATCTTCTGCCTTCTCATGCTATTGAAGAAAGTAAGGCAGTCTAGCAAAAACATAACTGAAAAATACCCCAAATTGCTTTTTTATTGCACAAATGATTTTTATGTGTTGGGGTTTTTCTTTACATACTGCATCAGCAGGCAGTTGGAAGAGTTGGAAGGTGAGGTTTGCCAAAAAAACCCTGGAAAAACATAACGAGTTAGCTAGGGCTGCTGTGTAGTCTCTCTTTTCTGGGCACATTCCCTGTGTCTGCTTCCTTCTTTCCTTCTAGGCACAATTTGGAAGATGTGAGCTCCCTCTGCAGTGTTGAAAGTCTCACCCAAAACTGCAGCTGCAAGCGTGCGTCTCCAGGGAATGTGGAGCCAGCAGGGGGCTGGGTGCCAGCAGGGAGCTGGGTGCCAGCAGGGAGCTGGAGCAAGGTTGGGCATCTGGTGAGTACCTAACACAGACACTCTTACAGAGGAATTGTGGAGAGGGAGGGGCAGGAAGGAACTGTGCAATCATGTCACAGTGCATGCAGCTTTGTTTAGCACGACTTGATCAAATATTTCCTTTTAAATAGTGCTCTGGAGGGGTTGAAGAAGTGGCTGGGCAGAAAGAAGAGATGAGAGTGGGATAGGGATTAGTGTTAAGATGCTGTTCACCTTCCTCCTGAGCTATAGGAAGTCCAGGATGTGCTGAGGAGGAGCCCCCAATAAATATTACTCTTCCCCCCTTTTTTTTCTTTCCTTTTTATTTATTTTTTTATTTCCTGCCCGTCATATGGATTCCCTCTGTAGTCTGTGATCCAAAGACCTGGGTTGGTTCCTGGTGTTTGCCTAGAGCCTCAAAACAAGATTCAATAAAGTCACATGCTGAGTGAATAATTGCCTAGAATTAGAATCCAAGAGGTACCTCAAACATTCATTAGGATATACCCTATGCAGTCATTTCATTAGTGGTATGTCAGCTGATACATGGTGCCTGAAGTCATATTCCTGCTTTTGCATCATGCCAGGTAGACAAGGGAGCTGACAGCTCCAAGCAATCCCAGGCAGGTTTGGGATCTAGTTTTGGTTTCTGTAACTTCCCTCACAGCACAAAATGCAGGAGGCCAGCCAAAACAGAAACTGCATTTCTGTCCCAGCACACGTGAGAATCTCCTGACTGGGATAGGAGAAGGTGCAGGGCTGAAGAGTGATAGGGTTGCAGGTGTGTTAGTGGAGACAGGTCCTCTCCTGCATGTGGATATGACTCAATACTGAATTAGAAGCCACCAATGCCACTGATGCTGATACTGGTGTTTGCTGATGTGAATGTTGCAGTTACAGGCTCAAGCAGGGCATTTTTGATTTCAATTACTGACAGTGCAGGAAGAAACACTTTTCTCTCCAAGTGTGCTTTATTTTCCTAACACTGCTGTTGTTTGGGTAAAACATTAATTTCGTGTTTCAAATATGGAGCAGTGCTCAGACAAACAAGGGACCAGAGTTCCAGTGGGGATTTAGGGAATTGGGAGGGTGACCATCCAAGCCCCTGGTGTGAGGTGGGAGCACTGTGGCGGGGCAGGGAGTGTGCCTGTCTCCAGGGCTCCGCAATAACTGCTTGTGCATCGGAAGAAGAGAGGAATTGTAAGTGAAGCTTGCACCAAAATCTGGTTTTCCTGCTTATGAAACTTAAAATGGAATAACTCCTTGCAACATACCAGTTCACTGTGTTTTCATGGGGCTGTCAAGTAGCATTGTAGTCTTTCCACTTCACATGTAAAGCAGGCAAACTTTTCCTGATGCAGGGGAATCTTTGGTGGAAATTTTGAAGGAAACAATTTCTGCCAGGATTACCTCACAGAGTTTTACCTTACAAATGTATTTCTTTTGGATGATTCATCTCATTTCCTTTCAGTATGTGAATCCACAGGAGTTTATAGCTTTATGCACTCTAACTCGGTGGATTAATCTCAATGGACCAGCCGAGTAATGAATTTTTGCAATGCAGGCAAAAATTACACAGCAGAGTTCGTGTAGTGGTGTGTGGACTTACAGTTCAGGCAGCTCATATTCAGATACAATGCACTGCAAAGTTAATAGCATCAAGTTCTCCCTCTTTTTCTTTCCCTGCAATTACCACGCATATATGAGAGCTTTTCTCATACAGACCCCCCACAGGCCTCTACATCATCTCTGGTGCTTTCAGTAGCCCCTGGGATGGCTCTCACAGCTAGATGTAGGGAGTGGGGCCAACAGAGAAGTGCACACCTGAGTGAATAATCTCTGAGGCCTCTGCAAAGTCATCTGACACCCCCTGAGGCTGAACATTTCCTCTGCACTGGGTTTTAAAGAAAGCCTGAGGCTTTGTTTCTCTAAGCAGTTGAGCTGCTCTAACAGCCTGCTGACTCTGAAAGAGATTCTTTTATCCCCATCCCCTTAATTTGTGGCTGGCCCTCCCTGAACTTATTTGGCTCATTACCCAAGAAGATATCCACCTGCTTTCTTTTTCCTAATTATTGTTCCTCTGGGCTAATAGGTCTGTACACTGATGGAGCTGGAAGGTGGCACCAGGGGTGGCATGGGTGGTGAGGAGCAGAGAGGGGACTCCTTGGCAGGGAGAACCTGGGAAGCAGCTCAGGAGATGTTTGAGGTGCAGCTTGTCTGCCTCTGGGGGAGCAGCCACTTCCCCAGCACGGATGCAAACTCCTGGCTGACTCCAGGGTGAGTCAGCCATGGACCTTAACTGAACAGGTAATTTAATACCACAAAAAAGACAAGAAGATTTTTTTCCCAGCCTTTATCTCCTGAGCCAGCTAGCTGTGGGGTTGGAGAAGAACCAGGCCAACACAAGGGAGCATGCAAGAAAAGCAACCAGGTCCAATGCTGGCTCCACGAAGACTGAAAAAACATCTCACCTGTAGCTTCCCCTATTCTTGGTTCTGAAGGGAGAGCTACAACAGACTTTTAAAAGATGAGCCTAAAAATAGAAACCTAATTGTGCAGACTCTAAAAACTGCAAACACATTTTAAGCACTTCACAGAAAAACGAAATTTGCTCCCTACAAACTTCCAAGTGCCAAAGGTGCCGTCAGCACATTGCTTCACCCCTTGTGCTGCCCCACAGGTACAAATCAGGGAGCTGGCTGATTGAGTAAGGGCTGAAGGATGAAATCTGTGGCAGAGCATCTGTTCCCACCTAGGCTGCCCAGGAGCTTTGCTAAGGAGAAAAGAGTCTACAGCAATACAGTCATTCTCTAGTCATCAGATTGCTCCATATATTGGGAGCAGTGTCTTTTCAATGAAGTTGATCTCCCTGTGTGCAATTAATTAAGCAATGTTCAAAGAAGAGCCTTGGATGATGCAGAAAGCTGACGTGGCTGATGAAAATGGATTTAATTGCAGAGCAGATGTGTGGTGAAGCTGGGGAGCCAGCTCTGCCTTTTGGGCAGAGCAGGCCAGGGTGGGTATCCTGTTACCATGGCTGGGTTGGGACCTTGGTGCAGGTATGTTTGCCACTAGGTTTAGAGGAAAAGAGCTTTATTTTTTATCTCCTAATGTGAGGAATACACCAGGTGGAGGGTGAAGCTGTGGTTAGATCTTGGCTTGCTGCTATCAGTTGTGCAGTGTTGGCATAATTTTCTGAAGATATTTTCACAGGTGCAAATCCACCCTAAAGGCACATGTGTACGTGACTCTTCCCCAGCACACCATGACAGGATGGGAGGTTAATTTCTGCAGCCAGAAACAGGAGGTCTCTAATCCATGTAGCATGTTTAGAGCAGATCGATATTTTAAATGTTGGTGATGCAACAAAAAGTTTTTGGGTACGTCTCAGTGTAGGGCAAGTGTGCGTAACCCTTCATGAACTGCTCTTGTCAACAGCTTTGGTATTAAACACAGGCAGTCAAATATTGTGAGTCAATATCTTTCATCTTCTTCCTCATCCATATCACAAATTAGAAGTCACTTAAAAATAGTTTATTAAAAAGTAGCACTGGTTTCTTATCTCAATTGCCTTCTGATTACACTTTGACCTACTTTCCTAAATGAACATGGTGACTGCCTCTTGGAGAGCTGAGATCTTAAACAGAAGAAAGAATGTATTTACAAGATAAACAGCCAGTTAACTGGCTTTTACTTTATAAATAGTCTAGCAGGTCCCAGGAACTTTCTCTAATTTCCATCACTTTCCCCCAGTGCTATGTGTCTGGGCTCAGAGCATTTACAGATTTTCATCCCAACAGCAGTGACAGTATGGCTTCTTGTCCCATGTCCAAGGGAACCTAGCCACCTGAGCTCTTCCCATATGTCCTCAGGTGAGAGTCCAATAGGAGGAAAATGCTTGATTATGACTGAACGGTCCTCAAAAGGCAGAAATTATGCCAGGATTAAGGCAGAGTTAAGGGGTTCAGGGAAGACCTGGCATGGAAGAAACTGGTGGGACAATATGGTAATTTTATTATTGCCTTTGCCCTCTGGGGGCCATAATTACACACACTGGAGTTACACGCAGTCTGCTATACCAGTGTGGCGCTGAACCTCAGGACCTGGGCTGCCATATCATCTTCTAATTCAAGGGGGCTGTCCAAGCAGGGGACACCTGGAAGGCCTCTGCTCCTGCTTAGGTGTTCCCAAGGCCAGAGATGATTTCCCTGCTGGTCTCAGAGTGCCTGGGGAGGTACTAAGCAGGTGCTAATGCCAGGGGTGTGCTTGGTCTCAGCCCACCTCAGAAACAGTTTTGCATGTCTCAAGCTGCTGCAGTGGGGGTATGTGCTGAGAGGGAACCTGCAGGCTGCAGTGCCTGTGCTGAATTCAGCCCAGCCCTGAGCTCTGCCATGTGCAGTGAGGCCAGAGGGACACAAGGGTCCCTGCAGAGGCTGCTCCAGGGCACAGAGGTCTCCCCTGCTGCTGCCTGAGTCTGCCAGCAGGGAGGCACACGCCGTGGCTGTGGTGTCAGGAGGAGCACAGCAGTGGTGTGCAGTGCTGCACAGGGGGTGACACGGGTGAGGCCATGGGAGCAGAAACCTCGCTGTGCTGGCACTACCCTGGCTGAACCCCACCTGTCCCCTTGCTGCCACAATGCAAGGGACCAGGGAATGCAGGCAGTCCCTTGAAGAGGGGCTGGCACAGCTGTCACCCCGAGAGTACGGAAGGCAAAAAAGGGCCACCTCCTTGGGCCTGCTGGCTGCTGGAGCATCTGCTCCAGGGTAGCACGTCTGTCCTGTCCTCAGTCCTGCTGAGGGCTCAAAAGAGGCCGGCAGAGCTGAGAGGGGCAATGATGATAGGGGCATCAGGTGGGGTGAGGATGGGTGTTGTGTCTGATGTGGTCTCCTCAGCATCACTCTCCACATCCTCCACGTCCTCGCTGACAGAGGGGATGATCTGCACCACCTTCTCCTGAAAGTGCACTTGCTTGCGAGGCGCTGGCACAGCTGCTGGCTGGACAGGAGTGTCTGGGGCTGAGCTGCTGTCCTTGCTGCCCTTCAGGATGCTCTTCATATGGCCCAGAAGCGAGCGGTGCTGCTCCCTCTGGGCCCCGTGGAAGGTGTAGGTCTGCTCAGTGTCACCAATGATGGTTGGGGCTGCCTCAGTGGCTGAAGGGTCCACGTACTGACCCGCCTGGGAATGCGTGTCTTTGTGCCCTGGGCTCTTCCTCCTCTTGCTCAGCAGGAAGTAGGCCAGGGCAGTGAGCACCAGCATGGACCCTGGGGACAAGAATATGTTGGCTGTGGGCTCTGGCAAGTGGGAAGGCCTTGCCCAGGAGTGCTTGGTCTGGCTAGCCCAGTGCCATCAGCCACCAGCCCAGCTCCCTGCACATCCCCACCCTACCCCTTGACAGACCATGCTCCACTTCCATCTGCACTACTCCTCACCCAAGCTTCTCACCAGGGATGGTGACATGCCAGACGAGGACAGGATGCAGGAAGCAAGCCACTGAGAGCAGCGTGTACCCCAGGAATTTCTGGAAGCTTCCTGGGCATCTAGCTCGCTTCCAGAAGGCCTGTGCCAGGAATTCAGGCTTGTGACTGGGGAGAGAAAGAGAGGTCCTTGTGGCAAGAGGCACCAACCACATGCCAAGAAGATTTGGTCCTAACTGTGACCCATCTAAACATGCAGATCCTCAGTCTGGTTTGTCAGAAGATGGGTGTGCTTTTCAGGGAAGATAAGCAAAGCCTGAACATCTCCTGTAGGGAGAAGAGCATTTGCCAGAGGCCAGCATCTCAGTGCCTCACTAATCAAGTGCCTGTTAATAGGAGTAAGGAGCTGCCTCTAAGCTGTGAGGATTTCTGAGTTTCTGCTAGAAGACAGCAGCAGTGCTCAGCCTCTGAAAAGGACATAAGGATTGTTTACATTTTAACTTTAACTTCTGTGCTGTCTCTGGAGGGAGCTGAAGCTCACCCTGGGGATCTGGGTCTTCCTCCAACCCTGGTACCTTGTGCCTACACACTGTGTTAAGCAGATGCTGAAGACCACAGTTTGTTGTGCTGATGCTCAGGAAATTAGGGCACAAGCCTGGGTTACAACACAGGTTTAAATGGCGGCGCCCATGGACCCATTTACCTCCCCCTGTCTGAGGGCACTTGCCTTGGCATTGGGGGCAGGACCTTTGGTCTGGCACTTGCAGCTCCCCCAGATCTGGTGTTGCCTGTAAGGGGCAAGGTGCCTTTGGGAGGTCCCACTGTGGCTGGAGAGTAGTGGGCAGGGTCTACTCACGTGAAGCACATCTCCAGGAACAAACTGATAAAGAAGAAGCCTTCACAGACAGTAACTGCAACCCCTGAAAAACTGAAAGGTGGAGCTGTCAGGGAAGCAGGGCTGTGTTTGAGTATGTTCTGCAGGTGGGCAGAAAGGGCACAGGGGGCCAGAATTTACTATCCAGTTCTCAACACAGTCTGTATGCTGGGGTCTGAATACCCTCTGCTTATCTGGTTTGTGGAAAACTCACAGCCCTTCTGCCCCTGGGGAATCAACTTGCAGCCAGTGTTGCCTCTGGCCTGCCTGAGTCTGCAGTAGCATTTCTTTTCCTAACAGAAATAGCTTATTTTTCTGAAAACTCAATATGGAGATCTGAAATACCCAAAGCCTTGGACACTGATTCCTGCTGCTGTTGCAGTCTAGTCTGGTGCTACATATGGTGGAGGGGTTGACCTTGTCACCCCTGCCAGCTCTGATTTCAAGGGCAAAAATACTCACAGCAGATAGAAAGCCAGGCTTTTAAACTGTCCTCGCTGCAGAGTTTCTACGCCCACACCGATCAGCACTAGAAAGAGAAGGTAGGAAAGATGCTGACTGCAGGGTTCAATCCCAGTTCCCTTGGGTTCATAACCAGCTCCCAGGATAAATGTCCCCATTTCCCCAGGGGCTAGCAAGGCAGCTTCTTCCATGCAGGGTAGCATGTTAGGACTGCCAGAACCAGTGATTCATGCTGACACACCCACCCAGAAGAGTCAGAGCTGAGTGCTGCCCTTGACATACAGCCCTGAAACCCATCCCAGCTGCACCCCTGTGATGGCAGCCTCGCCACTGTGTGGGCTGGGGAAAGGTGCTCAGGGAATACCAGCTGGCCTTGGACAGCTGGGGAAGGTGAGCAGCAGTGTCCTGTGACCGTTCCACTCTCTGCCCTACTGCCACAGGCCCACTGCCCATCCTCGTCTGCCCAGGTTCCCCCAGTGCCTGCCAGCCCCACTCCCTTGCCCTCCCTGCTTGCCCAGTCCTGCTGCACCCAACATGTGGCTGCAGAGCAGGGGAGCTGTGCCAGCTGCCTTCACGAAGGGCTGTAGCCATAGCATCAGGATCCTTTGCTAGCCAAACACAAAATCATATAATGGGAGCAGGCAGATTAAAACCAGGGAATGAATGTCCTCTCAGTGCCTCAGCCAGTACAGAACACCAGGGAGTCAGTTTTAGGGGGATTAAGAGTATTAGCAAGGCTAAAATCTTTGATGGATTGGCCAATAGCTTCAGGGGATGGAAAATTTTATTCAACATCATTCAGTTCCCTTCAAGATTATTTCTAGAATGCAGCAGAAATGTAATGCCTCACACCAGCTGCAGCAAGTTGGTTGGTAGATGCCAATTCACAGGGCGTAAGTGTCAGCAGTGTGGAGCTGAATGAAGCCCAGCTTTCATAGCCAGAGCAATCTCCTGTCTGCACCTGATGCCTCCACCCCTCAGTGAGCAGTCCCCACTCATCCACTGGTGCTCAGGAAGTTCACCACTGCTCCTGTTCCATGCACACTGGCCAAGGTTTGAGGCGCAGGTTGGATCCATTTGTCTGAGCTGTGGTTTGCCCCATCTGGAGAAGGGTACCAGGCTCCCAAACAAGGACACAGATCCGTGTCCATCAAGACTGCAGTGTAGGTCAACGCCAAGGGTCAGCTATCCCATCTGGGCTCAAAGAAATCTCTCCGTGTTTTCCCTGTGTTTCCTGCAGCTGCTGGCCCCTGTCAGCCAAGGGAACTTATGGGCCCCATGTGCCACCCTTCTACACTGCCCTTCCAGCCCTGAGCAGAGCACAGGGAAATCAGCCTCATCAGAGGGCTGTGAAGCTGCAAGAGCTGTGTAATCCTACATGCAGAGTACTGTCTTTTACTATCTTGTGACTGAGGACCATTCTTTATAATCTTCCCTACAAATGTGGACTTCATTCATTCCCATTCATTCATTCATTCATTCATTCAGTCTGTGGATGAATGCAGAATTCTACAGCTTGGCTGCTAGCTCAAGCCTCTGCTCTGGATGGGGAGATTTCCTCCTTTTGCACAGCTTCTGCTTTATCCACAAAGCTGTTTGGATGAACAATCTGCAAGAAAAAAAAGAGCTGTTTCGAGGTGTTTGTTTGGACTAGTCACTGCCTTGATTTGGATCTTGTCCAAACCATGTGGCTAAAGGCACATGATTAGGAATTAAATGGTTGAAAGCATGAGAATTAAGAAATAAGTAGGAAATCTTTCCTAGATGCAAAAAACACAAGGCCTAGAATCACTGACCTAGAGATGCTGCAAACCCTGCAGCAAATCACAGGGCTGTTTGACAACTCTTTGCTAACTTGCCATGAGACCAGTTAGCCATTTTCTGATACAAAGGAAGCCGTGTAGCCTCACATTGCAGAGCCATTACACTCCAAGATCCTGGGGGAAGGGGAGGTTTATATTATGTGTGTGGCTTGTATTTACTAGCAGCATAAAGAGCTGGGCAGGCCTTCTCAAAATCAATTAGAGAAGCTGATGCACTCCCCATTTCATAGTGTTTTTTTTCAAACAAAACCCATGGGAATATCTTCTGCATGGTTTCCATTTCATTCAAAAGCCTCACACACCTCATCAGGCACTAAACACTGCATCAAGCTGATTTCTTACTCCATTGTAATACACAGAGGAATAAAACACAGGCACATCTCAGTCTTCACAGGCCTTTTGGGAAAGTCAGGTGATACTGGGAATGCACCAGACCTATGGAAAAGCACACTGAGTTGTAGTGCAGCTCTCTATGCTCTGATGCTAAGCAGACAGATAACTGCAATGCTTATTTAAAGAAAAATTAAAGAAAGATGTGCAGATGCTGCAAAATGATGAAAAGAAAACATGCAGGAGAGAAAGATGATATTCCACTTACGCATTTCTACATTGTAAACTACTTTCAATTTTGCTGGTTTAGCATTAGTTTTCTCATGGCAACAAGCTCACACTTTCTCCCAGGAAGGTCTCTATGAATTTCCTTGGAGTTTTAAGTGAGAATATGACCAGTGTGAGGCTCATGGGGGCCCAAATGGATGGGGATGAAGAAATTAAGTGATCTGCATTTTCTGATTAAAGCTTTGTCCCATTTCCCAGTGTTGCAGTATCATCACAACATGCACTTATCTGCTGGGAGTTTGTATAAACTCAGAGACTTAGATCTCTCTGCCTGTTATCAGTATGAGTCCTTTAAAGCACATTCCAGAGCCTCCATCACCCCAGCTGTGTCCTTGGGAACCTGTGCACACTTCAGCTGACCTGTGTGCTTTCCACTTTGTCCCTGGTTTGAGCAAAGTTCCTCTTCATGACTTTCTGCAGCTCATAAAGGAAATACAAAGGTAGGAGGCCCTGCTGTGACTTACTCTGCAGTGTCTGACTCTGAAATCCCTAGGGTTCTGAAACAGGAACCACAGGCATCACATCAAGTCACCTCTCACCAGGAACCTCTGGTTCACCCCTCCAGCCTTTAGACAAATCAGACCCTTTGATCTCTGCTTTTCTGATGGGGAAACTGAGGCAGAGAGTGCTGCCTGTCCTGTTCCATAACAGCTAGTCAGCAGCAGTGCCCGAGTCAACCCTTGAGCCCTCTGCTTTAGCTGATTCCCCAAGTCCCACCTGGAGATGCTCCCTGTGCTATGGTGTTCCATCCTCCTGAACGAGACACTGTGTCTGACACCTGGCTCAAAACTCCTGCATTTCATCGGAAACCAAATGATTCAGGCTGTCCAAACACTTGGGTGTGTCACCAAACCCAGAACACCCTGGTCCAAAGCAGCCCCTGGCAGCAGGGGGGAGGATGCTACTCCCCAGGTACCAGGCGGGTGAATTCATGGTGTTTGTACTGCAGCCATAACCTGAACTGCTCTGAGCTGCTCCCCAACAGGCTGCTAGAGAGGCAGAGCAGTGCTTTTATAGTAACTACGCCATGATGCCTGGGACAGATCCTCTCCATCCTGCCTGGCACAGGACATCTCACTGTGCACACTACATGAAACTCCACCTTCACATCCCACAGTGTAGCCTGGCAGTTTTGAACAGCCGTAAGTATTTTGCTTTTCAGTCTCATTCACATCTTGCCTATGCCCATGTCTGTTTTAGAAGAATACAGTTTAGTTTTCTTCTTTTTTTTTTTCTTTTGGCATGCTTTAGCTTGCTGTCTGAATGTTGGCCCTTCCTTTCTGATGTCTCACTGTGCCTCCCACAGCATTTGGAAAGAACCTAGCCAGGCAACCACCACTGTCCCACCCTGGGTCCCAAAGCAAAAGCGAGCAAGTTTTCTTGTCCCCCCCCATAGGAAACGGCCGTGGCTGCAGCTGGCCAAAGGCAGGGAGACAGCCTGGAGGTCCCAGCTCCCACTCGGTGCCTTTTAGTGCCAAAACCAGAGAGAATCTGCTCTTACCTGCTGCGGTGGAGATGCCCAGCAATCGGCAGGTGTACTCCAGGGCACTCCACAGTGCCTTGTGCTGCATGGCGAAGGATGAAGGCTGCGGTACAGCCAGGCAGGAACTCCTGGGCTTCAGAGCCCCCACCTCAGGCGCAGCCCAGCAGCTCCCAGGAGCAGGCAGCCTCTCCTTCCCTGGACTGAGTGACCTTCCTGGAGGAAAGGGCAGTGCGTGCAGGACTGGCCGCCTCCACAGGGCCTCCCAGGGGAGGGTGGTCGGGGAACGAGCTGCCACCCGGGGAAGCGGTCAGCGCTGCTTGCCGCCGCTCCCGAGGGGGCCGTGGAGCCCCGGCCCTTCCCTGCCCGCCGCCCGCTGCCTCTCGGCGGGTGATTAATGATTGCTGAGGCAGGGCGCGGCTGGGGGAGCGTGGGTGCGCGGCCTGCCCTGCTCCTGAGGTGGACGCTCTGGAAGCCCAAGCTGATTAAATGAATGTGAAGTCATTAGTGCTGTGCGGCTCCCGGCAGGTTAACCATTTGTGAGGATGACGATGTTTGCTCCTGGCAGGAGAGCAGCACGTTTGTGGCAAGTCATGAGGGGCACCCCAGGCCCACTGCCTCCTGCAGCTGAGGCCGTGGCTGCTGCTCGCCATCCAGCTTCCAGCTAGTGCGGCTTGGGAAGTGTCTGTGCTGATGTGCAACCACAGGAACAAGGTCAAACGTATTCAGAGAGGTCCCACAGACTTTGGACAGCACAGCAAGGGAGATTTGATTTTCTTTCTTTAGGAACACCAGTGAAATATGTTTTTGTTTCGTAGCTACCTGAGCCACATGAACAGCACCAAGGTCTCACAAGTGTCATAATGTATGGAATAAGCTGCACAGGTACTCTGACCTCTTTGCCTTGGATTTGGTAGACAGCCTGGGAGTCCTTGGCTGATCCCTGCAGGACACACTGGCTCAGGAGAGGGGCAGCCCTATGTATGTCTGAAGGACAAGCCAAGAAAACAGTGTCTGTTCTGTTCCCAGCCCCACACTCCCTTGTGCTTGAACAGGGTACATCTTGCTGGAGGTCACCATCCATCCCCACCTGCTGCCATCCAGGCAAGAGGTGATGTGGGCAGCAGCATGGCAGTCCCAGCCGGAGGGTGGTGTGAGCACAGTCCCAGTGGGCAGCACGGACCTGTGGTGCCTGCAGGGCAGTGGGTTCACAGGTCAGTGAGCTCACCTTGTGCTGGACAGTCACTGCAGCCCCTGCCCCTTGCAGCACTGGCTGGGAAGCTCCTGTGGGCAAGGGACTGGGTGAATCATACTCAACTCACACACAGCCCTGCAGGGAGGGAGCAACCAGCTGAACCTGTCCCTCTGTGATCCTTTCTCAACTGCCTAGCACCACAAAGCTGAGCCTGGCCAGTATGTGTTGTACTGGCTTATCCTGGGAGTAGAGATGACTTGTGCCAAGGACAAAGTGACAGCTTCTCTTCCATGTTCTTGCTCTGTATTTCAAACTGGTATTTTTCCACGGCTGCCAAATGCCTGTGCTTATGAAATGGGTCCATGATTCCTGTAAATAACTGCTGATACTGTTTTTTTGAATGTTCACAAGGTTGTGAATGGCAGAGATCTTGCAGCAGGCAATCCTGACAAGGTGTGGGCAGAGTGCACATTTTCCATGTGAAAAATGGAAAGGCCCACAGGAGGAGGGTTTCCAGAGCATCCTGGGGTGCAATAGTGAACGGTGCAAACCCAGCTCATGTCTTTGCTTTGTGGCAGGGTCACACTTCAGGTGTTCCCATTTCCTCTTGTCCTCCTGCACCACCTTTGGTGTTTGATGGAGCTCCCTGTTTTCCCACACCTGGTGACTCAGTGGTGAGCCTTCCTTTCCAGGAGGGTGGAAATCAGAGACAGGCAACAGGGAAGGTCACACGAAGGTTGAAGAAAATCCCAGCAGGGGTACCTGTGCCCTGCCTGCTATGGCTGGGCATTGCCTGGGTGATCCCCATGCCTTCTAATGGTGCTTTGCTGCAGGCTCCAGGAGCACCCTCTGCCTCCAGTAATCACCAGAACAGATTAAAGGCCCTGGCATTTACGGAATACAAATTCACAGAATATTCTGAGTTGGAAGGGATCCATAAGGGTCACTGAGTCCAGCTCTTAAGTAAATGGCCCAAATATGGATTGAGCCCACAATCTTAGTGTTACTAGCACCATGCTCTAACCAATTGAGCAAATTTCAGGGATTCCCAGGCCGTACAGGTTGTGCAGGTTCTTTCAGGTTGTGCAAACAGTCTGGATGCTTTTTTCCTGGCTGTCATGTTCTTTTTTTAACATTGATGTCTCTTTACAAATGTGAAAAGTAGAAAAGTACTTTAAAAGCAAATAGAGGAAAGGAAGACGTAAGAGTCTTTCAGAATCAGTTAGAGCCATGAGCTTAGACTTGAAGAGATGCAGAAAACAGTGCAGCCCTGAGCTATGACCACCCATCCTTCAGCAGCACCCAGCAGTGCTCACGGCAGCAAGCTGCTGCCTCCTCCCAAAGTGGGGGTCCTCTTAGCTAACATGGGCAGTGCAGCATACTGGGCTCTTACTCTGGCATTCTTATTAAACTTCACTGAGCTCTCACCCAGAAAGTACATGACTTTCTCTGAGTGCCCTTGACAGCAATGTTTCCTTTCTGGAAAGCAACATGCCTCAGGGTTTTAAATAAATGTAAATGTATGGGTGCCAGTGGTGGTGGTCATGGAGGAACAGAATCTATTTGGAAAAGGCAGATTAATACATTAACAATTTAAAACTTCCATCTCCTCCCCATGTTCCTGTGGCTACTGCCCAGCCTCCATCCTCTGAGTGGGCCTTTATTAGCCTTCCTGAGGGTCCTTGTCCCCCATGTGGGGAGACCCTCAGCCTGGGGCAGCATAAGGCCTTCACTCACTCTTCCTGGGTGCACTAGGTGTTTCTCTCACTCTACTGCCCAGCAGGGTATCCTCAGACTTCATTTGTATCAACACCCATTTAGCAGCTCCTTCCCTCCATTTAGGATTTTTTTGGCTAGTGCTCCTACAAAGCAACCTCACATGAACTCGATTTTTCTTGGTAGAAGGGTCCCTTCTCCTTCTGTGTCTGTTCAAGTGGGGAGATGATACCCTTAATGAAGGTGTGTTTTAGTGAGGTTTTTAGGAATGAGTTTATGCAGTTAGAAGAGGACTGATGACTTCTGAGCTTAGAGGGTTTAATAGCCTGTAACCAACATTTCAAAACCTATGCACCAGCACAGGCTGTTCTGGGACATGAAACAGCAGTGGTCCCCACAGCACATTAAACCACTTCTCTTGCACAGGGATTTACAATTTGCACTTTGGCTGCCAGCCAGGATTCACATTTACAGTCTGCTTCCCATGATGTATGGGCTGATTTGAGAGGATTTTATCTCAGGGTTATGGCTTCATGGTCGTGTTAGTCTCTGTCTTCATGTCTCCCTACTCACGCTTTGCTCAAGTTAGTTTTGTGCAGCATCACCACCATGGCCATTCTTCTGTGACCAAGGCAGCATCTGGATTGGCTGCCCCAGTAAGGCTGTAGGGGAGCAGCACACTCACCTCATGTTTGTCTCTGCAAAATGGTGGTGCTGCAGGAGTGTTGCAGATAGTGGAGATCCTATCCTGGGGCATAGGGTACCACAAAACATGCTCTGGGAGAAACCTACAAGAACATACTTAGCTTGCCCAAAGTACAAAAACAGTTCCCAAACTGCCTTGGACAATGTTCGGGAAATTGGTTTCTGATATTTCACCTTCTCTCCTCAGCCCTCAGCTATAACTACCATGTCAGGTAGCCTTGCTCAGCAGCCTTGGTCCCTCTCTGAGCAGCAGCAGCTGAGGTGCTCCCACCAGAGTGTCCAGCTAAGACAGACTGACACCAATGCTCTCCCTGGCCCACCAGAGGACAGGGAGCCAGCAAGCAGCTGCCCAGAGCCTTTGCAGTGGTGCCAGGTGCCCCCTCCCTGTGCTCTCCTTCCACCAGGTCAGCTGCTGTGGAGGGGACATGGACTGTCACAACAGCAGGCTGATGGAAGATGGACCCAGTCGATTGGAAGCACCAGTGGACTGCAGCTGTGGGTTCACTGGCTATGAATATCTCCTTGCAGTCAGCAAGAGTTTCACTCTGCCTTGTATCCCCAGAAGTCCACTTCTTTCCAGAACAGTCTGAATGTATTGACAGCATCCTGAGGCAAGCTTGGCAGATCGTCCTCCGCTCCTGAGCCAGGGAAAAACATGGCAGAGAGCTGCCTGAAGTCACAGAACCAGCAGAGCTAAAGAGGAAATCTTACATGGGCTGCCCCTTCCTTTGCTATAACAGAGTGATGCCCTCTGCAGTCTCCGGACCGGGGCAGCAGTGCGAGCCGTGCTGGGGATGCCCGGCAGGGGACAGCAGGACCCCACACGGCACAGACCGGCTGCTCCCCGTGCAAGGCAGGCTGCAGCCAGCCCCCTGCAAGGTGGGGATGAAAGGGCATCATTAAGTTTTACTGTTTGAACGAGAAAAACGTGATAACCACAATATGGATCTGAAGGGGACTGGGGAGAGCCCAGAGCTGCAGTGAACACAAATCAACGACTGGCCTGTTTTGCTTTATGCTCTGCGATCAAAGGAATCAACGTGCTGCCGAACACTCGTCTGCTCCTCCGGGAATTTCCCAGCGCAGCAGGAATGCCAAGGCTCAGCAGCACTGCCCCGACTGCTGCACATCAGCCCAGCCAGCCCCAGGAGGCTCTAGTGCACAGCTCCAGGGCTGCAGGCTGACCCATCAGGGAAGGTGAGCTGGAGGGACTGGTGAGGAGCCTCTGTACCCACAGCACCTCCTGGGGACCCTTTCCCTGCCAGCACAACTGGAGAGATACTAAATTTATCCTGGGGACTGAGCTTTCATCAGGCATCCAGTGTTAATGAAACTCAGGACACACTGTGGTGTGGGATGATGTGGGATGATACTGGGGAAGGGGGCTGAGGTTGATACCTCCGTGGCAAAGACAATCAGAAAATGGATGTAGAAACCCATCTGATGCACTTGTGGAGATCTCACAGGCCTCTACAGCACCTCTATCACTCTCACTTGCTGGTGATTTCTGCTTTCCCTGTGAAACCTGCAAGCCTCCTCGCCCCAGCCCCTGGCTCAGGAAAGCAACCTCCCAGCATGTCAGCATGAATTTGCCTTTTCTTACTTGATCACCTCTTTGACACCAACTTTAGAAGCTTTCCTGATACCAGTTCCCTGTGGCAGCATGTGTGAGGGCTCCTAGCTGGCCATCCCCCAGGAGTGGGGCACAGCTCTGTACAGCTGGGATCAATCCCCATCCCAGTGCTGCCCTGCTCTCCAAGGGGATGGGCTGAGCAGTGTGTGCTTGTGTCATTTTACAGTATTTGGCAGAGAGATATGTGATCAGGATGTGTGCATACGTAGGCAAGTGTATGTATATATGTTTTGAAAACCCATGTGTTTTTCTTAAACTAAGCTGTAATAACAAGAACTATCAAAATTACATTTATTTATTATGCATTTGATCCCCACTTCCACAGCAGGGCTCCCAGAGATTGGTGTCCAGCTTCCAGAACCATGTGATTATGCAAGACTCTCCATGAAAACACATTTCTAGCTCAGAAAACTGCAGAGAAAAACTGCAGAAACAGACTGAAAATCCAGAGAAAAGAAAGCTCCCAAGTTTAATCTTTGTTTCCTATTACTAATAGTAATATTTCTAATTTTATGATTGAAATGCATGATCTTTGGGGGATTACAGTAAAGCTAAACAAGAAATGTCACAGGGAGCTAGGGAGAGGGGACATCAGGAACTGAAATTAAGGTCAAGGCAGTAATTCCAAATCTAAACCCCAAGGCAAGAAATACTTTTGATCTCAGCACTTCTCAGCTGCCTGTGAAGTTTCTTTGCTGACAGCAGTGTGACTGGCTAGGAGGACTGAGGCTGGGAGCTGCAAAATACCATGAAGGCAGCAGAGGCCTGACAGGGATAGGGGTGCTCCCCTAGATTAACAAGGGGCAGAGGATGCCTGCCAGTGAGATATATGAGCCTTCTGTCCAGGGAGCCCCTCAGGGATGTGCCTGGTGCACAGGGGGGCTGCTCCCTGTTGCAGGTACAAGCCCTCTCCAGTGAGACTGTCTGCACTCTACTGGGAAGCAACACAGCCACGGAGCTGCTTGGCAGCTCCTCTGAGAGGCAGTGGGCAAGGGGGATTCAGCCTGTTGGGGTTGCTCTGATGCAGCCGGGGCAAAGGGGGCACAGCTCAGTGCTGGCCTTGGCAATGGGGACTTGGGGGCTTTGTCCCTCTTCTTTAGGAATCTCTGGTCTTTGTGAGACTGATTTTGGCTCTCAGTGGATGAATGGAGATCTCAACTTGCACGTAAAGAGGGAAGGGAAACATGAAGGGAGTTACTTATGTGATCTTAAGGCATGGCTACCCCCGGCACAAGTCCCTGCATGTCCTCCATGCCTGCTGCCCCTCAGTTCTTGTTCTTTCTTACAGTCAGACTCACTTGCTGTGAGCTGCTCCCACGGGAGCCGTGAGCTCCAGATGTGTTAAAAGATGACATGTCACAAAAACTGTGTTGCCCACACGTACAGGAACCCCCTACCATGGATCAGTCAGCTGCAGAACTTGGGAGAGACTCATCATGCTGAAATTGGCATCACTGCCTTTCAATGGACTATCACACTAAAAATAGATCCATCTCCTTTTCTCCGTGTCTGGGCTGAAATCTAAATCATTCCCAGAGTCTGAGTTTGATGGCAGTCCTTTAGCAGGTGGGTGTGTTGGTTAGCATTGTCTAAGAGGCAGCTAGAAGTGATCAGGAAGGCACACACAAGCAAGCAGAGCGGATGGAAAAGGTTGTGCTTAGGATCACTTACTGCAATATGGGCATGGCTTGGGATCTGGATGTGAAGGCCATGGGTTTCACCTCACATGGATCCAGTAAGCACATATCCACTTTTCCCACTGACACTGAAAAATTCCTCACCCCACAAGAAGTCCCATGGGACTGGAGTAATGAAATAGGGAGGTAATTGAAGGTTGAAAGACCATCACTGCCTGTACTAATAACAATGTGTTGTTTGTAGCATAGTAAAAGAAGTATGGTTTGGATCACAGTAAAAGAAGTCCAGCCCCACACCACAGGTCACAAAAAAAAAACCCAGAGTCCAGGGGGCAGCAAAGGTAACTACATAGCAGCAGTGCAGAGGCAGAAAAATTACCCACGAGATAGGCTAGAGTAGCCTCAGCCTATTTGTACAGAGCTGAAGAAGAGATGAAATCAATCACACATCTTTTGCCTGAATTTGCAACTCAGCTGCTGCTGGGACCCCTGAATGAAGACTGTAGCTTGCTCCCAAAGCCAGGCAATTCCTTCCTCAGCAGCTGTCAGTGGATATGAGCTTTGGGCTGTCACAGTAGGTGTTTGAACTGCTGGCCAAGCAGCTTTGAGGTTCCATCTCCCCTCTTCCAACTTCTCCCTCCCTTCAGCTTCCACTCCACAAAAAAATTTCTATCATCTGCCATCACCCTGGGAGACAGCAACTTGCAGCAGCAGTGCAGGAGCCACATGCAGGTGTGAGAGGGTGTTCACAAGGGGTTGCTTTCCCTGGAGCAGTGTGACATGTTACAGTGTTCTCTATGTGCTGGCTGACTCTCATCACTGAGACCCAACGGGGCCAACAGAAGTGCTGTGTCAATATAAAGTAAATATTCTCAGTTTTTCTTTTGCACTGATTAATTTTAATTTTGAATGGGGAAACTGAGGTGGGGTGATGCCTTGATCCAGATAGTATCACACCTCATTGTCAGCAGCACAGCTTACTCAAGGATGATGAATCTTTGCCTACCTGTCTGTAAGTCTTCAGTTCCCTTGTGAAATACAGTGCTAGCTCTCAGTCGAGGAGCTTACTTAGCTGAACTCTAACCTGAACCCATGATTCATTCCCTGAACTAAAATTTGTGATATGGTGATGAAGGGTAAGATCCACCTCTGTGTGGAGCAGGTCTGTAACAAGACTAAAATACCACCTTAACACCACAAAATAAGGCTGTTGTTTTACTTATTCCTGTAGAGAGAGGAATTGCCACCACGGGAGGAAATGCAATAGTGTAAAAGGAGCTCACAAAGAGATCAAATATTCATGTGCAGGCTCTTGGTCCAGAGTGTATTTCCTAAGGAAGGCTGGTGGAGCAGTGTTTTATTAGTAAGTGGGAGGAGGGAGAGCTAGTAACTCAGTATAAAGAAGCTCTGTGCATGAGCTTTATCCCACAGACATTCATCCATCCATCAAAACCATTTGACTCTTTGCCTGCTTTTCTGGCAAAGGGGACTGATGACTTCTCCCTGCATGGGAGCAAACAAGGTGTGCACAGCAGTGATTGATGAACCTGGGGGTTGAGACACATCAAAGAGCTTGCTTGCTGCATTTCGAGTCCCAGTGAGCAATTTATAGAAGGGTTTATGTAGATAAATAACCAGGGAGATTTATGTGAGGCAATACAAAACATATGTTTTTGGCTGCAGAGATGTAGAAATGCTCAAGGACTTGGAAGCTGTGTAGCCGAGGTTATTTGTAAAAGTGTTCCTGTTAGTAGGATTTATTCTGGGGCTTCATTTTACTTGGCATTGCCTCCAAAAGGCTGCAGAGCAAACAAGCATAGAAGGATCCATCACCTCTTTTACTATGTTGTCTGAAAGAGTTTTGAGCTTTAAAACCAGAAGTTTGTTCACCCCTAGATGGGGCTAGGAATAGGAAAAGACTGAGAGCAAGGAGAAGCAGCAGCAAAGGAAACAGATCTCCTGGAGATGGAGGTTGGATGAGGTCAGACAAGTCCCTGGAGGGACCCCAGATTCCAACTTGGTCTCCCAGCCTAGGCACCTGGCACTGGATGCTTACCTCTGAAACCCTTGCAATCCTGCCATGGCTAGTGTGATTTGAAGGGAGGAGACAGTCTTGGCCTTAGCTGGAAAACTGGGATGTAAATTTGAATTTGTCCATCACATCAGGTGTGTCTGTGGTAATGGGAATAAGTTTCTGCCATGTATTATATTTGCCTGGCTTGGACATCCCCTGCAATCCTGCGTCCCTCTGGCTCTGTAGTATTCCCTTTGCACTGAGATCCAGTCTGTGAACCTGGCATGGGCTCATTTGTGCCTGCTGAAGGTTAGGAGTAGGCTCAGGGCTGTGTTAGTGTGACAGTGAGCCAGAGCCAGGATGTGCTCTCACTGGTGTCCCACCCTGAGAACTCAAAATCTGAGGAAGCTGTGTGCCCTAGATCATCTCCCTCCAGGTCCTTTGCCCTTGTGGGATGGCACAGAGGACTGTCAGAGTGGGCAGCTTGACAAAAACCTCTGGAGTCAGAAGAGACTCAGTGTGGGCCAGACAGCAAAGTCACCTGCTATCTCTCTGAGGGTGTGCACCACGGAGAGCTCACAGCCCTCACACCCAGTCCCTGCCCTCCATGCAGATCCTGACACCTCCACTCGCCTGATAGGGGGCAGACCCCCTGCCACCATGGGATACTGCACAGGAAATGGATATTGCACCGCTGGTCTGGCAGCCTGAACTGCCTCATCACTTATATTTCAAGTCTGAGCTGTTTCTGTTTCAGGAAGGAACAGAGGAGTACCCAGCCATCCCCATAAGATACGCACCCCAATGAACACTGATGTGCACATATATCAGCAACACAAGGGTAAGACTGGTAATCCCTTCTGGTTGCAGGCCACTTATCCATAAAATTCCTCCCTACATATCTCCCTGTCCTCCGACCCTCTCTCCTCCATGTCTCTGTCTCATAGTAATGGAGGCAGATCTTGGTGTGCCAGTGCCTGTCATTTTCTACCCTAGGCAGAAAAAACATATCAGCTGTTTCAAGATAAGTTGTGACTGCTCTTAAATCTTAGGCTCCCTTTCCCTGTGCAGGAGTTCAGAGCTTGGGATTTGCTTGGCAATCAGCCTTCTCGTGGATGGGAAAGGCCCCCTGCCCTCATGTGTACTCACCACATGGGCCACTTTATTTACATAGCTGGGTCCACACATTTATATTTAGGATGTTTGAGAGGCCACCATGGAATGAGAAAGCTAAAAATGAGGCTGGAATAAAATGTATGGAAGTTAAGGGGGGGATAGGAGTGAAAACTGAGGAAGCTGGAGGTAACTCCAGGGCTAACTTGGCTGTGTGACCATGAATGCCAGAGTCTCCTGCTGTGAGCACAAGGACCAGAAGTTAAAGGCACCTTTGGATATGGACTGGGATCAGATTCAGGCCCTTCTTCAAACATTCTTACTTGAATACAGCTTGAAATTGCAAAACCAACCCAGTCTTATAGACTACAATACATCTGTATATCTGTCTATATTTATCCCAATTTGGAAATTTTTAGTCCCCACGTAAGTCTGACCAGAGCTAGGCCTGAGGTTTCTCATTGCAATGCTTTGACTCAGGTGTCTCAAGTGAGCACCCTGGAGATTATTATTATTCTCTCCCCCAGTAAACAGACCCCCTCAAAAAAAAAAAAAAAAAAAAAAGAAGCCATTTGATGAGTTGGGCATCAATTATGCATTCATCTTCCTCCCACACCCTACACTCATGGAGGGAATGGGGTGGATCTGTTTCTGCCAGCATCTCCAGTGGCACACAGCCTGCTACAGCTCTAGTGACCTCTCACCTGAAAGGCCTGCTGGAGGTGGTCTGTGATAACAAACAGCTCTGGTTCCAGATGAAAGGTTGCTCCTTAAATGCTTTTAGTAGAAATGTTGCAACTCGTTTCTTCCTTTAGTGACTATAAGCAGAGTAAATTAAACTTTCATGAATCTGAAGTACATAACTCCCCTTCAAGTTCCAAGGTCTGTTTCCTTGGTCATCCTGAACCATCAAGGGCTTTGCTGTGGTGTTGGGTCCTGGGCAGAGGTGGTGCTCCTCACCTGAGCTGGTGATGTAACTGGTACTAAATTATTACTCATCACTCCTGTCCTTGGTAGATTTGTGTAGCTGCTGATTGAGGCTGGTTGTGAGCTGCGGTTACTGGGAGCAGGAAGGGCAGTGGGTGCTTCCCTGCCATGACTGGGATTGCCCTCCACACAAGCAAAGAGGGTTTGAGGAGCACCCTTGGGCCAGCTGATTGTTTCCACGAGCTGAGTGCCAGCAGTCCCCTCCCCTTGAGGAGATAAATTGCTCTCATGCACTCTGATGAGATGTGCTTTAATTATGAAGAGAATGAAACACTACTTTCCTTGCCCACTGGCCCTAAAAAGAAACTTCTTGACTCCCCAGCCTGTTTCATGCTTTGCTGGCAAAAAAAGAAAATAAAAATAAAAATAAAAATAAAAATAAAAATAAAAATAAAAATAAAAAAAAAATAAATAAAAATAAAAATAAAGAAGCTGGGGAAAATGAGCATGCTTTTGAGGTTCAAGCAGGCTCTGCACCCAACTGCCAGCTTCTCTTGAGTCAGTGCAAGCAGCAGTTCCCAGGAAGGTAATTTCAGTGTGTCCAGGCTCCTAATAATGCAGTGCTCTGTTAAGAAAAGGTGCTGAAACCCTCTCCTCTCTGCAGCCACAGCCACAGTTAGCCCCCCAGAAACACCAGTCACTCTCCTGGGAGTGGGGTTTCCCCATCCACACCGGGTATCCTGAGCCCCAAGAGGAGCTGGGGCTTATGTGCCTATTTTGATGCTAAGGCTGCCTCTCAGGAGTGCAAGCAGATACAAATTTCACTTCCTGTCCCTAGTTCAGTGGCTTAATATCCTTATGGAATAGCTGTGGCAGCATTTTTAGTTGATGGATAAGAAATTTCCTATGACTGGGGAACACAGGATTGTGAATCTCCTGTAGTCTATGATAAAACTTGTTTCAACTCTGCCATGAAATTCAAAGGCAATTTTAGCCTTTTTCAGAAAGGTAGAAAACAGTAGTCTTGACCAGAGGCAAAATTCTCTTTTAGTGACTCCAAACTCTCTTACTGTCATATTTGCACTTCTAGCAGAAGTTATTATTGCTTTAGATTTATGTCTGCTCGCAAAACTCTCAGCTTGAATCTAGAAACATTTTCTTATGAGACAATGTTTCATCATCTAGCTTCAGTCAGAAGCTACTTAATTTTAGTCCTCAGGGTGTGAAAAGTGAACTGAAGGGAGATGATATCCTGTTTTAAGAAATATTATCTGTACTAGTTAGAGATTTTCTGGGGGATTAGCTTTCCCCTTGGCATGAGGAGAGACAGAAGTGAAGGCAAGATTTCGCCTTGGTGCTCTATGGCCTTGGTAAATCAGGCACCACAAATCACTGCTGTTAGAACTTCAAACATCCCTTAATGGGTGGGTGGTGGAAGTGCACTATCTTTTGAGAAGATCCTCCTGTTTCTTACTTGCATGTTAATTTAGCAGCTCCCGAAATAGCAACCTATAGTACCTAGATTCATAATTCATAATTAAAACTCCTAGCAATGTTCAGGCTCCACTGCTGGTTTGACCTCTGTGCCTCTCCATGAGCATACATCTCAAGGGATTCTTGCCCTCTTCTCAGTGAGGGCCCTGTGACTTATCCCATTAAGTTAACAGAAGGTCATATAATAGTCATAAAAATATTATGGATCCCTCCCACATTCCTCACCCATGGCAAAATACTGCTACAGGGAACAATCAGTGCTTTTTAGCTGGGCATCCAATAAATCTGGAGAGGTATTAGGCAGAACTGAAGCTCTACAGCTGCTGGGGTGGAGCATGAGCGCAGATGGATGGCTTGGGAAATGGGGCTCTTTTTTGCCTCTGTTCCTGTTTGGAAGGAAACCTGTATTTAAGATTTTGCAATATCTTTAGGAGGTGTAAAAGTTCTATTTTTTAAAATATCTTGTTTTCTGTTTATTTGCCAGCTGTGTTATATGGGAAAGTAAATTCAACAAAATTGAAGTAGTTTTGCAGAAGCGCTGTTCTGCTGGGTTGCTTTTTCTGTAGTGGTTAAGAGGCTTATTTTGTATGGGACCTACCCAAAAGCAATCTCCCTCCAAGCTCCCTGCACTGCTCCTTGCTGAAGCTCACTGCTGCTAGATGAGCAGCTGTGAGCTTTGTCCCTTGGATCCCAGAAGCAGCGTGTAATTCAGGCTTTTTGTACAGAGAATTGCGATGTCTGCTACAGGCTGTCCTTCTCCTCAGCTCCAGCCCACCGAGTCCTCTCCATCTGCCTGCTCTGGCTTGGGCTCTGCTTGCAGCTGGGGACTGCAAGCTGGCAGGGCATACTGGCATTGTCAGCCCTGCAAGCAGCCAGGGCATTTCTACTCCCTGTGGTGCCTGAGCTTGTCTCACGGGCTCTTTCCTTACTCTTTCCTAAGCCCCTGGGAAAGACCTGAGGGAATGTGGTTCTTTCTATGCACCTGTTATTTGATCTGCTCTGGGTCTGAGCTGCTGTGTGCCCCTAACCTCTGGGTGGGGTATTTGGGGTGAGAGTTTTGCCATGTGCAGTGGGATACAGGTTGCTGCTACTTAGGCCAAAACAGGGTCACAAAGTTTTCATGCCACTTGGGGTTCCTTCAGGGAAACTTGTCTGACACACACGTTCAAATTTTCCTCCTTCACACTCCCCAGTATTTGCTGGAGCCCCTTGGTTCTCTTGTGCTTTGTCTTGGCATGTACAGAGACACTGTGCCTTTGCTGAGGACTCTGCCACCATCCCAGCTCCACCTGGAATTTGGGTTCCACAGCCCTGCTGAGTCCTGCAGGTTGTACCTCAAACCTAGCTTTAGCAGAACCTTTATCCATGAAATGCATTTCATTTTGTTAAAGCATGTCACAAAAGTCAGGAATGAAAGGATGCTGCTGCCATGTGACTGGAGTCCATGTTCTGAACCCTTTGCATGCTCTCATCCCCTTGCTGTTGAATGTTTGCTGTGCTTAAGAGAGCAGCAAAACAAACCTTGCCTGGCCTCTCTGGAGCCAGTTGTGTGACAGTCAAGAGACTCAGCCAGCAATGTAGCTGTGACTAACTCCTGCAATAACACAACCTTTCAGGATGAACAGTGACCTTCATAGGCTTAAGTGTGTTTCTTTATGACCAATAAAGTGTGGTCATGGCTATGTTCCCAAATGATTTCTCCATGGATGGCAAGTAGCTGGAAGAAGTGTTTGCAGACAGAATTAGCAATTTGAAGAAATCAAGGTATGCTCCTGCTATTGACTCCTTTGAAGGGTTTCTGCAAGCATTGAATGAACAAAGGAGCAGGCTGCCAGGCTGTGTGGCTGTTGAAGAAAGTCTTCCTGATGCTGGAGGTCAGAATCTATCAGAATTTTATCCAGAAGTGAATTCATGTGTTGACAATGTGCTGCAGGGGTAGTCACATGCAATCTTAAGATTTTTCTCAGGAACTTCTTTTGCTGCTCACACAATTTTCAGGCTGAAATGATGTATGTGAAGAGAGCAGGATGAGAGACAACTCCAACTCCTTGCCCAATAGCCTTTTGGATAAACTTCAGATTTTAGCATGGGGATGCCAGCCACACTATCTAGGAGGGAAGTAGTCTAATGTGCTACATCTGCAGGCTACTGGGCACCCTGTGCCACAGCTTTGGGCTGTGGTGTGTTAATGAGTAGTCTCAGGCTGGCAGGGAGTCTGTGTCCAGGCTGGCACCTCTGGGATGCACACACTCACTGCCTCACAAGAATGCACTGGGGACATCTCCTGTGCAGGTATTCTTTTCCATAGGGCCTGGAATGAGCAGCTATAGATCAGGTGCTGTGTGATTGCCCTTCCTTGCAAGGTGCTGCCTATTGCAGAGTGAGGCTGGTCCCTGCAGGGATCCTGGCCAGCCTCAGCCTTGGACACCAGCTGAGGATCAGGATGGGGGCCCACTGTAACCCTTGCTCAGGGAAAGGCCAGGCAGAAGGAGAAGAAAATAGTTTCCCCAGGGAAGCTCCTGCAGGAACAAAAAGCCAAAGCCTCTGTAACAGAGCCAAACATCAATGAAGGAAAAATCTAATTACCCCTTCTTGTGGGGTTTGCAGTACAGGAAATGTGGCCCTCTGGGACAGATGTAAATATAGGCATAATCTAATGCCATACTTGCCTGAACTCCCTGAATTCAGGATCTCCCTATTAAGCAGTCAGTTGGTTCTATGAGCTGGAGATGGTATCTGCTTTTTCCCCTCTCTCCCCACCAGCCTGTGCACAGTGCAGCTGGTGAAGGCCAGAGGCATTGTAAAATAACTGGCCTGAGTTACTTCTCTTGATTCCTTTAGTTTTTCACATAATGTGATGATGTCTATAACCTCCTCGCTGTTTCCACAGCTATTGCTGGAAAAGAGTGTAAAAAGGGAGCCCTTCAGGTGTGGGAAACTGCCCTGAACAGCAGCCTGTGTGTCTGTCCATGCTCCCTTCTGGCAGCGCTGCAGCCTATCTTCAGCAGAGGTCTGCCTCAATTTGAGCGGATTTGAGAGCTGCAAGACTTGGGTCTCTTGCCAGTCCTAGTGATTTTTGCTTGTGATTTGTTGCTGAAATCTTGAGAGCTGACAGGTCTGGGTTTGCTTTCCAATCCTGCCTTTGTGAGATGGTGGGGTGGCCCTGGGATGGTCAGTGCAGGTCCAGGACCCAGTTTCCACAAAGGTATATAAGATTGGTTGTTTCAAACTGCTGAGAGGTGCTTCAGTGTAGCCATGGGAGAAAAGATGCTGGAGTGCATCAGAGTAAGGGCCAAAGAAATCTTCAGCAGCTGTGATCTCCACAACTGTTGCTAGAGCACGGTACACACACATTGGCAAAGGCTTGTCAGCAATGGAACCTGCCACTGAGCAGAAGCTGCTTGAAGAACCCACATTGCTGACTCAGTTTGGGCTCAGTTTGGCTTTCCCAACTGGAGGGCTGTGCCTTTGGGAAGTAGTGTGCTGCCTGAGGTGTGCCAAGGAGAGAATAGATAAGTTTCCCTTGCATGGGGTAGAAACCCAGAAGACTGGCTGCAGGGATAGCATTTAGCAGGCAAAGGACTACTTCAAGCATCTTTTGTTGTGTTAATTGACTGCTATCCAAGTGTGTTTTCTCACCGTGCTTTCGAGGACTGATCTAACCAGATGCAAAACACTCTCCTATGAAGGAGCAGCTGTGTGTGCTAGCTGGGTTTGCTTGGCTTTCAGTCCCAGGGAAAGGGCAATCTGAGTGCTCAGCTGTTCCTAAAAAATTGCTGGTGAGGAAAACAAACTAACAGACGCAGCGGGGATTTTGTAGCATACACTTGAGGAGCTGAGATCTTTTCCCCAGCAGAGCTCAGCAGCTGTGTGCTCCCACGCAGCCAGCAGGCAGCGGGCTCTGTGCAGGGGCTGCGTTTGAGCCCAGCCCAGGGAGCTGCTTTCCACCCTGGGCAGGCCCCTGCAGCCTGGCACAGTCTGGGCTGTCAGGGCAAAGAAGGACAGAGCCCAGCCAGGACTGGCACAGTGTGTTACTATGGAGGTTTGGTTTACTGACCATAGAATTCAGGACCAGAAATCAAGACATGTCTTTTTCTGTAAGATCTGTGCGGGTTAGACAAGAACTCGTGGCACCTTGGTCCATCCCAGAACACTGTCTTGTTCCTGCAACAAGCGGTGGAACATCAGACTGCTGCTGATGGGAGAAGAGGGTAAAATAGTAAGTGATGACCAGTTCTAAAGGCTGATTTCATTTACTGCTGAAAAATTGCCAGCCTGCCTTCATAGCCTTGTATCCCCCGAGGAGCTGTAATGCCAGTTTATGCAGCTGTGTGAGTACCCACCAGCTTCTTCAGGCAGGAGCTCCATTGCTCTGTCATTTTTAACAGAGGGAGAGCAGGAGTGGGTGAGGTGATGTTACCCAGATCCCTGCTGTTTTGGGAATCACCCAGCCACGAAGGCAGCTCCCTGTGCTTAAATGAAGCTCTTGGTAGCAGACTGATAATATCAAACACTCAGTGCCCTGGCAGCACTTCTGAAAGCCAAACTCTGGAGTGAATGACAAAGTGTTTTTCCATTCCTTGGAAAGTACAAACTGGTTTTCCTTTTGCTGCCCCAGCTCTCACTGCATGTGGAAGATTTGTTTATATTAGGCTGTGGAAAGGAAAAAAAAAATCTACATGTTATCTCAGAGCTGGGCAGATTAATCCAGAGGAAGATTTACTTGAGTGCAAATCAAAGGCTTAGTTTTGTTGGATAGTTCTTCAGTGTCTTGAATCTAAATCCATCATGCTATCCCTGCAGCATTCGAATATTTCAAAAGAATTTGGAAAGTTTGCAACCAGACTGGAAGTACTGGGTCTATTGCTGCCTTTTTTTTTTCTCTTCTTCGGACTGCAACTCTGCTATCTTTTATCTAATTTATTTGTGTTATGTTCAGTGTTCAAGATCTCTGAAACCCTAAGGAGGGCTGTACAAATTAAAGGTACAAGCCAAAGCCAGGACATGCAATCCTAATTCTGTGTAAACCGATTTTAAACTGAGCCTATGTAACTGATGTGCCCAGGATTTAATGAATCAGGCACATTAGGAAGTTGTTGGGAGCAGTAAACTCCTCCTGATCAATGAGTGTTTTTCAGGTCAGTGATGGGAATGGCAGTGGGCTGCTGCTTGTTCTGACACCTTCTGTGAGGGAGGGCTTTGGAAGTGGGTAACACTTTCATTCCCTGCTTCTGCCTTAAAATTATGAGTGTACAGAGAATATGGGTCTCAATATATTGATAGTTGGAGATGGGCAGAGTTCTGAGATTTGGCAGAAAGACATTGTGGCTCTGGCTTATTTAGGAAGTTGGGCAGGTTCAGTTCTGGGTGTTGACAGATAGTTTGTGTATAGCAGCGTGGCTTCCTGGACTGATTCTTGTGTCCAGTGTGATCTGGAGGCATTCCTAGTAAGAAACTGTGTCCTGGCTCCTCTGTTGCATCTGCAGGGCAAGCTGGAGAATCTGTCTGGTTTTTCCAGTAGTTGTGAGCACTTTTCAGTTGATCACAGGTGTGCAAGTAAAATGATTTTTAAAAAAGGTATAACCAAATAGATGTCAACTGCTGATGCAGCTCTTTAGTCTGAGTGAAAAGGAAAGCAGAGGTGCTGAGGCTGAGCTCCACATCTGGCTGTCAGGCTGCAGGAACACTGAATGCGAGGGGCTGGCCTAGAGGAGATGGGGAATTCAGACTCTGAGCCAAAGGCACTGGGATCACAGGGAGGGATGGAAAACCAGGTGCAGGAGCAAGAGTGGTGTTTCCATGGGGTGATTCCAGCAAAAGGACAGAGAGCTTAGGAGATAAAAGGTTAATTAGCCAGAGCTTGGGGTGTTGTTTGGTATGTGTCTTGTATTGGGAACTAGCATCTTTAATGAAGCCTTTTCCTTTGAGATTCAAGTGCTGGGTTCAAATAGCAGTCAGGACAAGAAGTTTTGTTTCCCATGTCACATCAAACTGCAAATGGCAAGATATCCAAATTAATTGGCCCCTCACATTGTCAGGTGCAGAAGGCTGAGAACTGCCAGCCAAGTCTTTCCTGGGCTCTTCCTTTAATTTCTTCAAGTTGTTAGTGTGTGTAAAGGTTCTGACTCAATCATTTCTGCTCTCCCCTATGGACCAGCTTGTCTTCCATTTGGCTTAGGGAGCACTGAAGCAGATCTCAAGTGAGAAGCCTTTTTGTCCAGCAGCCTTGAAGCAAAGCAGTTTTCTCCTGCATGTTTTGTGCAGCTGTGGGCAGTCCTGCACACTCCCAAATTTTTTAATTCTTTATTCTGTCCATATTTCTGGCTTAGGCACCATAACTGATAGCTGGGTGGAGTATTGCATTTGCATTGCTGCCATAGATTTCTGTCTTGGTGCTTATGCTAAAAAGGTTGCACTTCTATACTGGCCTGATACTCCAGTAATCAGTGCTTGCCTTTGCTCCACCAAACTTAAAACTGGTGTTTTTCCAGTGCTAATAAAAGGTGTTTCCTACAAAGGGGAACTCATGAGCAGTTTTTAAGATACCTGTCTTTACCATAATGGGACTGCCCATGGATTTAATGTCTTTAAAAACATTTAGCAACAAAATGATGGATCTGCTGCTGCATTTGTTATCAACTGCACATGAGCATATTTGGGAAACACACTGTTAGTACATTCAAAACCATGAGGAAGTTCTCCAACTGATTTCCTTTTTTTTTGTGTGTGAATCTGTCCTGCAATTGATGACAATTGCAGGACAATGACAAATGACAACTCTCACGAGTGTATGCAAGATGAAATCAGTTCATTTCTGCTCAGATTGCAGTAGTTTCTGACAACTTTCTGGAAAGCATAGATAAATAAGAAACCTTTTCATAAGAAACCTAGATAAACTAGAATCCCTCTGATATGGAGGCAGTGCCCACTTTGCCAAAGGTTTCTTGGAAGCAAGTTATCTCTGGACAAGAGGCATATCTAAGCTATTCAGATAGGAATTTTTTTCACCAGCATTGTTGAACAGGGTGAAAATGTTGCCTATTCCAGAAGGAGCAGATTAGTGTGATTTTACCCATAATTTGCTGTCAGGTCAGATATTGTTACTTAGTAAAAACATGCCAATTGTTTTTTTAAATTTTTCACGGGTTTTCTCCTTTTCCTTGATATCTGTGAGTAAGAAGCTCAGAGCCTTGCATTCTGCTTTTCATGTTATCTTCTAGATCCATTTTATCTCTGCTCAGATCTTGTTGCCATAGTTCTCTTTGCCCAAGTGTTAAGGTTTTTTTACCTGGCCCAGATAATTTTTTTTTTTTTTTTAGTGGACATCAGATAAAGACCAATTATTTCTATGATGTCTGCTTTATTTGGAAAGGCTCTTCTATTCCAGTCTGATGCAAAATTCATTGCTGTCATGACTGACTCAGCCTTTCCTTCCCCAAGCTGTATCCTCTATTTCTGCAGCAGGCTATAGAGATTCTGCTTCCCTGGATATCCTTGTGCACAGTACTGGAAGGCTATTTGCACTTCAAATTGGATGACACTTCATGGTTGGCTGACATGAGCACGTGTCTGACATCGTAGCTGGCCCAGCTTTAAAACCAAGTTCCCAGCTGTAGCTGCCAAAATCTTAATAGGATATATAGTATTCCTGCTGATGGCAGAGTGGGCTGCTATTTTCAAAGGGGGATCAGATGAAGTGCTTGTTCTGTCTCCAGTCCTTGGGATTAGCAGCATTCATGGACATGTGTGAACATTTGCAGACCCAGTGTGAAAAGCCAGACTGAGGATTTCGTTAAATCTGTAATCTGTTGTCATTTGGCTGCATATCTATGACTGCAAAAAAGCAGCCACACAATTTTTTTCCAAAAATTTGCTTCCAGGCTAAGATCTATTTGAAGAAAAATAATTTTGCTGTCTAACGTTTCTTTGACTTCTTGTAAAGATGTTGTGTATGGCCTAAGTCACTTGTATAATCCCCAAGAAACAGTTGTAGTGCCAGGGCTGACCCACCTACAGTACTGGTTCCAGCCACCATGGGAATTTACTGACTCATTTTTCAGCTGGTTTCCTATGCAACCTTTTGCTTAGTATACTCTTTCATGACTTTGATGCATGCATTAAGCACTGTCCAACACCTTTGAGTATATTGAATTTTTGAGGGAATTTTAGAGCTTGAACAAGTTATGCCTCCTTTATATTGCCTTTTGAATGCTCTGCTAACTTATTTGTTGTCCTAGCTAGTGCTTCATCCAATTCCCTGCCAGATGTTTTCTCAGACTTCATCCCCTAGGAGGTGCTCTGAGATAATTTCCCACTGTTGATGATTAATTGGCAAGTCTGTCTTCTGGGTTTGCTCCTTAAATCCTTGTTTAAGCTACAGCAGGACAATGTGCTAGTTTTCTTTTTTTTCCATAATGTAAAACTTGACAGCTGAGACACTCTCTATAAAGGAGGATCTCTTCATCTAGTACTTTTGTAATCAAAACTTGGGAAGGAGCAGAGTAAAAAAAAGCTTTCTGGAAAGAGAGGCAGTTGCAGCCTAAACCTGCTAAAACACAGGAGTGCATAATGCATTGCTTAAACTGTAAATCCCAGCAAATATCCTTTCAGAATTTGCTCTGGGATTGATGCTTGGCAGCAAATCATGCCTGAAGACAGGGCTATTTTTGGCCCAGTTAGGATTTCCCTTCGTTTTGTAGCCAAGTGCAAAACCACCATCCAGCTGTATTGCTAGATATAGCACTGACCTTTTCACCTTATTGGACCACAGCTTGACTCTTAATTGAAATTGCACTATAATTACACCTTATGTCCCAAACTTGTCTGTCTCAAGAAACCAGTACAACATATTGGAACAATCTGTTCTCAAGTGATACAGATCAGACTCTGAGGAACCTCTGTCTCTCATCTCTGCTGGTGGTGGTGATTCCTCCAGGACACCATGGCTAAAGCTGCTATTGAAGGAGGTGTTCATGTGGGTGTAAGAGGGTGGTGAGGCTGTGGCTGGTTTCATGGGAGGTGGCTCCCCCTCTTAACTGACCTGCCAAAACATTCCCATGAAGCAGAAGGAAAAAGTAATTGGAAAAACTTTGAGATCTCTCAGCAAGAGGAAGATACATCTGTAGAAATTGGAAGTTCCTCAAGTCTGCTGTGCCATCTGCACAGGTCTGCAGAGCAGTGTGCACTGTTGGTGTCAGTACACCTTGACACTGGCTTCAGGACTGGAATATTTGTCCTGGCTGTATTTCAGTCCTGTAACATGAAAAGTACCAGCTCCACTGACCCCTCAATCACAGAATGGGTCAGGTTGGAAGGGACCACAGTGAGTCATCTGGTCCAACCTTTCTGCTCAAGCAGGGTCATCCCAGAGCACATGGCACAGGATTGTGTCCAGGTAGTTCTTGAATATCTCCAGTGAGGGAGACTCCACAGCCATTCAGGACAATCTGCTTCAGTGCATGGTCACCTTCCTCCCTCTCAAAGGCATCTTAAAAGACAAAAGGAGGTTGTTACATGTTTTGCTAAATCTCTGAATTGGGCAATTATAATATCAGGATCATGAGGACATAAATATGTTGCTTGGTTTAGCATGTTTACTTTTTTTCTTGTAGTTCTGATGCTTTCCTGGTTGAAATAAAACACAATTTGCACCAAAAGGCTCAGTAAACTTTGTGCTAAGGAATACAGTGATGTTTATAGGGAGGATCACTTTAACATTGTACCTTATGCTCTGCCTAGGAAGAAGGTGCAGAAGAGTTTTGTGACACTGTTTGCAGATCTGCCAGCAGGGAGTGGGAGAGACCTGTCTGAATTTGAAGATCAGCAGTGGGTAGGATGCTGCTTTCCACCTAACAAGACTAAGTGAGTAAAACATAGCTCCTCTGTACAGCTGAAATATCTGCAAAAAGTCATACAGAAAATAATGCTGTAGCAGCAAGCCAGTTCTTCAGTAGTTATTTGGCAGATGCATGCAAAAACTCAGGGCTATTATTCCTTCCCAAACTCTGTCCAAGCTACCTTAAATGGTCTCAAGTAATGGGAAATCTGTCACTTTTTCCTGGACTCCTCCTTGGTCTAGGAACCATTTCTTCCCATCAATCTCCATTAACCTTCCTTTGGTCAGATTCATACAATTATACCTTCTCTGGCCTTTCTTTCACTGATTGCTCCTCTTTGCTTTATACAAGTCTATGAGAGCTGTACAAACAGTCTGTACCTGTAGGAGAGTTACCTGTCCCAAGAGGAATTTGCCAGTGCTGAAGATAGGCATTTTTATTGTGATGGATGACCTTATGGAGACAAAGTGATATGTGGAGTCTTGAGGACTTGCCTGTAAAGTTGGGTAATTGGTTGCATATGAGGCAGGTTAATCACTGTCATAGTCTTGTGTGTTGAGTGTACAAGAGGAAGGTTGCATGCTGGTTTGGGGCTGTCTAGAGGGGATGTGCAGAGTTGAGAAGATGCTGTGCACACAAGATCAGTGTGGCTAAATGGTGAATGCTGGTTAAAACCTGTGAGCACAGTGCAGAGACTGTGCAAATCCTGTCCTCAAACATCAGCCTTCACTCAAGATGGCATGGCACTGACAGGTAGATTTTTGTTATCAGTGTTATTCTGGGGGAATGTGAAGGAGCCATGCTGACCTCACTTTGGGTGGGTACCTAAAACCAGGTAGAACTTGATGCTTCATTTGTCAGCATAGCATGCACTAAGTCAAACTATCTGGGTTAACACAGGGACAAAGTGACAAAGAGTAAATCACTTAAGAAATGGCAAGCCCAGAATTATGGATGTTATTTCTGTCTAGTGAAATTGAGGAGCCTGATGGGGAACTTTTTTGTCTATTGATGGAAATAGTTTCCCTGATAAACTATTTGCAATTACCTGCTAATTGTCTTCCTTCAGCTCCTGTCATGCCATCTGGAAATCACCAAAGCCTGGCTATTAACAACTGGCTTCTCAGCTCAGCAGGAAGACTGGGCTTCTGATTTGCTAATCAGAGTATCAGGCAGTCACTGCTGCTCCTCTTGTCTGGGCTTGAAGTGTGAAATACAGCATGATTATGGTTGAGGGCAAGATTACTGCATGGGGCACTCCACATTTACCCTCCTGTCTTGAAGAGCTGGCTGTAAAGACAACTCAAGTGAAGCAAGCAGGGGTTGGTTTCTCCCCTTTTCCCAGACAGAATAATTTCTGCTTGGTATTGTCCAAGGCGCTTGGGAAATGTGCTACTCTGCTCCTACAGCAAGATGATACTGAACTCCCACTTCATGCAGTTTGAAAGGTCCAGATGGAGCTTTCCCATCACGAGGATTAATTTGTCTTGGATTTTCGTGTGTCTATAGAAAAGACAAAGGAGTTCAGAGCTTTCAGTAGCTAAGAAAACCTTGCAGCAAACAACTGCAAAGTCACACTGCAAACTTACACACTGCTTTTCCTGGGAGTTCTGTATGAGGGCAAGCAAATGAAAAATGTGAACTTTTTAAGATAAGATATTTGTAAGTTGTGCCTTCCCAGGGAAAGCAAAGATGGCTTTTCCAAATGTGAGTGATTTGAAAGCCTTGTCTGATGGGCCACAAACTTCCGCTAGGAAAGAATTTGGCAGGAGACCACACAGGATAAACTTCAGGCAGAAATCATCTACTGGAAGGGAAAGGACTCAAAACACAGGACCTCTGGTGGGAAAAAGAGTTAGAATTGTAACAGGATAGTGACTGCTCTTCCAGTGCCACTGCTCCACAACAAAACTGACAGGAAGGAGTAATCCCCTCTGCCTTGCTCACTGCATTGGGCAGGGACACCAAAGGCTGAGCAGTGTTTAGGGCAACAGGCACACAGAAATCTTTCCTCTTAATTGGCATCATGTCAGACTGGTTTCCTCTAGAGAGACTCAGAACATGGTGATTACCATAGAACAGAAAAACATCACATTAAAAAAAAATCTTCATCACTTTTTTTTGCATGAAGCCAGGCTTTTTTTTTTCAAAAACATTGCAAGTGTTTCACTGACAGGTTTATACAACTCAAATTTTGTTCAATGAAAAAATACTTAGTCACAAAGCTCTTTTATATTGTATCTAAAAATTCATAAGGAAGATGAGGAACAAATCTGCTTTGCTCCTGACTAATAAGAGCATTTGCAAAGAGAAAGGAACATTGTTAAACTTGCACCTTTGCTAAAATGCATCAGCCACCTGGAGCTCAGTTTTTTCTTCAAAAATAATTACTGGGGAATAAAAAGGCAGCAGTTGTTGCCTTATTTTTATTTCCCTTCTGAATTTTGGGCATATTTGTCTGGGACAAATTTTCTAGCTTTTTATAATTTAACAATGCCTGGAAACATGGAAGAAAAGTTGATTCTCTCTCATGTGCCCAGCACTCAGCCTGGTGTTCTGTGCCCACAACCATGTTCACAGCAGCACCATGATCCCATTTTTCACTGATGCAAACTGATGGCAGCTTCCTCTCTGAAGTGTCCTTGCTGTGAAGCTGCCCCTGTGCTGTGGCTGCCCAGTGTGGTAGGAGCTGCTTGGGTACTTTATTAGGTTTAATTTCAGCAAATGCTGAGACTAAAATAAAATCCACGATTCCCGCTTCCTTTTCTTCACGCTTTCTCTGAATAAAATGTCTTGCACATTGAAGAGGTAGAATAAAAATCACAAGATTTGACAATGCCAAAGTAACTTCTTCTCAAATTTGGCCTATGCTTCAGGGTTTTAGCTGAAGAATAGCTTTTTAGAAGAATAGTTTTTATCATTCTTCCCAAGAGTATACTTCTAAACAAATAAATATTCTTCCACCAATGTTTACAATCAGAAGGGGCAGCCAGAAAATTTGCAAGCAGTGAAGAATAAATTGGTCAGTAAGTATCTTTGCCAACAGGGAAGTAGAGGAAAATAAACAACATCTATTATGGACGTATATTTTATTTGAAAGGTGTTGTCCAGTCCAGACTCTCGAAGAATTATCACCAGCGTTGAGGTGTCCTGGCTTATATCTTTGATTTATGTTTGAACTTGTTCACATTCATCCAAGTGTTGAGAAATGGCCAGTTTAACAAACAAAGCCTTTTATTCATAGCTATACAGGGTTCATATTGCAGTTTTGTGTACAGATAATTACATTGTATATCTTGACACTATCATTTTTCATGTTTGTTAATAGTTGCTGTTTGCCAACAATTAGTATCTTTCTGGGGACTTAACTGCAGGCAGTTGCTTTCTTTGTAATCATATTTGCTTCAGCAGAACAGTTTTATTCTGATTTTGAGCATATGAGACTATTGATTCATTCCAGGGGTCTGTCCTAAAGTTCTACTTTGAGTCTCTGTGATTTACATGGACTAATCAGGAAGAGAGCTCCAGCTCAAACACTCCTGAATAATTAAAATATCATTAGGAGAAACATGAATCAGTCCAGTAGGATCTTTGGGGCTGCACCTCAGCTATATTGGTGCCCTCAGCTCCTGCAGGACCAGCTCTGAATACCAGGTTTTGCTGGTCAGACAGTCTGTCATAGGTACAGATGTGAGACTTTCTCTTCAGACTTGGTGCCTGCCCCAGAAAGATCCACAAGGACAACAGGGAGGCATTAAACTCAATGAATGGCCTCAGTCTGGTAAAACAAGGTGAGGCTTCTGGTCAGCTGTTCTGCTCACAGTTCAGCCCCATGGTGTTCAGTGTGTGCACTGCAACTTGTGATTCAAACTGGCATTTCTGTCATTATAAGAGTGCCACTTCCCTTCCAAGAAAATGCTGTGTGGCTCCCATCAGCCAGTGCACAGGGAAAGTGAATCCTTGTGACCATGGGGCCAAAACAAGATAGTAAATATTTCAGGGAAGAGGGGAACTCTGGTTTAGAAGTAAATACAGGAAAAAACTTCTACATTTATTATATGCATGCCATATATCAGAGACCAAGACATTTACTTGAAAAGGAACAGGCATCTGTTCAAAGAACCCCTCCTCCCCTGGTCAGTTGAATTTCCATCACTTCAGTCACTGTATTCAGGTTTCCTGCCTATAGGAGAGAAAAAGGGCAGTGAGAAGGGCAAATAGTTGGAACTCCTCATCTTTCAATTTGCTTTCTGCAAATGCAGCATTAGGCTTTGTCTGTAGGGAGGATAGCGCTGGGAGTAGAGCAACTCATCAGAAAATCTTGTCAATTTTTCATCAAACCTTGTTTTCCCCCCAGCCTGGAGGAGGTCTGGCAGACAGGTGACAAAGATGGTTGGTAGCTCAAAGGTGATAACCCTGGCTAACAAAATAGGAATTTTGAAGTTAATCAGAGCATCTTGGTTTATGACCCAACCATGGACATGCAAAACCTCCTTTTGTTGCTGGCAAGGATTCCAAGTCTGCTTTAGAAATGTTCTACTCCACTTATTTATCTACTGGATCTTGGATGGGAATTTTGTCTTATCGCCTGGCCTTACATGGTGTGCAAGCAGAAGAGCTGCCTTGTCAAGAAAGAACTATTATTTTTGCCCTTCTAGGGACACGGGAGACATTTAAGTGCATCTTTGTCCTGTGGGTGAGCACTTAAGAAAGTGATTAGGCACTGAATTAGGAGCTTAACTTCCATTGCAAAGCAATGCATGCCTGTGTTTGGTACACTGACTGGCTTCATAAGATGGTTTCATTTATTTTGTTAACCTCAGCTCCTTGGGCCATTGTTGATTGTGTGTGGCAGTGTTAATCATGTGTGTTATACAGAATAATTTTGCCTGAGGTTTTGGATCTCTGCCATGTAAGGAGAATATTTGGGTGGCATTAAATACAGTTTAAACTCACTTTGTGCTCACTGTGTGCACTAAATGGATCAGACGTTCAACAACTATCTAGCACTCCAAAAGCATCATTGTAAATGAATGGTTTTGCATAACTGTAAAAAGCAGTTAATTTGTTAACAGCCTAGTCACCAAATTCACATAACTTATCCTATTTCTGCATGACTGTCATGCTGAGCTGTGGATGGTATTGGAGAGAAGCTGCTTTAGCAGGACAATCTGCAGGATGGCCATTACTGAAGAAGGGTAAAAATGAGCTGTCCTTCCTCATAGCTAAAAATTTGTGAATGGTCTCTTTGTCATATACATGAGTATTACAGGAACCTCTCCTACTGACCAGCAGTTGGGAATCACTCTGCAGAGACAAAAGTGAGATACTGACAGCCTTGACTAGTACAGGTTTGTTGGACTAGCCATATTACGATTCTCTGGAAATTCCTTTCAACAACAACAATTCTGTGGTCTAGGTTATATTGCTGACAGAATATTTTGAGCTCTTGGTCAGTTGGGAAATGATTAAAATGTTTTAAAGGTGTTTTTTTGTATTGGTTACTCACAAATGAAATACAGATGTAAAACTGCTTGAGCTATAAATCTGGCCTCAATCATTCCTAACATTTCAACATCATACTGTGCAAAATGGCCTCCACTTAAGTAATTTCCAAATGACTGAACTTCACATTTTTCTTCTGTTATTGCCATCAACCTCACCAGATGTCATAATCAAGGAAGAGCCACTAATGAGAAGCTGCTGGTAAATTTGGCATGTCTCAGTCACTTCCATGTGAATACCTGGAGAAGACTGAGCATCTACAACAGCCAATGTGAATCAAAAACAAAACTAAGAATGAGAGCATGGATGTGAGCTGTTCTTTCAAACCACTCTATATAATCAAAATAAATAACCCTGTCAGTGTATACAAAGCAATAACCTGACTCACAAACAAGGTGAACCTTTCCAGTCTTGTGTTTCCACTATTGCACTCTATAACTAGACCTAGAAAGACAGCTGTCATCTGCACCTCAATGAACAGGATAAGCAGTGACTATTTTGTAACCAACATAAGTCTGTTATTTATATTCATGCAACTCAGCTACACCACTGATGGATAAAAAGTTACAAATACCTTGGTGCTCCATTAGATCTCTTTTAAGATTACATGTGTCAAGATGGCAAAGAATGATAAAATTAGATTGTTCTCTTGCTGCAAACATTGCAGCCACTGACTGAGTCTTTCCACAGTTAACTCTTTCTTACACCAAACAGACATTTTCCAGATATTTGCATGGCTTAACACATCTGTTTACATATTTCCTCAACCAGACAGATTTTCTCACTGATTGAATCTGAGAAAACCTATGGAGAGAGAGAGAGAATATAGAGGAAAAAAATGTGTGCAACATATTTCTCTTGATGTATGTTTTCATCCCAGCTGCTCTTGTAATAGAGATGTCTGAGAGCATTTTGGACATGATGAACTGTGACCTTCAGTGAACAATGGCCCATCCCCAATACACAGAGCTAAACTTTCTCAGACTAAGGATTGTCCTCATCCTCCCTACAGTGTGTAAGTTTCTTTATGTGGATCTTCATGGTGGAATATGCCAAAATTCAGGTCTGAACATTCAAATATCTTGGATAAAATCTAACTCCAAGGCCCTTGTGGCTGCACTTTATGATTGTACAGAGAAGTGGTTGTAAAACTGAGACCTGTTAGTAAACAGTTTGGCCTCTTTATGCAGCTTTCCCTTTTTGCTGTTTTGTAAGTTCTTGAACAGGCGAGAATTTGTATGTTGATGGAGAGTGAATTTTGAGCCTATGGTCAACATGCATGATGTATCTAAGAAATAGGATTTTTTTGCTATTAAACTTTGAAATAAAGGTAATGTATTTAAGTCAAGTAAGGTTATGTAGTCATGATCAGAAATCATGGCATGTGGCCTGAATAACCAGGCACAGGGACTAAGCAGTAAGTTGTGTACACTGGGTAAACATGTGTTAAAACACAGCTATGGAAGCACCTGGTGCTCCGGCCCCTTGGGAAAAGCTACATTTGGCTCTATTAAATGAAAAGAGGGATAAATCCCCACAATCTGCCTAGAGGAAATTTGTAAACAGGAGGGCTGGAGAAAAACTATATTGAAAAATTGTTCATTAGTCCTAATGATTTAACAAATACAGTATGGATATTTCAGTAGTGGAGAGGATGATGGGAGGTATGTTAGAGAAGGCTGGATTGAATCCAGGCCTCTAAGATGATTTTCTGTGACAGTTCGGTTAATTATAAGAACCACATGAAAAAAGGCACATAAACTTCATCTTGTTCTGTTTTAAAACTTTCCCCAGAGCATAAGTCCTTCTTTAAAGGTTACCCTCTGATATGTAACACGTCCAGTGTTGTTTTGCTAAGCTATGACTCCGTAATAAGTGTTTGAAATTTACAGCTTCAGTTAGTCATAGACTTGAGAAGTGTTTATTTTTTCTCAGTTGCCCTTGCTATGCAGTGAATGTAGCTGAGCGAGTGCTCGGGGTGCAGCCTGGACTCCGGCGGCGCCGCCTTTCCGAGGAGCAGCGCATTGGCAGCAGCGCACTGGCAGTGCCAGCCAGGCCTCTCTGCCCAACGCCGAGCAAGAATTGGCAGCCTGGGGAGGAGAGGCTGGAACCAGAGTCATACGAGGTCATTTCTGGCTGAACTGAAAATAAAGCTCATGTTTTAAAGGCAGCTTAGGAAAATTGCAGCCACTTATCCATATTGGTTTGCAGAAAGAGTCTGTCTGCCTATTTAGATGTGGTGGTTGCAAAATGGGGAGTTCCTTTCCCATAAGTAACTCGTTTGTTTCAGTGAGTTAAAATTCCCTATTTGGATAAAGGTCTGTGACTGCTGGCAGTCATTGTGATTAGGACCATGCTGCAAACAGCTCAGGGTTTCTTGCACAATGGGAGCTGCTGTGCACAAAGGATCCTGGATCTTCTTCAGGAGACTTTAGAAGCATGTGTTTGTATTTTGAGAAAAACTGAATATACTATATGGGAAAAGGAAACACCACCATTAATACTAGATGTATGTTCTGTAAATGACTAATACTGCTACTAAATCCAAATTAAAACTATGCTTCTGGTCATCAAGACTGATTAGTAAGTGTTTACTGTTAAGTAGTTGATTTATTTAGCATTTCCATAATGTTCTTAACAATAGTTGCATGGCACTTAAAAAAAGATTCTTTTAAAGAAGGTCTTTGTAGTCTTTTGCTGTGGGGAGAGGCTCAAGCTCTGTGCCTTGGCCTGCTGTTGCCTCCAGTGAGTACCTGCTCTGTGCATGGTGGTCACAGCGTGGGTTCCCTCTGCTGCTGTCCCAGGCAAGCAGTGATTGCCCCTGAGGTGTTTTGATTGCCCCTGGGGTGTTTTGGTTACCCCGGGCAGGCTGGCAAAGACTGTGCCATGCTATGGGTGGCAGTGGGGGCCAGCAGCACTGCCTACAAACTGGAGCACAGCTCCAGCTCTAGCAGCCATTTCTGTTGCTGATACCTTTGCCAACATTTTTATGTTTGAGCTAAAGCTCTTTTGCTGGTGCCTGCTTTAGACCAATGTGTGCATCTTTCTAACTTCAATAAAAGTAACATGGGGTTGATTTTATTTTGTTTAGATAGTTAGAAGAAGTTTGCAGTTCTGCCTGTGTTCAAGGGAGCCAGGTCACACATTTTTACTGGTGTTAGTTGTGAAGTATTTTATTTTCCTTTTCATTATTTTTCCTTTGGTATTCTCAGTCTGGGCTGGACTTTCTAATTGGTGAGTCAGCTTCTTTTCTGGTTGTTCCCCCTTAGAATTGCCTTACAGGCTTCTGCAGCTCTTGGAATGTCACAGGGCTGTCAGTGTGTAGGGCTGAGGTGGGAGTGTTTGAATTTCCCTGCCTCTCCAAATTGTCCTCATGAGGAGAAGCTGGGCTGGGGGGCTCTGTTTCTAATATTTCTCTTACTCACATGCATGAACATTGCTCAAAGGTGACCAAGTGTCCCAGTCCCCCGCTGCAGCAAACATGATGGTGTGGACAGGCTCTCGAGACTGTTTTCAGCCTTTGCCATAGACATTCTCAAACTTGGTGTGCTGTACGTAGCAGTGCTCTCAAAGGAGTAAGGATGGAAATACATCCTGCCTTTTTTTTTCACTGCAAAACACTGTGGGGAAGCTGTTCTGGACCTGTGAGGCTGTAGTGACTGGGCTTGTTTTGATCACCCAAGGATCACCCAAAGATCAAGTGGTGATGCCTTTGCCTCCTGCTGAGCTTCCACAAGCCCCATCTGCAGGTGGGTCCTTTCCACAGACACCATCTGGTATCTCCCTGTACTGGCACCATTCAGGTTTATATCAAGGATAAAGCAAACCTTAGATAGCATCAGAAAATCCCTTTTAGAAGTGCATTGAGAGGGCTGTGAGCATGGGCCTCTGAAAATGCAATGGAGGCTTCATTTAATTACAATGTGTCCAGAACCTCTGCTCTGCAGAGCTTGTAGATGTCTGTCTCTGTAGTGGTGTCAGGCAGGAAAAACACCCAGGGCATTTGCACTGCAGACTCCACTGTATTTCCTGTAAGAGGCTTGAAACTGCCTGCTTAGGGTTTGGCAGCAGCCTGAACTGATAACTACTGGCCACACAGGCTATGGAACACATGGACCTGGGTCACAAGGTCTGCCAGGAACTCAAGGCTCAGGGAATAATCTCACAGGCTGCATTTCAGGCTCTGAAAAATATTCCTTTTTAAGGGCTTTACTGGAACATAAAATGTGGCCCTTAGGAGGTGGAGGCTGCTTCAGGCTTGCTGATTGGATTAAAATATAATTATTTCCTGCTCTCACCAAATCACTTGGTACCCAGTTGGTGATGCTGCAAAGAGGATGCACTCCCCTTGCCCAGGAGGGGATTGATTAGGATTTCTCTTCATTCAGCAGAATGGAAAAGAAAAATAGAGACTATTACATTAGGGACTTCTATGTTGTTGCAGAAATAATTGCTCAGCATCAGAGCAAAGCCAAGTAACCCCCCCAGCTCTCATTGACAGTCGCCCAGCAGCAGAAGGGTCAGGTTCATTACGTGGGGGATCCTGCCCAAATGCAGGCTGCAGTCCAGCAGGGAGATGCCAAGAAAGAGTGAAGGCAATGTAATCAGCTCTGAGTGTAAAAGTTACAATCCGTTAGAGGAGGGAGCTTATTATATCCTGCAATGAGTGGAGTGAGACTGGGGCTGAAGGATGAAGGAAATCGGGGTGGAGATTTTCTGGCTTTTGAGGTTTTATGAACCTTGCAAACTGTTTTATGAGTTCATAAATGTAGCTGAGTCTGCAAACCATTTTTTTTAATTTTTGTAATTTAAATCCTTTTCTTTCCAGGGCCATCCAGGTTAGCAATAAATATAATGTCAAACAATGAAGTAAAGCTGAGTCTGTTCTGCAAAGACTAGAACATCCCACCAAAGACAGCTGAGCCACAGAGAAAAAGCACACTGTCTTTACTCACTGCATGATGAATAAATGGATGCTTATGCTGGCTGTGATTTGTTTCTATTCTCATCTTTATTTTCAGTAACTTTTACTCTTCTCTGTGTTGTGTTTGGTTTTGGGTTTTTTTTACTTTGGTTTCATAAGGAAGCAAAAGTTATGAAATAAATCCATTTGTGCATGTCTGATTGTATTCAATCTCCCCCATCTGGTGTTCTTATTGTGGCAACTAATTTCATCCAAATTTACCAGGAAGGCACAGTTCTCAAAGGTAATTGTGTTCCAATATGTTTTGTGAAAATAAGTGCCTGAAGAGAGGGGCAAGACCTTGTTAATGTTTTGATCAAGGGGCAAAACTTTAGGGAGTTGAATTCATTAGGAATTATAAACACACTCCACACCAAAAAAAAAAAAAAAAAAAAGAGAGAGAGAGAGAAAGAAAAAAGAAAAGGAGGGAGAGGACTCAGGAGAAACTCACTGTGCTGCAGCTTCAGGAAAAGCTTACAACTACCATGAGACTGAAATCCTTATGAGACCATGTCATTAACTCATGGACCTCTCTGTGTTTCTGCTTTGCTGAATGTCTCTGTAAAGCAGTATATAACCTATAACATCTGAGAACAAATCAAACTGACAATCCAAGCAGCAGTGAAACTAGATCAGCCTGTTTGTTATTCCATGGCTAGTCATGAGAGAAACGTGGAGCTTGTTTCACAAATTGAAACATCCCAAATTATCAGCAGGCCTATGACCACTCTGCATTTTTTTTTATTGGCAGTTAAATGAAGCCAAACAGGACCAGACCAAGCCTGTTACTTCATCTCTGCTTGCCTGGAAATGTCACTGTGGTCTGACTGTGCTCCTGGAATATCAGACGTGGCTTTGTGTTGGAGGATGCTGGATACAGAGGCAAAGATTTGTGAGTTGATCCTACTACTTGTGGGATGAACTCCCATTGGAGGCTGCTGCTTGCTCTGGACTCTGAAGGACAGGCACATGTGAAGGGAACAGTGATGTAAATGTTCTGGAGTTAACTCTGGATAATATTGTTTTCATGTCCAAATTTCCATATAATCCCTGCAATTTCAATTGTATGTTTAGGAAAAAGGAGAAAAAAAGTAAAATGTGTAAATATTTTTAGAAGGAAGGGAGAGCAGCTCCCTTCTGGTCAATGCATCTGTCCTGCACAAATGTCAGATATTCCGGGGTAATGAGTGAGTGCTCCTCCTCTCATCCCTAAAAAGCAGCTTTGCTTGCTGACAAGGCTGGGGCAGTAAGTGGTCTATTTTCTGCAGCTTCTCTTGAAAGATCATCCTGAATTTTGCATCCCTTATACTCTTGTGTTCATAGCAAGCAGTCTCCTGGTCATATAACAATACAGCTACCAGGTAAGTACTTCCATGGCCAAAAAGCAGGTGCCTAAATGTGTGTTTACTGAAAGCCATTTCAGAGGTGAAATTTGGGATTGGCTCCCAGATGCAGCTTTTAGGGTGAATGCAATTACTTTGGGAAATACACAGAGAAGTCCTGTAAAGGCTTGTCCTCCTGTATCCTGCCATAAAGTGGTGCATGCAGCCAGTCACTGGGGATTCATAGCCCTGTGTCTGACCAGCTTGTGAAAACTGACTTGGCTGCTGGAGGTACGCGCCTGAGGCCATGGTGCTGTGCAGGACCCTGCCCAGAGAGGGGTCCTGGCTGTGTTGATTTGCAGCCTCAACAGAAACATGCTTGGGAGAGAAAATGGGAGTCCCTCTCTCTTTGGCCTTGAACCAGTTTCTTTGTACATGGCTTGGTGAGAAATTCTGTGGCTCAGGAAAGACTATGTTGCAGAGTCAAGGATGCTTTGGCTCGTGGGTATTAGAAACAAAGCCCTCTCCTTTTCAGTTGCACTTTGCAGGAGTCTAGAGTCTACACTTTTATGCTTTTATAAAAAGTATAAAACGTACTGTTGTAGCATTTTGTTTTACAAACCATGAGGCCTGATTGAGTGTCCCTGGTAACCTCCACCCATTATCCATCAGTTGGTGTGGGGCCAGGGGTGCTCTGGCTCTGTCCTGGTGCCCCCAGACTCATCTTTGTGCTACCCAGAGCCAGAGGAGCTCCAGGCTGTGGTGTGTTGTGTCCATATGGCTTTTGCCTTTGGACAGAGACTGAATCTCACCCTGAAAACCATGTCAGGGAAAATACGCTGCTTTTTGGTGTGAGTTGATTCCTGAATAAGCCCACCAGACCCTAGTTGGAGAGGTGTCCCCCGTGGCAAGTGGTTTCCCATCTGGCTGAGTAAAGATGGTAGATAGGCAGTGTTGCAAGCATAGGTCATGACTGTGTGCTGTTCCAGCCAAAACTGTAAAAAACAGCTGTCAAACAAGATCAGCAAGGGAGGATTTTGCTGCTTTGTTGCTCAGGCCATTTTGGGGGAGGAAGGAGTGAAGAAGCTGGGCTTGATGCATCGCAGGCTACCTGCATTCTTTCTCCAGGCTGGGTGCTTCACAGTGCAAATGCCTTACACTCTCTTATCAGCAGTGGGAAGGTGTTTTATTACTGGGCTGCTGCTGGCTGCTCACCAAGCACCCTTGAGACAGGAATCGTCACTCAAGCTAAATTAAAGAGTGCTTGAGTACATACAGGGGAAGGAAAAACAAACTGTTGGGAACCGAATCCAGAACACCTGACATTCAGAGCTGCCTGCTTGACATCAGCCTTTTCCCCCTCCCCTAACCAGGTGCTCCTCTTGCAGATGAAATCTGGGTTTCCAGAGCTGTCCAAAGGAGTTAGGCACCCATCTTCTTTAGAGTGAGACGCCTAATGTCAGAATTCAGGATTTCTGCCATTTCCCCTGACTGTCACTAGCTGTTTGTATGCCCTTGGGTACATCAGCTAACTTGCATTAAGTATCCTACTCTGTGTAGTAATCCCCTCTCACAGCTCAGTGATGCTGCAGGCTGTGGAGATGTGCAGTTGACCAAGCTGGGATGTGATGAATTGTGTAAGCCAGGGCAGGGTTACTCCTGCAGGCATTAAAATATCTTCTGATGCAGCAAGGCCACAGAAACTCTGCTTCACACCCCACCTTCCAGCCAAGGGGCTGTGCTAGCACAGGGACAGGGCTGGTGCACAGGCTCTGCTGTGTTTGCCATGTGAGCTCCTCAAGAGCAGCTGGGGTGAGATGCTGAGGGGCTGTGGCTCCCATCATGTGCAGACCAGCCCCATACCCAGCCTGGAGCAGGGCAGGGCCTGCCTTCCCTCAGGCACAATGGTTTGAAGCAGCCCTCAACACGAATATAATCCAGGGATTTTGTTTTGTGGGAATTGTAAGCTTCAGCTTCCGCTTCTCCTTGGGATGAGAATGTATGGATCTGGCAAGGAAGTGAACAGCTTGGCAGCTCAGCAAGCCTTGGCTGTGAATGGAAACAGATTGTATGCTCTGCACCAAGGTTCAGGCTGGGGAGAGATGGGGGCTGTCCATGCACCAGGGCTCTGGGAGTATGGTGGGGCAGACAGGCAATAAAGTGTGAGATGCCTGCAGTACTGAAAAGTCTTGGACATCTCACATACTGCCTGTTGTAACCCCTCCAGAGCTTACACTTACCCTCTCATGGGGAAGGAACAGTCAAGTTCCCCTGAACTGCTGTTTTGCCTCCTCTCATTAATGTGAAGCCAATACCTGCCAGGAGCAGGCCTATGTGTATCGTGGGAGAAGCATTTTCCCAAGGAGAAAAAAGTTAAATCTTTGGTGTATTTTCCCACAACTTTGAATTTTAGGATAACTGGGGAAATGTATATTTATAGCATTATGTCAACAATTATTAATATTGTTGCAGAAACATTATTTTCTACCAGAAAAAAATCTTTCAAATTTATTTTACTTAGCTATATGTTTGCCAAACAATACCTGAACAACTACCTGTGCTGAAGGAGGAGGAGAACTGTGTGTATAAAAGGGGAGGGTATTTATCAACACCCCTGGTGAGGGAGCTGGATGGGTCCCTGCTGAATTCCCTGTCATCAAAGGGCCCCTGTGGCAGGTAGAGGAATCCAACCCTCCATTCAAAAATATCATGCCCCCAGGCATTATCTATCACAAGATTTTGAGGCAGCTATTTAAATACCTGCATCTTTGAATTGCTTGTCCTTGATAAACAACAGCAAACACCTTTGTTAAACCAGCCCTGACTTTGACTCACATCTTTGAACCACAAGAAACACCAGGTGACATCTGTCTGCAGCATGCAAATAGCATGGAAATGGGAAACCACGGGCTTTGGATGGGTTGGCTACAGCTGCTTTTCCCTCCTGGAGGCGCAGGACCCCTCTGCTGGTGGTGGTGGGTGCCCTGGGCTGTGACAGAGCTTTATGGATGCTGGAGATCAGCCTTTCTGTGCATTTGCTGAGCAGCTTAGGAGTACAGGATAAATGTCTGGGACAACATCTATCATCATGACAAACCTCTCTAAACTGCCCCAGGACCATGCTCCCTCTAAGCAGCATTGGGCTGCTGGTATGATTAGAGTCCACATTCAGCCCCTGATCTGTTTGCAATCTGCTGATAATGATGTCATTTATTTCTTGGTCTGGGCGCAAGTGCAAATCAAGTTGGCTCCCTGCAATTGTCTTGTTCAGTGAGGAGCAGTGTTTTTGTCCCACCCACAAACACTAGTGTGCAGTGAAGGAGGGATCATGACAGCTTTCCAATTCCCTGCTAAAATGTTTGATTTTGGTGTCTGCAACATGCCAAGATTGGATCCTGAGCAGAGGCCAGGCAGCACTGGGAAGGAAAGGCCCTTGGCAGGGGGATTGGAAAAGGCTGCTGGAGCAATCAGTGCAAGAACAAAGCAAAGGCAAGGGTCAGGCAGATTTTGCTGCGCGCATGCAGCAGTTGAACAAAATTGGGAATTGATCACCAGGGCCTCGGGTAGAGACAGAATTTGCAGTCAAGGGCTCCTCTCCCTGCCACAGCTGCAGCAGAGGAGTGCTGTACTTTTACCTTGTTACTTCTTGCAGAGGTTTGAGCCCCTCTTGGATTTGAGAGACACAGCAAATGTGCCTCTATTTCTCCCCCCAAAGGATGGGTTTAGCAGAGATGCCAGGCCCACAGGACATGCCAGGGTGGAGGAACAAACCAGCATCTTCTGTTACAGGAATGCCCGAGATGCCCAGTTACCCAAATGGCTTGCTGGGCTGTGCAGGGTTGAACCCCTCAGGAAAGGGCACTAAACTATCTGATTGTCACCTGGTATGGAGTAAAAAGGTGGTGTTTTTTCTCTAGTAACTGCATGTGCTATGTTTTCCCAGTTTTACATCATCTTGCTTGCTTTTCCCCAGTCTGGGTCCTAGGATGCTTCAGAGTGTGTTTTAAAATCTCTCTAAATCCACTTGCAATTTCACTGTCTCCCCCACTATTGGTAACACCTCTAAATTAAGTTTCACTAGTGAATTTATTTCTTCCCCAAAGAAATCGCTTTTTTCCCCAAAGGATGCAGTGTTTTTATGGTGTCAGAATAAATATATAAAAGCAGATTGCAGGAGTGAGTGGAGACTAACAAACTTTGTCAAGAGCTTTGGAGTATCTCCAAACAAGAAACCTGGATATCTAGGGATAGTTAATTGGCTGGAATGCTCCAGAGACAGGGGGTGTCTGAACATTTGAAGACATTCAAATTCCTATCAGCTCATTCTTCCAGACCAGAACTGAATCCAGAAATTTTAACAAAGGACCTTATTACCAAACTAAAAACAGGCTGCAGAAATATAAATGTAACTCAATAATAAAGTACTGCAAAAAGTTTTTTGCTGTGTATGTGGCTTTGGGAGTCCTATGGCTCTGAGAACCTTGGTATTCAGGGCCAAACTCTGGTCTCCTGTGGACCCAGAGGAAAGTGTGCATTCATATTCTTTGTGTGTATATTATGTATTTATCAGTTTTCATCTACTAAACACATACAAATCTGATGTGTACTCAGAAACAAAGGATGGAATTTTATTGCCTGTTAACTTTACCTCCCTAAAGCTGGAGAAGCCGCAGGTGTAGAGTTTTTCCTAAGGGCAAAAGTTAATATGAAAAATCATAGATTCATTATAATCTTTTAGTGCTGGAACAGGCCTGCAGAGATGTCCTTCATCACTCTGCATTCAGGCAGGAGGATTACTTCTACAAAATGCTTATGGTTGTTTGCCTGACTTCTTATAAAAACCTCTCCAATATTTAACTACGCTGATAGTCAGAGAGCATTCTTAATAACCCCTTTAAATCTGCCTTGCTTGGAGAAAAACTGGTTTTTCTTCTCTTCCTCTTAAGGAACCTGAAGAGCAATTGATCATAATCTTCTTGACCTTTTAAATGTGAGAAGATTGCTATTACATCTCTCCTAGTCTTCTCTTTTCTAGACTAAACAAATGTACTTCTTTCATCTATCCTTCCTGGGCCATATTTCCAAATACCTCGATCATTCCTATTACTGTCCTTTGGACTTCTTCCAGTTCTCTACATCTCCCTTTAACTGTGGTGCCCCAAAATGAATACAGTATTCCAGAAGAGTGATATCATTGCTCTTGTGTTTTATAAACATAACACTTGTGATAATACATCTTAGAAGGAAATTTGTCTTGTTTGCAATGGCACCACACCATTGACTCACTGAGTTTATGACTTGACCATTCTGTACTGCGCAGTTGTCTATTCAGTCAGTGAATAGCTCATCATTCTCCCCTCTGGTTTTGCACTTGATTTTTCCTTTTGATGGTGATACTTTGTACTTCAACTTACCAAATTTCATGTTGGTTGGGACTATCTGTCCAATTATCGAGGCCATTTCTCATTCTGATCCTGCCTTTCAAAGGAGTGGCAGCCTCTTTCAATTTGTGATCCTTTGCAGAGTCTAAAACTGAGTTCTTTTGGCTGGTATTCAGAAAGTTAGGACAGAGATGTTCATTCAGAGGGGACTAGGAAATTGGTTGAAATTTATAAAGGTGAGGGGAACTGTGGGTTTTTTTCACAACCCACTTAAGCAGCTTCTGGTTGTGGTGTCCTTTCATTTTTGAATTATTAAAATAGTTGGCTTTTTTTAGCTGTGTTGCAGTTGTACACTAGAGACACCTTGTAAAAAATGTATGAGTACTGATATCTTAATGCTATTTCCTCACAGAACTCTCCTTCCTTTTCTAGTTCCATTTGTAACAGCAATGTATTGACTTTTCAGGCCCAAAATGAGATCAGTTTTCCATATTATTTCTATTTAGGGAAAAGACTAATTCATTACTTGAGAAGAAGTTACTGCAAAGGCATTCCCCTGTTGTAAGAGAAGAGACTTGGGGACTGTAGTCTGTGATAAGAACTCCATCTAGGTCTGTAACTTGGCAGGCTTTGTTTCTCTTGTCCACTGAAAGGTCATAGAGAGTATCTGCCCCAGAAAAAATCTAGTTCCTTCAAATTTCCCCTTCTATATGTCACCAGATTTCTTCTGGTGCAGCCTCCTCATATCAATTCTCTTTCTCTTGATTTCATACTAAATAATCCCTCTTCCCAGGTTGTGCATTTATATAGCAGATTATAATGGTGTTCACAAAAATGGTGGGGAAATGGGAAGATAGTTAATATTAACCAAAGGAAAAGGAATTTCCTTGTTCTCATCCTACAGACTGCTCCCTGCAAGCGAAGTTTCTCCAGGAGGCCCTGCAGGCAACATGTGCAGCAGACTCCATTCCTGCAGCATATTTCCCTGGCAATGTGCTGACAGATACTGCTCTGACCAGCAATTCCAGTAACATCCCTGTCTGTCCAGCTGTCAGAGGACTGCTTGAGTATTTTCAGAAAATCAGTTCTAATAGTCTCACCATTTCATCTATGCAAGGTCGTTAGTCCCCAGGTAACTATTGAGACAGACTGTAATTACCTCCTGTCTGCTGCACCATAAATCCTAATTTTCACTCATGGGTCTGCACTGGGGCCAGTCTGGAGCTTTCCTCTGATGTGGTGATCAACTTTGGGGAACAATCATTGCTCCAGTACTTCTGAGAGAGGATATCTTTTCTGAAAGCTACATCCTCCCACGTTGATTTTGTTTGCCTAGAGATAGGAGTTGCTGGAGAAAGTCCTCTGAGTGTATTGTAAGGAACAGAATAGTCCCTGGTGGCTTTGCTATCTGTGGACTCAGTGCCCTTTGACCTGGATCATGAGGGTTTGTCCTGAAACAGGCAAGTCAAAGATGGCAGAGCTGGGAACTCCTGCCCTCAGTACTCTCCCTGTGCAAGTACAAATAAGGCACCTCCCTCAACTGATCTTGTGTGATGTATTTGGCTGCTTACCTTGGCTGGTTCTGCCTTCTCAAATGGCAATGGAGCTTGATCTTGCTGGTGTTTGCTGGGCTGGGTTGGGAAGTGGAGGGAAGACAGTGCAGAATGGTGCTACCTGTGCTACCCTTGTGTCCAAGGATGTCCTGGCTCATGCACTACTGAGAAAGCTCGTGGTGCCCCAGTCAGCTCATCCTCACTCTTCAAGGGCAGAGCAATGCAGGCAACTCCCTCTCCCTGCCAAGGACCATCCAGACTGGGATTTGTATGTGAGAAGCAATTGTTATCTGCTCTCCATAATCACTGCAAACCATATGCTTTTGGAGGCATCTAGGGCTGGGGGAGCCTGTTGTACAAATAAAGATGAATTAGGAGGATGTCAGGATGATCTTTGTACATAATAAGGAGAATGAAACAGGCTGAGGAATATTGGACAAATGAAGAAAGGGAGCAATCAAGGAGAAAAGCTAGTTCTGGGCAGGGATACTTGGCTTGGCTGTCTTCCCTGAAGGCTTGTTCCATTAACGTTTGGATATTCAGCAAAAGCTGTCTTTGCAGGGGTAAAGAGATAAGCAGAAATGTTTAGTTTAAAAGTAGCAGAGCTCCAGGTTTCAAGTGCATTCTGTCTGGCTTCCTCCTCCTCCCTCAATGAAATATTCTGGCTTTTCTGTAGCAAAACATGTGAGTGAGTCTGGGACACGCCTGGGTTCCCTATGCACATGTGGTTCTGCTCCCCTCTTCTGATTTCATCCAGATGTCTTTTTTAATTATTATTATTGTTAAACCGTGCTGCTACTAATAACTTGGAAGTAGGATTGCTCCTCTGAACAGCAACTGGATACAGACCCAGAACTTCATTTAGTCTTCATTTAATGCTGGCTTCCTCTTTCAGCTATTTACCATCCTAGTACTGAAAGATGCATTGTCCAAAACAGGATGATATGAACCTTTCCTTTGCACCTCTGAGGTGACACCTGAAGGTTGCTGCTGTAGTAGTGGTTACACTGAGCGCTGTGTATTGTTATGAACAAGTCACTAAGAGCCAAACCCTCACAGGTGGGTTGGCTGGCTGCTGGGGCCAGGCATGTGAAATCAACATGATGATTTGGCTGAGCTGAGGTCAGAGCATTCCATTCAGCATCTCACAAAAATGAGCGTGGTCTGTAATTACCCATAGTTTGCAGTATGCATGCAGGAATTTGACTCCACTCAGCATGCAGAGGTCCATTGCCTGGTCCTCAGCAGAAGCAGCACACAGACTTACATGTTTCTTCTCAAATATCAGTTCCACTGACTGCAAACCACTGCTGCTGAGTTTATATTGCAAGTTTCAGGGCATGTCTGGAGGGATGCCACCTCTTTGAAAGAGACATTAGCTGTCCACAGAAGTTTTGCTGTAAAGGAATCATGCTGGGTTCACTGCCTTGCCTGGAAATTTTCTGTGAAGCCTTGAGGGAGCCTGTAAATGGCAGTTTAGCTTTGTGGGTGAGACCTCTCCATGAGGTCAGATATGAGATAGGTCTGATGTTTAGCACTGGCTACACTGCTGTTTTTAAACTTTGGAGGTATTTTTAGACACTTAAATTGGTGGTCCTGCCATTGAGTTCTATGGAGTATCTGCAGTTCCCTTTGACTATGGGCAGGTATGCTGAAGTTTTGGGGCCTATATGACAGTGATCATCTGTTGCCAGTTGATACAGAGAAACCGAACATGAGCCAGGCCTCTAGGAATTGTGTTATGTGGTGCTGTGAGAAGTGAACTTGATGATCCAGCAAGTCCTTTCCAGGCCTGCATTCCTTTGGTTCTGAAGCTGGAAACATGAAACAATGTGATTTCTGAGGACCTTGTTAGCTTTGGCTTGAAGTGGCAGCATGTATCTCCTGAGAACCATTCATAACATGAAAAACTTTTCTTTTTTCTTAATGGTAAAACCTAAACACTTTGCTCAACAGTGATTTAACGAGTAGAATATTCCCATTGTCAGGGTCTGATGCTAATAATAGACAGATGGCTGGCAGTTTGAAAATCAGTCAACACAAATTTTTTTGCTATATAAAACCCAAACCATTTTAGCTTGAAAAAATTGAACTGCTTATGCCATGGTCAGATTGTAAATGAACTGGCAGTAAATACAATCTACGGACAAGATGTGTTTACACTGCAGAAATCTTGAAAACACATATAGCGGAAAATGGTGCATCTGATGTTAAGTGAATTATACATACAAAAAAAAGGAGGTGGGAAGGAGAAGCCTGACAGAGGGTAGGAGCAAAGCAGTGATGGGAAACAGCAAAACCAGCAAAAAAGGGAAGACAAAATTCTCTGGCTTATTTCTAAGAGACAGTTCTGCCAGATTCAGGATTAGGTAACAGTTAAATTGGTGCTCTGTATTGTTTAGAGCAGTCCCTAAGAACAAAGCCCTACAGGTGTGTTGGTTGGCTGCTGTGATTGGTGCACAATCTAACAGGGTTAGATGGTCACTGATGTCCCTCCTGTCACTTGGTGGGAGCAACTAACTCAGTCAGACTGCTAACAGAAATGTCACAGAGCCTGAGTGTTTTGGGGAAGCTGAGGGAGAAGTTGCATCTGGGGGTGTTGTTAAATTATGGTGGCCACCCTTGGGTTGGGATCATCTACATTCCAGCCCTTTGTCAGGGGTGGTTCTCAGTCCCCAGTCAATGCTGAACTCCTGATTTCTCTCCACTGTTATCTCTAGCTTTACAGGCTCTGAGATATAAGAGCACAGTCGTTGTGGGGAGCCCAGTGAATCCACTGCTTGGGATTTAGACTAACAGGAATTCCCACAAGAACAGGAAGTTCCCTGGCATTTTCTTCTGCTACTTACTGCCTGAAACAAGGCATGAAAAACATGCAGAGTGTGTACTGCAGACCCTCTTCACAGATCTGTCTCACTGTCTAATACTTATGATAAAGAAGTCCCATGTGAGGATGGTTATATTAAACAATGCTCTGGACAAGCACTGGAGAAAGAGACAGCAATTTGAGATCTATTTTGTTCTTGCATATGGGAAAAGGGCAGGAGCTTTTCGTTGTCACAGAAAGCTCAATGTGCAAAGTGTAATACACTAGAACAGCTTCAGGGCTGCTCTTAAGGCTAAGAACTATTGTTTGGCCTCCACATTAAACTGAATCCCCACACTGTAGAAGAAAGAGTGGAAGATATCATGTTGAAAAATGCTGTATGAGAGAGAGAAAGAGATACTGGACCTGCCTGGAGATATAAAACAAGAAAACATTCTGTGTAACAGCATTGACCTTCTAGCAATCATTCTAAGAGATAATGAAAAACAAGAAGGAAGATTTAGAAAGAAACAAAACAGGCTATGGAAGAAGTGCAAGCAGGCTATTATAGAGTATTTATGCACTAGAATATTATTCATCAGCACTTTATGAGGAAAGCCATTTCCATTTTGAAAATAACAGCAATGATTAATCCTTAAGAGAAAAAGGTTTCAAATTTAGGTAGTGAAAAAAAAATCAGTGATTCTTTATTCTAGGTAAGATGAAAAGAACATGAGCTCAGTAACATCACTGGAGATCAAGAGCTGCAAAATAGTGACATACACCTGCTAAAGAGTCAATTTTGAAGTTAGTCTGAGTGCAATGAAGGCATGAGAAGGATATACTTCAGAAGAGTCACTGAAACTAACCAATGTAGCTTACAAGCTGTCCATTCCCAAACCAACTGGTAGAGATCACATGTAGTTTACAATATTGAGCAGATACTAAAGGAAGAGTTTGAAGATTTCCTTATTACCTTGATCCATGTATCTGTTTACATCTATTCTTTGAGCCACGTGTTTTTTGACCTCTAAATTATTACACCTTTTCTACTTACAAATATGCAGCATCATTTATTTGAAATAAACTACAAAAATAGGTCCAATGGTAGCAGTCTTGCCACCTTGAACACAGTCTGTGTAATAACACAGTGTATGTCTAAGACCTTCTTGTGCCCATTTGGATTTTGGGAGTGGTAACACCACATGGACCATGGGTGGGAACAGGCTTTTCTAGCTGCTGTACCCTCACACATTTCCAGAATTCAGTCACACAGTTTGGAAGTAAAACATAAATTACAGCAGAGGCAGAGAGCAATTGACAGGTATGAGGAAAGGGGAGAAAGGACCTATTGCGTGAGAAGCAGACAGCTCTGCTGACCTGAAAATATATTATTCTATGGAAGCACAAACCAGAGGGTTTGTGGAATTTGCTCTCAATTCACCATGAAAATGCTGGGCTGGGGCAACCATCCATTTGATGTGGGTGGTCCTTAATGCATGTCATAATTTACACTTAAGGCACATATGATCCCTTGAAATTCCCTTCTTAGGAGGACCATAAAAACAGTGTTGCACATGGAGCTCACTGGAGGTATCTGCAAAGCTCCCCCATTGTCAGACATAAACACATCCTATTATTCTAGCTTAGGTCAGAGTTCAATGACTCCCCAAAGCTTATTTCAGCCCTGAACTGATCCCACTGCAGTCCGGGTGGGCAAAGGGGAAGTGTTTCCACTGCAGCTTCTTTGCTGCGGCTGCTCCGCTGCACAGGCAGAAGCAAACCTGTCTCCTCAGGCTGCAGGTTAATGCACAGCTTATCAGTGAAATCACCCTTGCTCACCCTCAGGCTGTTTTCTGAAGGATTTTGCAAGCATTACTGAAGTTTCCTCTTTTCTCTTCAGGAGATCCTGGCATTATCATTAGCCTCATCTGCAAGAACAGGAATCAGAAGTTGAAAGACTTCATGTAGGGAATCCTTGTGAGCACAAGGACCAGATCACTGATGTGCCTTTGCCTGTCTGCTGCTGTGGAGGCAGAGCCCAGCCCCTGCTGCACCCTGTGGGCTCAGCCCTCGCTCAGACAGATGCCAGGGCTGTGCTGGGCACTGCCCCACTCCTGCAGAGCCCCTGCTGGAGCCGCTTGTTGGGCACCACGGTGGATATGTCCCCCTCCTCTAGGCACTGTCCCTGGGCCTGTGTCCAGCAGGGCAGCAGCAAGCAGTCAGGGTGAAGAGCAATCCACTTGGTCTAAACGTGGCAGTTCCCTAGACTGAGGCTTTTCCTTGCTCTTTTTAACAAATGCACTGTCCAGGGCCATTTGTTTCTTGCTTGTTAGCATGGGGGTCACACAGTGACATCTCCAAGAAAGGCACTGCTGCCTTTGGGGATGGTGACCCAATGGTCAGCGCCCAGGACAGGGCTCATGGATGGCAAGTCAGGAAGCCCTTCCTCTGCTTAAAAGGATAAGATGGAGCTGTAGAAGGGTTTACACTTGCACCAGAGGTATGGGCTGCTCAAGCTGGGGAGAAAGCACTGATTCCTACCCTGGGAGATTAATGGCAAAAGGTTTACTCTGTACTTCATCTCAGCTGACAGAAGGTAAGGCTATCTCTTTGAACTACATGGCTCTCTGGTACAAGGAATGGCTCCACAAGAACAGGTAAGAAACATTTTGGCCATGACTGCAGTTCAGAGGTTTCAAGAGCCAAATAAAGCAATGAAGGAAGAACAGAGAAAAAATCCAACTACAGAGTAAAAAGTGCTTCTTGTTAGCATCTCATAATAACTGGATCAGGAGAAAACCAGGATATTTCACCTAAAATTGTAATGTGCATCAGCATTTGTTTCTCCCTTTTAATCTGTCTCTCAGAATCAGGCATCCTTAGATACAGTCAGCAAAAGACCAGAATGGCAACTCAAACAGAGAGGTTGCATGGCTGGATCTGGCTCTTGGTAGTATTTTATCTCTAATGAAGAGAAAATAGCAGTGACAAGGAATGAACATGCACAGTGTCTTTTCCCTCCTGTGGCCTTCCCAGGGGAGCTTTCCCTGCTCAACTCGTGACCAACAGGCTGTTTCCCCTCTCTGAAATATTGCCCATTCCCTTCACCAGAAGTTTCCTGTGCTGGCTGAAATATTAAAGAGGCCAAACAACATGGGGGAAGTTTGTTTATTTGTAGGGCTGCATATTCATGCCTGGCTTAGGCCCCTCCTGCTGAGGAATTTCAGCTATTTTGCTGCAAATCTGGGGTAGGGGAATTAAGGCCCTGGTGAGAATGGGGGGCTTGTGGTGATGCTGGTGACAGGAGTCAGGCCCAGCTGGTCAGCGATGTCTCCATAACAGTAACAGGGGGCAGATGAGAGGAGAAAGTGGGTGGTAAGGGGTCTGAGCCCCCAGGAATGTGCTGTGGCAGGGGGTGAGTGGGGCCCAGGCCCATGGCCACCACAGGGGTCCCTGAGGCAGCACACAAGAGGCTGGGTTGTGCACCCCTCCCAAGCCCTTCCACGCTCTAGCACCTCACTTACACTGGGCATCTCCAGAGAGTTTTGTTTTCCCTTTGAAGATCCCAGACCCAGCCTCCACTGGAAACTCTTTGGGGGCCTCCTTGCAGGGGAAGGCTGTGCTGGGAGCCCTGCTCAGCATGGCAGGGCCCTCAGCCATGCTCTGAGAGGACGGGGAGTACGAGGAGGGAAAACAAGGCAGCTGCTTCATCCTGGGGCCAGTATTCTTCAAGGCAGTGATTAATGCTCAGCCTGGCAGCGGGGCCTCTCTGCAGAAGCCTGGCTGGTGCTGAATCCTGTGGGGCACCTCCCTGTGCCCTTCCCTTGTGGTGAGGGGCAGTGGCTCCCCAGCTCTGGGGTGTGTGGGGAACAGCAGCCTCTGTGGCTGCCCAGGCACCTGCCCTTAGGAAGCCATCACCCAGATCTCGGGAAGCATCTGTGCTTCCTGCCACTGTGGGTTCTCAGCGTGGCTGTGTCAGCCAACAGAACTCCTGCCCACCACCAGCCTCACCAGCAGCAGGGACATGCAGAAGGATTAAACATTGATTTGCCAAGTCCTTGGGAGCATGAGATGGCTCAGGCGGCTCTGACTAGCTCTGTAAGCAGTTGGCACAGCAGGCTGTATCAATCAGCTTCAAACAACAGTTCTTCTCCAGGTCCAAAGGAAATACAGGTTTAAAGTGTTGCCTTTAAATGGACAAGTTAAATAAAAATGGTAGCAGCAGAAAACTGCAGTGTGCATGAAGATTGTGATGACTGAAGCATGAGACCTGGCAAAGATCAACACCCCTCTCACACCAAGGGCTGCAGGGGCCCTAATAAACTTACAGCTGCATTTCTCCTGAAGCTGTAGAGAGACCAGCTTGTGTGGGTTTCAGCACAGAACCCAACTGGGATAATGGGGTTGCTGTGTCTGGTCCTATGAAAACATGTTCCTGTATGGCTACCCACTGAGAAGAGAGGCTCACCACGCTGCAGACAGTCCCCTTGCCTCCTGAGTTTGGGATCCCTTTGCTTGTATGCTGCCAGGACTCAGAAAGCTGAGGATATTGGTTTTGCATGCTTTTAATGTTTTTTTTGGCTATTTTTTTTTCTGAGAGTTTCTACAGAAAATCTATTTTTATTAGAAAATGCCATGACATTTCCAAATTTCTAGTGTTGAGTTTGTGCATGCTTTGCAACTAAAATCTTAAATGATTCCTAAAAATGAAAACAAGAAAGAAAAACCTAATATTTGAGAGGGGGTGGATATTTTCAAAAGAAAAATTAGCTGTTGCTGGTGCAAATTGATTTTCTGGCAGATGATTATATTACAACCATTTTTCATTAAAAAATAGTCTGCTGACCAGCTGTAGCACATTCATGTTTCAAGAAAAAGAGGAAGACCTCCACGTGCTGCAGTTTGGCTTGGACTGTCAGAAGGTGGGAGGGGAAACAGTAGTCCAGAGGTTTTCCTGAGCACTGCAGAGCGTGGTGCAAGCACAGCATGGAGTGGTAGGCAGATCTGCTGGGCTGACCATGTGTGTGGCCTCACACCGAGCACCTGCATCTGCCTCTGGCACCCTGATACAACAATCCCTGCCCCTGGCACCCCAATACACCACTCCCTACCCCTGGCACCCCAATACACCACTCACTACCCCTGGAAGGCTGCAGGGACACAAACCCCATAGTCTGCAGATGTAGAACCGTGGAGCCAATCTGTTCTGCCAGGCTGAAGTCAAGATGTCTATCCCTCCAGAGGGGGAAGTCTCATTAAGAGGTTAAAGAACGCTAAGACTTGGAGAGGGAAAGCATAAATGCAGTCCCTGAGCTCTCCAGCAACTCTCTGGAAATCACCACGACCATGCGCAGGCTTGGAATTCTGTCACATCTTGCAAACATATGATGGAAGGTGATGTAGAGGTGACTTTTGAGGCACCATAGCACTAAAATTAACACTGGCTGAGTGTGCAGACAGCAGCGGCCCAGCTGTGAGAGCTGATAAGACATGTCTGACACCCAGGGATACCCAGGCACAAGAGGCATCTGCAATTCTTATAGTGTGCTGCCAGAGCTGAGAGCTGCAGAATGTCCCAGGATCTGGGCTGGAGGCTCATCAGCGCAGGGGCAGGGCGCAGTGGGGCTGCATAATTGGCAGCTTTCTCTTATCCGAAGTTCTCACTTTATGTTTGGTTTCTTTTCTTGTAGCCCTCTTTCTTTGTCTGTCTGCATGAAAGTGAGCATGTGTAGCTAAGGGTCCCAAGTCAAAGGCTGCTCTCCTGAGCATCCCAAAGCTCAGTCATTGCTTTGTCCAGTTTTCCACACAGGAATTTTCCATTTGGATTTTAGTCTGCATTCTAAGCATCCTGGTACCTTTGGGTTGTGTTAGAGCAGCAGAGTTACAGAAGAAGAAAAATACTGATCCCCACAGTTTTTCTGATCACTTACAAACCAACAACCAGCTCTACCTCTACACATTTGTGAGCTAACCTGTGTTTGTCCAGAATGTGCTGTATTTAATGGCAGAGTTAACATGCTACTGAAGTCACAAAGCCGGTAACGCTGCAGCTAGAGAGAGGACTGAAAGGTCAAGTTTGTCAACTTGCTCTTTTTTGGTATCCTTTCTTAGAAGTCTTATTTCCAGTGGGGTTTTGCACAGAAAGGCAATGAGTATGTGTGGCCTATTCTAACTGTACAGGGGTTTGAGCCAGTCCTGCCCTGATGGATGTCTGCTAAGCCTTGGCAAGCAGCAGCCACGGGCTCTGGAGTTCAGGGAGCTGCATTTTGGTTTGCAGTGTGTGCAAAGGGGCTGGCACTGAGAGACCATTGCCTGTTGACAGCCTAGTACAAAACTTAGCAAGGAATTCCAGCATTACAAGTGAGGGGTACAGTGGTAATGGTACCAATATAACACCAAGCAGTCGTGCTGCTGGATTGCATTTTGCAAATGGGAAAATTTTCCACCACTTCTTTGTGACCTACTCATCAGGCTGGTGAATCTGTCGAGGAAGAGAAACACTGAAATATGAGTGTGATAAAAGGTGGGAAGCCATGCTGATGCTATTCTCCACACTTACTTACTTGCTCTCCACAAATATTCCTGCAAGCAAAACTCAGACCACAAAAATGCTTGTAGAAAGCTCAGAGCTTCCTATCAGCCCTCCAGGAGTTTGTGTTGTGGCCAGTTATCTTCTGTGCTGTTTGCTTTGTTGAGAGCAAGGGGGCACAATTAAAGGGAGCTGAATCCAGCAATGTCACGGTAGGAATGGTTGGCTTCCATGCACCATTATGCTCCAGCAATCTTCTGAGTGCTGTCAGTGGAGTGTGCTCAGCAAATACATGCCCTCTGGCTCTGTGCAGCAGCTGAGTGTTGGCACTGGACTGCCAGCATGAAATCAGGTGCTGACCTGCAGCCCACCTCCCACCACGGGGGCACTCTGCCAGCAATCCGTACTGGGTTACTTGAGCTACAGGCCTGGTGCCAGAAGTTGGCTGTCATGGAGCTGGGAGGTGCTCAGCAGATTTCCCAGGCAGGAACAAAAAGCCTTATGTCCCATTCAAACTTCATTTAGCTCCTGATCTGGGCTGTTGTCAGGGTTAGCCAGCACTTCTTGCCCTTTCATTCTCACTGTGCATCACATGAGCTGCCAGTCAGCACCAGAGCTGGCGACCTGCTCCAGTTTGCTAGCACTTGGTGCACTTCAAAAGTGGCCAAACTTGTAAGATGATGGTTTTGCCAGTCAATCAGGATATCTGAAACTCACTTGTGGTCTCTGTGCCCTGTACCATCATGTGTGGGAGGAAACAACACTTCATTCTAGGAGGTGGCAGGCTCCCAGAGGACTCCAGTTTCACTTGTGTGAGGCAGTGGCTTTTTCTTCCTGTATCTGTACAGCATCAAGCACAGAAAGGGGCCTGGCCTGAGGCTGGTGTACCTGTGTGGCATCATAGTAGTAAACATAGAAGCATGTGATATTTGTCAGGGAAAAGCACAATAATCTACTCTGATTTTTTGTATTTGGCTATATACATTACTGGGAATTTTGCAAAAACCTAGCCAAAGGAATTGTATAAACTGCCTTAAATGTAAACCAGATACTGTCAATTTAGGGCATTTGTATTGGTGGTGTAAACTGAACCAGAAATGCTGAGCTGTGAGTCCAGGAGACAGCCAAAATGCAGCCAAAAGTCTTTTCTCTGCATTTAATTTAGTACAAGTGTGACTGGATAGGTACCAAGCCATGATCCTGGTCATGCTCTGGTAGGGAAATCATAGGAGAAAGTGACTGGGGACTTGTGGTGAGAAATCACAGATCTTAGATCAAGTTTTATGATGAGGTAACAAAAGTGGGTGAGCTGGTACCTGGAAAACCTGCCCTGAGGGTTCCTCTGTTACATTTATCTAAGAATATGCCTGTGAAGTGATGTGCAAATAGAGGGGAGTTCAATCTGCCCATGCCCAAGCAGTCTGGAAACCATGGGAGCAGCAACCTTATGCCTCAGCTGATAAACTTCACTCCAACCTTCAGTTTGGTACCTGTAAAGCCCTGAGGACTGAAGCTGCAGAGATGTGTCATGTAAAGGGTCATTCTGCGTGCCTTGGATTTTATACTTGTATTTGAACACCTGTGGATGGCTACTGTCAGAAACTGGGTAGGAGTGGTCTTTGGGCATCTGCCTTTTTTTTCCTAGTTGGCTCAGCACATGTTCTGTGTGAGGATTAAGGCTTTTACAAAAAGAGCTTGCAGATGTAGCTCAAGCAAAGCTTTAAAGGTGAATATTTCCAGCGTTACACGAGCTGCCAAGGGACAGAGCTGCATGCTAGAACACTTCTCTTGGAGATATGGTCCAAGCAGATCCAGAGGACTGGAAGCCAGACAATTCAGCATGGAAATAAGGTGCAGATTTTTTTACAGTGAAGAAAATTAACTACTGAAATAATTTACTAGAGGCTGTGCTGGATTCTCTATCACAAGTAGTTTTTAATCAAGACCAGGTGTCTCTCTAAAATATGTCTTTCCTCAGCAGAAGGATGGGCTCACCCTACCACAGGTGATGATGTTCTCCAGCCTGTGTGATGCCAAACACCAGCTTGCCTGACTAATATTTCCTTCTGGATTTAAAAACCTATGGATCTTGTGGACAGCAAGAACTGTGTACTCTGTAACACAGAATGTCTCTTGCATCTGGGAAAGCCTGTCAGATTTATGGAGTTGCCTCTTGCAGTTTATAGTAAAAGGTGTTCCCTGCATGTGAAAGGCCAGAGGCTGGGTTGTGGCTCAGCAGGACTGCTGAATACTGGGGACCTGGGTGTTTTCAGTCTAAAGAAGAGCTGAGACACACTGATGCACCCCAGCTGCCTGCTGCTCCAACAGTGGATGGGATTGAGAGGGCTGGTGGATTTTATGGATGGATCCCTCTACTGGAATTGGTGCCAGGAACTGCCACGTTACTGTAAGGTGATGGAGCAGGGAAACGTGGCTCCTTCTTACCTTCAGGTCAAGTCTGCAGTAAGTATGTGTGAGAGTGAGGGTGGGGGAAACACAAGGGAAGAGGAAACACAGCTCAGAGTTGCACTGATAGCAGGACTGAGCTTAAATGTAAGGTTTCATTCTTATCAGCAGCAACTGGAACCAGCTTGGGAGGTAGACATCCAGGAATGCCTGTGTAGCTGGGTTCCTGTTACACTGGGCAGCAGCTTGACTGCTGCAGGAACTTTAATAAAGTCAGGCTCAATAATTGAAGCTGTTCTGGAGAGAAAATAAAGAAAAGCAAGGAAGAAAAAAAATGGATCCTTCCCCACCAGAAACTGGCTTTTCAGAGTAATCTCCTATGGGCTACAAAAGCCATGTAGTCAGCAGTGCTGGTTCCAGCTGCCCTGAGTCCTGGAGAGGTGACACGGTGCAAACTGAGCTGTGAACGAGGTGAGAGCTGTGGGGCACAACACGTCCTGCACTTGCCAGGCACTGGCAATCCCTTTGCAGAGCATGCTGAGCACTCAGCAGTGTAGCCATGGCACTCTTGTTGTGTTCCTACAAACTGTGCATCTCTTTCACAGCTGATTGTTTATCCCTTGGCTGACTGAGGACATACACATAATCCATGACAAATAATTTTGATTCAGTGAGCGATCTCTCACTTAACTACCTCTCCCAATTACAGCCATCTCATTGGCAGGCTTTGCTGACAGATAATGCTCCGTTTGGCAGAAAAATTCTTGACATTTACAGCTTCTGCTTCAGTTCCAGTAGAAACAGCCTGCATGGCAACACAATCCGACCCCACTGGGTTCCTGGCTCAGCTCATTATCATTAGCTGTTTAAAAGGCAGCCTCTAAAAATCTCTGTGCTTTCCCTCTCAGTACCTCACAGTGTGAGTGTTGTAGCTGGTTCACAGATGGGGAAAAGAAGTGACAGGAAAACAGGCTGGTTCTGGGACCCTTCTTCGCAGCCATCACTCACACTGAGTAGGTATCTGTGAGCTCTGTCTGAAGAAGGGGTTATGTGTGAACATTCCTGTCTTCCCCATGAATTCCAACACACTACCCCCATGCATGAAGTGAGAGAAATTTTTTACTACCTTGCTTGAGCTGGCTCAGGGCCAGTGGGCAGAATACTGCTGAGCATCTGCAAATGACAAACTGGAAATGCTGTGGTTCCCCTCTCCCAGTGGGCAGTGAATCACTGCTCACCATGGCTGGTAGTTAATGTCCCTGCCACACTCCAGCCCCTCTGCACTCCTCTGGGATCCATTGCTAGGCTCAGACATGCAGCCCCTGGGGTGAGCAATTCATGGGTGCCCATTCTGCCTTCAATCTACTGCCCCAGGAATGGGGGGAGTCAAGAAACTCTGCCTCTGACATTAATGCTTCTGACTTATTGGCTTAATTGCATTGCCTGGCTCTGGATCACTCTTAAGCCTTAGAGAGCTGGATCAGATTTCCCAAGATACTGAAGTGCCGACAAAGGTAGGTGGGCTCCTATCAGAACCTTCAAATATTCCAGACTGGCAAGCCAATTACCCCACAAAATCTGCTTTTTCTGACTCTGTGGGAGGAACCAGACAGATCAACATTTGCATGAAATGATGAGCAGCTGATTGTCTGTCCTGTTCTCTAACTCACCTGTGTACCTTATAGCCACAGCATTTGCAGTGCTGCATTCTTGCTTTTTGATGCCTTTACTCAGCACCTTGGTCTGATCAGCACCTGATGTTGAAACCATGAGTTCAAAGAAAGATGTGCACCCAAAGAGCACCTTCAGGCTGTGACTCCAGACCCTGAGCCTTCCAGAACAGACTCCTTTAGCCTCCACTGTTTTTGTTGCCTTTTGTGCCATTAAAAAACTCACTTCATTTTTAAAACCAAATTAAATACACAATCCCTGTGTTTTCTGATGGCTGTTTTGAGCTTTTTTGGAAAGCACAGAAGAGGCCACCAGAAGCAACTTCTTTCTTTGCTTTGCCATCACATTTGAGCCTTGCCTGTGATCACCTGACAGATCAGAGTAGAGTTTCTAGTGCTGCCCAAATTGTTCCTTTTCTTTGTTCCTCAAATCTTTCCTAGCTGAGGTGCTCCTTCAGAAGGCAGGAGACCAGGAATGCCCATGTGGAAATGATAAGGATTATAAAGTCCCAGAATCCTTGCCTGCCTTTTCTTCTTGCACTAGCTAATGCCCAGAAACATTGCCGACAACAAAGAAAAAATTTCTCAGGGCAAAACTGAAGTTCTTTTGAACCAAAAAGCATTCCTGTAGCTGGAAATCACTCAAATAACTAAAAAACTTGTACAGATTTGTATTTTTCCATTAAAAATTGTCACCTGAATGGAGACGGGTGACAAACTTTCATCTCCACTGAAAGCCTTTGCCCCTTCAGTGTCGGGCCAGGTCTGACTCTGCCCTGGCATTGAGAGGTGTTTGTTGGATTTGCTTGGGAATCTTCAGAGGAGAGGTTTATGTGCCCTGTGTCCAAACACACACTTGGTGGCCAGGTGCCTGCGCTGTGCCTTAGGACAGGGATGCTTTTGGGGCTGTCCCCAGGCTGAGCACTGGCCCTCACACACCAGTCTGGTGAGCCTTTTTTTCCTCCTCCCAAGACTTTGATATTTGCGTGTTGGTGTTTTTGTTATTCCTGGGATATTTCCAGCCCCCTACATGCCGTCTGGCAGAACAGTCCCTGCAAATTCCTGCATTTATGGTTTCTCCTCCATTTTCACCCTCTGAATGAAGAAAGGTTTTCTGCAGAGGAACTAAAACCTTTGTGCCTGAAAGCTGCAAAGTCACAGACTAACCAGAGAACAGTGAAGCATATAAATATCTCTGCATAGTGTTTTGTGCTGCAAATAGGCCAAAATCAATGGACATGAGAATGTTTCTTTTATATTACTCGTCTCAAAAGCAGGAATAAAAACATTTTTTCATGGCAGATGGGTTGTAGTGCTTTCATTTTGTCTACATGGCTGGGAACATGACCTATCTTACTTTTCATAGCTGCCATCTGTTGGTCAAATTCATTCCAGTGCAATCAACCAGCTCATAGTTTTGGTTTTTGTTGGTTTTTTTTTTGTTGTTGTTTTTATTTATTTGTTTTAATTTGTTTTATTGTGGTTTTCATTATTATTGTCTCTGGGAATTTAATTCTGAGGTTTTGGATCAGTGAGTAGAAAAATATTTTCTCCTATCTTGCAATGGCTGCTTGAAAGAGCTTACTGATAGCAGAAAATACTCTCTCTTTCTGCTTACTTGCAAGTTTTTAAAAAAAATAAAGCAACCAAAACCAAACCTTTGAACAGGTGAGCACTCAGTCAAAGTAGTGGAATGATGGATTTGAAGTCTTCTCACAATGCTTTGTCCAGGTCAACAGAGGACAGTAATTAAAAGATCTGTATCAACACGGCTCAGGTTTCAAGCAAATTAAGAATTCTTCAGGCTGAAGAATGCCAAGAGCCTCTTCCTCTTGAAAAAGAGAAAGGTCACATATTGTTCCCTAAACTAAAGGTTCTCTCACAAATTCCACTACACTAAGATCACACTCACTCCATTCTTACTAAGCAATGATTTGCTTTGTTTATTTTTATCAATAATCCTTTTCTTTGCCTTGTAATTATGTTTTCATAGAATCCTTTAGGACGGAAAATACCTTCAAGATCATTGAGTGGGGTGGGCACAGTTTGTTAACAGGAGGTTCTTTGGGAAGAGGGCACCAAAATTATTCAAATGCCCAGAGCAGAAAAGCAAATACTGTGAAAAGAAGAGTTTCAGCTTCTATGGTAGTAAAAAAATTAGAAATTATTCTACTGCAGGCATCAGAGTCATTCAGATACAGGCAAGAAAAAAATCATGCCCTCTCTTTTCTCAGTATAGCCAGCAAGAATGTGCTTTCTGTCCCATGTGGCATAGAGGAACAGGATAGAGAGAATTGGCCTTTGTTTTGAAAGCACTGGAAAGCAGAGACTTTCAAAGCATTTGCAGGGAAAAGCTATAATTTAAGAAGATTGTAGTAGAGATTTTGGTTAATTTAGCTATTCAATTACCTATAGAAAATGGAATTTACCATTTAGGAAAAAAGGTTGAAAGAGAAAGAAAAATACCCTTCTGAAGATGTTGGTCGATGTTGGTTACAGACTGACATTATTTTTAACTTCTACTGAGAAATTCAGACTGTATCTGTGTATTTTTAAAAAGTCCTTAGGGATCTGCTGTGAATTTCTTGTACTTTTGGGGAGGGAATGTGATTACTTTTTCTTTTTTCTTAAACTAGCAACTGGTCATATGCTGCTTATTAGTTTTTAGGTGCATTTATATTTCTATCAAGCAAAGTTCTGTTAATTACTATAATAAGGCCTGTGTTTATTTTGCCAGAAACCCCTGTTCTTGTTACAAAACATCTCAGAGGAAAAATATCTGTTTTGGGAAAAAAAAAAAAAAGCCAAACCTGCTTGCTTAAAAGTGTTCGAGCTTTTTCAACCTTTTTAAGAACAGGTTGGGGAAAAGTAATTGAACTTTAAACAATCTGGCCACTTGAGAATAAAGGTAACAACCTCTTACACTGGCTACAGATGTAGGGGGTGGTGATGGCAGTGCTTTTCCAGTGTTAAAGTACAAATTGCTCCTGAGATTTCCTATCTTGAAGATCTTGGTTAAGGTAGACCAGCTCTTTGATAGGAACCTGCCCAAAATACCCAGCACAGCTCTTCCTCCTTAAAGTAAGTGTTCAGTGAAGTGAAGCTGAATTTCACACAGCCAGGTAAAGACCAGTGGGGAGCTGCAGAAACCCAGGTCAGGTTAAACAGGACTCTGTCTCACATTTCATGTAGCTCCCCTGTCTGTGGCTGGGCAGAGGTGGGCACCAGATGAAAGGAGAGGAGGTAAAACGGTGAAAGGGGTGATGACAGACAGACAACACCCATACATTCCTCTTCAGATGCATTTTCACATCTGTTTGGCATTTCAGGGGTTGTTTTCCTATGAGCATTACTCAAGGACATCCAAGCAAGGTGAGATCCTACACTTGAAAGGCCAGGAAGAAGAGTTTATCAGAAAGGTACATTGGACACGCGTGGTAAAGTGTGGCTGTATAAATTAAAAACCTGAATGAGCCTCCAAAGAAATATGAACTATCCAGACTCTATACCAAAATCAGTGGGGTCCCTGGGTTTTCCTTTTCTCTCCCAAGCAGAAGGTATTTCTCCATTGGCCTGAACTCCTGACCCGAATGTTTGCAGGTCTGCAAGTGGATGTTGTTGTTACTCCCCAGATAGTACTAGTTTTAAAATCTGGATCATCTATGGAAAACAGGACTTAGATGCAGCCTTTGTAGGAACCCTGCTTGAGGCAGCAAAGAGTCCATCTTTTAAAATTTTCTTTCGCCCTGTGGGTGTTGTTCACCTGCAGCCTTAGAAATAAAGCCATGGCTGTATCTGTCCTTCCAAGTTTCAGGCAAAATTTTCAAGGCATGCTATGGCATGGATCCAGTCTATCTAAAAGATTGCCTGTAGCTCTGGAATGAAGATAGTGAAGGGAAATCCTTTCCCAAACCACAGTGAGACTTTCTGGTTCTCAAATAGAACTCCTTTTTCTGGTGATGCCTTCTCAGGAATGAAGATCTGTTCATGCTATCCTCCATGGCTGTAGGGCCTCAAGCACTGCAGCACTGCTGCTGCTACCACCAGGCTTTAAAAATTCCCTATACTCTTTGACAGGTGAGGTCTAGGGGGATTTTACCAAGAAATCCTTCTCAGAAAGATTTTAGTTCAGTCAGTTGATGAATAACATAAACTTTGGGCTCAGAAAATAACAGGAATTAAGGTGATCAGGGATTTACAGTCTGCATTCCTAAAACTCTAGAGGGCAAGGTATTAGGTGGAGGCCAGAACCATTTATTTTAGTTATATTAAATGGAAACTCTAGACACTGTCATTCTGCCTGTTCCTGCTGTTAACACCACCTGGCAGAAAGGTTAAAAATATTATTATCTGCAGTTTACTTCTCTCCTTTTAAAACTCCTCCAGCCTTCCAATCAGGAATAGGCACAATGCCATGGACTCCAAGAGACCAGGCTCAGATGAGGAAAACCAATCAGATATGGAAAGTGATTGCAAACATTTTTCATCTGGTTATCTGGGTAATCCTTGGAAATGCCAAGAGGATCCAGATGAAAACAGTCTGCTAAAAGGGATGACTCTGCTAAAAGGAATATTTTTCACAAAGGCACAGAGCAGCTGTATTCATGAATCTGTTGCTCAGGTAAATGCTGGCTTACCCCCTCCTCCAGCCCAGCAGCAGCTAACCAGAACCATGGGAAGGACCGTGCCTGGGCAGCGGGCACCAGGACTCCACAGCTCTTCCAACAGGTCTGTGATCTTCTCCAGGGCACTGCACACTCCCCAGGCTCTGTCCCCCACCCTGTTCCCTTGTGGTATAGTTGGGTAGCTGGTTGTTGTGAGGGGTTTTCCCAGCCACATGGCAGTTCCAGCCAGTGGGAGTTCAGTACGGCTGCACCTGGGATTGTACAAAGTAGGTGAGAGCTTAAGGAGCAAAGAGCTACTCTAAAACATTTCCTGGGGCCTCAGAGCCCCAGCAGCTCCTTACAGCTCTGTCTCAGGGCTGAATCTGCTGCATCTGAAAAATCTGCCACCCCCAAAACTGCAGATGAAAGAGGAATACAGGATTTTTCCCTTTATTACTGAAAAGCCTTGAGACCATTCCAATGTTCAGTATCTTGGGAGAAAAAAATCCTTGCAGGTGTATGATTCTCTTCATTTACAGCACTGTGGAGTGAAAATATTCCAGGAGGCTCTCTGCTCCCTTTGGGAGGCAGGAGATGTGTATGCCTACTTGGAATGGCAGCTCATGTGTCTGTGAGGGGGTCACTGTAATTTTCCTGCTGCTCTGTCTGCACAAGGTCTACCCAAACTCTTGACCTCCACCCCACTTAGCAAACCAGGGAGGCCAAAATTTTCTCCCTGTTTTTTCCTGTAAGGATGACACTCACAACATCTCTTTTAGCCTGCTAAAGCACCACACCCACCAGGAACAATAAATTAATCTTAAAAATAAACAGCTGGCCATAAAAGTGTCCAGAAAAACCCTGGCCTCTGCTCTTCTGATAGCCTAGGGGTCTCAGTGCAAATCACCCTTGCTACCTACCCCCAGTGAATATTCCCTGCTTGTCAGCTCAGCTAATTGTTTTGGAGTGGATGCGATACATCTCCTGCCAGAAGAGGCTTGTGAGGCACATGATGCTGTAAATGATCTCCTGTTTGTCTAATCTCTTCTCTGGCTGCTATCATTGTACATATACACAAACTGCCTTTACAGCCTCCCTCCAGCCACTGCTCTGGTGACAGGCTTAAACTAGTCCTTGCTCATTTTACAGCTACAGGCTTGTTTAAGGAAATGGATGCAATAGCAGTAGGCTGCTGTGGTCTCCCTGCAGGTAAAGTATTGTGCTCTCCCTACTCAGCCTGCTTTTCAAGGTGATGATCTCTGCAGAAATTTCTCTGGACTGGACAGCTGCTCAGCTGGGACACAGGTCTGCTGTTCTTTGTTCATTTCACATACACAGAGACAACCCTACTTTAATTCAACATATGGAAATAAGCCATAAAAATCAGATTAACATGTCCAATTCAGAGGCACGTACAAGGAATATGTCACCCAGGAGCTGGCTCCTGATTTCTGTGGCTGAGGTGGCAATGCAGCTCACTAGAAGACACTCAGGCAAAGTTGAAGCAAGATGGGACATGAACACATCACCCAACACCCAATGAACATTCCTAAAGCAGGGGCTTAAGCCTCAAGTGTGGCTTAGTGTGTAGGCCAGCACTAGAACTGACCTTTTCCCTGTGTTGCCCGAGAGAAATGTGAGACCAAAGAAGGTTTTTGTGGCAGCTTATAAGCTCCCTCTCACTTCTGCAGCAAGTGAGTGGGCAGGCGATTAAGTTTTAATTGAAAAATCGGAGGGAAAGGGGAAAAATCCGAAAAAACAAACATTCAAGTCAGCAAGTCACATTAGTGACAGCAGCTAATGTTTCTAACATGAGCTTTAAATCCTCCAGCCTTCCTCCAAAGCAAACATATTATGCATTGTTCATAATGCTCTTTACTGGAAATATTTAGCCATCCAAATAGTAGAAGTACATTCAATTATTTGCCCAGAGCCTGGATCAATATCAGCATTTCATCATATATCAGCAATTCATTTTAGAAGAGATATATTTAGTTTTCATTCCAGAGATCACCTGCACAAAACTCTTTGAGATTTTAATCTGGGCATCTTGGTTTTGTGAAACCAATCTCTGAAAACAAGGAGCTGGCTGAAGGCATCGAGGTTTGTGATGGTGGGGAATATGCATCAGGACATTCCTGGCATCAGGACATTCCTGGCAGACGAAGCACTGCTTCAGCACAAAGGATCTGTCTGAAGGCACCTGCTGAAGTGACAGGATTTTCTCTCCCGTGGTGTCCAAGTGATGCCACAGGCTGCAGCCTCTGCTTCAGGCCATGGGCTGCAGTTCTGTGCTTGTGTCCCAGGCTGTGGCTGTGCCCCTCACTGCCCTGCCCCATGGGTAACCCCAGGAACAGTGCCCAGAGCTTCCTGAGTGCTGGGCAACTCCCAATAGCCTTGGTCCACCACCTGGTTAAGACTCCCCATCTACTACAGACAGCCATTAATTGGGAGGGATTGATTGTAAAAACACAGAGATGACCAAGAGGGGCAAGGCTCTCTTTAAAGCATTGCTGGCACTGGTGGCAATAGGAAATGACATTTTCAAGGTAGAAGGAAAATGATACATTCAGTTATCCCAGTCCTCAGGAGAAGGGAAGCAGTTAATGAGTCCATGTCCAAATAGATCACTGCCTGTGAAGACATGTTTGAAGAAAATCCAAAGAGTGACCAAGCTGCTCAGATTTTTTCTTTCTAGGAACCAGTCCAAATGCAGCTCATGTTGGAGACTGTTTGCTGTTTGTGTGAGATCCCAGCCCTGTCCCACCACCAGGTGTTGGCAGCACAAAGCACCCACCCACTGTCCCTGCACAGAGGCTCCAGGCCCCCAGAGGAGCCCAGTGTGGGAGAGCTCACCTCTCTGCATGGCTCATGTATGGTGAGGGTGGGAAGGGCTCTGGCTAGGGACAGAGGAAATACTGACCTTGTAACAGGCTGTAGGCTCCTGATAATCAAGAAGTTTACCATGTTTTTCAGTGCATTTTTTGTTAGGTGTCTCTCACATTACGAAATTACCAAGGATTTAACAGGAAGGCTGCTTTTGCACTGAAAGTATACATGAGAAAACCTTATCTTTTAACCTTTGCACTACAAACTAGTTTTTAATTCCAAATGGTCATTTTTTTCCACTCACTTATTCAGGAAACATGGTGATTTTTCCTATGACCCTGGATGAGGGGACAGGAATAAAATTTACATTTCTCTGTTCATAAAGAATAGATTATAACAAATGAAGTTTCAAGCCATTTCACCCTTTGCTTTGAATCTTTTCACACGTCCCTCTGGATGCCCCACATACAGATGGGGTTTGCAAACTGCTGCTGGGGCTTCTTATCCTGGGCAATACCATTGTGTATTCCAGTACCAGAAGATGTATTTGCCACCTCAGCAGTTGTAAAGAGGGCTGAGACCATCCTGGGCAGAGAGTGGCTTGTGATTCTCTGCTGATAAATAAACATCTCTGTTTCCCTTTTGCAGTATGCAACTTGATGGTAAGGTTTCAAAGAAAAGTTGAGCTGACATCAAAAAAAAAGACTCTCCAAGGCAAATAAAGAGAGATTTATTTTCTTATTCAGGATTCTCAAAGGCTCCTTCTCTGTGCCCGTTCTGCACACAATTGTTTTCAGCATTCAGGAATGCTTTCATTTAATGTCTGAAATAGCTTATTGTATCTCCTGGTATTTTTCTTTAACTGTAAAATAAATATCCTTTCCTTAACAGGCCTGAGGATATGGGGTTTGGGGCAGCGTGTAAATAATTGATCCAGAATATAATTTTTTTACTTGCTGTACTTTTAAACACTGTTTTTCATCAAGCCATTCTCTGTGTCTGGGTCTCCTCATAGAAGTTTGGTCAGTATAATTCTGTAAAGATGTAATTTTGTTTTAGTTACATCAACTTAGCTTTAATGTCAAGGATGTGATGTTTTTGTATCGGTACAGCTTACTTCCCTTGCTATGGAGCTGCACAAAGGGCAGGATGTGCTCTCTGGCACTGGCATTGGTGTAGCTGCAGTGGGCAGGGCTGTGGTTCATGCAAGTCTGCTGGGGTGGTTATGGGAGCAGGTAGAGAAATCCTAATTACTGAGTGTGATCTACTGAGGGATTATCTCTCAGCTGCTTCACCAGGCCCACACTGCTCTTGGGAACAGAGCAAGAAGGATACAGGGCAGGTCTACTCTTGACTGAAACTTTACGGCCTTCTCTGAAGTCTGGTTTTTCTCCTGAGGAAAAAGAACAAACCATCCCCAACCCTCTGGCACAAGCAGCTGAACATTACTGAACAAGGCAGAGTGCTTGAGGTTATGACGCTGCTGATTTTTGAAATTTTGTTTAAAACTAAATTTAAATAGTGCTGCTACAATGATGCTGGTACTTGGCTGTGCTAAGCTGCAGACAGTGGTAGGCAGGGATGCCTGTCTGTGAGATGAATTCCTGCACAGTGATAATTGGTTATCACAATTTCCTGCGTGGCTGTGTGAATCGGGGCCGTCTGTCAGCAGCTTTCTGTGGTGACAGATCGATGCTGGAAAGACAGATGGAGGGAATCTGAAGTGAGAGACCTTCCCAGCTGTAGGGGAGGCTGGGCTGGACAGATTTACAGTCTGCTTCATTCTCTTTAGGAGCGATGCTTTCCTGAAATGCTTTTCTCTGTACATGTGATATTTTGGCATTAGGTTGTCCCCCAGACGCTGCGCTAGCTGCTGGGAAAGAGAACTGCAGCATCTCAGCTCAGGTACATCCTGGGCAGCTGTACCTCAAAACCTGCCTCAAGGTGGGAGGATGTTTTACCCCAGCTCTAACTTTTGAAGCCTGAGGAGAAGGCAAATCAGAAGAATGCAAAGGGAGCTCACACAATATCTGTAGCCAGACAAAGACTGAAGCTATAGCTTAAAAATAGCTGCATTGTGCTTTGACTACGGCTTATCAAAATATTTACTGTATTCCCCTTGACTTCATGTAGTTTTTGGTGTTTCTCTGTGCTACCCTAATAACTAATTTATTGCAACTTGAGTACACCATTGCTGGCTTTGAATTCAAACAAATGGTTTTAGTGGTGATTTATGTTTCAGAAATAGGAGCTGCCTAGTACTGGAGAGCTATCCTACAACAACAAACCAGCCCAGGCAGTGCAGTCCTCATAATAATGCTGTTTTGTGGCTGTATAGATTAGATGTTCAGCCTTTCTAAGATTTCTATGCTTTCTTTGTGGAATTGCTGAAGATGGGGTGGTTTAAGGCTACAAGCAAGGCAGGGATGCTGGAGAAAAACAGTATCTTTCATTAGTCTTCACTAACTGAAGCCTTGTCCAGTTTCTCCAGCTATGTCATTTAGTCTCCCCTTCCAAGCCTTTATTGTGGACTTTTTAAAACGGGGCTTATATTTAAAATGGGGCTTATAATTAAATATTGTGGACTATTTAAAATGGGGTTCAAAGAAACTGAAAAATTAGAGAGGTTGCAGTGGAAAGCTACACACTGCAAAAAATTATCTGAGGGGTTTTGATTGCTTTGCACTACAGGAATTGGAGAGCTCAGGCTACTTACCACATTAAGACAGATCGTGGAACTTTGCTAGTAGGTGCTTTGTGGGAAGAACCCAGTTGTGAAAGACTTTTTACCCTCGTGAAGTTGCAGCAAGAACCACTGCTGGAGATAATATGTGAACTAGAAATAATGACATTTTTATGGTATATTGATTTCTACGAGCTTTCATCTACATTCAGCTTGCAGGCTCAATGTGACAAACTGACAGTACAGGACCTCTACATCACATTGATGGATCTTTTCCCCTCCTATAAAGGAAAAGTTTACAAATTAGTTAAAAGAGCATGGGATTAGCTCCAAGGAGTATGGAGTTCTGCAGAGTCTCTGAGGCTAAGGAGGACACAGATTCCTGACTCTGTGTTTGCCATCCTCCTCCAGTGGTAATGAAATACCATACAGCCAGACACACACTATAAATAATGAATGACCTAAAGAGGAGACCACTAAACATTGGAGGGATTTAATGGCTGGCCTAGGATTTAGGAGACATGCATCAAAAGATCTGCTCTGTCCAAGGAAGTTTGTAGCTCTTCCCTCACATTTATCTGTGAAGATAAATGCATCAAGGCTTGTAGGAAGCTCATGTGCTGCAAAGCAAAGGCCAGGTGCTTAAGAACTAATCAAAGGATGTGGACATACAATAAACAGGTTGGTGGCTGATTGGGAAAGGCTTTTAAGAGGCTCCAAAGCCTTTCTGCTGAAAAAAGCAGAATGAACATTTGTCTTACTGGCTGTTCAAAGAAAAATTGTGCAAGCAGCTCTGGCACAAGCACCCAGTGACATTCTGCCCTGCCATCTTCTCCTGTGTGCACTTCCTCAGGCAGCAGCACCAGCCTGGTGAGAGTGTGGAAATCAAATAAAACAGCACAGCACTGGCTGGGAATTGAAGAGCATCAGCCTTGCACCCTGTTAGCAAAGCCCCATGGAAAACCAATTCAAAGTGAAGCAAGAATAAGAGCACATACTTGCAAGTTTTCCTGTCTTCTGATTTTACCCTGCCTCCTGGTTTCACTCATCCCCAGGATAATTTTGTCTGAAAAATAATCAAGGTCCTTTGGACCACACACAATAACAGCCTTGTTGGGACAGGGCAGTCTGACACCCACAAATGCTGAAGCAAGTTGTACCAAATGCTCAGTGCTTAGGAGCCCCCTTCCATCTGACTGTGACATTGGAAAAATTGTATTGCCTGAGGCCCTTGACTAGCTGGGGACCAGTAGTGCAGTGGATAACATGTCTGACTACAAGGGTGTAATCAGGTGCCTGGGTAAGCTTTTATCCACCGTGGATAAAAGGTGGTTTATCCACCTTGGGAATATGAGGTGAAGTTCCTACGGCTTGTGAGATTTGTCTGGATGGGATGCCTGGCAAGAGACCCCATCCATGGAAGGAGAGTTCAGGAGACGTTGGTTTGTACGTTTTAGGGTACAGAGGCACCAAGCAGGAGGGCTGGGATTACTGACGGGGGCTGCTCTCAGTCCAGTCAGCAGCACAGTCCCCAGCCCCAGAAGAGCCTGTGCTGGTGGCTGCAGCTCAGCTTTAGCCTCTGCCTGGCTGCTATTCCCAGCCCATTCAGGCAAGGTCTGAGCCACAACCTGCTGCAATCAGTGGGGATTCCCAGCTGAGTGGGGAGCTGCAGATCAGGGTCCTGCTCACAGGTGCTGCCTCTGGTGAGGCTGCAGCTCAGTCAGAGGGAGCTCAGACATACAGGAGCTCATAAAACAGGCCACAAAAACGGACTGCCAGTGGCCCTCTCCTGCCAGGGAGAGGCCCCTCTGCTGCTGTGCTTCTGTTGAGGGGTGTCAGGTGCCTGCTAATTGCGGCTAATGAGGAATTTAATTGCCCTTCAGCACAGGGCTAGCTGTGCAGGCTGTGTGTGTGCAGGCAGGTGGCAGCTGGGGGGTCTCCATGCCCTGCTCAGCCCACACACATGGTGAAAAGGGGCCCTTCCCTGCCCTCGGCACTGGGGAGGGGCTGTCCCAGACCCACAGCCCCCAGCACACCCACGTGCCCTCCTGTCTGCTCTCCTCCATCTAGGGGCCCTTGGATGGGTCACCCTTCCTGCTGGGACCTGCCCCCTCTCTTCAGCCTTGGGAGGGCTCCTGGCAAGCTGTGTGCTCCTGCAGGGGCTGGGTTTGTGCAGAGGCTGCTTCTGTGAGCTCTTTGGGGATGGCAGGAGGAGGATCCTGGGGTTCTTAAGAGGAGAGGGGCTGGTGAGCCCCTGCAGACAGGCTGGGTCCCTTGCTTTGCCCTGTGATGGGTTTGCTTTGATCCCAATGGTCTGCTTGGTCTGAGTGTTTGGGGCATGGAGCAAGGGAGGAAGGAGCTGCTGGAGCAGCATGCACAGGAGGGCAGATACTGGCTTGGATACTCTGTTTAGGAGCACATTCCCCTTTGTGTAGTGCACCAGCCATGTCTCAAACCCCTCTGTGTTGTCAGTGTTTCTCTACACTGACCCCCAGCACTGTGCTCTGTCCTGTGCCTCCCCTCTTCTCTGTTCTGTAAGTAACACTCGTGTAGTCTCTCTCCTCTTGCCCATGTACCTCCCCTCAGAAAATGAGTCTGCTCCTTGTTTTGTGCAAAGGATAGCAGCTAGTTTCAGGTAAATTCCAGGTGAGCAAGGAGAGGTATAACATTTCAGGTAAATTCCAGGTGGGCAAGGAGATGAAACATTGCATGTTTCAGAGAGGCATCTTATATCCTAGAAGAAACCTAGTTTATCTTCTAATCTAATTTTATAACTTAAAATTACTCTTTCCCAGTTTGCCAGATCAGTCACCTTTTTCTTAAAAACACAGGCAAAACCTCCCTCAAAAAGTGCAAGTCCCATATGAAAGTTGCCCTTAGACAATTCAGGATGTGGCCTTTTCTTTCCTGGAGGAAGCTGGTGTGCATCCAGGATTTTGTAAAAGCCCATCACTGAACAGCCTAACGGGAGAGAAGGCATCTGTGTGCATGTGTGCTTGGTTGTGTGGCTGAAATAGCTGTGCTGGCTGCAGAGCATGGCTGTGGGCTGGAGCTGGGTGTGATTTACCCTCAGCAAAACCAACTGGCTCCAGCAAAACGTCCTTGTCTGTTTGATTTCATATCAATTGAAGCTGTTTGCAGAGACTTGTTGAAAACCTATGAGGTTTAGATTTAGCCTGACAGGACACGGCCAAGAGCATTTTTGCATTTCTAGCAGCTTTTTTTTCACTGCTAAGAAATTCTGAACCACCTAATCTGACTAGATGCCTGAATTCTTAAAAAAAAAAATAAAAAGGCAAGTAGCAAATGGAAGGAAACAGGATGATTTCCACAGCTACCAGGTGGTGGGTTGCGGGCGATCCAAATGCCCCCATGTTACCGTCTATGTTACAGATGTACAGCAGGCAGCCCAGCAAGTCCTGAGGGAAATGCCAGAGGCCAAATTTTCATTCTGGTCTTGCTTGTGTAAGACTAGAAGAAGCCTTTCAGCCTGGAGAAGTTTAAAGAAATTGTTTTGAGCAAGTCAAACACACTCTTTCAAGAACCCTGTTTTGCAGGCAAAATATTGCAACTACTAAGCTCTAAAGGCTGTATTGAATCTTTGCTTTCCTGTAGGAGTGCCTTATTCAGTCATGTTTTTAAAGCTCTTTTCAGAGGCTGGCAGGCCAGAGCCATGCTGGGGGCTGTGCAATAGCCCTGTTGTAGTTCACCTCTGATCATGGCATGGCTGACACTGTTGTGACACACAGGCACAGGGGGAGGCTGGAGCTTTTATGTGCTCTGAATGCAGGGCTCTGGGATGAGTCTCAGCTGAGTGCTCCTGCAAAATGCAGGGGCAGCTGAGCACCACAGCACAGAAAAGAAAGGGAAAATCTTCCCCATGCAGAGATACTCCTTGTTGAAGAGTGACCCAGCTGGAGACAGATCACCTGCTTCAGTCCCTTGTGTTACTCCTCCCTCCGATAACTCTCTTGAACTCATTCTGCATACTGGCCTTGCCCCCTTCCTGCTCTGGAATGAGTTCATTTTTAGCACTTCCCTTCTATAGGTCACCTGTGGTTTCTGGCTTTGGTGTGTTGAGTTGGTGGAGATAGCACTGGCAATGTACAGGGTGGGGGTCCATAAAGGCAGATACATTTCTCTGCTCTCTGGGGAACCTGCAAGATGTCCCAGAGTTATTTGGTGCCTCAGATTTCCCATCTGCGGGATAGAAATTGAGAAGGCAAGCACATGTCTGTCAGAGGTCATGTAGTACAGAGTTTCCTTAGGCAAATATAGCTGGGGCAGCTTAAGGTGGTGCCAAGGCTGTCCTGGATCACTCATGGCTGCTGTGGATGTATCTGCAGTTAGGGGCACTTCACAATGCCCCTTCCCATAAATGAACTCACCCTAAGAAAGCTTAGGTGAAGTTTGAAGCTTGTTTGTGGTTCAGCCTCTTGTGATAGACCTGGAAATAAAAGCAAGCTCAGACTCTCCTGCCAAGGCAGCCAGGAGGGTACTCAAAGTGTGGCAGAAAAGATTGCACCCCAACATCTCCAGAGGTTGTCACTGAGCTTCCATTGGAGAGGGATCCCAGCCTTATCTGCAGGATGAGAACTCTGTGGCCACTTCCTGCTCTCACAGAGAGTGTTTGAGCCTTACCCTGCCTGTATCTGCAGGAAACAAGAGAGCCCACAACCTCTCAGCATCCCCATCAGCCCTGGCACTGATCCTTAGCAGCGCCCCCACTGTGGCTGTAGGCAGCAGGAAATTTGTGGTGGCCACATCCCAGAGCACCTTTAGGTCTCGTGCACTTCTCCACACACCCAGCTGGTTTGGAGCTTCAGAGCAATGGCGACATGGACACATCTCTTGGAAATGCCTTGTGGCCATCCTGGCTAGTAAAGAAAGAACATTTTATCAAGTTGAAATTCTGCAACAGGCAGAAACCTGACCTGTTATTCTCATGTCACCTGGGTGACAAGTGAGCAGCTGTCTGTGGACACCTGATCTGAGCAGCATGGGCCTCCCTTTCTCTTGGTCTGGGGCTTTGCACCCTGTCACTGACAATTTGTCATGTTACACGTAGATCTAGAAGCTGACCCTGTGTAACACTGCACAAAGCAGTGCAGGGAATATATTGGGGCAGGGTGGATCCCAATCAAAAACATATGTGGGATATCTTTGCCCTAGTCTAAACTGTCCTGTCTGCAGACATGTCTGTCAAAAGAGAAGGCAGTTGATTAAATGCTGAAGTATCCCTGGGCTGGTGGGTCCTGGAGCCTGAGAAATGCAGGACCTGAATTCCCCTGTTTTACAGCTGTGGATATGGTGTAGAACAAAGAGCCAGGACTAGGCCAGAGCTGGGATAGAGCAGGAGGCTGGTGCTGGGCATCAGACCTGGGACAAATGACCCTTGTGTGACTGCAGCTGCTGTCAGTGCTTACGATGGTGGCCATGGAAAGACTGCTGCTCCTTTTTCCAGCCAGAGTGGGGAGAACTGTGAGACTGAGGAGTGATCCTGTTACTGCCCTCACCACACCCACTGTGCACACCCTGGCTAAGATTTGAACACCTGCAGGCCTGTCTTTTAGAAGATAGAGCTTTTAAAACCAGAGGAAGTGCTTATGGCCTCAAAAGCTTTATGCCAGCTATGCCTCCCTTGTATTCAGGTGACACAGCTCCAGGCCACCCCTGGAGAGGGCATCAGCTGTTCTGTTCAGGCACGTTTCTTCCTCTGTATGACTCCTCTGGCAGAGAGAGCTGTGGCTTCCTGCCTCTCGAGTCCGGGGGATTTTCAGCCAACGTGGTTCCATTTAAGAAACAGTAATTAGCAGCAAAGACTTCACACCACTGTCCAGTGAACAGGGAGCTTTCACAGCTGTTTTACTTCAGTGTAACATGTAGAATACATGGTGTGAAGAGGGATTGCTGCAGCAGAGCAGTGCCCGAACTTCCATATCCCCCCAGCCCCTGGAGCGCTGGGAGGCAGGGCTGAGGCTCAGCTTTGCTTTCAGGGAAGAGCCATTTCAGCAGGGGAGATGGGTCTCTCCAGAAGTGTGCCAGTGCAGGTGCAGATCCCCACATTGCCCCACTGCATAGCACACTTCCAGCCAAGATTCTAAAGGTGATTAGTTTCAGCCTGGTGGGATCCCTCTCACCCTTCAGGGCCCTCTGTCAGAAACATATGCTGTTACTTGAGCTGGTTTAATGGCCAAAATGTGGATGGCATCTGCCCAAGTGATAATTAACCATGAGCTCCACTCGGCTCACTAACAATTCTGTGGAAGTTTACTTCTCTGAGAGTTTGGGCTTCTGCAGTGCCGCTCCTGCACTAAATTCAATACTCTTATAATGTAGCAAGCCTCAGAAAAGTCAACCCATTAGAAGCCAGTGCCATTTTATCTATAGCTTTACAACCCCCAGCTAAAGTGGCAACTTCTTTAATTCACTTTGCACAGTGATTTTTGATGCACTTAAAACTTCTGAGATGAGCAGACTTAAGATGCAGGGATGGCAACTTTGAATTATTTATTGTATAGGGAGAAAGAAAGCATTGTTTTAGAAAATGCTGCATCTAAAAGCTTGCTGGGCCGTAGGACCGGTTGTTTTTTGGGGAGAGGGGTTGTTAGTGTTTGGTTCATGGGTGATTTTTTGAAAGGCATCACAGAACTATTAATATATTTATAATGTTTGTTTCTTTAAACAGAATTCAGGGATTTAAGCTCTTCTCTTTAGCTCAAGAGTTCCACATATGTGCAGTGGAGTTGCTCCACACACTTGTGGAGGACTTCTGTCTTTGTGGGTAGCCCTGTAGGAGTTACTGCTTTTCCCTGGAAGTGTTTGTCCCGCCACTATATTAGATGTCTGCACAGCTTGGGCAGTATTTACTCTGATAAAATATCTTGCTGGAAAACCAGCTAATTTCCAGGGAAGCCCAGGTGTGCTTTAGTCTTAACTGAAATGGGCAGTGCCATTTTGATGGAGCTTTAAGTATTTAAATTGGGATATTATTTTATTTTAGCATTATTTAAAAATTGAACTCTTTCTAGGGAAAGACAGAAGCCACTGTGAATTGGTGTCTAACTGTATTTATTCAGGAACAAAATGTCTTCTCCTATGTTTCAAGGTTTTTTGCATTTTCAATTGAAAGCACAACTTGCCAGTTTTGTTCCTTTAGGTCTAGAAATCCTTTTTCACTCTTTCCTTTCACTCCCTTTCAGTGCCTTTTCACTCTTGACTCAGAGTCACTGCTTTACAGTTACCTTGGATTTTCAAGCTCCTGAGATTTTTATTCCCTTTCGTAAAGCTATTTTCATGCATTTTCTTATGTGATTAATACAGAATAAAAAATTATGGAACACATGTTCCTAATGTACTGCTCGATGTTATGGAATCGGATAAGACTTTTTCAAGTGACTGACATTACATATGTCTTTCAAGGATGTGAATCATATGTAAACCATATGTTTCATCTATTTCAAAGATTGTTAAAGAGTAAATATTGTAATGAAATTAACTTACAATCATGGTTCTGAAATGTATATGTAAGTATTGATAACAATATTTCTCAAATGTTCCTTAGGTGGAACTGAGGATAGCTTTCAGTTTTGTTTTTAGGGTAGTATTGTGGTTTAACCCCAGCTGGCAACTTAAACACCACAGAGCTGTTCTCTGACTCTCCCCTCCATCCCCCAATGGGATGGGGAGAGGAATCAGAAAAAAGGAAACCTGTGGGTTAAGATAAGAGCAGTTTAATAATTGAAACAGATTAATGATAATAATTACAATGAACAGGGAGATAACAGGTTGAGAATAAACCCCAAGAAAGACAAGGGATGCACAATACAGTTGCTCACCATCTGCTGACAGTATTCTTCATTTCTATTTTTACCTAGAGAGCTGCTTAAAGCAACACCCCTTCAGTTTGCAACCTCCCACTTTCACTTTTCAGACAAAAAAAAACTTAATGGAAAAACAAAACTGTCAAAATGATGTTTTTTACTAAGGAAAATGTGCCCTGCTATTATTCCAGTGTCAAGGAGAATCAAATTGGGGCAGAATGAGACTGAGGTACAGAGAAAATGCTGAAAGCCTCAGTCCCTGACTTCTGCAAGGTTCTCTCACGGAGCTCTCATGTTTTAATGAGTTTATGTTTCTTTGAGGAAGAACTTGTTTAAAATAACAGCAATTATAAGGATGTTTTTGCAGATGGAAAGGCGTTGAGCTCAAGGTTTTATGTGTCTACTCCTTATGCATTTTCTATAGCTGCTCAAATATTTTTTTGTTCATAAAAATTTAATATGGAAAATTAATGAGGAGTTGGCTAGTGAGATGATACAGTAACTGTAGCCAGGCTAAAAGTGAGTTGTCAGCCCTGGACCTTCCCAGTCCAACAGGTAATTGCAGAACTGTGTGAGTGAGATACAAAGGGAGGCTCTGAAAGGTTCAAAGAGATTTATTGAATACTTTAGACCACAAAATCACATAAAACAAAGTCCAAAAAAGTTCCAGAAACAGGACAAGAGGGACCTGTTGTCAGAAGCAGCTTGTCATATAGTTATGATTTACTGTCCTCTCCCAAGTGATCTGTACAATCTCTGTCAGCAGCAAGGCAAACAAAGGGCATTTGAAGGGCTGGAGCTGAGGGTGTGGGAGAGAAGGCAGCAGTGGTGATGGCCACAGCAAGCTTAGGCAGTGAATACTGCAGAGCTCTGTCTGAGCAGAAAGCACAGAACACTCTTTCACCTCTCCTTTCACTGTGAAAGAACAAACTCAGGTCAACTAAAGGAAATATTCAAATATAATAAGAATTTAACTTTGAAGTTATTCCCAGTTTCCTAGGGAATTTAGGTAGTTATTAAAATTAATGGGATGGAGCATCTGAACCATGGTACACTGTAACTTTGAAAATTCCGGTCAAAGATTTTTTGAAGCCATCCTCTTCTCCATTTCCAATTTTTGTTTGTTTCTCCTTTTAGCCAGATGTGAACTTGTGCTTTAATATGATTTGTATGTGAAACAAAAGTCAGGTCTATTTAGATTGAGTACTTTGGGCTAATGCTTCCATCTCTGCAAACAGACTTGATAAACTATTTTGCTGACGATCTCCCTCCATGCACGCTGCAGGCTGCATAGAAGATTTCAATTAATGCTAAAAGCACAGAGGTTTGAAATGCATATGTTTTTCTTGATGTAATGGATAATCATCCTGGTAGTCTGTTACTATATAAAACAAAAGCAGATGACTGGAATTTCTTTTGTGTTTTGTTTGCTTGTGGTTTTTAGGTTTGGGTGTTCTTTTTTTTTGTGTGTGTGTGGTGATAGGTTTCCCTTAAGTGGACTCCAGTTCAGAAACTAGTAACTGAACAAAATGATAAGTTCTGAAAAAGTCCATTCTATGCCTCCAGTGTTGGTACTATATCCTTGGCAGGAGACCCTAGAAATTTCACAATAACTCATCTCACTTCAGAACAGATATTGGTTGTGACAATAAAAATAATCTAGCAAATCATCCTCCTTTATTTGTGAGTCAGCCACAGGTAAGTTTCCACTGGTAAATATCTTCCCCCAGGCATGAGTGTGTCTGTGTTTGGGTGGTTTTTGAGAAGCTTCCACAATTGGACATCAAGGCATGGTTCTCATATTACCAGCAGGGCTGCTGTAGTGCCTGTGTGCTCCTCATCATCTCTGCAAGCACAGCTTGCCTCCCAGGCTGATGCCAGTGTATCCCCTCATACTGAGTCCTCCTTCCACGTTCCCCATGTCCTTTCTCTGCCCTACCCACTCGTTCTGTCCTTCTTTTTACGCCTGTCCTTTCCTTTACATTTTCACAATTTACTCTTTTCTCAAGCATCCTATTCCAAGTCCTCCTTCATCCAAACCCCTTTTGCTACATTATAGACTTTGTCTTGGCCTTAGAGATCTCTCATCACTCCTTTCTTCTCAGGACACCTTTCTTTTCAAACTAGCTTCCTTCTGCTAGCAGAGAGGTGTGTTCCCATCCCATCTATGACTAAGTCACGTGGAGCCAAGCCCAAGTGCCGATTTGGCTGAACAATGGTCAGTAGGAGGAAGGAGAGCTTTGAAGACACAGCCCTACAACTTGCTTTGATTTTTAGAAGCACAGCTACTGATGTTTTCAAGGGAGAAACCTTTCTTCTCCCAGTTAGACTTCAGGAAGGCAGTCCTAGTTTTCCTATCTGATGGTTCCTTGCCACTCTGTGGAAGAGGACAACTCTCCTTTCCCTCTAGGTTTCCAAGCAGGCACTAATAACCAGCACAATGACCAGCTCCAGGCAGTGCATTCAGCACTTTGAAGGTGGATGCTTTACTAACGCCCCTGCTTTATGCTATGCAGCACATTTCCCTTTTGCAGCAGGAAACAAGGCTCAGCAGCCCCTCTGTCCTTGGGCTGGCACACAGAGTCTTTGTGGGGAGAAGGCTGGAGCTGAAAATCCCTTTTAGCAGCAGGCTTGGTGAGTGTGGTCTTGGCATTCCTGTCACCAGCTTGAGGTGAGGGCAGGAACTGAACAGCTGGCAGTGCCCATGACACTTGATTACCAGCACAGCATGCTTCAGATTCCGTGGCACAGAGAGCTGAGGCTGTTGAGGAGCTTGGCTGCATCCCAGACTTGCCCCTGGCAGAACTGGCAGATCACATAGCTCGTGATCCTTTCCAGGACTTGGCCAGCCATAACCCACCCTGTGCTCTGCTTTGGGCTGTATTTGTTCAGTGGCTTGGCTGCCTCCTGACCTGTGCATTCACAGGGTTTGATGCAGGGTGGATTGTGTATCTGCACAGTAATCTAATTCCATCTTTCCAGAGACGTGTGACTTGGTATCAGAAGCTGCATCTTTTTGAGTTGATTTTTGGCCATAGCTCTTCTAGGAAATACCTATCAGAAGGTTTAAATCCAGTAGACTTACAACAATCTTAAAGCTAGCAATTTATTTTTTTAATCTAAATTAGAGCTAGAAAAATTCCAGTGAAAATTGAGGTGATCATGGAATTATCTCATTTATCCCTGAGGGGCTGTTGCCAGTGCTACAGGGCACTTTTCTCCTCTCCAATATGCCACTTCAGCACAGGATTGGCATTGCCCTCCCAGACTGTGCTGTTGAGAAAGGAAGGTTCTCTCTCATACCAAGCTATCAAGACTCTTCTGGAACTGAACACATTCTGTACATGGGCTTTAAACCTGTCCTCTGCACCCTCACAGTGCAGCAGCAGCATCTTCCTTGTCTGTGCAGGCCATGAGTGAGCTCCAGAACTGGCCCTGTCTGAAGTGGAAGTGGCTGTTCAAGCATTTGGGGAGTCCCCAAACACTGGGGCTGAGGTTGTGGCTGGCAGTCCCCAGTGTTACTGGGGGAGAGCAGAGAGCCAGGGCTAGGTGATAAATTTCTGGTTCATCGGTGACTTAGGAAACTCCAGAAGGCTCAACCCAGGGCATTTCATTGAAAGCAAGCCTGATGTGATCTGTGTGCCCTGGGCTGAGGAGTGTCACTAGGCATCACTATTTCTCTTGAGCATGGCTGATTCTCCTGTCTCCAGGAGACTGCAGGTTCCTGGGGGCACCTAAGGGCTGGGTGCAAATAATCCGTCTGGATAGCACTTTTTACACAACAGGGACCCAAAATTTTATCTGAATTCTCCCTGCATTTTTATGAGTTTGGGAGGATGCTCCTACCATTGCTAAATAATTAACAGCAGCAGCTTGCCAGCAGCTATCAGACAAAGTGTAAAAGGTTGTGTTTTAGGATGAAAAGAGGTTGTAATTGGCTACTTACATTTACATTTCAACTACAGAAGTGGAGTAACTCCAGCCCAGCAGTGATGCCTGTGAACCCTTTGATTCAGGGTCACAGGAGGTATCAGGAGCCCTGTTACAATCTGTCACCAGAGCTGTCCAAAGGGCTCTGCTTGGGCAGTCAATATCCAGTGCTGTTGTGCACACCACAGCCCTTGGATAAAAGCACATGGCTGGTGGATTTTTATCTTTTTTCAAAGTGAGAGGCAGCTTTTTCTTTTGAGGAGCAAAATGTTCCTGACTTGGCTCTGTTGTTACTTACTGGACATTTCCTGGATGTTTTCCTTTGAAATGCCTTGCTCTGTGCAGGGACAGGGCTCTGCTTGGAGTGCACAGGTTTCATGTAATAAGTTGTATGAGAGTCCTAATTGCAGATATTAAGAGATAAGGGGTTGTGGAGAAGCCTGCTCCCCTGAGCCCTTCATGCTGAGGTAGTCACCAGTATCTCACCACAGCCTCGTAACCACTGCCATTTACACCTAACCAGGCTGCTGAGTATTAAGGTTTTCTCTCAGCAAAGTTATCCTTCCTTTTCCCCCTCATCTACATCCCTGAACATGGCCTTGTTTTGATTCCTGTGGTCCCCTGAGCATCTGGATTTGGCTCATAACTCAGGAGGCTATTTTTCTGTCATGTGCTTGGAGTTGCTTAGCACAATTTTATCCATTTGTGGCTGTAAGCCCAATTGGAAACATGTGGGCTGGTTAAAGACAGGTGGAGGCATTTCTTTTGTTAATTAGGCTTCAAATTCCATTGTGTTCCCTGTAACCAGTGGCCAGGCTCTGATCTCAGTAACTCCAGACAAACCCCATTAGTGAAGGAATAACCCAGGATTTGAACTGCTTATAAACCTCATAAGTTTGTCTGAGGTTGTGGTGTTTTAGATTTTTAGGGGTTGTTTTGTTTGTTTGTTTTTGCCTTTCCTTGAGACATTTTTAGAAAAAAACACTGCCACATGCAACTAAAAGCCTTTTCTAGCCTGGAGGGGATAAAGTGAAAATTTCTGGGGCTGGCAGGGCTGCAGAGCCAAGGCCAAGGTGCTAGGTTCAGACAGGAAAAGCAAGGGCTCCTTTCCCACCAGCATGTTGTCCTCCCTCCCCCTCCAGCCCATTTCCCTTCTGCTCTACACCCAATCACTAATTTAATCTCCAAATCAGAGAGCTGCCATTTTGCACTAGGCTGGGAGCTGCTGTTCACGCCCCTGTGGGCTCCACCAATAATTAGGGTAACACCTTGTGTGATGTTGAAGCACCAAATGCCTGTTGCTTCACCCACTCCAGCTGTAAGGCAGCTTCACTGTCACCTTGGAGCTCTGTCAAGCTGTGTGGTGGGGTCAGTCTTGTTGCAAAAGGGAGTTACTCCTCTGCAGAGTCTGTGTGTGTCTTGAGAAGATGGCACAGAAAGAAAGAGGCTTTACAAAAAGTTAAATATAGAGGTTTAGGTTTATTTCCTCCTTGGGAGGCTGGGTAAAAGCACCTTAGCTGTCTCTTTCCTGTGTGCAGAAGAGCTCAGGGTTGACTCTTCAGCCACACTTGGATTCCTTGTATTCCTGCATCACAAGGACCTTCACTGAATTAGGCACCTTGAATATATTCACTGATTTGGCTGTTGAGTACTTGCTGCCCATCAAAATTGGCACATCTTATATGAAGAATGTAAATACCTCTGAAATTTTCTTCCTTTGAGTTTTCACCACAACACTGCCTGCAGTTGTTGGTTTTGTAGGAAAGCTGCTGCATCACTAAGCCTCCAGGGTGTGGGGAGTTTTCATGGTTGCCACCTTTCTCTTTTGTTTTGGGGAGCTGGTGTATGTGCCTCTGTGCTGTAGTACCCCTGCCATGCTCCTGACCTGTTGGACAGGGCTGCTGTTAGCTGTCATCCCTGACCATGGAGAAAGTGGAATTTGGAGTGCCCGTGCACAGAGGACGAGGGAAAGAAGAGCAGAATGAGACCAAAGCTCCTTGCTTGTTTTTTTGTTGTTGGGTTGGTTATTTCCCCCCACCCCACCCAAATTAAAAACAAGACAATTTGGAAATTTTCTTGGTAACTGCAGAGGTCCTTGCACTGCAGCCAGCACTGAGTGCCACCTGGGGAGGGTGACAGGAGCTGTCAGGGCACACTGCAGTGCAAGCAGCAGACTCCAAGGGGCACAGAGAGGCATGGTCACCACTAACACAGATGGAGAGGGGGATACAACCCTGCCATTTGAATATCAGACTCCAAAGGCTGAGGCTCTTTGGGGATTGGACAAGACGAAAAGGTAGCTAAACCAGCAAAGTTTTGTGATAATTCACTGCCAAGTGCCAACCGAGGCACTGGGCTGAGCCTGTTTGACAGGAGAGCAGCAGTGCAGGAGTGAAGGATCACACAGCTGCCAGAAATCACAGGAGGTGGGATTTTATTTGCTACATTAGTGTTTTTACTTAAGAGGCCTAAAGCAGCTATGCATTTAACTGCACTGTCTCTCAGGGAATTTCTGGGAGCTGAGCCCTGCTCCCAGCCTCATGCCCAGGAGAGGACAGAGGATGCTGAAGTGAAAACCCTGCATCCTGTTTCTCTCTGCTGTGTTACCCACACTTCCTGGGCTGTTCTCAAGCTCTGGAGCTCTGGCAAAAATGTTAAACAAGTAATAACTTTTCACAGATAGGTACCCTTTCCTTTGTGAAAGGTAACATTTTTTCCTTCCTCTACTTTCTATCTAAACTGTGAAGACTATAGAGTTACCAATCCACATTTCCAGTATGCTTCCCCAATACAAAGATGTAGTTGAAAGTTTGCCTCAAAAATAATTTTCTGTGTCAAATTTTTGACTTAAACAGAAAAAAAAGTTTGCAGCTGGAGAAAAATAGTCTGCTTCCATTAGAAATTTCCAACTGTTTTTGTCAAAATCTAGGGTGCTTGAAGACTGAGGTATCTTAGCCATAACATCCTTGCTTCAAGACGGTATTCCTTGTGCAATGCTCCCTAGTGTCCTATGGGAGCTGCTGGCTCATGTGCCTGTGCAGCTCTGGTGTAGGTGCTGTGCTCACCACACATGGAGTCATAAGTTTGTAGAAAGAACAGGAGAAGAAATTTTCATCTAATGGGTTACTTAGCCCATCCCACTGCCCTCAAGCAAGATTATTGCAACCTTCCTCTTCCTCACATGTATTTATCAATCTGTTTCTAAGAATCTGCAACAATGAAAGCTTCAAACATTCTTAGGCTATATATGCCAGTATTTGTTTAATTATGGCTGTTGAAGATTATTTTTCCCTCGTATTATTTTGAAGACTTGCAGCCTTATGGCTTTTTTTCCAAATATTAAATACTAGTTTTAAAATCCTTTTCCTCATGCAAGAGGTGAGAGTTTTTGAGTTGTTTCTTTCTTTGTTTTCTTTTTAGTCTTCTGATTATTACCACTGCTTTTGGAGAAATCTCCCAAAATTATCTCTATCCTTTGTTCAGTGCCTGAAACAGCAGCCCCTGTTCCAGTCAAGACCTTGCCATTACTGAGCAGACTGGAGGACTTTCTTGCAAAGTCTATCATAGGGCACTTCTTCTTTTTTCAAGTTGGCTTTGCTCACAGCAGGGTGGGAGTGCTGGCTGACTTTCAGATTTTTATCCAGTGCATTCCCCAGAACATTTGCTACAGACCTTTTGTGTTCTTGGTCATTCACCATCTCTTGATTTTTTTTGTTCAGTTGGTTATTTCTGCCTAATTATAGTATTTGACCTTTGTCAATACAGACTTGCAACCAGGCAAGCCACAAATTTTCTTTCTAATAATCATTTAAACTGGTTGAGTTTTAGCGTTTGGTGGTTTGGGGTTTTTTAACTTCATTACAACATCCAACCTTTATTCCCTCTGTTCCATCTCACTGCTTTGGTATCGTACTTAGGCTTTAAAAGGTAATCCCTATTCCATTGCCAAAATCATTAACAGAAACAAAGAGTAATGCCAGAGCCAGAACAGACCCTTGAATAATCCAGTTCCATATATCTTTGTAGGGTGAGTCTCAGCAATTTAAAACTGATCTCTAATTTATTTTTTTTTAATCATTTTGGCATCAAATCTTGAGAAGCCTCATTTAGACTGTGTTTTCCTCACTCTTTCCGAAATTGCCATCTGGGACAATGCCATAAGCATTGCTTAACTCAAGATATCATCCATCGCTCCTTGTGTCGGCCGCAAGGCCTGAGACAAGAACAAGAGGAGAGGAGATCATGCATCACAGCAGATCTAGCCCAACCTAGGATCATGCCCAGGGGAAAACAGAAGTGTGAAATACATGAAATACAGCTCCCAGAAGGTCATGCAAGGCCTCCATGACAGAGCTGTTATGATTTCCAGCCAAATACTTTCAGGTTTTGAAATGTTAGCATTTAAAAAAGTGCATCAGTCCCATTTTTTCTAAATGGCTATAGTGCATTCCTGGGCCCTATGTTGTAATTTACCAGCATGCCCTGTACTGTGCTGAGAAGTTGATTAGCACTGTGATGCACAGGGTGCTGCTTGGTGTCTGGTGAAATGAAGGACACACAGAGACCTTCACTGAGACTCAGCTGCACTGCAACAGGAGGAAAGAGAGCTGTGTCCAACGTTTTCCTTGCCATGAAACTGCTGATGTGCACACACTTACTGGCCATTTCTGTCTGTATCTGGGGCCCAGTGATTGCAGTCCTGTGGTAGAATATCAGGTTGAAATTTAACCTTAAGTCCTACACGTCTTCACTTGATGAATCCAGGAGATTCTTGAAGCAATTGCCCTCTCCTTGAAAAAGAAATCCTATGCTGTAGGGAACCAGTTCTGCTGAGCAAGCAGTTAGAGGGTCTTCAGAAGTACAGCACACATTCTGGTCATCAGATGTGCTCCTATTATTCAGTATCTAGATGTGCAGTGCCTTTGGGACACTGTCAGTCACTTGATGCTGAGTTTTAATTTGGAGAAAACACAACATGCCCTGGAAGATTCAGTTTTCCACATTCAAGGGAAAGAAAAAAGACTACTTCATGCCCTATCAGCTTAAATGCTGTATTTCTAATCACAGGCACAGCTGAGGAACAATGAATTTGAAAGCTCCCTGTTGCTGTTATAACACAATATTATTCCCATTTTCAATCTACTTGCATTAGATAAAGTTGATGCAGATATGCAGGCCAGGAAAAGGTAAACATTTTAGCTTCCCATCAATTAATTTCTTTTCTCCCATAGACAGGAGAAACATTGGGTTGAAATAGGGGGAGGATTCATATGAGAGCTTTTGTTTGTTTTGTCCTATATTTAACTAGTGACCTCCCAAAGGTATTTTCTTGTAAGCATGAAGGTGTGGAAAGAAACAGCTCAAAGACAAGAACTCTTGACTATTGTCTTTTTTTTTCTGGCTGTGTGGGGCCAAATGACTGTTTGGAGAGGGGTGCTGATGCCTGAATCTCCTAAAAACGGGCAATTGCTCTCTGCAGACTGAAGCCCAGCATTTCTTATTTTCCAAATAAACCTACAAGGGAAGTGACATGCATTGAGAGTGTGAATGGAGGGGGATGCTCCCATGTGAGTTTATTTTGCTTAGCGGGTAAGATCAGAAGAGGCCTAAACAAGGCTCTTTATTTTCAGCAACACTGATCATTTGCTTTGAAGTAAGATCCAAAGAAAACATACTCCTGCCTTCATCCCAATTAAAAAGCAATAAAAACTCTCTTCAAATTTTAAATATTGAGGGTAGGATATCTGCCAAGAAATCTTTTCCCTTTATAGAGGGGCAGATGTCAAATATTGTGAGGCCACTGCATCCTCCTCTGGTGTCATGCAGCATCACTCAGTTGAAGTCTCTCAGCCTGACTTGTGCTGCCTTGATGCCTGGCTGCTTGTCTGGCAGTGCCATTCAGATGTGCAGCTCTGCAGAGGTCATGTGCAAACACAGTATTTAGAGATAATGGCCCAAATTCATTCCAGCAGCTTTACTCAGCAAGTTGTATGACCTCCTGCCTTTTGGTGCTCTTCTTAACCTTGAAGGGTCCAGCAGCAGAAGAGCACTGCTCTGTGCAGACTAGGAATAATTTGGGTGATAGGAAGGGGCAGTTGTCCCCAGGCTGGCCACACTAACCATTTTCTAGTTTGTGGCACAATTGAGAAGAGGAAAATCATAAAAATCCAGCTATAATAGGGCAGTTTGTGGAGGGGAAAAATAGAAGTGCCATTTTCCACACTGGCATATCTAAGAGATTGAGACCGGCCCTTTACAGAAATATGATTAGAGATTCAGTTTTAGGTACCAGCACCTGTTTCTCCTCTCTGTCCTGGAGTGTTTCTGTTCTTGCATCTGGTTTAGTTTCCCTTCCTGCAGCACATATTAGGTTCACCAATGAGAATATACAGGATTTGGTGAATAAAAGAGTGAAGAAATTGGTGGACATAAGAGAAGGAGTTGGAGGAAGGCAAGACATGAAGGATAGGAACAATCTGCCTCATTGTCATGGAAGACAAAAAAAATTAAGAAATGTTTGTCTTCTTGTCTCTGTGACTTCATAGTTAACCACAGATGGATATATAGGACAGTCTTTGAGGCAGGACTGGGTCCCAATGTAAGTGAAACACTCTTCCACTGTTTCTTTGCATCTCCTGCCTCTCCTTATGGAGGAAGAAGAAAGCAGTACAGCGGCCCACAGTGGGATAAGGTAGGATGATGGAGCAGCACAAAGAAGCACCCAGAACTCTTCATGATGTTGTTGAAGAGGTATGAGAGAGACATGTATCTCTTATTTATCCTCAATTTTATTGGTAGCAAACTCACTGGATTCAATGGGAGAGCACTGAATTAAAGCCAGTCTGGGAGGAAAGGCCAAACAAAAGGCCACTACTGCAGTTCTAAATTAATTCCTAACAAGAAACAAGATCCAGCCTGATTATGTTTTCTGAGGCCCTACAGGTTTGGGTTTTTTTCAGAGTTAGATCAGAATTTGCTGCTGCTTCAGGTGTTCTGAACTCAGTGAAGAATAAAATGCTACAATAAATCTGCTTGGCCTTTTATTATGTGTTGGACACAGATATTGGCACATCAATGTATACAATAAGCTCCTCAATTTCTAGAATCCAAACCAAGCCTTTTCTTCTATTTAGAGCTGTCTTGACTACAGGTTCCTTCAGGAAGGAGGAGATGCAATTGGTTCCTTGCCTGTCCAGCCTTCTCTTCCCCATGTTAGAAAAACCTGGTTCCTTCAGCATCTCATATTTCACATGCTCTGGACTCCCAGCTGTCTTATCAGCTTTTCTTGGCACTCCCTACAGTTGTCAGTATCTCTCATACAGGATGGCACACAAGTGAACTTCAACATATTTCAGCTATTGATCCAGACCAAATGACATCTGGATTTTGCAAAGTTTGCCCATCACGTGCTGCATGAGGAAGTCTGCCACACTATTGTCTTCCTTGTCTTATTTTACCTTATGTTCTCCTGATAATGAAATGTTGAGGAAAAAAGATAGATCTATGTGATTTTTTCAAGCTACCACTGCCCTCTGCACTGATAGTGTCACTATCTTGCATATCTCTCCTCCCTGTGGAAGGGGATGAACCCTGGTGTTGCACTGAGATAAGCAAGAAGATTATCAGACCCATAAACTGCATGGGAGACCAGGAAGCTGTTTGGTCCAGGCATTCCTCTTCCCCCAGGCTGCTTCTTTCTGGAGGAAGCCATTGATCTTTGGCAGTCAGACACAGTTGAGTATTCAGTCAATCTATCAGTGACAGGCTAACATAAAACAGTGGCAAACAGCCTCCAGTGGTTTTGGGGAAGGGCTCCTTGGCTGGAGAAGCACAGATTCAGCATTCATTCAAACTAACTTTTAAGGAATTTTTTTTATTACAGGAAACAACAATGATAATAATCTGGGGAATCTCTGTCAAGAAAGAGCCTTTGGATAATCTCAAGAAAAAGATATCTAGGCAGGAAGTCCCACTTGGTTTTGTTCATTTAACAAGAACTTACAGGTCTCCAGAAATATCTTTTCATTTTATTCTGGATGGAATTTATGATGGAATACACAGTAGTAGCTCAATGTTATTTAATTCAACTTTGCATAAATTTGAATGAGCACTCCCAGAAGAGCCTGAAATTTCAGAGAAATTGAAGATGATAGACAGCAAAGTCTTCCTGAGATCTTTGTCTTTCCACCCTTGGAAGCTGAGTCCAGAATGCTTTTATTGCTTTTTCTACTGTATATTTCTTTTCTTTTTTTATTTATTTTTTTTTTTTAGTATTTTATCTGGTTTAGTTTTATGTGTTTGAAGCAGGGATATTATTCCTCTGAGTAATATCAGCAAATTCCTTCTGACAGCCATGATGTCTTGTTAATTTCCTTTCTTTATCCCTTCCTATTCATTTTTCTGGCACCTCAGTGAATTTGCCTGTCCTCCATGGTACTTGCACAAAGGCATTCAATATCTGCAAATGACTCCACACCTTCTCTAGATCACTTTGTCAAGCTAAGCAGCTCCAGCCTCAATCAATCTTGCAGCTCCACCACAACCACCCCTGAAGGATTCCAAGATGAGTGGCTTTACTAGTTAACATCTTTTACTTCCTACAGTTCTGGATTGCTTTTGGTGAAGTTTGGGTCCATCCTTCAGAGGAAAGCCTAGGTCAAGTGTGCTGAGCTGTGTGTGGCCATGCACTGTCCCTGCTCCACAGCTGTGGACAGAGGGCACACACAGAGACTTTAGGGAGCTGTGCTCAGGTCTGGGCTGGCAGGGTGAGGTTATGTGCTGTGTCCCCACATGATACAGCCCACGTCTCCCATCCTTGGGAAGAGTTGCAGGACAGTGACTTTAAACCACATTTGTGGCTTCCCAACCTCAGACTGTTCCAGGAGCTGGGGAAAACTCTGCTACAGCCCAGGCCAGAGGTGAGGCAGCCTGGCTGAACACGTCTTCCAGACTAGCACGTAGCTCAGAATCATCTCAGCACTGTACACAGAAGTTGCACACCAGAATTTATCTGTCATCCCCAGCCTGAAACCCTCTGAGGCAGATCCTGGGGGCAGCAGGTGCCCTGGGACCACAGGCCTCCATCCCTGGGATGGTTATTGGCCCAGTTGTACTGCTGTGATCCTCTGTAGGGTGTGGAGGTCAGCACAGGAAGAAAGATCTGAGTTATTCCTGCTTTGGGTAGATACTGTAAACTATCAGTATAAAACTCACCATACTGCAACCTGGCCAAAACTGGTATTAATTAATATGATCTTCCCTGATCTTCCCACTCTCCCAATAGCAGGTTTGCTGCTTTATTCCACTGAACTCCCCTTAGGTCTTTTGATTAGGACAAAAGGCCACAAACATTGTAAAGCCATAGCTGGCCAAGGACACTTAAGGAGATATTGCTGCCCAGCATGCATCTCTAATATCACCAAAGTCATCTGAGAAGTCTCTGTTGCAGGAGCAAGGAGTTTTGGGGCTTAGCCTGATTTTATGAGCAAGAACACAGTGGAAGTGTGTGTCTGTTTGGACTTTCTGGGCCAGAAAGAGGCTTTGTTCTTGGGACCAGCTGAGGGGACAGTAATCAGCCCATAAGGCAGAGGATGTGGGAAGCTGCAGGAATTTGAGCATGTTTTATGCTTACTTTTCCCTCAGCAAGCAAAGGAAGGGGATCAGTAGGATGAAGGCTGAGGAGTTAATTTGTGAACAGAATGAAGACATTTGCTGGTAATTTGATAGGTAGAAGCACCCTCATATTTTTTGGTAGGTTTGAGGAATGGACTAATCAGGAAAGAAATTCCTAATTAACAAGGAAAATCCTGCATGTATGGGCAGTTTCAGCCAGTGGTACTGCTAAACAGTAATTTTATGTCTTGACTTGTTTTTCAGCTTTTGACTGAGACAGCCACAGCCTGGTCTGTGTACACAGGCACACATTTACATATTGATTAATGTTCTCTGCCTATGGACTGAGTGCCTGGTGCCTCTTCCCCACCAGTTCAGAAGCCAGTAACTGCCTGTGCCTGTGATCTAACATCAGAAATAAAATGGTATCACATTCTCACTGCACATTTGCAAGAAAGAAACTGGCTACATTACATGGACCTATGGGATCAGACTCCTTGGAATATGAGATGTGTGTGGGTGAACTTGGCCAGTGAGGCAGCCAAGAAGACAATTTACTAGCCCACCCCTGAAGAACATGATGGGACTCCAGAGGATGGAATCAGGGGCCCAAACATATACTTAGAGAAGTTATTAACTTTTTTGGGGTATTTTGGTGCTAGAATTTTAAGCCTCATATCAATTATCCTTCAGCAAAGAGCCTTTTACTATGGAAAAACAATTACATGCATAGTGGGAGCTCTCCTGACTCTAGACTGAGGCAGCAGGAGTGTTAAAATTTTAATGAAGACCTTTGTTTCATGCAGGGTTTCTCAGGTGTTGAGTTAAACCTCTACTAATAAAAAGCAAGCAAAACCAAACACAATGTAAAACTGTTTGCCAAAACTTAAGTCCACCCTAATTTCAGAGAGAGACTGACAGGGCCAAGAGACAATCTATGTCAAGTGACTTTGACTCTATTTGTTTTCAGTGGAGTTTAGGAAGTGTTGGCTGTCCACAATACCTCAGTAGCACTCAGGACCTAGGACTGTAGCATTTACAAAAGTGTATGTTAGGCCTTACAATGTCTAGTGGAGACTTTAAACCTCTGGGCTGGTGTGCTCTTCTTGCCTGATCTCGAAATTCTTGTCCAAAATTCCTATTTCTGGTGTAGCATCCCAGTCATCTTGAAGAAAAGAGGTATTTTCCCTTTGGCTCCAGTGAGGTGTATATGACATTCCTTACACAGAAACAAATTGGAGAAATAACTCTAAGTCAAAAAGTATTTCAGGCCTAATGTATCCACAATAAGGAACAGGGGGAAAAAAAAAAATAAGATAATAGCTATTGTATGGTTAATTTGCTTGTTTGTTTTTCCTCTGTTATTTGTAAGCAACAGGCTTCATTAGCATGCTTTAAAAACATTAGCTGCTTCTGGTAAGAGTCTGAAGAAAAGATTCAGAACGCTGAAAGCTGGGGCACTTTTGTCATATACTCTGGGTCATTGGCTCATTGAAGTGCCAAGGGAAAGAGCAGTGATTTTAAAGGGTAGTGCAGAAATAACTCATGGAAATAAGTGCTGAACTCACTTCACTGCGATTCAGACAGACATTTCCATTTCCGTTTCCTCCCTAATCCTAAATGATGATTCATGTAAAAGCGAGGCTAGAGCTGATGGTGGTATTTGTCAGACAAATCTCTGCAGTCTCTCCAGCCACTGTGGGCTCAATATTTTTAAGTTTTGCCATATCCAAAGAGGATTGGGCAATTAAATTAATTACACACCTCTGGGAAGTAATCTATACCTTGAGGCTTTTGAGGAAGGGAAAATTCCACAGTTGCACCTGGTCAAATGGTTACACATGAAGGAAATGACCCCTTGACCCTTTTAGGTGCTCTGAACATAAAACTTGTTTAACCCTCTCTTACCTGCAGAGCTATAAACAGTATTACTGCTCACAAATCTATGCAGCCCCACTCCCCCCAAAAAGAGCAGTATTTGACTGACCTTAAGCAGCAGGGATTCTTCTGGGTGGCATGCAAAAGAGATGCAGAAATTAAAATTGACCTTATCTTGGCTGTACTGTACAGTTAGAAAGTGTAACTGTGGGTGCACGATTTAGCAGGACCACTTGGGAAGTCTTTGGGGTGAATACAATGCAAACAATGCAGAATCAGCAATGCTACAGCGGTGTTCTTTGTCATGAGGAGAGGGCTGTCTTACTACTTTTTTCCTGTATGGTGTTGCCTTATTGTCAGGGTGTTTTGTCTTTATGTGACTGGAGGCAGCAAACCAAATGATTGTTCCATTCTGAACAATTTCATCAATAGTTTATGGCAGCACTATAACTATCTCAAAGCCTTTGCATGAAAAAGCATTGTCACGCTTTGTTTATTGAGAAGATTTGCAATGGTAAAGGAAGGTCCCAGAGGCAATTCAGATTTGTGTGTGTCACACCTTCCTTCTGGGTCCTGACTGTGTACAACATGGGAGAGGGTTCCTCTGCACTCTTCCATCATTACTTCCACTTTGATTCCTTTGTATTAGCTCTGAATATGACCTGAATTATCTGTGAAGTTGAGGGTAAGAGTGGTATTCAGTGTAATTAATTGCCTGAGTGTGAAAGAAGTAGAGAGTAAAAATAAAAAATAAGTGAAGCATGCAAAAGATACTTGTCAGAGAAGTTTTCTATCTGAAATAATGCTTTGCTTTGCTCTAGATATATAATGAGTGGTTTCCGTATGTGCCTAGGGCTGTATATAGGTGATAAAAAAATTAAAAGAAGTCGGTCTTAGACTAGTTTGTACATCAGTATTTGAATTTGGCCTACAGGAGAAATAGGAACTCTAATTACTGATTACTAAAAAGAAAAAATAAAGTAAATAGAAAGCCCATGTTCTCCCAGCCAGCCCAAACATATACCTCAGAATAAATATGACTGATGAGGTATGAAAGGGCAGCAGTCAGGAGAGAAGCTGAGTCAGCCCATCCCAGCCTGTCCATAGGGCTGGGCACTCGCACATCAGGGTTACAGGGCTGCAGTTTCCCGTGGGATGGGCCATGTTCTCAGGCTGCAGGGGAACAGCCTGCCACTCTGGCACCATCAGTCCTGCCTGCCACTCTGGCACCATCAGTCCTGCCTGCTAGATGAAGGCCCTGTCACTATGCCATTATTTCTATTTCAGGGCACATTCTGTCTGCTGAGATGACTTGTCCAGGCATAGGTGATCTTGAGCCAAAGGCAAAACTTCCTGTCCAGGGGAATCTTTCACAGAACAGATTTTTTAAAAGTTAGCATCCATTCCCACTGCAAGGCCTTCCCCCTATAACTTGCAGTGACACCAACTGCAGCACCTGAGAAGAGCACTGGATTATAGGAAGTGCATCAAAGTTGAGGGGGAGCAAAGTGGCCTTTTTTGTACATGGCAAGGCTTGCAGGGCAGATGGGACCTGCTGGGAGATTCAGGCTTTAGCAAATAATTACCAAATCTCCCTGGTGCTCTCTTCTAGCTGGGTATGAGATTACTGGCTGAATTTGGAGTGGCCACTGTGTAATGGGCATGATGAGCAAAGCTGGAGCTGAGCACCAGGACAGTGTGGCTGGGCTGATCCTTACCCAGTACAGAGTCCTCAATGCTCCAAAGATGTGTAGCCACTTCTTCCCTGGATGGCCTGTTCCAATGCTTGACAGCCTCTTTGGTGAAGAAATTGTCTCATATCGAGTCCAAACCTCTCTGGCATAACTGGAAGCCTTATCTTTCTGGGGATGATATATCTTGATCAAAATCAAAGAGCATTTTGTTATAAAGCTTTATAAAGTTATAGCTTGTTTCATACGTACCCTTCAATTGCATCAGAGAGGTGCAATTGAGGGAAGATGTGAAGATTGTGAAAGGGATAGAGATTGTTGCGTCTCAGATGAGAACCATCAATTTTACCTGTCTCAGGGCTGAACAGTGTCAAATCATTTTACAAATCCTTGTGTGTCTTAGCACAACATTGTACAAGAGAGGCAACGAGTACAATCAATTAGCCAGAGAAATCAAGAGCTATGCAAAGCAGTGAGCACCTTTATGGAATGGAAACATCTTGGGTGCCTTCATGGGTCTCCTGTTGGACAAACATCCCTCCTTCATTCCTAGGGTCAGCTGGGGTCACTGCCTGTCCTGCTTCAGCTGATGTGCACTGTCAGGCAGCAGAGAGATGATGTGAATTAAATGGCTTGTCATCTAGCAACAGAGTGGGAACATGGGCTTTGCACATCTCTCATTTGTTCAGCATTCCTGTAGTCCAATATGGCAGACTTGGAGGTGTTTGGAAGGTTTGGAAGGGTTTGAGAGGTGCTTTCCCAGAATTAATTCCTCACTCAGTGGGAGGGAGGAAGATTGAACTCTATCTTGTGTTTGCTATTATTAAACATCTCTTCCCTTCGATATGCAGTTTCATTTCAGAGGTGAGAGGATATCTTTTGTGTGATAACAAAAAAGGGCCCAAAAGAGAGAAAAAGAAAAATCTGAAGACTGGCATTTTCTGCTTAAGTGAGCCCAAAGCATCTCAGCTTTCATAATCTCCTCTCTTAGTGCAAGGGGGGAAAAAAAAGCAGCAGAATAATATATACCTGAAACCCATACCAGGTTCTGCTGTCATAAAAGCAAAATTTAAAAGTGAACACTCACATTTCCACCAGGAGACACTAGCTGTGGCAGAGACAGGCATCCAGGCTTCTTCACAGCCCCAGTTCCAGTGTCATCTCATTTTGCTGACCAGGGATCTTTCCCAGCTTGGAGCACAGACAGGCCAGCTGGCTGGGCTACCACTGTGAGTGAATACATTTGGAAATGGCTGTGCTATCTCAACGCCTTACGGATACATCAAAGTGTGCTATGAGCACAGCTGGGGTTTGTCTCCCTGCCTGCTGCCAGGAGAAGTTCCAGCTTCTTCTCCTCACTCTCTTCATCCATATATTCTCAGTCCTTCCTCCACCCTTCAAAAACAAGCTAAATGGTGTATTATTAATGATCTTTGGTTTAATAGCCATGCTATTACAGAAAATCTGAAAAGGGATAATTCTACATGCCAATAATCTGTCCACTGATTCTTCTCTTTTAGTGTCAGATGAGCATGCAAGCTATTACTATTCTGGTTAAATTCAGTTCTCAGGCAAATAAGAGGCCCTGACTAGAGCTGAGGGATTGTGCTGGCAAGCAAAATGAGAAAGGACGAGGCATTTCAATCCCAAACTTCATGCTTAGCAAGTGATATCACCTTGGGCTGCTGGCTGTGTTAGGATTGGTTCAGCAGCCAGGCCTGGGGAGGAACAGGATAGCTGAGCATCGGGGGATTCTGTTCTGGAGCAGGCATGGAAATTTCCAGGTCCCCTGTAAAATCTGTTAGCACTACATTGCAGAAGATTTCCTGTAATCTTTGTGACAGAGTTTGTGCTCCAGGCTCTGGAGAATCTTTTTGTCCAAAATGCTTCCCTTGGTGGATTTCCAGTGATGCAGCTGGGAGGCAAACCCGGTCCATCTCACTGGTAACAAAGATAATTGCAGTCTCGGTTAATTCATGTTTCCTGTGTTAATGATTTCTTTCCGACAAAGTGCTCTGAGAATTTTTCCTTGTAGCATAAAGAGAGAGAAAAATCACTCCCCCCACTGCCTTGAATCTGTTGCCAGTTTCTGCTGAGACAGAGTGAAGATGGAAGCAGAAGGTTTTTGTCATTCTGAATTTCTTGGACAGTGTTTTTTTAGTTTTTTGCTCTTCTCAGTATTGTTGTAGGATACCTTTTACCCATTTGGAATTCAAGTATCCCTGTTTCCTATGCTGGTGATCCTGCTGCCTCCAGCTGGGATTCTGCAACACAAACTATTTACAGAATTAAATACTGGAACCAGGAGTCTTTAATTGCCTGCAGATGCATCTTCACCCTCCCAGCAGCACTAGACAGATGCCTGAACTATGTAAGTTGGTGCAAACCCTAAATTGATCTTAAGTGCCTACACAGACCTCCCTGACACTGATTTTTGTCTGGTTCTAAAGCAGTGAAAGTGGTTCTCTGCCCTCAGACACTGCCTGTCTGACCAGTCATGGAGAGCTGTGTGGAAAAGCCCTGGAACAGAGGCACGTGTCTTAGGAATTGGAGGGGGAACATCTCCGCCCCCAGCACACACAGTTTGACACTCATGAGGAGCTTTTGCCATCCATGACCATGGGTCATTCTGGCCCAAATCAGGTTGTCAGTTTGATTGTAATCACAGCCATTAAGGGAAGTGTTCATAAATTTCCTATTCTTGTAACCAAGGCTGGCACTGATGTATAAGCCCCAGAGCTTTGAAGTCAGGGCTGCCTTCAGAACTCTCTGAGAGTAGATAAAGAGATGTCAGCACTGGATATGCTGTAGTAACATTGCTTTGGGTTGCTCAGAAACATCGTAAAGTTCATATTTCACAATCATTAGCCTCAGCAGTGCCCATCTGTTAAGCACTGGTAACAACTGAAGTGTTTCATAGCAGATGTTCTCCCTGAACAAGTGCCTGCACAGACTTTGCTGATTTCCTGGATCACAACTGTTTATCCCAAATAATTCTGCAAATAATTGTCAGAGGTCAGTTCATAGTGAATGTGCTGTTTTCTGGGTTTACACTGGTAAGAGCAGTGCAGAACTGCACCCTCTGCACTTTAGCCCTGCTCTCAAATATTGGTACAAATCAAGAAGGGAATCAGTGGAGTGTAAAACAGATGGAAGTGAGATCAAAATAAATCCTTCCACTTTTACCTCATAACACTTCAGATCACAGATGGGAGCACTGAGATGCAGACAAAATATGACAGGAGGTTACTTGAACATCTGGAGTCCAAACAAATGCTTCTTTATACAAAATAACATTTAGCAAAAAATGCCTAGAAAATGTGAAAACTGGACCCAATCCTGGTCCCGTGGAAGTTGCTGCCAATACTCTTGTTCACGTCAGCAATTCTGCTCTGATGACATTACAAATGTCGTGTCTGAGTTACATCCGATGGCAAATGGAATTTTAAAAGCTTTCCCCAAACCTTTCTGATAGAATTGTCTTTGCCAAAAAAAACTTTGCAAGGATATTTAAGGCAGGAGCCAAATGTCCAGTATTTGGATTCTCTCTTCAAAGCCACAAATATCTATGTGGTGTTCAACTTGCCATGAGAGCCACTTAGAAACGGGCACTTAGTTCTGCTTTGTACCTTTGGAAATGTCCCATCTGATTTAGGTTTTGACATAACTGTAAAAGGGCCGTGGCAGTTTAAGGTAACACTGTTGTCCAAGCATTTGTCATTGAATCTCTTTCAGTGAGGAGAGTTTCTCTCACAATTATCCAGCTGTGAAACAGAGCTGGACGAGCACTTACCATGACTGAGCTGCAACACCAAGCTGCTGCTCGGGCAGGGCATAAGCTGCTCTGGTAGGCTTTGCACTGCAGTTGATGAATAGCATTGGATGAGCTGTTTGAGACTAAAATAAAAGAGAATGTCACAGAATCAAGGCTGCTGAATGTTAGAATCTCTGCAAGTGACAGTTCTGTACTTACCCAGATTATAACATCCACACGAAGAACCAGCACCTTTGGGAACCTGGTCTATTCAGTTTAGCTGGGAAAAGATGAGAATAGGATGAGAACAGAAGTTGGTTTGTATAAATTTTTAGGAAAGGATGTTGTAATAAAAAAATACTTGGATAACACAGGAGGAATCTGGAATTCTTGATAGATGATTAGAGTGGACAAGCTCGGGGTATACCAATGTGTGTTTATGGTTTGTGTAATGAAGGACAAATAGGCAGCCCTGCCTCTATCCAACTGGAAATCTGTGTGTGATTAAGGAAGGGAGATGTGCTCCCTTCACTACCATTAAGTAGAGTTCTCCCTTATATCATTGTCATGGGCCAGGATCTGATTTAAACCACGTGCTGTAGCCAGTAACCTCAGATAAATCAGCACTTTGTGTCTTTCTAAGGTATTGTCTATCGTTGCAAGGACATTTAACAAACTGCCTGTGTGGGAATTGCTTGTTTAATCTAAAGCAGAAATACAGACATCTTTGGGGTGGGAAGGCAGGAGTGAGACCAACAGGACTCATAACAAATATGTGAAAAGTATTAAAGTAGCCAAGGCCTTCCACTGCAGGTGGTGGTCTGCATGCGCATGTAGGGGAGAAGCCCTCTGTGTGGAATGTCTGATGTACAGTGCAGGTGTACACAGCCAGGCCACATCAGCTGGGCTCAGTGCTCTCTGCAGGGTGAGGGGCATGGTGACAGAGCTTCCTACAGCTTTACACCACCGTGTGGCACCTTGCTGACCCAACTGGAAACTGGAGCCTCACCAGAGCTACCCCAGCTTTGGTGGTGGTCACTGCTCTTTTGGATGCTGCTGGTATTTTATTAAGACTGTGCTGATCTTGTAGATCTTTCAGGCTTGGGTGGTTGTTTGATCTTTTGGTGGGATTGGCTGGGGGATTATATACTTAAAACTCACAGATGTCTTTTTCATTTTGCTGCAGATTTAGATCAGAAATTTTATGAGATACAGATTTCAGACAACTTTAGATGAACAGTATTCCAAGCTGGGATCTCAGTCAACTCCTGAGAAGGGCAGGGATGGGGCATCATATGCTGTTAGACTGATTTTGTTTCAAAGGGAACTTTGAAGGTCCTGGTCCAAACTCCCTGAAATAAGCAGGGACATCTTCAGTTAGATCAGGTTGCTCAGAATCCCATCCAACCTGACCCTGAATGTTTCCATCAAGGGAGGGGTCATCAACCACTTCTCAGTAGAGTGAGAGTGTATATATGTATGTGTAGAAAATTAATGTGGACAGCTGGGATTTTTTTTTTGTCTATTACCTCTTCAAATGTAAAATCCTCACCTGTGATCCAAGGGGAGTAGGTGCTTTGTGTTCAGGTGCAGCACAGGAGACACATGCCTGCTCCTTAGACAGCTCCTTGGTTATTCATTCAGATACAACTGCATCTGTATTTTGCATTTTGGCTGCTGAATATTTTAAGCAACCAAACTGAAGCGTGCCAAAGCCAGAGAGGGCGTCACTGGAACAGACATGTGATGTGCAGCGTGTGTCTCTTGTTAAATGCTGTTAATTGCCTTGGCTGGGCAGCCTGCTGTTCCCTGGTAGGTCTCTGCTGGGATCCCAGCCTCTGCTCCTCTTCTGCAATGGAAACATTTTCCCTTATTTATTTTTGCGTGAGAAAACATGTTTCCATTCCGAGCCTCTGGATACCGCTGGAGTGCCCCCCTGACCTCTCCTCGTGGGCCCAGCCCGTGTAAATGACCAGACGAAGGAATGTGCATGAAGGAAGTGCTATAAAGTAGAAATATTGCTGGCTCGTAAATTCCCTCCAGCACAGCAAGTTTTCAAAATAAACAGAGCTACAGTCACACAGGACAGCATAACTCAGCGGTGCAAAATTCATCACTGGCTTTTGCAAAGGAGGGCAGCCTGACACCAAAATTAAACTCCTCCAGGAGTGCTGTCTGCCCTGGCAACAGACCTGCGTTACATTTCCATGTAGACTTCACCTGGCTTTGTTCTCCAGGTTATTCCCCTCTTCAAAACTTGTACCAGGCTGGATTCAGGGTGGGAAGCTGAGCTACAGTTCTTACTCTGGTCCCTGGGGTTTGGTGGCCTTCATATCCTCTGGGTGGCTTTTATAAAAAATCACAAGTTTTGGTGTTCTTGTGCTCCTCCAGCCTGCAACATGAGTGTGTCCACAACTCCAGCATCTGGGAGCCCAGGCATGAGCACTGCCTGCTGCTGGATGCCAGGATTGCCGGGTATGCCTGGTGCCTCCCTGCTGCTGGGCCTGCTCAGCTGCAGATCGCTCTTGCTTCTGCTCCAGTGACAATTCTCTGTCTGTCCATGAGGGCTCAAGACCCCTTACTTCTGAAAACAGATTGTCCAGGTGATTTCCAGGTGTTTTGAAGAAGCAGCTTATGCACTGCACAGATTGCTTCTAAGTGCAACATTCTGGTGTTTGCTATGCCATGAAAAGGAAGGTTTCTCCTTGGGCTGAGAGATTTTTGAAGAGAAAGAAGCTTTCTCCAAACCCACCCTGACAAGTAGTGCACAAATGGCCATCTGACAGCTTCCCAGAACCCATACCATGTCAAGAAGTGGGGTCAAGCTAAGATTCCTCAAAACAAAATGTTAATTTTGGAACATAAGTACGAGCACATATCTCAGCTTCAGACACCAGTCCACTCAGAAGCCTGCCTTAGGGTTCAAAGCAGTGGAGTCAACATGACTGGCAAACAGAGACAGAATTACTGTTCAACAATTTTTTGGCTTGACATTGGAGATTTTCAAAAGTTGAATTTAAGAGACTTTTGGTGAGCTTGTACTGCTTGTTGAAATATATTCCATTTTGACACAAAACATACTGCCTTTCCACTGAGACCCAGTATCCTCCTGTTCTTCTCCCCTGACTCTGCTCTTCTTATCTAAAAGAATTTGGTTTGTTTATTTAGTGAAAAATTGAATGTTTCCAAGGGCACCGAGACTTTTTTCTCTTCACCAAGAGCTCAAATATCTACTGAAAAAGCTTTGATGAGAAATTTTCAATCAGATTCAATGAAAAAAGAGATGGAGGAGGAAATGGTTACTTTTATTTTTTTTCCTTTTAAAGCGCACAAGAGAGTTCCTTAAATTCAGTTGTGGGAATAAAGAAGAAAGTGACTGCCTTTGATCTGAAGGGAATCCTATAGTTTTCCTGAATTTTGCCAGCTGCTCCAATTCTGCACTTCCACTCAGACAAAACCCTACATTATGATTGAGCCTGAAACCAATGTAAACAATTGTCTGCCCTTTTACCCCTGCTGTTAGAAGATGGAGTACCAGTGGAGCTGAGAATTTACTCAATACATCTAAATGAAGTGTAACCTTCCAGAGTTAGATGGCACCAGCTAGATAACCCTGTTCAAGTGGAAATAGATGGAGGATGACACTGAAGATTGCCTGATGGGGCTGTAGCTGATAGTCCTGCTTGTGACTTCTGTGCTAACTGCACTGGACATGTAAACACCAAAAGGTTTGTCATCACCAGATCTAGAAAAACTGCCCAAAAGACTAGCTAAAAGTTTTGTGTTTAAGTGAGGGAGAAGGGATTCATCATGCCATAGACTGTATCATGCAAGAACAAGTTATTGATAAATGGATGAAGAATAAATTGAGGCTGCAATTAAGAGAAAGTTCTCAACATTTCAAACAGGATTTGAAAGACTCTGTCGGCAGACTGGATTAAAGAGGTGTGGAATAAAAGGGTTATTTGTGTGATTAGGGCATCTGGACTCAGACCAGATCTTTCCTTGGAGTCCACAAACCTTGATGTACTTTTTAGCCTACACAGTCTTACACCTTTTAGAAATTAAATGTTTTCTATGACAGTGAGAGAGAGGACCTAGTATTGGCCGCACAGGAGTGCTGAAATAGCAGTCTGATACATCCCACAGAGTAAAGCACACAGAGAGCAGGTATTTCTAAGCCCTCCTTCCTGAGGATGAGATGTCTTGGACAGTATCTTGTAAAGGTGCAGGTTCCACGTGCCCAAGGACACTGCTAGTGCTTACACATCTCTAAGGGTTGTGTGGGACCCAGGTACTTCCAGGGAAGTGGAGCATGTGGGAAGAGAGGGATGAGAACAAGGAGAGGCAGAACAGAGGCAGAGCAGGACAATGATGAGAGAAAAGGAAGGGAGAAGTAGGCAGCCGGAGGGAAAAAATTTAGAAAAATGTGGAAATGAACTAAGAGTAAATGTGCAAGGTGAGCAAAGGGAAGGATGAGAGGGTGGCAGCAATAAAAAAAACCAGGGACATTAGGTGGGCCAGCTGTGGAGCATGCCATAAGCAACCTCTGGGCTTGCAGACAGTGGAAATTGTGGAAGCTGGCTCCTCTGACTCAGGTCCTAGTGCAAGTCCCAGGTAGCTCTTGCTCTTCTGTCTGTGCCTCTGCCTCACAGCAGTGTTCTGGGTGCTCTGGGTTGTTTTCCCTCATGAGCATGATCCTCTCTCTTCCAGCCTCACGGCCCTAGCAGAGTAAATGTTTGGGAAATTCCTATTCCTCTTGTTTTGTAGCATCTGGAGTTAGGGCTGAATAAAGCCCTTCAGGCTGGGAGGTTTTGGAAGGAAGCCCCACACTCCCTGGGCCCTTTGCCAGTGAGTTAATCCTTTCTGTATTGACCCTTCTAGAAGCAGCAGTCCCAGGCCACCAAGGATCTGATAGCCTTGAGCTCCCCATGCCTGGAACTGCGCTCGCTGCTTTTTAGTGCTGGTCTCTTCCCAGCAACTTTCCCCCAAGGACCCAGGAGGCAAAGCAGGGGCAGTACAGATCAGCCACATCAGTCCTCATTCTCTCAGTCAGTGCTGAGGTGCAGCTGTCACTGTGTCAGTCAGGACAGAAATGCTGTGCCATGTGCTTCAGCCACTTCCAGTTGCCACTGCCTTGCACATATGTGCCAGGAACTCCACACTTCCCTACAGATACACCAAGATCTCTCCCAGGGCCCAAGCTGCGCTGGTCACTGCAGCATCCCTGACCCCTTTGCCCATGTGTGGGTCTGGATCAGGCTGGGCCTGGGCTGAGCTGAAGGCACAGAGCAGTAAGTGGGGCTGGGAGCAGTAAGTGGTGCTGGTGAGCTCATGGTCAGGGGGTGTGTTTGTGGGGTTACAGGCAGCACCAGCCTGCCAGGGCAAATCACTCCAGTGTGCAAGAGCTGAGCTGTGTGGATGTTTGTCTTGTGTCCCATGAGGGACTTGGGGTCGGTTCCATGGCTTGGAGTAGGTAAATGATCAATTATCTCTGGCAACATCTGAAAATCTCAGCTTTCCCAAGGAGCCATTGCAGCTGAGGATCACTGCATCTATGGCAGTAATCTGCACCACTTGAGAGCCTGGGCTTAGCCTTGCCTTTAGTACAGTCTTCTGAGTAATCCCAAATTCAATAAATAGCTCTTAGTGCCATAGTGCTCCTTGAGCAGCTGTTTTCCAAAGGCTGGGATATTCACACCAGCCAGCAGGACCTGGCAGCACTCATCTGCAACAAGCAAGATTTGGCCTTCCAGACACTGCTTCACCCCAAATGAAAGGACGCTCTTGCAGCCATTATTCAGAATAACACTATGCCTTGGTTCTTCCATCCTTAAAATAGGAATAAAACACCAGGATAGAATCCTCTGTGTGGAATTTGGATGCCTAGATGTAGGCTTCTCATGCTGTTTGGAGCAACTCACATGTGCAGTGTGCCTGTATATGATAAGAAGCTTGAGACCCAAGTATTTCTGAGATGGCAGCTGGAGGCCAGGAGGGAGCCCACAGACCCACAATGAGCATTGCACAGCAATGTCTACACAGAGATGTATTTCATACAGCCAACCCAGCTGCTTTCTTCTTCACCTGTATTGTAGACAGCTCTCAGGCAGGCTCACTCTCATGGCACATGTTGGGAGGAGTGCAGAGAAGCATCTGCCACCTGGGTTTTTCTTCCACAAATAAAAGCTAAGCCCAAGGGTTTTTATGACCTTTAAACAACTTACACTTGCTCCTGCATTGCAGCTGCAGGCAGTCCACCTGGTCAGGGTGTTTGCTTGGGAGGAAAAAGCTACCTTCTGTGGGAGATCTGAAAAGCTTTTGTTTCCACATCAGATCTCCTGTTTGAGAGTGCATGCAACACCTCCAAGAAATGTAAAAGGGAAAACTACAGCCCCCACGGAACCAATGAGGCTGTAAATCCAGAGAAAATCTTCTTGTGTCATTTACGAGCCAGCACATCAGATACTGGCCTCTTGTGCAGAGTGGCTTGGTCCAGGCACATTCCTTCTCCTCATTTCCTCAGTTACCAGAGAAGGGGGATGTTTGCTGTGGTGTTATTCTGGGAAAAGGGATTGCAAAAAACCGGGATTTATGTCCTTAGATGGGCACACTGCACAAATTAATTTTGTTCTTCTTCACAAGAAAATCTAGTTGGCTATAATTTGCTAACTGGACATGGGGAGAAAGACCATTGTAACCTCACAGATGTAGCATTCTAGGACTGATCTTTCAAGCCTAAAGTCTCTCTTTGCTCTGAGTTCCCTTTCTGGTGCCTGCTGTCTTGGTAGCTCTACCATTTGGACTTTTCCAATGAGGTTATTGATAGGTACTTTATTGCATGGGGATATTGCCATGAGCTCCTGCTGGGCAAGGAAAGGACAATACTATTCTTGTTTCCAGGTGTTCTTGACTTTATCTTCAGGGCAGACATTTATAATTCTATACATTCCAGCTGCAGTTTTTCAGATATTGCAGGAGCTAAAGAAGGCTGTTTATAATCAGGATGGGATTGAGGAGGAAGTTGGATTTTGTTTTTTCAGGGAGAACAGTGCAAATTTTTTCAAAAACCAGAGTCAATATCCACAGTTCTTTCTTTCTACTGAAGTTTCTGATTCCCTGCTAAAATCAAATGATGCGAAACCTGCTTGAAACTGCTGAAATCAGTGGGATGTTAGGAGCTCCACATCCTCCTTGGAGCTGAGCCCAGGCTCTGGGCCATGTGCTGGGAGGGCTTGCTGCAGGGAGCTTCAGCCATGCTTGCCCTCCTCTCCTGAGCATCTGCTCTTCAGCATGGCTGGAGAGAGGATTCTGAGCTACACAGACCTTTGATCTGAAATAATGTGGCCTTTGTACTGCTCCCATGCATCTTCCTCTGCATCGGCAGCTGGCTCAGGGGCTGTCAGCTGCTTGTGCTCTGTCAGTGAGATCTGCCTCCTTTGTAACCCACCAGGCTCAGGTCCCACACCAGAGCTGCCCCCAGTGAGGTCTCCCTGCTCTGTCACACATCAGGCTCAGGTCCCACACCAGATCTGTCCCCAGTGAGGTTTCCCTGCTCTGTAACTCACCCAGCCCAGGTCCCACACCAGACCTGCCCAAACACCACAGAGGGAGCTGCATCAGGGCAGGGTGAGAACACCAGGCAGATTTGAGTTGGGCACTTTACTGCACATGGGGAATGTCCAGCTGTGAAGCTCTAAGAGATGTTGACACCTCTGTGCTGTGTTTGCTCTGCAAAATGGGAGTGGGGCCAAGGATCAGTCCCTCCACCTGGGATGCACTGTCAGAGCTTTGTGTACATGCTAAATTAACACACGCCAAAAAAAGTTGTAGTAAACTGTGCTGGGGAATTGATTGTATGCATGTGTGAAGGGGGTGACTATGCTAAGTTTAAGCACCTACTTTATTCCCTTGTGGGAGACTGACTTTCTTAGAGCTTAGCTTAATGTATATGTCATGTTCTTAGGGCTTAGCTTAATGGACATGTCACAAAACAAGAAGGTGGTGCAGGAGTTTAAATACATATACACACATTTTGAGTGGTTCTTTTTCCTGAAAATGTGAGCAGTCACTGCAAATTGAAAGAAATGCAAAACTGTCTAACAAATTTTCTTCTAAACTGCCTTGTTTAGATCTCAGTATTTTTTATGGAATGAAGCAAGTTCTGAGGAACCAATTCCTGCAGCCATATAGTTATGAGTATACTGATTTTTCTGAGGTTAGTAATTTTGGGCAACTCCTAAAAATGAGATTACAAACCCTACACAGATGCTTTTTTCAAATGTTTGCTGTTTGCACATTTGTGTTCCAGTCTGATCAATTAAAATCACGGCTAAACTTGTTGACATGAAATTCAGTCTGTATGAATCCCTCACATATATGGTCTTTGCCAGGTTGAAAATGGCATGTAAACTGCTTTTGGTGAGCTAACAAAGCCACAAAAGCTTAAAAGTATAAAACCACCTACACAGCAGCAGTGTCTAGGTGGTTTTATACTTTAAATCTCAGTGCCTTTTTTATACTTTAAATCTCAGTGAACTGAGATACAACAAGAGCAACATTTTTAGGACTTATTATATAGGACAGTGAAATAACATGGACATTTGTCATTTGGTTGTGTGGGTCAAAGAGGAAACGGAAACCATCTCCAGAGAGGAATATTCTAAACTAGTAAATTAGCATAAACAGATTTTTTATGCTCCAGAAGGGAGAATTTAAAAGTAGAGACATTAGGAAGGAAAGACTTGTGATGGAAAGTCATATTGGACTATAGAAAGACCTCCTGAGGGAAGAAATAGAAGCTAAAGCTCTAAAAACTTTTAAGCACCAATTGAACACAGTGGCCATAAATCTTCAATCAGAAACAACCCTGCACTGTGAGAAAAGAGGGTTAGATGGCTTTACTGTACTTCTCCATGTCTGGTAACTGAATAACTCTGATGCTCTTTGTGGAAGGTTGAAGTTTTATAAGCAGCTGGGGATCCATTATGTTGAATGATGCTCTAGGAGTACCAACTGGTCTTACTCCCTCTGTGTTTTGGTATGAATGGTGATAATCTCCTGAAACATGTATTCCAACCCAAAATGCTGAAGCAGAAAGAGTAGCTACAGCCACAAGACCAGAGCTGCTCAAAGGAGGAGAAATGACCAGCTGATATTTCTGCTAGCATGCTGGGGGAGTGGCAGGTCACGGGTGTGTCCTTCAGGGCCTCGTTTCTGGATGTTTCCCTGTAAGTGAGCAAAGGTTTGGGAGCTGGCTTTGAAAACCTCAGTCATGCAGTCAGCTATTGGTTGTAAGTTCCAGGAAAGTTCTGAGTAAAACGCCACTCCAGCAAGTGAGCAAATTATTGTATTTGGAGTGTCCCAATCTGCACACCCCAGTTAGGGCTGGACCTGTAAGACACATGTTCTTGTCATGTGAGTGACATGTATCTTAAGTGATGTTAATGATTGTTTATTGCAAATGAAATATTTTACAACTTTACACAATGAATGTCAGAACAGTTCCAGCCAATGAAATGTTTCCATCACCACAAACAATCCCTTTGCTGGATCTTGCCTCAATGTCAGAATAATAAAGCTGCCCATAGCCCAGAAACAAATCTCTAAACTAGATTTAATTTATCTGCCTCATCAACAGGCAGGTATTTCCTGAATATGCTGCCCAGCCCCTAATGCCTGGCTCTGGGCAAATAGCACACTATGGGCACATAGCCTTTCCCTCACTTATCCTTTTTTCCTTTCTCATTTTTTATCTTACCTATTACTCTGGGCTTTTATGTGATGTGGTTCTGTGGTTATTCTTGTCTTTTATGTGATGTAAATCTGTGGTTCCTCTTGCCCAAGATGACTATATTCAGGGTTTTAATTGGCTCTAGGACTTTTGCAGAGCAACACTGAAATAATGGATTTTTTTTTAATTATAAAAAGGCATGTATAAAAATTCCAATTTTCAGATTTTTCCTGAATATTTGCAGAAAGGAAGAGGTTAAGTAAAAGGGGAGAAAGAGGAAAAAAACTGGAAAGAAAAAGAAGGAAAAAAAATATAAAGAAAAAGAAAAGGAACAAGAAGCAGACATTTAAAAGCAGCGGAGCCGCAGTGGAGGAGAGGTTTGGCGGTGTTTCTCGCAGCCCGAGCGCTCTCCGGGCACTAGAGGGCTCCCCAGGACGCCCAAGCGGAGCTGGCGGCGGCGCCCGGCTGCGGACCCGGCTGGGCTCGCACCTCCTCGGGGCTTTAACCGGGATCCGGCATCTGCTTTCCGCCTGGACTTTCTGAAGCCCTATCTCTATCTGCTTTGCATCGCAGAGCTGTCTCTGAATGTGTGAAGGAGATTTAGGATGGAAAAAAATCATAAAATTAACTCCAGAAGGGCATATAATCCTCCTTGCTAAATAGCAATTCAGTTCTCAGGGCAAGATTACAGCTAGACTAAAAAAAAAAAAAAAAACCACCTTAAAATGAAATAGAATGACTGCTTTGCTCTGTAGATCTGTTCTTATATTCGCCTTGCAAGTTGTTAATATAGACAAACCCCTGGTTATTGTTGAGGAAGAATGCAGCTGGGAAGTTTGTTTCAGAGTCTGAAAATCCCCAAAGTCTATAGGTATTTGGTTTATGGTGTTTTGTTCATGCCTATCTTAGATTAAAAGCAAATAATAACAGAAGAAAAAAAGAATCCCAAGAGGCATGTGACTCATATTTGATTAGTCAAATGAAAGCCTGAAAGAAATGAGATGGGTGTTGTAAGGACCCCTGACCATTCTGACCTGAGCACTGGGCTAAATCTTTTCCCTGCAGACTCTTAAACCGTTTCACTTCCAATGCTCTGGTTGTCTGTGCATCACTTTCCCATGGAGAGAGAATAAAGGCAGAGCTGAGCTCGGCCCTGCCAGACCTCCCAGGTACCTCCCCTTGCTGGGAATAGAGAGCCTTTACTGCTGAGGTCCAGGTTCCTTGCAGTGGCCTGCAAGCTCAGTGAACCTGAACAGTCCAAGCGAAACCCAAGCAAAGCCACACAGTTTGAAACACTCCTGGAATAAAAGCCCCTCCGTGGTGTCAGCTTGGTGCTCAGAGGGAGAGGCAGAGCACAGCAAACTTGGCTCTGCTTTACCCCAAGCTTCAGGAAACTCCTTGCAGCGAGGCCAAGAGCTATGTTCATAACAAAACTTAAACCCAAGCGAAATTTATCATGTTTTGAGTTTCTTCGTGAAAGGTTAGACCAAGTTGGGATGTACTCTGCTGGGATAAAAGAAGAGATGGAGTCTGCCCTTAAGGGCTGATTTCATATCCACTGAAATCGCATGCAAAACTCCCAGGGAAGCAAGCCTAAACTTTTAAATACTGCTACAAAAGCAGCTACCACAGTTCTCTGTCATCCTAGTTAACCATCTATAAACAGTTACTCACTTGACCTCTATTTGATCTCTCCCTCTGCCCTCCAAGGAATCTTTCATGGCCAACATACATTATGGATATGTCTGTGTACATGAATGTTGGAGGCTATTTTACTACTATGAGAACAGATCTCTCACAATTCTATCTGAAATCTGGTTGTTTGGGGAAATTGTTTTTTCTTTCTACAGACAAATCCAACAAATGACTTCTCTTATTTATACTGGTCTGCTGAAAATACTTAATTGCTATAAGTCCTGTTTGCCGCAGGACCTTTGTAAGGGATGATTTTGGAATCCTGCCATGGCAATAAGAAGGGAAAATAGTCATAGCACTTGAAATGGGAAGGTCAAAGACAGGAGTCAAGAAAGATCTTCAAGCCACACTACAGTTGTCCTTTTCTAGCTGCTGCTTGAATGTGCAGCAAGATGACAAAGTCTTCAAGCTTTCACCTGATTAATAGTCTTGGGGGAAAAACATTCTTTAGGAATGCTTCAAGAGTAAGATTGCTATTTAAAAAAAAAAGAATTCTTAAGCAAAACAAAAATGACAGTATGATGGAAGTAAGTTAAGGTCATATAGCAACTAAAGGAAGAATTTTATATGGATGCATTGGTTGGGTTGGGTTTTTAATTTTTTTTAATATGATAAAGAATTTCAGAGATAAGTTATGAAATAATATAGATACATAAAAATATTGAAGCACTTAAAATCTCCAAGTACTCTTAACTGTGAACACTAAGGATAGAATGCAGTAGCTAATATCAATTTTAACATTTTAGCATCTTTCATTTCCTTCCTGTCACAGTATCATACAATAAGGAAATAAGCTGTATAAACATGCTTTAAAAAGCATAAATTAAAAAAATTATCTGCATCTAGACATGATACTAAATTGCTGCAGTCATTATTGTGTGGGCAAGTAGATGCCCAAACAGAGAGATAAGGTTGTTTTTGTATCTTTATTGTGCAATCCAACAACCTAATAAAACAGATTTCTAAATGTAATTTTCCTTAACTCTAGAACCCAAGGTAATGTCTTGTAGTGTATTTTACTTGAAATTGTTGAGATGCACTGTTTACCTTAATTCCACTTAAACATTGATTCTGTGTGAAGACTATGGCCATCCAAAAAAGTGGTGCATTTAGTTACAGATAATAAATCCAGGAAACTTTAGGGAAGATCTCAGTGAAATTGCATTAGTGAGAACAAGGTGAAAACAAGGTTACTATTTTCCAACCTGAGGACATTCAATTTAATTCTTGACTCACACAAAATTTTCTTAGTTGTGCTGGCCAGAAATGGCTTGTTTTAGACATAATCTATGTTTCAGTTTAAAACAGCTTCAGATAATAATGATTTCATTGCTGTGTTATGCCAGTCTGAAATTCTAAGTAACAGAAATGTTGCCATCTCCTCATTTAAGAGGAAATGTAATTTGATAAAAACACACGAAAAATTTGGAATATTTTATTATTAAAAAAGGCTGTTTCAAGCTGTGTTGAAGTCAACAGTAGGTCTATTTAAGGTTTCTGAATTCATCCTTTCTTTGTTAGCATTCAGATAAAAGATTGAATTTACTGGCTATTAGGGAGTTCTGGCTGCAGCTGTTTGGGGGGAGAAGGGGGAGAGGGAGATATTCAGCCACCCAGATCATCAAGGGGTGTAGGCTGGATTTTTTGAGCATTCAGATAAGCACTGGTCAGTTCTGTGGGAGTTAACATGAAGTTGAAACGAACTTTTCAAGGAATTTAACACTTGGCAAATCATTTGACTTTCCTTGTAAATGTTCACTTCGTTCAGATCTCCCTGAGTTCCTAGTTCTAGTTTGGGGCGGGGGTAAACCACGAGACTCCCATTGACAGGGAGTTTTGATGCTTTGTTTTGTTTTGTTACTTTATGCTGTTTAAACCTTAAGCTCATAAGTTGTTGTATCGTAGGCAGCACTTTCTGCTTGACGGGAGGAAAAACCAAAAATCGTCCTTCATGAAAATCGCTCGGAGCTCATTCAGAAGAGCTCGATTGTTGCCTGGAGACCTCTTCTTCACTCAGGAGGAGCGGGGTGCCGGCGCGAAGCCCGGAGGCAGCGCCGGTGCGGGGCTGGGGCGGTGCGGGCTCCGTCCCTCGCTGTCCCCGCGCCCCGCTCGGCGGGCTCGGCTGCGCCCCGACCCGGCACCTCCGCTCCGCCCGGGGACACCGCCGGGCTGTGCCCCGATCCAACACCTCCGCTCCGCCCGGGGACACCGCCGGGCTGTGCCCCGATCCAACACCTCCGCTCCGCCCGGGGACACCGCCGGGCTGTGCCCCGATCCAACACCTCCGCTCCGCCCGGGGACACCGCCGGGCTGCTCCTGCGCTGCCCCGGGAATCGGCCCTGCCGAAGCGGCCCCGCAGCCGCCTCGGTGTCCGCTCCGTGCCCGGCGGGAGCGCAGCGGGCTGGGCACGCCTGCGGGCAGGGACGCCAAGCTCCCGGGGACTTCACCCAGTACCTGGAGCCCCTTCCCTGCCCCGCCGGGATCCCCTGCCGGGATGGCTGGGGCAGTCGGGAGGCTGGGCAGGGATGGTGCCGGGTGCGGTGTCCCGGTCCTCCTGTCCCCCTCTCCTCGGGAGATTTCATCTCCCGTGCAGAGGCGCCTGTGGCGGAGGGGGAGGACGGACAAGGCGCAGGGGGACCGAGGCATCCTCCTGCCTTGTTGCTGTTCCCTCAGCTATCCCGAGGTGTAGAGGGAGCCCTTTCACCTGCGTGCTGTGACTCTTCGACCCAGCTCCGAAGGTCTGTCCAGACATTTCCTAGAACCCAACTAGTTTTCACCTTCAGTTACAGCACGCCTGCATGTCTCGGGATGCCGAGGGGGAGACTGCTACAAAGATTTGGCTCTGATTTCATTCCACATTCATCCAGTCTCTTTGATTAGATCCTTGAGATGTTTCTCTCCGCGGCAATAGCAACAGCAAAGACACGCTGTTGTTTTAAGTGTTGTTACTCCAAGTCATTGTGACTCTAAGTGTGGTGTGGACGTAACAGTGTCTCTGCTAAGTGCGGTGTGGATGTCCTCGTGTGCCAGTGGGAGCACTTGTGGGGACAGCAGCGCTCCTAGCAGTGTTTGCAATTACGATGAACTTCTCCCATCCCTGCAGAGTGTCACAACTGTCACGGCAGCAGCAGCCAGGCTCACAGCGCTGGTTACAGCTATTGGTCCTTTCCGTGCATCAAGTTCGTGCACTACTGTGCTTCCTCACCTAAAAGAAAGGAGGGGGTCTGGGAGCAAAACCAGCCTAAATAAATTCAGTGCTCTTTGGTAAGAAGGCACTAAGAAATACAAATAACTAGATTTAGGGAATGGATGTGTGTCTTTGTCAGGTAGGGATCCTGTTCATCACCAAGCATCACTGCAAGCATTTCTCCTACCCTTTAAAAACACAATCTGTTCTCAGTGAAACTGCAACAGGTTAGCAAGATGCGACATTTGGACTCCTGTGTCCAGCCTTATGGTCTGTGGCTGAGAGAATTAGCAGCTACCCAGGGTACAAAACAGCCATGCTGGCGCTTTTGGTGGCATCATGACCCTGTCCTTCAAACATCTCCACACAAGGATTAGCTGTACCCACTCGACCCCACGCTGGCCCAGCCAAAGATGCCTGTAATAAATGCATGTGAGAGGAGTCCAAATTCAATCAAAGCTTCGATGTTTATTTTAAGTTTTTAATGGCAACAAACAGGGTCCTGTGGGCTTGGGCTGCAGACAGCGAGGACATGCTTAAGTCCTTTACACTTGACAATACTGTAATAGCTGAGGGCAAGTGATGCCCCTGGGCCTCCGAGCTCTCAGGGCTCCCAGGGCTTTCGGCCCGAGGTGCCAGGGAGTCCAGTGGCATCTGCAATACAAAGGAAGTGGAATGTTGGCAGCAAGCTGGGTTGATTTAATACAGGGAGGAGGTGGTGTTTAGGGCCAAACACGAAGGGGCAAAAAATGAAGGCCTCTCTCTACTCTCTCTCTCCCCCTCTGCCTTTTCTCTCCTCAAATGCCCACATAAATCCTCTCATGAAGATTCTTCGTACGAGGTGCTGTACGCGATGCCCAGGGCGCCAGTGTCAATCTAAATTCGTGCCCACGAGGGTGAAGGGGAAGTTTTCTTCTCTCCCCGGTGTGAACACTTAAGGGATGCGTATGTGAACACTTGAGGGATGTGTACCGCTATCCCAGTTCCAGCAGCTCTGCTTCAGGAGCCGCCGTGCCGGGGTGGCAAGTTTGATGAGGAAGCAACTTTCTTCCCTCTGGGGCTGGATGGGGTGGCGGTGACACCGGCCGCGGCCGCAGCCCCGAGCCGCCGGTGCCGCGGGGGGACAGAGGCTGTGCCTGGGGAGAGGCTGACGGAGCGAAGCGAGAAGCCCTCGCTCTTTTGGTTTCTTTCCAACCATTTTTTAGCAGAGGAAGGATGTAATAACATGCCACGGGCAATAAATCACAGTCTAGCTACTCCCCCTGGCTCTCCTCCCCCCGCCCCCGGCCCCTCTATAGCGGGAGGGGCGGAGGGGCCGCCAGCAGAGCGCCGCGGCCGCCGGGACGAGCAGAGCAGAGCAGAGCAGAGCAGAGCAGAGCAGAGCAGAGCAGAGCAGAGCAGAGCAGCGCAGCGCCTGCCCGCCTCCTCCAGCCAACCCAGCATGGACCTCCGCGCCCTGGCGCTGCTCGCCTTCGCTCTGGCCGTCATCTCCCTGTCGGAGGGTAAGTGAGCTGCGGGGCCGCGCCGCTCCTGCCGCAGCCCGGCCGAGAGCGATGGCCCCGCGGGAACCCCCGCTATTCCCCGCTCTCCTCGCAGCTGCACCGCTCTCCCGGCTCGGGCTCCGGCAGCGGCTCAGATGTGTCTGGTGAGCCAAAGCGATGGCTGTGCAAAGCTGGAAGCGGGCGGGCTCCCATTCCTCCCTCTCCTCCATCCCTCCCTGGCTTTTTTCAAAAAGCTGGCCAAAGCGGTCCTCTCTGCCAAACTCGCCCAGATTGAAGACGTCTGGGGGAGGACTTTCAACAGCGCTCCGTCTGCAGGGAGGTGGTTTGGCTGCTAAATATGCATATCGACTTTCCCTCTAACAAAAAAAACCCAACCCTCAAAGTTACCGGGAATTAGAAGCAGGCGGTTGTTCGGTACCTCTTCTGTCCCCTATCGTGGTCTATCTTCCCTCAATCAGGGCAGAGCTGAGCCAAAGCGGTCACTCGGCAGGAATTTACCGCACGGGGAGGTTTTGGGGTGCAGGGAGCTGCCGTGACGGGAGGTCTGGGGTCTGGGGGTCCGCGGGCTGGCGGCGTGGGGCGCGCAGCCACATCCGACCCGCAGCGCCGACTTACAGCCCGCCAGCCCCACGCCGTCCCCGCCGCCCCGCGTGTCGCGCCCGCAGCCCGGTGGCAGCTCCAGCTGCCCGGCTGACTCTGCCAGCTGTGCTCCGTGGAAGCCCCCGAGCTCGGAGAGCCCCGGAGACAGCGGACACCCGCACTCCTTGCCCCGCGTGTGGCGCGGAGCCCTGTGCCCCGGGACTCCGGGCGAGATGAAGGTTCTGCCCGCAACCTCTGGGCATCCTCCGGACGCTCCTCCTGCGGCTGGCAGAGACTTGCCATCTCTTGTCCCCTCGCCGAATGTCCTCTGGCTGGGTTTTCACACCTCCGCTCCCATTCTCTTCTCCTGTTCTGACCAACGAAACTTGGGTGTTCCCCACCCAGGGAAGTAGAGGATGCTCTCCAGTGCCCTCCTTGTTTAGCTTGAGAGAGTTTTCCCCTAAAATTTCCCGGTGCCTTTCCTCACAACAGCCCCGTCCCGCTGGAGCACGGAGCCGGCCGTGTCCCGGAGAGGCCCCCGTGTCCCGGGCAGGTGGGCCCAGCCCCCGCCGCGTTCGCCGCATCCACCTCCCCAGGATGCGGGATGGGAAGCGACAGCGGCAGGTAGCGAAAGCAGAGCCAGGGGACCACGGGTGGCAGTGCCAGCTCCAGCCGCTGGCTGCCAGCCTCACCAGCTGCCGAGCGGCTGGGGCCGCCGGTGCCTGAGCGGGCTTCCCTCGTCTCTGGAGGGAGGAAGGGACAGGGGCTCTCATCCCCCGCTGGCAGCCTTTGCCCAGGGCTGGGGGGCCGGCAGAGCTGCCCAGCTGCAGCCCGGTTCGCCCCCAGCGCGGCTGCTCTCCTTTGCTGGCAGCGGGATAGGCGTGTGCGTCGGGATAGGCGTGTGTGTCGGGATAGGCGTGTGGGGACCTGGCTACCTGAGGGAGGAAATTGCTCAAAAGGGCTGGAGAGAAACTAGTAAGCAAAGTGACCCCCCCGTCTTGGGATGTCAAAGAGTGGAGGCTTTTGCCTACTTTGCATGTCATTAAGTGCTCTCAGCCCTGATCCAGATGAGAGCTCCTGGGCTGCCTTGTGCTGGGGAGCAGGTGAGCTCTGAATTCTTCTTTGTTACCTGGTAAAGCTGTGTCTGTCTATCCCAGCCTCGCTTTCCAGGGAAATGGAGCTGTTCTACACCTAAAAAGTTATCAGCCATCTCCTGATAATGACAAATGCACCCTAGGCTGAACAGAAGAAAAATGATTTCCTCAAACGTTTTGTCTGTTCATGTCTAGCCTGCTTCCCTGGATATAGCTTCCCTCTCTATTCAACCATCCAGAGCTTCCTAGTCCACACAGCATGGTACTGATAACTGCAGCAGAACTGGCAACTGACTTCTTCCCTTGCCGTCTGTTTCAGTGTGGGGAAGGAGAAGCAGATCCCTGTGGGATGAAATAGGTACTGTCCAGCACTGACAAGTGCCCACTCTGTGAGAGCACTTTGTGTGTGCTTTGTCTCTAGAGAGAATCTGTCAGCAAAAGTAGGTGTTCAGAGCCAACCAAACTCAGCTTGAGTTGGAAAACAATAAAAGTGTTTATTCTTTAAAAAATTCCAAAACATAAACTTCTAGTTGAGGCCAAAAGTGATGTTCTCTTTTTCTTAGGTTGAAGGAATGACATTGAGATGTCAAATTAGCATCTGGCTGTTCTGTAGCTTTTGACTCTATTCGTCCATTTGAACCAAATGTGCCAGACACATAAAGGTCTCAAAAGCTTTGTGTGCCATCAGTTACATGTTTTCATGTAATAAGACAATTAACAGATTATACTCATTTGCTGTACTGAGAGAATGGCTTCAGTTTGTACTCAGTGTTTGGTAGCTGTCAGAGAACTCACAGTACAAATTGGTCGATTCATTAATCAGCTTAATCAGCTCTAATGTACACATAACAATGTTTCAAATTTTGAAAAGAGATAAGGAATGTGTTTGTCAGCCTCAGAGTAAGACCAGAAATGTCCTCTTCCTAAATTACGGCCTCTGCACGGCCCCTTCCCTCTCCTGCTTTTGGAAGATAGGGGTTCATGTGTTGGAAGATGCGACATGCACCAGTTTCCCTGGTTTTGAGCCTTGTTGGCAGCAGGGTGAGACAGGATTCACTGATTCCCTGCTGGGGATGCAGAGAGCTGACCCAGCGGTTGCTGCTCCCTGGTGCTCAGTGCCTGCTCCTGATCACCAAGAAAGGCACACAGAAATAAATACCAAAGGGATTCTTGTGCCGGGAGGGGGTTTGTCATTCCACTGCATCTTGGGGTAACAGCACACTGATACGGGGGCTTCCCCTCTTCCTTGCTGTGCTAGATGCCTTTTCTTGGGCAGGAAACAACTTCGAGACTTATGTTTAGTCGTGGTTAAACTCTCTCTGCTCCTGATTTCAAATGGTATGGGATTGAAAATCCCATCTCGAGTCTGAGGGAGGACAGGATTGCATTATCAAATCATGGATCTGAACAGTTCATCTCTTGCACGTTGTTTAAGTTAAAGCTGGCTTAAGCTTGGTTGGGACAAGCTTGCAGAGACACTATCACTGCAGCTGTGCTGAGAGTTGTATGACTGTATTCAATTTCAGCCTCCCTTTCCAATACAAACCCACAGATGTGTAGCTGTCAGGCACAGATTTGCAGTGGGAAATCCTAGTGCCTTCCTCACTCCTTTCCACATTAGCACTAGGCAGTCTAATCCATGTTCTCGGGGCTCACCCTGTAGCCCTCCTTCCTCCTTCCCCTGCAGATTATTAACTCACAGGTGGAACCACTGTTTGCAGTGCCAGAAAACTGATAGAAAAGTCCTTCAATTTTTTGGATTTCTAGTTCAGATTCTGTTGTGAATCAGGAGCAACTCTATTTCCACTGATCTGTTCCTCTCCTGTGGGATCTGATTCTGCCTCATCTCTTGGTAGAGACACCGGGGAAAAAAGGGGCGTCCCTCCTCAGGACGGGCCAGTTTCACCCTGTTGTCTGTGGTTGTGCGTGCTAGAGACAGGCAGCGATTAATGTGCAATATTATGTAGATCTGCTGCTCTTGAAAACCCGTCTCTTTTCTCACCTTCCTAGACAGCTGTTTAGGAATTCCAAGCCCTTCCCGGCTCTTTATCTCCCCATTTGCCGTAAAAGGGAACTGGGTTTGGATGCTGCAAGTATTCCTGTGTGGCTAAACAAACAGGATGGCAGATTGCCATATGGGATCTCAAGCCCTGCCAGATACAAATCTGACCATCTACAGCATGAGCCAGATTTTAAGGGTTAGGTGTATGAATTTAATTCCTCCCAGAGGCTGAAAACTGCTCCACTGGGAAATTCTTTAAAATCTTAGGCATCTCTTAGACTTCCAGGCAAGGCTTCTGTGCTTGCATTTTGTTGTGCATGGAGCTTTCAAACTTACAGTCCGGGTGAAGACCTTACTTAGGTGCACTTGATTGCCAGTAATTAAGTTGTCCCATAGAGAAATCGGGCAGAGGATGCTGTGGTGGGCGCCAGGCTGCTTCTCTCAGTCCTGCATGCATATACATGACAGATTTTTAGCCTAAGGGGTTAAACTTAAGTCTGTCCCTAGTGATGCCAGTGACAGAACTCTCATCCAGCCTGGTGGCCCCTGAGTAGTGTATTGAGGACGCCCTGGCTGATAACTATCTCCTCGATTGCCTTACTTAGCCGCAGGCTTGAAATTCAAAAGACTCCGAGTGTCTTATGTGAAACCGCTGGGATCTCCCATCTGAGCCGCACCTCCTTGTGCGGGCACCTCTGCTGGGAGCCAGGGCTGGCTGCGCTGGGGAAAGGTCAGCTGGGCCCTGGGAACGCCTGCAAAACCAGAGCTTTTCTGTAGCCGCTAAGTCCCCTGTGAAAAGCCTGCACCTGAGCCGAGCCGGTTTGATCTGAGCTCCCTGGAATTCATCTCTTTCTTCTGGCTACCTTCTAATTTGGCCTCGGGTCAAAATCGTTTGAGTAGAACAACACCGAGGACAAGTGCCCCCTCTTTTGGCCTTTATCTTGTCTAATTACGGGGAGCATCCCTGTACAATGGCGCGGCTCCTTATTCTAATCTCTTCCATTTTACTTATCTCCATCTTCTCTCCCTCTTCTTTGTCTTCTAAAATCCCACGCACCCTTGTTGAAAGGCTGGGCACTGAGCTGAATGGATTGTGCTCTGAGCTGTGGGCAAATGCTCTCCCAAAGCTACAGCTTTTCTGCTGCTTTTTTTTCCCACCTGCACATTTGGAGGGCGTTTCTTTCTGTGAGCCCTGAGCGGTGTTATGTGTGCTGCTGACCGGGAGCAAGAGGTAACGTGTCCTTTCCCTCCCTTTGTCCCGCAGAGAAGCCCGTCAGCCTGACTTACCGATGTCCCTGTCGATTCTACGAGAGCAACGTGGCAAGAGCCAATATTAAGCACCTCAAAATCCTCTCCACACCCAACTGCTCACTTCAGATTGTGTAAGTCTCTGCTCTTTTCAGCTGCGTGCAAATCTGGGCTGTCAAAAACAAGGGTCACAGAGCTGGTGCCTGCTCTGGTGGTTGAATTTCAGTCTGCCTTATGCCATGACTCCCAATTCATCTCTTTACCCCCTGTGTCAGAGACAGCTGGACCCTGCTTTACCCCACGTAAGGGGAGCCCAGCTGTTGTCTCCCAGCTGTGTTCTCTGTGATCTCCCTATCACCGTGTGATCCCATGTGCTGTTTCCCCGTGGGTAGGCGAGCAGGAATGTCAAACAGGCTGTGCATTGCCTTGGATGTGGAGCTTCACACCCTGGGTAAAACCTTCATAGCACTCTGAGTCTTCTAATGGGTCACTTCTCCATGGAGTGGAGCTAAACAAGCAAAAGGAATTCCTGTGTTTCGTGCATCCTCTGCAGGAGGTACAGACCCTGGAAATGTGATGGCTTAATCTAGGGATGTTTGCTAGGCAGGGACTGACTCAGTAAACTGCAGCAGAACAGAAAAATGGGCTCCCAGTGGAAAATAGCCTCTTTTTTTTTTGCTGGAAAAGCAATCCTCATTTTCAGGAAACATTGGGATTTTGTTTGTTTGTCTTTGTAGATTTGTGTGTGTATGTTTTAAGAAGGTCTTTTTTGTTCACTTCTTCATGGCTGACCCCCTCTCAAAATTCAAAACCTTCTGAAGAAAAAAAGCCCCAGCACTCATCTTTTCATTGCAAGGGAACCTTACTACTCTCAACTTCTCTTAACCTCTATAAGAAGGTGTCAGGGACTACGTCTGGTTTCTGTGCAGTGATCCCATTACTAGTTCTGTCTTTGACCCATATGTTGAGCCCTTCCTCTTGCAACTCAAATGCTGTAAAAATCAATTTTTGTCATCCAAAACCTTTGCACTCAGAAAACTGGTGTTGTTTCATGAGATTACTCAGGAATGTATGTGAGCGTGTATCCATTCCTGAACCAATTTTTATTAGTATGGGGTTTTTTCTGTCTTGAACCACTCTGTGTATATCACACACATTTTATCATGTGCTTCTGCCTTAGGATTTGGTGCAGGACAGTGAGAAAAATGTAAGCCTCAGCTGAGAAATAATTTCCTTTCAGAAAAATGGCAAAACCAGCTGTGACTAACTCCAATCTCTACCTATAAACAATTTTGGCAGCAAGCATGCACTAGTGCATGGATCTGTGCTCTGGGACTGTCAGTGATGTCATAAGAATCCCAGTGCTAAGGCTTTTTAGATGATTTGAAATTTTCTGGAGTAGTTTCAAGAAAATGTCAGCATTTAAGACAGGATAGGGTATATATTTATCTCTTAACATAGGATTATAGTAATTAGAGATAAATAAGAGCATGAAATGCAGAAACAGAAACATCTCATGTTCGTGCCCATTCCTGACCCAAACGTGTTTGTGTGGGGTACACACAGAACATATGAGCCTGTAGTTGACCCTGTTTTTGTTACTTTGACAAGCAAGGTACTTAATACAACCCTCCAAGTACTCTTGAAACATGACTTTAAACTAGGTCTTTATCAAAACAGGAGATGAAATAAATCAAAACCAACACATGAATTTCTCATCTTGATTAATTTTAAGCATTAAACAATGAAGGCATAAATAAATTAAAAGCTGCCATTTTCAGGAATAGAGAACTAAGTGAAACACACAGTTGCTAGGAGATATTTTGTGGGTTTATCGTTTGGGATTCTTTTGTTTTGGTTTAGGCTTTTAGTTTTGTTTTTGTTTGCTTGTTTGTTTGTTTTTTCACAAGTATATTTTCCTTTCTGGTTGAGGGGAGTTCTACTTGAACAAAAAGCCTAAGAGCAGGCTTTTTTCTTTCATTCTATTGGAAATCATCTCTCCAAATCCAGTGAACTCCTCTGTCAATGTCTACATCTACAAAATCCACACTAAATTCCTTGCTTTTCAGTACTGGGAAAAGAGCATTTTTAGCAAGTAGACGCCTAAACCAGTCCAGGTTAGACAATCCATACAATTTCCTGTGTCTCTTCCTTGCACACAGAACAGGGACTCACAGGCTCAGAAATGAGTGTCTGAAGAAATCAGTGTCTCAGTATGAGGTGAGAGGAATTGTGTTGAATGTGGCTGGAGACTGGTTACGTGTGCTTCTGCTTCTGTACCCTGTGAGGTCAGCTTAAGAATTCCCAGGCATTGCTAACATCAGCAAATCCATTCTTACACACTGTTGGTATCACTTAACTGGAAGTGCTCCAGCTTGGCACTGCTGTAAGGGAAATATGAATCAGGCCCATTCATCTCTGTGCTGGAGCAGGGCTTGCAAGACTGATCCTTGGTGTGTTTATGTTACAAATGTGTCATTGCATAACTTCAGACCAAGGAGCCTTTTTGACCTCTTATTTCTTACACCATCATTTTATATTCTGCAGATTTCATTTTATAAAGGGAGGAACATTATGGCTTCCATCCAGCAAATGTTTAAACAAGTACTGAACTTATTCATATGGGCACTTCCATAAAGTTGCTGCTCGCTGCACTTTCCCAAGGCAGGCAGGCTGTTAAGAGGGAAATTTTAGAGCAGCTGGAGGAGAAGCAGGGTGCTGCAGGGAATGTGGGAGATAACAGCTCTTTCGAGGTCCTGAGATCCCTGGAGGGTGAAATCTGTTGATGAAAAGCTATTTGTCCTGTTTCTGAATGAAAGATTCAGAGAGTCCAAGTGTCAAATTCACAGAGAATTCGAATTAGCTAAAAAATTTGCTGTGGGAAGTGCAGCTTAGGCATCCAGGAGAAACCCCTCAGGAGGTTTCTGCCTCTGGTTCCAATGCTGAGTGAATGCGTGAGGAGAAACTTGCCTCTGGCACTATGGCACTCTCAGTTGTCTTCCTCCCTGCAACCTGTTAATTCAGTCTTGTGTAAAACAAAAAGCTAACAAGTGACCACACCCTTTCTTTCAGAACATCCATGAGGTGTCTGTCCTCAAAACATGTGAAACTTCAGTTTTGGGTTGAATTTAAAAGCTGTTCTAAATCAATTACTTGAAAATATTACCTAAATTTACCATGTCAGTATTTCCAAATGATTTTTTTCTGTTGATGACAGTGAGCTCGTTCATGGTCCAGGTATGAATTGGAAGTCTTAGATTCAAATTTTGAATCTGTTCCACTCTCACATGATTCCCAGTACAGACCACAAGAGCCTGTCAAAGGAGACAGATGGTTTCCAAGCCAGGGATATTTATAATAGGTGAGGGAGGTTAAGGATGGGAGAAATAACTCATCCTCTTCATGGATTAACCAAAAGCAGCACTGGCACCCAAGGAAAATAAGGCACAGTGGGGGGAAAGTGGGTGTGGGCTGAGGAATTTGCACACCAGACTCACTCTGACTTTTCTCCTTTGGCAGTGCAAGGCTCAAGAGCAACAGCAAGCAAGTGTGCATTGATCCCAAGTTAAAGTGGATCCAGGAATATCTGGAGAAAGCTTTAAACAAGTAAGGCAAGAGACAAATGGACTTAACAGCTAACATCCTGAATTATTAAAGGGTAGAACATTAAGGGCTGGCTTTTACCATGTGGACAAAGTACTTGTGGAATCAGATATTGTTTCAAAGAAGGGTTTGGAGTTGACATAATTTGTATTAAAACAACAGTTTCTAATATATCCTAGATGTTAAACTAAGAATTTTGCCAGGGTTTGAGGCAAAAATTGTGCTAATGAGTATGTTCTGGGGTCCTGAACTCATCCTCTTAAAAAAAAAAAGCTGTTCTCCCAAGGAAAATTCTTCCTTTAATGTCCTTTCTTCCCCAGCCAAACTACAATTTCTTCAGAATCTGTATCGTTCCGGTGTCTTCGGAGCCCCCTCTCCATGTTACACTGGGTGTCTGCTTGCACAGGCAGCTGAGGCCTTGGGATTCTTGGTGCTAAAAATTGTTTCTCTGCTGCCCACTGTGGAATGCTGTTAATGCTGGCCAAGGCACGATGGGCTACCATGAATAAGTCTGTCCCACAATACCAGGGGAAAGCCAGCCAAACTTGGCAAATTCAGACTTTTTAAACCTGTTTTTATTCCCCTTGAAAAAGGTTGATCATGCCTACTTTGAGGTGGACTCAGCCCACCTCTGTTCAATGTTATGCTGAGAAGAGCAGCACCGAGCGCATTTTTGTGCTGAGCTGCAGGGGAGGGCTCCAGCCCTCCAGCACTGAAAGATGGTACATACCAAAGGATGGTACAAAGCATTCCCTTGCTTGCCCAGAGCCCTGGGCTGAGCTTGATCCAGCAGCAACATTTTGGCCAGCTAGCCTACCTGTGCACTCAGTATCCCTGCCACCCTTGCCATCACATTCCCACCCCACCGTAACTGCGCTGTTACCCTGCTGAACCCTGTCCCCCCTGCATCTCTAGGGTGAAGGCAGGGCTGGAATCCAATCATTTGCCAAAACAAATGATAACAAATGACCCAGATAAAATAGTATTACTGGGGAAGGTATGGCCCGAGGGCAGATGAGGGGCACAGGTACCTGAATGGTCTCTGCTGTTTCCTTTGTAAATGCATCTGCCAAACAAGGGTCAGAGTTAAAAAAAGAAAAAAAATTCTTTGTCCCCCTGTGTTTTTACAATAAGCAAGGGGGAAAATGCCACCAGAAGTAGAGAGGTTCCTCCATGTGTCTCTTTTGGAGACCGCACTGGGGCCAAGAGTGAGAAAGAAGAAGGAAGAAAGCCAGCTAACTAAGCCAGTGTGATTCCAGCCCTGACAGCTCCTCCCATCTCATCTGATGCTCAGTGCCTTCTTTGCTGCCAGCACTCAGCCCTTTTGTCCTCTGGACAAATTCTCTGCAGTGGTAATCCAGGTTAATGCTGCCAGAATGGCTTGGGTTTAGGCACGACTGAACCTAAGAGCAGGATGTGGCCCATGCTGAATATCCTAGGGACCTGAGCCACTTGGTTTTACAAACTGGGAAAACCTGCTCAAGTTTCTGTTCGCTATCATCCCCAACCTGAGACTTAGGAGGCGTTTTAGAAATCTGCAAGGTTGGGCAAATATGATTATGTGCCTGTCTGACTTAGGGGAGCAACTCAGCTGGAACCTGTTCTGCTCTCACTACCACTAGTGAAGACCTGAGACCAGCTCTACTGAAACCAGTGAGTCTGCCTGATCTCCAGCCAGATTCTGGGTTTTCTTTACCAAATGCTAATACAGAAGTGATTCTGCCAATTTGGTGGATTCATCCTGGCTTACATTGAGTAACAAGAGAGAATTTGGTCCCAGCTTTGTGAAATAAGATGACAGAAAGCATATATCTCCATCACCTAATCCTGTAATCATGGCATTGTGTTCATTTTCCAACTAGTGATGCTAGCACCAGTGGTATTTTCATGCTCCACAGGCAGTCAGGGCTCTGTCTGTAGCATTTTCACAAGGCATGTTTTTGATATATTTTAGTGCACAGCTTTGACTTCTTCAATGAAATGTACTTTGGAATATATTTATAGAGCATCAAACAATTCATATATTTGAATTGGAGCCATATGAATGTTGGTAGTTTAAAACACCGATATCCCTCTAAACTACTAACAGCTTGTAAAATGAATCTATATAGATCTATAAATGTTAATGTAGCTATCAGTTTCAATCAGCCATATATTATATTTTTTCACTTGTACCGAAATTGTATGAAATGTGACATTACCCTTATATGCACTAGCAATAAAATGGCTAATTGTTTCATGTTATGAAAACCCAATTGTACATGGGAATTTATTTTTCTGGAATAAAATCAATACATTTTGTAGAAAGGGCTCTTGTAATTGCTTAAGTAGAATCCAAACCGTGAAGACATCTTAATCTATACCAGTACTTCAATATGAAAATATCTTCAGTGTTATAATCTGCAGCTAAGGGCAAGGAAAAGTTCTTAAAATAGTAGTCCAATACAGTTTAATATGAAACCAGAAATGGTTTTTACTAGGGAATTATTTTGCTCACTAATTCTGCTTAGCATTTATTATTGCTTTATATTCATCACATCTCCATGTAATATACACATGAGACATCAGTAAAACACATTCAGGCTGTCAGGAATCCAAATTCCTTAACTGGCTTTAAAAATCATTGTGCAGCTGCTGTGGCCAACATCATCCAACATTCATCCACTGTCATGTTAATACAGTCCCACTTCAGAGCTCCCCTCGCTTCAAGATGCCGGAGTCCATTAAGCTCAGTGGCTACTGCAGGAGAGATTTGATGGATCTGGAGAAGATAACAAAGTCACATGGGAAAAATCTTTCCATTAAGCCAGCTGGGAGAAAGGAAAAGAAACTCTGAATGTGTAGGGGCTGGCTGTGTAGGCAGCCAAGCCCTGCTGCTGCCTTCCAAACCCTGGTGTGGCAGCTCTTCCTAATTTCTGACCTAATTTGTAAGTAACAGTTGAAATACAAGGTGCCAGAAGAACAACCTCCCAGTATTCCACCAAGCACATGCTGGGTCAAGGCCCCACACCAAGGGGGACAATGTGGGTGATTATTTTTACAGCCCTGTTTTAAGGCACCAAATGCCTTAAACCCCCTCAGAGTAGCCACTGGTTCTTGCTGATGTCAGCAGGAATACTGGGTGGGAAGCCAGAAATCCAGCTCCCCCTCTGCTTCCTCTGTACCTCAGGGGGAGCTTTTTGGATGGTGAGGCTCCTGACTGAGAAGTTCTGGAAGGCATTTGAGGAGGCTTTGGCATTTTGAGTAAAAGAGTTGTTCTGGCCTCAGGGTTTGCAAATGTTCTTCCACCAGGGCACTTTTACTTGTCTGGCATTTCTCTCAGACAGAGGTTATATGAAAGGGGATGTTACATTGCACCATGCCAGCAAGATAGGAAGGGACCGTAAGATAAATGTGAATGAGGCCTTTGTATATGGATAATTTATGGCAGTCTTTTTCTTGTATTTTTCTTTTAATTTAGACCACGTCATCGCACTCATAAAAAAAAGCAACAGAAGAAACGGGGCCCACTCTGCCCTTCCCGTGCAACACCACTAAAGTCTCCAGGGAGAAAGAATGGTAGGAGGCATTAGTTTCTGAGCTGGGACACCTCAGGTTGAAGTCCCTGCTCTTCCATTGACCATGTTATGGGACCTTGGGCAAATATATTAGCCTACCCAGACCTCCATTTCCCCCCATATTTGTTGAGGATAACATCTCTCCCCTTCCAGCAAAAGAGTATTATAGAGATGAAACTCTCAAAACAGGTGGAAAGCTTAGCTACAGCAGATGTGGGATGATTTTCCCATTTTACAAATGGGAATTATAAAATCTACAAAATTTTACAAATGGGAAAATGGACACACAAAGAGACCAAAATAAACCTGAAGCAAAGACAAAGTCAAAAACAGGGTGAAGGTTTGGGAGCCCTATTTATTTTTAGCTCCAATATCAAACTGACAGAGTTAAACTATAACAGCTGTGAATATGCCACTGGTGTTTCTTAATGAGAAATGCAGCACCACGTGGTGACAACATGATGTGGTGTATGGGTGACTGGTTGATGCCTTTGCTATGGGAGATGCTAGGCAATTCCCAGAGAACGGTGTTATATATGCCAGTGCTCTGGATGCCCCAGGTTTTTGTTCCTCACGAGGGTGGTTTGTCCTGCATTTCTGCACCAAGAGAAATAGGGTTACTGCTGTGGGATGTTGGAAAAGATATCTCCAGAGGAGAAGTTTTCCTCATGGTTTAGTCATGGTCTTTGTGCCTAGATGAGTTTTCTGAGACTGCCTTTTCTGGGAGTCACAGTCTCTAGCTGTGGTCACAGAGCCCTAGCTGTCCAGCAGGCATTGGAAGAGGTGTTTGTCAAGACAAGCTGAGACATCAGTTTTTGGATAGCTGGTGTTGACCCTCTGACACTTGTCACTCAGTGACCTCATCTAGGTTGCAAAAGGCCACCAGCCTGGAGCAGGAACAGGAGTCACTTCAGACAAAACCTGGAGGCCACCAGCACAAAGTGGCTCGCTGTTCTGGGTGAACCACACACAGGGGACACTTGCACTTTGCTGTGATGCCTAACCCACACTCTCCTGGGTACCATGCTCACACTGAGCATGGCACACTCCATTTGTCTGCACCCCACCTGAGCTCCCTCTCTCAGCCCTCCAGGGCTCACAGGCTTACTGTGCAGTGCCTGCCTGCCTGTCACCTCTCTTCACTGGGCACCTGGTCACCACAAGCTCTGCTGTGGTCCCCAGCTGCTCACACCAGGTGAGGTCCCAGGGCAGGGAGGCTCAGGGGTGGCTCCTGGCTGGCAGAACACTGGCTGCCTCTACCCTCCAGCCACCCCACGGTGGAAGCCAAACAAGAGCAGAGCATGGGCTGCCCTCTGTGTTCCTCCATCCTCACAGAGACCTGGCTCTCTGGAGCTGCAGTCCATGATCTCCATCAGAGTTGTGGGATAGGAGCAAATAGAGGAGGCATTCCCAGTGCCACTTGCTCTGCTACTGGGGCTGCTCACAAATGATTAATCTCTCCTTTCCCTGCTGTATTTTTTGCCAAGTTTCTTTGCCCACCGACAATTCTCTGCTCTGGCTTTCGAGTCCAGAATAAGCTTTCTAGCTAGCCTTCCTACTGTATTAGTTCTGAACACCTTACTAACTGTGATGAGCACAACCTGCCCAAAATAACACCCATTGCTGGGTTTGCCCTGCTGGGTCCCAGTAGCTCCTTGTGGAGAACTTCTCCCAAAATGTCCAGCAATTACTGGTTGGAGGGGCTGCCTTTGGGTTAGTCCAGACACAGATTTGCTGTTTGACTAGGCCTGATAGCAAAGCTTTTGCAACTGAAATAAACCTTAATAGTGTTTCACTTTCTTCTTCATCAACAGGAGGTTCAAGATGTAAGAGGCAAGCATTGTAAGCCGTCTACAAGATTTCTTACTGTAGGACCCAGAGAGCAGATAACCAGTATTAGGGAATGAATACATTTCACTGCTAACATGCAGCACAAAAGCAACGCTTCACGCATTTCCAAAGGTTTTTTTTCTTGGTTCTTTTTGGTGGGGTTTTTTTTTGTTTTTTTTTTTTTTCCCCTTGCACAAATTGGCTTGCTTTCATAGTGCTATTTTTATATAGTAAGATGTAACTATTTGAGAAAAATATGAATTTATACAGGTTGGTTTATTACCTAGCACTGGGGGCAGATACCAATTTAAACTAACCCTGTTATTATATGATATTTTATTTCCTTTGTTGTGTAGAGGTCCTGCTTTATTTAACTTTCTTTTGGTTCATGCAAGTCTCCTGGAGTTTTAAACCTAGAAGGACATGAACTGTACAGTGCAATGATGTTGTGTAAGTAGTGGTGGAACTCCTTGCCTCCAGAAGTCATAGAGGCCAAGAACATAGGAAAGCTCAAAAGCATCAGACTGATGACAATAGACAACCCTTACCCTGAGTGGCATTTACAGATATTTTGGGTGAGTTATTAAATTCAGGTCTACAGGGCTAAAGCCCTTCTCTGAAGATCAGAACCCTTGCTGACAGCTGTGAGCAGCTGGATCAATGCACATCTGGTACTGCAAGGTGCTAATACTTGGTTTGTAGTAGTTGTGTGTGTTAGGAGCCACAACACAATTCTGATGTCATCTGGCATTTCCTATGTTCCTGTGTTTCTGATGATACATTTAGCAGAAAAAAAGGAATGGTTATCAAAGCTCTGACCATAGGATCATGTTGCAAGCTGCTGGAGGAGTCAGACACGCTGCCATGCACCAGGGATCTCCTAGCCATCCACAGGAGGGGACTTCAGCTTGCCTGTCTGGCTTTGCACTGAAGTAGGCTGAGATTTATTCACCCTTCACCAACCATGAACAGTTGTACCTGCCTGAGGGCAGCCACATCCCTGATTGCTCTGGAGGTGCCCAGAAGAGGATTTCTGGCCACACCTTGGAAAAAAGAGATGCCTGGGGCAGGAGGGAGTCTGTGCAGTTTGGAGAAGGAGAGGTGTTTCACAGGTGTGGAAATGAAGGCCAGCACTCCCAGTTCACCAGCTATCAGGGGTTTGCTGGTGAACAGGATAGCCTCTGGAATTCCCTTTGCGAAGCACAGCCGGGGACAGGCACCACTCCTTGCACCGATCTCCTAAGCCAGAAATTTCTTTCTCCTTATTCCTTCCTGTATACACAATATCTGCTACATGGTATGGAAAGACATCTGCAGCACTGCAATAATCATGTCATGCTGTGCACTGAGATCTGGGGGGAAGCACATTTGTGCAGCACAATGCTTGTGTTTGTATGTATCTGTGTTTGTATTGTCAACAAAAATGTTTTAAGAGTGTCTTTTTTTAGCTGGTTGATTCAAAAGAAACCTTCCCTCTTCCCTGCAGCCTGTGTCAGGAACACTGAGAGGAGTGTTTCACACTCCTTTTTGTGGTAGGCAACTTTAGTGCCATAGAGGCACTTTGGCTATCCAGGGACTCCATTATTTCCATGTGGATTCAGGTAAAAATCTTGTCTTTTCCTTTCTGCAAAACAGGGCTATTGCAGAGAGGCCTTCAGCTGGGAACTCCTCACCTCATTTGCTTTAAAGCAGAAACAAACTGCTGTGCCTAAATATTTGTGTTTGTGATTTTGACATTCCATTTGTTATCATTATCAGCCTGGTGCTTTAAGTATATTGTGTCTGTGTTTTGAAAGGTCTGGTACCACTGTACTTGATGAGATTGAAGTTTTGATTTCATATTAGTAGGATCAGATCCTCTCCTGGAAGGGGAAAGAAAGAAAGAATTTTATGAGAAAAGCAGAGTTTTTTCTATGTTCCCTGGACTGTATTTATAGATATCCTAGGCTCCATTCCCTGTCCCACAAACCACCTGCATTTGCCAGTGGTTTGCCAGAGGTGGACATATGAGTGTCCAAGCCAAGAATAACTGCAGAAAAAGTCACCCAGGAAAGTGCATCCTTCACATGTAACTCCTGTCAAAGGACAGCCTGAGGTCTGATTGATTCCCATTGCAGTAAATGGAGAATTAAATAATCCTCTGATTTTGATTCAGCAGCATGCCCTGCTCACTATGATAGGGGCCATGATCGTTTTGTTTCCAGGGGAAACTTTGGCATTCTGGTGAGAAGGTGGGCCAGGTAGATGTGACTGCAGAGCCTTGCCAGTGCTCTGCTGCAGTGCTCATTACCAGGGAGGGCATCTGGGCTCAGCACCAGCAGGGACAGGTCCCTGGGAACGTGCCAACCCCACATTAGTGCAGTGACAGGAGCACTGAGATGGGCCATGCTGGAGCACCCTGGCCAAACCCAGGCTCCGGATGGTATAGGCAGGTAGTGGAGGTACTGCGGGAAAGGGGGCTCCTGTCAGCTTCTCCTCTAGGGGCTGCAGGGCTAGACTCTGCTAAAGCAAGGGTATTTGTTCCTGGGAAAAAGGCATGAGGAGCAGCAGGAGGAAAATGTGCTCCATGGAAGGCAAGGGACCTTGCACAGCCAGGTGTTTGTGTGGTGCTTTGGGGCTGCCTGCCCCAGCCTCACACACAGGGACTGGGCCCTGACACCTCTGTGCTGCTGATGCTTCACTGCTCCTGTGTCTGAGCCCACTCAGGGCACGGGGCTGCTCTCAGGGGCAGCAGTGTGAGCCTCCTCACCTGGGTAAGGCTGAGCACAGCATGAATGCAGAGGTGACACAGACCTGGCCAGAGACTTCAGTGAGAACCTTTTAAAAGCTTTCTCTTGCTTTGGACCAAATTCAGCCTTGAGTGGGAAGCTCTGCTGTTAGCCTGACCCTGTTTGCATGATGCACTGCGGAGAGCAGCCTTGCTCTTGGCACCAGAGGGATCAGTCTCTGGGCTGCCCCAGTGCAACACATGTTGGTCCTGTCCATGCCATGACCAGAGCAGGCTGAGGAGCAGCACTGGCAGCATCTCACTTGGGGAGAGCACTTGGTGTTCCCTCCTGCCTTAAACTGTTGACCAAAGACAGGGTCAGGGAAAGGAAGCGCGAGGAGATGGGAGTGAGGTAGGGACCACCTGTGAACAGGAGGGACAAGAGGTAACACTGAACCATGCTGAAAAAGCAGCTTCCATGAATGTGAAATCATCATGTGGGTATTTTCAATGTGCAGCTGTCAAATCCCGATTTTAAGAGTAGATGGTATTTATTGCTGTGTCAGTTTTTTATTTATACTAGCTTTATACTTTTATGTATGAATATCTTATCTGAATTCTGCCTGAGGAAGAATGAAATGAAGGATGACTTTGATGTGTTTTTGATTAGGGTGTTTGAGCAAAGGTGACTGTTTATTTTGCAATGAAAGCTTTTTTCAAAGTTAAATATACACATTTTGTCAAAAATGCAGTTCCTATAGGAGTTTTTGTTGCCAATTTCCCTCTATTAGCCTCTAAAAGGTCCTTTTCTCTGGCAACTTGTTTTGAGTGATTTGATTTATAGCAGTCAAACTCATCGCCTAAAATTTGATTCTTTTTTTTCTTAATCAACATTCCACCAAGATAATTGTTGTCTGAAAACACGGAACTTTGGTTGCCACAGAGAAGAAAACATGTATAATGATAAAAGGGCTGCATGAACCTCCCATCTTTCATTCCTTAAGAACTCTGTGTTGTCAGAATGTGGTAAATACTGTACTTTATATTTTTATTAAGTAAAAAGAAGTATCTTCCCAAATAATGTGAAAAGGGTTTTGTATTCGTGTTCCTGTAAGGCAGCTTTTATGGAGGAGTTATATTATGCTTTTGAAATTACTCCTTTCATAGAAAATTTTGAAAAGAAACACTTTTATATTGTTGTAATTTCTCACATAAATGTGTATGCACTTAAAAATTTCTTAATAAAAATATATGTCTGAATAAAGTTTTTGCTTGATTCTATTTTTTTTTCTCCTCACAAACGAACAGCTACCATCTTCACTCAGAAAAACATTCAGATGTAGTTTGTGTCCAGTTTCAAGGATGCCTCCATGTACCCCCAATGCTCAGACTCTCTGCAGGGAACCTGAGGTGAAGGGTCCAAGGGTCTGGTAGGGAGCAGCAGCTCATCAGATTGAAATGTGCCATCTTCAAAAGGAAACCTTTAACCATTTGCTCCCAAAACAGAAACCCAATCTTTTTTTTTTAAGTTTTTTACTCTTTTATTCCCCAAACTTGTCTCCTGCAGCAGTTTGACTTCTGTGGAACTGAGAGCTATGAGCTGGTTTTGTTCCAGCAACAGAGATTCCATCATCATCTCTGCTGAGGGGGGGTGGAGGTTTCTCAATGCATTTGACAAGAGCAGATGTGAACAACCCTGTCCTTGGGGCTGCTTTTCCCAGGGCACAGCATGGTCAATATTCAGTTTGGAGAGGAAAAAAAAATTAGAGGCTTGTAGAACTGACCTGAGGACCTGCAGGTACAATCCTCACTTGGATGAGGTTGTAGGGAAAGTGCTGTGGGTTTCAAAACCACGAGCTGAAAACTGGTCTTTGTTCAGTGCACCTCGCCATCTGCAGGTTCTCATGGCAAGGGGAAGCTGTTTCCTGAGGTCACCCTGTCTCTCCCACTGCCCTGCTCACACCTACTGCAACACAGGTGAATCCCAGCACTGTGTACAGCTCTGGCTGGAGCAAAGCTCAGGGTAGCTTAATAGAACAGTGAAACAGTGCTTGAGCTGTTCCGAGCTTCTTGCTTAATCAATATTTCTTGTTCAAATTGATGCAAGGCAAAAGGCATGCAAAAAAGGGAAAGAGGAAACTCAGATGACTGATGACCCCCTTGCAAATCCATCAATTATTTACTAAGACATTTATGAAAAACTAGTAGGTAATTGTGAGTGCAGATGGTCAGTGAGAGATTCCCAAGCCACTGCAAAATGCATTGGGAGTAATTACCTACGAAATTCCACATTAATATTAAGCATGGGCCCCGTGTTCTGTGGAGCACTTTGCCGTGCCTTTCATCAGGTCTTTTCTCTCAAAATGTGAAGGTTTTGGTTCTTACACCATCAGCAAAGCATCATGGCAATGTGTCTGTGAACTGCCTAGGAATTGGAGGTGAGCCCACCTTATTAGCACATCTGGCTCTCTTCACAGGCAGCTTTCCAATATTAGCAAGCTGAAGGAAATCAGCTGCATTCATGGCCTCAGCCAGCCTGACACTAATTATGGGCTGGATTGATTAGGTCCTGGCATGGTATAGGTCAGGGGACAGCATGGTAAATGCCTCTGCTTCCTAGGATCACTGAGGATGTTACCGCTGAGGGCATTACCTTGGATGCTACATGATAGGGTCACACCTAGCTTCTAGTGAGCAGGTTTTATAAAGCTACTTGCTCTCAAGTTGTCCCAAGGGTCTTTCAGACAAAACAAATATGTAGCATTGAGACTAGCAAAGGCAAAATGAAAAAAACAAAAAACAGAACCCCCAAGATCTAGAAGCTGAAGCCAGAGAAATTCAAACTGAAAACAGATTTTTAAGTGTGGAATTGATTAGCCTTTGGAACACATTCCCCAAGAGAGGGGGAAGGAAAGCCCTGATCCTTCCTATGCCTTCCTAGCAGGGCTGAAGGCCATTGTGGTGTTAGCCATACATACCTTGCTGGGCTCCCAGGGGACAGGGGGTGAGGATCTCTTGCCCCTGTTAGCAGCAGGGTCAGACAGGAGGAGCTGAAGATCCCTCTGACCTCAGAAATCCGTAAGCAGAAAGGCCCAGCTCCAGGACAGCATTCCTCAGCCTGTGTTATTAACAACACCTGCATATCATCAGCCATCCCAGCTCCTTGGACCAAGGATGAGGATGACTCCAGCTGTTACACAGGAGACAGATCTCTGGTAAGAGGCTTCTATTTCTGGTCATGAAGGTTGCCCACCAGCTGCAGGGGAAGAGGCATGGCAGTGAGAAAAGTCTGCAGCCCTGTCCTGGGTCCTGTATCCACCAGCTTTGGGAGGAGATGTTTGTTCACATAGGTGCCCTCTGGATCACACTGCTCACACTGGTGATCTTTCTTATAGGAATTCCCTGAGTTTCTGTCTTTGTCCTTTCTGCCTCTTGCCCTTCTTTGTCCTTTGTTCTCTCCTCTGGCTCTTTTGGGGACCTTCTCTTTCCTCTCAAACCCAGTTTTCCCAGCTGAAGGGAAAAACCTTGGTGATTTGAAGCCATTCTCAGCACCTTCCTCCTGGTTTTTCATCACTGCATTTCACATCTCTCATGTGCTCCCTGGCTAGGGCCAGCTGTCCATTTCTAGTCTCTGAAAGAGGAGAAAGGACATTTCCATTGTGTCCTTTGCAGCCACTGTATCAGAGCAGGATCCAGGGTCCTCCAGGATCCTTTTGGAGAGGAGCTGCATGACTGCTGCTGCAGAGCTGTGTGTCTTTTTTGCTCTTGGGCTCATTCCCAGCTGTGAAGTCCAATCTGTCTTCCCTGCCTGCACCAGCAACACCCTTTGGCTCCTCAGCACGTCCTTAGCTCACATGGTTCCCAGCTCCTGCTTCCACAGCCAGCCATTCCTCACAGTAGCTGCCAAAGGAAAACGGTGACCTGTGACTGCTGCCAAGGAAAAACGACCTGTGACTGCTGCCTCTGCACTGCCAGCACAGTGAGAGCCAAACCTGGGCACGCTGGCTCTGTGAGCTGGCAGAACCAACGTGGCTGTCTCAGGCTTTCAGCAGACCCAATCAGAACACCATGGCTGGAACAGAAGGTGACGTCTAGCCCAGTCTGCTGAGAGGTGGAAGAGCACAACCTAAGAACAGAAGGACAGAGGTTTAAAATGCTGCTGTAGCTCACTGAAATCTCCAGAATATGTGTTATTCTTCCACCCCAAAGATCCACAATCAATTCCAGCTGCCGAGCGTGCTGCGTGATTTACGGCCATGCCTGCAAGATTTTGGCTGTGGTGAAACACATTTGTACGTTGCCTATAAAACAGCAAATCTGAAGAAAGGACTTTCTGGATGTGGTTCAGAGTGTGTAACAAAACCCAGATCGCCAGGTCCTTCCACACAGTACCACAGCAACGCAAACAGCCAGTACAAGTTTAATATCTAGCACACTCTATCTATTTTGCATCTGAGCACCAGAGAGAGAGACCTAAAACACTGCAGACTGTACTATTCCTACACGAAGGGTAGAGTACTTAAAGAAGCAAATGCCAAGCCCCATTACATAGCCTAGTGCATCTTTTCTAAATTAAAGCCTTTCCACAAGGCAGAGCACTAGAAAAATAGTTCTGCACAAAATATGTGGAAAAGGAGAAAAAAGAGAGGAAATACATTTCAAAAAATAAATACTATGAATGCAAATAGAAATCCAGCTGTCTGTGCCAGATCTACAGCCACAAAAGCAGCTGGCTGACTACCATTCATGCTAAGTGTCCATATTCAAAATTAAGGTCCTTGTTGTAGCTTTCAGTGCTTTCTGCAGCCTGGTTGTTCCAATGATTCTCCTACTGGCATTTTTGCCTGTTAAGCAGTCTGCCCCAACCCATTTACTGAGGGGTTGGTACCATCCTCCCAACCCCTGGGACCTCCAGAGCAGACATCTGGTATTGCTAAGAGTGGGGGAGGGAGATTCCAAGGGCATTTCCAGAATATATGTGTTGTACAAGCCTGCAAATTCCTACTCTTGCATGTCATCTCCCAGTCTGATTTTCTTTCATCATTATTTTAATTCAGACAAGGTCCTGTTATGCAGGAGCTGCACAAACATAGAAGGATAAAGACAGTCCCTACCTGATAGATTTCATGGTCGAAGCTCTGCTCTGCCAGGCTCTTAATCAAGCAAAAAATGCAAGGCTCTATCTCTTCCTTGTGTGTTGGAGAAGAATCACACCAGACGTGGGATGCCTTGTCAAGCAAGTAAAGAACTACAGATCATCTAATTTCACATTCCCCTCTTTCAACATATGCAAGATTTGGTTAACAGGAAGCTTTTCAGTTCCTTGGAGGGATGGAGTATTGTAAAAAGATAATGGAGAAGTGACAAGGAGAAACAAAGCTTCCCAGTGATTCAGCTCCTCAAGATAAAGCTTGGAGAGGGATGCTCTGCAGGCAGGAGATGGGAAGGTCTGAGCTGTGCAGCTCACTCCACACAGTCCCCACGTGCCTTGGCTCTGCAGGCAGGAGATGGGAAGGTCTGAGCTGTGCAGCTCACTCCACACAGTCCCCACGTGCCTTGCTCCCATGTGTGTCTTAGCAGCGTTCACCCTGTGTATTGCTGCTTTGGGCACCCAGCCATCCTGGCTCCTCCCCTCCTCTCCCTTCTCTTGCCCTCCCTCCCTCCTTCCTCATTTCTAACTCCTTTAAGGTTTCTCTTTCCGGCTGCCATGTTATTTGTTGCTGACTTGGGACATTCTTTATGGCCTTTCATCAGGCTTCCCATCGCTCACACACTCTGCGTTGGTTTGGCCTGCTCTGCCTTTTGTCTGTGCAAAAACAAAAGCTTTATCTGTTGCCCAGAGACCATGGTGACTTCAGGGCTTTCTCAGTGCCAGCACCTAATTGCAAACAAATGGAAGTCCCCAGCTACATAGCCAGCAATACTGGGTCTTGGGTGGGAGGGCCTGATTCTGCTCACTCTGCACTGTGGGACTGGTGAAAGGTTCATGATTTACAGCATTGTATCTCACATTGCCATCTGGCCTTCAGCAATCTAGCTGGCTTGGCAGAGAAGGCATAAAAGCCACACAATGCTCGTGACATGGAGATCTCTCATGTCTGGTTTTCCTTAATGTCAATGTGTAAAGGGGAGTTGGCTGCAATGAACAACCTGTATACTCAGAAAGTCCTCACAGAGCACAGAAGTAAATGGCACAACATTTCCACTCCACTTCCACCTCTCTTTGAAACCCTCAAAGGGATCACCCCTCCATGGTGATGAGTGCCAGAGAGAGGCATATGGAGCAGGGCACCTGGAAATGTGTGGCTCCCATACTGTGCACAGGCATGTGCTGCCCAGAGCCGATTCAAAACTGGATTTTCATCCAGAAGAAAGAGGGAGAGATTCCCAACACTCTCACTTTTGTTAGTATTCCAAAGCAGGACAGAAAAAGTCAAAATATCATGTTTGCTAGTGGAATGGACAGTTTGGAAAGGATTCTCTCAGGAAATGACAAAGTAATTTGTTCTGCTCAAATCGACAGAGAGTTGGCTTTGCCTACATGTCACAGTGACTGATAGGAGTTGAAGTTCCAGCAATCCACCCAACCCTGGCTTTCCCAGGCTAGCCTGCATCTCCTACACTACACTTCTTCATGGCCCATCTATGACTGATTGGAACATGTCAACCAAAGGTGTTTTAAGTGGTTTATAGTTTCTTCACAGCATCAAGCTCATAAAAGATACTGAGAGCATGAAGCAGAGTCTGGGAGTAGGTCAATTTAATCTGATATCTTTCTATTATGATTTGATGCCCAGCAGAGAGTATACAAATTTCTGCAAACTTTCATTGAAAAACCTCAATTTCATGAAAATTATTTTTAATTGCATGAATGCTCCAGCAGAAAATTCTCAATCGCGTCTAAGTTTTCTGAAGAGTTATCATTTATCTGCTGTTCATTGTTTTGTTTGTGCTCTTCTGCATATTTGACTCAGCTGGGGAATCATTCTCTGGTATTGATCAGCATCTAAACAATGCCAAATCTTGCCAGCATTATTTCTTCCTCCTGCTCTCAAATGCCTCCTTTCCCTTGGAGGGCATCCCAACTTTCATGTACACACGAAGTACACATTTCACATGAACAGATCACTCCTGGGGCCTGTCCCACTCCTCCAGGTGCCCCACAGCACCTGCATGGGCTTATTCTGGGGGTCTGCACAGGCTCACCCTGAGCAGCAATCCCACCACCCCGTGGGAGGGCAGGTAGCAGAGAGAGTAAAGGAAGGATTGTTCTTGCCTGCTGTCTCACAAACAGATCTGGATACAATTTTTTTTTGGTCAAGTTGATTTTCTTGGAATCCAAACATTCAATGGGAACATGGCCATGTTGGTTAAACTTCAGTGGGAAAGTCCAAGTGCTCTGAGGTAACTTTTTCATTTTCTCTCAATAGTTCTCAATTGTTTCATTTTCATAATATTGAAAACTGTAGTTCTGATGAGGTAGAATTTCTTGTTTTGACTTCACTATTTCAAATATGATCTAATAATATAACAGAGCAATGCAACATCAAAAGTAGATGTTTTTATCTTTTAGAAATTAAATATATTCCCAAATTAAATATTTTTTGTGGAAATAGTCTTCCTGCAATAAGTTATGATGACTGACTTCCCCTGAGTCAATTAGTAATGGAAACAAATGGCAAAACATCAGCAGTACTCAGGAAAAATTATTTCTTTTTTTGATCACTGCTAGCAGCCATAGTTTGGGAGAGAGGAACTTCAGAGGAACAGAAGACCAGTTTATCCCTGCAGCCATAGCAAACTCTGAGGGATCCCTGCAGTGCTGCTGGAATCTGTCCCCAGCAGCAGGGAGCCTCAGTGGTCAGAAGGTGAAGGTATGAGAGTGCCCCAAAACGATGCTCTGGCAGCATCAGTGCCTGGAAACCATGGAAAGCAATATGTGCAGCAGCCAACCTGGATGAGGCTTTCATGTACATTCCCCTTCAGGGGCTGTTCTGCGATGGGTTTGAATTAGACTGAAGTTATGAATCCATAAATGTGGTATTTTTTGTCCTAATGCCTGTTTTGTATTAAACTTCTGCAGCCTTTTGTTTCCCTTGCCTCCTCCCTCCAGACCCCCCTTTTCTCTCTGTGTGTCTCTTTCTCACCATTGTGGCAGCAGTGCACTGCCTTGACAGCATCAGAAAAAAGGTAGGAGAGTCAGGAGAATAGGGGAAGGATGAGATGTTCTTCTACCTTCACAATATTTGGGGTCGCAGTGGTGAGTGAACTGAAAGAGTGGAGAAATTTAACCAGAGGAAAAAGGCAAAACCTAAGATTACAAATCTTCTCCATCTTAGAGATAAGGAAGAATATCAACAGGCAAAAAATAGTGGAGATGTCTTCAGATTTCCTGTGGAGAAGGAGCTCATGTTCAGGTGTGCACTGTACATCCATGACCTCTAGTCCTTACTGGTCTGTAAAGTCAGGACCCAGCACAGGACATGCTCTGTGCAGGATGGGCATGTGGTCACCCATGGGGGGCTTTTCCCATTTCTCTGCATGTTGAATAAATACTTTTTAATGCAATTTTATTCGAAACTGAGAAAAGTATTTTTCTTTTATTTTCACCTGGCTCCTGGATTTGCTGTATCTGTGAAACTACTTTGAAAGCACTATATCTGTATAAGAAGTCTTATACAGGATCTAATTCTTGGGATTTTCTAGCACAGAGAGTTTATCTCTAGCACAACTGTGTGAGTTTTCTCATCTTACACACCAGGCTCTGTAAAAGCAAAATCAGATCCAAGTCCCTGCTAGTCTTTTTGTCCATATAGGAAAAAAAGGCTTTAAAAAAAAAGTCCTAAATACTTTCAGGTATGTGGATTTAATGACATGGAGAACAAAGCCTGTGGACTTATTTTGGATTATGCTCTATAACCAAGACTAGAACTTTGCCAAGTATCCTCCCCCTGGACTTTTCATCACTTTGTTTTACTTGTTACTTAGGACTTGTGGATCCTAACTCTTTGAACACTTGCCTTCAGAGGAATGAAATTAGATTATTAGCATCTTTCATCCTGCAGTCCCAGTTGTTCAGACTTTGGCAAATGTCCTTCCACAGAGGAGCAACCTTTGTGACCTGCAGGGTAAAATGCGGGGAAGGCTGATGAGACAAAGCCCACACTAATTCACCACGATGAGTAACTAAACAAACCATTACAAATGAAAGGTTTGCTGTTTCTGAGCCCAGAGGTGTGCCTGATCTCCAGGGTGGATGGGTGTCATCACCTTCTCCTCAGCCCTGGGAGCAGTGCTCAGGACTGGATCATTCTCACCAGAGATGGATGATTCTGAGGGAGGAGGTTGTGTGGCTTTGGCGTTTGTTTTTTTCTGCTGTTTTGTTTGTTTGTTTCGGATCTTTATTTATTTATAAGGGAGAGTTGTGCTATAGAAAAGAGGCATTTCTAGGTAGGTGCTGGTGGGCTGCAGTTAGGGAAGACTTTCACTTCCCAGAGGATGGGATTTGCTTAGGTGGATGCCACAAACCAGCAGGGATGTGTAAGAACAGTTTGCTCCCACCCTGCCTCTTTCAGGGCCTGCATCTTCAACAGACTGTCAGATCAGGTCCTAAATGTCTCTCTGCATTTTTTCATCATTTCTAATTAACCTTAGGTGCTCTGCTTACACGAGTTTCTAGGGAAGATGGGATCTGCTTTTCTATTACATTGTCCAAACTTGCATAAGCAAATCACTTTAAAAAATTGTTTGAGGAAGTAATTTAGGAAAACTCCTACAGAAATGAAGTGCTTCATTTCCTACAGAAACTAAATGCTGTACTCCACAGTGCTGCAGGGCAGTGGAAGCCTGTGCTCCCTCAGAGATATCTTCTCCTGGAAGCTGTCCCAGAAGCAGGTAGGAGCATCCAGGGTTGTCTGGCAAAGGTTTCTTCCAATTCTTCACAGTTCTGCAGGCATAAATCACCAAAAGCCCCTTTGGTAGAGTCCAAGCCACACTGCTTCAGACAGGTCAGTTTGCAGGCATGGTCTGAGTGACATCTCCCATGGCAGACTCACCCAGCAGCTCCTTCTGGACCTCCCCTGCCTCTGGGAGGTGATGCTTGCAAACCTGGGATGCTGCAGGAGAGGCAGTCAGCTCAGATGGTTGGAAGGCAAGGTGAGCTGATCAGACTCCTTGCTTTGCTGAGTCACCACACAAAGATTAAGCTCTTAAAATCTCCTTTATGTATTTCCAGTGGGCTGGAACACCACGTCTCATTCCCTTTGAAGAATTACCCAAATGCCCATGTTATAAAGAGGCTGTTAAGTATGAGATGAGACAGGAACTAACACAGCACAAGTCATCAGCTGGGGACAGCCCATTTCCTACGCACTGAAATCCAGGGAATATTTACTATGGCTTCTCTTCCCCCCACAAGAAGAAGAAAAAGAGCAACGTTGCAATAGCATGCCTGGTTGTTCTAAAATTTATTTGTAATGTCACCTGCCTGCAAGTGCTGCCATGTCAGAAAGGGTGCAGACACAAGCCAGTGGGGAAATGAAAGGCAGAGGATTGAGTCCTGGGGACAAACACGGAGACCAGCCCTTCTCTTTGTTTTCACAAGTGCATGTGTCCCTTCAGGGTGCCTGAACTAAACACCGCAGAGCAAAGGAGCCCAAGGAGAGCAGCATTGTAGGCATGAGAAACAGACTTGCATCCAGCTTCTGGGTGTTGCTGGTTGTCCCTGCTCATGCCCAGGTCTCTGTTCCCATTTCAGCACAGAGCCAGGTGTTAGTTTCTTGCAACATGCATCACCCTCCAAACACCCAAGCTGGGATGAAGAGACACCTAGAGCTCTCCTGTGTCTCCTTCTGCACAGTCACAGCCTATGCAGCAGTGGGACCATGGCAGCCCTGGCTCATGCAGAGCAGGGCAGCAATCAGCAGGTGCTGCACCACGAGTGGGAGATGATGAGACAGGGCAGGGGATAAGGAGCTGAGCAGGCTGCAAGTGGCACAGGAACTGATTCTTCATTTGGCATGTTGGTTTTCAAGTCACCCTGTAGCTTCAGTTCAGTTTCCTCTGGACTCAGCCAACTGTTATGAACTTTAAGAAACCAAACCAAATAAAGAAACAATTCTGAGTTTATTGCTCTGAAATTTGCATACATATATATAAATTTTAGCAGGGCCAGTGCACAGTTCAACACTTGCTGCTCATTCAGTTGTAAAGAAACAAGAAACTATAATTAATTCACTTTATTTATAATTTCACTTTTCTAAGTGAAATGTATGTATGAACGTCATAGGTGTATTGATACATCCATAAATGTGCTTGTATCTGTATATTTAGATGCATATATGACATATAATCCATTTTACCTGTGTATAAAGATGTGTGTAAAAGCCAGCCAGCAACCTAACAGGCTAATAAAATCACACCCCAGGTGTTCCAGCTAGGAAGCATAGGGAATTTTATTAAATCTTTTATTGAGCTTGGCATGTAAATCACCCATTACCCAGTGCTACCTATAATATTAATCAAGAAACAGCACTGCAAAGAATTTGAGATAGTTTAGTCCTTGTAAGGAACACATGAGAAGTGCATGAACCCTTCCAGTGGGAGCACAGGGGACACTGCAAACACCCAGGCAGAGCTATGCTAGAGGTCTGCTGGAAATTTAAGGGTTTTCTCATTGGAAAATTGAAGCTGTGTGAAGATCAAAGCCTTTTCAGGAAACAGATTGATTTTGGCAGCATCTTCCCTTTGGGAAAAGTGAAGCGAAATGATTTGCTTGGAATCCTCAGTCGTGTCTCACTCGTGCCAGTCATTCAGTGCCTCACATAGTTTTGTTTCTTGAGAGACATTGCATCAAGGCTGTGGCCACAAATTACTCTGCAGACTGGGATGGGGACACTACCTGGGACTGGATTCAGTACAGCAGGACTGGGGAGCTGCAAAAAACCACCAGGTTTTGCTGCAGAACAGGCAGAGAGCATCATGTCAGCCAACAGCAAACAGCTCCCCATTGCTGAAAAGAGCTCCATAATTGATTTCTCACTCTCCATCACTGTTTTTCCTCACAGTGATGCATGAAACTGTAGAAAATACCAGAGCTGCCTGAGGGAAACTGTATTTCTCAGTTAGGCTGTAGCTGATAAGGCATTTGAAGAATTATGTTATCCACATTTTTTTCTAAAAGCTCACTTAGCTTAGAAGTAAACAGATGATGTAGGAGGTCATTATTTTACAAACCCATATACACAACTGCTAGCAAATTGACTAATTATGCTCTGAGGTAGTTTACATGTGCATAAGGAGCAAGCACCACCTACTAGCCCTGTGTGGGCAGAGAACTACTGAGTTATTGCAACATTTTGGCTAAGCTGCACTCAGCTGTTGTTTCTCAGGTTAATCTAATCATCCTCAAGAAGTTCACACAGAAGAATTGCATTCAGGCACAACCTAGCACAGCCAGGCCAAAGAGATGTTCTCAGGCTATATTTTATTTCCAGCTCTGGTCTGCCCTGCACATGTGCTAAGCAGCAATGCTTCTCAGCTTTTTCTACCATTCCTTTATCCTTCCTTCATTACAGGTTTGACAAAATTGCTGTAAAGGGCCTCAATGCCCCCAGCATTGCCCTTCCATTTTGGACTGTAGACTGGCAGGCAGAGAAAGGAAGACAGGAGCTGTAGAGAGAGCTGCAGCCTGTGACACTCACTTGCAAACCTGCTCTCGTGCAGATGCTGCCAGTTGGGCTGGGGCCAGTGGGGTGAGGTGTGACTGCCAGGGCTCTGCTGTGTCACTCCCAGACACTGGCTGCAATTTCTTCTCCTCTGGGGTAAGTATGTGTTGGCAACAGCCACTCCACATCTGTCCCTCACTGCTGCACGGTGTCAGTTGTCCTTTTTTCAATGAACACTACCAAAGCACAGGGGATTGAAATTATCTGCACGTTTGGCTGGATCCAAGTTTCAGATAAAAAAAACCAAAGCAAATTTCAAATGTACTTCAGCACTTCAGGTTGCCATTTTAAAATTAAAATTCTTTCGTTTTTCTTTCTGAAGGAGCCTTGTCTAAAATACTTTCCCTTTTCATTCTAAAGAAGCCTTGTGTAAAAGGTAATTGAAACAGTAAGATAATTTGAGAAAAAACAAATGGTTCCGTGATGATTATCTTTTTTTTTTTTACAGTTCTATTACAGTTCAGTTCAGTCCAAATCAATTATCTCATCCCTTCTCTAAGTTTCCTAAATCAGCTGCCAAAGCCTCAGTCTCTTTCCAGTTACTTTCCATCCATACTCTCAGTCAATATCCTCTTCCTGTTCTCACCACTTCGTGTTTATTGAGACTGGATCACTTTGCTCCTCCTGTGTTCTATGCGTCCCTTCACCCCCAAGCTCCTCAGTTTCCTCCAATGGTTGTTCCTGAGGCTGAAGGGTTTTTAGTATCCCTGCTCCAATCTGGGTATCAGGCTAGGGCAGAGTGTGTCTTCAGGAAAGGCCATTCACAGGAGATCCTTTCACTTGTGAGTAGGACAATGGCCAAAGTTCCAGCTGCTGTGGCCTGGAACAGCCCCAGTCCCTTCACGTGGGTCGGAGGTGTTTTACATGCCTCTGAAGGGGTGGTTCATCCAGAAAGAACACCAGATACTCTACAAGGGGAGAGGTGAGCATTGCCTTGCCTGTGGCTGATGTGTAGCCAGCTTTGTTCTGTCTATCACTTTTATTAGACTTGCTTTCCTCACAGGCAAACCTCTTGCAGGCCTTGTGTTTGGGTAATCTGCTCTTCATCACCCTGCGTATTTCAATCCACATATTTACACGGCTGAGACTGTGTGAGAAATTAGATCCACTCACCCCACATCTGTACTCCCACTCTGGAAAGTATTTCACTGCTGGGCTGTCAGGAATCATTACAAACCTGAGGAACAAATACCCTCATACGAATGCCTCCAGGCCCAGAGATGATGTACGAGCTGTGATAGGCCCTCTGCTTCCCCTGATGCTCAGAAACACAACTCCTCTCTGGAAGGAGGATGCTTATTGCTTAAACACATCTGCACTCAGGGATCAGAGGGTGATAAAGCCCTGAGCCTCCCATTGCTGGGAGGAGCAGCATGGGCTGTGCAACCCAAAGCACTCCAATAGAGATATAACCAGTGCTCTGTTAGGGAGGAATGGAGGTTGTGGGACACTGCAGCAGGAACTCCTGGCCCTGATGGATGGCATCTTGCTTTGCAGGGTGACCCTGTGGGCTGGGGACTGTGCTCTCCTGCCACTCTGCTGTGAGTCTATGGGGCACATGTGACAGTGTCACCTGCAGTGCCAACTGATGTCCAGCACTCACTCACTCCACAGCTCCTGCTGCCATCAGGATGACTCCCAGGGCTTCCTGAAGGCCTTCTCCTCACCTCCAGGGTAAAATATGGATGACAGCATGTCCTCACCTCACAAAGGTATTAGGAGAATAAATGTCTTAATGCAAGAATCCTAAAGTATCTGAGTGTTTCAAACAGATGCAACTTCTGTTGAGACCCAGCTAAGCAAGCCATGAAAATTATGTGTGTGTCTTTTAAATACACAAAATAAGTCCTTAATATTTTACTTTTGTTCTTCCTGTTAATTTTTGATGGGTAAAATCCATCTCAACATTTTTTTTCTTCTGATAACTGTGTTTAAAAAATAAGCAGTTGGAAAAAGGTAAATAGCAGTGAGAGGAGACCCTGCTTGATTAGTCTTCAGTGTCCACTTCTTCAACATGAAGAAATTGTGGAAAGAAATTTTCAAAGCAAGTAGTATTTTTAATAATTACTTTCTTGGGAGAAGGGCAAAAATCCATAAAAGCAAGAAATAAACATCCATCGAAGTGCTTCATCAGAAGATGAGTGCAGGAACTCCTCAGGGATCCCAGGGCTGTGGTGGCTGCACGATGTCCCTCAGCCTTGGTGGCCTGGGGGGCTCCCTGGCAGGCCCTGTGGTGGGACAGCTCGGGCTGGGTGGCTGCACAGGCATCCAAACAAGAGCTCTCAACTATCCTGAGCCCCACAGCCCAGCACACCCCTGCCCTGAGCCCTCCCTCCTCCTCACCTGACAAGGGAAGGGAAGGGAAGGGAAGGGAAGGGAAGGGAAGGGAAGGGAAGGGAAGGGAAGGGAAGGGAAGGGAAGGGAAGGGAAGGGAAGGGAAGGGAAGGGAAGGGAAGGGAAGGGGAAGGGAAGGGAAGGGAAGGGAAGGGAAGGGAAGGAGAAGGGGGCTTAGGAATGACTGGGAGGGGTTCATGTACAGTGACTCAGTTTCCACCAGCACATGAAATCCAAGCCCTCTTTTTCTGTGGCTGCCCTTCGAGGAGTTTCCGTGGTTTATGTGAGCTCATGGGTGACACGATGTCACATTCAGGATTAATGAGGCCAGGGAGGCCAGGAGAATGTCATTAGACTGAATGCAAATGCAGTGCTCAGAGCTGGCCCAGACCTTTGCCCCAGCACCAAATGAATTCAAGGCTAAAACTTGGAGCAAATAGCCCAGGGCATGACCCAGTTATGGTTCACACTAAATCCAGGCCTTGAACTTGGGAAAACCTTGTTATTTTTTACTTTTGATTTTCATGCACTACTTATTTTCTGTCTGAATGCCAGATATGAAAGAAGAAATGCAGAAATCCTGCAAAGGAGGTCATTCTTCAGCTCCCACCAGTCAGACCAGAAGGGAAAACAGCTAAAAAGTCTAGATGTATTTGAAAAATTTCCAGCATTCATTTGCTGAGTCTTCAAATCTGGATCAATTCCCAGTGATCATCCAATCTGCTAGGTCTTTAATGCAAATTGGTCTCAGCAAGGTCTACTCCATCACAAAAAAAGACACCCTATCCCTAGGGCTGAAACAAAGGAGAATGGAAATAAATATTCACAGAGGACCTGTGCACATGGTCTTTAAGTAGCTTATTGCCTCTGAAATGAATTCAGAGCAGCCATAGCCTCCAGCCAGTCCACAGGTTCTTGTGTTGGATAGGTGGGCAGAAGACACATTAACCTTTATTCTGAAATGGAGCAGAAGCTAAAATAAATAAGCCAAAGGGAAGAAATACTGAAAAACAAAGATGAAAGGGGAGGATGGTCCAATGCAGATTTTCTAGACATGAAAGTTATTGGTGACAAACTTTGGCCAAAGGCTTCACTTCCAAAATGTATTAAAAAAATGCCATACCTTCTGTGACTTTTTATTTGCTATAAAAGCACCAGGGTTAAGCTTACTTTTCATTTCTGGTTGGTGATGTAATTTGATTTCTTTCTTTTCCCCTTCCTAGGCAGCCTGAATACTTTCTATTATTAAATCCTTGTCTTTTCCTTCCCAGTATAATTCCTTTCCTTCCCCACTTAGAGAGGTCCATTGCTGACCCAGACATGAACATATGTTTCCAGAGCATCCACAGCTCCTACTGACTTCAGCATCCTCACTGAAACTAAACTTCAAAATTCAGAATTAAAATGAGGTTCAGATTTCAGCCCTGCTGTTTGGAAGCTGGGCTGACTTTTAAAAGTGCACAAAATGAGGACTGGGCCATAGTGCTCCCAGCTGGCAGATACCAGGCTGTAATAGCTTTGCCTAGCACTGCCCTCCATAAAGAAATCCTGTGTCCAGAGACCTGTTAAGTGAATAACTCACTGCATGATGAAGCAGGGTCTCTCTGTAACCCTGCATAAAGCTTGCATCTGCACGTATCTTTCTTTTTCTTGGGTTGGTTTTATTCCTGATGGCTTATTGCCAATGCAGGGTTTGCTAGGGAAATTCACATGGGAGTACTTTTGAAAGCCTAAAAATCAATCATGAACTTAAGCTTCCCCCATGGCCCCACTCTTTCTGTAGGAATAACACCCCTTCACCACCCTCCCTTCTCCTCAGTTTGCATTGCTCTGGTAAGTTATTTATCAATAAAAATTCCACAGCCAACACATAATTGGATTTCTATAAGAGCTTTCAAAACTGAGTGCACTGAGTTGCAAGAGGCAGACAATTAACTTGACAGAGGAGTTAGCACTTCAGCCTTGCATCTGTTTTCACTGCCTGCTTCTTTCAGAGCAATCATTTTCTCATTTTATTCTGGTCGTGGAAGGAGCAGGTGAAAACAAGCCAATTTCTTTAGCAGCCAGCTCTGGTGGTTGGCTGATACTCATTGGAGGACCAGTCAGGTAAAATGCTGGAAACCTCTTCTAGCAAGGGGTTTCAAACTGGTCATTAATGGGAAGGGGTCAGGTAAGAGAAGAACACACAGGAGGCTGCAGAGCTATTTAAGTGTACACCTCAGCTGGAAAATCCAGTGTCACAGGTGAGATGGGAAGAACAAATAGTTTGGGCTTTACCCCCAGCAATAACACCTATCTGGACCAGAGCAGCTTCCTTCTGATGAATGGTGTGAAACTCAAATTCAGAGCACTGCATCCTCTATCTGCCACCAGAGAGTTTCCCATAGCACAGGACAGACATTCAAACTGCTCAAACCAGCTAGGCAGAGGAAGCAGCTCAGTAAAGCAGCATTTATGAGTCCTTTCCAGGTTGCTTTCTACTCCTTTCCCTTGCTTCATTTTTCCAAGCCTTTGTATTAGAGGGGCAGAGGAGGCTGCACTCCTCCCTGAGGCAGGTAAGTGATGCAGATGGAGATGGGGATGCAGATGGAGAAGCAGATACTGATGCAGATGCAGATACTGATGCAGATGCAGATAGATGGCACCAGGAGTCTGACTGCTGTCCCCTCCCTCAGTGCCTCTCACAATGTTGCCATGTCTCCCATAGGGCCGTGCATAGCCCAGGGGCAGAGGTTACCAAGCAGATGCATTTTTAGCTGTAAGGAGCACAGGCAATGCAGGCTGGTGTGTGGCTGGTGAAAGGCTGGTGTCACTGGCAGCACTTCTCATCAGCATCACAGCTGGCCGTGTAACCAGACATTAATGTCACCCTTGCACAGTGTCCAGCAAAAGACCAAGGTCCTGCACTGCTAAGCTGTGCAATGAGCTTCCTGACTTGATTACATGTTTGCAAGAGAGCAGAAGCAAAGCTGGGAGTTAGTCTGTGCCACTGGGTGAACCCCTCTGGGCTCACAAGGTGATCTCTCCCTTTACCCACAAGTGCAGTTCTCCCACCCAAGGCAGTTCCTGCCCTGCTGGGGCTGGGCTGGGCTCCATTCCAGAGAAGCCCCAGCAATGTCTCCATTCTCTTGCAGTTTGTTTCACCATGGCTGTCAGCTGCTCCCCTCTCCAGCACCTTTTCCAATAGTTGTTCTTTATCAATCTAGGAATGAATGTAACAGAAGTCCTCCTTTACTGAGGGCTCTTCCTAAATCCTCCAGGCATTTACTTCCCTCTGCCTGTCAGGTGCCATGCTCCCAGATCTCTTTTCCATCTTGCACAGGGCAAGCCCATTCGTGAAGCCCTGGCAAGGGCTGGGTCTGAGTTTGATTTCCTAGCTGGCAGCACAAGGAGCGCATTGCCTTGGGGCTGCAGGGACGTGCAGGCATTTCTGATGAAGCAGGCGAAGTTACAGATTAGATTCAGGTCTAAACCAAAGTTTCAACTCCAAACAATTCTGAAATGAAGCTCAGGATTGAATTGGGCTTAAAGCTTGGTTTGCTTCCTACTGTGAAAAGGAGCCAGAGCTCAGCACCATGAGCACCTTTGGAGCTGGGCTGCCTTGAACCCTTTAAGTGAAACCTGGGCTGTATTTTTTAGCGTTTCTGTCCGAGGTCTTAGAGCTGCACTCCAGCAGAGCTTGAGGTGGATGGTCTGCAAGACACTGTCTTGGCCTGGGCCACCCACCTCTGTGTCCTTCTGCTAGCAGTGACCAAGGGGAAGGCCAGTTCTGTTGCAGGAAACCCAATTGCTTTACAGTTTGCTTCCTGTTTGAATAAAACCAGCAGGCCAAATTACTAAACCATTTTAAAGAGAAAGAATTGAATTAGGGAAATGGAAACAACATTTTTGAGGCATTCGATTAAAAAAAAAACAAAACAAAACAAAAGTGATGAGAGCAGCTTTTTCCATCTCAAATGAATGTTTTGAAACAAAATAACTTTATTTTGGTCCAAAGCTCAAGTGGAGGCAAGTTTTCTTTTTGCTTCATTTCATCTTCCCGGAATATTGAAAAACATCTGTCACAATGGGCAGGTCCCTTTTTCCTCCCCACAAATATTACTTTCACTTGAAACCACATTGTCTGATAGAAAAACTCAGGCAAAAAAAGCAGTCTTTGTGAGACTGGACACAGAGCTGTCTGAAAATGAGCTATAGCTCAGTGCAGCGCCTCCATTCATGGAGAACTTCTGCAGCCATTTGAGCTCCCCTCAGTACACAGGCTGGTAAAGAGCATAAAGAAAGGCCTCCTGCCCCCTCCTGCCCCAGCAGATGGAAATAATCTGCGCTGTTTACGGATCATTTTACAACCTGGGGAAATCAAGCAGGTGGTGACACTGTTACCTTTAGCCAGACTTTAAAGCAGTTGTGGTCCCCACGGTGCCCAAGGGCAGCTTTCCCCTCCGGCAGAGGCAGACAAAGGTAGCAGTGAGTGGGTGGGTGATGCAGACGTGCTCTGCAGCCCCCTCTGTCCTGCAGGGACCCCCTGCTCCCCTCTGCGCTCCCGGCAAGGAGCCGGCTGCCCCCTGCCCCCAGTGTGTGCCCTGCCCGCCTTCCAGGGGCTGGGAACTGCCTTCACTGCCTTTCCACCATCCACAGCAAAACCCAGAGACAAGGATAGAGCACAAATGCTGCTCCCAGTCTCTAAGCACAGCCCTTTTTTGCCTGATTTCAGCATGGCAATTTGCAGTCTGGAATTGCTATTTTTCTTACTGTAAGATTCTGCTTGGATATAAGACTATTTCTTCTTCCCTAGCAAATGATTTTATTTTACTTATTCACATGTTTCTGGCAGGTCAGGAGGCACAGGCTAAGCTATACAGTGATTTTCAAGTGAGACCACTCAGCTTTGGCAGGGTCTGTGCTCCCCACCCCTGGTCCCTGTGTTTGATGAGGTTCAGGTCAGGGATGACTTGTGCAGAGAGGATGTATAGATGAGGTGATCTGGGGCCTGCTTATTCCTTTGCTAAATGATCAGAAAAGATTTGAAAGTTCCCTCATCTCTGCCTTGCCTTTGTTTCTGAAATATCCCTTGAGATCTGGAGAGAGAAGTCAATTGTGTTTCGTAAAAATACCACTTGGCTTTGTGCAAAAAATATCGTAGTCTTCTTTTCTTCTGTTTTTCAAGAGGATTCATGGAAAGGTAAAGAATAAAGTGAGTGGACTTTTTAAAAAGTGTTTTATTTAAAAGTTTCAGGTTTGTATTTCAGTTTTCAAAAAAACCCCCATATCTGAAGGAGAAAAATAAAAAATAAAGAAATATAGTGGAGGGAGGATACAGATGAGAAGAAAAGTCACATTTGTCCCTGTCCAAAGTGAAGATCTAGTTTGAACAGCAAACATCATGCAATCAATCCATCTGCCTGTCATTCCCTTCCCAAACCCATTAAAAAAATGAAACCTTTGTTGGCACAGGATTTGTCTACACACATTATGTAGCTTTAAGGGAACATGGAAGTGGTACATATCTCACACAACTGCTGAATATTGTGTTCCTTGTGGAAATGCACCTTCAATCTGGATTGCTCATTCCAGGAGCCATCTGGGGATATGTTGTGCCAAAGTAAGACATCTTTATTTTTATATAATCTCATTCACATGGAAGGTTGCACATCTCATCCATAAGTAAAAACCCCACATACCTGACCGAAGCTCTTGTGGGGTTACAGAGCTGGCCTTAAAATGAGTTAGCCTTGCTACAGAAAAAGTGACCCCTTGGTGAGGACCCAGTTTCCAAGCTCCCCTCCAAGCCCCTCAAACCATTTCTGAATGCAGCAAGGCTGCCAAAGAAGAAAGTGCTCTTTTAGCTCTTTGAGTTTATGATTCTATCAGTACCAGGGTGCTTGCTGCACTGGCCTCGTACTCCAATCTCACATAGCTCCAACAGAAAAGCGTTAGGCCAAAGAGTACTTCCTTGTAGTGAAAGGAAAGCTGTCAGGCTGAGAGTACCAACACAGTGGCCAAGAATGGGCTGCTTGATGTGCACAGCCTGCAGGACTGCTCCTTTCAGCACTGCTGATAGGAGGGACAATAATCCACTCAATAGCATGGAGCTATCGCATCTATCACTAGGGACACTGTCCCAAAAGGAAGCTCTGGAATCACAAGTGTGATTAGAGGCAGGAAGAGATATTACAGCCTAGGAAATCATGTTGAGCAAGAAGACACTGAAAACAGTGGGACTTGCTTTACAGCAGAGATAAAAAAATAGGAATGTTATAGAAGTAGACAGGACTGTGAGAGCTGTATAGAAGCCAGATCATCACAGAGCTTCTGTTGCTGTGTCTCTTAACACAGGAACATCCTGGATGTGCACAAATACACTGTGGAATTGAGTCATAACATTTGATTGTATCTAGAGGAATGGCTTCTCCACATGTTACATTTGATGCCTGAAGATAGAGAGGTTCAGAGTAAAATAGGATGTTCCTCAAAGCTATGGGAATATTCACTATTATATTAATGCATTTTCATAAACAAGAGTTTAGGGACAGTTATAATGTTGGCAGACAACTGCTAATAAACTGCTCCCCAGCAGGCAGTTTCCCTCTTCCTTAGGAGCGCCTGGTTCTGAATATAACCAGAGTTGGGATATTGATGCAGATGTCCCAGGCAATTTGGCAAGCCTTGGGTTTTCCCCTCCTGAAATTACTCCTTTAAGTCAACTAAGGTTCAAAATGCTCAGTTTTCTGTCTTCTCTCCTCTGAATTTTCTCAATATCTACTGCTGATTTCCTTACACAGGGCTGGCGCTAGCACGCCACGGTCCTCTAACCTCCATCCATGCTCCTGTGAACTGCAAAGTCTGAGCTTAGGGAGAGTATTTTTATACAGATTTTTGTTTCTAACCAGGCTTTGTTTGCAGCATTTCCAGAGCAGTCACAAACCTCTGGAGGAAGTTTGGGCTTGAGAGATTTGCAGCTTCATTTTGCTCACTGTAGAAGTTGGAATAACTTGGATAAACACTGGCTAATCAGTACAACTCCTTGTGCTTATCTGCCACAAACTCACTACTATTTCTCTAGCACTAGTTTTCACCAGACATAATCACAAACATTCCTATTTCCTGATAACATGCAGAGGAGCAAAATTGATTCAGAAAAGTTTTTTCATGCAGAAGAGCACAGGCAGCTGGGGCTGCTGCTTGTGCCCACAGCCTTTGTTTCAAGGGGCTTGCCAGAGTCAGTTTGAATTCCAGCCCAGCTGAGAGATAGGGAGTGAGGAAGTGTGACTTCTGAAGTACTGAGATAGCCGGGGATAAGCACTTGTAAGCCACTGAAGTAGGTCTCTTGAATTTCTCTTCCCAATAGCACTGTGAAGGATGTGCATGAGATGGTGACACAAGAGAAATGAAGAACTGGCTGAAGGAATTGTAGAGGAGCAGAATTATTTTAGGAGTTCTCTTCTGCTGAGGGAAAGATCCCAGATCTCTGGCGGGCTTTCCCCACACCAGCCATGGATCCAGGTCTCTCCTGCCGTGGCTGGGTGAGCACTCTCATGTCCCCTCTCCCCTCCTCCTTCCTTCTCTGTCTCTACTTGAGTTGCCTTGCGGTGCTGTCAGCCCACCCTCCCTGCACTCTGGCTGGGGAAACCCAGGTTCCTGCAGGCACAAGGCAGAAATAATCCTGGATTAGCAAAGTGCAGGGTTGGCACTCCCAGGATGCTGCTCAGGCTGCCTTGGACCAGACCTGCCAGCTCCACATCAGATGGACACCCTTGGACATGGAGAACACTGGAGAATAAATTCTAGAGTGCAGGAGATAAGATTGCATGTTCACATACTTTAATTTACATCCATTTCCAGTTCTCCTAGCTTTTTTTGAAGACACTTCTGTTTATTTCTTTTCTCATGTTACCAGTGATATTAATAGCTTAGCAGCAGCTGCTGCCAAAAGAATGATCCAGTTTATAGGCCCAGTGAAGAATGACCTTTTACATTATTGGAGATAAATAAATCTTTGTTCCCCAAGCAGAAGAAATTATTTCATTCAGTAAAGTAACTAAGCAAAGAAATGTCTTCTCTCAAAAGTGTTCAAGAAGTGCTAGTAATGCAGAATGCAATCACCACAGCAGATTTATTTAGCCCTTTTCCTTCCATCACTTGTCATATACTTTTAAAAATAAAATGACTCCCAAAGGGACCAATTCACAAGACATTTATACAAAAGTTATGTCCAGCCAAAGCAGATGGAATGCAGATAGTGCAGGATATGACAGGGAAGCAGATGTTTGCTAATAATTCCTGCATCATTTCTGGTCACTGGCCAGTTGTATTGGGATTACCCAGTCCCCACACACAAGCAGCATGGCTTTGCACTCTGCAGACACACTTGGTAATCCAGATGCCTGCTTGGGAGAAAAATTAGGAATCTCAGCACTGGTATTTTTATGATACCTTGCAGTTGCACCTCATTTAATTGTTAAAAAAAGGGAATGAGTATTGGAACTTAAATTACACTTTTCACAGCCATCTCCAGCCCTGGTATGGCTCCTCTGGAGCCCTCTCCATCTCCAGGAGAGGCGAGCAGCCCTGCAGAGCTGTGTGTGGTTTCTAGCCGGCTGCTGGCCATTGTATCTCAATCCTGCCCTGGTACAATATAATTTTTGCATGCTCACTGGCATTTCTAAGTCATTCTTTGAATTCTATTAAATTGTTTTGGGTTTTATTGCCCCTGAAAACTGAATAATTCTTCTACCTGAATTCTGATAAAAAAAAAATCACTTTTATCTTCATTTAGACAGTGGATAAGATTCAAGTGGTTTCTAAAGGAGCAAGATTTATTCCAGACAGATCTGCTGTGAAATCTCCCTGTTCATTTACATCCATCCATACATATGTGGAGACAGACATGCAGAGATGCCCATATACATCATCCATCTCTGCATCTATATACTAATGCACTGCAAAGATATACAGAGACAGCTCCAAGAGGCTTTAGCCCATGCTGTCGTGGAATCAAACCACAATGACATTTCCTGAGTTAAGGCAAAGCTGCTTTCATTCAAGATGTTCTGTGAATTAGAAATCCCACTCTCTATGACCTGCATTTTACTGTATGAAGGTTCCTGTTTATTTGCAGTGAACTGGCACCTGAAGTGGGCAAACAGATTTGTGTTTTTTCACAAGCTCCTGGGTAGGTTTGTGCCTCCTGGGCAGGTTTGTGCCTCCTGGGCTTAAGGCTTTGTGTTGTGCCTTCCCTACACCAGTCCCTCACATAGCTGATCCCAACTGTGCCTGCAGGTACTCCACTCAAACCTCAAGGCTGCAGAGCTGGTACAGGTTTAGGGCTGTAACCAGTTTAACCACATCTGAGAACAGTCCTAAATAGTTTTTTATAGTACACTGGTTCTTTATAGTACACTCCATGCATATGCATCCCTGTGTGTAGGCACAAATATTGTGTAGCTGGTCTATATAGGTACAACCTTTCCTTTCCAGGAACCAGCAGATAAAGTTCTACTTCTAAAATAAATCCAGAAGTTTTTATAAAACTTCATGTGTGAAGGACTGTGATTTTAGTGTAGACCAGTCTGGGAAGAATCACTGAAAGGGTTTGCTGTATTAAGGATATTAGATGCTGTACATTAGATGCTCTAGATGCCCTGTGAACGCTTTCATACTGAGAGATAACAGAGTGCAGCTATTTTCTTCTTTGGCTTTCTTGTCTTCAGCAGCAAGGAAAGGGCCTAAGTAATGAACATGATTTGTAGGAGACTTTTCAGTATCTCCAGGTAAATGAGAGTTACAGGGCAAACAGAGGTGATAGAGAGTCCATCAGCCAGTTTGGGGACAGGGGATATTGGGCTGCTTGGGAAAAAGCAGCAAGGCAAAATCCTTGTGCTCAGGGGTTGAGTAATGTTATCACCACTTATAGATTAACACCTCAGACTAGCTGGACATAGTCTGTAAGACCTCAAGTTAGGGCTTCATGGGACTAAGAGTTTCCATCCCTTAGCTGGATTTGTGAAGGACTTGGCTTTCAGTCAGACGTGGTCAACACGTGATCCTTTCCATTGTCTTTCTGGGAAACAGTGGCACTGGCATGCTCCACTGCCTTGGCCAGCCTTGGTAGGAAACACTCCCAGAGCAAAAGGTGTTTAACTGCTCTCACATACCCCAGGAGGAGAGCTGAGATGCCTCTTGGCAGGGGCTGAGTATGTCTAGAGGTAGATGGAGAACCAGGTTTTGTAACTGCCTTGTGTCATGACCCTCCTGGTGTCCAGACAGCTTCAGATCCCCTCAGCCAAGCCCTGCTCATGAGGGTGCAATTTACAGCAGACTTTGTGTGGGTGGGTCAGCTCACAGCACAGTGATGCTAACCCCAGAACAGAGCCAACAGCTTTGCTTTCCCAAGGATGATGAAAAGATAAAACAAATTATAGCTAAAAATATTTTTCAGTATGAAATCTGGAAGTTGTCAGGAACATGGAATTGCAATTATAATTCTGTCCTGCTCTCAGCCACACCATAAAAAGAAGGTCACCAGGATCCTTCTATTGATGACAGCAGACACGGCTATTGCTCTAGGTGTGGCAGCTGCAAGAAGATCATTAAAGGAGGAACTTTACAGAAATTAATTTTTCGAATCTGGAAAGTATTGCTTGTCTTGAGAGCAGGACCAATGAGGAGGCATAAACTCTGCAAGGGCAATAGACCTAGCTTGAAAAATTCCTATCCACACTTGACCTTTCTGTTTTCACCTCTGAGAGCACATTTCCAGGGAATAAATAACCTGGTCATTTGTGGATCCATTGGGCAAACACAGCCATTTCATGGTCTTCTTGTGAGCTTCAGACACCCACAACAGATGAACAGTATCTGAGTCAGGGGTTACAGTGGGTGCAGCAGAGGTCAAATGCAAAAGTCTCCTAAGTGCTGCCTGTGACTTTAATTCAGCAAAACATTGAAGCGTGTGCTTGGCCTGGAGTTGTAACACAAGCAGTAGTGACTTGTCTACTTAAAGCTGGGCATGTGGTTAAGTACTTTGTTGGCTCGAGGCCAGCACGTACAGCACAGGCCACTAGAGCAGTAATCAGCACTGGGGACTGAGTGCACACACGGGGGAGTGAAGGCATCCCCCCAGCCCTGAACTGAGCTCTGCAGGCAGCCTTTGTGGCCCAGGCTGTCACAACAACCTCTGGAAGGAGGCAGCAGAGTGCCTGCCCAGGTTTAGCCAGGCAGTGCCTTCCTGGCACAAGGATGTAATCCCCTGTGTACCTGACACAGCTTGGTACCCTTAGCACCAAGGTGGCTGGGCCCTCCTGCCCCCCTTAGCTGTGACACAGGTGAGCACAGAATGGAGAGAGGAGTTGTGAGCTGCCAAAACAAGGAATACAACACCTAAGCTTTGGGTCACAGCCTGAAGAGCAGCTGCAAAGGCAGGGCCACCTGTGCACTGGAAAGGGACCAGAGCTTTGCCCTGCCGTGTTTAGCAAAAGGCGCTTTGCTTTTCTTTGCAAATGTGCAAATTGCAGCAAAAATAGTGACTCACAACAGCACTGCACTTTCTTCCCTCCTGCCAGAAATAGGACTTGACACTTCGAGCAATGCTAAACGCTCAGGGCAGTAGGACTGCAGTAACTCCAGCACTGTGGGTTGCTGTGCTGTCTCCAGGCAGTCCTCTGGGGTGAGGATGTGCTTGAGGCTGCACTCAGAGTGGTGCATCCCTGGAGGGTTTGCTGTGTCACAGCCCATCCAGCAGCAGTGGAGCTCTGCAAAACACAGAGCTTAGCTCTGGGTATCCTGATTTTCACCTGTCCAAAGTGTCAATCCCACACGGAAATCATGGCAAACAGTCACACGAGCATTTTTTAATGATGAATTTAAGGTGGGTTTTAATTGCTCTACCAGATCAAGTGGCAGAAAAAAATATCTTTTGTCAATTAAGAAAATGAGGTTCATTTTGCCCATTTAAACATGTATGAGATTAGAGAAACATGCACTACATTAGAAGAGGTTTTCTTTGAGGAAAATACCTAATGCTAGTGGAGAAAAAAATAGCTTAAGGAAGTAACTTCTAGTATTACACGTGTCACTTGTGTATTCTTGGTGAATTGGTGCCAAAAGCTAGTTTTCATTCCTTAGAAACCATATACTCCTCGATCTGAGGCTGTGACTGAGCTAGGATCTGGCTTTTGTGTCTTGTGGGAAACTCAAATGAGATGTCAAAAACATTTCTATTCTAAAATGAAACACATAAAGACAAATTGCTTAAGGACCATGTATGAAAAAGATTCAGAAGTCTTCATTTCGCTTTCAATTTGTAAGCCTTGAAATGCTTTTATATGTTAAAAATTATTTTAAAAGACATTCTGAAAATTTATTTTCAAAAAGAAACATGAATCTTTCTCTGAACTGAGTTCTTTAAATAGGTTGTGTCAGTACTTTTGAAACGTTTCATTTTGGAGCTTCCTCCTGAACAAAATTTTAAAGTTGGCTTCTGTAATTTTTCCATTTGGAAGGAACTACCTTTTCTTAGTCAACAATTCTCTCATAAAGAATATGAAATGTCCTCTGAAAAACTGCTTCATGACAAATGGGCTTATTTCACAGATCAGTGGAAAGCAGTCAGCTTTAGCAAGGGCAGTGTGGAGGTTTTTCAATGGCTCAGGAATTCATAATGATTAGACACTTAAGCTAAGATGATTCCCAAAAGGGATTTGGAGTGTGGAGCTCTCAGTAATATTTGGTCATAAATATAATTCAGATTTTAATACCATGTGTGGTAAGCAATAGACTGCAATGAAATTCAGAAAGACTGCCTTATGTGTCTAAAATAGACCTTTATTGCCAAATGCTATATCTTAAAATGTATTTGAGAGTAGCTGTACCTTGGATTTAGCTGAGTGTACTGGGATACATCTTGCCCAACAATAAAGATATATTGCACCAAGAGATTTGAAACTGGTCCATTTTTTTTGTTTGTATGTGCAAATTTCTTTGTGTGGAAAAGCAATATATAAAGCAAAGGTGAAAGAACAGAAAAATGTAAGTTTCCAGAACAAATATTTCATCTAAATTTGTTTTGATGAATGATATCCAAAAGCAGTCTTTTATATATATATATATATATATATATATACACACAAATGTATATATATGGCTTTCAGATATAAAGTAGTCTTTGTTAGAAAACTTTCTGACTTAACCCTGATCTTAGGCAGAGGCCTCCTATCTATACAGCATTCAGTAATGGAATAATCTGATTTTAAATGTTTCAAATACAGGTAATTTTATCAAAAGCACTGAGCTATTCCAGGGCACGATTACTATCATACTGCTTAATTATATTTTCTTTCTTTAGAAAAATGCAGCTATCTGAAAGTGTAATGAAGTGATTGCTGTTTGTGTAGCTGTGAAGAAGGGAAGCTCGCTGGCTCATTAGCAAAGCAAATGATTTGCCTTTGGCATTAGTTAACCCTAAGGGCTAAATTCCACTCTCAAGTACATCAAGAGGAAAATAACAAGGGATAGACTGAATTTGAAGTGCTGGTAGAGGGAGCAAAATTTGGCCCTTTCCCTTCAATGGGAAAGCAAATATAATATTCCTACTTTCCATCCATCATGTCAGATAACTAGATGGTTTGATTAGATTACAGAGCCCACACTAACAATGATGTATATTTGGCTGAATTGAAAAATGCCATTAAAGTGGGATTCCTGGAATTTAGCAGGAAAACAAAATATTTCCTCTCTAAACTCATTATACTTACAGAAGAAAATTGGATAAGTAAATGAGAAAGCTTCAAGAGACCCTCCTGTCTGTGTTTAGAATTAAAAGCATTTAAATATGATGAGGCTTTAAATCTTTTCCTGGATTTGTAAAAACACTTTGGATATTTCTGGCTTTGTAAATCTTTCATTTTCAAAACCAAGGTATTTTTAACATCTTCTCATGTAGAGCACAGACAGAGCATAATGCTTATCCCAAATCTGAAAGAAGGAATAGACCTTCAAGCACAAGATTCCTGTTGGGAGAAATTTTTTGTTTTATAATGTGTTGATTTCTCAGTCAAAACACTGTATGCACAGCTTTGATTTTGGCATAACTCGGGGACAGTGGAGCACTTGGCACTTTTCTCCCTGTTTATTTTTCTTGGTCGACAGCTGGAGACTCTAGGATTTGGGGGATGCACCCACAATTTGCCTTCAGGCTAGGGGAAACAGGCTTCCAAATTTTAGATGGAAGACAAGGGAACAAAGCTGACCTTGGCACTGGGCAGCTAAAGATCTAAGGATCGGTTTTCACAGCAGCCCAAAGATATGCAAAGGACTTAGCCGGGCTGCATTTGGCTAAAAGCCAGCTCATTCCAGAGGGATTGCTGGGAATGCAGAGTCTGTGAAGGGCTGCCTGTGCTAAAACAGGAGGGCGACCATGCTCCTGTCTGGCTTTATTTCTGCAATATTAGGGTTTTATTTCTGTAGAAGGTCTCTGCAGGGGAAACCAGCATGGAGACTTTTAGCTGTGAACACTGGCAAGGAAAATTTGGCTGAGTGTGGAAAGGGACTACAAAGGGGTAGCTACATGGTGGTGGGAGGAATATTGGGAAATTTTTAGTCCTCTGTTTTTCAGGTCAGAAAATCACTTCTGTGTCACCTGGGCAGCATAACATTGGCCCCAGATTTGTGGTGAGCCATGAAAAACTGTCCCGGATTTTTAAAGTTTTCTACAGATCTCTCGTTCTTGAGTAAAACTTCATTTCTGAATAACCTTGTTATCCCCCTGTGTCAGGTATCCCCATTATTCCCATGGACATTTTCCCTTCCTTCCCTCTTGTCCATACACACACAGCAGGTAGGCAGAAATTTGTCATCCAGTGTGATTTTTAAAGGTATACAGGGAAGGGTTCCAACATTATTAAGCTTTCTCACATTAAACAGTCTAATTTATTGTTAATAAGTTGTAGTTTTTGCTTGGACTTGCAATCCTTTTGTATGTTTTGTTTGAATCCCTTTACTGCCAGACCAGTAAAATTTTGACTGCATCTAAAAGCGTTCCTAATAAATAATCTAGAACTCCACTTATTCCCCGTTAAAGGACTCTGTTTGTAAAATTCTTCTCACATTTAATGGATTTTTCCTTGCATTCAAAATTTCCATCATTTGTAACAGGATCTAGTGCAAAACCTTGTGGAATAAATTCTGATCCCACTGTATAAACTGAGAGTAATTTAAGTGACATTCTAAGAGCTACTCCAGATTTGCACAACAACGACCCTGAGAAGGGTCTATTGAAAAAGCAGATGCATTTGGATTTGTTAAATAAGGCATCACATGTACTGCAAAGCTGCAAACATCGAATTCAGGTGCACTTTACAATGCATCTAATGATGGTGTTTCCCAAGGGCATGTCACTGACTTAGCAAGCCCTTGATCAAGGGACCAAAAGGTGCCCAGATCCTGAGAGGTATTTGGACTGTGAGATTGCCCTGCAAGCCCGTTCCTAGAGGCTTCCAGACACGTTGGCAGGAGAGGAAGGGGAGCTGGGAGCCCTGCTGCCTGGCAGGTGGAGCCTTGTGTGCCCAGCACCAGGGCAAGGGAAGCCAGGGGCCAGGAATGGGATGCAGAAGAGGATGCTTCGTGTGAGGAGCTGTCTAAACTCCCGAGCAGAGGTGAGGGGGAACATCAGCCTTCCCTGCAGGGAGATTGTTCAGCTCTGCAGCAGCAGCACAGCTGTGATCATCTCCCCACAGCTGGATACCTAAGCCAGGCTGAATTTTCCTTCTTCCTGGAAATTTGGCAGGCGTTGCCAAATCTTTCCCCTATCTCACAGTCCTCACCCCCTCCAGGGCCAGGGACCTGAATGACAGAAAAGTGAAAAATTGAGGTGGGAGACGATTTTCACGTGGGTGTGGAGCACGGAGGGGTAGCTCAGTCTCTGCAGGCCACAGGGAGCATTCAGGGCTGCTGCCTGCAAGCAGGATCTCTCCCCATGATGCTTTCCCTGTGGAAGAAGGCAGAGCACCATGGACTGATCAGCCACCTCAGGCAGATGAGACCTCACAGAGATTCAAAAGGAATATATTTAAAATCAGAAGAAATGTGTACGATGGTAAGGAAGGCTGAGAAAATGCCTGAAAGTAATTTGCCATTAAAGATTTTATCCTAAAAATTTCATTCATCCACAATCCTTGGTTCATCCTCACTTTTGCCACTTCGACTTCATGATTCTCCTAATACAAATTTTTTGCAGGTATCATAAAAGACACCTCTGTAGCTACAGATAGCTAGATAATAAAGAAAAGTGCAGAAAACTGGTGAGTGTGTTATTAATAGTAGCCTGTTCCCTGCCTCTATTCATGTCTCTACAGAGATGTCCTAGAAATGGAGGCCTGTCTGTCTACCAGTACTTGTAACCAATGCAAAAAAAAGAAGTCAAAGAACAGATAATTACAGTCCAAGCTTGTAAGGGAAAAACTGTTTTGTTTTCCATCTTTGAGAGGTGCACAATGATCTCTTCTAGTACCTTTCAAAGTCACATTTCTAAGCTTTTCCTTTGTAATGCAAAGACCACATAAAACTCCTCAGGAAAAAAAAGTTGCAAGTTGAGCTCTGTGTGGAATCACATAATTTTGGGACCTTGTACTTTCAGTAATGACAGCAACAGCAGAATATGTTAACAGACCATCTCCAGCTGGCTGGAGTACAGTGCTGTCATTTTTGGGAAGGCTGGATTTGTGGCAGTGTCACATTTGGGGTGTGGGACTGTTAGCCAGGTATGCCTATGCACGTGTATATCCACCTAAAGCACCCCTTTCTGTGCAGCCCTCTTTTTGCTTAGTTCACAGGGATGTTTATGGATTCCTGACATTCATGCTGCCTTTCTCCCTCAGCAGTCTGTATACAGCGGAAAATGAATCCAAGGTCTTGTCTCAAAGCAGAGGATATCTGCTCAATTATTTTATAGTGATTGCAAATCATCTTCCTTTTAAAGTCTCTTTAAAAACAGTCTCCAGCTCTGGCTAGCTTAGGGCCATGAGCCCATTTGGCCAGTGTGCATCTCTGTGACTGCTGTGCCATTTCCTTATGTGTACTCAGCAGCACTGACTATTGTGATGAGTCAGTGGCAGCAGATCTTCAAGCTCCTTGAAGCCAGAAGGCCCTGTAAGTGAAAAAAGGAGAAAAACAAACCCAAATAAGCCTCATTCAGTCATTACCATGGCTAGCAAAATGTTAGGTATGTGCTCTTCCCTTTTATCTGCTGGGGACCTGACAACTTATAAATCTGATGCAAAAGACAAACTGAGATTCCATGTAAAATTTGGCTTGAAGTATCATCTTGAATACAGTTACAGATGGTAGCTTAGGCCAGAGCTCCAGCAGCATCAGTTCTAGTGCCTGATAGTGGGATTACAAGTAGATGTGGCACTTAGGGACGTGATTCAGTGGTAGACTTGGCAGTGTTAGGTTTAAAGCTGGAGTCTAGGGTCTTAAAGGTCTTTACCAATCTAAATGATTCTATACTTCTAAGATAATGGGTACAAGATTTTCCTGGCAGCCAAGTAGAGAACAAGATTGAACAGAGAGCAAGACCAAGATAATCACTTCCTTTTCAGCCTTTTCCAAACCCCAGAGCTCAGCAGAGAAGGCTAGAAGAGCAACTAGAACCATGTATGCACAGTTCAAAACCATGTGTGCAGCAGCACATGTAAGGATGCCTTCAGCCTTCAAGAGGTGCTGTTGTTGGGTTTTTGTAGCACTCTATTTAAGCCCTGGGGTGATATCAAAATTGCCTAATGTGGAATATGTCCCTTTCACACTAGAGAATATTAGTCTGAAATGTTTTTGATCAGGCTCTGTTAGAAGCACCCTTTAATGGCAATGTCTGCCAGATGTCTCCATCATCCTGATCCACAGCCAGAGCTGTTTCTGATGCTGCTCCTTAAACTATTTTCCTCAAACTGAGCTTGTCTTATTAATGTCCTGTGCTCTTACATCATAGGTACTTCCTAAGCAAGCTCATTCTGCCAGGAATGAGGTGGAGAAGCCCCTGGCAAGCAGCTTTACTGGCATGCCTGAGGGCTGGCACTCTGCATGGTGGTGGGGAGCAGAAGGCTCCTCTGCAGCCCAGCTGTGTGCAGGACTGACTGCAGGGAGCACAGCTGGCTGAATGGCGCACAGCTGTCCACATGGCACACAGCTGTCTGCAGGATGCTCAGCTGTCTGCAGGCTGTCCCAGTGTTCACAGGGCACAGTGTGGCACGCAGCTCTGCCTGGGACACATCTGTCCCCGGGCGCTCAGCTCTGCAGGGCACAGTTATCTCAAGGTGCACAGCTATGTCAGAGCACACAGCTGTCTGTGGGGTGCACAGCTGGCTCAGGACACACAGCTGTATGCAGAACACACAGCTGTCTCGTGGCACACAGCTGTCTGCAGCTGCAGAATTCCAGTAGCATTGTTCTCCCCAAAGTGAATTCACCTTAATGCAGTTTAATTGAGCCTATCCAAACTCATGCCTTTCCTTAGTTCACCTTGGCTCTGTGGGTTCCCAGTGGCTGCTGGAAACAGGGTTTTCCAGCCCCCAAGTCGGGTGGGTGCAGGGGATCCCCTTGCTGGGGGCTGCCAGAGATCACAGCTGATGTCAACACTGGAACTGCCCTGCCTGTAGGTGCAGACTTTTGAATTTTTTGCAGAACCCACAATTACCTTTTCCATGACATCATGTAGGTCAAACACTTGGCAGGACAGACCCTGAGAAAGGGAATGTGATATGACAAACTAATGTGACATCTCTCAGAAGGGTTTGAGATGGAGCTTGTCTTGACCTGGGCAGGAGAAAAGATTAGATGATCTCTCAAGTTCCCTTTCAGCATTGTGAGACAAAAATGAAATTCCTTCTATGAAATACAGAATGTTATTATTATACATGATCATGAACAAAATATTTAATAGTACTGAGTAATTAATAATATGACCATCAGTTGGGTCAATTATTCACTGGAGGTGGTGAGAGGTGCCAAAAACTTTTCCACCCTACCTGCTTTCCCACCTTCCCTGCATGTGTAGCAGTAATTCACAGCACAATGGGGCTTCTGGCCAGCACAAGCCTAATAACCTTTTTAGGGTCTGGTTTGAATTCTTTCAAGTCCAAAGAATCCCAGGAGGTTGAGTCATCTGGTGGCGAGAGCAGCTGCCTTCTCCATGCAGGGCAGCAGTATCCCTGTGGCACACAGCACCTTCTGCAGACTGATTAACTTCAGACTCTGCTCTCCAGGTAATGAACTGTGCTTTATGGACTGGCAGCTGGATCTCCTGCTCCATGTCTGGCAGCACCCACTCCCACGTGTGGCATGGAGTGCAAGCAGGAGGAAAAGGTCAGGAAGCCTCTGGCAGGGTGCAAACACTCAGAGAAGGCTGGAGAGCAGGGCCAGGGAGCAGGAGGTGGGAGTCACAGGGTTCCAGGCTAACAGGGCAGATGGGTCCCAGGAGATGGGGAAGTGGAGTGGGGTGGGATGGGATGCTGCTCTGTGTTCTGGCTGGGGATAAGCCAAGTTGGGACCAAAGGTTATCAACAGGATTTAGCCCCTTCCTGTTGCTAAATGCTCTTGCAGAAGAGCTGGGAAGCACTGCCAGGCACTGTCCCACTGCAGGCAGACCCTAAGGCTGGTTGAGCCCTCCTGCCATGCCCTGAACGTGCAAACAACATCTCCCACTTCCTGTGCCCCCCTCCATGGGCCAAATCCCCATCACATTATGCAGTGCAGACCTGCAGAAGGGGCCAGGCTGCCCAGGGACAGGGACTGCAATCCCTGTGCAGTTCCAGGGACTGGAGTGCAATGGAAGTTACTCAGTGAGGATGCTGGTGAAGATAGGGTGCAGGAGGTGGTGTCATTCTGGGGGTTAAGGATCCACATTGTGTCCTGGCTATGTAGGGCATGTCCCCACAGCAGGGCTCAAATGCACAGTGATGTGACAAACTACTGTGACATCTCTCAGAGGGGTTTGAGATGAAGCTTATCTTGACCTGTGAGGACACCTTGTTTAGCATATTCCTGTAAAACAAATGTCATTTAGACTGCATAATTTTAACACCTATGACACAAATAGCTGTTCCTTCTCCTGGGTGTGTTTGCTGCTGAGGAGCAGAGGAGCATCAGGAGGGTGCAAGGGACAGGGAGGGAGCACACAGGGAACAGAGCAACTGCCCTTCCAGCAGCCAGCCTGCTCACATTTACTGCATGCAATGTGTGACCACACCAGGAGGTTTTGATCTTTCTGATTTCTGTCAAGCAGGCAGCTGTCTCCAGATACCACACAATTAATCCAGGATTTCTTTTCTAGGAGTGGCACAGCCTAACTTTTAGCCCATTATTGTATATGTTGAATTAGAGTTGTTTATTTTCCAGGAAAAATCCTTTGTGCTTTTTAGCATTCCAATTGCAAATGGAACTTCATTCTGTTCCCCACTGCTCAGTAACCCCTCTCCCCAGGCTGAGAACCCCTCATCCTCAGCAGTTATTGTCACCTCTCTTTTTGCCCCTTCCCAAATCATTCCCAGATCTGTCATGAGGAGGTTGCAGCTGAGGACTGTGATCCTGCCCAGAGACCTCATCACACAGACCATTATGGCCAGAGCATTGCTCTAGGACTGGTATACATGGACTCCTTTTGCAAGATGACATCCTTATCCTTTTACTAGGATAAGAATTACCAAGAAAAGAGAAAGAAAGAAAAAAAAAGAAAAAAAGCTTTGTAGATTTAGGAATATTAATGAGTATCCAGTGGAAATACTGGAGATAGTCGTTGATGTAGAAACAGTCTCAATCAAAGTTCCTTGTAATAACGTCTTCTTTGTACCCAGAATTTAGAATGTGACTTTTAAGAAGCTGCAAAAAAGGTGTCACTTGCTACATTTAAGAAAAACAAAATAATGAACACAACTATGAACACAGGAAAAACTTTAATATAAGCAAACCCAAAACATCTGGGTTTTTTAGGAGAGTTCTGTAAGCTCTCTTTCAGAGAAGTGCTTTTTTAACTGGGGGTTTTCAGGCAGAAGTTGGTGGCTCAGTGGTCATCTGCAGGACATCAGGTCTGTCCACAGTCACTTCTGCAAGGCCGCCCCAGAAATGTCACGCTGGTGGAAGTGGCAGCTTGGGAAATATTTCCACTCTTTCTAGGGTAGTTAACTTTCCTCTGTTAATGAAAATGCTGAGTAAACAAGTTTCTGCTGGAACAGAGAGGCATAGTTAGTCCCAGAATGTCCCAGTCGTAGATTTAATGGCTTTAATCCATTAACTACTTAATTTACATATTATAGCAATTGACTCAGATGCAGGTGGAATTCAGAACTATGGGTATTCAGTATTATTCTGTTCCTCAGGGTTTCCCTGGCAATCATATAACATTTATTAAAACAGCTAGTCATAGAATAATACCACCATAATCCCAGAATGGTCACAGCAGCCCCATAATATTGGAATGTGGATCCATTCCAGGGGATATTTGCTTTGCAGTAGGCAAGGTGCTGGTTTCTAGTGGGTAGAGGAGGTGATGAAAAGGACTTGACATTTGATGTAAAGGCTTAGAGGGTGTTCAGTTCTACTATTTCCCCTTGGAGAAGCAGGCAAGAAAAGTTCTTTTTGTCAAAGTGATGTTTTCCAGTCCTCCAAACTTACGCTTTCAGATCTGTCTTTCTGCCCCTAGTGTAATGTCTGACTGGAAACTGAGCCCTTGCTCTTGTAGCAGGTTGGAGGAGTTCTCTAGTTGCCACTCCTGGGTGACTTTCAGCCACTGCCAGCCCTGGTGGAGCAGAGCTGAACCTCTCAAGGGTCTGTACTGTGGAGGGCTAGAGAAGCAAACTTCCCTTCTAAAAGGCCAGGTTGAGCAAATCCTGCTTTGATCCCTTACCTGACACGTCTGCTGGAGCAGGGAACATGTTGAGAGCTGTCCTGCACTCTGCAAGCTTAGGTGAGAAGGGAACAGATGGATCTTTTCCTTCTGTCTGCATCCTGGACAAGTGCACCACCACTAGACAGAGCCAGTTCTCACTGACCTGTTACCATTCCTGCCAGAGACTGTGAGAAGAATTCAGAGCTGTGTCAGTGTGCACAAGTGTTAATGGGAGACATATGAAAGCTCTGAATCTCTGTCCTGTGGGAAATACAGATATTTTAGCTTGTCCTTTAATTTTAAGACAAAAATTAAAGGAGTAAAGGAACCGAGAGGAAGGAAAAGTCACAAGAATTAACATTTTTGTGGGATGGGATGTCCCTGGAGATGTAATCTGAACCCTCAAAAATGTTAATTTTCCATGGATAAGGAAGTGCTGATGGCTTTGATGTGACAAAACCTCTAGTTGGGGCAACATTTGGTGTTTCAAAAGGTTGATGGTAGAATGTGGTAGGAATATAGAGCTGATGGAGCCAGATGACTCATCCACTCCACTTTCTTACTATCATAGACATGGGTATTGTAACCCCACCATTCACTTGAAAATACTAAACTCAGCCTAAAAGTAGATATCTTTTCCAATTTGGCTACATTTAGAATGCTTGGTCCTGAATACCACTGCTTCTCATTTCTAGTAAAAATACAATTAGGCTTATTAGGTCTTGTATCAGTATTTCTCTTTGGCTCTTCCTTCCCTGCAGTTTTTGCCAAGAGTCATACGGCAGTTTTGGGAGGTGTGACCCCACTGTCTCTCCTCTGCTTTGCTGAGCTGCACAAGCCAGGCAGGCTGTTTTAGTTCTCTTGCACAGGACAGGCTCTCCAGTTTCCTCAGCATCCTTGTAGCTCCTGTTTTGCTGCATTGTGGATGACCAGATGTGCACAGTCAAGCTCTTCTGCTTTCTGGCATGAATATTTCTCTCTTCTCTTGGAAATACCTTTCTTCCTACTGCCTGAGAAAAGTTCTGCATTCCTCTGGCAGTGTTGTAGTGGGGACTTTGAGATAGCCTGTGTCTAAGAGCTGCAGAGCTTTGTTAGCTCCCACTGATGGTCTGTCTGCCAAAGGGGCAATTCTTGAGCCTAATTCCTGTGCACATACTTGTGTGAATAATTTTTGCCCCATTTATCTTATTCTAGTTCCTGAGACCATCTGATTTTTCCTGTATGCTCTGTAATTACATGAAAACTGGCATTTCCCCATCTCTGCATTCTATTAAACCTCTGTTTCGTAAGAAATTTGGATGAGGCATGTTTTTTATTGTTATGTCTATTAACCAGTTTTCATAATTATTTGTTTTATTTTTGCCAATCTTTTTTGACAATATTCTGCCACTGTATTGGATTAGTGGTTTTGGGCTGGTAACTGGGGTCAGAAAAGTTATGTAAATTGGATGTATACCACAAAAAATAAAATATGTCTTCAAATGAAAACTAGAAAAACCCTTAGAATTGCTGAGGTGATTCTGGGTTAACTGAGATCAGATTCTACCATACTGACTCCAGTGAGATAGTTTATTTGGGTAAAAGAATCAGGACTGCACCTAAAATGTAGATGGTATTACACAACAACAAACCTGCCCTTTGGACTGGAGGCTCTTTCTTTGTGAGAGGCTGCCAGCAGAATCCAGGCAGCCAGCAGAAAGGCAGGCACCTGAGCTGAGCTCCCGTTTAATTCCCAGTACCTCTGACCCACCATAGGCAAGGCATCAATTGTTTCAGGAGGTATTTAAAGATGTGCAAGGACTGGAGCCATCAGTTCATCCCTTCAGAGGAGGTGGAGGATCAGACTGTTGCCAGGTGGAATCTTCAGGAAAGCCTCAGCAGGAAGCAAAGGCAGGTGCAGGTTTTCTGGGAAGGGGGACTGCAAGGGATTGGAGCTCTCCCAAGAAGAAGCAGGTCACCAGTACTAAGGCTACAGGTCTGATGCTGAGGAAGAAGATGAGAGCTGCATGGCCTCTCCATGGCTGCATCCTGCCCTGAGCTGCATCTAGCAGCTTCTGAAAAATCTCACTAAGCATTTGGATGTGTTTTTAGTCTCTAAGTACGTCTGACACTTCAGTCCCTTTCTTGTTCATCAGCCTTCACATTTGTGAAAGGAAAAAGTTTTCACATCTCTGCCAGGGTGGTTGATGGGATTGGTGCATTCACAAGTGCCAGGGGCTGGGATTCTGCAACAGAGACAGGAACAGAAGTCCCCAAGACGCTCATCCCTGTGCACTCAGCATGGGAATGTGCCAGCCTTGTGGCAGGGCTCATTGCTTGGCTAAAGCCTCCAACATGCTTGCAGGAAGAAGATTGTAAACAGAGAATACAAATGTAACCATTGTTATTTGCAACTCGACTTTCAAACTTCTTGCCAGATTATAAATCTCAACTGCTTGTACCTCTGCCGTTTCTCAGGTCTGAACCAAAAATATTTACCAAGGAAATAATGCTTGTAACAATGATCTCAGACCAGTGCAACTCATTAGCTAGCAATGTGCCTGCAGGCAGTATGAAAGATTCGACCCATCTGGAATTAAATAGCAAGGGATAGCTGGAAGCTCTATTCAATACTGATGGTGGGAAAAGCCTTAAAACTCCTTGATTGCAACACATGAAAGCTGTGAACCATCAATAACCAAAAAAATATGATGTGCCAACTATAGCAAAAGTAACAGCGAGGCAGTGCCATTATTCAAGGTCATTCCACCTTCATCTTGTCAAAAAGGGATAAAGGAAGGGCATGACATAAGCCAGATCTCCAGCATCCTACTCCCTTGTCAGTAGGACATAATTGGCATTAAATACTAAATGTGTCTGGATTTAATATAACTCTGCTGCTCAATTACTTCATCCACTAAAGCAATGGAAAGCTGCCCATTTCAAGAGTTTATAGGGGATAACTTGCTTTAGGTCAGACATCAGATCCCCAAATATCCTAATTGATATTTCATTAATAAATTATCAAAATTATCATTGTTCCAAGCAGGGGAGTTAAACCCATGATTGATTACCAGGGAAGTGTCTCTTCTTTATATAATGCCTTTTTGTAGCTGATTAGAATTGAGGGCAAACACAGCCAATCTCTTTCCATCACTGGCAGCTGCATCACTTGGAAACATACAAAGCACAACAGGAGAAGGATAAACATGGTATCTTTGTGGTATCTTTGACTATTGACCCATTTTTGGGAAAGCAGGTAGCTGAAGGTCCATTGTTTTTTTCTCTATGACATGTCTTACAGCAAGTGGAAGCAGGGTAGGTGGTAGAAGGCTTAATGGCCAAGCAGGACATTGAGCATTTGGGATATAGCCCAAGCTCATAGAAAATTGCTTGAGAAGCAGAGCCAAAGGCCAGGATACGGAGTTCAGTCTGGATTTGAACGGGGAGGTCAGCACAGGGTATGGACACAATGAAAAAGTTACTGTCTGAAAGCAACACCAAAACTGCTGCCTTGCACTCCCTCTGGGAGCACAATTGTCTTGCAAAGCTCTCCAAAGCAGAATGCCTGAATACAGCGTGTACAGCTGCAGTCAGGTCTGGGGTGGGTTAGGGTTCCACCTAGGGTTAGGGTTTTGAAAACCCAAAGCCCACAGCTCCACGCACACTGCAGCTGCAAAAGGCATCCCGAAAGAGAACGCGAAACTGCCACAACATGGCTTCCTCCATGGCTTTCTCCTTGGAGCCAGCCTTAGCCCCACTGCCTAGGGTTAGGGTGAGTGTTCTGCCTAGGGTTAGCATTGTGAAAACCACAAAGCCCCGATCTGCAGGCACGCTGCAGCTGTAAAAGGCATGCCGAGGAGAACACAGAGCAGCCAAGACATGGCTTCCTCCACAGATTTCTCCTTTCAGCCTTAGCCCTAGGGTGCTTGTATTGCAGTCCTATGGTTAGGGTTAGGGTTCCTCCTAGGGCTAGGGTTTTGAAAACCAGAAAGCCCAGAGCTCTGTGCACATTGCAGCTGTGAAAGGACTTCCAAGGGAAGACAGAACTGCCACAACATGGCTTCTTCAACAGCTTTCTGCTCGGCACCAGTCTTAGCCCAAATCTGCTTTTACTGTTTTGCCTAGGGTTGTCTCCCCATGAGGATGCTATTGTGCCCTCCCAGGCTGGGTAATACTAACAGGGAGGCAGTGAGGTTTGACCCCATTAGCTGCCAGGTGTTTATGAAACTGATGGGGCACCAACCCCAGCCGAAAGCCTGCACTCCCCATTAATAAATGAACCATTTGAGTTGCTGTGACAGATTGATGGACTCATAAAAAGCAAGATAGAAAGGGACCTCAAAGCATCATCCTGTTCAGTGTTTTTCTGCCTCGGGTCTGAAAGGTATCAGGAGACTGTCTGTGAAAGCAATGCAGAAAGTCTGTTGCAAACCCCCACATACACTCTCATGGGTGCTAAAGCATAGTCAGGGGAGGGAAAACACAACATAAAAGTGCTCAGGACTTCATTTTTCTCCAGTAGTGAATGGAAATCATGGTCATAATGCTGTGTAGGAGCTGGAGATTTCGCTCAATGGTTTGTTTATGTGGCCTTTCATTAAAATAAAATAAAAAAATCCTGCAGCTGTGGTAGTTCAGACTCTCCCTGTATTTTCTGGAAAGATCAACTCTAACCATTCATGAGGAAAAGTATTTGAGTTTCCTGAACAGACCCCATTTCTTATGCCTGGAAATCTACTGTGCCTCTGTACCAGTCAATCCAGGAGAGCTGTAGGCAGGAGAGGCTGAGCAAGCTCCATCCTACTGCAGCTCTAGTAATATCAGTGAAACAAAATCAGGCAGTATTTTTCTTCTGTTTTTAAGGAATTAATTAATAATTTTTCTTTTTCCGTATTTATATCTGATTTTTTTGAACTTAGACAGTCTTAAGTTATTTTAAGCACATGCTATAGTGCCCTGATTTCTGAATCCTGATTTGGGTGGGGAGTATATACATCCTAACAAAGAAATACAATATCTATCCTTTGGTTTTTTCTGAGTCATATTTTAAAAATTATAAAACATGAAACTGTATTTTATTTCACTTGATTTTACTTATACTGTTATATAAATAACAAAATATATTCATCATAATATGTATAAATTGCCCACCTGTGCACAGTCAGCTGTGAGCTATCTTTGGAGGAATTTTTAGAACTTCAGAGAACCATTGCCAGCAATGGCGAGGTGGGAGTACATTCAGCTAAATTAGTTCTAGCATTAATAAACCTGCCCAGAACCTCAGTGTAGCAATAGGCAGCTGGGATGCTGCAGAGCTAATAAGTGCTGGTGGGCCCCAGCTGGCCCTGTGCAGAAAACCACCTGGCAGGCAGTGAGTCCTGGCCCCTGGGGAAGCCTGGAGCATGCATGTTTATCCTTCTGCTGTGCAGAAGAATCCTCCTTCCTCTTTTGGTGATTCGTTCATGGAGCACATTTCCAGAGTGGTGAGATCTGAAAACATTGTTTCTAGAAAGCCCTGTCTGGCAAAATACTCAGAAGATGGAAACTTCAGTATAAAGCATTACTGCTTACATCTGGGTTTGTGTTCTGTCCTCGGGAATGATAGACCTGTGGCATTCAAAGACAGCACTGTGGCCTAGGTTGAAAGGCAACATTCAGCTCCAGGAACAAATGAATGTGGCAACCTTTTAGCCCCAGCCTTAGTTGTAGAGCTCCTTGCACTGTAGAAGGCTTCTGCAGGCACTGGGGTTTCATGATGGTGTTGAAAACATCCTATACTTTAACAACCCCAAAAATATTGAAATAGGGGCTTCTAGAGCTCGCTGTCCACTTTTGCATTTCTCAGTTTTTTAAACAAGTGCCTAAGCTTTATCCTGGTAAATAATGTGTAAGTAATGTGTTAAGGATCAAATCTAATTTTCACTTTTCATTTTGAACACAATATTGGATAAGAGAAAATGATCATACATTTGTGTTCAATGCATCCTCTTTGATTTTCACCCAGCTGTGTGCTGGAGAGCTCCTGTAGGTGTGGAGGAAGCCAGCAGTTGAGTTAAGGGGTCAGAGTTTCAGAAAAAGGATTTAAGTGATGCCACAAACTGTTCAATTGATGCTGCCAAATCCACTCACCCAACCCATGGCCTTGTCCTCCCAGTGTGTTATCTGGGGACTAAGTCATTATGACAAGTCTCAGGTCTCAGGGACTTCCCACTCTTGTAGGCACCACTTAATTTACAATCCCTTTCAAATCCTGCCTGTCCTGAGACCAGAGTGGATTTCTGAACTGGCCATTTAAGTTGGAGTTGGAAAAGCCTCTGTTAGTATTTTAATGCAACATTCTGCTTTGGGACCCTGGATCTGCTATTGGAGGACAAAAGCCATACCAGAAAACAAGGCATTCCTGAGAGGCAGTGCAATTTGTACATGGCATCCTTATGTCACCCTCCTGGTGCAGCACAGAGCTCTTTAAAGACTCCTCTTTGATCCAAGTTGAACTTTAGCCCTTTGGAGTTCAGAGGTTATGTCAAAAACTTTCTTCCTGGCTTTTAACATCAGCAACTAGAGATTTAAGCCCTAATGGTGACAAAATCCCATTGTTTTCTGCACACCAGGACTTAGACGGAATTAAATTCAAGGAGAGGTGCAGCAGCTTGCTGCTGTTAATGGTGTTTCTCTCGGGATCTTTAGGCTTTCAGGAAGAAACTGAGTGCCCAGTCCTAGTCTGCATAAGTGTGCTAGCCAAAACTGCCTTGTCCAAATACATTTTAGTGAAAGAAATTAAGAAGGATCCCTCCTTATCCCATCTTCCATTTTCTCTGTTACTGTTGGCTGATAGAGTTAGAGATCTGTAACAAACCACCAGTGCCCAGAGACCTTCTCATCACTCAATTTCCCATGGATAGCCTTGAGGAAAAGAAAGTGCAAACGTTTTGCTTATGGGTATCAAAATTCAACTTGTAATGTGACCAGTCCAAGCCCAGATGAGTAGATGCTTTATGTTTCCCATAAGCCTCAGCCTCTAATAAGGGAAAATAGCAGAAAAGTAAGGCAGATGCTGCCAGAAAATATCTCATCCCCTGGAGGGAAGGAAGAGAATGAAAGAAATAGCTGGTGGTACAAAATATTTTGCCTAGAGAGATTTTGGAATTGTTCCCTAGCCACAGTGGGCAAATCCTTATGAATCTCTCATCTGGGCTCTGCACTTACAAGTGCACCTAACAAAATCCAACCTTTTGTAAAAAAACCTACAGTAAATCACTTCAGTGTGTCATCCTCTAGGTGACAGCTTGAACTACCATGAAATGGAGTGAGAGCAGAACCTTGCACAGTAGGATCTGCTGTTTGCCTCTGATATGCTGCTCCATCACTGCCAGGGAGCAGATCCCACCTGGGCAGCACAGCTCTGTCTTCAAAGGCCAGCATGGAGGACCTCCTTAGGACAACTTGAAAGCACAGCAGCATGGAACGGGAAAGAGCAGGGTCACAGAGGAGCATAGATCACTCCCCGGGAGCAGGCACGCAGCCTGCAAGACCTGTGGCACTTCCTGGAAGCCTCTGAGTTGCAAGGTTTCCTGCATTAACTAACTGGCTGCTGGAATGCTGAGGTGGGCCCTATAAATCAACAATGTTGGTTTTGATGACTCCAGCATACAGGGCTGCAGGAAGGCACTTGCAGAACTGTACAAAACTCACACCACTTTTGATTGCCTTTAAATGGGTGAGAAGGATATCATCCTAATTTTTGATCGTGCTATCCCAAAATTTCCAAGAGGACTTGCTCTTGTCCTGTCTGGTACCTTAGGTCCTTGGGTTTTGTGTGACTGTGGAGGAGGATTTATGATAAGCTCAGATTTGATCTTATGCATGTCCTGTTAAATGCTTGACCTCTGAGTTCTCTGATGGCTGTGAGTGCTTATCAATGTGGTGCTTCTTGGATACTGAGGGTCCTGGAGAGCTCAGCCTCACAGTCTGCTGACAGGATAGGCACATCTGCACCATGAATGTCCTATATAAGTCACTGGGTTGTCTGCAGGCAGGAGTTCAAAGCAGGCTTCCACAAGGTCCTTCTGAGAGTCTGGAGGTAGGCAGAAGCAGATAGCAAAGAGGCCTCAAGACTTGCCCCAGCAGACCCTGTAATACTCAGTCGTGTCCCCATGGTGTTCATGGTCACCTACCATGGCAGGCAAAGCAGAAGAGCATCCTTCCAAGACAAAGAAAGAGAGCCCTGTCCCAAGTGCTGCACAGCCTTGTTCCACAGGCAGATACAGAGGCAACAGCCCAGCCTGGCCATGGGGATTTGTTAACTGTCTATTCTCCTTTCTGTCAAAGTGCCTGCCAATGCCTCCTGTTCCACACTTTGCTTCCCTCAGAGGTCTTGGATAAACCTCACCTCTCCACCCCAGGGAATTCCTGCACTTGTTTCCCTTTGGCTGTTCAGTGCTGCTGCAGAGGTTTTTCTGTGCATCAGGGCTCTGGCAGGACAGCTCCACACCTGGGGCCTCTCCTGTGCCCTGAATGGCAGAACCTGGCTGAGAAGCATCCCCTGGCACCAAGACAGGAACAACTGCAATTTCTCAGGACTTGGCACTTTGAGAAAAGGAAATATTTTTAAATTCTCTTTTTGTTTCCCCACTGGGACAGCAGGTTCCCTGAGGAGAGGGTGTGAGAGCAGCATCTGTGAGAGCCAGGGATGCATGCTTTGCACAGGGGAAAGAATTGGGCAGAGCTCTGCCCAGAGCCAGGATCAGGCTCCCTACGGGGAGGACTCTAACTCACCTGTGCAAGGTGCAAAGAACTGACCTGGGGACAGTGTCCCTGAACTAGGGACAAACTAGGATAATCTGGGGGTAAAAGGTGACCCCCAGGTTAGCCTAGTTTGTTATGATGGTGAACACCCCCACTAAGGCTCAGAAAAGGAACCAGTGAGGGTGTTTTTTTTTCTCTTCCCACACTTTTTCTTTATTCTTCTAAAGTTTCGGGGGGAAAAATAGAGCTACAAATGGAATAAAAATTTCAGCTGATTAGGGCAAATTCTTTTGCCTTTTCTCTCAAGAAATTGGATTACTTTTGCTGTATTTTGAGGGGAATTTGTTGGAAAAAAGATGTGCTAATTTCTGTGAGGCTTCTGTGCAGAAAGATTTTTTTGCCATAGTGGTGCTGAAGTGGTATTCTCCAAAGCTTTTAAATGTGGGATAATGGCTCTTAACACTATTGCAGTGCCCTTTGCTCTTGCAGAAGGGTTTAAACCTTGCTGGCAGATCCAAAGAACTAGCTATTCAGCCTCCTGAGTTCTGCTGTCCAAACCATTGTTATCCAAAACCATAAACCATAGTCCAAGCATAGCTGTAGTTTTGGACAGATATTCCTGACCTTGTGGCTTGGTGTTGTGCATTCTTCAGTTTCAGGCTGTATTAGCAAGTCTGGGAAGGAATCCATTCATATAATTATTCCAACATATCAATTTGCTGCTCTTAGAATGAAATCACTCAGCAGTGGGAAGCACATAAAGAGGACACACAGAGTTTAATGTAGGAAACACTTTAATGATGAAGAGATTGCCAAAAGTATCTTGGTTCAGTCCAGATCCTTAAAAGAGTAATTTTATGGGATATTGCAATTCTTTTGCATTAATTTAATGATTTTTTCTTCTGTACAGTGGAACATGTGGTTTTTTATTCAGTATCACTAATCAATGTGTCACAGATTGTAGCTATTCCTGAAACCATTTTCTGTCCATTGTTTCTCATTCTCTTACTGCTCCCCATCCCCACTGCCTCCTCTTTCCCTGTGAATGCTGTGACCAGGATGGTTTGTGTGTTCCTGGTCACGAAAGGACAGTGACAATGGCACAGTGTGCAGTGCATCCTTGTGGCACTATGGAATGACCAGCTGGGGGCTGGAAGGGCAGCAAGCACGCAGCATTTTCAGGAGTTCCCTCTGCACTAGACAGTTTGTGAATGGTATCAGCACTATTTGGAAGAGGCATGTGTGCTGCTGGGCAGTGCAGCTGCTGCTCCCCCTCCGTGCCCTGGTACCCAGCAGATCCAGGAGCCCATGAGCCTGCCAGGGTCAGGGCTGCAGGGCAGGAGCCAGGGCTGGTGCTGCAAACACCTAGGGTGGTGTTCTGGGGGGAGCATACACCAGTTGTGTGGTCCTGGGCTCAGTATTCAAGGCTTGACCAAACTTCAGTTGTCACAAATTTGGCACCCCGTTGACTGAGGGGTCTCGTAACACCTGTGGTACAGAAGAAAAATAAAAAGGATGAGGCTTTTGGATAGACTGCTTACTGCAGAGCTGCCAGTGCTCAAGTCTGGTAACATTGTTTTTCTTAAACAGCAGCTGCCAGAATTAGCATACCCCTGAGAGCAGCAGTTTGCATTTCTTGCCTCAGTTTGTAAGGAAGCTGGGTTTACAGGATCACCATACCTACACATCTGCCTCTATCCCTCCCATGACTGTCAGACTTCTTAGCAGTCTTTCAAACTTCATCCTTAGAAAGGACCAAGTCTCAAAGTTATTGTTTGTACAATCATTGCAACACTGAACAAGAAAGGGAAGGAGAGGAATCTTGTTAGAGCCTTCCCGAGGGAAGGATGGGGCTGCCAGCCACACTCTTTGTCAGCCCCTGGTGCTTCTGCACAGCCAGCCAAGGCAGTCAGCAGAAACCAGCCATCAGCACTTCTGCCTGCAGAGCAGTTTGACTTAGCGGCTGATCTTCGTGAATGAAAAAAACAGCCTGTAGAATAAAAAGCCTCCCAGGCTCTAGTTTCAGAGAGTCTCTATGGAATATGCCCTGGATAATGGCATTTTAAAAGCATGGCTCTTTGGATGCCATGGGTGAAGTGTGACACCTGGACCTTTGTGCATCACGGTATTGATACCTCAGTATCTTTCTTGTACTTCTTCTCACAAAACCTTTTCTGAGGTGGGCAGGGCTGTTGCCCATTTTCCTAATAACAAACCATGAGGCAAAGTGGTTTGCTTCAAATCATGAGAAGTCAGAGGAAGAGAAAATATGACTCTACCTCTGCCATGCCCTAGGATCCCATGCAAAAAGATGGAAGACATGCTGAGAACTGCTAATGAAATCACCTCTGAATAAACAAAGACCATTTCATTCACTTAACATGTAGATAAGAACAGCACAAAAAGTCAATTTATAAAATATTTTTGATTTGCACTGTAAGTTCCTGAGAATAAAATCTTTCACTTTGATTCTGGAGCACATTGAGCAGTGGGACCTTGTTAAGCTTAATGTAAGACTACCAATATAAACAACTACTAAATGGATACCAAATGATGGTACCTGCTCTCAAGGATTTACTGTAACATCTGTTAAATTTTGATTTAGTTCATGATTAAGAAATTAGGAGCACAACTTCTCCTCTTTATTCTATTTTTAAAGTCACAATGAGATCACCTAAAGCTTAGTAAAATATTTTTTGCAGTCACATTCCTCTGATATTTCTTTAGCTGAGAAGAGAAAAAGAAGATCAGCTTCACCATTTTACCTCCTCTAGTTGAGCATTATTTATGTGCCCACTGATGAAAAATTTAGTGGGCTATTCCTTATTTAGCTGAAAGAAAAAAAATCAAACCATTTCATTAACAGCTGATTCTTTGGGTCATTTGAGCAAAAAAGGTTGAGCAACACTTTTACTTTCAATAAAATATATTTTTTCTGTTAAAATATTTAATAAAATGATTGAGAAGCCCATGCATAAAAGTTCTCTTTACACTTCATGACATGGAAGGTGATCGGCTGTTTCCAAAGAGATTTTATTCCTCTGTGCATTAGCAGGGTCTCAGGTTTCACAATTAAAAGACACAGTCTTTTTATGAAAGCCCATATTGTGAACTGAGGGGGAGAAGGGAATTCACACAAATTTCCCATTGCAGAGCTCAGCTGCATCCTTTGGTAGGTGCTTTTTAATCAGAAAGGGTTATTAGAGCTGAGGAAACTGGGCGCAGCAAACACATGCAGTCATGGGCCAGCTGCTCCAGCTCCAGCTCTGTGCCATTGCCTTCATGCAAGGTGAGCTGTGCTCCTCATCCCCCCCTGCCCCATCCCACAGCTCCCACGTGGCTTCAGCCTCTGCAGATATTCCAGCAGGGCAGGAGCAGGGCTCAGGTTCTGAGGCAGGAGTAAGTCCAGAGATATTTGGGGCTCAGCTCTGCCAGAGGCTTGACATGACAAGTTGGTGCATGTGAATAACATGCAGGTCCTGGGCAGGAGAGGACATGTGGGCAAGGGGGTCACACCATCCCCAAGTGTGGTAGGCAGCCCTTTTTAGGATGTAAAAGTTAGGAAGGTTTAGGGAAGATTTAGAATTAGATGAGAGCTGGCTTCAGAGTGAACAGCTTGTGTCTGAGTAGTTTGTTTCCTCAGCAAACAGTTTTCTGGACAACAGAAATGTGATACGGTGAGCTGGATTCATGCAAATCCTCCCTGCAGTACCCTGTTGGGAGGGGTCAGTTTGACTAAGAACGGCAGTGGTAGAAAGAACAGTAAAAGAATGTCAGTAAATGAGCAAAACCTAGCAGAGCCAGGTCTGGGCCCCTGCATGACCTGGTGGGGTCAGGTGCCCTCCTGAGGTAACCTCCTTCCCTTCCCTTCCCTTCTCCTCCTGCTGGATGCCAGGCGTGGTATTTATCAGCTAGCAACACAAATGGGACCATGAACTGCTCCCCAGGGGTTAATATAGCACAGACTCACTAAAAAGCTAATTACCATGCTGAGGAATGCGAGATTGCAATAGGCCATTCTTTTATAGCTCAGGATGAAAAATCTCCCTGTAGATATAAATTATTATTTTTTTCATATAAATACTTTCTCATACACCAGTGAGAGTGCCAGGGGGCTGGGCTACATGGCAGGATAAAGCACCTCTGGCTTCCACAGTGTGAGCACACATGCTTCACAGGGGTCTGCCAGTGTCTCTGGGCATGCTAAAGCCTGTAATCAGCAAAAGTTCTTTAAAGAGTGAATATTGGTTTTTCAGTGATTCCTTTGAAATGCTAACAGCATTGGTCACCCTTCAAGCAGGAGTATCAACTCATCCCCATCTCTTCCCTGCTCTCTGGCTGTTACATCTCAAGGTGTGTGTCCCAATGCACTGCCTGAGAGCAAGGGCCAGGCAGTTCTGGCAAACCTGAAAGCAGCCCCAGGGCTTACAGCTCTGGTGGCTGGGGAGCCTTGGAGCCCTGTGACCCACAGGCCAAGGGCACTGAGCACAGAGGGGCTGCCTTGGCATAAATGATCTTGAAGACTAAATCTGCCCACAGTGTAGTGTTTTCCAGACTCATGACCCCAGATCCAGACACAAGCCTCGCTTATGCTTGAACTTCCACCAGGCTCCCAGCCCCTAGTTTGGCAATTGCTGCTGTAGTTCATTGAAAGTTTGTCAAAACCCATACAATTCCACAAACCCCACAGTCTCAAAAAATCAGCATTTTTCTCCTGAAACCTGTTCTGCTGGAAATTTCCCAACCCGGTTCTACAGAGAGCCATTATTTCTGAAATGCTTTTGTAAACATTTATTGCAGGGGTTTTCTTAATGACAACGGCCACAGACTCTGGCTGAGCTTAATTTGGCAATTTGAAAATCTCACTCCTTTTTGTCTCTTGGCCAGATGGAGTAAGGGAAAAATTTTTCGTGTCTTTCAACACCACCACTGTGGTTTGGCTGCAAAATATGCTGCACAATGTTTCCTGGAGGTGTCCCTGTGCCTGACACAGTAGTACTACAGAACCCAGGGCATTGCTCGTGATAGTGGCAAAATACTCAACATTTGCTTAGCATCCTTCTCTTACAAATCTCCAACATAAGGGAAGGTTAACCAGTGCATAGGGAATTATAAGTAGATGGGAAGAATTTCAGATTGTGTTACCTCCAGGAATTTCCTTCAGTCTTTACTAGAGAAAGAACGCCAAGTCTCACCCCAGGGAAAGAGGACAGACCAGATCCTGGAGGCACTCAGCAGTGGTCAGCCTACACCCAGAGGGACAGCAATTGCCACTTCCCCACAGGCTCTTGCTTTCTACCCAAAAAACCCAGAAAGCCCTTTGGAGTCTGGCACATGAACCTTATTCATGTTTCGTAATACCCTGGCGGGGTGGTGGTGGTGAGAGGTGGCAGACAGAGAATTAGGGTCGGGGGAGAAGCCCCTTGTGGGAATTGCACCAGGACTGAAGGCCACTTCTGGTATGACTTCCTGGGATGGGGTCCCAAAGGGCTGCCCCTTTGTGCCTGGGAAGTGGAGCAGAGGACCCCAGAGCCCCCAGTGCACCCCTTCCCTGCCTGGGCAGCAGAAATGTTCACCAGGACAGCTCTGCTCCCAGCACTGGCACAGGGAGGTGGCCAGCAGGATACAGACGGCCTGGATGTGATTTCTTTCACTGCTTTGTGAGCCAGTGTCAGTCTGCTGTTTTTCACATCATCCCTGGTCCACAGCTGCAGTTAGGAGAGGAGAGCTCAGCCTGCAGCACCGGCTGGGGACATTGCAATCTGCTCTTCCTGTTAGTGTCTGCCTCCTCTTGCCCCAGAGATCTCTTTCCCCACAGATGCTTTCCATGCTGGAATGTGGATTTGTTTTTTGTGACCATCCTATTCAAACCCCCTCTCCCTCAGGTCTGGATTACCTGCTCTGAGTTCCTAAGTTCTTGTGTCGGTACCTAACACGGATTTGGGATCCGCCTTGTGATGTGTGTCTAAACTTGAACCCTGCTGAAGATAAATCCTCACCTGCACTTTGCTCATCTGTTTGGCAGTATGTTCTTGGATTCATCCACTGAACTCCTTGAAGTCTATTTGCTCAGTCCCTTTGCACTGCAAGAGAACAAGCAAAGGACTGACTGCTGGTGCTGGTGCTGGTGCATTCCTACTGCCACATCACACTATGAGCAACCACTGTGGCATTAAAAACTCAAACAACAGGACTTTGTGCTGTTTTTTGAACACAATGGTTTGGTGAGTGTAAGACCTAACAAAGAGTGTAAGCACCCCACAAGAGATGCCCTGAGCTGGGGCAGAGGTGTCAGGCTGCCATGAGAGGGCACGTGCATCCCCAGGCTGCTCAGTCACACCAGCGCTGCCTCTCTGCTCCCCACAGGCATCAGGCTCCAAGACTTGTTCCCATTGCTTTTGACACCCAGACAGTGTCCTTTCCCTCTGTGGGGTCACTCCCTGCACCAAGGGACAGGGCCTCAGCAGGACTGAGCACATGCAGCTGCTCTGGAGAGGCTCAGGTCGCTTCACATGGGGCTCCTCACACAGTGCTGAGGCTGCTCTCTGCCATCCAGGAACCTGCCCCCATCCTGCTGTTGATCCTCTGGAGCCTGCAGGGGGGTTAAGGCCTTTAAAAAGGAGTCCCATTTTCCAGTCACCCACTGCAGACTAAAACTGGAACATTAAGACCACATTTCAGTGTGAAAATCCTAAATAATCTGCTTCTGTGCTGGAGCAGAAAGGTCAGGTATACGCAGAAAACCCCAAGAGCCTTTCAGAGATGGGTCAGTTATGGCTTATCCTTGCACTGTTTATGGGATTGAGGCAGATGGAACAGAAGTCTCATCTCTGCAGGGGTCCCTGCCTGCTGAATTGTTGCTCATTCATGTCATCCTGAGTGTCCAGGATGCTCTGCAGAGTGAGATAGAGTGAAGCCTTCCAGCCCGTGTGCTTAAAACCCACTTCAGACCTCCTTAATAAGTTCAGTTGCATTTAATGTAAGCGCTTGGGAGAGGCTAAGCATCATGTGTGTGTGCTTGAGGCACCAAACAGAGAAAGTAACGTATTTTTCATCAGGTGCCTCTAATTTGTCCGTTTTTAATGTTACAGTATCTATAACATGACTTGAATTACAGCCCAGAACACATTCTCCTCTAAAACTACTTTAGAGGTAGTAGAAACCACACAAAGCAGAACTGCTAACCCTCTTTCCTCCTTAAATCATTTCATATTTCACAGGTCCTACAAAATGTTTTGCAGTTCAGGAGAACAGTCTCTCTGGGACACCACACATCCCATTATAAATAATAGCCCAAGTGTTGCCTGGAGGGATATAAGTAACATTTGCCAATTTTAAAAGGTTTGTAAAAGAATTTCCCATTAAAGGATTTCACAAAGCAGCCATTTCAGTGTCATTTATGCCTTGCTTCGTTTCAATGTCTAAGTTTATTTGTAATTAAAAAAAAAAAGAAAAAAAAAGAAGAAAACACTTGCTCCAGTAGAGACCTTTCAATTCACTTTCTAGGAAAGATTTTCAAGTGAAAATACTGTGAGGTTTCTGGTGCCTGTGTATTGAGCTCTTTGGTCCTGCAGAGCCACCAGCATCCTCCCAAGAGAAGCAGGGCAGTGCCTGTCTGGCTCTCAGCATGCAGGCTGCAGGGTGGGCAGTGGGGAGGGCTTTTTGGCTTTCTTAGCAGCTGCTGTGAGGTGCTGCAGCCCCCTGGGGTTTATTCATGGCTGTGAGGCAGACTGTCTGCAGCGAACTGCAGGGAGGGTTGTGAGCCCAGCCCCGCTGAGACTGGTCCCAGTTTTGGTGGCTGGGACCACTGCTGAGGGACATTGTGTCTGCACAGTCACTCCACTTGTGTGACACTGCCTCTGGTCACTGCAGTGCAGCCGTGGCATGGAGGAGGACTCGTGGACCCGCTCCAAACACTGAACTGCTCCAGTGCAACCCACAGAGAGTGATGCAGTCAGAGCCAGGCCAGCCTCACCTTGGTCTTTGCCCTTGCTTAGGCTGTTGGCTCTGGGTGCTTTGCCCTTCCTCTCCTCCTGTTCTGCTGCAGCTCTGCCTCCCAGCAGCCTGCTCCTGCTCTCACCCCAGGGCACTGCTGGGCAGGACAGAGTGGGAGTGAAGCAGAAGGGCTCCTGCTGGTTTGGTAATGCACAGCTGGATCTGCAGCTCGGGCAGGTGTGAACATCAGGGCTCAGCTAATAACAGGAGTGGATGTAAAGCAGCAGGAGGAGTTCAGATGGCAGCATTGGTCTCCTGTTCACTTCACTGCAGAGACTGGCAAAATGTTTCTGATTAGAGTCACTAACACTGATCACCTGCACAAAACAGGCTTCTAAACTGCTCCTGGATCAGGGCTTAGCTTCTGTCTCTCCCTGTCTGCTCCTGCAATTGCTTCATCCCTGGCCTGGTGCGCCAAGTACACCCCAGGCCAGAGGATGCTCCAAGCTTGAGGCTCCCCAGTCTGGAGAGGAATTCAAATCCAGAGCTCTCAGCTCTTGCTCAATTCCCTTCCAAGTATATAAGTGGCAGGGAGGAGGAGGAGACCTCTTCTCTATAAGAAGAGTAAATATAACTTGATATTTGGGGTGTGAACTTCTTGGTGTGAAATGTTCTCCAAGCATGTCTTGCCTCTTCTGGGATTCAAGAGACCAGCCTCTAATTTTGGGATCCACCTCTGTGAGAAACTGCTGCCCATGGACCAGCATTTGGGAATTTGGGCTTTGTTGAGAAGGGGAAATTTTGGCACTGAGGGTCTCTAAAGCCAAGGAGCAAAAGAGGTGTAAGCCATTTGTTTTTGGAGAATCAGCCAAAGGCAGCAAGCCCATGCCTCAGTGCTTCTGATTCTCAGCATAAATCCCCTTCCTTTGGGACTTAAAGCAAGGCAGCAGCCCAGCCCCTGGAGCAGCTGTGGCACAGGCACACCCTGGGGCTGCTGTCCAGGCTCAAAGCCCTGTGCAGAGGCAGTGCAGAAAGCCACGGGCAGGGGCATCTTAAACCACTTCACTGGGATTTTCTAGAGCTCATTTGTCAGAGCCTGAGGTCTTTAACTGAACATAATCTGCTCTGGGCAGAAGGGCATCAGTGTTGCATGAAAGCACTGGAGATACTTTAAGAGTGTAACCACAATGTGCAATATAGACCACAGCTGTTTCTCTGTACAGAAAACTCAGCTGAATCTTCCACATTTCCCCAAAACCCCAGATGTTTGGACTCCTCAAGGAAACTGAAACTTGGGGTGACATTTCCTGTGTGCTTTCACCCTAAGCAGGCATAAGGTACTGTGGTTGTATGACACTGATGACACTGTTAGACCCAGCAATCCTCAGAAACCTGGGGAGAAGAATGGAAATGAGCATCACAGCACTGAAGGGCAAGGAGTGGAATGGACATATCTGCAATTGCTTGGAAACATCACTTTTTGATAAAAAGCAGCTAACGTAAAAGCAATTTGATGGCACAAACACAACAGTCAGCACTAGAATGAGCTGAAAGGCAAACAGGGTAGGTGGCAGCAGTCACAGAATGTGTGGCACCAAGTGTGTGTGTGTGATCTTGGCAGCAGCTGTGCCTTGGTTTCCCATACTATGAGATGGAGAATAGTATTTCCTTATCTCACAGAACTCTTGTAAGTCTTAATTAATTTATGTTCATGAATCACTGTGAGAGTTAAAGTAGGAATATCCATTTACTGTGGAGCTGAAAATTATATAATAATTATATAATTTTTTCTCTTTGATAAATCACAGCACAAGATAAATATTTTGCCAAGTGAGAACTTTCATCTTAATTTTGAACAGAAAATACCCTAATATTGAAACAAAATATTAGTTAACCACAAAAGGGCTTTTCATGTCCAGACTTGTGAACTTATAGCCTAGAGTCATGATGACTTTCTATGAAATCTATGTGCTGGAGTAAAATACCAGTGACTGTAATCCTAGGGAAGAATCCCAAGACTGCAATATACCTAAAGGACAAGGAAGTGAGGAGCAGTGCTCTCTGTGTCTAGGAAATGTTTACTTGACAAATATTTAGCGAGCTTGGAGGTATTTTTAGGAAAAAAAATGGCATGGATTCATGTTGATGAATGTTTTGCTACTGATTAAATCTGAGCCTGTATAAACTCTGTGGTGACAAAGAAACCTGAGACAGTAATGAGGAAACAGTAGGGTAGGATGTGAGAGATTGAAACCACAGATATTGCCATCCCCAGGAGAAATACCTCACTCTAAGGACTGGAAATTAGTTTGGGACTATTGGATTCCATTCAAGGAATAAGGCCTATTATGCACAATATCTCCTAATCTTCACCATAGAAGTTGCCTTGAAAAGCCAAATCTTGCATTGCAATAATTAAAGGAAAACATATGTGAAACAAGATGCTTATTTCTTGTCTGGGCTTTCATCAGCCTGTCCAGCATAAAACATCCCTGTGTCTCCAGTCAGCACAGATCAGCTTCCCTCTGCACACCCCCAGGTGGAAAATGGCTTTGAGCATTTCATAGACACAGGATTTCCAAGGCACTTAATTTTGGTTGTGCAATCTGGTCTCACCCTTCAATATTAATTTATTTATGCATTTAACCTACTTGGTGGGGAGTCCCACTGACTTCTCTGAGGGACTCTGTTCAAGCTGTTCCCAAAGTTGTTGTAGAACCATATTGCTTGGCATGTTATTTTTTAACAGAGGCCAAAAGTTTTAAAAAGTAGTAACCTAAAAATGAGTTCCCTAGTTCCTGACTTGGACCCTTATTAAAGCAACACTGGGTGTGTAATATATTTGGACATTATGCTGCTAATATAATATGTCCACCTAGTCATCAAAGCTAACTTGGCTTTGAAAAATTATGAACAAGTATAATGGTAAAAGACCCCAAACCCAAACAACTTGTTGCACTACATTTATATCTTTCCAGGGTAAAAGTTTGCCATACCCTGGGTAATTTCTGTTTGACATTAATAAACATTTTATTGCAACACACTTAAGCCATGTTGTATATCCCTGCTCAGCAATATTGACACCCAGAGGTCAGGACTGTGTGAAATGGCCCAGATCCTGTGAAAATACAAATCAGATTTGTGGCCAACCAAGGCTGGAGTTTCAGATTCACACAGACCTAACTGGCCATTGGAGTTCCCCAAGCATTTCCTTCCTGAAGTGTTCTTTGCTGCTCTGCTGCTGGTTGCAAAACCTTGTTCTTTGCAAGTTGGAAATTGGTAAACTGAAGTCAGAAACACCCAGTGTGTGACAGGTAGGGCTGTGCTGGGCACAGCCTCGGCAGGACAGGCTCTGCCTGGGCACAGCCCCCGGGCAGCAGCCAGCGCAGGGTCACCTGTGTCACCTCCTGAACCAGAGCAGGGAGTCAGCTCCCCAGAAAACTCACCCTGCTCCTCTTGCCCGAGCTGAAAACCCCGTAAAAAGAAACTGAAGGTCAGAGCCATTTCCAATGGTGGCCCAACATCTTCCTGAGGGGATTTCAAACCACGGGAAAGGGCTGAATGACCCAGGTTAAAACAGAGGCAGAGTGGGGGAAGTTCTGAGTTCAGCTGGCAGCTCTTTGGACAGAGGCCCTTTCTGCTTATACTCAGGTATCTCCTCAACACATCTGACATTTCGATCTGCAAATGCAGGTTTCATTAAAGGGTCGGAGCTATGCTGAAATTAACGCTCAGGCTCACTCTTTTAATAATTATTTTTTCCAAAATACTGCAAATCACCAAGTTTGTATGGATAGTCTGGGCAACTGTTAGTCCTTACAGAGAGAAAAATTTTATTCCAAAAATAGAACTATTTTGGAAAATATCAGTGAGATATGCACCTACCTGCTTCAAACTCTGATGTGATATTGAAAGATTTTGGTTCATATTCTTTATAGTTCACCTCAGTTCCTCAAAGGGTAAAGGGTGGGGCTGTATTTCCAAAGTTACTCAGGGTGAAGGTTGAAATTTAAAAATAGATCAGTCCCCGAAAGGGAATGGGGAGTGTTCAGCAGAGCCACACGTGCTCTCTAAGGCAGGGTGTTTGCAGGCAGTCTGTGCCAGGAGGAAAGGGTTGCATCCAGATGCTGTGCCATAACTACTGACCCTGAATCATCCCTCAGTCCCTTGCTAAAAATGTGTGCTGTGTGTATTTATTGCTCTCCAACTGCTTTCCTTTGAGTGTCCTTGGAGCAGTCTGGCCCTGGAGCAAAGCTTTAATTGCTTGTGGGTTTAAGTGCTCTAAATCCACCTGTGTATTTTACAAATATGTTCAGAGGAAAACCAAAAGTAGTTAAATGGTTTTAACACATTTGAAACCACTGTAGAAATAAGGGATAGACAGAAAGACTGGTAAATGTAGCTATGGAATAATGTGCTCAGGGCAAGAACTGTAACAACCACTTTTTTTTTTACTTCACAAGTGAAAACTTTAAATATAGTATAAAAAATAATACAAACAATTCTTTATTTTGTTGATTTCACTATGTGTCATTTGAAATGTTCCCTGAAATCAAGTTCAAATTCAAGGTTCTGTTTCCCCCACTTTCAATGGAAATAAACTCTAGCGCTCTTGAAAAAAATTTAGTTTTTTCTGGAAAATTATAAAATGAAGCTGCTGGATCTTATAATTTTTTTTTCTATTTTTATTTTTTGATAGAATTTGCAGATATATTTATTTTATGAAAATCACAACATCGGTGGAGATTTAGCCAGAGAGGCACTAACTTCTCTCATAACACTGTTGCTCCACCTTAGCTCCAGTGACATCCTTAGTCCTTCTTCCTGGGGTTGTTTGCTCAGGAGGTTCCTCAGGCCTCTCTTATAGCAAGAAGCTGATTTTAATAATCAGACTTTTTCTCTAGGCATGTGGCTGGGGAAATTGTCTTCAAAGCTGGTAGGGCCTGGGGCAGAGCTGGGAATGGAAACTGAGGATAATGTGATTAAAGGCTTGCAGGGATACAACAATCCCTCAAACAAACTGGGGTTTCATGTTAAAAAAAGAGCTAAAATTCTTTGCCCTAAGTAGGCTGCTTCAAAAGCAATTATGCTGGGAAATGAGCTAGAATAAATCTTGCAGAAGTACAGGCCCACAGCCGCTGTGTGAACAATATTTCAAGGCAGAGCCTCTCTTTCTGGCTCAGCACAAGGAAAGACAGCTTGGATGATTACTTAGCTCCACTGAACATGCTGACAGGGCTGAGCATCATTTCCTTTCCCTGCTCTGTGAACTATCAGGGAGTTCAATCAGAGAAAATCTTCAACAGTCACTGCTCACACCCCTGGAGTCCAGCAGAGGCTGAAGATGCCCAGCAAAGTGGCTGAGTTACCATCTCTGGAGGTGCTAGAAAGATGTGTAGATGTGGCACTCAAGGACATGGTTCAGTGGTGGACTTAGCAGTGTGAGGTCGATGATCTTCAAAGTCTTTTCCCACCTAAACAATTCTATGATACTATATGATAGGAGAGCTACACTTTGCTCAATTTCTATCTGACTTACATCCAGCCAACTTCTATCCTCCCAAAACATCCCTCAACCCTGTTGATCTTGGTAATAAATAGAAACCTGGAAAAGTTTAATCTGTGCTAATATTTGCAGGAAAGATGCTGACCAAATGTGCTTTATCTTTTTATTATTTTATTGAAACTCTTGCAGGTGCTAGAGTTTCAATTGACAGGAGCAGTAGAAAATGTATCTGTTCAACTACCTGTGTTGGTGCAAGAAAAACCTCCAAGCCTCCTGCAGCCAAAATCTCCTAGGAACAATCTAGCTCTGTACTTGGAGGGTGCTGAGCTCCTTGCACTCCCACAGGATATTTTGAACTTCAAGTACCTCCCAAGAAGAGGCACGGAAATGGTGCTGCAGCCCTGAAACCCAATGCATTCTGCTTATGTTCCCCTCTATTTAGTTAGAAAAGTGGTAAACATTGCAGAGCTTAACCTTGTAACCTCAGTCAATTCACATTAAATTAGTAGAATGGAGCAGAATCTAGAAACAATCAGCATTTGTGGCTTTCTAGGCCTTTTAAGCTCATTTCTCTGCAATGCAAACCTCCCTCTCCAATGATTTGTTCAGCTTTAAGTCCTTTGAATTCCAAGCTTTTATGTTATTACAAGCTTCCTTTTACTGGCTGTGTCTGTGCCAGCAGGTGCATGAACTGGGAGGCCCGTGGCAATGTGCATTTTATTACTTCCAAACAGACCATATTTTCTGATTCTTACAAGTTCTGGAGCTGTTACTCAGTATTTGGCTATTAAGGTTACAAGAGCAGAGACGCCTCACTTCTGAGCCTGCAGCTACAACTATCAAAAATGCTACTGTGTAATTGCTGTTTGAAATGTGTGTGCCAGCTGGGAAACCTGCACATGTGGAAAAACACCAGAATCAGGAATAAAGAGACACCATCAATTCTGCTAAGGAGCAGCAAGATGCTTCAACCAGGATTTCTGACTGTGTCAGAAGGAAACCATTCTACTGCAATAAAGGTGCAGGGCTGTGCTCCTACCAGACCCTGCTTGGGAGGGCTCCTGGGCAGCTCCAGCACTGGGGTGAGGAAGCTGGAGGCAGCACCCTGGGGCTGTCTCTCAGGAAGGAGCACACTTCTCCCCATCACTCCCAAACCAGCGTCCCACCTGGCTTGCAAGCTGTTTGCTGCCTGTGCTGCTGCCTGCTCTTTCTGCCTGCTTCTGGTTACATGCTCTGATTTTTCTCTGGTAGGAAATGTAAAAGAGTATATATACTATAACAACTCAGCAAAGGTCTTTGAGAGGACAAAATCAGCTCTGGTAACTTCATGAAAAAAAAGATGATTTTGGTGGGTTGCCATTAAACTGTGTGTATGCAGCTCTGCTCAGAGCTATTTCTGGTTTCTATTTAAACGTTCCAACAGCAGTGGAAGTCCATTTACAGGAAATCAAATAGCAGACAATAGGGAAATACCTCAGCAGGAAAAAGCATAGGCTTTTATTTACAAGGAACAAATTCTTCCAAGCAAGGGAGAGCAGCAGACACAGTGTCAGACCCCCTTTCCCTTCCCAAGTGACTGCTAAAAGGGACAGACACTGCACTTTGACAGAGTGTTTACATGTGGCCTCCCCAGCAGCCAAACTGGGTGTTGCTGAGAGCCAGGAGTGAGCAATAAATAATGCCACTGACTTTCACCTTTCTGCAAAAATTTTCTTCTTGGAAGACAGTAAACCCTTTTGGACTCTCTTCACACCTTGAAAAAAAAAGGCTTTAGTACAGGGAAATTGGAATGACCTTCAAGAAAGGTGTGATGCACAATGGAATCTAGGCTACTGATCATTTATTTGCATCCTTGCTCTGTCCAAGAGCCTTGAGGAACATGTTCCTGTATTACAGTGCTCAGTCAGCTTTTGCTTTTGCCTTTTGGAAAAGGAGGCTCTCAGGAAGAGGGTTGTGGTTCATTTTACGCCTGATTTGAAGAGACTGTTTTGGGGGAAAATACATTTCTATTTTTCTGCAAGTGGTTAAAATTGGGCAATTGTAAATGATGGCCTTGCTGACAGTCATGCAGATTTTGAAGCCTGTCAGTGCTCTTAGCAGGCTGAGAGACTACTGGTTATTTTCTGCCGGCACTTGTCCTTGACCAAACCTTTAAATAAAAGCATTCCTACACCCACTTGTTCTTCTGAGTCCCTTTTCAACAGCTCTCTTGCCTGCAGGCTTTTATAGCCTGTGGTCTGTTTATGGGTTTAACTTTATAGCCAGTCTAATTAGTTGCTGTGATAAGGATAATTAGGTAATTAGGATAATTTGGATAGCACACTGTGAAGCTTTTCAAACCTCTTTTCTGGAGAGCTTTGTCTGCCAGAGTGTAGGCAGTGACACTTGTCTGATCTAATGGAAAACAAAAAGCCCAAATATCTCTGAACATGATTGATGGCAGAGAGTTAACATCCAAGCCAGAGGGCTGCGAATGAGTAACTTGGAGCCACACTCTGGGGCTGAACTCACACAGTCACAGCTGAAAGACACATGACAGCTCAGGGTATCTTGTAGGTTCCAAAATGAGCACTCAGATCCTCTGTTCCTCACCGGCTGGATTCTGATAGAGACAATGGTAAAGCACTATAAAAAAATGGTAAAGAAAGCGGGGAATTCCCTCTCCCTTAATATCCTCAAAGCTAAATGGAATGATTTCCTGAATGATATGCTCCAGCCAAATACAGGTATAAGCCAAATAGTAAGAATGACTAGAGACTTTCTTGTTTCTCAGAGGGTGAGACTGCAAGCTCCTGAGCCTCACTTCTCTGAATGCCTGGGACTTGATGGATTTTCTCTTGTAACCCTTTTTCTCATTCCCTTTTCTCTTTAGTTCCTAATTTATCTGTTGTGACCATGGAAGCAGAAATGTCAGTGGGATCATGCTTGCAAAGAGAGAGCCTTAGGTAGAAAAGTTTGGAAGCACTTTTCCTAATTGCAACTGGTGATCAGTTTGCAATATCCCAAATTATTTCAAGAGCTGAAGTATTGTCCAAAGATCATGGAGGACTGAAATTAAGACACAAACCAGGAATAAACAAGAAATTTGCAGTGAACAAAGCAAGGGAGAATGGACATTAAGCATCCAGTTCAATTTCCAGCATTCATAGGAAGGAAACAACTGATCAACCATTGGAATCTAAGATGAGGAGGAAGAAGATACAGTATCTATTAAACATGTTGCAAATTCATAGAGAAAGAAATGTGAAGGCTGATAACTTATGAAATTCCTAGCTCATGACAACAAATTATTCAGCATGGAGAAGATCTTCCCTGAGCTGCTCCCAGAAACTTCCCCCTCTGTGTCCATGCTGGAAACAAGAGAAAGCTGACCAAGGGGAGCTGAAGGGAATCCCAGGCACAGCACCACATGGGCACTGCCAGGGACAGGTACAGATGCAGGACACTCCCCTTCTCTGCACTGGGATGTGCAGGCCACATCTGGGGACACAGCAGTGCCAAAGGGATCACAGCTGGCAGCTGAGACTGTGCAGCTCCTCCTGCAGCTGGCCAGAGATCAGTCCCAAGAGCTGAGCTACAGAAAAGATCTGAGGTGAAGTTGAAGCACCAGGAAGTGTCATGAGAACCTGCTATTCGTGTAATCCCAGGGCACAGAGAGAAATAGATTTCCTGAGGAATTGGTTTAGCAAAGTTTTAAACTGGAGACAGGCAGGGATCCAATCTATATAGGGAAAACATGCGAGATTCCTGCCAAATACAAGCTGAATTACAAGAAACTGTGGGCTGGAGCTCCTCTAACCTGCAATGCATTAGACTGGAGTGGTTCAGGCAATACTGGGCGGGTAGAAATCTCCTAACTTATGCATGAGGGCTGGTCTTATACAAGTGTCATTCCTGATGGAGAAAAACCTGCATTCCCTCTCATGTCTGCAAAGCAGATGAACCAGGGATTTCCTGGTCAGGGAAGACCAGGCACTCTTCAATGCAAACAGAAATCTTAGAGCAAGGCTAAAAGCCAAACTGGTTCTTAACTTCTTCCAGTAGTCTCCTGGGCTCTTCAGAGCTATTAGTCTTTGTAAATATATGCTATAATTAGATGGATTGATTGCCCAAACATATATTGACTAGAGCTGCTCAGGACATTTTTGCTGAAGCGATTGAGTAAATATTTTTCCACAATAATCTGTAGTGATGATGACTGTCCTCATCAATATTTATAACTTTTTTAACATTTAAAAAAATGTTTATTTACTTTTCTCTGGTTTTAGCTGTTTGTTGACATTTCTGTGTCATTCAGTCTTCCAACTAGCATGCCAAAACCTATTGTAGAGGAGTTGTGGCAGTGATATTTTGGGATGAAAAAGAAGGATGTGTGTAGCAAAGGGGAAAGTGGCCACAGGCACACAGTGTGTTTATCAAGAGAGATGACATATGACATAAGAGACAGCACAGGATATGATAGTTATGTTATAATACCTGCTGTAATAACGATTATTTAATTTTGTTCTTTCATAAATAGGGGCAGCTGCTACTTTACAATGACAGAAACATCCTGTCTTTTCTGGGTTATGTCTCCTACCAGTGTTACTGTATCCTAGCACCCAGAACAAAGAAGAACTCATAAATTGGATGAGCAGCTATTGTTTAAAATATTTTAACATGATTCCCAGTGAAGACTGGAATGGCTATGTCTCAAGAAAGGATGTAAAACTAATAAAAGTAACAGAAGAATAAATACATATGAGATCTTTTTTCCCCAAAAAGGACATTTTTTTCTGAGTGTTTGGAATAAAATATTCAGTGGGTTTTTTTCATTCTGGCTCAGAATGAAAGGAGATTTTCAAATTTTGCAGTAATAGCAGTAGCCATACATAGAAATGCCATGTCCATAGGGAAGTGCAATGTTTTGTTGCTGCTTTTTGACTGTTGTCCTCTTTATGCATCCAGGGGTATTGCTTCTCCCTGACTGAAGCAGACCTGTTGTACCCAAGCTTTGTGTCCCCAGCAACAGCCAGGACCTACTTCTCCTACTTCTCCTTAGCAGTTAGGGATATTTAATGTTTTTTCTTTCAGGCTGGATGTTCCTTTCAAAAAATATGTTACCAATACTCATGATGGATTTAAGTATTAGTGTTATCTCTATAAATGTCCATTCTGTTTCTGAGTTCTCTCCCTCAGTGACATTGTCTGGCACCAAATTACACTATGAAAAATGCAATTAAATTGAGTAATATTTCCTTTTGCTGGCTTTGAATTTGTTTCACTGAATTGTCATTTGTTTGGTTGAGGATTTTTATATTATAAGCCAAGGAGAGCTATATTTCCCTATCTCTGTTCCCTGACACTTTTATCATTCATACAGTTTATCATGTATATTCTATTTCTCTCCTGCTTGAAAAAATGACATTTCAGCAATCTCTTCTCAGAGATTTCTCTTCTAGGTTCTTTGTTATGTTCATTGCCATTCTCCAAAGTCTGTGTAGAGAGGATGCTTTTTGAGACAAGTAATTGGAAATGCATACTAGAACTGGCTGGAAATTTGCTGTGTTTTCATCAGAACAAGAAAAAGTATTTATGCTTGAACAACTTTTGGTGAAAGACACACATACATTGTGTGTCTTATGTTAAAGATAAATTTAGATAAATTTGTAACACCTGAAAAAAATCAATAGAGCAACATTTTTTCACTTGAAAAAAAGTTGAAAAATACTTTTCTTTCATGTGTTAACTACATTATATCCATGTTTGCAAAAAAATTTAAATATTCGGGATGACCAAAAATAGTTTTGGGAATTTACATGCAGATATTTCTAGACAATACTTTTGGGATAAAGGTTATACACTAAAATTGCTTGTCCAAATCACATTCATCTCAGCAAGTCCAGCAAACACCTTAGTACTGAGATTGTCTACCTTACAGCAAATAAATGCAATTAACTTACAGGGAAAAAATGAGAGACCTTGGTCTGTCAGACATTTCAGACAATGCAACTGGTGGGTGGATAAAGGTATCAGGAAATACATCAAAAAATCAAGGCCCTAAAGCTGTGAAGCATCTTGTACTCAAAGCTTCTATGGCTTTTGGAAGGAGGTATTTTTGTCCAGAGCACAGCAAACTTTGACCAAAATGGGCTATTTTAGGAGGTCAGACAGCCTTTGCCAAGCTGTTCCCCTTGAGCTGTCAGACCAGTGGGGTTCTCCAGGTGTTATTAATGCTGAAAGCTTTTTGCTTGGACTAGCATGGAGAGATAGGGCTGTCTCCTGGGAAGTTAAAAGGCTGCTTTGCACATAATAAAAGATGCTTTAATACCATCCCATGGAGATTCATCTTGTTTCTAATCTATCAAAACTAACTTGTGCCTCAGGGGCCTTTGGACTATTGCCCAATTTGCCTTGCCCATTTCTCATAAAAAAACCCAGGAAAGTTTGGCAGCATCATCATTTCATGAATGAAGCAGATTTATGTAAACAATGCTGTAATTTTAATGGGGTCTATACTTACAGGCATTAGTCCCACTCTGACCCCATACTCTAGACTCCTGCTGACCTGGGGGTTAGGCTCGTCTGAAGATAACATGAGTTTCTGCACCAGTCCCCAGATTTACTCAAGCTTGTGTTGACTTTCAGCCTGTCTGCCTAAAATATACACGGGGAAGGACAGATTGCTCTCTGCACCAAGTGCTGTCTAAGGGAAGTGTCTGCTGAGTTTTTGGTTCTGGGCCAAGTTTCCTGCTGTCTAGCATTAGGGCTTTGGCAAGGCAGTCTAGGCCCTGTCACAAAGAGAATCTATAAAAAAGGTTTTTCTCCGTCATCACACATAATTAAGGACAACATTTTAATCAGGTTGCTCCCACTTAATTGCAGTGCTTTGCGTAGCTACCCTGGACCTGCTGTTTTAAATAGATCCAGTGCATTTGTCAGGCTGGGTCAGGCTGGGAAGATGAAACCTCATTGGAGATATAGAGAAGTCAATTATTTTATAAGGAAGGAATGTGCTCATGTCATGGTGTGTTACAAAATAACCATGGTTAGATGCAGTGGGAATTGATTGCTGTGGTACTGTGAGCAGTCAGCTCTCAACTCTGTAGCTTGCTGTGGTTTAAGAGACCACATGGAGAGTTGAATCTTTCAGAATCAAACCTCGGGGCTGGACAGGCAATTTTGATTGACTGATAATTTTACTTTTATTTAAATTATAGACAGAACAATGAAAAGAATTTTTAGGTGCCTTGCACATGGAAAAATATTCCTAAAAGCTCAAAACCTGTTTTTATTTTAAAAAGAAACCAAAGAAGAACTCAACCAGGAAGCCTTGACTGGTAACATTTGACCATTCAAATGGGGCTGTGCTGCTGCACATGTACGGATCTCCAGCACAGGACTGGCCCTAGCAGTGATCTTCCCCATAAGACCTATGCAGGCCTCTGCCATTTTTGAGAGTCAGAGAGCTGGTGAGGAAGAGAAGCTAAGCTGGCCTCTGTGCTGCCTGGCTTGGCTGATGGCCCCCAGTGCAGCTCCAGGCCACAGACCTGGCTCACATGAGCTTTCCCAGAAGAGCCATACAATGTCCAATATGATGGGAGCTGCAGGAGTCTTAGAAATGCCCTGCCCTGGGATTCTTCATTCTCCCCTTTGTGGTCAGTTCAGGTTACTACAAACTTAGCTCTGCCAGCATTGCTGGTTTCCTGTCGATGATTTTGGCCATCACCCACTAAAAATCTCTTTCCTAATTCCTACTCCAACCACAGATATTCACAGCAAGGGAATAAATAACTGGATTGACCAGAAATAGGAGATTGGGAAGTCAGCAGTGGAAATCCCCTTTTGGCAACTGCTCCATCTGTGGATAAATGCTGAAGGAGAATTGTGCAAAGGGGACATCACTGTTGCCAGCTCTGGCCTCCACTGAACAATCCGTACTGGATCATATTTCAAGGACATCTGTAAACATCATCCTCTTTCCATCATGTCAGGTGCTTTACAGGACTAGAGAGGATTTACAGCTAGGCAGCCTGGGAGGGATCAGCTGAGGAGATGGTCCTCTTCTCATTCCAGGATGGCTTTCCAGCAGGTTAGCTGTCTTACAGCCCTAGCCTTCACTAATCTTTTACTGCTCAAAATCACCTCATGCACACATTTGTCTTTGCAATGGAACACAATGGAAACACTTGCAAAAGCTGTTGTGGTATCTCAACAGCATTGGAAACAACTCCCTGTAGTATTTCCTCAGTGGAAAGAAGGAACAGGTGGGCCAGTAACTTCGTCTGCCATGCCAGCTGTATCCTCGGAAGGACCTGACTTGGCTAAAAGTTTTGGATCTCAGCAGAAGCAGCCTGCACAAAATGCAGATGGACATCCAGAATCCAGGCACCAAAATCACAATTACAAAGGACATTTGATTGCCTCACTGGTCACTGAACATTTCTTGTTGCCATGGGGTTTTTGAGCTCAGCTCACTTTCAGCTGTTCTGAAAGTAAGCATCTGACTGCAGTGAGGGAAGGGCAGTGACAGCAGCAGAGAGCAGCAGGCCTCAGGTGTTAGCAATCTGCTAATTTCAATTAGTCACCACAACATGGGGTGGAACTCCCAAGGTCTGTATTCTCTTTCTGCCTTTACTTTCATGTGCTCTATAATCTGCGGCAAGCCACTTATTTGTCCATTTCGCAGTCTCCCTTCATCTTCCCTAAAATGTTAAGTTTTCCCAGCCACAGACCTGCATCTTATTCAGGGCCTTTAGGTGCTACTGAAATGCAAAAATACAGCAATAATACTAAAACTCCTTTGAGACCTTGTTCTTACTCCATTTGCAGGCAGCCACACCTCATCACAGCCGTGTGGATAAGGTTTGGACAATGTGACACATCTTACATACTTCCTTTTGAGCAGGATGTTTAAGAGGCCCAGTATATTTATTTAATGAGATGCTAATTTACTGTACACAAAGTTTATGGCTCTGGACAAAGGTATCTTTTGCATTTCCTAACTTCTTAAATAAGGGAAGCTTCCTCAGGGCTGCCTCAGCTCCAGCCCCCAGTAGGAGATGACCTTAGACACAAGTGGTGACATGAGCCATGTTCTAGTGAGGGACAGCTGCTCCATCAGATCCTCCCTCTTGTGTACAAAATTCACAGAATTCACAGGATGACCAGGTTGGAAGAGACCTTAAAGACCATTGAGTCCAACCCATGACCTAACACCTCAAGTAAACCATGGCACCCAGTGCCACATCCAGTCCCTTTTTAAACGCATCCAGGGATGGTGACTCTACCACCTTCCCGGGCATGCTATTCCAGAACTTTATCACTCTTTCTGTAAAAAACTTCTTCCTAATATTCAACCTATATTTCCTTTGGCACAGCTTAAGACTGTGTCCTCTGATTCTGTCAATTGCTGCCTGGTGAAAGAGACCAACCCTCACGTGGCTACAAATACCTTTCAGGAAGTTGCAGAGAGTGATAGAATGAATTGTCCACCACCTCTTCCTGGTTGGATGGATGATAACAGACTCCCAGTAGGGTGTCAGCCTTATTGCCCTCTCCCCTAATCTTTACCCACAGGCATTCAAATTTGTCATCATTAGTTTCAATACCTATGGCATCCAAAGCCCCTCTAATATAAAGGGCCACCCCTCCACCTCTTCTCCCTTTCCCATCTCTCCTGAAGAGATTTTAGCCATCCAGTGGAACACTCCAGCCATGTGAGTCATCCCACCAGGTTTCCATGATGGCAATTACGTCACAGCTCTGCTGCTGCTCCATGGCCTCCAGCTCTTCTTGTTTGTTACCCATGCTGCACTCATTGGTATACATGCATCTCATCTCATCCCCTTGGGATGCCTTTCGCAGCTGCAGTGTGCTTGGAGCTCTGGGAGTTGCGGTTTTCAGAACCCTAACCCTAGGCGTCACCCTAACTCTAGGCAGACCAGGAAAAGCAGCCTTGGGCCAAGGCTGGTTCAAAGGAGAAAGCTGTGGAGGAAGCCATGTGTAAGGGTTAGTGTTCGGGTTAGGGCCATTAGGCTTAGGGTTATGGTTACATTTAGGTTTAAGGTTTGGGTTAGACCATTAGGATTAGGCCGTTAGGGTTAAGGCTGGGGTTAGGGTTAAGGTTAGGGTTAGTCCATTGGGGTTCAGGTTTGGTTTGGTTTAGGATTAGGCCATTAGGGTTACAGTTAGGCTTAGGCTTAGGCTTGGCATTAGGGCCAGTAGGGTTAGGGTTAATGTTAGGGTTAGTGTTACATCCTTGGCATTGTACTCAGAATTAGTTTTTGCCAACCATTGAACTGTAAACAAAAATTACATTCTTGGAGAGAGCCAAACAGCTGATAACCCCAATTTTGCTCCTTGTTACTCTAAAGTGTGTACACCACAGGTCCATGTTTATCTGCTGCCTCTATGCCACCAGTCTCCTGGTGGCACAGGGGCAGCAGATTTGGGCTCACTATTTGAAGGCTTGACTGTGCGTCACTTGGCCTGTGCTTTCAACATTTCCTGGGAATTCTACTTTTGTTTGACAAAAACTGTAGAGGAAAGATTAGCAGTTTCATACCTGCTGGTCCCAAGAAGTCTTCAGTGGCTGTTATGGAGAACACACTCACAACATGAATGTGCTGCTGAGCCACAGAACACCAAGGAATTGGCTTGGGTCAGCATGTTTCACGTTGCCATCCAGCTCTTCAAGCCAGCAGCTGATTTCTTGGCTCTGAAAACTCTAAGGTTATTCAATATGTAACTATCTCTTCAGATTTGTTTTTCTAGCAAGAAGTCAAAATATGGTTTCAATTTCATCAAAAAAGTGCTGTTTATACAAGTGTTTGCAGTGGAGTTTTATGGTCTTTTCCCAGTTGGATCAGACCATTACATTGCTCTCAGCTGAAGTTCGTGCTGGGTGTGCTGCAGCCAATGCTGATGGGGGTGAATGCACCTTACGTTCTGCACATCGCTCTTCCTTTTTCTTCTTCATTATCACTGAGGGAAAAAATTGAGGAAAAGCCAGGAAGACTCCTTAAGGCACGTTTCCAAGTCAGGGCCTGGGATGTGGCCAGGTAGTTTTCAATAACATAACAGGGCACCAGTTTCCCACAAAGCATTTCAAGAACGCACCCTCCATCTTCACAGTCCAGTTTCATCATAAATACTGAGGATTCACACACAAAGAACAAAGCAGAAGAACACATGGCAAAGCAATCAAATATAAAATACTGGCATTCTTGAATTTCATTTTACCTCAGTGTTTTGGACTCTTCTCCTTAGAGAATTCAGTTGGTCAGATGCATACAGTTGTTGAGTTACTATCTTGGACAGGCTCAGCCTATGATCAACACATTGCTGTCTTCTGCCTCTACTTTCTTTTTTTCCCTCCATTTTTTTTCCTTTTTTGCCTTTTCCCACCACTCACTAGGATGGGTTTTTATTTACCTACCAGCTTGTGAGATGGGAATTTGCACTGGAGCTCATCAATTACTCCCTTCACTTCTCCAGTTCCCTTATCAGCAAACAAAAACAATTCCATGGAATTAAGCACAGTGAGAGAGCCACTGAATGTGCAAACACTATTTTTGCTCCCAGACTTGTGCATAGGGCAATAAAAATAACATTTCTACAAATGGAAAAACCTTTCACCAAAGCAGTCTCCATAACTGTAGCATTACTCTGGTGCCCAGGTAAATAGCTGCTGGATGAAAATGCACAGATCCAAGAAAATCAAAGAAAATATTTCAAATTGATATTGAAAAATGCATTATGAGTGTTTATTTGGTTAGGAAATAGTCTCCAAAAATAGACCAAAATTCCCTTCACAGTCTAGTCACAAATGGTAAATTGCCCATCTCTCCTTCTCAGTAGAATGTCAACACAAACTGCACAGCAGACTGTAAAACTGATCCAAAATCCAACAGGTTAGTTCCTTGGCACACACCCCAAACCAAATGGTGCTTTAAATCCTTTCAGCATCCTCCTTATGAAAATAAGAATATCAGTTTCTTAGTTGGCTGGCCAAAGAGAAACAATTTGTTTTCAAATCACATTTAAGTGCTTATGATTATTTTTAGCTTTTCCACTAGAAGGTGTAAAATAATTTATCTTCTTTCTCTTTTTTCCCTGAATTTTTCTTTTATAATAGTTTATAATAATTTATAAAAAATTATTAACCAATTTTATTGGTTAGGGACCAGTATAAATTTTTAAAAGTAGATATCTGTATTTTAGAATATGTTACTGCAAAATTTTATTTTTTCTTAAGTTTTTCTTTCTTAAAATGTAGTTAATATATAAATTTGTACAATTTTTGTCATCTGAAGCACATATTTTTCAGTGGAAATTGGTTTGCCTGAGATGACATATATTGCTCAGCAGCCATGATGCGAAGGAAGCAGAAAGACCATTTGGGGCACTTAAAGATTTTCATATCAAAAATACTGTTTCATTTAAAGTTTTTCTAATATTGTATTTTAGTTCCTCAAAATAATTTCAGGAGTCAGTTTGGTGCAGCCATCAAAGATGAATTTAACCATGATTTAAGCATGACTCTACTCACAAATCCAATCCATTGCTGTGTCAAAATAAACACAAAGCTCAGCAGCACAACTTTGGTATTCACATTTCTCTGAGCCAGAGCCCTCACTAAAATATATTACTCCCTATATAAATGGCAACTGTTAGAATTTTTTAACCTCAGCTAAAATGCAAAAACAAAGCAGGAATCCCTTTTTCGGTCATTTCCCTGTTAGATTTATGCTCAAAAATACAATGTGTCTCTCAACAGGGGGAGGTCACAGAATGGTTTCAGCTAATGTTGGAGCCTGTGAAAAAATGCACTGTTGTTTGGTTAACCAGTGTCAGACAATTAGGCAATGCTCAAAAATCAATTAGTTATACATTGTAGCCAAAATGACATGTTTTCCTAACTTTGGTATATTTTATTTCCTCTTGAAGCCCTGATAACAGGTCTAACCAAGACATTTTTAAGTCCTGTATTATTTGAAAATGATGATTTCTTAGAAAAAAAAGTTTTTAAAATCTGGAAATTATAGAGTTCTAAAAACATCCAGAACAGCTTTAGAACAATTACTTTTGTCTGCCCTGGTGTGCATTTTCAAAAGCTTTTAGGTCAGTTTATCTTTCTTCTTTTTTGTCTTTTTTTTCTTTTTAATTTAACTAAGATGCAGCTGTGAAAACTGGATTCTTCTTTTGAACTCCTGTATTTACGTTTGCTTCTGGCAGCCCTGAGGAAATGTGATTGTTTTAAAGCTTGCTGCAGAGGTTAAAATGTTTGAATATGGGAGGCCAAAAGCGACATGTTCCACAGTTCAGTGGATTTAGAGGTCCACACTGCCTCAGCCTCTCTCTGTGGTGATCAGGTGAAGCTGGGGCACAACTGCAGCATAGGTATGCTGGTGATTTCTAGTGATTAAGGCAGCTAATAAAGAGATTATGGAGTGAAATGGTTCTGTGCTTGACCAGATTTTCCCCAAGGTCAGGACCATTTGTGCACAAGGCAATGTGTCTGATCTGTCTCAAAGGAAAACATACAAGGGTCTGGTAGATATTGCCTCTACATGAGTAGCTTAGATTTGAAGAAAAATGGAAACCAAGATTGTTTTGCTCAAGATACACCAACTAACTCACTGGTCAGCATAGTGCACGGAATGGGATTCCTGACACAGATAATCCTTTCTGCAGAAGTGTCACTTGCCACAAAGCAAACTGGTCACATTGTGGCATTAAAGCCAGCAGCCACTGGTCCCAGGTGTGTGTGTGTCACCCCAGGAGCAGTGACTGCCAGCCTGCCTGCTGGTTTCCTCTGGGGACTGGAGTGACCCTGTGGGTTTTTGTGTGTATCATGCATGGAGGTGGAGCTAAAAGTCAAACCTTAAATCTTTGAGCAAAAATTAGTCTCACACATTATCTCAGTCCTAATTAAAGAAATATTTAAATTGAGTTTTAGTCTGCTAGTTAATGAGAGTTGGCATTGATTCATTTAAACACTATCACCATATCAAAATGAGAAGAACTAAAAGCCTTAGGTTTGCTTCAGAGAAATACTTAGGCAGACCTCTTTATATACATGTGTAAGCAGTCCTGCTAAAATCAGTGGGACTGCTCATCCAGCAGGAATGTCCCTTTGGTACACTGCTGGATCAAGATAACGAGTGATATATGGCTGGTGATAAGTTTTATGTTTCCAGCCAACACAGATGGTGTCACAGGCAAACTCCTATTGTATTTTGATCACCTAAGCTTTGATCCTGCTTCAGCTGCATCTGGAAATCAGCATTACTTGGCTTCACGAGTGTGAGTGCAGGGGCTGCTCTGCTGTGAGGTGATGGGAAACTTTGCTGCAGAATCCACAGCTGCTGCCTCCAGAAGGAGTCCGTGGGACCAACCAACATCTAAAAAGCACTAGGCTGGTAATACAAGTGAAGAAGGGCAGGAAAATGTTATAAACATCTCTTCCGTAACATTCAATTAATTACATTACTCTCTGTATCCAGATAAGTTTTCTCAAACACTTTGCTTTAATTCTAATAGGAAGAGATTGCATGACAAGCTCTCTTTCTTTTTATTCTTTAGCCTGTGGGTACAAACAAAATCTGATGGCCAAAACAAAATTGTGTTGGCCATTGTGTTGCAGCCCAGGCAAGGTACTACTCTAAACAGGCTTTTTTAATACTACTTACAAGTGGTCCCCAAAGCATGGGCATTCATGAGGAAGAGCTCTGTCCTAATTAATCCCAACATTATGTCCTCGGGTTCAATTCCATGTGCTAGAGAGAAAGTGATAAGGACCATGTCACCAACCAGGGTAAGATGACTGTCAAAAAACTTAAATACAGTTTTTTCTATATATTGATATAAATGTTGTAAATCAACCATATCCAGTGAGGACTCCCCAGCCTTTTCAGAAGTTGTGTAAATTGTACACAGAAGAGTTTCTCTGGTGAGATATCCATGCAATAGCTTTCCTTTTACTTAGAGTTAAAACTGCTTCTTTGCCTAAATTTTGATGCTGGGAGTGGGAAAAGTGCCCAGTTTTGTCAGGATCCATGTTAAGTCTCCTCAGTACAGTATGTGCCTGGCTCTGCTGGCTTGAGTGTCACTGAAGAGGAATGTGTGTGGGCCATGGACTGCTTTCATCAGCAATATTTGCTGATCACTGCAGTGCTTACAGTGGCAGGAGATCACAGCCCTGTTGCTTCTGGGGATAGGTCAAGGAGAATTTGGGAGGTAACTGTCCAGAACGACATGCTCTGGTGTGTGGAAGGTCAGGGGAGGAAGCTGAGTTACTACCAGCCCCCTTTAGTAAAAGCAAAAGCAGGTTTTCATAAAAAAGACAGCAGTTGTCCCAGGGAGGAAGAGATGCATGAAAAGCCATGGTCTCTTTCTGAGGAGGACCATGCTACTGAGATGGTTGTGCCAAAGAGAAAAGCATGAGCCTGGCACCATGAGATCTTGATCTGGAAGGACTCAGGCTGCATATTTCAGAGGTTAAAATACAATTTCTTAACCCAGTGATGGTGAAGGGCCGAGAAAAATCTCTGTACCATTCAACAGAAAATGGGCAGAGCAATATCATGCATGAAGTGTGATAGAACTGAGTCCACAGTCAGCATTAATGCTTGAGAACTTGAGAATATGAAATAGAAATATTAGGTTTATTTTCAAAATACCTGTTCTTCAGAGACCTTTGTTTAAAATTTCCTAAATCTAAAAGGAAATAAGGGCACTAAAGAGATGGGACACCACCTCCACACCACAGCTCCACTGTGTATCCCTCTCTCCCTGCAAGGAGGTCTGTAATCAGCAGTGACAAGGAGCCCACACCTGGGATAGAGAAGGTCTGGCTCAGACAGCTGCCTGGAGATGTGCATTTTCCTCACAAAGGGTGGCTGTGCAGAGGTCACTGATATTCCAATCCTCCTCCAAAAGTGGGGTTACTAAACCTTTGCCTTCTGGCCAGTATGCAAGAGGCCTGTTTGATCTCTTGTTTGTACATGATTTCTACTCATCCCCTTCCAGAGGAACTTGCTGTCCTGTTGAAGAAAGCCTTCCCTCCTGAGACACAGCACAGACCCTTGGTGGGTGATCCTCTGCACACATGTGTCCAGATAGCAAGTTTGCCAAAGAGAAGTGCATGTCCCTTCCCACTGTGTGCTGTGCTGGGGCTTTGACAGCTGCACTGCAAGTTCCTGTCATTGGTGGGGAGGAGGGATTGACAGAGAACACAAGTCCCCATCTTGGATATATCATTTCTCTTCCCTTTAGAATATGCAAAACAGTCACCTTAAACTAGACATGAGTCAGAGAGGGATGCTTAAGTTCCAGATTTTGGCTGGCCTCTGGAGTTGGGACCATTAGGTCAGGCTGGTTTGAGAGCAAGGCTTGACCTGGAGTCAGGACACCCAAGGAGGATGCAGCCCAGCCCTGGCCAAACTTCCCTGTCTCTGGGTCAGTGGCTGGGACATGCCTTGTGGGTCTCTTCCAAATCACTCATCACTTTTCATCACCTCCCTACTGGTTCTTGATATTCCCTTTCCTTCCTACAGTGAAGGATCTCTTGAGTCCTCCAGAGGACATTCAGAGACTCTGGAACATTACTCATTGTCAATCTCCCCTTATTTCTCTTAATTTCTCCTATTCTTCTCATTAGCCTTTAATGTTTTACCCACTACTTATTTTCAGTTTTGTGAGATTTATTTTCACCAGCTGATCTCAAGGAGATAACAGAGAAACAAGTCTTCCTTGATTTTCTGCCTGAACTGCCAGTAACTTGATTCTTTCTAATGATCCTAACTTGACACCCTAAGAGAACTCCAAATAATTTACTTTCCTCCTGCAGTATCTCCCCTCCAGATACCCAATGATGCTCTTATGACTCCACAGATCATCCTTTCTCCTTTGCATTTTGGCCAAAACAGAACTCACCATTCTTTTGATATAACCTCACATAAATCAGTCTCTCTAGCCACTCCATCATTTTGCTGTGCTTCTCTGAATTCCTTCCAATTTGTTCTCACTACTGTTACTGAGCTGTCCAGAACTGAATGCAATATTAATATTCCACACACTGTATATAGTGCCTGTCAGAGAAAGATTAGGAGTTTTATGAAGATTGATTATTTAAACCTTCCAATACCACCAGTGATCATGGAGTCACTGACTATTATTACCCCAAACCTGAAAAATTCCATTCATCCACTTATCAAGGTCAATTCATGTTTCTGATGGTTGAGTGAATTGTTAGCTTTTCTTATCCTCACTCCAGTGAGGGGTAAGCCAGTAGACTTTGGCATCCAGCCACAAAAAGCCTCATTTCGTAACAGCTTTATGGTGTTTGCAGGCTGGAGCTGGCAGCCCCAGGTTCAGTGAGAGCTCTGCCTGTTCACTACATGGGAGGGTTCCGTGCTTCAGGAGCCGGCCCCAGGCCAGCACAATGGGGAGGAAGGGCTCAGCGAGCACACAAAAAATGCTGAAGGGAAAGATGGGCTTCAAATCCAATAGACTGGAATCTATGTCCACTCTTTACTCCCCAGAACAGAAATGGGACATGGGGGAAAAGGGCATTTCACACAACCTTTCTGAGGTCAGCAATCATTTTTTTTGTCTGCAGCAAACAGCTTAAGACATCTCTTCTGCCTTTCCAGGCCAGTGCTCGGTTGTAAGGACCTGTAGTACTTCTGTTTCCAGATTGTTGATTTATATTGAGTAAAGTACACTGTAAGGAGGGAAACTAAAATGTTTTAAATTTGGGTGTCAAAACCTGTGTATAAAACTGATTGTATTAAGATCAGCATTTTATTGTTGAACATGCTGCATTAGTAGAGATGAAAAGTTTTTCATAGCTCCTGCAAACATGTAGAGAAGAGAGATAGGCTTCAGGTTTTGTTTATATGAAACCTTGAAAAATTCTGGAAGAAAAGAACATAAATATGTGTGGTGTGTGTTGCAAAGATTTTCAGGAGCCATAGTTATGTTATCTCCTTTTTCCAAATGCCTTCCAAGTGCTGGGCTTCTGAGGGCTATGTCCCTTGGCCATGGCCTCAGGAGGGGGCTCCCATGAAGGACCAGCCAGCCCTTTGTGCAGTAACACAGGAATGCATCGTGATCTTGCCATGGAAAATGCTGGATGTGTGTCCTACTCCATACACCCTTGTCTCCTGCATGACTGCAGCAGGGATGGAATGAGAATTGGCAACGTTCTGTTTCCATAAAAGTAAATTACCAAAAAATAACCAAACAGACCACTTTTGTACAGAGAATTTTAACAAAAACATGTGTTTCTTCAATACTGCAGAAAGTGCAGTTTATATTTTAATGAAAACATCCTGTTCTACCTGTAGGTTTGCTTAGACAAAACCCTGATTCTACCACATACTCTGTCTGTAATAGTTCCCCAGACATTTTCAGTAAGGGGTCATCAATATCTAAAGCTGTTTGTTTCCTTGTCATTGGAAGATGAATGAGACTTTTTGGACATGGCTATGCTTGGGAGCTTTTTCTGCTGTTCTCTGCCCATAGACTTAGGCACCATCCCAAACTGCCTGATAACTATTGCCCCACAGTCTGCTGAGCTGGTGAATCCCACTGTGGGATCAGTCAGATATATTTAAATCTGACCCAGAACTTGAGCTTATCAGACACTGTAGTGTAGAACGGGCAATAACCAGAAAAAAATGTAGATGATTTTCTGGAAATTAACAGAAAAATGTAGATTTGCCATGACAGTGCAAGCAAAAAGCAGCTTAACCATTTCCCAGCTTTCCTCAGCATCTTTGTGGTGATGGGTGAAAGTAATGAGAGACCCAGTAGTGTGAAGTCATTTCCTCATTACCAATATCCACTTGCTGATACTCAAGACAGCAACTTGTAATACTGAAATGTTTGCACTTGAATGTGGAGTCACTGATGGCTGTGGGAGGAGGCTGTAAATTAGGATGGTGGCTCAAGAGTGTCTGCTCTGAGATTCTAGTGGTGCTGGAGGATATATGCTACACTATGGGGAACAGGACTGTTCTGAAGCAAGTCCAAGTTCAAAATCAAGTCTCTGTTCTGAAGGAAGTAATAAGTGATAAGTGTCAGATATGAGACTGAAATTATGGGCTGCTAATAACTCTCAAAGGCTTCTAGATTTAGTTCCTGGAGCTATCCTGGGCCAGAGTTTCATGCCAACAAGTTTCCTGAGGAAAATATATCTGTTCTACGCACACTGCAGAGTTGCCATGGAAAGCCAATCCATATGGAGTCCTTCCCAATAGGTTTTAAAGCTAGTGGAAAGAGTCCAGTGGTTTAATCGTTCATAGGACATCACCCCTCTCTGAAAGGTTGCCTGGCTCTGCTAAGCTCATGAAAAGGACTAAATCAAATTCTCCTAAACTTGCAATTCTTAATGTGGAGCAGGAAGTTCCCAGTTAACCTCTGGTCTATTTCCAGCTGCTCTTAATCACAATTCTATCACTAATTATCTGATCTAATGACTTCTTCAGAACATCTTTTAGCACGTTGTTATGCATGCTGGAAGGTAACATTGCCTTTGTGCAGCCTGTGTAGGCTGTTTTAGATGTAAACAGTGGTACCAACTTATCTCAGATTCACAAATTGCAGAAAGAGAAGTTGTTGACAGAACTTCATCATCATTAACTTTTTAGAAACATAATAACACTAATTTGATTTTTCCTCCACAGTTCTCATGGTATGAGGGCTGAGTAACTTTTTCCTTTGGGAAGAAGTTTTGAGAATACCCAAGGGAAAGTTTGGGACTTCATTTTTAACCAAATTGCCCCACAGTTACACCAGTGGCAGTAGTCCATCCTTGTGTGCAATTTTGGCATTTTTAGTGGATTTAATCTGTACACTATCTGTACCAGCTAAGGATTTTGGCATTTTCACACAGCTGCTGCCAAAATGCAGCTGTCTGCATATGATATTTTGCAGGCACAACAGAATTTATATGCATTGGTCTTTAAGTATCAACTGGGATATTAAAGAGCAATAGTGGCTAGAAAATGTAACAACAGCAGTGTGAAGAGATCTGCCTTCAGGATATTATTTCTGTACACAGAGCATTAGTGTTTGGAGCATTGTGCAATCCATGACTGAGGAACTCTCACCTCACTGGTTGGTTTTTGATGTCTCAATGAGGCATGAAGACAGCAAATCCCTTGGTGGTTGGCAGGAGACATTGATTCATTTCACGGGTCTCAAGAGGGCAAAGACCAAACTTAATAACCTGAGAAGTGAACGTTTTGAGAAGTCTGATACGGAGTCAGGCCTCCTATTTGAGCTCCTGACGCTTACTCAGCTGAAAGTTGTTCTCTTTGTGGAGATTTCTGAGAAGGCAAAAAATAACAGCATTCTGTTCCTCCTAGGAATTCCCTAGCCCTGTCCTCCCATTCAGGAGTTCAGGGTGCTAAATGAAGGGCTCAACTTCTGCTCCTTCCCTTCCCCCCTTGGCTGCTTGCAAGGATGTCAGGGGATAGAGGTGCATCACAAGCACAGCAGGGAGGGAGTCTGTGTTTCATCATGGCAAAGGGTCACTCCATGGACCACGTGCAGCGTGGCCCCTCCTTGTTTAGCTCCTGCTCCTGGCACAGGCCGCTGGCTCTCCCTTCCCCATGGCCAGGGACACACAACTTTCAGGACGTTGAGGACTACTGCTCCCATCAGGTCGTTCTCCCTCTTCCAGGGAAAGCAGTAAACAGAAAGAGAAAGCAGGATCAGGGTTTTTATGGCAACATTCAATAAATTAACTTGAAGTTTCAGTAGAAAATAGCAAGTATTTAACAAAAAGAACTGCAAGTATCTTCCAAGCAGGAGTAGAGTGTTTCAGATTTCTAGCCTAGCAGGAGGACTCAGAAAGAAAGAAAACAGAGGAAAGCAGATATTCTAAAGAAATCTTTAATTAATCAAAGATTTCTCCCCAAATTCCACCCAAGCTTCTCAGCCCTCAGGTTTCTACAGACAAAGTACTTCAGAAAGACCAGAGAAAGCTGGTAGGAAAACCACTAAAACCTGAGAAATCAGATGGAATATGGGCCATGTGAATCTGAGCTACAGCAGCTTCAAGTAAGACTGTCAAAGTGAGCAGAGATTTTCTGCTTGCAAAGCTCTTAAAGGTAGCCCTAGAAGTCAGGAAATGGTCATTCTTTGATGTCTAAACTTTCCCTCACTTCCCATACTTTTTAATTTGGTGACTTCAGTTTGTATTTGTCCAACTGAACCATCTTATTTCAGTTTGATATGCACTGCTGTGGTGCAGGTAGGAATGCAGCAGATGTGTAGAAAAATTAAAGCACACTAAAAGAGAAAAAAATAGCATTTTCAATAGAGGCTTTGGAAGGTGTTTAAAGCTATGCTTACGGTGGTTCAATGAAATTTAGGGCTGTGGAGTGACTGACATTAAAGTGTACAGAAAAATATCATGTCCTTCCCATGGGAAAAATGTAATTTCATCACTAAGGACAAACAAACATTTGGGACAAGCAGTTGAAATAAAATTTAACAGAGTTTATTTTTTAAAGAAAACCATGGGTTTAGAAATGCTGAAAAGCTGCCTTCAGTTTTTGGTTTGACCTTACTCTTGGCATGCCCTTTTCCCACAAGTGCCTGTGGTGCCCCAAGGTCCATGAGGCCCCATGGCCACCCCGTGCCACCCCGTGCCACCCCGGGTCACCGTGCAGGGCAGGATTGCACAGCTCACCCTGCCTGGGCCCTGTGGCACAGTGCAGGCACCAGGCATCGGGTCAGCTTTGCACAGAGGGTCCTCTGCTCCTCCTTTAGTGACTTCTGTGGAAAATTCCACTGGAAGAGATCCATTCAAATGGAAAATGTTTATAATATTGAAACAGACCCATTTTTGATAAGAGAAAGTGTGGGGGTGGAGGGATGCTCTGCTCAAAATGCTTCTAACTAACTCTGCTTAACAGAATAACTACTCATCTGTTTGTCTAAAAACAACAGATTTACTGTATTTGTTGTTAAATAAAGTTCCAGGGAAAAATACCCAATAATGAAGAAGGAACAAAACTCAGCTTGCTTTTGGTTTTCATCCAAAAATAGCAAGTAAATTGTAAAACAATGAGCTATACTGCTGGAAAGCTCTAATTTTTCTTTGTTTTGTTTCAAAATCATATGTTGCCAGGAAGTAAAATGACCTGCATCAGAAGAACTCAACATAGCTTCCTAAATGCTTCAAGGTGATCAAAGTGTTTAAGGTTAATCCACAGTAATTCTTTCACTATGTCTTGCTTTTCTGAAAAATCCAGAAATGTTTTTTGGTAAAGCCCTGTTAATATAGCGCTAATGATTGCAATTTATTGCAATTTGTAATGTACTTAAGAAAACAGAGTTTATCAGTTTTAATGAGACTTCACACTCTGTGGAATGAAATATCTGAAGACACATCTGGAAACAAGATTCCCAAATCTCTTGGATAATTCCAGAAATCTTACATTTCTACATATATTTCCTGCAAGGCAGGCTGAGGATTGTGCACACTCTGTTAGAAATGGATGATCAGAGCACACACAGCTCAGCAATGGCCTATGAACTTCTCCTGAAAGACCAAAATGAGATCTGCTGTTCCTGATCACATCAGGCCACAGCGTGTGGGTCGTTCATACTCGCCCAGTGACTGACTGAGCAAATGATGTGAAATGATCCATTCCTGCAGCTCTGACCTCATGGTCCTGTGAGGGGCCCAAAGGAGACAGAGCTCACCGAGACATCTTTTCAAAGTTTATTTCAGATTTGGTGGAGCATGAGTTCTTCTGTTTAGAATGTTATTATCTAATCTGGTCTCTAACATGTTGCATTATAAACAACCACTCGTCTTCTGTTTCCAGACACAGAAATGTCCTCTATTCCCTCCACCTTTGTACAATGCATTCCAGCCACAAACATTGTTTTTTGACCATCCTCGACATCCTGTTTGGAATGAAGAATGACTCTGTTTGGCCAGGGTTTGGTTTTTTACAAGTGTTTGTAAAATGTCTAGGACCTAGAAGGAAAGGGGATAAAAAAGGCCAAAGGGACTGAAAGTGGGGAAGGACCATTAGCAATTGTTTGTTTTATTAAAACTGAAAGTTCATTCTGGTGCTGTTAAAAAAAAATAAACCCATACATTTTATTGCATGTGCTTGGGCCCTGCACAAGCTGTTTTGGCTGGAGGGCTTCAGTGAAAGGTGGGATATTGTGCAGGGTCCAATTGAATGAGTGATGCTTACAGGATTCATCTCAGCTCAGCAATACATGGACTGGCATTAACCTGTCATGCTTCATTTGTGTTTCTTTCAGTGAAATCTGTAAATGATGGAGCTTGTGCATGTGCCAGCCCCAGTTATTCCTATGCCAGAGGTTTTGATCTGGACAGCGAGACTTGGGCAGCAGAGCCAGGCGGAAGGTCTGTGTCCTTCTTCCCTCACTGCTCCCCATTAACATCCTGAGCAAAAATCCCCTCTTGAAATACTCCATCTTTCAAATTTCTTCAGCTTTCTCACAGAAATGTGAACTTGCTTTTCACTTTAGAACGTGGTCTGAAAATAAACAACTTCTAGATCCTCTTAATCAAGAAGTCCACAGCATTTATTTATTTACCCAATTTTGCGATCAGATCAGTCATGAAATTCTCTTTTTTTCTGTGACTTTAGGGGTCTCCATCCTTTCTATAACATTTCAGCTGCTTAGGTGTCTCTGCTTGCTGTCTAGTACTGCTCATTGTTCAGACACTTCTCTGTCTTCTTGGTCTCTCTTTCTAGGAAACAGCAGGTATATTTACTCATGAATCTTCCCCATCTTCACTCTTTTGTGCTCTTTGTCCTCTTTGGGTAGCAGAGAAGGCAGGGAAGAGACCAAAAGTGTGGGGAAGGAGGAAAAGAGAAACTCTGCCTGCTCTAAACTTTTGCTCCAGTTAAAGCTCAAGTTCCAGATATGGGGCCAGAAGCACATATGTCTCAGTCAAAAATTAGCACTAACCTGGTTTTCCCACATACAGTTTCTCTTCTCAGTTTCCATCTGGAAAATTTAACTTTCCCAACATTTGATATCTTCAGAAAGCTTCTGGTTTTGATAAGGTTGTGTTTTCTGTCAGAAGAATTTTTCAATTTCACACTTTTGATCAGATCCAGCACTGCACATTCTCCATTCTGCTCCTACACCTCAGACAACTTACATCCTCAACACAACCAAGAGTCTTTTGTACTTTTCAGCTAATTGAAAGGTGATTTTTTTTTTTTGACGGGAGGAAGATACCAGAACACAGTGACCCTTTCCTTGTTTTTGTCAGGCCTTTTTTACTGGGTGCTGGTATCTTCTAATGAGTCAGGAAAATATTTCTGTTCATGGTACAGTCCTGCACAGCCACTCTCAGTCTTATCATCTTGCAGCCCCATCCCACTGTTGCCTACAAATGTGTGTGTGTGTGTGTGGTATTTCTACTTCATTATTCCTATTATTCCTTTGAGGCAGAGATTCATGATCAAAGTCAGCAAATGGGATTTATTGAGTAAAAAGCAGAACTAATGCTACTACAGAAAGCCATATCAGTTATTTAAGAAGGACAAGCTATGGAATTTACTGAGCCATACCTGTTATAAACGTGCTGCAGTCTGACCATGGAGATTGCTGGTAGGCTTCCAGATATTATATAGGCCAAATGCACTTAATTTGCAAGACAAAACAAAAAAGCCAAGAGTTTTGTGTGTGTGGTCTGATTGAGGAGCACTGTTTTCTGTGTTATTTAATTTGGAGAGAGGAAAGGATATTATGGGTCAGTTTATTTTATTTTATAATTTACTACTCAGTAGAGAAAAGAAATGCCTTCAGGGCCCCAGTTTGCATGTAGCAGCATCACTTGGAGACTACAATGTGCAGGACAGAAGCAAAAACTTTCCACTCTAGCAATAAGAAGTTCCCATCAGAGAGCAGCACCTGAGCTGGGGCTGCCAAATGTCACCCCAGGAGCTGTGCATGGCCTTGGTTTTAATTTTTCACTAGGTGATGTTCAGAGAGTCTTAGCTTAGGCTCGTTACACTGCATGTTGAATCAACAAACAATGCTTGATAACCAAGTAGAAGACTGATAGTATTGACATATTGTTTGGGACAAATCCACTTCACTGACTTCCTGCAATCCTGTGGGTCTGTGTAGAACATATGTCTCCTGTGGTGAGCAACAGATGTCTTTGGCCAAAAAAATAAAAAATAAAAGGAAAATTGGAGTTGTTCATCACCTGCTCAGCAGTTTCCCCGGACACACAGGGGTACATGGGTCACATGAATGACCAGGGTATTGAGTTTAACAATGACCTTTCCCTTGTCTGGAGCTGATGCACAGAGGGCATTAATCCTGGTTCTGTTGCTACGTTTCAGTAAACTGGGTTTTCACTGAACCAATATTTTGCATCTGGTTCTCTAAATTCTTTTATGGATATTTTGTTTCCAAAATTGCTCTTGGAGGTTTTATGGTATTGATTCCTTATTGCACCACAGCCCCAGGGTGAATGCAGTGAGAGGACAGAAAGAACCAGGAATAAAGGATGGGGGAGGCAAAGGAAATATCAGTTGGGTTCTTGGAGTTCCTGACGGATTACAGAGTCCCCAGGAGAGCTGGAGGAAGCTCAGTCACTCTCTGTGAGGCAGCCACAGCCAGTCCTGTCCCTTGGGTCTGCCCAAGGGAACTTCAGCCACAGGCATCAAGCCGCAGCTAGCAGTAGGTCTGGGATGGGAATTCTTTGAATATAAGCAAGCAGGGTTGTTGCCGAGGCTGCAAAACCTCATCTGTTTGACTCAGAAACAAGAGGAACCACAAACCTTTATAGACATTTTGTACAAACACTTGTAGACACTCGAATAGTACATGGCACCCTGGTGTTAGCTCAGATACCACTCAAGAGAAGAGTTACTCAACATGGGCATAAAATTATTCTTTCTTCTGCAGCAGAAAGATTTAATCAAACCTAACATGCAGCAAAATCCTTGTGCTCACAGCAGGGACCTTTTGGTGGCTGACTTTGCCAGCAGATGTAGAGCGCTGGGAGGGGACAGTGGCCCAGCATTGTGATGGCCAGGCGGGGAGCAGGCGATGGACCTGCCTGAGACAGCTCTGCTCTCAGTCCCTGCTAGTGAACTCCACTGTTTGCTTTATTGTTGCACATGGTCCTGCAGGCTCTGGACAGCAAGTGTGTACTCCTTTCACGCCATGCTTTCAGGGCTTAAAACCACCTTAGGGAAGATGCAGCTGGCATAGGAGGGCTTCCAATCCATGGGGGGACACTTCCTCTGGAATGCCTCGTTTTTTATGGGTTTTTGGGCTCTCTGGACTCAGGCACCTACAGAAGGAAAGGGAATATAAGTGATCCTTGCAAAGGGCTGCACTGACTTCCTATGATCTGGTAAAGCCTGGCTTTGCAGGGCCCCTAAGGTCCTGGAGCATGGCTGGGGCTGGGTGTGCAGCCTCAGGAGCACTGCTGGAGGGGAGAGGTGCTACTGAGAGCAGGAAAGTGAAGGAGCAGGGAGGGCAAAGCACTGTAGGCTGGAATCTGGCCACAGGGTTACTCTGAGCATTTCTGCACTTGCAGAAGTTGCCATGGTATTTTAATAACTGCAGGTGATTTAATGGCTCATCTGGAAGACAGCAGCGCTGGTGCAGCTGGGTTTGTGCCACACATCACTGCTCACAGTTTTGTAGTGAGGCAGTTTTCCTTCAGAAACCAAGGGGAACCAATTTCGTGCCTCCTTGTGTACCAGCATGTTCACATGTGCTGCCAGGTCTGTCCTTTTGTGTTCCCTGGTTACAGATGTGCTGTGTCTCCAGCTTGCAATGATCTTCTCTTCACTTATAGCAGCGGACCAGGGCAGATGTAGAGAGAAAGCTAATTGGGTACACTTGCAGACATGGACAAATCCTTCTCTGCCCTTCTGTTTGTCATCCAGCTCAGAAGGAGCCAGAGGCATTGACTTCCATTCAGCAAAAGCATCTGCTCTGCTCAGCTTTCTGTGAACAGTGCAGAAAATAAGTGCTGTTCCCACTCTTCACTAGGCCTTTGTAATGCCTTATAGGAGTCTTCAAAAAGTTCTGTCCTGATGCCCAAAGTCCACTGCCCAATGCCTCTTGGTGAATGTGGTTTTTCTGATACATTTCAAAACTTTTCCACTTCAGGCTGGTACAGACTGTACTGAACAATCTGGTTTCCAAATGGTGCCCTTGCAACTGCTATACAGTTGTTTTCCAGTCCTTTTCTCCAATTCTTCTTGCCTTTTGATAGGGACTATCAAGAGACTCAGGAAACAATAAATAGAAATGTTGTTTAAGTTTATCTTAGGAGAATATGGGATATTGGCTCAAGGAACTTTGCTGATTATCTTGGCTAGCCTTGGACATTTCCTTTGGCATGTCTATAATTGCTTTAAGAAACATGCTCATGCTGAGCCAACTTCTAATACTGTAGATCCAACTACTTGATTTCAGATATATGGCCGAGTTCTGCCCCCTGCCTTACTGGGATTGCCCCAGCATAACAAAAGCCTAATTTGTTCCATGGGTCTCAGGTATGTGATTTCTTCATTGTTACTCACTTATTGCTTTCAGGATATTTGTGTCTTGAATGAAATTTTAAACTTCTGGGAGAGGTAGTTAATAGCTGGGAGAGGGAGAAAAGCAAACTACACAATATATCTAACAAATATGTGACATCTAATTTAAAAATCTGTTGTTTTCTTTCAACAGAAGGGGAAGAAAGCAATGCAGCCATATTCCCTCTTTCCCCAGGATATTGGCACAAGTCCTGGATCCACTGACATTTATAGGGAGATGTAATTAATTAACTTCAAATACCAGATTAGCTCATGGATTCAATATATCTCCATTCTTATGTGGACATAAAAAAGCTTCTGATTAATGATCACAACCTTTCTCAGGAATTTGAGGGCTTTTACTTACTAGTGGCAGCTTTTTCTGGGGTTCTATATCATCAGTGCACAAAGTGGTTTCAAAGTCAGTGTCTGGTATTCATTACTGGTACTGCCAATGAAGCCTACAGGCTGCAGCCTTGGCCCTGTTAAGTCACTTGCAGTTCAATCACTGACTTAGTTGCACCCAGATCTCATTCTGATGCTTCTCTTGATAAACATTTTCACAAATAAACCAGAAAACCCTACATGGCCAAAGGCTATTGCCTGCTCGAAGGGCAAGTGAAGTTAGGCAGAAGGCAGTGTCTAGTCTTAAACATAAATTCAAGCCCAAAGCTTAAGGAAAGGAGCAGGTGAGGCTGGACACAGAGAGAGGGCAGATGTGGCTGCAGGAGACTGTCACCATGCATAAACTAGCACTGCCACTCTCCACACTTCAGGCAGTAGGTTATAGAACTTTGTGCCTTTCAAATAAAGCTTATTTCAGGATGCTCTTACAGTTTCAAATACACTTGTGGATCCTATTCTCACAGACACTGCAGTGGGACAGGTCTGGAGTCCATTTATGCTGCTGTGAATCCAGTGTTTCTGCAATTAAATACACTGCAGATGCAGTTCAGTTCTTGGAAATCACAGCTCCAAGATGAGGGACGCGTTCTAGCCCTAAGACCAGAAACACAGCTTCTCCATCTATTAACAGGCACGGCAAAGCACAGTCCTGTCCTGCCTAGTCAGCCACGAGGCCTGAGCTAGGACTGCCCCAGAGGCCCTGACTCTGCCTTCTGCCCAGGGCCACAGGCTATTTGATGCTAAGCCATTTTCTGTGCAACTGGATCACACTGGCTTGCCCAGTAACACGTCTTCCTTCATCTGCAGGCCAAGGAACATCCAGCAGGGGATCAGAGCCTCCTCTGAGGCCAGATGCACAGACATCCCTGTTTTGTGCTCTTTGGGAGTGAGGTGTTAATGTTTTTCTGCTGGTAAAGTGTGAGTGAGAAGCTCCTGGTTTGGGCAGACCTGCTTCACTCTCCTGCACGTGGGCAGGTTTTGCTGCAGCCTAGGTAGCACCTGATTTGTTTTGGCAACTTGGGCCATTTCACTGATACCAGCTGTGAGGTGGCCCTAGCTGAGCACCCCTGGGAAAGCTCAGGCCAGGCTCAGAACCCCTTTGCCTCAGTTTTGCAGTCATACCATCAGGGAGGCAGACCTCACGTACAGCAGATGTGGTTCAGTAAAATGACACAGCTTTGGCAGTCAGTAGCTTAGACATGTACAAAAATCTTGTGCTGGTTTCCCTCTTGAGCTTTCATTCACAGAATAAAATTAGCTGCTTGTGTTCCTCGCTTGTTTTGGCCACAGTGATGTTTTTCATGGGGTTTCCACTGATTAAACCTAATTAATTTCCATTGCCATCAGTTGAGTCCAGACAGTCTCTTCCAGGTTGGTGGGAATGAGTTAGGGAGCAGTGCATATGGTATCTTACATGTTGGTAAAGACCCATTTAAATTAATCCTGTGGTCCTGATTCCCTACCCACCTTACAGGGCATAAATTGTGAGAGATCCTATAGAAACAACAGTGTTTGTGTAGAACAGAGAAGGGAGGTCCCTGCTTAGATTTCTCTTTCAATATTGCATCAGGCTTCCAATGCAATATACATTTTTACATATGTTAGTACAGAGAACGGACACTTCCTTAGGAAGCCATTTATCTGGCTAATTATCTCTGAAATAATAAATTCCTAATGGAAAAACCATAGTCTGATCCACTGTCAAGCATGAGGAACAGGTTCCCCTTCTGGGTTCAAATGAAATAGCTTAATAGGCTGTTACAGACAGACAGACAGGTGAAAGTATGTGGATTTCTCACTTCAGGATGCAGAACTTGGGAGGACAATGACTCAAAATGAGAACTCTTGCAAAATGAGGACTGTTGTGTAATTCCAGGCCTGAGTTTTCTTGCACTGATGCTGGTTTTTAGCTTTGCAATTCCTCCATTCACTTCTGCCAGGGTTTTAAGTAAGCCAGGTTTTAGGGCTGAAGATGGCATCAGGTATCCTGGCTGCTCTTAGGAAGGAGCTGTGGGATTTTTTTGTGGGTGTAAATCAGTGGAGTGTTGCGGGAGAGGGCCTATCAGCAAAATGTGAAGTCTGTTTATGTCACCATGTCCTGTCCTGCCCTGATGAATTCCCCTGCTTCAAAGCCTGACAGCACCAAAGAGTTTTACAAAACTTTTGGCAAAGCTCAGGGACTCCAGCAAGTCCTTGCATCCTTCCAGGTGAGAACCTGGTTCTGTAAACATATTCTGGGGAACATTTGCAGGAACGTTTGTGCTGAAATTTGGAGTAACTTGGCGCTTAAACCCGTTCATAAATTGTTTCCATCTTCCAGTCCCCTTGCACCAATCGCTTAGATCTACTTAATTTTTAAGGATGATTCAATTTTAAAAATAAAATGTAGCATATGAGCAGCTTCCAGCATGTGTCAGGAAGAGATAAGTCACCCAAAGCTGTGATGGCCCACCAGGGTGCCTTCAAGGGATTCAGACTACTGTCTACACAGTCCTTATTAGGATCTTTCTCTCTCTCCCTCTCTCTCTCTCACTTCCTTTTGGCACTTGCTCTGTAAACTGAACAGCACCTGAGCCGGCATCATGAACCTCACCAGGCTTTGTGAGTTCAAACTGAGTTCAGATGTTTTAATTAAAATGTCCCCTTCCTCTCTATCATTAGATAGCTGCAAACAGATGACTGAAGCTTCCTGACTGGAAAGGGTTGGTCAATGGCCTTATATCCGAGGGGTGAAACCTCTCTACTGGGAAAAAAATCTTGACTTAAATGGTCTGTGTAAGGACATTTATTAAGTCAGAACAGTGGCAGCTGGGTTAAGACTTGAAATCTTCTCACCATGATCTTGTGGGAAAGAGTTTTGTCCTCAAAAGTTTGGTATATGGGTTTCTGACTCCACGTTCAGAGCTGCTGTGTGTGATTGGCCTCCAAGCACCCAGGATATTGAGCACACATTAACTGTTGTCTTTTCGTGGAGTGAAATTTGGTCTGTCCATTGGAATAGCACTGGGAACTGAAGGCAAAAAGAAGGAAGAGGCTCTTTGTGAATAACTGACTTTCTGCTACAGCTGCTAAAGGACTTGGTGTCATCCCAAATTGAAAAATATGCCTTCTGTTTATAAATGTGCTGACCCCCAGTCATATTGCACTTTCTCTGCCCAGAAGCGATGATTCATTAAATTTCTAGAACTTTTCTTTCCTTAAAGAAATTAAACACTATTCTCCATGGTCCAAAGTTTACTTTAGAATGGAGAATGAAAACATATTTGCCCTTAATATTTTGAAATCTTCTCAGTTCATTCCTTTAAGCCAAACCCAATACAGCCCTGCCACTTGCAGTGCTTGCCCTTGCACAGCATTTCCCAGGAAATTATGCTTGCAGCTGAACCTTTAAGACATTCAGAATCTACTCCAGCTTGACTTTGTGCTGTTTGTATTTCCTATTTTCCTTTTTCAAAGGAGAGATGAATACAAACCTGCCCCATGGATGGGCAAATTCTGGCTCAGGTCCCTCCAGCTTTAAACTAGCAAAGAAAGTGCTGTAGTGTCACTAGAAAGCCCAGAGGAACAGTTCCCCATCTAACTCCAGAGGTGTTTGAAAGGCTGTAATGCTAGGCCTGGAGCTCCTGTTTGCTGCTTACACCACACAACAGGATCCCCCACCACAGCTATCCTGCCAAGGCTAGTCAGAGCTCCAAACCTGTGCAGGTACAAGCTGGGCCATCAGCTTCAGCTGTAATGGTCCCATGGCCTCTTCTGACTGAGGGGAAGGGCAACTCTGCAGGGTGCCCAGCAGCAAGCCACTGAGGATGTCTCCTTCCCAAGGGATTGCTGTACCTTTTGCAGAACCCAATTCATTCATTCCCCCACAGCTCATGCTCAGATACCAGGTTAGGCTGTGCCTCCATGAGCAGCCCATGTACAGACCCAGCAGGCAGGGGCTGGGGCTAATACCGAAAGCTCCCCGAGCTCCTCTCTGCCCCTCAGCTCCTTCTTCCTTTCTTATGACCCCATGAGAGGTGCAACAACAGGAAGCAGAGCCACAACATCACTAACATTGCTTCACTAGCCCAGTGTACAGCAGGCTGGCTGTGTTTCCTTTGGGAACAGGGCTGCCTGAAAGGGCTGTGGAAGAATATTTCCCTGGGGAGGTTTGCCTTCCAGTTGCTGATGCAACCCATTACTAAAGAATCAGAGGCACTTTTTTGCCTGCAAATATTTTTATTGCAGTAGTAACATTGCTGAAGCCGTGATGAAAGGATATAGGCCAGTCAAGGTTTGTGGGGAGAGATAACATCTTTTATTAGAGTAGCTAATACTGTAGGAAAAACCAGACACACTTTTGGAAGCAATATTATCCTTTATTATCTCACTGTTCCCCCTCCCCTGTGACCCCCTACCATCCTTCATCTGAAACAATAAATACTTATGAAGTGGAAGGAAACTTGACCCTCTGGGGCAGGTAAGAGACAAAGGCTGTGTCTGACTCCTGATCCCTGTACCTCTCCCCCTGGTGTGGGTAAGGAATCGCCCAATGCTCAAGGGCATTGCGTGGCCCCCGCCTGCCCTGCTGCTCTGTGCCAGAAACAACAACAAAGAGAAAACCCTCTCACAGTGGCGTCAGTAATGAGCCTTTCTGATTAGGGTCCCTAGCCTGGCCTCTTTGTGCCCTCTGTTAGCACCTTGTGGGTCAGTAAGGGCCCAACAGCAGCTGAATGTTAGAGGCTTGTAATGTTCTTAGCATGCAGTAAATGGATTTTAGGTTTGGTATTTGGAAATCTTTGGGGCGCATGGTTACTGATACAGCAAGAAGGATTTGTCTGGGATCATTGCAGGATCTCCTTTGCTGAAGAGTCTCAAGAATTTAGAGGGATATTTGTAAAAAATGACATTACATAAAAGTACCTTGTGCTGCCTGAGGGCAGGGAGGTAGACCAAGTGAAGGCAGTGATGGCACCTTTCCTGAGAACCCATTTTCATTTTGGGGTTGTCCATTTCCTTCCCACATCTTTGCAGGCCAGTCTCAGCTCTGCAGTCTTGGTCTGTTGGTTTGGCACAAGGACCATGGAGCAGATTACTGCCTTGTGAATTTGGGGCTGCATGCTTACTGCCTGGATGTCCTGCAGGGAAAATCATCACTGAGAAGGACAGCCACGTGTACCATGGCCAGAGCTTTTTTTTTGCCTTCCTATGGCTGCCACCCAGTGAGGCATGTCTAGTTCAAGGTTATGTAGGCACCAAGCCCTTTCTCCAACGAGTACAGAAGGACGTTTCTCCATAGACCATGGTGCCCTCACTGTCCATGAATTGCCAAGAGATTTTCAGAAGCAGGTCCCAGAGCAGCGCCTTGTCAGAGGCAGCAATAGGCAGAGGAGGAAGAAGAGAATCATAATGTGGGTTTCGATAAAACTTTTCAACACCAACAGAAGAGTAAAATAGAGACCAGGCCTTGAGTAATTTGTTTAGACTAGGAATAGCATCTATAGGGGATGGTGCAGAATCTGGAGTGACAGTTGGATGTCAATGGGAACACATCTGGTTTAAATTACATTTATACAAGGATTTTGAGAATGGGGAGGACTTTTGTCTTGTGCTGATGGGAACAGAGGGGCTGCCAAACCTATTCAGAGTGGACTCTCAGCTGCTTGAATGACCACATGCCATGTTATCTCCATGTTATTTCATACCACAGTAATCACCTACACACTCTGGTGCCCAGGGCAGAAATGACCTGGGAAGGCTGCTCAAATTAGGGAATATTGCCTCATTTCAGGAGCCAGGGACAGCAGATATAGATGAGGACAGGTTACCCAGCTCTTGTTTGTAAATGAAACTGGCTGTCACTAAAAGGTTTCTTTCTCTGGAGAATATGGCTGTCTGCAAAATGCTTAGCAGAAAAATTTCTGGTTGGTTCAGAGAAAAGAGGAAGGGGAGGAAGAAGGGAGGCAGTGATGGAGGGGTTGTGAAAACATGTCAATTTAAACAGAAACTTGTTTGCAATGGCGTCAAAGCTTCTTTTAGCTCTTGTTCTGATTCATATCAGCTTTTTTATTACATTACAATTCTAGATTAATTTCATATTAGTGTTTTAGGTTAAGTTGGTGTTATTTAATCTGGGCAGTGTTTTAAAAGAAAAAAACCCAACAGCTACTTGCCCTCTCTTGGGATGTTATTGTTACCCTAAATATTTGCAGTTACTGGTTTTAATTCCTTTCAGGTTAACTAAAATGCTCAGCTTTCCAGGACAATGAGTATATAGAACAGCTTGTTTTCCTGCCAGTTCCCTCTTACAGACTCCGTAAAAGTCATTCCTATCTGATCTTCATTTGTGAGTTTTCACAGTGCTCTTCACAAAGATAATTTTCACTAGGGCCTGTCATCTTGTCCTGCTGGCCCCTGGGCTTAAGCAGATGTTGCTTGTGAAAGGATTTTGAAAGGCTTTTGAATAAGAACCTAATCCATAAGATAAAATAAGGAAATAAAAATTCAAAATGGATCAGAGGAAACACATTTTTAGATAATGTGTGATCAAGCTACAAAACTAATTTCCCATAATATTGTTAGACATAAATAATAAGAAGAAACTTGGCAAGATCCTAAAAGGAATGGATTTCTCTATAGATAACAAGCTTATCCAATGTTGTAAATAATGAAATATTTACGGGTTTATTAAAACCTCTCTTTCAACATTGAGATTAATCTTTAATAGAATATGTAAGGAGATCTTAGAGCAGATAGTTTCATTGTATTCTGCTTTGGAGCATGTCTTTCCCAAAAGGACTAGTGCTTACTAGCTATTGTCAGAAAATGAGGAGCCACATCCTATGAACTTTCTTCTTGTGCTGCCTTGTTCATACTCTCTAAAACTGAATAGACATTGAGATAAAACATTTGGCAGTATTTAAGAGGCAGTGGAAAATCTGTAGATAACAAAAAATATCCTGAACATCACTGAGGGTAAAGCTAAGACCTTTCTTCTCAAGGCTGTGATTCTGCACTACATAAACTAAGATCTTTGTATATATATTTTTTTTTTCTAGAGTACAAGACTCCTTAAGAAGCTCAAGGATGGTCTGTGAGTTTGCAGAGCCATGTGACAGTCCATCTTTCCAGTATATAGGGAAAGCAATGGCTTTCCCTATATACTGGAAAAGTTTGAGATGAAGATGTAAGCCTGAAGAACGATTTAATTTTTTGCATAATGTATCCCAAACATCAGAAAAACTGAAGGAAAGACAGATTTCTTTCCATGGGTTTTGACCCAATAAAATCTTGTGATGAAAATGACCTGCAGGATGCTCCAGCCCATTCTCCGGAACGCTGCATGTCCCCTCTGGCAGAGCTGCTATTCTGAAAGGCCTTATATTATTTTATGTTATCTCTAATGTCATCTAGCTGGTGTAATTGGAGCTGACTGGGTCTCTGATCTATTGAGCCTACATATCTCTGTCTTCACACCTCTCTTGGCCACAGTAGCTGCTAAAAAGAGCCCTGGGGACAACTGACATTCTTGACTGCCAGCCCAAATGTGTCAGCTGGAAGGAAGACTATTTCCCAAATGACATCCCCTGTCCCACGGAGTTTTGGCAGCCACCCCAGTGCCATCTCCAGTCGGGAATATCTGGCTGTCAGAGCACGCAGAGGCAGAGCTCTGTGTGCCCCCTGACCCTGGCTGCCCTGCCCCTGCTCCTAAAGGGGAACTGCCATTGTCTGCCAAGGTGGTCAGTGCCTCAGGCTGGTTCCCATGGCCATCCTTACACCTGGTGCTGGCTGCAAGGTCAGGGGCTGAGAGGGCCACAGAGCCACCCCTGGGGCAGCATTTCCTTCAGCATTCTCTGTGTCCCCATCCCTGCTTGTTGGTGGGAGCTGTACCCAGCCGATGCTGCTGCCAGATGGTCCCAGGGGATCTTGTCCTGGCTGAAACATCAGTGGCCACTTAACACCTTACAGGGGAAACGTGACACTGGGTTAGACTGGCCAGTGGTGGTGTTGGCAAGAAGCCAGAGTGACTGCACTATGGGCACAGGAGTCCATCCCTGTATGACTGAGAAGCAGCGTTTATATGCCTGGACTTGTGTTCATATCACTGAGAAATTTTTGGCTTTGCTTTCCCATCCAGGAATTTAAGAGACAAAGGAATTAATGTCACTTTCCAGGTGGCTAACAGAAAACAAAAACCCCGAGTATATCCCAGCTTGCAGCCAAGCTGCACTTAAGCAGTTATGCAACAGCAAAAAAAATCTGCTTAGAGTCCACAGCCACAAAGTTTCCCCCAGAGCCTTTCCATTGTGTGTTGGGAGCTCTACACCTCCCCCATCTCCTTGCCTTCATTGAAACTGGAGTTCATCTGCTCTGTCCAGCCTGCTGCAGCTTGGGGAATTCCACGTCACTCCTGTCTCAGCTAGTGAAGAGCCTGAGCTACACATTTTTGGATGAGGATGCCTGTGCTTGTTTCCCAGTTGTAGATTTGTGGGAAGAGTGGGGGTAGTCTTCTCAACTTTTCCCCAGTTCCTCAAAAACAAAAAGTTATTTGGATAGTCAGCTGTGCTTGAGGATTGGGCATCATCCTGGCTCTCCATGGCCATGGGCAGCTGTGTCGTTCTCAGGGAGCTGTGCCATGGCAATAGGTAAATGGGGAATGAGCCTTTCCTCGCAAAAGGGCAGCTCACAATGGAGGCATCAGCTCTCCTCCACTGCAGTCCTTCTGATGCCTCTCCTGCCTGCAGTACCCAGGGCCAAGGAGACCAGGAGAGAGGCAGCTGCCCTAGCAGACATCCAGAAAAGCCAGGGTGAGGATGGATGGATGGATGGATGGATGGATGGATGGATGGATGGATGGATGGATGGATGGATGGATGGATGGATGGATGGATGACTCAAGATCGCAGCACAAAGGTTGGAGACAGGTCAGGGAGTCAGTGCCCTCCCTAGTTCCACCAGAAATGGGATGCCTGGGGTTCTCTCCAGGTCCCTGTTTCTGACAGTGCACCTTCTGCTCACTCCACTGGCCCCTGTCTTCAGAAGGGCATAAAACAGAGGGGAAAGCATTCCAAAGAGTGAACCAGTCCAAGAAACTGCTGCAAAAGAGATATCTGGGAATCATTAGGAGAACACTCTCAATCTTCCCAGAGCAGCTGAAAGCTTTACTGCCAACAGCACTTGGCTGCCAGTCTCCCATTGCTGTATAAATGATGATAATGGTCTTTGCTACTTCTTCTCCACACATTCTACTCCTCTCTGAGGGGGGTGGGCTCTCCTTGGCAACCACAAAGCTCTTGTTATATGCAAGGAGCTGTTGGCAGTGAGGACTGGAGTTGAACAGGAGGGAGAGGGGGTAAGGTCCCTCCTCACGTTAATAAACACCAGCAATGGGCCCCTGCTGTGGCACTTGGTGCACATTCCATGGTTACTCTCGTCACCTTTGATGGACAGCACTTGCCTATTAACAGGCACTGAATTTTGATAGGGACTGAAGAGTTGGAAGCCTCCAGTACTTAGAGGAGAAAAGCAGTGCACCTCTTTCCTTATGGTAGCACTGACAAAATCCACTTACTCATCTAGCATGGTCCAGGGCTTACCTTTCAAGGACCATATTCCTACAGTCCTCTGGTTACTCAAGGCCTGTCTCAACTTTTATGATGGGTCCCAGCCCCTGGATTTAAATCCACCACTTTCCTAATTTTGTATTTATTTTGGTGGTAAATACTTAGCTGAAGCTCAAGTATTTACTCTGCAGCATCCCCAAAGAGCCCTTTCTTGCTGATGAAGGTCTGTCTGCTCAGTGCTGAGTTCTCTGCAGCACACTGAGCAGAGATAACACTAACCTACCAAGTCAAGCCTCTGCTGCCTACAAAACAACGAAGCAGAGCTCCTTGTCCTTCAGTGCCTCTTTCTCTGAGAGCATGTAGAATTAAAAAGACACACCAAGCTTCCTAGGGGTGAATCTCTCCCTGCAGCAATAGTGTTCCCATACTCGCCTGATGTATGAAAATACATCAATGACAATAGACAGCTTTTTTATCTATAGGATTTCATGCTGCAGTGTTTCTATTTCTGACCTGAAGCTTGACAAATAATAATGAGAAATAAAAGCAATATACAATCAAATGCACAGAGATTTGTGAGCATGTTTATATTGTGCCCATGTGCCTGACAGACCTGGCTCAGTCCAGAGGAACTCATGTGACACCTCTTAAGACGTGTTTTCTGTGTCTAGAGACTGTAAGACACACAATTACCTTCCTTTGAAGTAGATAGGGAATTTTCTGACTTCCAGATACAAACTTGAGAAATGGATGTGCCCAGTTTGCCATTTTCTTGGAATAAAAAATCCCAGGTTTCTCCAGAAACTTTCAATGCTCATACAAGTCTGTTGAGCACATGTGATAGCTCTAGCATCATCCCTACTGAATATATAGAAATTAGTATCAGAGCTGCTGAACAGAAACCTGGCAGATCCAGTCATCTCACTGGCAAATCACAAGATAGGTGCGAACCAGCAAGCCCTAAAATATCTTTCACAGTAGCCCTCTCCCTGGTTTGCTGGTGGGGCTTTCTGCGTGTGGTTTCCTCTATCAGCCACCTAGGCTTGAATGCTGGTCCCTGGCTCCCTGTGGGATGCAGGAATGCTGGATGTCAGTGGACTATGACATGAATAAAAAGCAAGTGATCCCCCCTTTGACTTACTCAGAAATGAGAAGCAGGCACATGTAGGCTTGCACTGGCCAGGAAACTTTTCTCTGTAAATCTCTCCGTGCCTTTTTGCTGGGATCACTGACAGCACAGCACTGTTTTGCAACACAATGCTCATGTACTTGTGTTGGCCTCTTCCAAGCACCAAAAACGTGCAGGCGGCTCCGTGAGCTGCAGAGAAAAACAGATTTTATACAATTACTGGTCTTTAGGATCAAAACAGTGCAGTGCAGCAAACAGATCAACTTTGTGCCAAAGCGTTTCCTAAAGAAAGTTTTATTATAGCAAGACTCCATTCTCAGAGGCCTTTCCTGTTATTTATATTACAGAGTTTTGGGCTGACTTACCCAAAATGACTTGCATGCTAAAACTGTGCTGCTTCTCTTTTGCTCTTTCATTCCAAAAATTTGAGTTTTCTAAATCTCCTCAGTGAAAGTTCTCAGGGGGGTTGACTGGAGAGGGTGGGAGAAGCCAATCAAGTGCAGCATTCCAGGACCAGCTCTCCATGCAGGGAAAGACTTGGAAACTGAGGTCAATGGTCTGACTTGGATCTGACAGTTAGAGAGCTGCATGACCAAAGGTCTGCTACACCTCATGCTCCTGTCTCCTCTCACCCCCTGCTCAACCCCCGTGCCAAGTCCATCCTTAGTAAGTGCTGATTAGGTTCTGAGCAGGGCATCTTCTCCCTAAAGGCCAAAAAAAGTGTAGTTTTTACTGAAGCCATGGGAGGAACTCTTTAATTTGGCTTGCATGGGAAATTTTTCTTTAATGATAAACAGGCAAATTAATTGCCCAAAAGAAAGACCACTGCTCATCTAAAAAGCTATCATGCAGCCTCATAGGAGCAGCTGCTAAAATGCCTCAGACTGCTCCTGTCCTCTTCTTCATGGACTAAGACATGTGGGTACATCACATCCCTCAGGGCCCAAGGTTCATGAGCTCCTAACCTCACTGGAAAAGCTGCAAAACCAAACATGAGCAGTGGCACTTGGGTTAATTTCTGAAGGCTGAAAGGGCAATGAAATGCAGGGGTGTCAAAGGAAAGGCAGGTGGGTCACAAGCAGTGGTGATGCTACACCCGTTGTTTTGCCTTCCATGAAAATCCTCAACTTTTACTGGAACCTGGAATGGCACAGGACAGCCCATGAGTAGGAAATAATCTGTTTTTAGATGTCTATGTTTCTCTATTGTTTATCGAGCCTCATTTCCCTTCTCTGGCTGCCTGGACCTAAATAAAGCACATTAAACTCCAGACAATGCATGTTGCACGTGTTGGGGCTGTATTAGATCATCCCACATGGCTCTACACAGAAGAAATGAGGCTGCCTGTCCTGGGGGGTCAGCCCCAGGCCTTGTTCCTCCCCTCTCTGCCTCTCCTTGTACCAGCAGTGATGTGCCTCACTGCACAGTCCTGTGGGTGCCCAGAAAGAAATAAATGCACACAAAGAACAGGAAAGGAGAAAGAAAGCCAGGGGAATATGTTGGAACACAGAGCTGCCTGACAATCCTTCTGGGGGCTTTAAGTCTTTTGTTTCAAAAGAGGCTTTCTTTGAACGACAATGTCTCGGCCAGTTATCTAATACACAGGTGTAAAAGCCTCAGCAAGAACATATAAGGTATGAAAAACAAGTCCTGGGTCCCTCAGGACTGTGAGTAAGTCTATGACCATGTAAGTCTAAGGTTTTTCTGCTTAGTAACACTAGGGAAAGTCCTGTTTTGTTCAGTGAGGGGGATGCTGGAGGGATGGTTTCCTCACACTTTCAGATTTAAGGTGGAGCTCACTGGCTGTTCTCACCAACCCTGTGACAAATGCAGCAGCAGAAGTGGAGCCCTGAGCCGGAAAAGGGGACAACCAGTGGGACAGCAAAGGGAGAGGGAGGAGTTTTGCCATGGACATTGGTATGGCTCCTGATATTGCAGGGTAGCACTGCTTTACAGCAGTTGTAGGAGCAGCAGGGATGTGGGAGGGTGCTGTGGGATGCTGGCTTTCCATCTGAGGTTTTAGAGGTTTGCATGCTTTAATTTTTCTGGTGGTGGGATTAGTCAGGTTTGGCCTGATCTTCAATGAAATGGTGTCCAAAATACTTAACATACTGAATATAATAAAGCCTGTTTTAAAGGATACTTTCAATCATTTTTAAAAAGAAATCAGGCTGTTTCAACATGAAAAATCCTTTCAGATTACTTCCTGTTTTGAAAATGAAAACAATTACTGACATCATTATGAGTTACCTTTTAGAACTGACCAATGCTGTAAAAATTTTCTTGAAATATTTTGGTACTTCTGAGCATATATGTTTTGCCTCATGCAGAAATGAGCCAAAACATTTCCCACTACAGGACTAGCTGTGCATATTTCATAAACAGATCATTCATTTGCTGAAAGTTACTGAGAAAACTGAGCAGTCTCCACTAAGACTTAAATGGATATTGCAGAAAAAATAAGGTGTTCCAAGATTGACAGCTCTCACATTAGAACAGCCACTTCAATCCTCTAGTGCTCAATAGCAGCACCTCACTGCACCATAACAGTTCAGAAAACAATTGTGCTCATTTCCACACATTGTCTATAGCTTTTTTCTAGCCAGAACATCATTTGTTGCACTCAAGACATGAACATTTTGATTCATTGCTTCATATTTATATCTCATTTAACCCTGTTTTTCCCAGCGGACTCCCACACTCAGGTGCTGCAATAGATGCACTATTAAAAATTCACAGTCAGAGAAGGCTGTCAACAAGTCTCAATTCTTTGTGTCCTCAGAAAGCAGCATCCTGCTCCCTGCACTGAGCTCTTACAAGCTTTTATCACTGTTTCAGCACTCCTATATGGTACCTACACTTACCTCCACCTCCTATATTTCTGATCTGATCCCAATTTTTTACTGCAATCAACTGATCTGCCAAGCACATTCTGAAGTGCTGAGAGTCTTTAAAATATCTCTAGGCCAAAAAGGCCTGCATTCGCTCTTATTTGAGTTATCAATGTTCTGTTGTTAAGAGTTTTCATTTGGGGGTCTTTTGACCCTCTTTTTGGTTTTATTTATCCTTAGTGCAATTTTTGGTTTCCGCTGAGATTTTAAAGTTTTCTTGGCAGTGATAGCTAGAAATTTTTCAGTTACCCGCCCACACTAAAACTCTTGTGACCCAGACACTGATTGGATAGATAATGGCTTTTATTTTGTATTTCAGTGCCCCATTTGTGTAGTGTCGAGAAAAGCAGTTCTCTGGCTGATGGAGAATAATCTGAAAAGCATATTAAGTGTATATAGCCCTAGGTCTGCTTTCTTGTACACACACTCTGTCCTCCCAGCTCACATGTGGTCTCATTAACAGCCTTTGCTCAAAATCATAACTGTGTGATATTTTCTAGAGCTGGATGCTGGCCAGATTCATGCTGAACTCAAAGTGTATTAAGTCCAGCCCTGTTTTTTCCTCTTGCCTTGTTCCTCTGCTGCAGGTTTTGCAGGTCAGGCTTTTACCCAAGTGTTTCACTGTGCAGTGCTCATGCCTGGGTCGCTAAAGCATCATTAGCACAGACGTCTTGCTGCCTAATGACAGATCTAGTGCTGGAGCACTTGGCATGAGAAGCATTGTCTGGAGAAGGGGACCACACTGGGACTAGGAAAAACTGTATTCAATTCCTCATGGAGCAGTCACAAACTTCCTTCCTTCAGCTAAATCACTTCAACTGGCGCGTGCTCCAGTTCCCCATCTGTGCAGGGTGGATAATGTTTCCTCCTGCCTCCAAAGAATAGAATCATCAAAAACTTTGCAGGTCTGGGGTATTTTGATATCACAAGAATGAGGACAAGGACAAGGGGCCTACAGACCCACACTTTTCAATAAAATGCCCTAGTAACCTGTAAAATACAGAGCTGATAAATAGCACAAAAGGAAGATGCAGCTGATAACTTGGTGCATATGAGCACTGTGCACAAGACAGTGTTTCTTAAGTGTGAGAAATTACTAAATATTGCAAAGGGGAGGAGTATCTTCATCAGAAAGCAAGGTCCTTATTGAATTTCATATCTTCACTTTCCTGGGGAGTCATTTGGCTTAAACAACTGGGTCTGGAGGCATGTGAAAGCAAGAAAAAACCCACATTAATTGGGATTTAATTTTCACAGTAACTTCTGCCCCTTCTAGGGACACCGAGCCCTTCTGGTTTGTATAGGTCATGAGTACAAGTGTGTACTCATCACAGCACTCAGTGCTGTGACCATTCCTCTGAAGGGCCTGTTTCAGTGCTCAACCACTCCCTAGATGAAAAACCTTTTCCTCATTTCTAACCTAAATCTCCCCTGACATTGCTTCGTGTCGTTCCCTCAGGTCCTGCCACTGGTCCCCAGAGAGAAGAGATCAGTGTCTGACCCCAGTGCCAGTCCAGGATTTTGATGATTCCTGTAGGTCACTTCCATCTTAGGAAGTTTTATTCTATAGTAGAATAAAATTATCATTCTATGACCATTAATTACCACATGCTGTTGAATTTCCAGTGCTGTGTGAAATACAGAATTTTCTAAGTGAGACCTGATGTGGGTCCCATTGGGATCAGGAGGATTCAGCTGTTACCTTACACTGTAGGGGATAATTTACTGGGAAGAGATGGTGACATGGTCGCTCAGTAAATGGAAGATTGGGGCCCAAGGAACCCCCTTCCTAACCAACCCCATCGTATAATCTCTGAATTATTGTTAGGGCTAGTTTTCCATAGTTTCACATCAATAAATATCTCACAACTTCAGACTCTTTCCATAAAGCAGAGCAAATGCTTCACAGCTTCCTGCGCAGTGATTTGTGATTTTCCTCATAGTGAAATTTCTCCCTTATTGTGCCTGTTATGGCGTTGCCTGAACTGCCTGTCAATTAACAATGGTGCCTACAAAGAAGGAGTTTTATAGAAGGGATTAAAACAGAGCCATCAGGAGTGGGTTGTTGAATCTCTTCTTGGGTTTCCATGCAAGTAACGTGAGGTGAATGTGGAAGGAAAGGATGCTCTCATGACAGGGGGGTGGGGTGGGCAGCCAAGAGAAAAGCCTTCATTTAACACCACTTAAATGTAAATTGTAGAGAAACATGTTAGTGACAGAAGGGAGGTTATGACTGATCAGATAGGAGGCTTTGAATCTTTGCCAAACAAAACTTCTAGGTACTTTGCTTCTTTCTTTCTTGCATCCTTCTCCTCTCACCACTTTTGATCAGTGACATATACAGAGATGGCTGCTATCAGGGAGTCAAGTAACAAAACTGTCCAGAGCAGGAGCAGGAATATGGCATTCAAAAGGAAACTTTGGCATATCAAAGATAGTCAAGGACAGGGAGAACATCAAGGGTTTCCTTCCAGAGATAATGAGCAGACTAATGCAAAGTGAAACTGAAGATGAGGAAAGAACATGAGAAAGAAATCTGAGAATATTTTGGCAGGGGAGGAAAAGAGACTTGTTGAATGAAAAAAGGATCAAATAACAAAACTCTCACAGCAGAAAGACCAAACCCAGGACATAATGCCATTTTCTTCTATTCACTTTTGATGCAGGCTTAGAGCTTGGATGAGATTTTGAGTTAAATTCTGACAGAAAGACATCCAGGGGGTTCATGTAGTAGAGAAGTTCTTTTCCACAAAATGAGCTGATGTGCTGAGACTAAAATCATTCAGGTTTAGAATTAAAAACTCAGAAAAGAGGGTTAGAAATGTCAAGTTCTGAAGACACTATGGATTCTTTTATCTTTGTTGTGCCATCATAAATCCTATTGACATTAGTAATTCCCTTTGGAAATCCAGAACCTGCCCTTGTTTGAATTAGAGGATTTTTCAAAATGAAAATTTTGAAGGGCTCTGCACATAACAAGTGAGATCACCTTCTTAATTTGCACAAGTCACACTCTCCCTGTCCTGCTGCAGAGAACAAGGACTAAGCTAAAATAATCTGTGTGTAAGTAATGTTTTTCATGTCATTCTCATAAGACAGGTACATCTGAAGAAAAACTGTTAGCTTAAGAGGTACATATAGATACAAGGCTAAAGGGGAGGCTTGGATCTGTATGAATGTAAGCATGACTTTGTAAAGTTTTTATTCCTTTGTTTACTTGCATCAAAAGATAACAGGCATAATGGAAAAGAGATCTAGGACTTTCCCATCATCTAGTCTAAAAAAGTGAAGTTAAGGAAAACCTAAATGGCAGCTCTAATTCAGTGTTCTGGTGAATTGTGTGAAGGGCTGTCCAGGCTGTTTTGTCAGCAGAGAACTGAAATCTCTCTTACAAAATGGAATAATCCCATAGACACAACAGATCTGAAAGTCAGGCCTTCTGAGGTCCGTCCATCTGTCTGTCCTATTGAGCTACCTGGGACTCCAGTGGCACCTCATGGGCTCGCCCTGAATTTTCAAAGCCAGGACATGAATTCAGGTCCCCAGGTGATTCCCTGGAGAATCTGGTTTATTTCATTGTTAATAAAAAGGTTCAGGATCTGGAAGTCCTGAATGATAAACATCCACTTGCTGCTTCCTCGAACACAGATACCTCTGTGGGAGGTGTCAGGACACTGATCTCTGAGTGCTGATGTTATGCACAGATTGATCTGAAAGTCCTTTGCTTTTGACTCATTCAGTAAATAATTAATTCCAGCAACAAAATCCAAGAGTCATGGGGTGAATGAGGAGTCACTAAAACCCATGGAATTTTTCCATATTTGTGTGTGTACATAAGATCAGGTCTTACATCTTGAGTACTCTTGGCTAAGCCCTTGAAGTTACTGGCACATTTATCTGCCACAATTTCAATTCAGTTGCCCAGCTGCTGATTCATTGCCAGGTTCCTAAATCTCACAGTCGCTTTTCTGGTGGTTTCAATTTACAAAGCCACCAAACTCCTGTTACTGAACTATGCCTTGTGCTCAAATCATGGCTCTAAATCATTAAAAAATTCTAATTGTGATCCCACATAAGCTTTTGGGATATTCAGCTAAATGGGACTGTCCCTGAAGAAAACTGATTCTCAACTACAGATGTTATTTCTGAGTTGGGAAAATTTTCAAACTTCCATTGATCAGTTGTAATAGAATGCAGTATAAGGTAATGCTCTGCAGTCAAAACATGGAACCTGGCACAGAACAATGTAAACCCTACCTACCCCATGAAATAATGCTAAAAACACCTTATCAAATTTTGACCCAGAAACACACATGCAGCAAGATAACAAATACCTTGTTCTTGGAGGAAAGCCAGTACTGATTTATATCTTGCAACCCAAATAAATATAAAAAGCCTGCCAGAGCTGACCATGTAAATTTTAACCACCTCATATGGTTTCATTCTATGAGGTGAAAAATATGAGGAAGAAGGTGGTTTTGCACTGTGAATGAGCTATTCAGGAAAAGTGTTATTTATTGAACTCTATGGGAGGGAAGTTAATTTCAGAAGTTAGAAATATGGTGAATTATAGCCAATATCTTGGAGGAATTAAATTGAAATGAAAGGAAAGAAAGTCCCTATTTTCATTTAAATAACAATTGGGACTGGGTAATGTTAAATACAGGCTTTCACCTGCCAGCAACAGGCTGACTGAAAAATCTCTGAAGCCATCACTGACTAACCAGAGTGGATACTGTCCCACAAAACAGTGGCACTCGTGTCTGTGTGCTCAGTCTTCATGGGGACCCATGGCACAGTGCTGGGTAACAATTTCAGCCTAGGGGTGGCTTGTGACCTATTTGCTTTCACTCCTTGCTGTTCCTGCAGTGTGGATGATTGCCTAAGAAAGCTGGCAGAGTCCTTGCTCCCACAGTGAATGCTTTCAGGCTAGGAGCTGGAGGGAGGTGGGAGAGGAGAGCCATGGCTGCTGTCAGCCCCAGAGCAGTGCAGTTTGGTGCCCTGAATTTGCAAAAACGGGTCCCAAGGCCATTAGCTTGGGTCACCCCATCTCTGAAATTGCCCTCAGCTCAGACCCTGGTTTAAGACACTTTGGGGACTGCTTTCAGGGGGACAGAGTACTTGTAAGTCCCCACACACATCAGTCTCACAGACTGAGGAGGGCAAAAGGAGAGACTGGCTATCTTGAGTAAGGATTTCATAATAGGAAAAAGAGACATAAAAGGCAAAGGAAAAGCACTGGAGGAGGAATGTAGGGAAGTATGGGCTGTGTGGCAGGACAAGGCAGAGGACATGGAGGATGGTGCTGAAGGTAGTTGGTGTGTGGGGGTAAAATACTGCAGCAGAAAGGTAGAGGATAGTTTGGTGTTGAAAAAAATCACTGAAAACCCACCTATTCACTGATTTTGTGAGCTGCTGGTCTTGTATGCAGGCTGGACAGTGTTAGTGTCTCAAATTTACATTCCTTTGTCCTTTCACATCCCCTTATCCATGCCCACCACTGGGCACATGCAGAGGTACCTCCCTATTCAGGCATCCCACACACACTCTGCACACATCACCCATGATTCCATCAGCAGGCACCAATGTGCAGGTGTTTGTTGTAACTTTACTGCCTTAAACATCAGCTTTCTGTGGCTCCTGACACACAAAGATGCCCCAGCCTCACGTAACCTTGACGCTGTGAGCCTGTGCTAATAAATCTGAATAAGTAATAGACAGATACAAATCTGGGTAATAGAGTTAAATATCCCTTCTTAACTCAAACACAAACCAGATGTTTTCCATCTACCAGCAGGCCTCCACAATTACCCACCCTGCCCATGCTGTCCCCACAGCTCCCTGCCGGCCCCTTCTCCTGGGTGATGAATAAGATGCATCACTGCAGCTAACTCAGGGATCAGGTTGCTTTAATTCAACAGTGCTTTATCAGGCAGGTTTGTTGTGTGTCTTTATTCAGCTGCTGTGAAGCACCTCCTGTTTTGCTGGGCTGTGTTTTATTTTGCTCCCCACAATCCCAACCTCTGCCTGGAGCCGGGGCTTTGCTGGGGAGCTCAGCCCAGTCACACGCACAGAGGCTGATAAAATATTTCTCCCAGCGCAGTGAGTGATGCTTGAGCGTGGTGCAGAGCAGTAATTAGCCCTTGGCACGTGCTGTGAGGGGGGGCTGGGCTGGGCTGGCAGGATGGAGGCTGGGGCAGCTGTCACAGCCCTTTGGGCAGAGGTGGGATCTGGCCCTGTGCTCCCGTGCACAGCCTTTCCTGCCATTCCAGCAGCTCAGAGAGCTGCCAGGCAGGTGAAAACTGACAGGCAGGGGCTTACATGTAGAGCAGGATCAAAGGACCACTGTTTTTACTGTATAACTAGGTTATAATCAACAGTGGGTTCTCATAATGCTCTTATCCCACCACTGAGCAGCAGCAAACAGCACTCAGGGAGCTTTGGCTGCCCAAGGGGGCTGGTGGGAGTCTTTCCAGTCAGCTCATGCCTGAGGCTCACTGTACTTGCTGAAGAGGAGGAAATTTATTGATCCACCTGTCCAGGATTACCAAGATGCAGATGAAAAGGTAATGCTGAGCTAAGCAATAATCAGGATGCCCCTCAAATTAGTCTGACTTATTTGTTTTTAATTAAAAACCCACATTTCTCCTTCTTTTTTCCTATATGGAGAAAATTGAGAGCAGTCCAATCTTGTAATTGTATTTCCACCACAGTGTGCCAAAGCAATCAGAGTTGTCAGGACTAAGTTGTCTTCTTTAAGAGTTAAATTTTATTAACAAGCTTGACTGCAAGTCAGCTACATGAACTCCAATTTGTCCCTTGGATCTGCACAGCAGAGCCTCAGCATGAACCTCTTAGTTTTTCTGCACAGAGAGCCCTCCCAGCAGTCTGATTAGAATAATGTGTGCAAAGACAGCACCAAAATTCAATTAAAGACGGCAATTTTTGTTGGAAACAGACTAGGGAGAGCATTTCACATCTCAAAAGCCAGCTTGTATCACTGAGCCAGAAAGCATGGGTTTACAGGAAAGGCCTGTTAAGGGGATTGCATGACTTGGACATTTGACACTGGCAGATATGGGCTCTGAAATCTGGTATACACAGAACATTTGCTACCAAACTAGTTTTTGACTTTCCAACGCTGTCATTGCCTCCTTCCCCACTTCCCCCCTGAAATTCTTTGGAACTAAAGGAGGAATCTGAATTGACCTTTAAGCATGAAATGTTGGCTGGCAGTACAGCCAATGCCTTCACAAGGTCAAAGTTGGTTGGATACAAACCAGATCCTAGAGCTCTGACCTCGTCATACTTAACAATCTCTAAAGAGAGTCCAAGAAAAAGTGAAGAGTGAACATGCTCTTCTCCAAATACAAATTCCCTCCAGGGCAGGATTTAAGAGAAAATTTTCCATTGCTGAAGCCTGAGTTGGACTTGATCAGTGAATACTTAAGAATTCAAGGAAGCTTTCTGACTTCAGTTTGACTGAAGTTTGATCAAGGTTTCTATCCTGGGGATTTCAGAGATTTCTTTCCTAGCACCAAGTCCAAAGAAATGGATAGCACTCACATTAAAAAAAGAAAGAAAAATAAACAAAATAACATGAACATCTGGAAGTCAGCCCTCAAAAATGGCTGTGTATAATCAGGATTAAGCCATTACATGTCTTGCTTCTTAAATGATGGAAAATTGAATTGTTCTGAATTACAGTTCTCTCTGTTAAGAACCTGCTACAGGCAGAAAAGAAAAGCAACCATTTCTTAAATAGCAGCAGCAGAATTCCAGCTTCAGGCTTCCCCTTCACAAACCATTCAAACACTGGAATGTAAAGTAGTGATGAAAAATGAAAACCATGTCAGCCCAGTAAGCGATATATTAAAAGCAAAGTGTTTGGGAGTCAAAGGCCCTTAAATAAATCTAAAATACATACTTTATTTTAAGCCCTAAATCTGCTGCTGCTAATCCTCATATTTAAAGCCAGAAATCTATTTTCCTGGAAAGCAGCTGAAGCGAGATGGAATTTGACATGGCTAGCACCACACTGTTATTGTCTTAAATATTTGTTGTGTCCATCATTACCAGCAATATCTCTCTGTTGTATTTCAAAATTACTCTTACACTTAATGTACTCCAACGAGTAGAAAATAGCCAAAAACCAAAAGCCCAATTCCCTGTTCTCTGCTGCAATAAATACAGGAGTTGTAGGTGGTATCCTAACCTGCTAAACCACCCCATTTCCTTCGCTGACAGCAGCCAGCATTCACACCTTGTCTTTTCATCAAGCTGTGCACACGTTTAATCCTGAGCCAACTGTGGGGCTGGCAAGAATTTTTGTCACCCTTTTAGAGTGCAAGGAACTGGAAAAGGGAGGTTCAATGAGCTGCCCAGGCACCTAGAGATGTGTGATGCTATAATAAGAGTTAGAAACTGGAGGTGATGGGGTCCCATGGCTGTGGCACATGCTGCTGGCAGCCAGGAAATCTGCACTTGGTGTTCTCTGCTGCAGAGAGGTGGAAGGGACCCTCTGTGATCTCTTCTCCCTCTGAGCATCAGTTTTCACACTGGCACCTGCTACTTACAGGAGTCCTTGGACAGAAGGGGCCATAGCACAATGAAACTTTTCTCCAAGTGCCTCTGGGTGTTTCTGTGTGCAAGGATGGATGCAGAAGTGAGAATAGATGCAGTGAGAAAGATTTACAAATTATTACTGTAATTTAATAAAGTTATAAACATACTATTACTCAAATATTTATAAATCATCTTCTCTAATGTGTGAGAAGCAAGCAGAAAAAAAATTGGCATGTTGCTGTGAGATTCTAGTACCTGAATTTTGGGCTCTTCTGTGCCAATGAATAAGAGCATTAGCCTTGGGCAGAGCTGCCCACAGCTCTGTGGAGCCCATGGCCAGTGAGGGCAGTGGGAACCCCTCCAGTCCTCAGTGCAAAACAAATACTTGTCTGCCACGTGAGCCTCTGAATGGCATCCAGCAAGCAATATGAATAATAATGAATAGTTTGCTCCCAGCAGAGAGGGAGCAGAGAGGGAGCTTCTAAATTTCTGCTGGCAGGAGCTTTGTGAGGAAGAAGAGCCCAGTCCTCCTGCAAGCACTGCAGGCACTCCTCCTGCCAGGGCTAATGCCTCCAGCTCCAGACCACAGGCTTCAGCCTTGCCAGATCTTTCAACCCGTTTCTTCCTTTTTTTAATATAAAATCCTATTGTTTTAGGTTAAAATCAGAAAACCCCAAGAGGTTCAGTGGGATGGGACTAATTAGGCAGCATGTACATAATCTGGTCTACACAAGCAGTGACTAACTCCTAACATACTGCTAATGAACAGACCTGACAAATAAATGAAACAGGGCAGTGTTTTCTCCTGCCAAGTAACACATTTTTGTGCCAAATATATTAGAAACAAAATAATCCAAGTAATTCTGTTGATTTTTAATCCCAGGTTTTGATTTTCACTTTGTTTTTAAACTTCTCTGATCTTTGTGAAGGGGAGGTGGAGGGACAAAGGCTCATATTTCTATACATTTTTTTCCACAGACAAAGGAAATGGAGAGGAGATGAATGGGAGAAAAATGTTAGCGTTCAGTCTCTCTCTCTATCTCCTCAGATAGTTTATTTCTCCCACTTTTCTGTCTGGGGACTACAGTAAGAGAAAAAGAGGAGGCAACATATGAAATCAGGAAGGAGCTAAGGTTTCTTTCTTTTACTTCTTCTTGTTTGTTTTCTTTTCCTTCTTTTTTTACAAGAAGTTAAGAGATTCATGAAATGATACTAAAAATTCACCAATTCAAATACTGAAAAGTTAAATCCAGTCAAAGACTTATTGAGCAACATTGAATTAAAAACCTGAATTTTGATTTACTGAAAATTTTCACTGGAATTAAATACTTGAAAAAAGTTGCTTCATAATAAAGTTTGTATTCCAATGGTAGGAGAATATAACTGATAAAGGAAGGGTATAAATAGAGAATAAATAGGGAAACATAAAATGCAGAAACAAATTATTTCAGGTCATGATTCTAGAAGCTGTGATATTTCTCATAATATGAAGGACATTCTAGAAATACCAGCCAATCTTAACCTTTAAGGCACTCAGTTTTCTCAGCACCTTGTCATTTCCACTGAAGTGTAACATCTTCAGTATCTCACAGTATCTGCCCCCCACTCCCATATGTCTGGTGTGAAATTTCCCCAGACTGCCTCCATATGGGACTGCTCTGGCCATGGAAAAGCTGCTGCTCCCTGTCTCCAGCCCTGCTGTGTCACTCGCTGTAATCATGGCTTATGGATGAGTGTTATCACTGCAGGAGAAACTCAGCCATCCCCAGCCAAGTAGTGAAAACCACAACCCTTGGAATAAAATAAACCAACATACAGTTATTGCCACTGTTGCTTTTGCTATAGTCAAGGGAGCCTTCAAAACATGTTTCCAAGTACATTTCCCAACATCTCACCTCCAGAGCTTTGTTTCACAGGCCTCAGCTACGAATCACAGCCCCCATCCAGGGATGCCGATGGTCTGTTCTGTACTGAGCCTTCATCACTGTGTGACTGAGTCTCTGTCACACACACTGGGCCAGCAATGCTCTACACACTTAGAAAAGTCTGGGCTGTCCTTTCATATGACCTTGGTCTGACAAAAATTACTATTTTGTGCTTGAACCATCCAGATGATATTCTTCATGCTGAGGAGATAAATACCAGATCAGGATGGGTTTTTTTCTGGGTTTTTTTGGGTTTTTTTAAACCAATAGAGGGGACTAAAATCTGACAATATATAATTTTTAAAATGTGAGGCAAGGGGAAGAAACTGATGGTTTATGTGGAGGGATAGAAAGTAAGAAAATAGTGCAGAAGGCAGTCTCACACCTGAGGAGTTGCAGCTGTACCAATCACCAAAGATTAGGAACAGGCCTGCCCTTAGCAGGCCACAGCTGTGTCCAATAAGAAGGAGTGCTACAAAAGAGTGGGTGAGCTGGGTGAGGAGAGAGATGGAGTTTGTTGGTTGTGCTGTGAGGAGATGCTCATGAGAAATCACTGAGAAGTTGTGGGAGCTTTGCAATAAGATGACAACAGGTTTAGACACTCCTACTGGAAGAAAGCTTTGTCACTCAATGTCACCCTACTTGGAGGCAAGGTCTTGAAACTGGGCTGCCTGCTCACTGCAGATACTGAGAAGCTCTTTTGGTGCTCTCAGGAAGCTTTAGCCTGTATTGGGCAAGCTGACTTTAACGTCTCTAACGTTACATCCTTTCCCCAGAGGTTTTGCCTGCACTGAGCATCTGTCAGTCCCTTTGTGGCAAGAGGAGACAGACTTTCTTCACAATCAGTTCCCAGCTCCCCAGCATTCTCCCCCTCATGCTGGACCAAGCACAGAGGCTTTCTGTCCACTTCCCAAAGGAGTCTTTTACTGCCAGTTTGGACTGAGCTGTTTCTTTTTGGGAGGTCTTCATAATCAAGCACCTTTAGAGGACTTGAAACAAGCCAGGGAGATTTCATGGTCTCCTTTCAAAGGACTCATGTGCCAGGAATCAGCCGCTGTTTTCACAGGGAACTGGGGAAGCCAAGCCCAGGGTGGCAGCCTGGGGACATGATGTGAGTTTTGTGGACTCTCAGTGGGCATCTGTGCTGCATGGAAAGTGCCACTGAGTAAAGGATATGCTTTCCTGTGTGCTGAAAGCAGCAGGAGGTGCTGTGTGATGCACAGACAGCTTCTTTATCCCAGGGCTGCATGACTTGCAGCCTGAGGCACCTCCCCAGCACTCCCATTTCTGCTGATGTGTCACCCTGGATGCTCCCTTGGGGGTCAAGACTCTGTAGTGCAAACACAGAAACTGTGGAAAAAGTATCCCCCAGTGCCCTGTGCACCAAGGAGAGGCACTGCCTCCCTGTAGCTCTCCTGGCAGTGGTGCCAGCTCCTGAGAGCAGAAATCACCCTCTGTTCCCTGCTTATTCAGCTGCTGAGCTGCCAAGGTGATGCAACTAAGGCACACTAGTGCACTTTACCACCCCATTTAGCTTTCCCAAAATTCAGTTTCCAAAAGATACTGCTATCTTCTTCACTTACCTAGAAGGCCATTTCAGAGACCGGCAGGCCTGTGCCAGCCTCCCTCCATCAGGAGCCTCTCAGGAGAGCCTCCATGGCAGCACTGGTCCCACTCAACCTACAGGGGACAAAAGGGAGGGAGGCCTACTTAGAATTATTTTTTTTTAACAGTAGAAGCAGGAAAAAATCCATACTCTTGGTGAAAACAATGGGAGAAATAAAATGAATGCATATTACTTCACCCCATTTCCTACCTCCGAGTATTCCTGGTCTGAGCCAGGGCACTGAGAGAAAAAGAACTTAACCTAAAGCCCCCCACTTTGTTTCACTTCTTTTAGATATTTTTGGAGGGAGATGTTGCAGGTGGCCTCCTCAAATACCTTTACTGAGTGTAAGGGGGAAAAGTGGGAAAAGGCATGAGTAGACTTTCAGAGAGAAATCAGTAGTCCCCTGGAGGCCTGGTATGCTGCAGCTGTAAATGTTGCAGCATCCAATGAAGATAGAAAGAGCGGTGTGTGACTCAGGCACCCCCATCCTCAGCAGTCAAGGAGGACTTCACGAGTTAGTGCAGCACAGCCCCATGAGAAATGCAGTGTGCTGGCAGCCAGCAGGGCCAGCTCACAAACAGCAAAGGGACACAGAAGAAATGGTCACATTTGTGCCAGATCCAGGCCTCAGACTGTGCTGTCACTTCCATGTGCCCTTGTGGCAATGCACCTGATGATACAAACACCATGAGTGCTTGGTCAGTGCTCTCCCTGAGCAGCGTGGCCATTTCAGGCAGCCCTGCCCAGCCCAGAGCACGTGCTGGAGGTGTGTAACTCTGCAAAACTGCTCAGCATTGGCACCCAGAGCCAGGAACGTCATGTCTTTTCCAGCTGCAGCTCTTGCAAATCCATGGGAAACTTTTCCTCTCAAATACCTCCATTAGTTTGTTATATTCATTCTTGTTGTCTGGCTTGTGTTTCTGGGGGCAGATAATTCCAATGCAGTTGCATAAAGCTATCCTGCATTTTGGTATCAAGCCACATATTTTCAACCATATAATATTTGTCACTAATATAAGCATATATATATATATGTGTTAAATGCCAAATTGGCATATGATCTCTTGGCTGAGCCAGGGCCTGGAGACTTCTCCACATGGCATCCCTCCAGGCTGCAGGGATTGCTTCCACTTCAAATAACAACTTTTCCTTGAAAGCTTCTGTGGCACCTGTGTTAACAACAGCGAGAGACCCTCAGGGCCGTGTCAAAGCACACTCGGCAGCTGCATCGCAGGGAGGGAGCACTGACTTTTGTCCCCTTGTCAAACCTCCCTGTGCTGGGAAAGCAGAGCCATGTGTGCTGCCCATTGGCAAAGCCCTCCCGTGCCACAGGCTCCTTTTCACCACAGCTGAGCCCCCAAACCCCCAGCACCTCCCATCTGCAAGGTATTCTCACTTCCAGACCCAGAATAGCTCTGCCTGTGCTGGAATGCTGCTTCAGTACTCAAAACACACTCATCTTTTCTATCTCTCTCTTTCTTTACCAGTCCTGCTCTGGCTTCCCCACTCAAGCTGCCCAAGCGCCTCTCAAACCAAAAGCTGCCTGAAAAGTCTCCTTCTTGGGGCTGCCTTGGCTGCTGTGGGTCCACTTTCTCATTCTGTACAGCTTCTCACACATCATCTCATAGTAGCAGGCTCTCTGAATCCAGCACTGCAGCAGTAAGTGACAAAGAAGTTGATTGCAAACAGATATTTTTGGTATGTGTACATGTGAATGCATGCTTATGTTCAAGACTGGAAATATTAAAATTGCTTTATTTCCTTGTATTTTTCCCCACTCATTTCATGTTCCATTTTTAGCTGTGCTTGCAATTTACTTGGAACCTGCCCTCTTAAGTCAGATGGATGAATTATTGCTTTGCTTTCTCTGGGAAAATAATACTATAGAATGGCCACTCCAGCATACACAAGTATTACTGGCAAGGAATATGTAGGTAGTTTAGATTTATATGGCTGTAAGTGAAAGCAGAACTTGGCTCTGTTCTGCCTGACTGTCATGAAAAGAGATAGTCACCATGGGCTTTAGTATGAACTTGGCTCCTAGAAATTACAGCAATAAAAATAGCAATGCCATCATTTGTTAATTCTAATTATTCCAAAGCTCAGACATTCAATCCTGTTCTTAAAGGGATGTGCTGAACAGAAATGCCTAAAAAGAAAGTAGTAGTTCTTTAACCAGAACAATTCAGACAACATAGAGCCCTCCAGGAATTTATACCATGACCATCAGCACATGGTTTGAATACTACAGGTTCTTCTAGACAGAAAAAAAAAAAAAAAAGCCATCTTTTCCAACATCCTTTTTTCCCCTATATTTGCAGAGTTTCTAAGGCAAGTTTCTGTTACTCAGGTGAATTGTATGCAAATGTAGAGAGACATTATGGTGGTTGACCCATGCTTTGAACATGTGCATGCAGAAATGCCACCAGCCAGGCTGTGATCTTCATATCTTGGCAAAACATGGTCAGGAGACCACAACCAACAGGAATCAGAAGCAAGAAAGCAGTTATAATTTTTTTCCTTTTTTTTTAGTTAGAATTTTTCAACAGGGTCTTGGGTGTATTCTCAAAGCTCTGATGACTGTCCAAGCCTTATCCATCTCCTGTTCTTATTATCTTAAAGATGGTAATGGTACTGATTTACCTTTTTGTGTCTGTCAATGTCCAATAACAGCATTTGAGAGCTAAGCAATTCCAAGCAGATCCTGCTGCGCATTCTCTGCATTAAAAGCTCAGAAACAAAAGGTTTCACTCAAATGTCACATGCAACTTTTATATCTTGTTCATTTCTTGAATGGATGTGCTTACTTTCAACTTCATTTAGGGCTGATGACAAGTGCCATACTGACAATCCCAAAGTTTTCCACAGATTCCTCATGTCTTCATGGCATTGGAACCTAAGCATCTTCCAGTTGGCCATGAATTTGTGCAGCACATCCATCCCATGTGAGGTATCTTCCTTCACATCCTCTTGCTGGTGAAACTTGTGCACACCAAGCCAACATCTTGGGTAGTATTTTTCTGAAGATGTGATATTTTGCAGCCAGTTGTGCTGCAGAGCTGTCACACTGCATGTACTGTTAGTTCCTTCCTCCCTCACTTGCAAACCTCCCTACAGTTTCTGAACCCACTGGCCACTTTCAGGCACATTGGATAAAATGGAAGAGATATCAAAGATAAGAAGTTCCTATAAAGCAGTGAAAGCCAGGACTTGGACAGAGGATGGAGACTCCAGTGAGCATTCTGAGTGAGGGAAGGACTGCAAGGTGAGAGAAGTTTGAACCTATCCTGTTTGACTGCCAGCTGGCAAGGAACAAACAGATCTGAGAGCCAGGCTGTAAGTGCCACATGACTCAAAACAGGCAGTGGCACATGCTGCTTTTGGTTTCCCTGGAGTCAGAGGGTCTCTGGAGAAGAGATGAGAGTCTGTGACGTATTTCAGGTAGTGCATGGAAAAGTGAGGTCATGGGAAATGCTTGCATTTGTTGTCATTATGCTGATGACATCCAGAGATCCCATAGAAAAACAGGCTGCATCAATTTGCATGATCAGGAAATAACTTGTTTTAATATTTGCCTGCTCATTGTTCCCTGCAGAAGAGATGGGTTATGCCAAATGCCTGGCACTGTGACACAGAAAATTCTGAGCTGTAGGATGTCCCCAGAGGCTGGTGGAGAACAGTTTGTCCTCTGTGCCGATGGGTTTCCATGTGCAGAGCTGTCACAAACCTCAGACTCCCCTGCAGATACAGGCAACTGAAATTAGTTTAGCTCCTAAGACAGAAAACTCACTCATATTTCCTTCTAACGTGGCAAACAGAGCACATGTCCACAAGCTGCAGGCAAAGTTTTGTTAACCTGCGGTCAGTGAGTTACTCTAACTTCACTGTGATGCTGCAAGACAGAGATGAGATTAACTAGAATGGAAGTTTAGCAAAAAGCACACATCTGCAGGATCATTAGTAACAATACCATTGCACCTTCTCTTCTTTTTTGTACCAAATTAGCTATTCCCAGTAATGATACATCCTTTTCCTGATGTGCTTAGCTTGATTTTCCTTTTTCATTTCCCCATGCAAAGAGTAGCAGTTGCAATGAAATGAAGGGAGAATCAGAAGAGGAGGATGAAGGTACCAATAGATATATATGTACTGTGACAGTATGTTTTTCATCAAACGAGGCTTGCCCTAAAGCAATCATGAACAGGAACACATGTTGCCCCATCATGGAGTCCTTCTGACTGATCATTAGTCAAAATCAGAGCTCTTTCCTTCCCTGCCCGTGCCTCTACACGGAGCACACACGTTGGTAATGAAGATGATTGCCTGCATGGGCTTTGCATGTGACCTTTCTCCAAAAGCAATTCTTTCACATCAGTTTTCCATCAAAATCCTCCTGTCCAGCTAATTCCTATGAGGCATCCTTAGGCCTCCCAGCTGGATGGACCTATTCCCTGACCTTGGCATACATTTTATAATTAAACCTGCAAAAGCAAGCAATTTTTCAGACTGGCAGTCCAGGCAAGAAATCCGGGTTCTAAGAAGCCACACACTATGCACATGTTTTGTTTTACTGAGATCACTGGATTTGGCCAGCTGCTGACTCCTGGATTAATGACCAATGTCTCCTCCCCTCAGGTGTCCCACTTAGGCTTTCCCTGGAGAAATGGGGCATCCATCAGACCTGCTGGGATTTGAATCCCAAATTACTTTGGACATTGACCTTTCCAATACTGCATGAATTTTTTTAAACAGTTACTGAAATCTCAATTAATGATTTATTTATTTTATAATTAATCAGCCCAATGGAGGAAAAAGGGATAGACTCTGACAGCTCCTTAGTCCCAGGGCTGCTTATCAGCATGTACAGTAAACAGGGACAAAAATCATAAATATTTCATTAATCCTCAAGATAAGGGATTTCAGACTGAAGAATTGTTTCCCAATGGCAGACTTCAGGGCAATGTAACAAAAATGGGTCACAGATTCCCCGAATGTAAAGTCTGTCATGGGTCTTCCCTGGAGCAAAGGATTCTGTCCCACACCCACACAGCTCCTTTAGGGGTCCCAGGCAGCTCCACCTCAGCATGGAAAGTGGGGGCTGCACCTGAAGGTGTCTGCATTATCACCTGCATTCCTGACCTTGAGGAACGGGCTGGAGCCCCATTTGGTTTCTTATTTCAGAGGAACATAGATTTTCCCAGCGCCACAACTGCTGTTTAGGTCTTTTGCCTGTGTAGAGATGAGGTATTTTTGCTTGCTTTGGGAACATTGCAGGCTGAAGGAACCATGTTCCCCATGGCCCATGCAGCTCTGACTCTGCCAGGGGCTCACTCCAGCAGCTCCACTGCAGTGGGAACCCAGCACAGCCTGGGCTGACCCATGAACTCAGCCAGCTGGGAGAGAGGAGCCTCCCAGGCCCATCCCACCACGGGGCCCTCTGGGCAGAGATCCTGGAGCTGACAACAGGAGGTGGGTGATGGACTCCTTCTGAGAGACAAATTATGTTCCCCATCCCTGCAGGAAGCTGCTCTGGTTCCTGGCTCTATTTAGTATTCACAGCGATGACTTGGCATGTTCTCTACATAAATCCTGATAAACTCCTAACCCCAAAAACATCCTGTAACTAGGGATTGCCGTGTCTAGTTGCCATATGGTGTGAAAAAGTGCTTCCCTTTATCACTATTACATTTGCTCATGCTGCTGAGTTTCACTGAACCTCTTACTTTAGAGACAATGTGAATATTAATTCTTCCCTCCCTTATCTATCCCACCCACCCTCTACATACATTTCTCATGTCCACTCTTATTATAATATCTCCTCTTCAATGTGAATTCCTCCAACTGTTTTCAGTTTCTGAGAAAGAAGGTTTTGCTTGTCCACATCAGTAATGGCATCAGTCATTACTTGCCTACCTTGAATACCGACCAAAAGAATAGCGGCCAAAAGATCAAGGCAACTGCAACCTATTATTCAAAAATTAGGTCAAGCACTACTTCTTTTAATATAGCTACAGAAATAACTTGAGGCCTTACAACAACATCTTTTGTCTCTGTTTGTGGCATTATTTTACTATTATTATGTTCTATGTACAGTAGGGCATATGTTTTATTAATTTTCAAAAGCATAAACAGCTTTTTAAGCTTCTATTTAAAGAGCTCTTGGCAAACTGTATAAGGGCTAAAAGTAGACAATCTTTTTTTTATATGCTTTTAATCCCTTCCCTAAACAAATCCTCTGACTTGAATATTTTACATTTTGAAGGCACTCGATTTTTTTATTTTCTGTGTGATGCTCAGTTAATGGTACACATCACACCTTTATTGTATCTACATTATCTGTTTTCTAGAAGTGTGCCATCAAATTCAAAAATCAGCTTTCAAATACATTTTGCCTCTGCCCAAGGGAGACCACATCACTTTTTTTTAACACTTCTAGTGCAATTGCAATAACCAAAGTCTAGATTGCACGGCCCTTCCAGTCTTTAATGTTTAATCTCAGTGCCCTGGTATAATTTAAGCACCTATTAATTCTCCTAATATTCAGCCTGACTGTGAAGCAGAAGTCTGCGCAGCTGCTTTACAAAAAACCTGCATTTCAACCTTCAAATGGGAAAAGATATATGCCTGGACCACAGCTTCAGTTTGCACAGCCACCTTGTCTGTTCCCCTACAATCCTTCCCTAAAGCTCCCCCTTTAGGGAGGGAGAGAGGAATCTGAGGAAATTGTTACTGTTCTTCTCTCTTCATTATGAAAAAAAGAGTCCCCCTTCCTCCTCCATCCCTTCCAGTCCCTTCCCAGCATAAACATCTCTTCCACTATAAAGACATGACATACGGCAGAAGAGCCTCAGTTTATGTGTGAGCATCAACTGCAATGAGACAGTGTAGTTTAATGATGAAAAGGAAAATTAAATATTTACAGGTTTTTGCAGGATGCTGAATGTTAGTTCTGCAGTGAGGGAGAACCCTTGAATATCTTAGTTGTCCTCTCAAAAATAACCTTCTTCCCTCTAAAATGGTCCCTGTGAAATCCTGATAAGAGTATTTTCATTCCCAGAAGTCACACCAGGATGACAGCTGTTAATCAAAAAGTCTCTAGCAAAGCTGTCACCTTGAAATCCATGTTTGTATCAGTACTGAAGTTAACAGCAGTCCCTTGACCTGATTGTGTTGATCTACGTTCTAAGACCCAAGGGAGTTTATTTTTATTGTTTCTCTAAAATATAAAAAAGCACAATTAAAAATAATTCTATATGAAAACACAAGCAAAGAGGAAATGAATAAGCACTAAGCTCAGAACAATGGGATGGGTCACAAACGACATGCCAGGCCAAATGAGAACTGAAGCCTCAGCTCCAGCCCTTCAAGGGCTTCTGGACGTCCTTAACTCTATTTCCCCTGGCCTGGTCCCACACTGATTTTGTCATTAGGGCCCCAAGTTCAGTAAGAACAAGGGCAAGCCCTAAAGAAACCTTCTTGCCCAGGCATGTCTGTAACTGCAGGAGAGGAACAGTACCTCTGAAGTCATGCTGCTGTTGTGCCGAGGGAGAATTTGCTTTTCTGTGGGCTTAGTAATGACTTGGGAGAGAAGGAGTCTGAAAAAGGGTCTGAGAAAGGGCCCAGGAAAGGTCTGGTGGAGGTGAGGTGGTCACTGTTTCTCCCTGAGATCAAAAAGAGTTAATGTTCCAGCAGAGCATCAGGACATATCATGATGTGTGTCAGATCTTCCTGTGTCATGGTGTCTCTGCGTGTTTTTGTTAAAAGTGAGACTACTCTGTGCTGCAGTGGGGTGCTCTTTGGTTTATCAGCAGACATGTTACATCCCTCTCTAGGAGTCTGTTTATCTTGTTACATTTTCAGAAGGCATTTGTCCAAACTACCATCAACTCATTCAGGCTGAACTTCACGTTGAATCAAAATATCCCCACAGAGGTGTGGAGGAATGCCTGTGGCTGAGATTGTACCAAAATTGGATCAAGCTATCCCAAACTATTAAATAATCTGGCAGTGGCCTCTTAAGCAAACCCAGAGCAGTGTGGTTAAAGAAGCCTGCAGCTCACTGAGAAATGTGTTGCTCTTAGCTGCAGCCTGAGAGTTGGAAACATTAGTTATAAAGGAGACAAAAATGTAAATAGAGGAGCGATGTGTTGACCACTGCAGGCAAACACAAGGAGCCAGGGGAACAGAAAGAACTGTAAGTCTTTGTTCAGATGCTGTGACACAGCTGACCCCAGGGTGGCTCAGGACAGAGATCTGCTACAGGCCATCCAATAACTCATAGGAAGTAGAAGAAACTTTAACAAGCATTTGTACAAGATATCCAAACAAGGAGATATGGTCGCAATAGGAGATTTTAGTTACCCAAAACTGTGTTGAAAAAACAATAGGGTAACTTAAAAACTCCAGTACATGACCAAGGTTTTCAGCAGGAGTAGAAGAGTGAAAGGGTACTGAAAGTTTTCTCTGCTAGAATATTCTAGCAATCTACCCTAATGCAGAAGAACACCAGGCCCGTGGAGGTACTATTCCAGATGCAGCAACTTCCTGAGCACTTTGAAATGTGTAACACAAACCCTTAGCTAAGGATAAGTACAAGAGAATAAGACAAACAACACAGTACAGAAGAAGAGCTGCTACAGCACAGAAGGCAGTTCAGCTTAGGAAAGACATCAACGGGAACTGGGAAAGGTTCTATAAATACACTTTAATTAGAGGAAGAAAAAGGAAAGTCTTGATCCATTGCTAAACAGGAAGAGAGAGCAAGTAACAAATTTTGCAGAGAAGGCTGGCATGTCTCTCTATCCAGCCCTTATTGGAAAAAAAAAAAAAAACTGTTTGTGCTCTTTGTGACCAGCTAATTAACAAAATTATTTTTAAAATTAGTAGAACGGCAGATCAAAACAGGAAAAGACCAGGTTTAAGAATACTTTGATGAGCTAACTGCACACAAGTCAGCAGGGCCTCATAGAGTTCACCTGAACTTATTAAAAAATAAGATGAAGTAATCTGTGAATAGCTAAAAATTATTGTAAAGCAATTATTGTAAAGGATTCTTATAGAACAGGATGAGCCCTGGAGCACAGGAGAAGAGTGACTATAGTGCTGAACTTAAAAAAGGAATAATGAGACCCCAGGAAGCTATAAACCACTCATCCTGGTTTCCCAAAAATCTGGAATGAGTTACTAAACAATCAGTTTGTAAAACACCCAGAATTACGGTACGGTGATAGAAAGCAGTCCACCTGAGTTTGTCAAGAACAAATCATGTCAAACCTGCCTATTTCCCCCCTTTCCACCTGAGTATCTGACTTTGTGAATAAAGAAGAGCTAGTGGATGTGATTTATCTTATCTCCTGATATGGTGGCCTTAGGCATGAGCTACAACATAGTCACAACAAGATGGGAGCACAACCAGGTGAACTTTACTCCAAAACAACATTTATCAATTGTTCTATCAAATAGGAAGTTGTTCAAGTGGGATTCCTCTGGGATCTTTTCAAGGCCTGTTTCCATTCTTTTCACTAATGATGCAGAGGATGAAATCTGTGCTTATCATTAAACTTGAAGAGGCTGCAAAAGGATCAAAGTCAGAGGATCAAAGCACAGAAATTATCTGGAAAGATGGTCCACAGCCAACCTGATTAAGTAACCTCTAGAATAAAATGTTACTTTCAGGGAGATGAAATCAAATTCCCAACTAAAAGTTGGAAGAAATTTTTAAGCAGTGGCATGGCAAAAGCTGTCTGAGGGATGCAACAAATGAGAGGCTGAATTTGAGCTGGCAGTGCAGCACCCAGACAAAAAAAAATATAGATACCTGAGTTGTGTATATGAAGCACCATGCATAAGACAAATAAAGCAATTATTCTGCTCTGAACTTGGGTGTGGAGGTTTCAGTAAAAAAGGTTTTTGTGACATTTGGGGCATTTTATTTTACTAAAGATATAGATATACTGGAGACAATCCAGAGGAGATCAACAAGTATGATCACAGATTTGGAGAATGCAGCCAGTGAGATAGAAAGAATTACACTTGTTTAGTCTATAGAAGATTGTTTACTTTAGAGAAGATGAAGGTGAGGCAAGACTAATTCCTAAATGCATAAAAATCTTCAATAAAGATGACAGTAAGCAATTCTTTTTTTGAAAGTAAGGACAAGAAGAGATCACCTAAACACTCAGCAGAGGCTGCTGGGGGTGGAGCTCGGGGAAAGTTTCCTTCCATGGGTGCAGCAGAGTAGATGATTGTCCAAGCCCCTTCACTGGAGAGGCCTAGGTGCAGGTTAGGGAAATGCTTTCTAGAAAGAGAGAAAATACACTAGTTTGAGCCCCAAGAAATCTCTCTCATTGGAGACCCTTCCCTGCCTGAGGTTCTTGCAGCTTTGGGGCTTAGTAGCTGAAGGCGCAGGTGTGTAATTTCTGGTATTATAATGCAGTGACTTTGTTAGTGCTTTAATAGCAATGATTTTATATATAGTAATGATCATCCTAAACAGCCCTGGTCCCAGCTGCCAAGTGTTCTTGCCTATCAAATTTCTTCTGCTGCTGTGGAGATAAGACAGATACAATGAAATAAATTAATGTTCACTGGTTTTTTTTTTCAGATTAGCACAAGCAGGTCTTGGCATAAATAGAATTGGTGTTGATCACTGTATAAGCACTGAGTGACTGAGTGTGTGTCCATTTTTATGGTCCCAGGTACGCAGCCTGTCAGTGTGCCAAATCTGTATAGGGCACAGCCCAGGTACACTTCTGCCTCCACTTTTCCCAAATGCAATAAGACAGATTTGGCTGCATCCTGGCCAAGATTCTCAGGATGCTCAGCCAGAGCACCCATCTGCTCCAGCAGGACCACAGGGGGAATTGAGGGAAGCACTTGAGTCACATCTGGGTCCAGGGCACATGTTGCAGCCTCTCACATCAGCATCACTCCTCTGAGAGGAAGGGAGACTCCCTGGGATCCCATCCCTCCCAGCAGCTGTGCTGCTCAGACCCCACCATTTGGAAAGAGCTCTGTGCTCCCCAGCCACACATTATACTTTACAGGATGGCACCTTTCCTGCCCAATTAATTGCACACAGGAGGGTCTAGAACTGAATGCCAACTTCCAGGTTCTGCAAAAGGGGAAGGGGGATGAAGAGAAGCCCTGAGAGGTTCATCCACCTTCAAGAATCTTTAATTAATGCACACAGACAGGCACAATTTGTCTCTATCAACTGTTATTCCCTGTAACAGAAAAACGGTGTTCAGAAAACCTGGGCTAAATTAAATCAGTTAGCTGAAACTATGTTCCACTTTCTTTTTCAATATGCTTTTATGTATCTCTTTAAAATTTATAACCTAGTATTTTATTTTATTTTTTAATTTTAAAATTTCAGAGGTGGAATTTTGTGGCTCATTAATTTTAGTGCCACATTTTGTTTTCTTAGCTGCTTGAGCCTTGCACATCTGGTGAACAAGCAATGTTTTGTGGGGGCCCAGCTATTTCCTGTGAGGCTCTGATGTGTTTTGTACTATCACTGCACTGGGCTGCAAGTGACACCAAGTAAAGGTACTCAGGCTGCTTTCCTGTCTTGAATGCTGTAAATCAGTGCCAAAAAACAAGGGCGTCAGGAAACTAATGAAGAGGAGAAATGGCAGCAGTCATCAGAACAGATGCCTCCAGGTGATGGCCAAAGATAGTATTAGGGAAATGATGGAAATCACAGCAAGGAACTCAAATGGGACAGTATCATCAGCAGATAATGAATTTTATAGTTAAATTAGAGCTGTTCTAATATAGACACAATTTTGGATTTCACAGTTAAAGCAGAGTTCCGTTTTGCAATGAAAACAGGAATTCTGCTTCTTTGTTGTGTTTGAAAAATACAATCTCCTCCTCAAATTGGCAGCACTTATCCCTCTGGGTACAAGATGAGTGGTCTGGTAATTTGTTAGTGTGTGATTTGCAATTAATTACAAACCTGATCCAGTAAGAAATCTGTTCAAATTGTTCCTTTGTTTGAAACATCTCAACAATGAAATAAGGCAGACCACAAAAATGCTCCATCTAGTCAAAGTTCCCTGAAATTGCATACAGGCAATAGCTGAATAAATTATTTGCAATTAAAAAAATTTTAAACTTAATTGCAGACAGGTAATACTGTGACTTCAGTGAAAGCTCACCCAATCATATGGTTTCCTCCTGAGAGAACCTACACATGCTAATCCCATTGGCTGTAAGGACTTAGATTCATTAATCCCAATGACTTGGTCATGGGTACATGTATCAAGAAGGCATTACTTGGACAATTCTTATAAATTTTTGCATTGTGATTTGGTGCAGAAAAGGCTCCCCTCAGCACTGCTGATCCAGTGCCTATTTAAGAGGCATTGCTGAAGAACCTGAGGCAGTAGAACTCTGGAGAATATGGAAGTAGGGGGACCCTGTGCCCCTGTCACTGAAACATCACCCTCATTCCATCACTAATGCCGGACAATAAACTGCTGGTTTCAACCTCTGGCCTAGAAACCTCTAAGATGCCTAAGAAACAAAACTTCAAAGGGGTCCCCAAATAGTAACTAAGAATTAACCTGTTGCAGAAGACCCACATTTCCCACACAGGAGTATATGCTTCCTTTGGAATTTTTGCCGTGGTTTCCAAAGGGAAAAGCAAAATGAAATAAACCAGTAGCACATTTGATCCATGCATCTTCATTAACCAGAGCTAGTGTGTAGCTCTGGTTGTCTACATCGACTATAAAATCCTGGCACAGTGCTAGATAAAGAAAGCAAGAGTAAAAAACAGGATATATTAAAAAAAATAGAGGCGTACAGGGGATATCAGCAGGAAGAAAAAAACAAAACAAAACAAAACGAGACAAATCCCATCATATTATCCCTGGAGAAGAAACTAAATGAGTTCCTTTCATACCAGCTGTGGCTGAAATATCTTCAGTGAGGGATAGGAGTGTCTTTGGAAGCAGGACCCTTCCAGACCAGTGCAGCCATGAAGACTGTGCCTCTGTCACAAACCTGATGCCAAGGGTAACACAGCTGCTGTGACAAGTGCAGGAACACCTCTTCACAGCACAGCGATTTATAAATCCAAGAACCAAGGGCTTGCTTGAGTTCTGGTAAGAAACCTTAATAAAAATTTTAGAAAATCACAAAGATTCTGACTAAACCAAAAAATGGCTCATTTGGGTAGTTTTATGAAAGCTGTTAACAATAGTTGTATGACTGTTGCCAATTTATAAATGAAAATGTAGTTCAGAAGCAAAAGAATGCTTCTGTTTAGAAGAAACCAAATATTGTTTAACATTTAAACAGACTCATTTTTTCCTTAAAGAAAACAATCTTTTGCTGTTTATCCCAAATTCATAATAATCTCTGATTCTCCCTCATTTGAACAGTGGGATGATATAATTTGCCAAAAAGACTTATCTTACTAAATCTTAAAATGAATAACCTCCAAAAACATCAAACCAAATGGTCACTCAGACATGAAGTACATCCAAAGATTTAACAAAGACCCAATAGAGGAATGACCCAAAGCCTGGGAAAGAAAGCAGTCACCGGAACGGGGAGGATCCCTGCCAGTCCCAAAGCACAAGAACTCGACAGAGAGCCTCACCTCAGGCAACCTGCACCGCCTGGACACTCCAGCCAGGAGGGGGAATCAGGAGGGAATGAAGAGCTGCAAACCTCCCGTGGGAGAGGGGAGAATCCCAGAGCTGCTGAAGCTGGTGGGGCAGGGAGGCACTCAGGGGTTTCTCTGCATGATCTGTTAGGAAATCACTGCCCAGCCAGAAGAGTGGGAGGAAGCTCTTGCCCCATGGCAGGAGGCATGGAGGCACCATGACATGGGGCTGGCTGCAGGGAGGGGATCCTGGCTCTGGCATGTGGCCCGTTGAAGCACTGAGGGCTGGCAGAAAGGATGGGATGGACAAGTCTCAAGCGGCAGAGAGGTGGCACATGCAGGTGAGCAGTAGCTGGGACACAAGGAGAGAATCTGGGAATTGCCACTGTCAGAAGAGTTGTTTGGGGTGTCCTGTACATGGGTGCAGGGATGCAGGAGTGGGTTGGGAACCTCAGGAGCCCTGATTTTCTTCTGGCTTAACATGGTTCTGGAAATGTTTATCCTGGGGACTAAAACAAAGAGGTTTGTTTTTTCTCCATGCTTCTGTTAGAAATTCCTCTGGATTTCCTATCCAAAAATAATAAGTTACAGAGGACAAGACATGAATGCTCTTTCTGCTCTGAGGCAGAGGTGGAGAGAGCTGACTGAGAGCTGGCAGGAGGTTTGAGTCCCCCCAGGATTTCCTCCCAGCACCTCCTTGATCAGACTCTCCCAGCTGAACTTCTCACTTTTTGGAGGACAGGGTGGCCAAGGCAGGTGTTCCTCAGGTTGTCCCCATAGGAACATGAAGCTGCATCCAAGAGTTGGAGGAGTGATCTAGGCAGTCAGTTCCTGTGTGTATGGTTCTGGCAGCAATTCTGTACAGAATTCAAGGTTACAGTACTGAGCAAGGCACTATAAAGGCTTGCATGCAGGACCACTTGAACCCAGGAGATTATAAAATAATGTAATAATATAAAATAATCTCCTGGAAGCAAAGTATGGGCTGCTGTGACTCTGCCTTTGGATCTGGCAGCTGGACCAGTGTTGAGGAATGTGCAGTAAAGTAGGTCACAGGCATCCAAAAGACCATTTTTTTCCTTTAAGCTTATGAGAAAATGATGATTTATGAAAATCATCTTGAAGCAAGGGAGTCATTCTGATAATAAAACCTCGAAAGAGTATGGAGGGCTCTGTCATTACAGTAATGGGCCCCAGATAAGTGCTTCATCAAGAGGTCCATACATCACTGCTACTTACAATGCGCTGAAAAGATGGGGCAGGGGGAGAATGAATGGCATCTGCTACAAAAATAAACTAGAGCAGAAATGGTGCTCAGTGGTTTTATATTTTATATCACAAAATACTCCATTTTGGAATTCAGTTAAGCCAAGTATTTTTCACCTCCTCTCATCACCTCAGAGTGCAACTAAAGCACAAAGACCTGAGTGCACCCTGCAGGTCAAGCCCCCAGCAGCCCCAGTGAGTGCCCTGGCCATGCCCCAGGAGCGTGCCCAAGGCGCCCAGCAGCCCCCTGCCGTGCTGGAGGTCTTGCTACCACGAGCTGCAGAGAGGAGAAATTTCCTGCCTTGTCTAAAATAACTGAGGAGGCCAGCGAGATGCTGAAGAAAAGCAAACACAGCCTTGCCTGGCACAATCCAAACAGAAGCTGGTTCCTTGCCTTGTTTTTTCCCCTTTGCCCATGCTTGCAGCTCAGCCATGCTGCGGGAGAGGCCAGGATGTAACAAACTGCTGCAGAGCTCTGCTTTGGTCAGGTGTTTTGTTAGATTGATGTAAAGGAAAACATTTTTTCTTGGATTTTTGCACAGCTGCCTCAGTTGCTGCAAGCTCCCCAACAAGTGAAAAACTTTTCTCAACTTAACCATGGAAAGTTGCTCAGTCATGAAAGTGGAGGAGAAGAAGAGTCTGAACAGAGGGAAGATGCTGGGGAGTGCAGGCTGCTGGCAGGCTCAGCTGAGAGGTAAAGGGGAACAGCCCTCCTGGCACCTCTGGCCATCCTGGAGACAAGCAGGACATGGAAGAGCCAGAGGCTCCAGCCCTGCCTGAAACCCTGAGCACTGCTTGCTCATGGGCAGCAGTGATGGACTCAAGTAAGCGGATAAAGACAAACAAAGCATGAGCTCAGGCTCTGGGCCAGACTGTTTCAGTGCTGCTTCCTAGTGTTTGCACCGGCCTGGCAGCAAGGGAGGGGAAAGCCTGGAGTGTGAATCACAGCAGGTGCTCATGCTATCAGGTACCACATAAATGAGGCACAGGTTCTCTTGCTGGGCTGCACACTCAGTTGTATGTACAACTGCTTCTGGTTTGTGGCTGTCTAAAATGTTTCCTACAAGTGGTCATCTTCACTAACAGCAAATTTTTATTCAGAATTTATGCAGTGCTTTTGCAACCTTCATCCAAAGTAAAATAAATGTTACAGCTGGTGTGTCTGTAGCTGAAGAGGGTGATAAAAAGAGGAATAAAGTATCTCTGAAATGAAATTTCCTTTCCAGCACATGCACTGGGTCCAGCATAAAAGACACAGCAGAAAGTTTAATTTAAAACTAATTTATTGGTGAAATGTTATCAGAAGCCCAACAAAGACAAATAAATCAATTTGACACTGAGAAAAAGATCAGCTGGTGAGGATGAAAGCTACCAACATAACAAACCACAGATGGAGGAAGAGCTACACTAACTGGAGTACATCAGCAAAGCCAGAATAAAATGCTCCCTCCACAACTTTGCAATCCAAAATTAAATCATTTGAGGTTTAAATGCTGATGTGCGCAAATATTTATTCCTTTCATGAGAAGAAAATCCTTAATTTTTGACAATGAAACTCTCCCTTGGCCCAATGCTTCTCTTTCCACCCCCTCAACACCCCCACAACACCCCTTCCCACCCCCCCTTGCCTAACTCATTCTGCAAAAAAATCAAGTTACAAGCAAGGAACAGGGAAAAGAGAAGTGACACTTTCGGGGTATGTTGACTGAACTTCACTAATGCCAGGTTTATGTATTTCTTATTACAGCACGGGAGATGGAAATTGGATGGCTCCTTGGCTGCTCTGAATCAGAAGGCTGAGAATATTGTTTTGCTTTTCTGGAAGGAAGGTCTGGATGAAAAAGAGGGTGACTCCAGGCTCAGAGTTAGTCCAGATACTGTCTCAAAAGTAGAGATGGGCTTTTACCTGAGAACTTCACCAGAAGTCCAGGGACTGTACACAGAGACCTTCCATGGTCTGATTCCTCTTGCACTCAAGGGAGCAGGATTTGTGTGCTCTTTTACAAATGTGCCTGAATCCATTGCTGATCTCTGCTTGAAACATCCAGTGAGGTCCTATATTTTGGGTGGCTGTTTTACATTAAAAGTTTTGCTCACTCTTTGTGGATGTTTCATTGGAGAAAAGTCAGTATGTCCAAGAAAACAATTTACTCACACAATTTATTCTCTTTGGGACCAGAGGCATGAGATGCTGGACCTCTTTGAGGATCCCCTGCTGTCCCAAAGACTACAGCCTACACTTGAGAGAAGGTTTTAATTTTGCATGAGGCACAGTCACTTTATGAAGCATTGCACAGCCTGCATTTTGAAGGATGCATTTTGTTTTAATGACCACAGAGTTATGAACAGCAGCTCCAACTCGGCTCATGCACGATCAGACACAATTGTATTTAATCAATTATTTCACTCTGGTCTGAACCAGAGCTCCAATCTGCCCTCATTTTCTTTCCTATACTGTAACAAATTATTCCTATTGACTAAACAGAGTGTGCCAAAACTCCTTATGCCCTGATTTATGTGAAAGAATTAGCACGATATTGTCTGGTTTGAGTCACTCAGCTCTTCTTCTTGTACTTCAGCGTCTGCATTTATTCCTATTCTGTACCAATTAGCACAGAGGAAGCAGAATCCAGCATGAAGGACGGCCCCTCTGCTTCACATCATCCACTTCATCCAGGCTATTCATACACAGCTTCTTACTTTTCCAGAAAGGACACTCAACCCCTCCTGAAAATAGCTAACAAACAAGCAAAAGGCAACACAACCCCCCACTTGATGTATTGGTTTCAGAACAGCAAAAAAATGCAACAAAAAGAACTCTGCAGAGCACAAGACTTCCAATTAAAGCAGGAGGAATGGTTTGTTCTAAAAACAAACTGCCCAACCCTATTGAAAAAAACAAAAGGAGCCAAAGAAAAGACTCTACTACCTATTTCTTGAAAAATGATTTAATCAGTCCTAAGGGGGAGTAACTATCCAGGGCAGCTGTTCAGCCAGGGTAGATCAGCAGCTCCCTAATGCTGATTTGTGCCAACTGAACTATTTATGGAGCTCATTGGTGAATGAGGGGAAATTGCCTTTGACAGGAGTGTGAGATGAAAGAGATGCAGATTGATAAGGGACAGAGGTTTAATCTCCCTTGAGGTTTCTTGAGCTTTATTTCTGGGTTTTGGGGTTTTTTTGATGAAGCATCTCTTCTCCAGATAGACTGAACTACAATTGCTCTGTAATAAGAGCTTACGATAAGTTTTCAACAACAAACACTACTCTCGGATAAAAAGAGTTAAGTGGTGTTCTCTGCAAGAGCTCCTCAGCCCTCTCTACCCTTTCCTTGTCACCATGCATCTTGTCTGGTGGCCCTTGGAATCTCATGGCAAATCCTGCTTGTGTAGTTAGATTTACACAGGGGTTGCTGTTTGTGAATGAGGAAAAACTAAAAAGTGCTGCAGTTGAAGTTCTGAGTCCTGGCATCCCTTGTGCCAGGGAGCTGCACCCTTTCAGGACACATTGAAGAGTTTCTTGGAGCCAGAGGAGTAAAGACATGTCCAGACCTGGGAGGCTGAGTCTGGATCTGTAGCAGGGCAGATTTCACTCCAGGAGAGGAATGGCACCCTTTGTGACTGGGATCCCCTCGTCAGGAGAAGATGGTGTTCAGCATAGCTCATGTACATGCAAAAGAACAAGTGAAAGAGGCTTTTCCTCCAAATTCCTATTTTTCTAAGAATGCAGTCAGTAGCAAAAATAAGCCTGGGAAAAACTTTGTTTTTCTTCCCAAAACCAATAAATCTTAAAGCTAAGAGCTGTAATTTATCTAGATCTGTGGTTGTAGTTGGGTTTATTTCATTAAGTAAACAGCACCAGCCACTTTTCACTATAATTCTAGCGTACCACCCTGCTGGAACACAAAGTCTGACCAAAGCAATCTTTTGTCTGCTTCTTTTATAAACATGATTTTGCATCAAAGTGAAAAGAAAAAGAATGTGCAAGATAAGTTAATGCCAGATTATGCTGCAAGTCCTGAGCCTGAGCAGTTCCTGGAAGCTCGAGTTCACTGGAAATAGCCACATGAAATATTTCATTTTAAGGTACCAGCTTCAAAATTTCTCCCCAGTTATTAGAATCGATGTCTTTATCAAAGCTTTTCAGTAAAATTACTGTGTAGTTGTAAAAATGTTGTATGCCTACTTCTGGATCTGAGAAATTATCCAACCTGGAGAAAGATACCTTTGGTTTTTCAACTGCTTTGCACAAAATGTCAGCCCCAGGGTGATGCTGAGGTGAGATGAGCGGGTGTGAATCGCAGATATTAAACACACAATGTTATTAGCTGTCCACATCTAGCCTCACCATCCTTGATTAAATTTCGTTCTTACCTCTGGAGTAATTTCCAGATTTCACTGACTGTCTGGTCATTGCTTTCCAAATTCATTTCAGTACTTGAAGTGTCCCAGGAGCATGGACAGGCTTTTCATCTCTTGTGATGGAAAATGTGGTGTAATTGCAAGCAATTAAGGAAAGACATTCCCTGAGTGGGGCTGAGGGGCTCACATCCTACTTTTAGACATTTTTCTCCCAATTTTCACATCTTTTGTGACACCATAGCTACAAGGAAGATTGATGGATCACAGACAGCTTTGCTGGCCACTTCCTCTATGCTGGCATTTTCCCAAGGAGGAGCAGGTGGCACTTTTGATGTTACAATAATTCACAGTGAAAAAGAGAAGCCTGCAGATGGACCTGTCGAGGCACTAGTAAATTGCCTGCTAACAGATTCATGTTCTCCAAGCATGGCCTGGACACATGATAAAGGGAAATGCAGGATCAGGTTGCAAAGCAACCTCTTATCAGGTGATGTCTCCTACTGATATCACACAAGACCCCAGCTTATGGTCTTCAGTTAATTTGTGATTGGTGTTTTATATCTGGTGAAGTTTAAACACTGCATTCCTAGGTGAGCTGTTCTGCACACCTGACACCAGCTGGACACACTGTGGTGGGAGGAGAGCTGCCCATTGTGTTTGGTCTCCTGATGTGTAGCATGTTAGGGAACACATGCAGGGCCCATAAGTCTCTTTAATTTCAGAGTTTTCCATCATACTTTATGGGGCAAATGTATTTTTTTTCAAGCCAAAAATTGAGCCTGAAGAGGATTTCATCTTTAGATGCTGCTGTGGCAAAGATTAAATGCTGATCTAAGTCTGGGCCCTTCAGAGTACATTAAAAAGTGCTCACACACAGTGAAGCCATGCAGTTCAACCCAGGAATCAGATCTTTCCCTCCCAGACAAGATTTCTACACTGGTGTAATTTCATTTAATTGACTGACTGCTGTTCTATTTTGTGAAATGCAGATTATAAGGCAAACAAGGTCCTGGTTCTGAATGCCATATTTTGGATGGGTCTTAATCTCCAACCTTTTTCTCAGGGCTTTCTTTAAGATCTCTTTGGCCATTCTGCCATCAGTAGAAATTTTATACGCATATCCAAGGGCAAAGTTTGGTCTTACTGGTTTTTAAAGACTGGGATAACAATAGGAGTTTATTTTAAATCCTAGAGCCAGACTGAGAAAGAGCAGTCTTATCATGCTGCTTATGATAGCAAATCTCCATACACACAAGGCTTAGGTGAGGGACCAAAATTCTACTCTGTTTCTCAGACTCTCCAACAAAAATAAGGAATGGCAGAGAGCCATGCCCAGAGCCTGGCAGCTCTGCACTACTTTCTGTCATTGCAAGTCTCAAATGGTCCTACCATAACCCTTTAATGCTCTGCAAAATCCACCATGTAGTGCTCTGGAATGGCTCCTCTAACTGGGAGAATGGGAAGACAGCAACAGGAACAAATAATGGTTAATGCACTACTAATGAAGTCAGGGATGCAAGACAATGGAAACAACCCATTCTCTCCTTCAGGACTCACATCTACTCATAGAAAGCAGCAGAATGTTGTGCTCACAAGGTTGATCATATGGTGCTTCACAGTCCTCCAATATATCTGTCATGGGGAAGCAGGGAAGCCCATCTTTAACAATTGAAGGCCCAGAGGTCTCTTCCTCTGCTAGCTTAATGCTGCCCAGCAGCCCAGAGACATCACCCACCCCTGCTCAGTGTGAATGAACTTGCTGTGAAGGAATCAGTGACTTTGGCTCCAACAGGCAGTGGGAAATTTCTATGGAATATGGGTAGGTCCTAACACTGGCAGACAGTGTCTGCCCAATGCAATCTGCATGAGGTGGCTGTGTCTCATATTCTGCCCTGTACCTGCCCTGGATTCTGTGCCTGGATTCTTCTGGATAGCCCAGGAGGGCACTCTCCCTCCCTCCCCTCAAGGCACAGGATGACCTCACATTCCCTGGTTGTCATTACCCACATTGCCCAGTTTCTCTGTGCACACTCTGCTTTCACTGCCACTGCAGCAAACTCAGCTTCTGCAGAGCCCAGGTTCCCACACACGTGATGGTGATGCCAATTTGTCACTGTCACCACCTACTCCCTTCAGGCTTTCTCCTTCTGTCCCTGGTGATTTACTGCACCAGAGCATCTCAGGAGGCCCCATGACTCCTTTCCCTGCAATTCTCTTAAGGTTATGGAGTCACAATATCCCAAAAAACAGAGGAGGATGATTTTCCCTTTGATTGTGAGACAGTTCCAGCACTGACCCAGCTCACTTGAATCTCACAGGCATCAGGTCTAGGACTATCCATGGCCAGTGATGTGGTGAAAGGTACCAAAGGGACAAAATCTCTTCCTCATCTGCAGATGAGCCACTTGCAGAGCTTGGCCATTGTAAGGGTTAGGGTTGGAAAAGTGCCCCACAGATATGCACCATCCAAGCACAGCACCAGGCTACCAGTTTCTAACTGGTCTCTTCAAAGTGTCCCTGTAACCTTGTTACTGGCCAGGGTCACTGGGGATCCTGCGATGGGAGAATTGAGTGGGGCGTTTTCCTGACAATAAAATCTATTCCAATTATAATTTCCTGCACATATACTCTCTGAAGGACAGGAAAAAGCTTCTGCTGCTTGAGGTCAGGACTGAAAAATTAGCTGGTGGGCTCTGGGAGCACCTGCTGTAGGAGGTTTTCACAAGAGCAGAGATGGCAGGAAGATTGATGATGACCTTGCAGCACACACCTAGAGGAGGAACCCAAGGATAAACCCATGGTCTGGGTTTGGAGCTTGCAGGACATGCAGCAAGTTCATCATCATGTCTCCAACCAGCCTCAATGGTGTACAAAGAGGCAAGAGTCCCCTGGCTCCATGGGAGGAATCATCTCATCAGGATGGACCTCCACAGAGCTCTGCACAACCAAAACCACTGCAGGGGCAGGAAACAACCCCCAGTGCTGGGGCTCATTCTCCCTCTTGCTGCTTCAGGGGGTCCCAAGGGAATAGAACATTTTTCTATTCTACACACAGAAAGACTTTTAAAATCAGAATTTTTCATTTTTCTTTTAAAATTCTAATGGGAAATCCAGAGGTTACATTCATATTATGTTATAAACCATTACGACCCCCCTAAATTTTAGGGTTTTTTTTAAACATTTTTACTTTGACAAATTTCTATTTTGGAATATATAGAATGGAGAAAATAGTGGAAACTAAATTAAAGCCCTTCAATCTTATTTATTCAATTACAATTAATGTTAAGGAAATGAAAGAACAGGGAAAAACTAATTTTGAAATATAAAATTTTTAAAAATATTTTTAAAAAGAGAGATAAAACTAGATCTAGTATGATGTAGATTTACATCAAAGTCAAGATATTGTCAGCAGATTGGAAAAAATATTTAAGAAATTTTCTCAATGAAAATGGTTATAAATTTGCAATTTCTGTTACTGCTCAGATATGCATCTGCTTGACCATATGAATTACTCTTCAAGCAAGGAAAGGAGGCACACACCATATTAGCAGTTCTCACAGCAGCCCCAGAAGTCATTTTCAGCTGAACAAACCTGCAGCTTCTGTAAACATTTAAAGATATTTTTACAGAAAATGTGTCTAACTATTTATTATCCTAGACCAAGGTAAACAGAAATATAAATGATTCTAGATAAATGATCACTACACAGGGAAAAAACCCTGGAACATCTATAGTTTTTCTCCTTGTGCCGTGTATCATTCCCAGACTGGAAGCCAGTTGTGCCGTGCTTTTCTAGTGGTGAGAGCAGGATATTGGGTTTCAGGACTCTTGGGTTAAATTATTGAATCTGCCATTGATTTGCAGTGTGACCTTGGGCAAGTAATTTAAAGGGAAATATGTAATTATTAGTTTCATTTGGCCAGGCTGACTTACTGTCTATGGCTTTAGAGCAATTGCTACTTTCTATTAGACTGAATGGGAGGGAGTAAGTCTCCTTTTTGCAAATGCTTTTCCCTGTTTCAAAGGGTTTGAGGGTTTTTAATTTCTCCATTTATGTATGGAATACCCAAACAATCCAACTAAGAAAACAAATAATCTGGATCCTACAAGCAGTCTTCCATGTGCTGTGAGCTGCATTCTTGAGCACTGGATTTAAATAGCATCCCTTTGGTGACTGTGGTACACAACTGTCTGTGTGCATTGCTGGGAGATCAGTGCTCAGAGGAACAGCAAAGGAGGAGCAAACCACACAGACACATGACAAGATGAAGAACTTTGCCCTGTAGAACAGTGTAAACAGATATAGCACAAAACAACCCTCAGGGATTTGGGGGTGAGAGGAGTTAAGTGGGAAAGGATTTGTTTTAACAGTTGACTTTGTCCAAATGAAGGGGTTAAGCAGAAATCATCTTCAGATTTTTAAAAAACAAACTTTCCAATAGTTCTAAATAAGAGTGTTTTCTGAATTAAAAGATTTGACCACATGTTCGTTCGAGCATTTTGTTATTTTACTTAGCACAGTAGCAGTGTTTCAAAAATATGAAAGTTGCCACTTTTTACACCTTCAAGTAGTTATGTTGAGAACAACATAAGGATTGAGGGGGTTTCCAACATATTCTCATATTTTCTGACTCAGCTTTAGACTTTTACAGAATATTTCAAGATGGAAATTTTAATTCTGAAAAGTGTTGAGAGGGTGAGTATTTCATTTTTAAACAACATGCTTAAAAGAAAGTTTAAAGTTAAGGTAGTCCATAAGTTAGTATTTGTTCTATCTTTTCTGTAACCTAATGGGACCATGCAAAATACAATATAGTACTTACATGTCCTGCAGGATTATTTATTTTGAAGCTTAGCTGTAGTTTATAAAGTGCTCAGAGATCCTCTGATGAAAATGCAATAACTATGTCATCATCATCATCATTGTTATTATTACGAATATCATTATTTTTATTCCCCTGGTGAAATAAGAAATCAGTTTGTAAAGATTACAACAGCTGCAGGGAATGTGCCTCAATAACTTCTCTGTGTTTTGTACCACTGCCAAGAGAGGTTTGTAAAGTGCTGCAGGAGTAACCGTGTTCTGAGCTAACAGAGGGAATTTGCTTGGACTGTCAAATGTTTGTTCAATATGACAAATAAAACTAACAAGTACACCATGCACCATTTTTCTTTCAAGGCATGCATAAAAGTCTTTATGTAAATGCCCTTTTGAACCTCAGACAAGCATTTATACTTCTTAGGGCCATGCAAGGTGCATCATTACAGGTAACGTGTGAGCTGTTAAGGGTGAGGTCTGGCAAATGCCACAATGAAGAGCTCCCATAAGGACAGCACCAGCTCATGGTTTGTTACTAACCCTAAACCTGGGCTGGGGGAGTGACTGAAGCCACGGCTGCCACAATAAATCTGGTTCACCAACAACCTGAGGGGTGCGTTTTTTGTCTCACACCAGGGTAGACACAGCTGTCCTTGGCAGGAGAAGGGGTCTCGAGTACTCTTGTAGGAATGAAGAGAGCACATCATTTCCCAGGAAATTTTCCCATAAACTCTTCATGGTTTAAGTGTCACATCCTGAATTTCTCACTCACAATTAACTGCTACTTGAGTGGACATTTATCTGACAAGTTAATCCAGTCACTATTATATGGGAGGAAAAGGCAGCAATGACTGAGGATATGAAGAAGAAAAGGTGGCCAGAAGTGAGGGCAGTAATCTGAATCTCAAAAACCAACCCCTGCTCTGCCACAGACTCACCTTGGTCAAGTTCCTTAATCACTGGTGCACCAGCCTCCAAGCATAAATTGGAGCTAAAAGTGCTGCCTGCCTTCCCTTCCAAGTGAGGATCAATGCAAGACAATTTGGGAGGAGTTCAAAGAAACTCTTTTACATGGAAAGAGTTTTGCTCTCCAGGTATCTGAATCAGAGGACAGTCCTGAAAAGAGGCCAGTGGGATTCATTCAGGTGAAGGAATGTTTAAGTGTCAGCAGATGGAAAATTCTTCTTCTCTTTCTAAATTAGATGTCACAAACAACGGGAAAATTAAATCCACTTCCCAGGATATGTCCCTGCACAGGAAATTCATTGGAGGGGTGTTTCCCTGATAAGAGCTTTCCCTGGGAAGAAACTGAGTCTGCCTTTTGTAAGTGGCTCTGAAAAATAACTCCCAGAATCCAGATCCTGTCAAAATTATGTGAGAACATGAGACATTTTACTATCAAAATATTTTGGCTTCAGAAACTAGCAAATCTTTCTGCCTTGCTATGAGAAGAAGCAGGGAAATGAAGCAGTTTTCCAGTGCCACAGACTGCTGTGGCAGTGAGCAATCACTTCACTTCCCTCTGTCACTGAGACCTCACAAGCTCTGGCACCTTGTCCTCACTCCAGCACTGCCTCCTGCCTGCTGCTGGAACACTCTCTGCTCACTGCCCAGCTCACAGATGGCTGGTGCAACATTCACCTTTTCTGCCTAAATTTCTTCTGGCAAAATTCTGTCCCACTGGCTCCATTTAAAAAAAGAAAAAGTGTTACTGGGGACATAGCTTATACACCTGAATGTCACCTCCTGGGTTCAGTGGCACTGATGGGACCTGTGATGAGCATGTGGTGATGTGCTGGCATCTCACCTAAGCAGGCACACAGGTGTTTATCTGATATTTATTCCTGCAGCTCTGTTTTCCAGCCAGAGATAGCATTAGCTTGTGCCTGGCTGAGCTTATTTATGATGTGGTCTTCCCTGCATTGCCTTATAAATAATGTACACATGTCAGATTTGTTTTGACACTCTAATTTGGTGGTTTAAATGGGAGGTTTCTTAATTTCTTGCTAGCATTTGAAAGTTTTTCTTCATTAACTGGAAGTAAGTTATAGTTTCTCCCAATTCCTTCTGTTTGAAATAGCACAACCAGATGCCTTCTTCTGAAGTTTTGTTTCAAGAAGTTCCAGTGGTCTTTCCATGACAAAATTGTTCCCAGCACTTTATAATGGGTGAGCTCTGTGGAAGAAGGGAGCACAGCATTGTGTTTCTCCCCTCTGGGACCACCACCCTCCCCAGAGCCAGGAAAGTGGCTCAGGCACCAGCTCTGCAGCTGCCCTGGATGCCTCCCTGTGCTGCTGTGGGGGCCATAGCAGGCACAGGCTTGTTCCAGGGGCTGGAGGGTGGCAGGGGAGTGAGCCACTGTTTGTGCAGCCCACAAGAGGATGTGCCCTCATCCAGGTGGCACAGGACAGCAGCAAAACCCACAGAGCTAAATCCAGACTTCTACAAACCCTTCAAACTTCTGTCCCTAAGACCTTTGAAACCCCCAGCATCTATTCCCCCAGCTGCTGATACCACTGCTGTTTCCCAGAGCCAGCAGGCAGCTGGAGAGGCTTCCTGAGGCTGCAGCCTGTGCATGAGCCCAGAGAGGCCCGAGGGGTCCCTGTGCCCTCAGGAGGAGCTGGGATGGTGCCCTGCCCATGCAGCCCCAGGACTGAGGCCACCTCTGCCTGCCCAAACATGCTCAGTGCCCTGACTCTTTTTGGGGTGAGCATGGGAGGGTCTCCCACTCAGGTCTGCTTCCAATCACGGAGCTGTGCTGAATGAAAGGCTGCTCACATCGGAGCAGGGTCAGGGGTGGCCAGGGCAGAGTGCATGAGAACTTCCCTCCATCCGGGAAAACACTTTTAATAGAACAAATCTGTCTCCTCACAGCAAGCAGCTAGCCCAGGGCAGAGGGGAGGGAGGCAAAAGCAGAGGCTTCTCCAGCAGCTGTCAGCCCCTAGAGCAGCAGCTATTTCAGCTGCCTCAGAGGAGCCACCCTCCCACGCGACACTCTGTGCTCACCAGCAGGTTGGAGACGAGGCCAGCCAGCCCAGAGCACAGTCCAGCAACCCTGCACACTGCTGTGAATGGGGAAACAGGTTTGTGTCACCAGGGGCCACCGCTTTGCCCTCTGCCAGACCAGGGCAGACCGGTACTGGCATCCTCTGTGAAGCTATGGCAGGGCTAAGAGCCAGGAGAATTTATGGGATGACAGAGTCCAGGCTCAGATTTGCTCTGATTGGAGTTAAATCCCCAGCCCTATATTAAAAATCATGTGGTCTGCAGAGCAAATCCTGCCTGGCAGGATGTGAGTGAGATCCAAGCTCCGCTTCCCAGGCTAAATTCCATGAAGCCAACAGCTGCTCTAGCTCTGGGCCCCCCTCTCTGCTGCCAGCCTGCAGCCAGGCAGAGCCAGGGCAGGTGCCAATGGACCATCTCCTGCACAGGGCAGGAGGCTGAATAAAGGCCACAGATTCTCTCTGAAAAGTGAAAACTAGAAGAAAAAGTGTGGCCAACCACAGAGGGTGCTGGTACCTAATTTACTGTCTCTGTCACAATTTTTTCCCTCACTTTTTGGGAGGTCAGCCTTTGTTGGCTCTGGGACTCAGCCCAGAGGTGGATATTTTCCCTGCAATCAACAGTTCATTCTTAGGCAATGCTGCTTCTCATACACCAGGCACAAGCTGCCACCTGAAGCTTAGGGGACAGTAGGACTTTTTTGGTCCTTCAGAAGGTAGGGAGGTATCATAGCCAAGGGGAATGGAACAAAACCCGGACATGGATTTTCCATGGCCCAATCAAGTGGTGCAATTACATTTTTAATTTGTTCCTAATAAAACATTCACCCGGGGTCTCTTGAACCTGTAAGTTATGGGTGGTGATTTGCCTGGACCTACTCTGCGAGGCACTCCAAGCTACTTACACCTCACCGGTGTGGAAGTCCAGTTGGTCCTGGACAAGTGAAATCAAAGGGTAAATGCACTCCTTGGGACTTTTCATCTCAGCTCCAGTGGCATGTTGGACATGTTGTATCATCTGTATTGAGGGCACAAAGGTGTTGAGATAAAGTAAAGGACTAACACTTAGTGGTGAAATCTGGGCAAGCTCTGGCCATCTCTAAAAGCATTGCTAGTCCTATTTTAAAAGACTTGTTCTCATCAGCTGAAGTAAAATGATGAAGAACACTCCATCTGAGCCAAACTCCTACTGGACACTCTGTTTTATCTAGGTTTGGGGAATTTTTCATTTTAGATAAACAAATATTTTGTGGCTTCTTATTCACAGCAGCTGGACTTTATCAGCAGGTCACCACAGTGAGAAGATAAGGTGTCTCCTTCACTTGGCGCCCTAGTAGGAGTCTCACAATCCCAGGTTAGCTTATATGGCCATTAAAAAACCCTCTAAAGTGATTTTGTCTATGGTTCAGAGAGCTCCTGTGCTAACAGAGGAAATGGGACTTTTGTGGCTCTATCATGGATTAAAGTTCAGCCATACAGATACACCCTTAAAACTGCTTTTATTGTCCTTCACATAAATTTACAAGGTGGAACCTCATAAATTTGTTGTCACTTACTCCTGTTCCCACCTTTCTTGCACCACCAGCATGCAGCATGCAGTCCATCTCCAGCAAAGGAGTTCTTGTTCCAGTCAAAATGGAAACTTAGGTCAGAGAAGCATTTCAAGAACCCTTAGTGATTTAGGCAAATTATTCTGTAAAAAGAAAGAAAATCAAAGTAGAAGGGAAAAGGAAAAATGAGAAGGGGAATGAGGAGAAGGAAAAAAGAAGAAAAATGGAAAAGGAAAGATTTCCCTGTCTGCCCCAACTTTAAGACTTGAAATACATTTGAAATCAAATCATAAGCAAATTTCATCCTCAATTGAAAGCATGGGGATTTTTAGAACTGTACTTCTGAGAGACAATATTTTAAACTAATATAGTGGCTTTTGAAAACACAAACAAGACGGATATTGCTGGATATTGATTGATTATATTGCTGGATAATTTTAATGCCGCACAGTTCGAGTTCCCAAAACATTTCAGAAATGTTTCTGCACAAACCGCTTTTTACCCTCGTGAGCTCTGTGTGTGCGACCGGGGGTGTGGAAATCCCTGTTTTCTGTCGGTGTGCCGAGGAGGGGCAGTGGGGCACATCCCTCCCGCCGCGGTCACCGCGCCCAGCGCTGGGAGCCGCGGGAGCGGTCCCTGCGCGCCCGGGGCCGGCTGGAGGGGGAGATGCTGCAGGGATGCGGCCCCGCGCTGCTCCCTGCTGCCAGCAGAGGGGAATCAGCCCAAGAGCAAAACCATCGGCCGTGAAACCAATGGTACAGCTGCCACAGCCCTTTTAGCAAGCAAGGTTTTTCCTAAGGTAAGATAAAATACAGTTGGGCTAAGTTTTCCTGGTGGTTTCTCTCCTTCCTTCTCTTTTTTTTTTTCACAGCACACCTTCCAAAAATCAGCACTCTATGCTCAGGTGTTAAACTGAGGATATTAGGAAACAAGTTCCTTCTTGTAGAAGAAATACTGATTTTGCACTAAAAAAATTTTAATGTAACTCAAGACCCTTTGGACGAGGACAGGAAATTACTGAATCCTCCCTACTCTCTCACACCTCAGGAAAAAGAAAAGGAAAAAAGAAACTGCTATTGTACTGGATAAATCTGGGACAGACTTTTTGAGGGTTTATAGTTTTCTGACCAAAAATAGTACATCTCCTAAGAAAGCATGTGCTTTCCTCAAAATATCAGCGCTGGCAAATGCCAAAACTCTGTTCCTTTTCTCATAAAGCAGGCAGAGGGGCACAACCCAGCACCAGCAGGCAGGGAGCTGGGCAGAGCCATGGGAGCTGCCATGGGGGCCAGCTGCAGGCTGCCTGACTGAGAACATCCCGACAGCCTCTTGCCCTGCTGCTCTCCGCAGCCTTGAGAACGTGGGCGAGTGAGACTTGGCCTGCTGTGGGCCCACTGGGATCGCAAAAGTGTGTGGGACAAAGAAATCTGCAGCCTTATTGATACCACTTCTGCTGGCTAGAACACCATCTGCATTCTCTGTACATGTGTATAGACAGCCCCTCCATACTTGTGCTCCTCTGTGGAAAACTGTTCCTAGGAAAAGTTCATCTTGACTGTTGTCTGTCAAAATACTTCCTCACCCCATTAATTACAACTATAAGCATGTTTACATAGCAGCTAGCATTTCAAAATGTTTTACCCATTAGTACATACCCTAATTATTCACAGAAAATTATTTCTTTACCCAAAATTAGCCCTTTTTGTTTCCCTGACCTGCTTCCAATCAGATCATGATTACAGCACCCTTAATGAATGCTCTGCACAGGCACACTCCATCCTGTGGCTGGCTGGTAATTGTGTGATTGCTGTGAGTTTCACAGCTTTCCAAAATCAAAGCACTTTTGACAGGACAAATAAATCACTGGTATATCTCTGTTATGTCATGATAATTTTTTTAAAAAAGGCAGATAATTTGGAATTGAAAATTGACTTTCTATAACTATCATGTAATCATCAGGCATTATTTATTTCTTGTCCAGTTTTCCTCACTCTAAAACCTTGGTTTTTTCCTCAATGGCCTAATACCATTTCAACCACAAATACACACTATTTATATATACTTAGAACTGCCACAGGATGAACAAAGCAGCACAAAGCTTATAATGGGGTAAAGACCATACTGGTGTCTGTTCACTTGCTAAAGTGAAAGGCAATGTGTTTAATACTGAGCAACCCCCAAAACACTCCAGTCAAAGGGCAAGAGCATTTGGTGAAGTAGAGCACTGCTGACAGCTTAGGCTGAAATTTGCCTCACACAGTGAATGCTTCAAGCCCAACAGGAGCAGCAGAAAGATGCATGTGCAGCCACTCTATGTGCAAATCCCCACAGCTGCCAGCTCTCAAATTCCATTGTGCATATGAGGATGCTGCTGCCAGTGAAGGGAGAGAGAAGTAGAAGAGCCATCATCCCTCAAAACCCTGTCATGCAAGGAAAAGGGGCAGCAAGTGTGTCACACTGTACCTGGAGGGAATCCAAGCCTGCCACCTCCTAAATGAAGTTGGAGAGGACCAGGCTTGCTCCACTGAGAGCAGCTCTCAAGGGACAGCAGGCACAGGACAAAGCATATTGTTTAGCTGTTTGACTGGCCTTGTACCATCTATTCTTCTGTCCCTGACACACAAAGGCACAGGCAGCCTGTGGAACAGAGCCCCACCAAGCCTGGTGGGAGCTGCCCAGGGCGGAGTGGGGAGCAGCCCCTGGGCACATCTCCAGCCACCGGGGCACGAGGGGACGAGGCGGCCGCAGCGTGCGTGGCCCGTGCCCGGCCCTCCGGAAGAGAAGGAAACCAGCAGAGACAGGCAGCTAAGGGACAGGCAGGAGACAGGAACAGGGTCAGCACAAATGCAGGAACCCCGGTCTGAGCTGCAGACAAAGGTAATTCGACAAGCAGTTCTACACTCCCGAGCGAGCAAGGGTTTTATTGGGAGAGCTCCCAGCGGGAAGTCAGCAGAGGCTCCAGGTCTGGCACCACTCAGGCCATCAAGGCTGGGTGTTGTCCAGACTTGCAGAGGGAGATCCCAAGCTCAGGGTGGCCAGGTGGAGCCAAGCCTTGGGAAAACGGCGACACCATCATCGGAATGTCTGGTGCGCCCCAAAGTGATTTAGATGCTTGTCAGCAGGAAAAAATAGACTTTCCTTGAACTAGGCAAACACGCCTTTCATCTGGACACTGACTGCTAAAAACAGGCAGCTTTTGGAGCAGTAAGGGTTGGATTTACTGTAAAGCTGTCCCCTCCCTGCTCCCCATAAAGGCAAACACCCACAGCTGTACGGGACCAGCATCTATGGTGCCAGAGCAGCTGCACAGCTGTGCAGCCCCCGGGCCGCGCCAGACAGCACGGGGATTAAACCCCCACTCTCCCACCTAGGATTAAGCCCACCATTTATCAGTGGTTAATTAACAGATTACTGGGAGGCTGAGAGTCTTTTTAGATAGATTGCACGCTGGCCTGTTTGGCCTGCAAACAGAAAGCCATTGGATTCACTCTGCATCCAATGCTATTCCGCAGGGCGGTGGGAAGTGCACATAACCACCAAAACTTGACAATTGCACCATTTTTCACAGATTTTTCCCACCAGAAAACATTATATAAGCTTTAAAGGTCTCATCCCTTGAAAGGCTTAGAGCAGAACAGACACAAAACTGTTGATATGGAGGTTTTACTTGAAACATGGTTTGCAATTAATTGAAATTTTTCATGAAAACTGTTTACTTTCTTTGGAAAAGTCTGGCTTTCAGTCAAAAGCAAATGGAAAGTTTTCCCCTCTTTCTTCTTTTTTTTTTTACCCTCCCGAACAGAAAAGATTATTTGCATGTGTTCTGGTATTCCAGTGCCTCCTGGGAGATGGAGTTGAACATCTCTGGTGGAGAGGTGGCTGAGCAGCAGCACAGCAGGCATTGTCCTGGTGGGAGGTCACAGAGGAGGTCAACAGAAAGGCTCCTGGAACACCAGCATGACTCTGGGTGACATCAGAAAAAGGAACCAGCTGGGATACAACCTAATATGGTGTTTCAAAATTTTCTCTGGAAAGGGGAGGAAAAATGGTCAAAGTATCTATGAAAAATAATAGTGAGCCTCACCTTCTCCTGATTTTATTAATGTGGACCAAAAATTTCTGTCACTGGAAAATAATTATAGCAAGTGAGGTGCCTTCTCCTTTCCTTGCTTTGTCCAGTCTGTCCACCTGAGGAGCTGGAGGGACAGAGCCAAGTAGGCCACCCAGAAACCTGGTATTCCAGCACTTCTGTACTTTCAGACACACTTACCCAGTTTTCAATTTGCATCCTAGCCTGCACAAAGAAGAACAAGCCAGCCTGGAAGCAGATATGCTTCAAACACCATAGGAAAACAAGATCTGGACCCCATTAAAAGTCAAGAGGAGAAGTTGCCCTGATTTTGGCAGCACTAGCACTCAGCTCAGAATGAGCACAGACTTCACAGAAGCTGCAAAGAGTAACAGGCGAGCTCTACCCCCTAATTCTGATCCAGGGATGAGAACTACCCAGCTTTGTAAAGGATCAGTCTCCTTCTTACTTTTATGAAGTGACATCTTGCAGGACCCCACAAGGACATAGCTGTAAAATACAAGCCATAGCTCCCTGGATGAAAAGGAAACCCTCAGGCCCTGCAAACATTCCATTTCTCATAGGAGAAGGGCTGTGAGGGGCATCCCCAGGCACCTTGAAGCCCTGGCAGTGATGCCTGAGCACCCCAGGTGGGGTAGGAGCCACAGGGTGGGCCTGCAGATGGGCCAGCCCATCCCTGCAGCCCACTCCCTTCAGGAAAGGCTGCCATGTGGAAGGAGGCCCTTTGAGAAGGGGGAAACTTCTGCACTGGTCTCTGAGGAAGAAACCTGGCCCAGGACAGGATTACTTCACATTTGAAATCATATTTTCATTAAAGTGGGAACAAGATCCTCTCTGAACTCCAGTCTGCCCTTATCCCTCTCCTTCTCCCCCTCTATTTTTTCTTCTCTTTTTTGATCCTACATTCCTATTTTCTGAACTTTTGCCCACTGCAAAGCCACACAGGAGGCTCCAAGGCAGACTTGGTTTCATGCTCAGGAGTGGTGCTGTGTTCTCTCTGGGCCAGCTGTCATTGCTGCAGGGCTGTGCAGGCTGAATCCAGCTCCTGGTGCCAGTGGGCTTAAAGCATCCTTTGCTCCCTCCAGCACTCTTCACCCAGCCTGGCTGTGCACAGAGACGCATCCTTGCAGTTCTAAGGACTTGCTTTACAACCACCTGGCTAAGGACATCCTGTTGCTACCAAACCACTAGAGCTGTGAGCTGAAGAAGTCAGCATTTGGAGATTTACCTACACACCAAGGAGCACACTCAGCCATGAGGCAGGCAGCGAGCAGGGAACGGTGGGAGAGTCACAGGGAACCAACAGGCTCATTCCACAGACACACAGAGACCTCTCACTGCCCCCAGGAGACAGCACCAACATTTTGCAGAGCATGGGCAAAGGTTTGGGTAACAAAGGTGACTTGAAGTAGCTGAGTAAGACTGTAGGTCTGGAAGCATTTCAGGAGCTGGCTGTACAAAAATTTCAGTCATTCCTCATGCAGGTAGAGCTTGTGTGTAGAATTCCATAAAAAATTTTGAATCCTCTTTTAGAGAAAAAATGTAGATTTGGAGTCCACAAACTGCTATGCAAACTCACATTAATTCTGTTGCAACAGTCATTTTTAGGGAAGAGTGCTACAAAAGACACAGAGTAAAATAGAAGCACTCCAATTAATTCCTTTCTATAGAAGCCATTTGGACTTTTGGAGCAAAATGGCTTGACATTTTCAAAATTCTATTAGTAATTTTATGACACTGTGTTTTTATAATTTCAAAATTATGAAGTGTTGCACAAGGTCACTGTAGAAATGTTCTATTTCATCCTCCATAATTCTTACTTCTCTGTTTCATGACTTCAAGAGATTGATCTGCTCTTCTCCAGACACAAATTATGTGTTTTAATGGATGGAACTCACTGCATCCCCATTTCTCCTGCACTGGCTTCCCTCAAGTGATGCTGATAACGCACCCAGAGATTTCCCTGAGAAGCTCTCCCTGCATTTGGCACCATGCTAGCTAAACTTGAGCAGCATTGGAGTTTGGTGTTAACGGGCAACCCAGCATGAAGCAGGAGTGTTGACAAAAAAACCCAAACTGTTTATTTTATACAGTCAAATTTTGGAAATTCTGTCCTGGTTTCCCCTGGCTATTCCTTAAAAAGAACAAAAAGGAGGGTGGAGGTAGAGCCAAGGGGAAGAACGTATCAGCTATGGAGTAAACAGTTTGGAAGCCAAACATAATTGGCTGGTGACTGCATATTGTGATTCACAGAGGGAAGGCTTTTTTTAAACTCCAGGAGCCACGGAGCAAGGACAGCCATGCAGTCATCTTCCTGTGCAAAACAAAGGCTGCAGGCCAGCGAGGTGCAGCACAGGGCTGGGACAATGGGGACACAGAGCATTACCTCAGGCCTGCAGTGTGCCACCCGTGACTGGCCTGATATTTCTACAGCCAGGCAATTCCTTTTGATATCAGGCTTTGGTGATTCAAGCCCTGTTCCTCTCAGGGGCTCTGAGTGCTACAGATCATTCCTATTTGGGGATCATACCTTATCTAAGTCCATTATTGCCTCTGCCTAATATAAACAGTGTCTCACTCCCTACAAGGTCTGTGCATTCAAAGTTTTCTTAAACCAAGGAAACCTGGAATAAATACCTCATTTTCTTGAGGACTTTATCACAGTGGTATGAAAGAAAACCAATGTGTAACTGTTTTCCAGCACTAAAGTTCTTTAAGTCTCAGGAAGGATAGTTTTGATTTGCAAATTCATTGCACTCACAGTCAGGACTTCACACTTGACCAGAGTAGCTGATATACTGTGAAGACTCTGATCTGGCATGCAATCTGCAAACAGTCTGTCTGACATGAAAGGAAGAGAGAGGGACTTCGCCCACATTTTTAACTATATTTTTAACTTAGAAAGATCTAAAAGTTTAAAACTTTGTCTTTTAAAACGGAAAAAAAAAAAAAGAAGATTAAACCAGTAAGTCTTTACAAACTTGTCTGCAAACTTCCACAGTGCTGCTGTCAGGGGAAATTAATTCTGTTCTTGAAAAAGTGAAGCACTAGGTTTTGAATGAGAAATTGCTCTTTGCAAGAAACTGGCTGTTTCTTTCTTTTGTAAGAAGTCTTTCAAAATTGACTGAATCTGCATGGAATGTTCAATTTCATTCAAAACTTTCATCTTTCTCATTTTACTTTGTGGCTTGCAATTTTGGAAGTGATGACATTCTCAGAGCTGTAGCAGTGGAGAACTGCAGAATTTCCCTTGTCTCTGGCAGCACACATTATTGTGCTAAATCCCAGCTAAGCCCACTGCCTGCTTCTCTGTGCTGCCAAGGGGCAGGATACCAGGCAAGGTGGGCCTCTGGCTTTTCTCTCCCACCCACATCCCTCCCCCTCTGCCTTGCTGACAGCTACATCCAAATTTTCATCCCTGCTCAGGAGTGTGGGCAGGTGTGGGTTCACTGTCAGCCAGGAACCCCTGAGCTCCTGCACAATGGAACATGTGGGAACATCCAGACCATCCCAGGCTTCAGCTCCTTCCCACACTGACAAATTGGTCTCCTGGCCCAAACTCTGTTCAAGGGGACAGAGCTGACAAGGGCATTAAGCACCATTAAGCTCTGGCATTACTTAGGAGAGTTTCTGAGCAGCCCTAATCCTGAGAACACAGCAGGGACCAGGCTGGTCTGCACTCTCTCTTGGGCTACAAACCAAGAAACCTCTGCTGACTGCTGAGTGGAGCAAATGGCACATTAGGTCTCCTGGTGAAAGGCTCCCAGGTTCTTGCCTGAAGACCACTGTACCCTGGAATGCCCAAGCCAGAAGCTCATCCTGATTCAGACCACAAGTCATCTGCTGGAGGCAGAGCCAAAGGGATTCCTGGGTAGCTTGCCCATCAGCCGTGCTAGGATATGTGCCAGCCATAACTAACATTTTGCCTACTTCAAATTTTGCCATGGCCTGACTGTCTCCAGCAAGAGCAGTGTCTCCAGCTCCTCACCCCTGGGGCAGAGTGCAAATAGCCAAACATCCTCAATTGTGTCTGGGCTGGGAGCAGTAAAATCCCACCCAAGTGGGCTGTCGGGTTTCCAGCCCCAGCAGGAATGCTGGCTGGCCAGCTTGGGCTGTAGCTGAAAGATGTATCTGAGCAGTGGGGACAAACATCAGCAGCCCCCGAGCAGGCGGAAGCGGCGGCGGAAAGCTTCGGCAGCGCTGGGCCTGCTGAGGATGGACTGGTGACACGAAACAACAAACAGCGTGTCTGCTGAGCTTGGCATAACAACCCAGGCACATGTGAAGGAAGAATCACTCCAAACACAAGAATAGGACCAGATGAGTTGATTTCAATGGTTTATTGTAAGAAAGCTCCTTAGATTACGCAGATTAAAATCTTCGTGGAAACACTTCTGGAGACTGTGTGTTGCTCAGCTTCCTGCACAAGGCACTGTTTGGTCATGACTACATGGAATAGCAAACTTAGAACAGGGGATTTATTAGTTTATTATTATTACAAGAATAAAGAGCTCATGTATCTCTATATTGGTTTCCTCTTACACTGGAGAAAAGTAAACCTCTGCTTCAGAGTAACCCACAAGTGAAGGAAAAGACAGAGTAAAGAAAGGAGTAGGCATTGAGTAGAGCTTTTACCCTCAGCCCCTGCAAAACACAGGCCAGGACTATCAGGCTGGAGGAGGGGAACAGCCAGGCTGCAGTTTTTCCTGGCTCTGGGGCTCCACAATAAAACTGAATAACCTGAATTATTCAGCTGTGGGATCAGGTAAGGAGTTAAGACTTCAGTGTCAGCCTGGTCATTAGTACAGTTCCTTCACCCCAGCAGTGCAGAAGCCAGAAGATGAATGGCAGGTGCTGAGGTTGCATGTGATGGCAGAAGTTCCCAGTGTGTGCTCGAAGCCCTTCTATGACGCCCCTGAGATGCTTCTAGGGAAGAGGAGCTCTGCTAACTGCGGTCTGCTTGGTTCAAAAGCTTTAATATTTTGTGGCTACAATGTGCCCAGTGAGTGTAATTATGTTGAATTCCACTGCTGCTTTCACCCCAAGCAAGATTTCACATTGAGCAATGAACATGAGAGGTAAAAACCCAGTGCCTCATACTTAATGTACTCACTGCACTGAGCCCCCTCCGTGGGCCACTGAGACACAAGGGAATGTCCTCCCACTGCAGCTGGGACAGGGAGGAGGAAACCATCCTCTGGAGAAGCTTTTCTCCCCTCAGTGGCTATAGAAGCAGCCAAGAGCCACCAGTTCACACAAGATGTTTAGTTTTTAGAGGGCCAAGGTCAGACATGGAGCATGCTGGGCATGCTGGCTTGTGACCACTGCTCTTCTTGCATGGAGTGTCCACAGCTGAACTGTGCTAAACGGAGCTGAGAGGCCACACAGAGCTGTGGGAGGGGTCAGCTGCTGAGCAACTGGGAAATCGTGGGCAGGGAAACAAGACTGGAGGAGTGGCAGACTTGGACCAAAACAAAAAGCCAAAAATGTGATGAATGAAGCGGGGAAATAATTTTTTCTAAATCTTAAATCCAGAGTTTCCTTTTGCTTTTATATTCTTTAACTCTGCAAATATGGCTTTTTATCATGCCTCTTTCTAAATGAAAAATGTCCTTTCAAAGTGAAAAGCCAAAACCCTTCACTTTGCAGCTATCCAGGGGAAAAGGTCTGGGGCATTAAAATCCCACTCTGTTGTTTGTCTTCCAAACTGCTTATCAAATTCTGCTTGACTTTAGAAATCAGTCCAGCCACTATGAAACTTCCTATTTCATTTATCTTTGCCACCCTACCATGTTCCCCATTTCTCTCATCCTTTTGTCCTGCTTTTCAGAAATGCAGCTCCATGGGGCTGTGATTCACACTCCCCAGGTATCCCCCAGCAAGCTGAGGGCTCAGCCTCAACAGAGCCTTTAGGTACTCCCTGGTCCAAATGCTCTCTAATAACACAATTATTTTGCAAAGTGCTGCTGGCAGCAGGAATTGGCTTCAGTTATATAACTTTTTAAATTACCAGCCCCACAACCTTGAACCCATAAATGGTTCTTTACTCCTTCATGTCCTCCTGTGGCAGCATTATTCTCCCACTGAATGGACGTGTAAAACTGCTATCTTGGGATGAAGTATTCATTTGAGGAAATACAAGAAACAAGAATCTAAAGTATCAAAACTGGAAATAAAACACCAAACTCACTGCCTATCAGGCAAAACTCATGTTTCAATGTTTTTGCCCCCAGCTTTACCAGGGACAATGGGGATAAAACTGTCTTTAAAGACATGAGGTCAGAAAATGACATGTCTATCGAAGCTGTCATTTGAGGCTTGGTGTTTAAGTATTCAAGCTCCTGATGCAATCAGATGGGACATGAAGGGTTTGGAGGCTGCTAATTATAGCTGTGATGGCATCACCCAGCCCTGCAGGAGACAGGGCTCTGCATGCACGTGGTGGTGGCAGGCCTGTCACCTTCATGCCATGATGGTCACTGGCTTCTTCTTGGACAATCTGGACACGGGCACAGGGACAGCAAGACATTCTGCCAGGTTCTGTAGGAATTAAAAGGAGCCCTACAATGTGAGGGTAATTTTTCTCATCAAGCAGCAATTATGTTTTCTTTCAAGCCCCTTCTTCCAGAAGAATAGGAAAACTTGAAGGCCGAATATTTGTACACATGAGCTGATACTGCAAACTTCCAACTAAAGCCTTTTCATCACAGCAGATGTCATTCCAGATGCATAACTTACCACAAGACCAAAACACTGGTGAAATACTACATTTAAAAATACTAATAATTATCTTATAATTTTGCCAGAGAGACAACCACTTTTGAGTGGTTTCCAGGAGCTACATGGCTTATGGAGTCACTGGAAACAGGCAGAAAATTATAACATAATTATGGTTAGTGATTTATGTTGGGAGGGGGGTGAGCAATTAATTTTTATTATGTTTATCAACATCTTTGGTCACAATGTAATTTTGAAATTTTTTTTGTGACCCAGGAAATTGAAAAGCCATTTGTGGCAGCATGTGTGAGTAACATTAGTAATTATGTATTTATGTAACTACTTTATTATATCCTAGCATGTTACTTATATATTCTTGTAATTGTCTTATTGGGCTAGTTTGAGTTTCCAATAGCACCTATGATGCAGTTTTTAAGATGTTTGCTTTGGAAGGAGCTATGAGACACAAAAATATATGGATCACTTTATCATATATAGAAAGCATACAGTAAAAAGTTGGCTTTCATTACTGCATTAGCATGGATCTAGATATGCACTCAGTGTTGAGACTTGGTCATCCATGTGTTTATGACACTGAGAGCTGCTTTGTGTTAGTGTGGATATACATTCAGTCTCCTGGACATACAACTCAACTCTCCACTGAATATTCTTTCTGGCAAATACTGTGAGACCCAGGATAAATGAAACCAGGGTTTGTTACTGGTGAAATCAATCTGCTTCCAGCCAGCTAGTTCCCCACCATCTCTCTACTTCTCATGCCTCCTCCACCCCGCAGTTCTTCTCTGTGGAATTGTTTCTCTGCTTTGATCAGGTGACTGAGACTTCCCTAATGCAGTGAGATAAATCAGACAGGCAAGGATGGCAAGGACAGAAAACCTTCTTGGAAGACTCGTGTTCTTCACTAATGGAAATGCTCCAGCGCTGTGGGTAGGATTTAGGTAGCACTAGCAAGTGCCTTCTCACGTGAGAAGGACATGTGACACTGTGGGTGCACAGTAGGGGTAAATGCAAGCTCTTCATGGGTGAGTGCAGCTGGTGTGGGTGAGGATTGCTTCTCTCATGGCCAGGGCACCTCGCTGCAATGGAGAGCTGTGGAGTCATGCCTAGGGCACAAAACAGATAGTCTGACTGTAAGCAAAATCTATGAACTTTGTCATCATTCCCTCTAGTGGTTAAATCCTCACAACGCCGAAAAAGTGTATTAACTTTCATCTCTGCTCTCAAACAAGGCAGACTCACACTTTCTGCACTGTATGTCATGGTCCCAATCCCAGTGATAGTTCAAGCAGTATCATTTGCAGGAGCAGGCTGCCCTAAGAAATCTCTTCACTACTTTAGGTTCCTGATAATATTCAGGAATTGAACGCCATACATTGCCCTACAACTCCCAGCCTTTGTGACAGCCTAGAAAGATTCTTCCTGGGATGCTTCCAGGGTGCTGTGGGATTTTGCAGAGAAGGCAAAAAGCCCAGCAAGTGAGAGTTTATTTGGTGCTGAGCACACCTCCATAGCCAGAAGAGAGCAGCAGTATTTCTGGACACCAGCAGCTCAAAGAAAAGCTGCTGAGGCTGTGTGGCAAAGTACTGTGCTGGTCATCCCCCTTTCTGCTGCAAATGCTTTCACCAGCCAAACCCACTGCAGCAAAGACTGTGTTTGAAGGGCTGCAGCTGCCTCGATTTCCCAGCACACTCACATGGTGGTGGCAACAGCATATGTCACCTCCACTGAGAGCACCTCACACTGGTGACTGCTGGCAGGGAGGCACCACAGCTGATGCCTCCATGTAAGCAAAGCAGTCAGCATGGAGAGATGCTGAGCTCTGAATTTGTCCCTGAAGGCACAGTGGCAACTTCCTCCTGAGCTGCTGACATTACCCTTCCCATGGCTCTTTCACCCACAACAAAAAGAAACACTTGCTGTTGAGTATTATTACATTTGGATGTTTCCAAACACAGCATGTTGGCAAGTCCCCATAAATTTGAAATTCTGAGAGTTGGGCATCTTTACATTATCATCCTAGATGATGATAAACAAAAGGAGAAACAAAATTTGTAGGTACTACACACTTAATGGAACCAAATTTTAATTATTTCCATCTTATAAACTATTTAACAGATTTACTTGTAAATTCTTGGGAAGAGCATGCTTTGCCTGTAGGAATAATGCTGAATTTGCGGAGGATGTGATATATTTCTCTAGAGGGCTCAGATCGTAATTTTAGGTACAAAGTAAAACTCTGTATCCATGTGGAGCCCCAGCCAAGATCTCTGTGACACTCCTATTACCAAGGGTGCATAATGATGGTTTCAGCCCTACCAACACCATGGGCCACCAGTAGTGTCTGTAAATCACAGGTATTTACCTGGTGCCCAAGAGAACGTATCTAATAAAACCCCACAGCTATATTTAGAAATCAAATTAACTCTGCATAGACTCCAGTCAAGGAGTGAGGGCAATATCACGCTGAGTGGGCACCCCATCAACACAAACCAGTGATACCTGATGGGATTTGTTCTTTTGTAAAGCAAGGCTTCATTTTCACCCCATCAGCTGCTGTTTGGTTGATTTGGGGAGAAGTTTTCATTCCTGACAGAGCCTTTCTGGTGACAGTATAGCTCCTCAGAGCGCTTCAGTGTGCAGCTCTGCTTCCTCCTTTAATCACAATGTAAATTTCTTTTTGGAGAGCTTTAAAAGCAAGATAAAGTGAGCTTACTGTCAGACCCTTTGCAGCCCTGGGGAATTGCGTGGGACCATTTGTCCTGTGCAATTTCTAGAAAAATCAGAGGTTGTGACCTCAGAAGAATTGTCTTCTTTCCTTACTTTGGTTGCCTTTATTGAAAGAAAATTAAAAGCTTTAACCCCCTGAGAATTCAGTGATTTCACACGGTTTGGCCCATTCTGATTTATACCTTTGCTAATGCAATAAACATTTTTCCTGCTGTATGACTCTTTTGGCTTGATTTTCATCTCCCACTTAGCTGTCCCAGAGTAACCAGCAATGAAAAATGCTTTGAAAATTGGCCCCAAATTCCCCTCTGCCTCTTTCCTCAAGGGCAGATTTGTTCTGTTTGGTAAAATGGGAAAGACACAATGTACAATTGGACTTGTACCACTTTCGTGTGTCATTTGAACTAATTCTGAGAAGACTTTGCACAAAATCAGTAAATAACAGACTTTTAGTTCACTTGTTGTTCTAGTAGATAATTAAATATGTTTTTTGAACATGATGGGAATCCACCTGATAAAAAATATTTTCATTTATTTTTTTATGAAATGAAAATTAAAAATAAAGAAAATATGTTGAAATTGACCCCAAATCAATTTTGTTTAATTATGCACAGGCTTTTTTAGAGCATTTATTTTAAAGCAAACTAAATTAAACATTTAAATAGAATACTATTGAAGGAACTAAAATATTGTTCTCAGAAAAATGCCAGAAGGAGATGTTTTCCATTTTTTTATGAAGAGAGGGACTTGGGCAAAGGAAGTTTGTAAATCTGATACCAATTTATATGTTTCAGTTACTCCAAGCCAGTGAAAAAATGCAACTGTTTGAAAAGTTCACATGGGTCTATTTACACATCCATTCTGGTGACAATTTTACCCCCCATCCTGGGCTTCTGTTATTGAAGAGATCTTAGCCATGACAGAAGAAACAACGACCCTGAAGTTCACCACAAAGACCCACAGTCTTTGCTAGTCTGAAATCTCCCCCCATTCATAATTTATCTTACCCTCAAGTCCACTAATTTGTAAACTGCAAAAACAAAAACGGTGCCCAAGAACCGTGCAAGAGATTCCAGCTCTCCGGCATGCAGGAGTTCACAGAGTCCCCTGAGATAGCCCGTGAACTCAGCAGCACAAGTTTAATGTTGCCCAATAGCTTTTACTACTTACTTTCATGATCTTTTTTCAATGGCAATATCATAAATAATGTCAGTTTGGGATTTTTTCCCCCCCCTTTTTTTTTTTTTTGCAACAGACATAGAGAAAATCCCTGATAAGCATCTGTTGTGGAGAAAAAATTAAGTACACTATGTATACACAGAACACATATTAGTTTCCCAAATCTTCTTAATGATGGGCTATAAATATGGTTTTGGCCTGCCTGCAGGCTTATTACCTTTGGCCGTGAGCGTGTCAGCTTCCATTAACAGAGCTGGATCCATATTTTTAATGGACAAGTAACATAAAAGTAGCCACAAAACAAGAGCTCTTTTCCTGTGCACTGATCATAAGCTCCACCATATTTCATAAGGGTGGTGTATTACTGAAGAGCCACCTGTCTGACAGGGGTATAAAGCAGATGTCTTAATTGCCCTGAGGATCTTGTGGCATTATCTTGTGAGTGCTGCAGGAACAGGATGTTCTACCCTAAGTGTAACTCAAGATGTTAAATGTCTGTACTCTGACTCCTTAAAGTCTCCATTATGGCTTGGTTAGATCCATATCCTGTGTTTCCAAAGACTGACTGCCAAATACATTTATCCAGCTGCTATGCTCCTCACCAGAAGTGTGGAGCAAATATTGCTGCACCACAGTGAATAACCTCTAACTCAACACAAAGTGCTGCTATGGAGCTTATGTAGGTAAAACTCTTCAGGGTAATCAGATTAAATGTACAGAGCAGGAATTATCTGCAATAGTCTGAGTTAATTTTATCATTAAATATTTGACCACAGCTGGATTAAGCAGTTGGACAGATTCTAGAAAAAGGGGAACTCCAGAAAAGTATTGTAAACATTTTGTTCCAACAACAGCATTTCTTCAAATTCCCAGCTCCCAAGCAAGCCTAAGCTCACTACACTTAGCCCAAAATGCAGATGCTGCTAATTCTTGAACCAAAGATGAACTACAGGGAGCAGCACTGGAATTGCAGAGGGTTGAAAGTGGAAGAGGAATGAAATGTGGAGGAGAGGAATAAAGTCCATGCAGCAAGGCACGACTGGAAATTAATGGATACCCCACAGCAATAAGAGGAAGAGCAAATAAAGAAAATTAACTCTTCAAAGGAAACAGAGACAGAAACAAAAACCAAATTAAATACGTTAAATAAGTTACTCAATTGACAAGACTGGGTTTGGATTTGTTTGGCAAAAATGTACCTAAAGTACAGGGCATACACCTTCAAGTCCTACTAATTTCAGTAGGACTGTGCTTCCATTTCAATGTAGTAGCTAATTATTCCTCTGCTGAGACTAAGGCACAATGCAGTCCTTGTCAATGGCAAACTCTTGCTATCTGTCACAAATTTGGTATCAGGCAAACAGGCCCAGTTAAAGCAAAGATTCAACATTGAACTTTACAGAAAGTTTGGATTATAAGAATCCAGGTTCATAGTTTATTAATAAACTTTGTAACTTTTAAACAATCTTTACTGGTTAATTAAAAGTCCTATGATCACAGTATAAGTAATTATGTGATGCTTTGGGGCAGGGGAAGAAGAAAGCAAGTTTGGGTTAGCCAATCCCACCTAGTGACCTTAGCTGGAGGCACCTTCCTTGCCTGCAGGGCCTGGATTAAACTGATCTGAGCAAGGGCCCGAGTTCCCTTTTCCCACACTGAAGGGGAATCTGAAATATGTCAACAATATCCGAGGAAAATAGGGGAAGAGAAATGAGAAGAACTGTCGGTCTGGAAGGGCTGCCTCCAGGGCTGGGGCAGAAAGCACCAGAGGTTGCTGATGTGACCAGCCCAGCAGTGAGCCGGGGCTGCTCCATCCCTTCTCAGACAATTCCTCTCCAAAGGACACCCCAGAATGATTTCCACAAAACCCATCCAGCTCCAGCTCAGTGTCAGTGTGCTGGTATCTACAGGAAAGTACTTGTAAACAGACCTAAGTTATGAAACAGCATCACAGAGAAATTTAGCTTGTTTGTCCACATATTTACTGGAGATAGTGGCCACTTTTACTAGGGTAGTTATAATTTCAGACAAATTTCTCCTCAGAAGCAGGATGTGGTAATAACAGGCAAAGGCTGTTTCATATGGGCTCATATGCCATGTGCACAGTTCCTTGAAAAAGAAGTTCAAAATTGCTGTTGCTGCTGGCAGTGTGTGAAGCAGAAAAAGCCAAGCCCCACTCTGAAATACCAGGCTGAGGTGCCAGGGCTGGGAAGAATTTTATCAAACTCCAGAATCCTGTTTTCCCCTTTGGTGGCAGACTCAAATAACAGGCTGTGCCTGTCTTGACTAAAAGACAGGCAGGAATGCATTTTCCAGTGCATTGGAGAAAGGGTTTTCATGCCAACATCCAGGTACAAGCCCTAGTAATGAGCTTTGAGGGGAATTAAATTGTAAGGAGGGAGAGAAAGGCAGTGAACAAATTGTCTGTGGGTGTTTGAATATAAAGCAGCGCCTTGGGCAGGGGGTAAATCATGTCCAGGGTAAGGAGTCACCCTGTTTTCCTGCAAGTACAGCCCATGCCTGCAGCGGCCATGAGGGTGTGCAGACCCAGGGCAGAGGTGTGAATGCTGGAGGCAGCCAAGAGCCAGCCCTGTCCCCAGGGCTTTGACTGGCATGGGGACAAGCACTTAGAAGAAACCGACTCCCTCACACCCTCAAAGTTCTGAATGGGTTGAAAGGCAGCAGGAAATCCTGCCCAATTCCTATGCTGGAAGGCTCTCAGGAAGGGAGAGGTGATGGGGAATGCCATGGCCACAACAAAAGCAGAGGAGCACCGTGGGCAGATACCAAGGACCACCCAGGAAAAAGCTGCCCACATTTGGAAACCATGCAGATGCCAGAGTGATGGACACCCCAGAGGAGTGTGAGATGTACAGATGTGGTCTTTGAAAGGTCCTAATGCAATTACATAGCGGGCAATGTTTTGATGTATAAAATTTATCTGGATGCTGTGTTAGCGGCATCCCTGTGCTCTGACAGCTGGACAAGCTGTTAAGGTGCTCTGAGAAGTAATGTTGACAGCCAAGGGTATCAGAAACCCAGCAGGGACATCAGGGCCAGTGTCTTGATCCTGGTGGAAGATGCTTGGTGCAGCAAAGATTTGGTCCTAGCTGGAATGACCCAGAGTAATTCTGGCTGCAAGTCAAACCTGGTAAAGCTGACTATTGCTACAGACAGTGGATCTGAAGTGATTTCCCAGTGAATTCTTGCCTCCCCACCCATAAAAATGGGATACAAGGCTGAGGGGCAGGAGAGGGCTGCCAGCCTCCTAGAAGGCCAGAGCTTGCCACATTAAGATGAACAAGCATGGTTTTTATTCTCTTTTTCCTTCAGGAGTTTTGCCAATCATAGCAGGAGTGTACATCCATCTGTGTCTGGACCCTATTGCAGGAGTAGCCCAGAGGACAAGCTCTGGAGGGGAGCCCAGAGAGGCCCTGGAATCACTATCCCTGGAGTTCTTCAGGACTCACCTGCTTTAGCAGAGGGGTGGAGTAGATGATCTCCAGAGGTCCTTTATGACTCTAATAATCACCATTCTGACAAATATTAAATGAATTTCCCCACTTAAGCCAAGCCCAAAGCCAACACACATTCTGGAGCACTGAGGTTTCTTCAAAAACCTTGGACATTTGAGTTTAAAGACACTGCTTGAACTGATGGAAGGATGGAGGAGCCCAGCTAGAAGCCATGGAAGGCTGCTGCTCAGCTGCTGCTCAGCCTTCCCTCCCTTCCCCAGCAGCTGCCAATGACTCACTCACCTCAGAAACACTGCCAAGAGCCATGGGAGCCATAGGAACTGCGGGAGAATTCCTTTCTCTCTGCATCCAGTAGTATTTGTTGAGTAACAATGCTACCAGCTCTGAATGGCCATTCCTGTCAGCAGGCAGGGGGTGCACAGATGGGCTCCTCCACTGCTTCCAAACCAACCTCCTTGGCACAATGCTGGTACTAAAGGCCTTGGTGATTGAAGCCCCTTAGTCAAAAATCCATCCAGAGATTAAATCTAGAGATGAGAGATGGTCTTATTTCAGATACTGAGCACATGAGGAACTTGGCAAGGTTGAGGCTTGAACAGAAGCAAAGCTGTCTGAACTGTGAAAAGAGGCCCTTTGTCAGAAGGCATTTTGCTGAGGCTTTGAAGAGCAAAATGTTGTACATGTGATGGCTTTTATGATAGACCCGCACTAGCACAGGAAAACAATCATCTGTTTTGGTAAACGACTCCAAGATAAATCACAAGTAGTGTACTATTATTGATTTATTTTTATCTCAATGGAATATTTGAGCTATAAATTACAGTTGGATAAACACAAACTGTGCGGAATTTTGCATTGTTTGAACTCGTCAATGGCAGGCCTTTCTTATGTTTTCATTTTAATGTAAATCAAACTGTGAAATGTATGGATGCAATTTATTTCCAGTTATGTTTATTGGACTTGGGAAAGACTTATTAACCAGGGGCTTTACTCAAATTCTCATTTGATTTCCGTGGATTTGACTGCCCAGCCTTTGTGGAGCTTTCATGGCTTGAGCACTGCAGACTCTAAATCTGATGTAAGAGACAACAGTGTTTTTCTTACAGTGCCCTTGTGGAGCCCTGGAGAGAGGCTGTAATGGAAAGAATACACCCTGCAGAGCAGAACTCTCAGAAGAAAGGGCTGGTGTCTGGGTGAAATCCCTGCTTGGCTGCCAAGTCTTCCCTGCATTGCAAGAGGGACAGGAGTTCAGTTTCTATGTGTAATTTAACTCTGTGGGGACACTCACCCTCTACAATGTACACAGATCCCTCTGGGTTCAAGGAAAAGACTGCAAGGATTCAAGAGAAGATGGTGTTGATGCAATTTTGAAATAAGGGAAAGAAACCCAAATAAGGCTAACAAAATCCAGATCTGTGAGGACAAAAAAAGTCAGTTCCTGGCCTGTAAGTGCAGCAGAGGTGTTATCAGCCAAGGTAGCCCATGCCTGACACAGACCTCTTCCTAAAGTGGAACAGACAGAGGAGCAGAAATGGAACGGCAAAAAGGACACAGGATTCCAAAGATTCCTCCTTGGAATCCAACAAAAAAATCCTGACCTGACATCTTGACAGTAGCTGTCCTCCCCAGCTCAGCACTTCCCTGAGACCTTGAAGGACCTTTGGGAAACCTTGGCCATGGTGGAGTCAATAAGAGTTTTAACCTCACCCTACAACAGGCTGCCCTTGGTGACTCTGAGGAGGTCTCTCATCACCATGTACCTCAGTTTCTCCAGAGAGTATCATGATTTCCTGTTCGACTGAGGTGTCATGAGGACAAACTCCTGCTGCCTGGGGACCACTAGCTGTGATGCTGATAACAGGCACAGGAAAATCTGCCTGGGTCACTGGACACATTCCATTCCTATGACACATGGATCCAAAAGAGCATTTAAATCAAAACATCACTGGTTAAACTCAATCCTTAGTGAATGTCAGCCTGTAAATTTCTTAGTTTAAATTATTAAGAGAACATTGCATACTTTATAACTGCACGTTTGAAAATACTCATGGGGTCAGGCTCTCCTTTTAGCCCCAGCAACATAAAGTTGGAGTCATTGCCTGACTCCAAGGCAGTTACTCCAGATTTATTTCAGGGTAACTCTGAGCAGGATCCTGGGTTTTGTTTATGACTTTTCATTTGTATTTTGTGAAAACTTAATAAAAATCTTTTAAAACTGAAAAACATTGTTCCATAAACCCCACATATGGGATCTTTAAATCCAACCAACTTATGAACTTAACCCTGACTTGTCTTCGTCCTCTTGGCCTTTTCAGCAACTAGCACTCTTTAGCCATGTCTGTATTTACAGAGGTCAGAAAACCCCTAGACAGCCAACTCTCGAATTTGCCTAAAACAATAACAGGAACACGGGACAAAACTGAACCACAATGTCCTGAAATGTGATAAAACACTAGCTGAAAATGAGGATAGACAGCTAAAAGAATCCAACTTAATGCCTGCAAAGCAGAGCTTTCCCAGGCTGGTAGGACATGACTTTAGTTAACACTGGAAGTTATTGAGGTGTGCTGGTACAACTAGCACCTTTTTTTAGAGATTCTATTACCACAGTGGAAAAATTACACATCCTGTCCTAGAGGTCTTTAATTCAAAACTCTGCTTGTGACTAGCTCTATCCATGCTGCTGACTGTTATCAACAGATTTTTAAGGCATAGGATTTTATAATAGTCTGTTCTCAACTGCTTGAAGCTGACCATGGGTTTTTCCATGGAGATTTCCACATTCAACTCACCTACATGTGGCTGATGCAGGGCACATGTAATGCAAGGTACCTGCTTTCAATTCCAACACTTTGAGGGACTGAGAGTTCACAAGTTCCTACATCAACTAGCAAATTTTTCCTATACTTTATAGTCCTCATAGCTAGAAATCATTGCATTTCTGAATATCCCAGTGCAATTCCATTGATTTCTGTGAAGTCCCTCCCAAGCAAAAGAATCTTTGAAGAATGGGAGGGGAAAAAGACTGGTTTAGATTCAGCCCTGGGACGAGACCCTCTGGTTTAGACTCAATATATGTCTGACACTTCTTATCTCCTGAGGATCTGCCTCCAGCTTTGCTTCTGAGGAAAAAAAAAGAAGTGCTTCAGACTGAAATGTCAAAACTGCCTAGGAAAAATTTAATTAGTTGAGAAATGAGCAAATAGATCTCTCCTGGGGCTTTGAAAATCTTCAGTTGTAGAAGAGTTAAGAATGAAAGGAGTAATTAAGGGCCTGATCTACATCCCTGGAAGCCCAGTGGAAACATATCCCAAGGAAATCAACATCAGATTTTTGCATGCTACAAATTTGTGTGCCTTTCAGAAAATATGGATAAATTTAGGAAGGAAACAGAAAGGAATCACAGAAATGGCTTAAGGCCTGGAGAAAACAGGTCTTGAGAGACATCAAGAGAAGGAGAAGTCCACAGGCTGCAGCCATCAAGATGCCATCAGTAAATATTCTCCTGTAGCAAGGCATGTAAAGATGTCCACATACTCAGCTTCTTAAAAAGAACATTTAATGGTGTTTTGGTTTTGGTGCCTGAATATCCTCAAATAGAGGATATATTAGGATATATTAGTCACTGACAAGTTCTTTTAATCTAGAAAAGATAACTGTAACACAGACCAATAGCTGACAAATCAAATACATAAAAAATTCCAGCTAGAAATGCAGCCTTTTTTTTCTTTAAATATAATCCATGTCTGCCCTTAGATGTTGAAGAAAATTACCTACAAAATTGGAGGATGTCTCCATGTCTTGGAGTACTCAGATCATTGCTGAAGCCCAGCCTGAAGGACACACTTTTTGCCATCACAACTTATTGAACTCTGTTCAGGAGTAGCTTTGCAAAAATAGAGTGGCCTTGATATAAAAGTCAAACTCAATGTCTCCCTTGCAGTTTCAGCAATGTTGCAGTAATACCAGTGAGCTGAAGACAGCTGGTTTAGTCTTTGGTGGCAGTCAGGCGCTCCCATGCTGCTTGGTTGGTGGGGTCACAATTTCCCCAGAGGATAACCTTCCCAATAACTACCCCAATGCTACCATAATGCTCCTCCTGGGCCTTCTGGAGAGTCAGTTTTAAGCTACAGTAGACTGATTTTGAGACACAAGTAATTGCTTCTCCAGGCTGTGGTCAGCAGTCTGGTTTTCAGTCAATCAGTGCAGCACACAGGTGGGGCAGGGACAGTTCTAGCCCACAGCAGGAGGGTTTGGTGAGCGCAGCCAAAACAAGCTTTTATGTCCCAGCTGACATCTGTGGGAATGGGCTGGTCTTTCACTGTGTGGAACATGCATGATTTATACAAAGGGATCCCTAAACACTTTAGTATTCATTGTTTTTAAAAGAGGTTGGATTCTGCAAAGGGGAGGGGATGTGTTTTCATACCTTGAGAACATTACTCCCTTGCATGACACCAATGTTTTGATTACTCGTTTATTTTCCCCCGTCTAGTGGAACAGAAAAAAGGAGAATGAAGCATTTATTTGCCAGAAAATTCTTACTACTTTTGTAGGGAATCACAGCAGACTAACATTTCTTACTCTTGCTGATTTTGTGAGATGCTCTGTGCATGCTATCTTTTGAGGAAATACATATAATTCTTTTGCAAACATGGACACCAGATCCTCAGCAGAATCTGTAATGGTCTCATAGAACTGCTGGGTGACATGGTCCAGACCTTAAGCACTTAGACTCATTGCTGATTGAATGTTTCTAGCTGCAATTTATTTTGTACATGCAAATTAAGAATACAAGAAGAACATTTAAAATTATGAGGTTGGAACACCATTTTTACAGATGGCTGTTTCTGCCAGCAGGCAATTTGTTCTCCTCATATAAACATTAGGAAAATTTAAGCATCTGCTCCTAATTAGTTCCCTTGCATAAGGTACTGATGTGCATAACTCACACTTCCCCATGCTCATTGCTAAGATCTCAGATGATTAGTTTGTTTGCACACTGCTCCTTGGAATTAGACAAAGATGAAGACCTGGAATCACAGCTGTTTTCTCTGCACCAGAAATCAAACCCAATTTTATTGGAATGATGAAAATTGCCAAGATCAGATGACCCTGTGAAGCATACACAAGTTAATTGGGCCCTGTTGACCCTAATGTAGCCATGTGAATTTGGGGGGAATCTGGCCAGTATTTGATTAATTGGTTTAAAGAGCATGCTAGAATGATTTCCCTATAGTAAAAAAAGTAAATTTTCTTGCCCAGAAAATTGAATGTTTTATACTTGAAGCCACTGTGGCCTCCTCACCAGAGCTGGGACAAAGCCCTGGTACATCTTTCAATGTATATTCAGCCCTAACCCTCCTATGCCATATAACATCTGAGCTTTAGGTCCAGAGAAAATGAGGTTTGGATTCTGGCTATGGTATAAAACTCTTCATATTTAAGTGACATGGACAATCAACAGAGCCATCCAGCAACTCTTGCTCTCCAGCTGAACAGAGCGTTGCATGGTTTAAACCTTTCCAGAAACCCTTACTCAAACACAACTTCAATGTTCTTAATGACGTCATCAAAGCTTTAAGTGTTCCTTAAAAGCTTCCAGAAATATTAGCTCTGGAAAAAATTTTCCTTAAACTTTTTATTCAAACAAAAGAAATTATTAGACTGATTTGGAAAGACATAAAACATAGAGCCTCGAGCCTCCCTATATTTTAATATCTGAGAGAAATGTTTCATACGCCTTTTACCAATATGTATCCAGTTAGCAGAAGTGTAGCAAAGCTCAAAAACCCTCCTGTACAGAAGACCATACAGCCACATCCATCCACTGTACAGGATCATATAGATCACATCCAAACTTTACTTGCTTAACAGCTAGGTCAAAAGGTTTCCTATGCTGTATGTGGTATGTGTGGTATCTTTTGAGTTTATAGTTCATAAATTAACACAAAGGGAAGCATTACAAGAAGCTCACATTTTTGTGACTACTCAGGTTTTAACATCAATTAAAGTGACCACTCTTGTATATATTAAGAAAATGTGTAACTCAAAGATCTTACAGTCTAATGCCACAGTAGTAAGAAACGAGAGTTTAAAGTACATTTAATTACACTTCCACTTCTCTCAAGAATAATTTCTTTGCAGTGGTCAAAACACATTCAAAGCCACTTAAGTATCATTAACCTCATTTTTAAAACAGTAATGGCACAAAGAATGGAAGAACAGAAGATACCAATTACCCAGTATCCCCCAACACACCATTATTGGATACCAATTATTCAGAACCTGTTTCAGTTCAGTTTAATAGAGAACACTGCTCTTTTTAAAGGATCCATACTCACTAATACATTTAAGTTGTTTAGCTTTATTCCAGAGAAAGGAGTTTTCTTATTCTTATCCCAATTCTTGAATGCAAAACTAGGTGTGCTGCAGAAACAAAAGCACCAGGATCAATGAAATCAGTTTCCTTTAGAATCGTGTCTCACGGATGAGTGACTTTGATATCTCAAATTTTTTTTTTTTTTTTTTTTGCAACTCAGACATCTGTAAAGGTTTTGCCCCATATGGATTCTCTCATTTCTAATAAAGTGAACTCTGGTTCTGCTCTTTTCCCTACTGCCAGGTCCTCCCAACAAAATTTTCTTTCACCTAGCCATCTGCTTTCAAAGGCTTACTTATCTTAGACATCTATACTCCTCTGACAAATCTGGTGGAAGTCAGCCAATGAATTCAAAATGTGTCAGGGACACACACAGACATACACACGTACACAAAATCCTCTTATCTGCAAAAAATCAGGGCTCACTTTCTTAGACTCAACTGAAAAAGCTAAAAAATTATCCACAAATAAACTTGCCTTCTAAAATTATTAAATCACTGTAATAATAAGGTATTTCAATTTTGAAGACTCCAACATCTTCCAGTTGTTTATAGCATGCAGACATAAGTCCATTAACACACCAGATTAATACTGATGTGAATTTCACTGACATCACAGCAGGCACATATGGTACATGAACACAAAATCAGCCCTGTTTGCTTCAATTATTAGAGACAGTAGGACAGTGACTGCAGTGTGTAGAGATTGCTAAATATTTGGAATAGGAAAGAAAATGTACTATTCTTCCTCTTCAGTAGACCAGGGCAAAGACCACAGAGTTTGTTTTTCAAGGATCTAAATAGTCATGTGTGCTATTTATTTTCTCAGCAATGAGTTTCATCCTTACTGTGTGGTCAAGTTATGGAAAAAGGTTATGGAAAAAGAAAGCTGGTTCTGATAGTAACCTGGTTCTATGGCAGCTCCTAAAGTGTTCTTTGATTGTGAAATCCAAGGGACACCACTGCAAACACCTTCACAAAGGTTCAGAATTTCAAAGTTCATATTCTGATTCTATATGATATGGCAGGTGAAGATGTTGGGATATGATCTGGACTGTGTCTGTAGAGACTAGTGGATGTTTCTCTTACAAGAGCTTAATTTTAAAACGCCAATTAACTGTTCACTACGACCTATGTATTACATCCTTCCAGCTTAAAGACTGTAGCCCAAACATGTATTCTTGATCCATCAGGAGTCAGTTTTCCACAACTGCTCAGTGAAATGGATTCTCTTACCAATTTCACAGCTAGATTGTCAGCAAAAATAACAGAAGTTGTCAGTTTTGGTGAGCAGATTCTACAAATCACTGGACACACCACTGAATTTGGGGTTTAGTTTGATTTAAACTGAAATCAACTTTAAAAAAATGAACATGTTGCCAAACTGGAGAACAGTGTTCAGCTCTAGTGCCCACTTTTACCATTGTCTCAGCAAGCCTTGTCTTAAAAATATCTCGTCAAAGACAACATCAATGTACCCATTTACCTCTTTCAGAGAAAATAAATTATTTGCTGCTGCAAGCTATTATTCTGCGGCCAAGAAATGCCCCCCACCTTCACACTTGGTTTTCACACAGTGCTTACTCAGTCAAAGGTCCCACTGACTTTCAGTGGGTGACCAATACACAAGTAGGAACTTCAGAATTTGGCCAACATATGTTTTGCAAGTGAATGTTGAGGGAAAAGCAATTTGATCCCATTTCAAAGCCTGGCAGAACACAATATAGCATAATCACTAAAAAATCTAAGACAGAATTTCATCAAGCGAAAACAAACACTGTTCAGAAACTCCGCAGGAGACAGCCAGCCCTGAGCCTACAGTAATTGCAACATTGAGAATAGGAGTGAATTCCCTGAAGATGCTCCATACAGTAGCAAACCATCTGTCTAAACACTTGCAGAAAGGCTCATGTTTGAAAACCCTGGATCTCGCCAAGGTCTTTGCCATTGGCTTGGGAAGTGTAATGACATGGGATACACACAGATGTTCTTTCTGAATGTCCCCCACTCCCGTAACCAGATGGATCTTGGAGACTGCAGAATGAACTACCAGGAAAGACAACAAAACCTTTTTCCACCTCCTGTTGCCTTTCTCTACAGCAGGGACTGAGGCTTCAAAAATTAGCATTTTTTTGCTGATGGGCAACTGTAAGGAAAATGCTTCCTTCTAACACTGAGCACCACTGAAACTGACCCCCGTGTAGAATTTCATCAAGGTGCCCTTACACATGGCCCTGGACCACCAACCCTATCCTTCAGAACAAACATCTGTGGTTCACAGCAACTCCACAGAACATTTCTCAAGTACCTTGGGAAAACGATGACAGCTGTTGAGACCTAGAAAACACTGGAGTCCTGGGATTTTTCAGAACAAGTACAATTTGTCACTAATATATATGAAATCCAGCCCATGGCAGGGTGAATGACATAAGCTTGTAAAGCAGAAAATAATTCATATTGCAGCATAAAAAAGCAATGACATTTGAAGTTAAGGGTCAGCTGCCAATTCTCTTGTGAGGTCTATTTTTCAGGGCTTCAGAACTTGAATAACTACACACAACATGAAATTGACAGTCTCAATGATTTTTCAAACAACGGATTAACTTTCTTAAACTGATTTCCATACTTACAGTAATGTTTAATTGGAATTTTAAGAGTTGTGAAAAGAAAGCCCACTGAGAGGCATATAAATTGGAATCTGCTTACCCCTACACTCAGGGCAGCATTCAGCACAAGATAAGGTTTTCTCCGCTGCTGCTGCAACACTGGGCTTCACCCCACCAAAGAAAAAGCTAAGAGCTGTTTCTTCCCTATGGCATTCTGCAAGTGGCTCTAACAAGCAGATAGATGAAGATTGACACTACAGGAATTTCATGCTGTGGAAAATCTAAACAGAATAATTCACTTGCATCCAGCTTTCTTCTCAGCTTCTGGCAGAACTCCTTGTGTTGGAATTTCAAGCCCCACCTGCACTGGCCTTCCTTAGATGCTGCATCATGCTCTATCCCTCTAGTTCAGTTGCTAATTTGCAAGATATTCCATTCCATGTTTTGCCCCATCAACAAAACAAAGCTGTTGACAAACAGAGGCTTGGCTCAGGAAGAAATTCCAAACATATTTTTGAATTTTATCACAGGCATGTGAGGAAAGGAAGTAGGGGCTACCTCCTATTGTCTTCTGGCTCCTGTCTGGCAAAACGTGCCCTGCAAGACCCACCTCCACCTCTGCTTGCTGCAGTGCAGTTGTTTGGTTCAGGATATATGGCACCTGTGTGTCAGTGACTGGTGGAGACAAATGTTCCAAGCATCAGCATCTGTATTTCATAAAGGAACATGAGGATTTGATGAAGCCAGCCTGCAGGACCTCCCAGAAACCTGTCAAGAAGCATCTCACCTCCCTGTGGGCCTCTAGGTAATGGCAGCACAGCATTTCCCTCACCTTGACAACAGGGAGCTGTCATAGTTTCTTTGTGGTCCTTCTCAACGTAGTACCTCACTGCATCCCAGGTTTTACTTACTGTTTCTTCAAAACAGTGCTTCAAGGTGAGGAAATCTTATGTCCCTATTCACACACCAGGACAGAGAGGCCCAAGTCTGATGGAGAGAAGACATCAGGACCCCAAGGGGTACATCCACACATCTGTCACTCAGCTACCTGAGCCAGCACCAGCTGTGACCTGGAGGGAGCATCTGTCCCACCAGTGCTGTGGGGTGCCCATAGGGAGGCTGAAAGGTATCTGACAAATGCTGGGAACCTTGGCCAAGACACTGTGTCTCCTCTAAAGGCTGGCCTGAGCTTCTTCCCAGCTTTACTCAGGAGCTCTCTTAAACCTATTCCCAGACAATTTGGACACTGGATAAGTCTGGGTTTAAATCGCACATTCAAATTTGTGCTTAAAATCTAAGCCAGAGAATCATTCAGTAATATTGTCTTGGAAGATGTGTATCAGAGCAGGGATCTGGACCCAGGCTTCTCTACTGTAACTGGTCTTTCTCCCTTTATAGTTCTTTACTCATAGAGGTCTTTTCCACCACTACTTGAGGTTTTACAGCCATGAGGAAAAAAATGAGCAGAGGAGGATGGAGGAAGAAAGCTGGGATAGAAAACAGGAGAAGAAAGGAAAAAAATATTTCAAACTATATTGTTTCTAAATAATGTTAACTGAAGAATTATAGAAAATCAAACCTCATAAAAATCTTGAAGACAATAACAGTCTTCAACAGTACCCTAATATTTTCATTATTACTTAAATTAAAAAAAAAAAAAAAGTGGAAAAGAAAACTGTGACCAGTTCCCACCGAGAACCTTTAAAAACACCTCATGACAAGGATTACACCACATTTATGAGGTGGCCCTTCCATGCACAATCAAGCCAACTGGCTTTTCATGTTCCCAAATACGAAAAAGAGGTGCTGTAACACTAGTGCATTATTACAGATGAGAGTGTTGAGACAACTTTCTTTGCAGTCAGGTCCTTCTCAAATAAATTTTATAAGCTATGCTTGCCCCATTTATACCAAACGGCATGATCTGCTTTATGTTTGCAATGAAAAACGTGGTTATAAAATGTCTTCTTTACTCTTGTTTTTATGTAACACAATGTCAGAATCAGTAGCATGGAAATGAAGGGCCCAGGTTATGTGCCAGGAGCCTTGGAACATAAAACCTTGCTGTGGGCTGATAATATCTCACTGATTCTTACCAGTCTCCAAGACTCTGTCCACGAGCCTTCTGCAAAATAAACTTTATTAAATCAAAACTTGCACCCTTCTCAGAAGTCCAGTCCCTTCCTGTGGTGAACACTGCTTTTGTGATAACCAAAGGAATTTTATATTTAGGGACAGCACTTGTTCTTGACCTTCAGAGGACTGTTTCCATTGACACATGCTGAAAAGAAAAGGGATAAAAATTCCCTCTGGGATTTCAGTTCAGATCCTACAGTTCTAATATGAAATTTAAACTGGCCCAAGCTGCTAGTGTTAGAATACCGCCTGCTAAGTATAAAGCAGAAAGGGAAAAGTCCAGAAGACAATACTTCATTACGTGGAAATTCTTTGAATCCTAAAGCCATATGGAACATTAAAAGCTTTCCCCAAATCCCTCTCAGACTAGTAGAATTCAACTGTAAAAAAATGATATTTAGAAGAAGAAGGAAAGTCTGATTTTCTACATCTCTGGGAGCTGCTGAAACTCTGCTGTGACTAGAAAAATAACTTCAGCACAAGTATAAGGACCTGGAAAAAAATCTCCTTTAATCATTCAATCAGCAGCTTTCTCAGTTAATTATGCTGTGTGCCTCCCCCAGTTCAGAGATCAGTGCTTCCCAGTCAGGTCTGTTTTGTGAGCATTGTAGGGATCTACAATAGCACATTATGGGCAGCCATGCCCACAGTGTCTTGTGGTTTTTGCCTTCTGAAGAAAAGTGGCTCTAACAACCCTATCAAAAAAGTCACATAACTCACCAGATTTAAGGTGCAAATTCCTTCATGAACATACACAGGAGGCAGTTCATACACAAATGAATTTGCATCAGTTTTTAGTCAACCCCTTATTAGAAATTACCAAGTCTACAAAGATAATGGCCTTGATCTTGGAAAAGTCATGGTCAGAAAAAGTGACTGTCCTTGAGAAATACACTGTTGTTTTCCTACCACCACCCTGAGTTCAAAAGCCTGTTCTGCTGTGCTGGGAAAAGGATGTGATCCCAAGTTCCCAGATCAGCACCTGATCCACAGGACAGGACCACACAACTCTGTGTCACAGGGCACACAACTCAGCTTTAGGGCTCTCTTGAAGAACAAGTTTGGAAAAAAAAAATTGTCCCATACTATCCTCCAAAGTTGGTGGGCTTTTAATATTCATTTTTCACAGAATATACAGGCTGTTTTCCACCAAGGCAAAAGAAACCAGGATTTGGTAAAATACTATAGCAACATACTAACTTCCCTGGCAATGTGAGTGACCCACTCTTCACTATAAAAGATATTAAAATGGCATGACATTTTAATGAAACTCTTAGAGCACCTCTCAAGCAGTTCAGGGGAGAGCGTGCTGCAACTTTTTTCTTCCACTTTGCTGGAACAGCTCCCTTAGAGGAATTGCACACTGTGCTTGTTGGCCTCCTTCCACTCGAGGCTGTGAATCAGAGCTGTGTTAATGAACCCAGAGGAGCCTCCTCCATGCTGAGTGCAGCAGAAGGCCAACCAAGATTTCATTGTCCTTGCTATAGCTCTCCTTTGCTAGGCTCAAGGCTGAGCCTTCAGGCCCCTGGGGGCATGGCTATTCCCATGGAACAGTCGCTGTTGCACAGAGCCCCTGCCCAGCACAAAGGCACAATGGAGCAGGACCAGCAAGTGTGGAGCAAGATCTTTGCTTGCCATCACCTTGACTTTGCAATGTACCACAGAGAGATGTTATTCATCCATCCTATTGCACTCTGTGTGTTTGCATGCACCTACTATCACTGTGCCATCTGGTAATGATTTTCTGCAAACAGCAACATCATATATTCTTGCTGGGAGTTTATATGAACTACATGGCTCTTGCTGCTCCCCATTCAGGAAATACCTTCTCTTTGGTAAGATCAGTGGGCCAAACTTTGATGTCAACATTCAGCTCTTTTTTGTTGTCCAGAACTCTGGCTAGCCATGTAAGCATCTGCCTCAGCCAAGATGAAAATTCAATCACAAGACCCTCTCAAGTTGAACAATAAAGTGCTCTTATTTTATGTCAAACTTCTGTCTAGAAGTTTTTCCTTAAAAATCAAAGGATGAAATGCAAATAGCTGTATGTGTGAAATGTTCCCTGTGCAAAACTGCAAATTTTAGGAGAGGAGGCTGTGTAAGTATGCTCCAGTTTTGTGGTCCTTTCCCAGTGGGGGGTATCAGGCTCAGTTTCCCATCATCCTGGCTGGACACTGAGTGAGCAGGAAGCACTGTGGCTGTCCAAAGCTTTCATTCTGTTTTGATCACCTCAGATACAAAAGCAGCATTCACCTTGCAACAGCACAGCTGGCAGAACAGCAAGTGAGGCTGAGGAGAGACAGGCACACCAAACCCACTGCATGCCATGGGGGCAGAGGCCAAGCGTGAGGAGCAGTGAGCAGAATGATGTATGTTCAGGCAGATAAAGGTAATTAACCCTTGGCTAGTCTAACCCAAGGACTTGTGTGTCCACTGTATCTTGAAAACTTTGAATCAACGTATGATATCTCTCTTGTAAAGAAAATGAACTTCGACTCTGCCACAGCTCAGACCCCATAGATGAATCACAGGTTATGCAAGATGTATGCTAAACAAAGAGTCCATCCAGACAACCATACAAATCCCTATGGACTTAAATGCAATGAATCAGGCCTTGTTTAACCTGTACCTGTGTTATTTCTGTGGCCAAAGCCAAACCTCTTACACAGCTCCAATGCATTTAAGCAGAGTTGTGCCTGCTCTCATCACAGGCCTGCACCCCATGCCCACACAAATATCGGCTGTCTTTTGAACTTTTTCCAAACTGCTTAAAAACTTATCGGCACCAAAAAACTCGCTTCTTCCAACTGCATCAGTCACTAATGAATCCTGTCCAGAATTTTTCTGTTAAACACTCTGATTTTTTGATTGTGCTGACCTATTTACACCCAAGAGTTTGTTTTAACACAGGATTTTTCCCTCCTTCTCAAATTTCTTTTTTTTAACAGAATTTAAGAAAATGCAAGAGTCTTTGCTGATATTTGGTTACTCACCACATGCTGAGTTGAGTTTCCTGTTTCAAGGAGAGAGAGGTTGAGAGTGTGTGTGTGTGTGAGCCAACAGGCTTAGAAGCACCAATACCCAGCCATGAGATTTTTCTGAGCTGTCTTGACCCAACTAGCACCAAACACAGCTTGTACATTGCAAGCAGCACTGGGCAGAGGTCCCAACAAATGCAAAACAATATTTTTAATTCATCTGGGGGATTTCCTGAAGAAAACCTTGGCATGGAAAGAGCAAATTACATTCAGCAAGAGTGGCAATGTTCTAGAAGGATTTAGCTGGCGATAGATGCTTTTAGTGGAGTGCAAGTTCCTCTCAAAGTTTGTCCCTGAAGAAGGGATGTGTGAGGGGCAGTGAAGGAGTTAGAGAGCATGAGAGAGAGGCAATTAATAGCAGATGGGGGAATAAAGAACTGCTTTCAACAGGCCTCCAAAACTGTATGGAAAGAGGTGGGAAAGAAGGGCTACAGAGAAAGCTGTCCTGCTCCTTGTAAGAGCTGCAGAAAAAGCAGCAGGGGAGAGTGGTGTGCCCTGAAAAAGTAGATTTCATAATATCTAATACATGCAATACATACATGACCCTGAAAACGAGGGTCACATGTGGAAGGGAAGGAAAATACCCAAACGAAGAGTCAACAGAGACAATCCTGAAAAAAATCCTTTCTGATCCAAAGGGTCACCATCCCTCGCATTCTGACTATGGATATTGTGAAATCTGGTGATTTTTTGAAAAGTCCAGCTTGTGAAATCTCAGGATTTAAGTGTGAACCTCATCCAGCATTCTCTTTCCCTTTCATGGACACTTCTTACCCCTGTGCATAGAAACACAACTTGCAGTTTTACCAAAAGGATCAGAAATTAGCTGCAAGAAACAGAAATGTCTCCACTTGTAAAATCTGTTTTAAGGCAAGCTCAATACTTTGCAAGGATCATTTTTTGGTTCATGGAAAACTGGAGGCTGAACTTTGCTCCCTTTTGACAGTCAGGGACTTGCATATCACTTCAGCAAAACAAAACAAGCCTGCAAACAATATGATTAGGTAAAGCCTTTTCTATTAATGTCCTAGCAAGAAATCCTTTACAGCACAAACAATGTACTAATCTCCGACCTGCCTCAAACTCTATAATATCAGCCACTCCAGGCACTATATTAAGCCTTATTGTTCCCTTCAGTAAAAGGCAGCTCTGAGGCTGTGTTACTGGGGACAGCTTCACACAATTAGAGACTGAATAGATGTAAGCATGACTCCTACAACTGAGAGGAATGAGCATTTAATATAGCCCTTCCTAAAAGACAGAAGATATGAGGATGAGTCAAGTGCTTTGAACCAAAGGCTGAGAAAGAAAACCAGCTTCTTTCTATTCTAAGCAACAAAACCAAATGTCTGTCTAATTGATCTACTGAGCCCTCTCATAAGTGAATGCACAGTGCATGTGAGACCTTGCATACCATTTCCTTTTGAGATTCCAGCTTGCTTTCTGCTGTGCTTAAGATTGCAGCTGTAGTCCAGGGAGTTAGAGAACCACAGGCCCTAAAGTGTCCTTCCACATTTGAAACGTGCATTTCTTGTGAAGTGCAGGAGAAAGAGCATTATGAATACAAAACAAGGGGCTAGCACTCCCAGTTCCAGAGCCTTGCTTTGCCTCTCACAGCTGCCTGCAGTAAGGCATATCACTCCCTCGGTACCTCAGTTTCCTCGGGAATAATTGTGCTTCAATGGTAGGAAGAACATTGAATTGGCTATTGCTTGCAATGTGCCAAGTACATGTGAGGTACTTTAGTAAGTGATATTTACTGTTCATTATATCTGAAAATACAAACTAATTTTCAGAAGCATACAAGGCTATCATCATTTTATCCAGACTCCTCTGAAGTTACCAAAAGTATTCCATTTTGATGTATCAGCAGGATTTGGTCAAACAGCCTTCCCCACAAGTCACCAATCCTTTCCTGGTGCTAACTGTCAATCTGGTCTTGATTCAGGGCAGGTTTAGCTGCAGACTTCTTCAGCCACAGCACTACTGGATTTTGCACATGTATTTTCAAAGAAAAAAAAGAAAGACGAATTTCTCTCCACTCTTTCAAGGTGCACACACAGGAAGAAGCTCACAGGTTTAAGGTTCACCCTTTTCACAGAATCATGAATGGTTTGGGTGGGAAGGGACCTTTAAAGCCTGTCCAGTCCAACTGCCCTGCAATGGGCAGGGACATCTTCAGCTAGGTCAGGTTGCTGAAAGCCCTATCCAACCTGACTTTGAATATTTCTAGAGATGGGGCATTCTCAAGGCAACCTGTGCCAATGTTCCAGCACCCTCACTGTAAAAAGCTTCTCTCTTATGTCCAATCTAAAATTACCCTTTTTTAATTTAAAAGCATTAGTCCTTGTCCTATCACAACAGGCTAAAAAGTCTGTCCTCCTCTTTCCAGTAATGAATTCTATTTTAGATCCCCTCTGGAGACATTAGGCTCTGGATAAGCAGTTTTGGCAGGTAACATGAGATCACAGTTATTTCCCTGGCTGGCAAGAGCTAATTCTTTATTCTATGGGAGTAACCAGAAAGGTGGCAAAGACCCTCAAAACTTGCTGAAATTAACTAGAATTGGAGACCATTGCAAAGTTCATCAGGTTCTTAATTTTCAATGCAAATTGGTCCAGTGTTGCTCCTTCAGCTGAAGGGATTTCCTATTTCTAATCAAATGGAAATATCCTGAACTAAAGCAGAGCAAAAAGCTGCCAATCCACAGCTGCCTTTTTCCTGTAGGTTCATCCAAGTCTCCCATGGAGTAATTGAAATATCACTGTGTAATGAAACTTATAAAACTTTAATATAGGATTTATACTTTTTCATGTCTATTCTTTCCAAAGCTTGCCTCCATACCCTGTCAATAGGTTTCCTCAAGGGCATGGGTAAGGATCTCAGCTGCATCTGGTTTGACTGCATCATAATGAAAATGGTGAGTTGATCAGTATCAGATATATCTGAACATTCTTCCAAAATTACATCTGACATTTACAAGGAAATAAGACTGTAAATTCAGCCTTAGGATCTAGTAGTTGCTTGTAAAGCAAGAATTGGCACTGGCAGGCTCGTGTTAATCTAGAAATTTCAGGTAATATAAGAATTCCTTCATCAGAATAAAACCTGTGCCTGCATAAAGTAAATGCTAAGCATCCAGTGTCAATCAGAAATGAAATGCAGTGCAATTCAATATCCCCCCTTGAGACGTGGCCAAAAAGGAAAACTTTCACAAGTTGAAGGAAAGATAGTAACCCATCCTCCCATATTGCGTAATGCAACCCAGCTCACATATGGTTTTGCTCAGTGTTTATCAGACAACACAAACACTTCCACAAGCGGGAAGGAAAGTCCTGGGGACAGAGTGGGGCAGGAACAGGGACATCTGAGACAGCTACATTGCCTCAAGGTGAACTCTTGGAATTATGGGGCTGAACACCATCCCTGTCCAGAGACAGCTGTTGGGCAGGGAAGATCAGGTTTTTTGTGGGGGTTTCATAATGCAATGGCATTCCACTATAACCATTTTTCTCCCTGGGAAAAAGGTTGTTTTTGTAAAGTTTCCAGTTTGAAGTTTCTTCTTCGTCCAAATTGCTCAAACTTCTACTTTTCAAAGTATCTTTTATTTTCCAAATTTAAGATAATTGTGGTGGCTAGAAACCATTTAGAAATATTCAGAACTAAACCAAAACATTTGAAAATCATCTGAACAAAGTGCTGCACTTGACCCCTAACCTTACTGCTCTTTTCCAGATTTTCGGTTCACCAATATGTTTCAGATTTTGACTTTCCAGCCTCTGTCAGAAAAAAATGTTTTTCCAGTGCTTTGAAAACCTTCATAAAATAAGAAAATCCCAGCCTAGATCTAGTGTCACTCCTATGCCCTGTTTCTTATATAATGCTTAGTTTTTCTCCACTGGCACTTGCAGGATGTTTAAAAAAGAAGTTTTGGATTCAAAAGTGTACAAAGACTGTCACTGCAGTAGGGACAAAGAGAAAAGGGAGATGATGAAAGAGTGCACCTCCTGTGATCTTCAGTCTTACCTGTTTCAGTTCCCTCTCCACCCTCAGTAAGTTTTTGCTAGAGCCAGTATGAAACATCTCCCAAGGCACTGTTGCTCCAGCCCACATGAGGTCCTGGGTGGCAGTTCCCTTTGTTTTTGCACTTGATCCTATGTGTATCAGTCATGAAGTGCAGATCTCAGTTAGGGTCAGCCTCACCCACAGACTCATTACTTGCTCTGGGTCAGATCCAGAACTTTAATGCCAATTCTTACTCAACCAAAACTCCCCACTGACTCCCAGAAATCTTGACTGCAAAGTATGTCTCTGCCATCATTCATAACTCTTGCAAAACATCCATGAGCTTAGAAAACACACTGGGTAGCCTTTTGGATTTAGAGAAATCCCTCTTCAGAAGAAAGTTCTCATTCCCATCACCCTTGCCTCTCCAGCTGCAGCAGAACACCACAGCCAGTCTCTCCAGCTGCCTCAGGCCTGAGTGAGAGCAGGACAGGGTCACACAGCCACAAAAATTTACAGCACTTCTCAGGCCAGTTGTGTGCTGTCCCTGCTCCCCTGTCACTCTGCTGCACTGCCCAGTATAACAGGATGGAGAGCAAGCTTCCAGGTAGGCACACAAAGCAAGGAAATCATGCAGAGGCTGCTGTTCATGCACGCCTCTCTGCTCAGGGGACTGCTGCCCCTTGGAATTGGCCATGGACAAAGCTGGCAGAGGCAAGGATTCAACTGACCTGGCTACAGCCATTTAGAAAAAAGCAAATAACATTGGCTGTATTTGCTCCCTCAGCAGTCAAAAGGGAGGTAACCTCAGGAGAGCAGAGACTTAATTTCAGAAACAACATCTCCTTGTCCACATCTAGGCATGTCTGGGAGAAGAATGGAGTCAGGGCAACCCCTGACTCCACAGTCTGGTGGGAACAGAGACAACACCAAAGGTGTCCATGGTGCAGGCCTCCTAGGCTCCACTCCTTGGCCCTAGGCATGCTAAGAGACATCAGCATGGGAAACAAACCTGACTCTAAAGTGTTGTGCCTTGGCACAAAAGCAGCCAGGCTCAGAGGCTGGGGTGGGCTGTGCTCTGCAAAGGCACACAAGGCACCTGCACACACTACAAGCTGCACAGCCACCATGGCTTACCCTGCTGCCAGCACACCAGAGCTCATCTCTGAGCTGTTGAGAGGAAGATCTGCCACATCTACCTCCTCACTGGGCATGAGAAGTCATGCTTACAAGCTCAGAGCTGAAGGCCCCACATGCAGTGGGACCGGGTGCAATGCAGCAAGGATGAGCTCTGGAAACCATCTCAAGTGAGCAGCTGCTCCAAGGCAGGACACACTGTTCCAGCAGATAAATGTGAGGGGGGACAGCCTGTTTGCTCTGGCATCTCATACACTTTGTTAAGCCAAAGAAGCAGCAGACACTGGAAGTGATCTTAGCAGCTCCCTAGTGCCTTCACTTCTCATCCTCCTTAGTGCCTCCAGCTCTCACCCTGATCTCTGTAATGACTGGAGCTGAGTCTTGTGCAGGCTGAATCTAAACAGACTGAGTTTCACCCCAGACTACAGCACACCCCAAGGCAGTGAGTGCCTGAGAGTGCTATAAAGCACCTGTGTGAGGTTTAGAAGGAAAGTGTTCTATGAGACCTGAACATGCAGAAGTAGGTGTTTCTCACAAGTGTGGCCAAGCATGCCCTCCCCAAACCATACAAGAGATCCCTGAAGAAGGCAGCTTAAAAATGACTGGATTTATCAGCATAACAGTAATGTTTCTGGGATTATTTTTATTTGCCTTCTGGTTTGGGGGCTTTTAGATCATATTTATGTGTGGGGTTTTTTTCTGCAACCATAAAACCTAAAAACTATGTTGAAATTTTTATTGTTCCCATGAATCCAGGAGCTGGAAGTTCACAGAATATTCATGGGAGTTATGGTAAAACTCATGAGCTAAGAATGCATAGACTTGAATGCAAGAGGCTGTTGTGTTGTGCTAAGCATGTTTAGTCTGTGTAACAGTATGTGAAGGGAATTACATAAGGAGGACGTTGTAAGTCAGTATGACATGTCTGTTGGGGAGATGATGCGCATATAGGGGATTCTTGCACTTTAGGATCATAAGTACATCTCTGGCAATTGTGTTTTCTGAAATGTGCCTGGTATTTTATTTTTTTCAGAGTGCAGAAATGCATCAACACAGTTTGATAGTCACTTGCTGGATGCATACAGGAGGTTTTAGAGAACACAGAAACAGGTATTTGAGGACTACAGGGTCCAAGAATAGACACAGCTGGACTTGGCTTTTGGGTTAATCCAGACACAGACTTTCTCCTGTGTGCTCACTGAATCCAAATTACAGAAAGTATTAAATCTAGTTGAATCACAAAGTGCTGGCTGGTGGCAGATTAACTCCAGAGCTAGAAGGTAAAATACCAGAATCAGCTATTTTTTGTTATTCTGTACCTTTCTAGTCCTCAATTCTGGCAAGCTCATGGCTTCCTCTAGTAGGCCTACCTACTGATAACGCCCCTGTTGTGGATGGGGCAGCCTGGCCAGAGAGTGAGAAAATGGGATTGGTTTTCTCACAGTGGACTTGTGAGGCTTGTTAGGGAGTTGTAGAGAAATTATGAAAACTTGTTAGCATAAACAGCCTGCAGGTGGTGTTTTCCTACTCTGTTTTTCTGTTCTTCTCAAGGACTGTTAGGGAAAAAGATGTTTTTTTAATTAGCCAATCAAGTAGAATGTGTCAGACCTATCTATAAAAGAAGAGAATTTTCATATTAAAGCTACTGTTGTGCAAACAAGGCTTCTAATACATTTGTGTCATTTCTTACTCAACAGTAACACCCTGTGATGTTAATTCAAGGCACCTAGAGTCCTACAATGTCTGACTTCAAGAGCTGCCAGTGTGCAAATCACCCCTGTCCCCAGTGCCCTCCTCATTTCAGGAGCTTGCATGTGCTGTGTCCCACACGGGCACAGCCCTCACAGCAGCACAGCATTTATCTGCAGGGGCAAAGCCTGTCCAGCCCCTCTGAGCTCACAGAGCCACTGTGCCCGAGCCAGCATTGTGCAGCTGGCAGGCAGCCGAGACCACAGTGCCAGGCTTCCCTGTGAGCCCTGTGGTGGCACTGGGGCAGGGCTGGAGGGGCTGCTCTGCATCCCTGCACGGGGTCAGCAGTGCTGTCACAGCGGGAAACACTCAGCAGTCACAACATGTTGGAATTCTCTAGAGACCTTTCCATCTTTCAAGTGAAACTGTCCAAGTGTTCAAGCCCCAGTCAGGTATCTGGTTACCCTTATCTCAGGGACAAAATTGCCATGATATTAGCAGCCATTAAATTGTCCAATCATTTTTAATACACCTCCAATACAATTGACCTGCACCAAATACCACAGGCAAAAAGCTCCAGGAAACCCTCAAGAAACCCAGCACTCAGTAAACTGTCCCACTCTGGTTTTCTGGGCTGGCTCTGCAGTTTAAACCATGCAGCTGTGTCAGGGCTTAGCTCTTTGAAAAATGTGCTCTCAAAAATGCCTGGTTTGTCTTCCTATCAAGATAGAATACTTGGTCATTTATCATTTGTCTTCTCATGGTTTTCTGCCTGAGGGCCAGCCGCTCACTTGGAAGTTAAGTCCTAATTGTTTTCCATCTCAGGTTTCTCAACTAGCTGTCTTGGGCATTTTCACAGGAGCATATAGAAGTGACCACCAGGAACATAAAACACTGCAGACTTTCCCATTACCCACCCAAGATTTAGTACTCTTCTAGGCATGTAATAAAAAGGACTCTGTTGCTAATTAATCACCTGATTAAGGTTCCAGGCTTGCAGGTCTCTTTTTTTTCTACTGAGACGTGCTTTCTTTCACTGCCTGTCAACCCAGCTGTACCTGAACCCTTGCCTGCATTAGCACAGTTAGATTCTCTTCGTGGGCATTGCTCCAGTGATCATCAGTGCAATGGTGGCTTCAGGTCCTGCTGACCTGGAGGATCATGCAGGGAATGCTACCCTCCACGTGGTGAACTGAGAGCAAGAACTTGGAAATGTTGTAACAGATATAGTAAGATAAATATTCGAAGAAATTACACTCTTTTATATGTACAACATTCCCAGAAGCTTCATCAAGAATTGACATAGCGCTTGCAGGGCTGGATGGTGAAAAATAACTTTTTTTTAGGCCTAAGTTCACTTTTAACCTTACATCAGGAGCTGAAGCAGAAATGTTAGAAAGAGCATGAAATTCTGCTTCAGTGATGGGCATCTAGGTGATACAGGGAGAGCTGAAGAACTAGGGCCTGGCAGAGCTGGGGGGATTGTTGTTCTGGTCCACTTCAGCTTATTCCATCAGGTTCAGAGATAAGTTTGCACCTTAATTACAGGGGTGGCTGTGCCAAAGATAGGGTGGAAGAGCTACATGCAGAAGCAATTTTCCAGTGAGTTACTGTTTCAGTGATTCAATCATTTTACTGGTCAGTTTGGAGTGGCTCTCAAATGATCCCCTTAAACTGATGGGCAGCTGTTTTTCAGCATCAAAAAATTACAATTACAGCAAGATTCCAGGCATGACCCTTTCCACATGTATTTTAGCTCCTATATAAATCCTTTTGGCAGCATCAGACAGGAGGAAAAGGCTCTTTGGTCAAACAGTTTAAAACTTATTGTTTTTTTTGAGTAAATACTTGATAACATCTATTTAACACAAGCTCTGGGTGAATACGTGTATAAGGAAAAAAAAATCTGTGTGTGAGAGATATAAGACTATAACTAAATCTGGTTTGCAAATTTCCGACTAAACAAAGTTTCATCAGTAAACACTGCTTCCTTGAATATTTCATCTGAAGCATCTCACATTTGGTCAAGTCTCACTGAAGCTGAGACAAAGCTAAGGTTTAACAGATTGACATTGAAATAGTTCTGCATTGATAAACAGCTCAGATGAGTTTCATTTCTCAGACTTGCTTTTAGAATTGCCATTATACAGCAGTAAAGAACAAATTAGAAACTGAAAATAGTGCATCTCAGAAAAATTTCCCAAAAGCTAGAAATGCTGGCTTTTGGTCACGCTTACTGATCTCCTGTTCAGTTGTGATTTGAGAAGTTCCCTTCCTTGTTTTTTGACCCCTTAGAAGGGAGAGATTAGATATTACTAGACAAAGACCAATTACAATAATTAAAAAAAAAGGTAAATTATGCCAGAAAAGAAAAAAAAAAAAAAGTGGAAAGAAGCAACTGGTGGGAGGAGAGGGAGGAGAAGAAACAAAAAAATCCCACCAGTAGTTTCAGTTTTCACCTCTTCAGTATCACTGTGCAGAACCAGCACAGACTCTGGTGCATTAAACGGAAATAGCTGCAAGCTCTTTGTTTATTTGTATTTCTTATTTGTGACCTCTGACAAAGTGGTCACCGATCCCAAAGACGCCAAAGATCCCAAACAAGGCACTGTAGCTGCTTTTTTTAACAGTGACTGGGAATTTGGAGGGACATGAAGTTTAAGACATATCTGAGGTGCCAACTTTCAGAAAGTGCTGGGAAATGTTGCCCCGGAAATGAGTCGCATTGCAGTTTTCCCATTCAGAAAATCAAATACCAAGGCATTCAAAATCACCACCACATTGATTCTTTGTAGTCCTAACAACTCAATCCCTAATTAAGCTGATGCATAAAAAAGTGGCAATTTTTTTGCTATTTTTAGAAACCATTTCCTAAATACTAATTCAATTAATTGCCTAACCAGGTTGTGGGAAATCACTGTCCTCTTAGTTAGTCAACTAAAACACTGATAAAAACAATTCTGCAGGAACTTGCCTCAATCATTCTGGGAGCTTTCAACACTATTTCATGGAAATCAGCCCCAGTGCTATCATTGTCAACCTGCATCGTATATGCAAGTATGTGAGTGTATTCATGTACTCACATATACACATACATGGTGCCTGAAAGAGCCAAAATACACCAAAAGGCCATGCTGGCATTACAAAAGGTCTTAGAGGTATATGGAATAACTGCAAAACAGGAGAATTTTTCCTCTCAAAGTATCTCAGTACCTATATCTGCACTTAAATACTATTTCAAGCACTGCCAATGCCTGTTTGTGTGTGCATATATTGTGCTTTGTTTTCTTGTCTATCTGGATCATTAACTGAAATAAGTCAGCTCATGTGCAAAACATCTGGTCTTCAGTAAAGTCCTGCTTTTCCTCAGCTTAACAGCTGCGTTGATTGAGGCATAAAGCTGTTTCTGAATTGCTCACAAGCGGTGTGACACAGGCAGAACAGCAACCTAGGCTCCTTCCCAAACTTAGTTGCTTTTTTTCTGATGCCAACTCCAAAAATTTAGCATTATGAATGATTGATAGCATACAATCAACTGTTTCCAGAACTATTACCATCTCTAATTTTCAGTGAGGGGGGAGGTGACTCAGTCTTGTTTATACTGTTGGAATCTGGCTGGAGGGCTTTGGCTATGCTGTGAAGGCTCAGTTCAGTTCATCTGGGGATTTATGACAGCATTTCACACATTCTGGGAAACTTCACTCACCCTGTAGACAGTGCCTCTAGCTCTAGAATTTAACCTGGGCCATAGAGGATCTATGACAACTATACCATTATCCAAGGTGGCTTCCATCTCCACTCCAGTTTATGTCTAGTGTTTATTATTTCTAGCGCACATAGGTGTGCACAGTATGTGTTATGCACAACATGGAAGCTAGGGCCCAACTCCTGCACTCAGGTCCACTGCTAGGAGCTCTAATGGCCATGCTTTGGCTGGGAAGGCTCTGCTGGAGCATCAGCATGGGGCCTGGTTATCCAGGGGCAGGATCAGGGAGTGCACTGATGGTGATACACAGAGAAGCATGGCTCATGGTACAGGGAGGCTGAGATCTGAAATCCTGGAGTGCAAAACACTTTGGTTACCAATAGTGTCAGATATCATTCCTCACTTTAGGAGGAACTTTAGGTTTGAGTTGCACTAGTGCCATTTGGGCCAACTAACATAGGGACTTGCTTTGTTTATACCTGTCTCCCACCATGAATGAAAAAAGAGACAAAGACAACAGAGATCCTCGTTTCAGTGTCTCAGTCAAGTATCTTTGTATGGGCTGAATGGATGGGGAATGTAGTATTGAGGAGCCTGGAGAAAGACTGGTTTCCTTTCAGAAAAATCAGTATAATTACAAATGATCCAAATGTAAATAGAAAGATGGGGTCTGGCACAGACAGGGAACTCGCAGGACCTGTGTCATACAGAGATGTCATCACACCAGTATTCATTCTTGCCATCCAGTCAACTCACATCCGCCAAACCTGGCCACTGCAGTCAAGGGCTTCCCGATGCAAGGACATTATTGCAGAGGTTTTTTGCTCAGATGAACCAGACTAACCAGCAGCTCTGTCTAGGCTGAATTTAAACCCCACTGTTCCCCTCAATGCAAATATGAGCTATCTGTCCCCTAACAGCAGAGCCTTTAACCTTTCAGGAAGTGCGAGGAAGCTGCCATCTGGCTGGCCATCTGTCTTTCAAAAGGTGAGGAAGCAGGAAGGCTAGGTGACGTATGACAATGCTGAATTCCCAAAGTATTGGTGACCTCAGTGCTTTAGGATCTGGTTCTGCCCCACATGGATTCTGTCACTCTCCCTTGCTCATGGGGTTAGCAGCCACAAACACAATTACTGCTTGGCTGAGCGTCCTCCCCCGCTTCCTTTGACATTAATGAAATTGCAAGCAGCTATCACTGTAGTCACTGCCCTCCTTTGGCAATATTTACAAAGCTGTTACCTTGCTGGGCTCCCCTTTCAGTGCCAAGTGCAAGAAAAGCCTTTGAGGTTGCATTTACTATTTTACTTCCTTGGATGTTGTTATGTCTTCTGGCTGGGAGCTGGATACCAGTGCAGACAGAACCAATTATCCAAGCCCCTCCACATCTGGCACACAAGGATCTGCATGTTGCCATAGCTAAATGGCATTTGACCTGGGAGCCTGATCTTCCATAGATAGCAACTTTATTAACAACAGCTCAAGGAAATCCCCCATCCCCTCCACCCTAATCTATGCTGGGCTAAATTGTCTGCTGCTCAGTCACTCGAGAAAAATACTGGATTGGTTACGAGGCCCTGGGGCACACACACAGAGCCACCACAGTGGGTTTTACTGGCACACCCAGCCTTCTCTGCTGCTGCCTACTGCCATCTTTCATTGCAGTGTCATGGAATGTTTGTGTAGAGGGCTTAAATATTCATTTCTCTCGAGGTTCATTTGCAATGTAACATCTCAGACTTGGACTCTACCTTTTTTAATAGATTCTGTGGGATTTGTTGTGTGTAAACCAACAAAGAGTGGTTTATGAGAACTTTCCTCCAGCAGCATGTACAGCCAAAGTTTCTTGGACCATGGAAGTTTGCGCAGAGAGTGTGAGTTTTGCTTCTTGAAGAGCTTTTTTTCCGTTCATAGACTGCTTGGCCCAGATGTACATGGCATTTTACACCTGAGTGAAATGAAATATCCAAGATGAAACAGGACAGTTTTGTGGGGGGGGAGGAAAAACTCAACTATGTAGTTTTGATGTGATTGCTAAGCATGACATTAGCAGAAGTCTCAGGAACTACACATCCAAGTCCTGTTTAAAAAGACTCAAATACACATGACTGTGCTCTGAAGGACTAACTACCATCTTCTCAGCTGAGACACCTTTCCAGATTACCCAACCATAAAGGGCACACAGAAAACATGATGTGAGATGACCCATTCTAATCACTTATAAAACTTTACTGTAACACATGGAAGTCTATCATGTTATAATTCTCAGTCTGTTCTGCTCAGATGACAAGTGCAAACTGGGACATATGAAAAGAAAAATGATGCAGCCAAAGCCTCATAGATTGTTCAGGACAGAAAATTGAACTTTGAGTCTTAAAGCACTGCTCTAGCCTCCTTTGCACTGGACTGGATGCTGTCTCAAGGAGCTTCACCTGCAGATGAGGACATGCATTCTCTCTCTTTATGTACAACACATTGTAAGTTTGCTGTACAATAAAGAACAAGAGAAACACTGTTAAAAGTCACTTGAGGCTGGATGCTAAAGGATTCAAGATCTGGTGCTAAATCTCAACTGCAAGGCCTGAAGTGAAACACCACCTGTCTTTTAGATGTTGCTTGTTCTACTAGGCTCCTCCAACCCAATCAGTCACCCATTCCCAAGGAGCTCTTTGTCTGCAAGTTCATGTAATTCTCCCTACAAAAAGTGAATTCACCTTCTAAGAAGAGAGGAGAAGGTGTAGCACCCTCCAAAAAATCCTGGTTCAGTTGTTTCCTGCTGTGGGTAGACTTACTTAGTAAGAGCTATTCATCATGAACAGTCATGCAGCTGAACTAGAGATTCGTGATTTACATCAAGTTTCTCAAAGTTTGTGGGCATTTTCAAGGGACATTGCCCTCCCCCAAACCAGAGTTGAGTAAAACTGGATCAATTTATAGCTCCAGGTCAGAACCAGAAGAAATTGTCTCTTTTGACCTCAAAGTAGTTGATTTTGTGTGCACTTAACCCTCAGACTATGGATATGCAGATCAAAACCAAAGAAAGGCCTTGCAACAGAAACCCTTTCACCATGAATCTGCATAGCTCTCCCTGGGAACTGAAGGAAAGAAAGCTGCTGTTCCTTCAGCTTTGAAGTGTGAGCACAAACTGGTTGGGATCAACAGTGTTAGAGGAGCAGGGTGATGCAGGGGTTTATTAATCACCCTGGGATCCCAGACCTGTGCCTTCGCTTCCCACTTGTAGAACTACACAATGGGATTTTCAAATAGTTCTTTGGATAAGAAAGATTATAACTGTGGTGTACTCAGGATACAAAAATACTGGTGAAGGAATATTTTAACATTGGTTAAAATCTGTAAGTGTTACAATAGAAGAAATGGAAACAAGCAAAAAGGGACAATACTACGTGAAAGTGTCATAACCTGCATCTTCATTCATTCAAATTTTTCAATTTAGAATAGTAAGTCTATGAAAAAAAGATGCAGAGGCTAATAAAAAGACTATCAACGCATATCTGGTGCTCAGAAGAAAGAAAATCACAACCGACAGGAGTTTTTTCCACATATTTATATGACTTTGTGTTTTGTACTCTGCTGTCTGTTGCTAATTAATTATAATATTTGCATCAGCTAGAAATTCAAAATGCAGGTACATTTACTGAGCTCACCTTTCAGCCAGATATAAAAATATCAAAATTAAACTGACAGAGAAGCAGCAGCATCCAGAGACATCCAGACATCCCCCTGGGGTTACTCTAATCTTACCTGGCATTGTCTACTCTGGTTCAGGACAGAGTGAGAGAACTGAGAGAGGGGCTCAGGCATCATTTTGACAGTCACCTTTGGAATTCAAATCTCACACATGCCTCGGTTTCAATTTCCCAGAAGTACTTTAAAGTTCTTAGGACATTTAGGATCTAATATTCAGGTGAAGATGAGCCTAAGTCACAACAAAAAAACATCATTAGGAAGGTTTTCCACCTTCAGACCTAAGAAGGGTAAATCCCGGGAATCTGTGTCCCACCAGGTTTTCAGCAGCTCTCAGAAGCCTAGGAACAGAAGATCTCTCTAGCCACCACCCCAGACAGAAAGATCTTCTCCTTTCAAGCCTACAGCTTCCCTGTGAGAGAAATAGTTTGAAGTGGGACCCACAACTTGAAGAAACCTCAGCCTTCCAGACAGCCCTCTTAGGTCAATAGAAACATGGATGCAAGCAGTGGGAACCTGACCCTGTGTCATGGGAGCATCCTGTTATCCCTGGCAACTTTGGTAGAGAAATCAGGCTACTCTGGGTATCTGACAGCCCACAGAGGGAACCTGCTTACTTTGTGGGCTGCCTAACATCCCGAAAACCCAGCACCTGTGGTCCTAAAAATCAGCCTTCCATCCAGCCTCTGCATCTCCAGATCTCATACCTCTGATAGACTAAAGAAAGGGAGATGGAAGACTCAATAGGCTTGAATATATTTATAATAAAATTAAAAACAAAAAACAACCAAGCTACAAAATTCAAATGTTGGATTTGAAAAGTAGATAAACTCTATTTTACCCAATCCAGAACTGTATGAAACCTTTGGCAGCTTCTTTCAAGGGAGAGAGCCTATTCACTGGCATTTCCTGCAATTCCTGCTCCTAGGAAATAGAAAGGATCATTGGGCTTCCCTAGCTATCCAGCTCCCTTTGAGCTGTAAGAGAATTATACTCTAAGAACCAGCTCTTTCTCTTCTTGCAAACCATGTATTTATCTGTGCTTTACAACTGACACTGAATGACTGGGAATGATGAAATATTGAGTGGATTAAAGCTGTTTCCCTGGCCTGATTGAAAGGGCATTATTTTAAATGTTAATGACTGCAGGAAAACAACCTGGCCTGATTAGCTGTGATTGGGCAGAGGTCACCTGGGTCTTCTGACTGGTGGATACAAATTCTGCATTTGCTGATTATTAATGGAGAGCAATATATTCATTTGCAGGTGGTTTGCACAAGCCGATGCCGGTGAAAATTGTCCGATTAAAAGCTCCTTGAAAGCTGAAAGCACCCAGCTGCTATCAGATGTCAAACAACATTTAGCAAAGGCCTATAAAATGACTGGTACAATCAACATCCCCATCATCACAATTGCCTAGCAGCATCCAGTTTGGAGATCCACTCATGCCAAGCATGCTCAATGCAGTACAAAAAGAAACAGTTCCTGACTCAGAAATATTATCTTCAGTTGTGCTTCCAGTCCTCCTCTTGCTCTGTTGTGGCTCTCAAACCTCCTTGACTGAAAGACCTGATTGAATTCTGTTTCTCAATGAAAAACAGCTAGTATTAGATGGAAATTTAAGAGACATTGCTCTTTCTTTTATTTTTTTTCATAACAGGGCACCATTCAGAAACACAGTGTTAATATCTAAAGACTTAAATATTCAAACCCAATGTGGTTTGTGTGGGAACACCATAACATTTGTGTGTTATTTCCCATAAAATGTTTCTTTAAAGCATGAGATCAAAAAGCTGAGTTAAAAATTAAGCGAGTTGTTTGAGAATGATGGCAAAAAAATCTCCTCCAAACTACACTTTTTGGTTATTTTGCTCCAGTGTTGTGTCACCCCCACAGCTCCACACTTCTGTAAAATCCACCATCATAGACAGAAGCTCAGTTGTCACTGAAGTCAGCAGGGTCCTTTGCATCCCCCCACAGCCAGGATGTGCCCATCACCCATCCCTCCCTGCCTTCCACTGGGTGCACCATGCAGAGCACCCCTTGGAGGGAACAGGAGTTTTGCCAAATTAAGATCTGCAGGCTCAAGCCCTGCATGCTGTAAATAATTAGCCTTAAAAACATCCCCACAAAAAATTCCCTGCCTGAGGACTTGTAAATGCACACACAGTAAAAACAATTCTCTTGCTGTCTGTAAAATGTGTTCCTTATTAGAGAACACTCCTGACCCCAAGAGTGCCCGCACTGTATTTCTGCCTCTGCCTCTCACTCTCACACGCATGCGCCCATGTGTGCATGCACTTTGTTCTTTTCTAAAGCTGGCAGCTGTAGCAGTAATAGCAGTTGTAGACATTTTGAGTATTTATTCATCCCCCATATGTCGGGAAAGCCTTTGGGAATACAAAATAAGGTCCTTTGCCCTCGTAGAAAGAAGAATAAATATATTGAAAAGAATGTTACAAATTTGGCAAACATCACATCTCAACATCAATCCAGACCCTCATCAGAGTGAAGCAAATAACAATGTACAGATTTTATTAAAAGTACAGGAATGAAAAAACTGTTTCCCACAACTGAGGAACTTGAAGTCAAAAATAAGCAAGCCTGAATTCTAGCTTTGCCTGCAGTAATGAGCTGTTTCTCCCCCAGAGGAGTGCAGATGAGTGTTTGCATTACCCTGCACTGCACTCCTTTCTCTGAGAGCTGTCAGTTAAAAAGTAGATTGTGCTGAACAAAAAAAACATTTCCTTCAGTAGCCAAGAATCCTGATCCTCCTTCTGCCCGGGCTTTACATGTTCTCTAAAGCAAAAACAACATTTTTCTGGATGAATGCTTTTCCATGCAAGGTGCCTTCTGTTCAGGCTCCCACCACACAATGGCTGCTCAGTCTCCACAAAGATGCGACACGGCTTGATTGTAATGATTCCTGATCAGAACTAAAGGCAATTTATCAGCACAATTGGACACATAACAAACATATGTAAGTGACCGTGTTCTGGGTGCAGTGACAGCCACAGCCATCAGCACCACAGCTCAAAGCATTTTCTGAGGGGAAAGCAAATTGGGATATTTCGGTGTCGTTGGGATTGTAATCACTGAGATCAGGCATAAGAGGGAGACGTGGTCACGTAACAGAGCAATGCAGAGCTTAGTTCCATTCTTTCTGCTCTTAAATTTCTCCAAATGAAAATATGGACTAACTACTGGTTCCACTGAGGCTGCTCTGATTTATGCTGAAGGAAACAAAACACTGTCTGGCCTTAGGGGCTTTAACTTTCAAAAGGGGCTTATTAGAATTCAGCCATGAGAGATTAAAAAAAATGGAGTCAAATTCCCTGCTCTTCCAAAAACAGGGAATTCTTCGATGGGTACTGAATGCACAGCATGAACTTAAAGACTGAAAAAGTCAGATTAGGTGATAACAGTGATTCCTTCTTGTCTTGAAACTTTTAACATATATGACAAAAGTAGAGAAACCAAGGGAAACATTTTATGAATTATCCTTTTCATAGTTCCTCTGTATTTCTTTCTATTTTCTATTTGTTCACTTCATCACTGCTATACTTTGAATGAATTAAATTTTCTGCAGCTCATGAAAGAAATATCACTAAAGCACAGCTCTTGCTAATAATTACCAGCAGAACCCCTAGGTAGATAATGCTTATTTATCAAATTTGACATTGATTTGCATTTTCAACACTTGCAGTAATCTGATCTATGCAGAAACTGGCACCTCTACATTGTCTTTGGAGATGGAGAGTGTTTAGAATCATTCTTCAAACCCTATAAACCAAGATCCTTATCCCACAAGAGAATTTCACACAGAACTTTGACTGCACGTTTGAATCAGTTATATAAAATCTGAACACTTTTCAAGCAGTCAGACAAGTTTAAATTCCAGTGGAGCCAAAACATTTTCAGCCATATAACAACCAGGTTTTAGTGCTAATAAATGTCCTTTTTCTCCTGCCTACAGGATGTCACTATGAAATGAAACTGCACCTAAAGAATGTTAACAGAGACACACAATATATTTTACCTCCTTGGACTCCTACAGCTGTGCAGCAAGGGTAATTCAGGGCTACAGGGCTACATTCCAATCCCTGGTGCTTATAAAGTAATTTTCCTTTGTCCTGAAGACCACACTTGTCTCTAATGAGGTCAAAGACATGACTGGGATGGAGGGACTTATGAGAGCAGATCTCATTTCCACCATAGATGGAACTAGTAATTCTAGGCAGGTTTTGTCTCCTGAGGGCCGAAATCAAAGTGAGAGTCTACAACACTGTAGCAACTATATTCCATAGCTTCTTTCAACCTCTTCTGTCATTCCAAGCACAGTTTCTCCAACTTTATTTAAACTTGGGCACAATTCCTGCCATGGAAACACAATTCACCTTTACAGAAGGTTGTTTGCTTGTACCCTTTCCCCTGTGTCTGTGTATGGCTCCCACTAGCCAACAACTCACATGACTCACAGGGCAAAACCCAAGATGATGTAGAAAATTGCAAATTAGGAGGCCTATTCAGATTAATTTGCACCACAGTAGATTTTCATCTGTACTCACTGGGGGCAAACAGATGTACAAGCAAGAAACTAAACCAGAATGTGTCACTTACCTACTGAATGTAGCCAAAATTTATTTCCCAGTTTGCTGCCCGTAGTCTAATGTAGTAAGAGAATGTTACCTCAGAGTGAATTAATTAGTCTGGCTGAGCTTGGTGAGCTGTCAAGAATGCTGCCCCAGATGTATTGCTCTTTGTAACCCTACATATGGAGAGTAAACAGAGAGTAACCGTATTGTCTCTTAACAATGCTCTAAATGCAAATGAAAAATCTCCTTGCACCCACCAAGCCAGCAAATTCTACTGATAAGACTATATAAACTTCCAGGTGTAAATTCCTAGTAAAATATACCACAGGTTCTGAAACATTGATTTTAGTGATTGAAATCTTTCAGGCTTAGTTTTTATCCCAAAATCGTTTGAAAGTTTGACCAAAATGGTTAAACACCTTCTAGAGAAATAGGATAATGAAAACTTTATAGAAAGGTATTTTCATTATTGAAATAGGGGAGGAAGAGGAGATTTTTTTTTTATTAAATCCAAATGCAGTAAAAGTTTGCATCAAAATAACAAATGGAAATAATTAAAACTCCTCATTGGACATGTGTGTTACAGATCCTACATTTGTTGTACTCTCTTGCAGTCAGGCCTTGAGACATAAGGGGAAAACAAAGTTAAACCAGTCATATTAATAAAGCCATGAAGTATAATTGTTTATAGGCACGTAGCCAATATCCACCTGCCATAACCTAGAACTGCACTATGCTCCCAGATAAGAATGTGAACCTTGATCAAGTACAATGAAGGTCACAGACAGCTTTGGGGGAAAAAGGAAATCCAGCATTTTTCCTCCTGTTTGAATCTCCGAATAAATAAAACCATCATAAATTGGGAGGGTGGCTCTTTTCTCTGGCAATGAGAGGGATGGCTGAGATCACTGTGGAATTCATGACCATGTGAGGGTAATGGATAGCATGAACAATCCTGGGACTCTGGCTGGATGCAGATCCCTCAGCAAGGATTGTCCACAGAGCCTACAAACAGCGGGGAAGCAGAGAGAGCAATACAAATAGAATTACAAAACACTCAAACATTCTACATAGTTAGCCAGAGGATGGAAGTTATATTGGTCTTGATGTCATGAAGTTCCAATTAGCTAATTCACATGTCACAGTGAGAGCTGGAGATTCTGGCAGACACACATTCTCAGCAATATTTTTTTACTCATCTCATGATTTTGCCCTCAGGGGGAAAAGAACTTGACAGCAACTTCAGGCTTGAATTTAGAGTGCTTGCATACATAACAGAAAGCTTCCTTTGTGTCATCTCCTATCCTGTTGTATCACCTTGCTGCTGATGGGGGGAAGCTCCTTCTAAGGACCACAGCAGCCACACTAAGACATAGGCAAGAGTTAAGATGAACATGTGCTGGGAGCAATGAGACAGTGCAGTCAAAAGTGGTTCTTAAAGGTGGTCCATGGGCCATTTTAGCCCTTGGCCAAAAACTTCTAAGTATGGAGAAATCTCAGACCATTTCCTACTGAATTTATATATCAGATTTCTCCAAGTGCTTTAATGGTCTTGCTGTTGAGACTGGAGTAAGCAGAGGCTAAAATTCCAGTCCAGATTTATAGCGTGTGAAATACGAGTTTTGCAACACTGAGACACAGACAGATCTTCAATTCAAGAGTTCTGCATCCTACTCCTCTAAACTTGTCTCATTTTCTTTCTGACATTCCCTTAAGGAAGAGAGCGGTAAACAAGTATAGCATGACAGCTGTTACTGTGGGTTATTTACATCAAAACTTTTTCCTTAGAAACCAAATAACATGCTTAGAAAATGTCTATATTTTATTTTTTTTTCTTCAAAACTTTGTAATTTAAAAAAATTTAAAGTATTTGCCAAAGTGTGTTGTTTGAAGAAGTTGGTAGAAAGTGGCATGTATGAGGGAGACACATAGTAATTCACCAGTTCAGTTGTGTATTACCAGCAGCCTGAAGTTCACTGTGCTGTTAATTAGCCAGAGTAAGGGGGGAAGGCTGACCTGAACAAAACACCAACTATTGTGTATAACAATATATTTGTGAAGGCCAGAACACTGTATATGGGCAGGCTGTAATAGCAAAAGGAAAGGTCATTGAGAAGTCATCTTCCACTTGGCAGAATAACAAGGTATTATCAGACAGGTCTTGTGGCAGTGGATTGGGTAGACAGGTAACTCACCAGAAGCTCATGCAGCATCCACCCAAGCCAGTAAATCCTGCCAACAGTTTATACTGTTATTATCAGCTCAGGGGCAGCCCCTAAAGGCACTCAGCCTGCTTGCAGTGCAGAGCTGGACAGACTGGACAGTATCTGTGAGCCTGCCAAAATCACCTGGTGTTAGCCAAAGTACACTCCCATTCTTTAGAAGCACCTAACTTTCCCTCTCTTCCCTTTTTGTCAAGGTGAAAAACCTTCCTTAACACATTCTGATCCCCTGAATAAACAAGCAGCTAACACAAGCATGTTTGACTGGAATTCTTGCTGGTCACTTCTGAGTCAATTGAATGAAAGAATTTCAGTGGGAAAAGGTACCTTTGTCAGGTCTGGAATGAAACATATCCTAAGAGAAGATGGGGTCCAGAATCTCAGTCTGAATCCCTGAGATCCTACAAACAAAATTCTATTCTCTAGGAAAAAGATAATTTCCAAGAAAACTTCATTCCAGATTTCCCCATCAAGAAATAATGGCTTCCCTGTAGGAAAATTAGAAAAAAAAAATGGGCACAGGCAGGGGGAAGGGTGAGAAAACAAAGACTTGCTTTGTTCCCCATCCTCTAACTGTCCTTAAACTCTAGTCAGTTGGAAACCAGATAACTTTTTTTTATTCTAACTTTGCCAGTTGGAACAAAGCAGGGGAACTATGTGCAAGCATTACTTTCTGAGCAGAAGTAACACTTCCACATGGAAATGAATTTTTTAAAAAGCTGTCTGAGAGAAACAAAACCTGCAATTACACCTTATTTCATTCTGGTGAAAAAACTTTATTTTTGACAGAAAGCTTTTACTTTCATTTAAAAGCTCTGCCTACAGAAGATAATTTAAAGATCTGTTTCACAAATCAGCATGAGCCTTTCTAGGGCTCATCAGTGAGGCACACATCATTTTGTCCAAAGCTATTACCCTTGTCCAAAGCGATTACCCTTATCCAGAGCTTTCTGCCTCGGCTCTCAAGCTGATCAGCTTGCAACTGCCTCATTTTATACTTGAATGCCTCATTTGCACCAATGAAAACATGTGAGAGCCATTTGTGTTGGCTCACATCATATTCTGCTCAGCACAAAAGAACCAAGGGCAATCTCACTGCAGGCACAACAATGGCCACTGTGCCTGTGAGCCCCACGGCAGCTCCAGCCTGCTCTATTTACAGCCCCACACACACTCCACCACAGCTCTGGCAGGGAAAACCAGCCCTCCCAGTGGGGCTGTTTTAGTCTCTCCAGCAGGAGAGCGGCAGCAAATCAAACACACAGGATCCTCCTGCTAAAAGAGAAAGGGCAGCAATCACCACCAAGTCACTCTTCTGCTCTGTCTGGGGTGGGAAATAGGCTCTGGGTATTTTCTCTGCAGTTATAAAAAGTTGTAAGCACAAGACATAAGGATATAAATGGAGCAGTTCATGTGACAACAGACAGAGTTTAAGCAACAAATTCCCAGGGCAGCAAAAATATCAGTCTTTTACTTCCCTAGCCTAAGGCCAGATGCCACCCAAAGAAAGTCATGGCAGCCCTCTAGCAGTGCAAAGCTGGCCCCAAAGTGTTAAATGTGTTAACCACCTAGGAGTCACTGGCAGGGCTGGGAGGTCCTGCCTTCCAGCCCTGAATTAATCCACCTATACCCACAGGCTAAGCAAAAAGCTTAGCTTTAAAGATCTCAGTTTCAAGCCATGTTGGAGAAGAGCCATGGGCTCGAAGCAGGGGATAGGAAGAATGTGAAAGCAGATGGAGTTTCCTAGGAATAGCTGCTGTTCATATCTCTGGTTGAATGGATGGATCAATAGAATTTTTTTTTTTACTGAAAAAAATTGTTCCTCAGCCAAATGGGGATTGTAAACTTCGCTTAATTTGGCTCCTGCAGAAGGTCATGCCACGATTCACTACTTTCCTACTAGCTCTGCTCTGACATCTGCAAGCCCTCAAACCTTCCTCTGTGGCAGGGCTGGAAAGGAGGACACTACACTGTAGCCTGAAACAGCTTCACACACCAGCCTTTGTCCTTGGTTTGCTCTTTGGTACAAGAGGTCATGTTACAAATGCCTTCTAGTTGTGAGAAATACACAGAAAACACCTAAGGAAAATATCTGATTCTTTTCCCTTTTCCCTTTTCCCTTTTCCCTTTTCCCTTTTCCCCTTTTCCCTTTTCCCCTTTCCCCTTTCCCCTCCTTTCCTTTCCCCTCCTTTCCTTTCCTTTCCTTTCCTTTCCTTTCCTTTCCTTTCCTTTCCTTTCCTTTCCTTTCCTTTCCTTTCCTTTCCTTTCCTTTCCTTTCCTTTCCTTTCCTTTCCTTTCCTTTCCTTTCCTTTCCTTTCCTTTCCTTTCCTTTCCTTTCCTTTCCTTTCCTTTCCTTTTCCTTTCCTTTCCTTTCCTTTCCTTTCCTTTCCTTTTCCTTTTCCTTTCCTTTTTCCTTTCCTTTTCCTTTTCCTTTTCCTTTCCTTTTCCTTTCCTTTTCCTTTTCCTTTTCCTTTCCTTTTTCCTTTCCTTTTCCTTTCCTTTTCCTTTCCTTTTCCTTTCCTTTTCCTTTCCTTTTCCTTTTTCCTTTTCCTTTCCTTTTCCTTTCCTTTTCCTTTCCTTTTTTCCTTTTTTTCTTTTCCTTTCCTTTTCCTTTCCTTTTCCTTTCCTTTTCCTTTCCTTTTCCTTTCCTTTTCCTTTCCTTTTCCTTTCCTTTTCCTTTCCTTTTCCTTTCCTTTTCCTGAGGGGTGCAAGGAGGAGGAGGATTATGAAATTGCCCATTTGCAGTGAATATATTATTTATAATCTACCTCCTTTCATAGCTAATCTGCCAAGAAACTCTCTCAGGAATGCACATTCCTGAGCTCAAGAATCTGCAGTTGATACCTGTGTTGAGACTTATTTTTGGAGGAAACTAAATGGCAGGAACATCCTGGATGGATGCACCAGTGACCTGATTTCATTTCTTCCCTGTGGTGTAAGTCTCATTACTAAACACATCATTACCCTCTGGAACTAAGTTCCACAGGAGCCTCGGGAGTGGAAGTCAGGAGTAACTACACACACATTCAAATGATGGGAACCACCACAGTCAGACTGGTTGGAAATCACTTCAAAATGCAGAAAATATATGACTGACACTACCTTGGGGAATTAGTCAAACACCATGTAATAGAAATTAGGATAATGATGTATCCTCCGGTAAAAAAGTTCATTTTTGAGACAGGAATCCATATGCACAGAGCAATGAAACAAACAGCCTATCAGCTGATTCCAGAGCTGATGTAGAATGGGATGTCATCTTTGGGGGGCTGCTGATGGTGAACTAGGGAGGCAAAGACAAGCAAGATCTCTGTCTGGTGTTTGACAGGAGTCAGGAAAAGTTAGAAGAGCCAAGGATGTCTCCACAGAGGGAAGACAGTGGTGACATCCAGTTAAACTGAGCATTTGCACTCATGCCTGAATCAAGCCACCAGATCTATATATTACCAAGTTTTGGAGGGTACCTCCCAAAATCTGTGCTTAGCAAACACCCACTCTTAAGATGGTGAACCAAAACTTATATCTGACTTTCCCATGCTATGGGGTGGCCATATAGAAATGCCAAACTCAAATTCTAAGCTTGATCCTCTTTCACAGATTAGATCCCTTAGGGAAAACCAAAGTTTCAGCTTTGTTGCTTATCCCAGCATCTGTACTTTGCACAGAGGCCTAGAAATAACAGCAAGTTGGCTCCCCCTTGGCACTGCAAGATTTCTGCTAGAGCTAACACTGGAACACACCCAGAAATGGCCACAAACCAAAACCACTAAAGGGCTGCTGCAAGTCTCACAAACCTTGGGTCTGCACAGAGCTAATAGCATCAACATCACCAAAGTTATGCATGATTTGTAGTCTGTAAGTGAGAACAGAAGCTGGCTGTCTGTGCAGAGAAGCTAAATCCCTTTAATTATTAAAACATATCCTGCTGCTGTTGAAAATCCCATTGCCATTGGAAAAAATACACTAGTAATAAATGTATGCTATACATCAAAGGCCTCTTTTGTAGATACAGTATTCAATTTTTTTCTTTTTTTTAAAAAAGAAAAATGACCTAAGGACCAAATTAATGTTTGATATGTTATCTTAGAAACATTTTGGAGTGGCAGATTTATCTGCTGTTTACATTTTTCCTTCTAATACAGCAATGAATAATTCCTGTTGATGATGGGAAATTATTTAATATAAATGGTTGAAGAATCCTCTTCTGAAACCAGTGGGAAATTTAGCTGGGCAGGAAAGACATCATTGAGGAGAGCAGAAAAACTCAGAGTCATTTGTGCAGTCCCAAATGTATTTGAGAGTGTGCCCATGCAAATTGCCCCATCCTGGCCTCAGAGGTGAATAAAGCTGCAGCCCCATTTCCAACATGTGCAGTCTGGTTGTGAAACGGTAAATGTGCAGTTAACTCTTACTTACAGATGTTAGGAATTCCTGGCTCATTTCCAAAGGAACCAATGTCCCATACCAGAATAAACACCAGAGCTAAGAATTTGCCCTTACTCTGGTGAAAACGTGCCTTGGCTTAGATCTGCACAGAGGACTAGGCACAGGCAGCTGGGATCCCAGCTCCCTCCCAGCCAGTCATGTAGGCAGCATTTCTGGCACACAGATCACAGCCACCTCTCCTGGCCCCAAAGTCGAGTTTGGCCTCCTGGATGGATGCAATTTGGCTGCAGAGACTGAAGAGTTGGTGAGCGCTTAGTCTGCAGCAGTAGAGCCATTGCCTTCCAAACTGCACAAATAATCTGGATTCTGAAGGGGAAACACAATAAGAAAGGAGCCACTTTCACAAGCTGTGTCTGTCTTACCATGGCCTTGAATCCTCTGCAGGCAGCAGGCAGGCAGATTTTTGTCCCCATGCTCTACCATGGGTTTGCACACTTCATACCATCACTTCCTCTGCTGAAAGTAGAGTCCATTCCTGCACTGCCCATTCTACCCAGGGCTGCTGGCACAGCAGGAGGGAGCCACTGGCATGGCCCATAGCCCCTGCTGCCTCTGTGCGCTGCACGTCCCCACTCATCCCTGCAGCCCTGGGCACAGAGCCAGGGTCCCACTTTCCCATCTGCAGCACACCACGGAGCCCTGGCTAGTGCTGCATTCATGTAATGCTCCATGAGAGAGGCTGTCTAAATAAGCAGTGTGAGCACAACATCTGCTACCCAGCCCTACCCATTGTTTTCATGGGGGGCTTCAATCTGCACTTCCCTCCACCCAAATTCAAATTAATGCAAGGATATTGAGCGCACATTTCTTCTTGGACTGTGTTTTACACTGCAAAGTTGCAGGACAGAAATTACAGACCAGCAGGACTATAGAGGAGATATATGTTCTTGGACATCTCACAGGCCTCAAGCTCTGCATCTCCTTGCTGGCTTCCAGCCCATCCAGCTCCTCTCAGCACCGGACACTGACATAGCCTTTTTCCAGGGTATTTAAGGGGAAAATGCCATCCTCCTCCACCCTCCCAAACCAGTGATGAGTACTCCAGGGCACCATCCTCTAGCCAGGGACTTCTAGACTGCTCTGAGTTATAATCACATGTACTCTGCTCCCTCTACACTCGTAGGACATGTCCATGATGTATTTTTTCAGCAAGGTTTGCAAGGAAGATCTCTAACCACCATAAAATGCTTGGCTCTGTGCTTGTCAGCTCCATCCCTTTGCCATGCTGGACCCTGGCACAAAGGGTCAGAGAACTCACCCCCAGTTTGAGTCCTGCCTGATCCTTACCCCACCTGTGATGGATGAACTTGAAAAAGCTATGAACTGTGTGTGACCACATAGGCTATAAAAAGCATGGGAAAATGATAAATTAATTCTCCAAATGGTAGATCTCCCATCTAGCTCTATCAGGCAGTGATGTAGCTTTAAAGTAGGGCAGGAATTCTCCTTAGGTAAGCCACTCAAAACCAAAATGTCATACTTGAAACAGGTATCAAGGGTCTCCAAGAGCCAGAGGAGGGCACAAGTGCTTTCTCTGCAGTGTATTCGGATAACTGATAGCTGGACACTTCTGACAGGGTCTTTCTGGAGATGCTGGTCTTTTGCTTGTCTCAGTGACTACTTTAGATTGGATGCCAGGGCTGATGTTGGGGGGAAAAAAAAGGAAACCCATATTGCAGCATGAGTCTTGCTAAGCAAAGCTATCAGTTGCAGGGGAAGCCTGGAAAGGAAACCTATATCAGGTTTCAGGCGTCATGAGTGTATCCCCTCAAACCAAGCCCACTTATATAAATGTTCCCCACTCAGGCTTTTCCACTTCACACTACAGTTGTTACCCACAAAAATCAACTACTCCCTGCCTGATCAGATCTGCAGATGAGGAAACCCTCCTCTGTGTCTTTGCCAAGTGTTTGTACAGTTCCTGTCCCTGAATTTCCAAGTCATTCAGGCAACTTTTAAATCAATCTATAATAAATCCAGTTTTGGTTGGCAGGGCTTTGCAAGTACTCCATGAGCTTTCCTGATACCCATGGGCCTGAACTGAAAGAAAACCCACAATCTGAGGAGAAGAAACAAATTCAGAGATTGCTTTTGGGTAGCTGAGAGAGCAGGATCTATTTTGGGAGTAACTCAATGAGAAATTTGTTTATGAGACTCTGGGGAGGAATAGAAGTTATGTGTTATAAACCAAAATAGGTCCTTTACCATCTTCCTAAATACAGAGTACTTGAAGACAGCTTTAGGGTGAAAACACATGCAATCTTTGGAGACAAACCACAGGAACAAGAGCAAAAAGAAAAACAGAGCTCTGCCCACCCAGCCACCCTACAGCAATGCCCCTCTGTGGATACCTGGCGCCACAGGGCGATGGTTAGAAGGTTGTCCAAAGAGACTTTGGGCGGGGGAAGGACCTTGGCAGTGCAGATTCTGCTGTGGTTGAAATACAGACCTGCAGGGTGGAGATTCAAGCAGAGGCAGTTGGTGCCTTTGCTCCCAGCTCCCATGACTCCGTGGTGGCTGGGGCCAGCTGCCTTCAGCCCCCCAAGAGATGCACACAGGGACAGCTGCACGGCTCTGCCTGCACGCCATCAGACCATGAGCCAGTTTGGCAGGCAGACTGTGGCAGATTCATGATGCTAAATATTCACCACAGTGAGGTCTTCGTGAGAGAACCACTGGCTGAAAGTTTCACTGATGTTTCCACAATGCCTGGGTGTTTAGCTTTGTTATTGCATTTGAAGCCTTACAAAGCAACAAACTGGGAATCCAAAGTATTCTACCACATGGGGTCTAAACACATTTACATATTCTGCTTCATATTATTGAGAGTAAAGAGACTTCAAGGCTAAAATCTCTTATTCTAGACCAGACTACATCTTTAAAAGAGCTTTGCAGATACTGAAAAGATTAGGTTAAATAGGTTGAAAAATAAAAATATAACATTTTCTTTAAATATTCTAAGGGCAGTTTAAAGTTAAATATCTCATTTTGAAAATGCTGAAACATTTCATATTGACTGCTTTAATTATATTTAGGTCAGAATTTGTTTTCAAAATGGAAATTTTCATTTAAAGAACCTACACTTGCAATTAAATAAAAAGGTGAAAATGTTTTCATATGGGCAAATTAAGTTAAGAGCAATTCTGTTGCAGATAGATCTGAATTTTGATGTAATTAAAATATATCCTTTTTTTTCCCCCAGTGTGTCTGTTTGCTACCCTCAATAACTGCTTAGCTAAGTAATGGCATCAAAAAAGCACTTGCTGCTCCAGCCCTAGGGAATATTCATCCTCCAGCTTCAGTGAGACTCATTCTCTAAAGTCAGAGATGCTTCACAGAGTGAGGTCACAGCAGGCCCTTGTGAAGACCTGAGCATGTCCCAGCTCACTGCTCTCACAATATGCTGCACACAATCATCTGTCTTTTCCACCCCTGCTTGCCCCAAGAGTAAGCACAGCTATGTAAGGGAAATGCTGTAGATATGCAGAATACTGTGAAGGCCCTGATGGAATACTGGAATGGTCCCCAGTTGTACCAAGGTTTCCTTTCCATTGCACTGGTTATATCAATGACTGCAGCTCAGGAAGAGCAGGAGCTGGACACCCTCCAAGTCTGCTGAACAGAGCACCAAGATGCTGATTACAATGGAAAGGGCTCCTCATGGCCTCTCCTCCAGCAGGACAGAGGCATCTGTGTGAAGGATCACACAGAAGGGCCTTACAGTCCCAGAACTGGAGGAGTTTGCACTCTGAGGTCCCTCTTCAGGCCCATCAATTACCCTTCATTAAAGGGGTGATGATTCTCCGCAAAATTTGATCTGCCTCTCAGGAAAGGCAGAGCTGCAGCAGTTCCCTCCAGAATACATTTCCACTCTGCTGTTTCATTTAGTCCCATACAACCAAACATGTAAAATTAAGGATTTAGCCAGCCCAGGAGCAGGCAACCTGAAGACTGTATCTGCCTAGGCACTGGCATGACATCTGAAGGTGCTCTTTGTGTGCAAGTTGCCAGTCAGCTTGATTCTCAGGTTCCAGCTGGATTCATAGGGCAGGTGGCCATCTTCCCAGTAAGGGGGATGCATGTGAATTTGGCTTTCTGTGGAGCAGTAACCAAGACACAGTTTCACTATGCCACTTTTCAAAGCAGAACCACACTTAACCAGCAGATACTAAAGTTTGGGAGCAGGAAACTAACTGAAAGCAGCCCTAATGTCCTAATTATGGGCTGCCGGCTTTCCCAGCTGGAATAGGCACATAAGGCCCTGCAGGAAGAGCAGCCACCCCACACACAGGGAGCTTGTCAGTAAGGGCCAGCTGGTCCTGGGGCCTGCCAATCCTGCTGTCATTCCTCGGCTGCCTCACAGAAGGCAGTCTCTGTCTGCTCCTCTGTGCGCACTCTGTGCTGGGCTTCTGGCAAGTTACCAGTTGAAGTCATGGTGGGAAAGCCTGAAATTCTTCCTTTCCATCTACGTTTCCTTTTCAGTTTCTCATGTTCTCCAGACAGTCACTCCTACAGCTTTCCTTCCCTCTTGCCCCGACCTGCTCAGCACCCCGGCGAGGTGGTGACGGCGCTCTGCCAGATACGCTGAACCTGAGAGCGTCCCCGTCTTGCCCAGTAATCACCCGGGGAGGGAAGCAGCATTTATCACCACTCCATCGTCTGCTGCCAGACACTCTTGCCATTAAGATGTCAAAACAGGTTTCTCTCTGGAAATGCAACAGCCCTGCAGACTCACCCTTGCCAGCAGCAGCCCCAGTTGGACATCTGTTCCCTTTCAACCTCACACGTGCACTTAAAATGCCGGTCCTGTCCACTTCTTTGGGGGATTAGGCTCCTATTAAAGCTGCCTTCCACATGATTCATTGTTATCTCCTGGTGTTGATCTGATTTATGGATTGGCCTGTGTTAATTAAGGTCATAAAATTGGGAGTGGGAAAAGGCTTCCAGCACTGTGATGCTGTTTAATGTTGGGTCATTTTCCAGTGCCTATGTTATTTTTCAGGAGATGGGAGAGTGCACATCTGATGTCCTGTGGTCAGCAATGAGATTTTACTGGGATGAGCCCTTGCTGTCCTCTCAGTCTTGGGAGAGGAGACAAGTCAGTGGAAAGGTGAAAGCACCTCTGCTCAGCACTGATTCACAGACACCAATAAACTCATAGTCCAAGCTGTTATTACCCAGATGAGACTTGTGTCTACAGCCCCATCCGAGCCCCATTCTGCTAGGCACAACACAGCATTTTATAAAGATGATCTCTGCCCCATGAAATCCTGCTGAGAACTCTGCCATGGACATGTGGCACTCTTCTCTGTGACTTCAGCAAAACAAGGACAGACCTGAGCCCACTTTGTTCAGCTCAAGAATCACCAGCAACATAACTCTGGCCAAACACTGCTCTCTGCAGGTTGTTGCTGTCTCCCAGGTCACACAGAGCTCCAGGTCACTGTCGCAGGTCTGTGACTCCCTCCTGAGCCACACTGGCTCAAGCTGGCTCAAGCACCTAAGTCAGTGTGTGGATCAGAAGGTTCTCTGCCCCCAGAGCAGCGCCCTGCCATGCAGGAACTGGCCATCTTGCCCGAGGTCACACCACGAGCTCACTGAAAAGCCAGAACCCAGGTGGTTGCAGCCACCCTGGTCCTCCAGGCTTTGGCCATCTCCCTCAGGGTCCATGTGTCGGTCCAGCTGCAGGGATGCTGTCCTGGCAGTTCAACCTACAACACCTTTTCACATGCAACTCTGGGGTTTTTGTTTGGGATTAGGTTTTTGTATTTGGAGAGTTTTCGTGACAAAATGTTCGACGTTCAGAGACTGTTGTCAATATAAAAATTACTTATGAGAATTATCTCTGATACAGTAGTACAGACCTGGTCAATGCGCATTTGGCCTCATTGCTATAAAATAGGGAGATAAACAAACACAAAATCAGTGCTACACATTTCTCTTTTCAAGTTGCTACACTTTTTTCAGGAATTTGTTACAACTTGTGATTTCGTAGTTTCACAACCTTCACTTGTTTTACAACACCCTTGCACCCATTGGTAGTGGAAGATTTATCTTTTGCATGTGAACCTGACTTGTCCAGAAAGGGCAATTTCTTTCTCTGTTTCACTTTCCTTCCAGCCAGTTGCATTACAAGATTCCCATGAACTGGCTCAGTAATTCACTTCTTGTAGCCATTTTAGCAACCAGGGACTTTATAAGTATACACTTATTACACATTTATTTTAACATCAGTGTTGCTCACTGTAAATCTATGTCTCCACCATCAACAACAGCAAACCAGTTTGCTTGATGTAAACATGATGATAATTTTTTTTCAGCGCTAGGTAAAAATATTTTATGTCCTATAAATAAAAAACAGAGACAGGACTAAATATTTCTATCTGAAAATTTAACTTAAATTTAAAAAATCAAACGCAACATAAAAATACATTTAATTCCTCTGTTAAGAATTTGAAGACTTCACTATTATCCAAGTAGGAAAAAACTAAACATCATAAATTCTTCATCACATAAAGTCTTTGCTTAAAGACTGCATGTCTTTAATGTCTTTAAAAAAAGAAAAAAGGTACAATTTATAGCCTGGTTGAAGGAATTTCTGGGAGAGCTTCTGTGACCTTTGTTATGTATGAGGTCAGATCGATTATCATAATGGTCCCTTCTGGCAATGAGCTATGAATCTGTTAATTTTAGCTCAATATCCTCTTTCTCCAGGGGAGTAAGCTAACTGAAATTATATCACATTTTCCACTTAGGACTAAAGACACACACACAGTCCCTGCAGTTGAGCTGGCACATACTGCTGTACCATCACACACTAACTTCTGTGTGCATCTGAACATTCATTCAGGCAGTTGATAAGCCACATTGTTCTCCTCGGATCATGAATTATTACTGATATCCCCAATGATCAAAATCAGGCTGAGATAGCCTTTCTGCTCCACCCTCCAAAAACTGGGACATTTTGAAACAATTCCAATATTCATCTTCCTTCTGACATAAATGTTTAAGTTCCTGTTTTGGAGTTCCCCTTGTATTCTATTCTATTTTATGTTATCACAGCTCATTTATGTGTTTTAAGAGGACCTGAAATTCTCTCAGTCTCCCCATTCCCATAGGTGGGGCTTTACACCAGAGTAAACAGACCCTGTGATACTTTGCTGAGATGCAGAGCTCTGCAGTTGTAGGTTATCAGAAGACAGACTGAACAATTTCACAGTTAAGCAAGCCAGTGTGTTTTACAGCACCAAGGCTTCTTGGTGGCCAAGGAAAAGCCACAAAATTCATTTCCAGATCCAGCTGTTCACATGATACAATGTTTAAAAAAGGGGTTTTTATTCAACACGGATAATCCACCCGCATTTAACTGAGAGCTGACTATTCCACTTTGGGCTGCTTAAATTGAAATGAAAACACTTTGTCCTGGCCAGCTGAGCAGCAGCATTCTGCTCCAGGTCACTTCAGTGCTCCTTTGCCTGTGGCTCTGGTGCCTCCCAGCCACTGCACAAAGTGGGGAGCAGCACATCTAAATGCTTTGCAGACTGCACGCATCATCTGCTTTGAGATTTTTCATTCCACATTTTCCCTAACATTCTATGGGAAAAAAATGAGTTATCTGGTCTCTTTCTCCCAACTTGGAATGAAAATTAATAGCAATATATTCGGATTTCCCTTGAGAAAAAACATCCCGTTTTTACACAGTGTCTATCCAAGATGTTGAACTTGGATAGAGGAAAGTTTTGGTGAAAGCAGAGAGATGGTTTTTAGCCTAGGAAAAATTATATAATATTTAATCCTGATCAGTTCCCCCAGTCCACTCCTCCATGGGGACATCCAAAGGGCTGTGTTGGTACAAAGGAAAGGGAGAAGGAAGAAATGTTTGGGACAGAAAACAGTGGCATACAGCCAGGGCAAGTTAATCCAGACCTCAGGAAACTACAGCCTCAGAAAGGAAAGGTCAAAATGGGGTTTACAGCAGAAATGCAGACACAATATGATGATGGGGAGACAATCTGCTCTCCATAATATTCCTGTTATCCTAAGCAAACAGTAGAGGAGAATGAAAGTACCACGGGGCTGTTGTGTTGTGTTTGTGTAAGAATGCCATTTTAATTCATTTTCACCAGTGCCTCTAAGTCAATACCTCTTTAGAGCTACATTCTCACGTGAAATCTATATCCCAGCAACTGGAATCAAGATTGCCCCAGGTCAGACACCTGCAAAGCTGAACTGCAACAGGAAAAATGGCACTTTGTACCACTAGGCAAGAGACAATTCAGAGTTATAGTTTTCCTGTTGGACCTTCAGAAGGCAGAAAGACTCATCACATGATTATAAATGTCCTCATTCTTACACAGTTTCTCTTAAGCTTTCCCCCTCCACTTATCTTCATATCCACTTGTAGAGAGGCAACTCAAGGAGCCAGTTTCCAGGGAAAACGGGTATACAACAGATCCATGCCAAATCTGTCTGCAAACAAACACTTTTGTAGATTTAGTTAGTTTTTAAAGACTTAGACCCCAGATTCTTTGCCTCTTCCAGACTTTGGTCTCCCAGATTTGTCTAGTGAGATTCTTGTGACTTAGACACTGAACTCTACTCTCAGACAGGGGATAGGGAGAAAGAGAAAGACTGGTCATTGCAGTTTATGCTAATATGGAACTTGTAGATGTCCTCAACTACAAGTAAAAACTTGCCTTTTCCCCAAAAAGCACAGCTGGTGCTTTTTGAAATGCAAACTATGCTGTAAGTACCTAACCCACTTCACTCCAGCCCAGCAACAAACCCTTAGAGGATGCTTTTCTACGTACCCACAGTCCCTGGATGCTTCACCAGCTGAAGACAAAAATGCAGATAATAACCCTAGTGAGGTGTCTAAATCCTCCACCACCCTGATGCCTGTGGTAGAGCTGGAAGACTCAGAAGCAGCCATTCACGGATTGGGGTGGCTGATTATGTCCTCGCCTCTCCCCCCACTGTTCTCTCAGAGGCTGCTGCCACTGCACCCTGGGTGGCTTAAACCCTTGTGAAACCATGCCTGCCTGGTGTGTTAAAGGCTTCACCAGATGTGCTGGCAGCAGCCTCCAAGAGAGGGATGACACAAACAGCTGAGGACAGCAATGTCCATTCCAGCTGCATCCATGGGTGCCTGTGACTCAGCACCCTGGAGCTCTTCAGCTTTGCTCAGAAGCCATGGTCTCCCAGCAGACAGCTCAGCAGTGTGTGACTTGGAAGAAAATCGAGCACGAGCACAGCAGGCCTTGAGAGTGCCTTCAGGAAGGGCAGCCCAGGGAAGTGCCAGGGACACCCTCCTTGTCCTGTAGGTTCCAGCAAACAGCTGATCCTGTGCAGGAGGCAGCTGAAAGGGAGGGACATGCTGATGCTCTGTATGTCTCTGCTGCTGCTGCAACGTTGAGGGTGTCTTCTCCTGCAGCCAACTGCTAGGAATTTTCAAGCAATTCTGCTATGATTTATAACTGCCTGGAAATGCTAAAGAATTATAGATCTGAGGCGTAAAATATCTACCAAACTTAACTCAAAAAAAATTGCTGTATATTAAATAAACTGAAGACCTATTATTTTCCCCATTCTAAGTTCCTCTTAATTGAAATCCTTGATTGCTTTTTCCAGGCCCTTCTCCAGCCCACGAGCCAAAGATTAGTGATGCATGTAGGAAAGTGTTGTTAACATGCAATGATGTGTGGTAGGGAATGCCCATGATTATTTCACCAATTGCCTCTGTGGTCTGGTCTTTTTATTGAAGGAAAAGGGTCTTGCCAGACTTAATTGAAGTCAAATAAGATGAAATTTTTCCAGGGGCCTCTCTCCGCAAATTACAAATCATATATATGACACTCAATTTTGCAGCCCATAATCACATTAGCAATGCCACTGAAGTGAACAGAGCTCCTTGGGTGAGTAAGAGTTACTCGCACAAAAACTTATTTCAGATTTGGTTACAGCCTAAATTGGATTCACTCCAAACTGGAAGTTTCATATGCCCTAGTCTCGTTCATGATTTTGGGGCAAAGTTCATCCTTTTAAGAAATTATGCCAACTGCACATCGGATGAGTGCGGGGTTTTCTATTTAAAGAGTGAAGTGTTTCTAACAATTTAATTCCACTGATGCTTTATGACTATAATCCCAGATACTGTTTTTGCAGCTGGCTTCTTAGAAGTGAAATAAACCCAAAGCAGCTCGGTAAGAGTGAGCCTTTTAAGCTGCATGGAATGGCAGGAGGGCACACCTCTGTGAGACACTCTAGGAGACAGATATGCTGCAGAGGACAGGGCAGTCTGGCATCAAATACTGTTGAATGTAGCTCAAATCCATAGAAATGACTGTAATGGGATGTTCAAGCTGAGCAGAAAGTTGAGCACCTTGTTTCCAATGTAACTTTCAGAGAGCAGTGTGTCTTAGGACCACAGGTGAAAAGCTTCAAGCAAAAGCTGTACCTTGTGTAGGCAGGACAGAGCCTGTGGCACACTGCAGCCTGACACAGAGGCCATTCACGCCCCCAGGAGACAAGGTCCAGCATTTCAGCTGCTAATGGATGCACTCATCTGGGCTCTGCTGATCCCCTGAGCCCCGCTGGGGCTCTGGCAGGCCGCCCAGGACCCTCCCTGCCACACCTGGACACAGTCACACAAGCTGGGGGCCCACTGGGAGCCATCATCCAGCTTCCTTGGGCTCCTTTTGTTCCCAGACAATGCTGAAATCACTGCAGCCATTGTGGCCAATACCAGTGACTGCATAGTTCTCCAGAAACAAGCCCACAAGGTTTCAGCCACAGAGCTGATCTGCACAATGAATGTCTGCACCACACATATCCACAACATATCAGAACTAAAGGGATCCTGGACACACACAAAACTGTCCCCTCCTCACACAAACATTTGACTTTTGATCTAATTCACGTTCTCCTGGGATGGGGCTGATTGCCCTCTGAGGGAGAATCCCAGCACCAGCTCACTCTGAGCCAGGCACCCATAGCGTGGTCTCTTTTAGTATGAATTACACATTATACTACAAGTTTGACATTCCCTGTTGCTTTGCCATGACATTTTATCTGAGGCGCCCTGGCCTTCAAAAGAAAAGGGCTTTCTCTACCACAGAGGTGTCCAGAATGGTTAGGTGGAGCTTCCAGAAAATGTACTACCAGCAATATCCTTCCCACACCCCAAATATCCTCCATAATACTGCAGGCAATAAGTAAAAGTTTGCTTCCTACGAAAGATCTTTGAAAGTCCTCTGGGACTACAGTACAGATCAGGACAATATAAGACTTTGGGATCACAAGGGCAGGAAACAATGAAACAATGTTATATTTTTTATTATTTTTAATAAAATGTATTCCATATTGTATTTCAATACTGCTATGAGACTTCTCTTCAGTCACTCGTGGCCCTTAGAACACCCTCTTCACCTTCCCTGGGGACACCTGACATTTTTAACATCAGCAAATTTGAATGTGATTTATACAGCCTCTTAAATATAGCCCTTACCTAGTTATAAAATGGTGCCCCAATTCTTTTATATACAATAACCATTGTGCTCATGATGACTTAAGCCATGTGTATTATTTTTTAAAAGAATTATATTTACATGGAATGTTTAAGAAAAGAATTTTCCAGATTCCGGAAGTAGAACCTCCTTCAGAACAGGAAGGAAATAATTAATTTTTACCTTAAAATCCAACCAGTGTAATGGTTTGTTATCCAGCGGGAAAAGTGTGAGAGAGTTTCTTTTCAGCTTAATGAGGTGGATGTTTATATTAAGAGATTGTTCTGAAACTCTGGTGCCACCAGCAAGCTAATAACAATACTCAGATCATACTTCAATCTCAAAACATTTTAGAGATGAAGTCATTAACATTTTGGGACGGGGGACACATGAGACACAATGAAGGACAGGTGACTTGCTCAAAGCCACCCCAGAGGTCTGTAGCAGAGCTGACCTCTTTGAGCACTGAACTCCAGCCCCTCTCTTCTGCTGGTCTCCCTGACTCCTTCCTTACTCCTACAGCCTCAGCACCAAAGTCTTTTTCTGTACTGGTTAGTTCAGCAGCCAGGACCTCAGGGAGGCACTGTGTCATACTGTCAAGTTCTAGAATGCCCTGCTTTGGATTTTGAGCTCAATACAAGGAGACTTGAGAATTGACAGTAACCCAGAACTTTACAGTATGTCCTATTTAGAAATTAAGAGAAGACAATAAAAAAATCTACAGCCTTGCTGGATTAGGACACCGCATATTCATCTATTCATGTCTTCCACATAACCCCACTTCTGGAAACGTCCAACAGGGATGTGCAGGGATCTGAGGAGATTTGAGCAGCAAGTGTGTTTTCTCAAATAATTTCTGAATAACTCTTCTTGCAAAGCTAAAGTGCCCCAACTGTATCACAAACCAATAGCAAAACCGCATTCCTCTTCAAACCTATAGGGTCCTGCTTAACATCTGGGGATTTGTACCACCTCAAGCCTCTTCTTTTGGACAATAAACTCTTAAGCACTTATTTTGACACGTGTGAGTAGCATGACACCAACACTGATATCCTGGTCATGTAATGAGTAGGGAAGTGCTGTCTAGTCCATTCCACATTCCTGCTGGTGATTCAGTTCCCTTTGTACCCTGCTTTGCTGCACAACCTTGACAATAAATAGGCTGCCCTGCTGTGTCCCAGTGGTGGGGCTGCCTTTCAACAGTAAAAGTAATGTGAAAGCAATTCCTGAACATAATAGTTTGCTGCTATTTTCAGGCTTCAAAGCACTCTGAGATCCCTCAGAAGCTGGGGAGATATTACTACTTCTGTAGAATATTACTCCTCCTACAGACATGCATGTACCCCTAGGACCCAAAGGCAAACATGGGGGAACTTCAGTCCTAGAGCTAAACTCCAGCTGCATTCATCACCTCATCTGTTATTTGATGGACTTCTGCCAGTGGGCATTGTCAACAGGAAAAAAAAAATAGAGGGAATAAAACCCAAACAACTTTCCAGCTAGTATTTTAAGACTGTGAGTAACACAGTCTTAACCATTTCCAAGAAAGGAGAAATACAGATTTTTGAGCATGTGTCCTGTCTTTAGTTGGCTGTGGGGAAAGTATGCTACTGTATGACTGGTCTTCCAGGATAAGCATTGCATTAATAAGTCAGAAGAGCTGGGAGAGGGGACAGCTGCAGCTCCTTGAGCCACCTCTTTGCCTTTGACAAATCCACCCTTCATGAAAATACAGAAAAAATATAACTGCTAGGAGAGAGGATTTGATGCTGGGGTCTCCATCACATCCACCTGTCAATGACTTCAGAGGATCTCCAGATAACCTGTCAGTGAAAGCAAGCTCCATGCTGGCAGTGACCCAGCCCTGTGGGACACTGTGTGTGCCTCCACTAACCCCCATTCCCCTTGCAGAAACGATCAGCACAGCCCTGATCCCTGATTTCACCTCTCAGACATCACTCTTAGGGAAGTCTCTTCTTGTCTTAAAAGCAAAACTAACACTAAAACCCAAACACATTCTTGAATGCTTGTATTCCCGAAAACAGCACCTTCCCAGCCTTTTCTATCCCTCACTTTATTTACCCACACCTTCTCTCTTCATGACAGGGAATGTGCTGAATCTGGTGGTTGGCAATGTGTGCATGCAGTGAGGCACAGTCAGGTGCCTGTACCCTGATCTGCATGAGATCAGGACAGCAAAACTGTGTGTGCTGGACTTTCTATACTTCAAAGGATGTATAAGGCCTTGGGATTTGTACTTCTAATGCAAATATATTTATTTTCTGGTTTCTGTAAAATAAGATGTCGGTACTGGGTATGTGGCCAAATCAGGAATTGGAAGTCCATATCCTTGTTACAATTCCTCTGTGGGATAACAGTACTCAGAGCTGGATCTCAGCATGCCACAGGCCAGCAGCTGTGGAGGTTAGCTAACCTGTACCCTGCATACTCCTAACATCTGTCATTCTGTGCCCAAAGGATTCACCTTACACAGGAACAGACAGAATTTGCACAGTTACCAATGCTTACTGTTGGGCTTCAAGAGGCAAAGCACCTCCAGCATTTGCTCCTCAAAGGATCAGAGCTGCACATCCTCTTGCAGTGATTCAGAGCAACTTCAACCATCTCAGCTTGAAGCTCTGCAAAACATTAGCACAAGACATACCAGTGTATGACTGGACACTGAATCAGAGTTTTTGTCTGATTTCACTGTCAGAAAAAGGAGGAAAGGGGGAAGGGAGAGCTGGATTCGAGTCAAAGTCATTAATATCCTTCTACTTGAAGAATGAGCCCAGGGAGAAGAAGCAAGGTCAAATGTACATTGAAGTAGTGAGATACAATAGCCACCAGGCACAGCTGAAGTCACAAAACAATACTTTTGCCTTCTGTTTCCCCCCCTCTGAACTCAAAAATTCTTGCCTAAGCAAAATTAAGTATTGGGGCAGAGACAAATCCATATTTATGATCCTTGATTCTGAGGCAGAGTGAAGCAAACTGCAGGGTGGAACTGGCTGAAAAAGAGCTGTTCTGGGTCTCAGAGATGCCATCAATCCTGTGCCACAGAGTGTGTGCACTCTGTTAGAGCTCCATGAGTGCTGGTGCAAGGGTGGCCACCTCTGGGCAACTTGTGAGTTGCAGAGCATCCTTAAGCAGTAGAAAGTGAGATGTTCAGGACCTCTGAACCAAGCTACTGTGCTTGTCCTACACTTGGGAGAGAGGGTGCTTGGTAAATGGAGACAGCTCAAAATGAGGAATTCTCCTAAAAGCTGCTCCTTATAACCTGCTACTAAACCAAGAACCCCTTTCCCATGGCACTGTCTGGATCTGACTTGTTGTGAAACCACTGGGAAGAATGTCTGCACTTCACTGGTAGGCCCTTGAGAAACCAGTGTGAAATGTATTTTCATTTTTCACAGCTCTGGGAGGGATGTCTCCATCTGGTGGCCAGGCCAGGGAAGAGAGGCTCACAGACCATGCCCCAGCTTGTCCAGTTCTGAGCGTGCCTGCTCTGCTCCAGGGGCTTTGTCTTCTCCAGCTGCACATTGATACAGCAACATTTCCCAAACTTCCAGGGGGTCCTGTTATGTCAGAGAAAGGCCTGGAGATTTTTGGCTGGACGCTCTGCTGTGAGCTACAGCCCAGATTCCACCCACTCAGCTCAGCCAGAGCAGGAGGGGATCAAATTGTCATCTCAACATCTGGTTTGAATCCAGCAAGGGAGATGCTGTGGTGTCACACACACGCACACGCATGCACACACACTCTAGGGCTTGCAAGTGTCAGGTTGTGGTGACATCCCAGTGGTTTCAGAAGGTGGAGGTGTGAGTGAAGAGAAAATCTGGCTGTCCATCAACTCCCAACTACTATTGGCTTTCCTGAATAGTAAGTATAAAAAGTAATAGCAAGCAATGCCAGCATTAATGCCTTTCATCTGCTCAGCATCCCTAAGAGGCAGGAAGTGTTGTCAGTCTCACTCTACAGCTGGAGAACCAAAGACCAAGGGTAGCCAAAGTGAACCAACCCAAATCCTGGGCAGGCCAGAGGCAAATGTAGGTCCTCCACCATCCACCACTCAGCACAGCCCACTTGCTGGCTCCACACTTACTGACTCTGGAGCCTGGCAGTGTTCAGAGCAAAGCTACAGCCTAGTATAAATACTGTAACACAGCTTAATTCCCCAAGCTTTGTGTAAAGAGGTGTCTCAGCCAGGGGACACACTCAGATGGCTCAACAGGAGAGCTTTGTGTTGTCACCAAGTACAATGATGAATTACCTGCTAGAAGGCAGATTTCATCCTGCATGGCAGATGGGGAACAAGCCATAAAGATAGCTCACAGGAGTGTGGAGCAGAGCAGGGCTGGGTCCCCCTGCTGAGCAGGCACATTGCATCACCTGCCACAAGGTCCTGGCCCCAAACTGAGCATTTTGAGGGGAAGCCAAAGAAGGAGAGTGGAAATGGATGGGAAGGTACAGAAAATGGCAGGACTTCATGCAATATAAGCAAACACACTTGGAATGAAAAAAGCAGCTCTAATCAAATGGAACTCTGAATTTCCCCCTAGACACAGGGTATTAAAAATAATCCCAGCTGAATTTTAGCCACCTCTCTCACAGCATCTCCCAGCTGCTTCAAAAATAAACAGCTCTGTCTGGGTGGAACTGCAGCCATGCATGATTTTGGGCTCCTAACTGAGTGCTGGAATGGCGAATAGAGTTTCCCTGGTCCATCTGTCCAGGAGGGTCTGCCACATACAGTTTGTGACCGCAATGCCAGCTGCCAGGTGGATAAGACACAGAGAAAAGAAACACAAGGAGAAGGGCTCTCCCACATCTTAAGAAGATTTGGCACAAGGTATTGTGCATTCCAGTGCCTATGGGACTCATTTTACACTCAAGTTCTCCAAACCTGGGACAAAAGTTTAACAGGAGAGCATGGATTTCTCATGGAGTCAGAGACAGCATAAGCTGCAGGCTCACTGGAAGACCCAGGACATCTCAATGACCATGTTTAACAACAAACAGTTGTCACAGAATTTTCACCTCTCCTCTGGTGAAGGAGAGCTACAAGTCTGGAAGCATGGGAGCTGGGGGACACAAAACCAAGGCTTTGTGGCTGCCAGGGAATATGACACAGTTTTGGGTGCAAAACAGTTCCTGACTGGCTCTTCGGTTTCAAGTGATTTATGTTGCAACTTCCACATTTTTAAGTTATCTGAAGTTGGTCAGGCAAAATCTCCTGCACCAGGCTCCACTGATCTTCAGACACCAGAAAGCTTTTCATTTTTTAACAAATTTTCTCCCAGGGAATGCAAGATCTAATAGGAACCTGGCAGATGACAAATGAGCCCATCCCTGGCTGGAATGCTGCTTTTTGTCAGTTGTCTTTGTCCCCCTCTCAGTCTAAAGACCAGGATCCCTTCCAACTTTGAACCCTGCCAACTCCTAACACTGTGCAGAAATCCCCAGGAGAGGCGGAAACCACTCTCTCCAGCAGACTCCAAGTCTCTAGCAAGTTCCGAATTTTTGAAGGTGTTAACCTTACTTGAAAGGGGAAGCAAGCAACAGGGCTAGTCCATGGCAAAAATAATCAGGCTGGGTGGGAATTGCAGCTCCTTTTGACGGGGCCACACAATCCACTCAGCAACAAACCCTTTGTTAATCTCCCACCTATTTCCTGCTGCAGAATTAATTGTTGGGCTCTGCTTGTGGGAGGCAGCACTCAGAGGCAGGCTTTCCCTTCCAACCCAGCGAGGGCCACAGCACATCACACTGCTCTGGAGAGCTCCTTTCGGAGGGACTTGGCCAAAGGACAGTTTCCCATTCTGGTTGCTCTATTTCAGGCAGAGCACGTACACCCACCCTGGGCTCACTGCCTCATTGCAGGTTTGCCTTTTCACCTCCCTCAGATCCCGTTGAGGCAAATTCTCATTGACCCCCATCTTCTGGCACATCATCCTTGGAGAGCAGGTGATGTGCTCAGCTGTGACGGCACAGCACAGCCTGTGCCCTGCTCAGACCCTGACAGTGTCCAAGGCAGCCTCTGCCAGAGATGCAGCCACATGTCCCCCCCAACCCCTCCTGCCATGGCTCAGGGGGAGGCTCTCAGCAGGGAAACCCCAGAAAGAGCTGCAGCCACTGTCCTTCCCAAGCTGCCAGTGTGCTGAGGGGAATAGGAACATGGCTGGGCACCTTCCTGCTCCCAGGAGAGGTTTCCCAGCATGGGCATGGTGAGAACTCATCTGGGGTAGCAGGACTCACCCAGCAAGACTCACCCAGCAAGGCTCACATGCGAGCATTAAAGTACCCGCCTGGCACAACTCCTCCTTGGTAATTTTAGAAATGTCCCTCTGGCACGAGTGAGAAGCTTTTCATAGAGGACACACAGGCCATGGGAAACAAAGAAGGCATGCACAAGAGAGAGCCTCAGGCAGTGCTAGACAAGGGGTTCAGAGAATGTGACAGAAATTCAAAATCTCACGCTGGAGACTTTGCAAAGCAGCAGCAAACCATCCCTAACAATCAGCTCCTTCCAGCCAAGGCCTCACACATCCTCCTGAGCCTGTCACTTCTGCCAGCTGTATTCTGGTGTGACAAATCCAAATTTTTAACATACCAGTGTGCTTTCCCCACCTTTCCTATATGGATTGCTCATTGTTCTCTCACTCCTCATGGCTGGCAATTGCTTCTTGCCCTGTAGATGTTAAAGAGTCACAGGTTTCCTGAAAACTGTAGCACAAGCCTTGAAACTAAACAACACGTGCTGTACAATGAGTCATAAAGCATGTGTGAAAAATAGTTGACACAGAAGCTGTCATGGAAACCAGTGCTACCAGAGCACACACAGCCACAGAGCTCCCATTAAAGGCTGCAAAGTTGAACACAAATGCTAATCACCAAGGCAGAATATATTAAATTTACCATCATGCCTGATTCAATCTTTACAGCAAGTCAGTTGAAAACTACAACCATTTCCGCTGGCAGTGCTGGATGGTAGTTAGTAGTAATTAAATTACCAGAAATCTTCTCACAGAGAAATTCTTTTCATCTTATGTACACTAGAAACTGTTTTTACTGACTAGGGACTGATTTTCTCACGGGGAGTAAGTCTATTTAAAATAGACTATACACATTTCTCCAGCTTGGGTTTTATTCTCCTACCAGCCCTCCCGAGCAACAATACCCTGCAAGCAAGAAAAAGCCCAGGCTGGAAAAAGAAACGTGGTGAACCCAGATTAAGCTGTTCAAGCAAGATAAAGAGAGACAGACTGAACACTAGACAATACCCTGCAAGTATTACAGGCATATCCCACACCATGATCAAACCTGTGGTTCTTAGATACCAGCTAGAAGGAAGCTACTGACCTAAAAATATTCACATAAATAGGTGCTTTCAGACTGCTCACAGGTAGAGGAGTGGAGGAACCTTGCCCTCTGTTGTGGAGAAAGAGCTGTACAGCCTTTCCTCATTCTCAGCCTGGCACACTTCTCAGGTGGCCTCACTGGGTGCTGCATGTTCTGCTGTGATGGGACACACCAGAACTCATCCCTGGCAGCAGTATTTACAGCCAAGAGCAATGCTGAGCTGCCTGGCGTGGGCGGGATGGAGGTGCAGGATTCTATCTTTTTCCCTCTACCACTTTGTTAAAAATATTTTGATGTATCCAAGGGCCAGATCTGTGCATATAAGTGTATTTTTGGTGCTCTCTCTCAGGGCCTGGTCTTTATCTCAGTGACTTCAGAAAGCTTCACAATTGCACTGGTTCAGGCTATGAGGAAAGCCAGCTTTTTCTGCTGACTCTACAAACATATAACAAGGCTTTTACTGACCTATAAAGGAAGCGTCTAGGCCAGAGTTGTCAAAAATAGGGCACCAGCAAACTTATTTCACTTTATTTTTAATCCGCTCAAATACCATAGGTTGGAAAGTTCATCTAGTGCTCAAATGTTTATAGGGGTTTTATTTTGCTCAAGAGGCTGTAGAAAGAGAAATGGTGGAGGAGAAAATAAAATCCTTATGAAGAAAAATAAGGACTGGTTGAAAATTCCTGATGAAGAAAAATTAGTGATGGTTGAAAAAAATTGTCAGAATTCTTCTTCTGGACAGAAGTCAGGTCCTTGAGTAGTGAAGTTTTTAGAGCATATGAAAAATGTGTACTTTATGTAGAAAACAGAGAGTTTGTCATAACCTTTTAACTGAAAAGTATGTGATTCTGCCAGATGCTCCTGGTTAGCTCTTCTTGGTTTATAGGTGAAAAGTTGCCTTGTTTCACAGGGAGATGCAAGAGGAAGAGGTAGGGTCAGGTAGGAAGTGTCCAGTTACAGTTCTACAAAAAGAGTTTTTAAAATAAACAAGAGAATGACTACTAAATGAGAAAGAAAAAAGAATCTTGAAAAGCGGATGAGACAAGAAAGGGTAAAATAAAAGCATAGGTTCAGATTTAATAATGCACATAAGAAGGATAAAGTCAGTGCTCTTCTAATGTAGGAGTCAGAATGAGGTCTTTGGCCAAGAGTGGGGCCTTTTCCACTACCTTCTTTACTGACAAGATCACAACCCATTTTTCCTACAGTTTTGTTCACTGCACATACCTTTTTATTATGCTCCAGCATATCAAACTACAATATGCATGTTTTTTATGACATGTAAAAGGTGCAAGCCCAGCTAACACAGATGGCTACATGACAGTCATGATGGGAACAGAACAATATTTGCCATTAAACAAAGAGCCTTCAGCACATAAATATTGAAGTGTGACACAAGACCAAGCTGTAGCTCATCAGACTGAGTGTAGCTTTCCCTCAGACTCACTGAAATCCAAAGTTCTGCTGCTGACCCCATGTCAGCCTAGGCTTGTTTCTTCAAATGAAGGATGTCAACACTATGGCTCCAAAGAAGGCATTATCTCTTCACTTGCTCCTTCCCCACATGGCAAGATGGGAAGGTGACTGTATTCTGACACTGCCCATTTAAAGTTAAAATTCTTCTACTGATGCTGCCAGGAGTATACAGAGGAAATCACACTAGCTCTACTGTGTCAATACAGTGGGACAAATTTACACCAATGGAACTTGTGACCCAAACTGACACACACCTTACCATTTTTTTCTATGATAGACCCCAGAAATGCCAGTTTTATCTCCCAAGCTTGACAAAAGCAGCTTAAAGGCTTTCCCATCACACTCAAAGTGAGAGCTGATAAGGCTGAAAATCCAGAAATTGCTTACTTTACAACCCTGAGTCCCTTTCAAGCTGACCTTCTGCCCTGAAAGCCTAAAACTCCTCACCAACAGCTATATTTAGGCAACTAAAGGGCTGGAATATCTGGGAATAATAACAGCAGTCACACTTGGAAATGGCATTTATATACCATTGTCTAGAAAACACCACCGTGCTGCAAAAGCTTTCTGAAGTCCACTTAGCAGATTTCAGATTTTTTTTCAGGAAAATTACCTGCTAGACAATCTCTGCATCACCAGCGGTGATGAGTGATAATCACATGTAGGAATAGCCCAGTTATTAAAAAAAAAATCTTAAAACAAAGCTCAGCAGTGTGACTTGGTTTTTTATTTAAAAAACGTAATAAAAAAACCCTTTAAAACGTGTCCCAAACTTTCTTAACCAGAATGTTTTTCATGACCACTTAGAGGTGTATTGCAACATTGCTCTTCCAGCACTGAAAATGCAAAGCCATCAAGAATCAAGACATCTCTGACCAATGTCTGAGAAAGAGGAAATCAAACTGATGGGTATTTTCACCTCCCAAGCTGAGCAGCCTGTGAAAAAACAAACAAGCAGCCTTCAGGATCTCACAGCGATTTCTTTTGATTGCTTCCTTTTAAAGGGGGTTGCAAAGCTAAATAGAGCTCTGGGTCAATATTAGCAGCATTAGTTGTTTGTCCAGCCTGCCCTTCATCACAGCTTGCCTAGGGCTATTCATGTTCAACACATAAGTAAGAAAAATAACTAATCTCAGGTAAAAGTTCTTTGCAGATATCCAGTGTTCTGTCGGTTAACCCTCAGAGTCCTTGAGAATCCCTAAATGCTCTGGTAGTGTAGAAAAGTAACTAACAAGCCTACTTCATACAGCCACTAGAGCAGGAGTAAATGTGGGATCTTGCTTGTCCTGACACAGGACTGTGAGTGGGATGCAGACATTAGCTGCTGTAAGTCCTCTTTGCTAAGCTGTCCTGTACCAGGAATGGGTGGTAGCTGTTTGGAGCCACTGGCTAAGCTTGCAGTGAAGTGCAAAAATGGCAGGCTGCAGTTACCCACATGGGGGTGAGCAGCTGTACCTGGAGATACAGCCAGGACAACCCAGGCAATTGTACTGTGATGGACTGAGCCTAGCAAATATCTTCATGCTGTGGCCAAGAGGTGAGGTACAGACAGGCAGGAACTCATTTGCCTCCAGACACATCAGTACATTGAGAATTTGAAAGTATTTGATGTGTCACACTGACACATGAGGCAAATAACTGCCCATGGATGAGATACTCATTCAGATTTACATCTGTCACACCAGTACTAATTCCTGGACTAGTAGGAGCATCCTAAATTTGGCAGCACACCATCAGCACAAGCAGCACACTGTAAGACTATGGGATTTGTTAGCATTTGCAAAAGTGAACATGTAGGCATGTACCAACCCCTGCCACAGCTGAGAGCACAGGCTGGGCTCCTAATTCAATAGCATGTCCACAGTGTGTGCTGGGACCAATGTCAGGGTCACTGTGAAGCTGCGATCCAGTGATCCTCTGAGTTACAACCCCCTTACCCTTTGTCACCATCATCCAATGCAGTTTTGCTGAACCCTCACATGTGAAGTCAACACCATCCTGTCTTCATCCTCTCCACTGGGTATTTGGTCAGCAATAAAGACTGTCAGCCCAAGAAGATGCCATGTAACTCCCACTCTCCATGCACCACACCTCATCTTCAAGTGCATACTTGCAAGTCTGCAAGGAAATGTAAAAGACTGTTTTAGGCAAGATTGTTTCTTTGAAGGGAACTCTGAAAGGAGTCTGAAATATTTTTATTTACATGAATCTTAAAACACTAGCAGAAAAGTGGCACCCTCTGGACACTCTTGGTGCACTGCAAGGTGCACAGCCTGCTGAGGAGGGCACATCACATATTACTGAGCTGGTAGATCCAGGCCCACCCAGCAACCTCTGGCCATCTGCAATGTCACTCTGCCTCTTCAGCTCACCTGGGTGACTGTGCAGTGTCTGTGTGCTTGCTCAGGGCTTTGTAAGTGCTGAGGTCAAACTGAATTCCCACTGCCTCTCTGATTACGGCTCTAAGCTCACTTAAAAACCCAAAGTTGTATCATGTAGTGTGCATTCTTTAATTTTAAAATTAACTTTTTTTTGAGAGGACAAAAGGTGAAATAAAGTAGGGAAGTAGGACAGGGAAAGGCAAAGGAAATTGCTTTATAGAAACACATTTTATTAATTTTGGTACTGTCTCCTTTTCAGCTGGCCAGATAATTGTTAAGGCTGTTTCAATTCCTGAAGAGGAGTTTGTGGAGACTGGAGTGATATGCACTTGTCACGACTCAGTCAGTCAATTTAAGGTTCCCATGCATCAGCCTCTGAGCCAGCAGGACACTCCATGACTCCACTAACAAAACCAATAATTAGAATTACAGAGAGTGACGGCTATGGAAAATAAACAGCAACAAAGATTAAAGACTCCAAAGCTGCCCAACC